>NC_141210.1:6580000-7907500 GCF_054491065.1 Syngnathus leptorhynchus | reverse complement strand
TTAAAAGGGTCCTTTGAGGAGGACCAGCGTGAGGGATGACTCAAATCAGAACAAGGTACACCAATGAATCAATCAAGCCATGTCTATTTCCCGATTCCAGTAGATAGACAGATCCTCTGCAAGTCTTACCATCAGGAGGCAACTCTGCGTCGTAACGCGTGTTGGTGGGAGAGAGAAAGTATGTCAGTCTGGATAATATTATATTTCTGTCTTGGGGTCAGAAGGTAAGCAACACTCGTTCAGAACTACACAGTTATAGGAAAGGTTTCTAAAAGAATCCCCTGTGGAAATGCAGAAAGCTATGCAGCAGTTGCATAGTTTTTTTCGAGTCAGTCAAAATCAACTATACTATGTCCATCTGCATGGTCATAATAATAACACAAAATTCACCATGTTTCTACTTGCTTTCTCTGTAATATAGAAATATGATTTTGTTAGCGCCAAATGCTAATGCTGCTAGCTTACCTGAGTCAACATCCATTGCTAATGATATGAGCTAAAAGGTTCCTTTCTGATTTTTCACACACACACCCACACGGTGACAGACACTCATGTTGACTGCCACACAACAAGCATAAGCAGACCAACAGCAAGCGGGGGTGTTGGGTGAGGGTGTTTTGTGGTTGGCAGGCACCTTCTTATCATCGCTTGGCTCGGAGTTTGCTGAGTGAGAGGAAACATGGATGCCAGGAAGGCGTGGAGGCAGCAAAGCGGCAGCGGGAGGAAGACATTTGGTGACAAACACAAACACACTGAAGCAAGCAAGCAAGCTCACCTGAGGTGGACTGGGCCTCTTCTGATGGACGACAAGCAAAAGCGAAAGCTACATCACATTTTGTCAGCCCCTTTTTGATATGAGCGTCACAATATCAATAAAAAGAAGCAAGACGCATTGCTCAAATTTTCCCAACAGGTAAACAGGTAACGACCCTTAACGACCTTGATCCTTTTGGTTCAGCATGTGACACACAAACACATTCTCACGCCATTTCATCACAAGTGACTCAAGTTTTACTATGATCCAAAGTCAAACAATTCTCATGCGGAACACATTTGCAAGGAAAATACACACACACAAAAATCACACAAAATGAAACACAGTCATGTGTCACAAATGCAAATGATATATAAAAAAAATGAACATTTGTGTAGTGTGTGTGTGTGTGTGTGTGTGTGTGTGTGTGTGTGTGTGTGTGTGTGTGTGTGTGTGTGTGTGTTTTCCTAATGGCGCAGGCCAAGCAGATGAATGTTTCATGCGTCCTTCAGCTACCTTTGTGCAAGTTTGCAGTCCCGGCCTTTGATCACTTTGGTACTGAACTTAAAAAGATCTGGAGGGGAATTTTGGTTTAAAGGAAAGTATTTCTGGAAATATTTGTTTCATTTCCCGTCTCACCCTTTCGCCACCTAAATGTTTTATTCCTGGCGTCTGACAGTAGCAGTTGGGTGGGTGTGAGAGATGCTGGAGGTAGAAGGAAGGCTCCTCAAAGATCTTTAGAGATGTTTGCCTCTCCGGGCAGGAAGCCGCTAATCGCTAACGAGCCCCGCGAGAGTCACAAACACCTTTTGTGTGCTCACCTTGTCGGATTAAGCTGTGCTCGTGTTCGCCAGGCAAAGTCTGATGCAGGATGAGTGTGTGTGTGTGTGTGTGTGTCAGATGAATTAGTGCATGAGCAGCTGCGACGATGAGGAAGAATGGTGACTTAGATGAGTGCTCACAACCAGATTTGTCTCTTCAAAGACTCACTCTGTGCGTGCGCGTGCAAATGATTGCCGGGATTCTGCAAGAGCGTATGCACACATCAGGTTCTCACCTTTGGTGTCTGAAACAGAAACACAGAAAAGAACATTTCAGAATTGAATGAATAAACATTTATTGTGACGCAATGACCATGATTTACTTTACTTACCAGCAGGGGGCGCTGCTGCAGCTTGATCACCGTCACCGGCTACAATTTCACAACAGAGAAGAGTTTAAAACAAGTCCTTATATTATTGGCTTGATGCAAACAATATAAAACAAACATGGAGCATGAAATGTCACCCGAAGCAATTATTGAATTGAAGCAATAATTAAACCTTGAAGAACACAAAATGGAGGCTTGGGGACTTTGACGATAGATATTTGCAAGCATACAAAACATCAAAAGGAATCCAGTGGATAAAATGAGGATTAGAACTTGTTTAGTTCAACACCCAAACAACGCTACCAATTTCATGGCTTTCGAATGACTGTTCATTGTAATGACGGATGCACAAAGCGCACACTCAAAAAACACTTCTGGATCTCACCATGGTGGAATAACTAAGACAGGCATGAGAAGGAAAAAAAGCATCCCGCTTGGCCACCTCCTCGGAATGTTGCTCCCTAATCTCTGCTGACATTTGGCGTCTCGTCCAAGTCCAACATTTGATCATGCATGTCCAGTATGTCACGAAACTGCAGCCAAAGAAACACACACCTGTTTCCTGTGTGCACGTACATGATGTCACCTGAGCCGTCCAAATCTCCACTAACCAGAAGCAGTCGGCGGTGGCCGAGGTCCAGAGTATTTGGTGATATCGCATGGCCTCCGCCTACGCTCCTAAAGCAGCCTGGGGGCCTTTTGTGTTCATTACTGAGCCGAAACAAAAGTTTGAAGACAATTTGTCAGACGCTCGGCAACTTCTAAAACTGTAATAAGTAAAAATTTGAAAATTCAATGCCCAAATTAAGTTTCGCTAAGCAACATGAAATTTGGTAGGCATGTTGTTGATGAACAAACCCACAAAAAAAGTCTCAGAAAGCCATGTCCAAAAATAACACTCTAATTTTGACACATCGTTTTAAATCAGAGTTTTTGGGGTCTTGGTGGCTGCCTCAAAAGTCGTCCCGAAACTAGTTTCACCTCGAAACATGCCATTCGATAGCTATGTGTATGCAGAGAGAGTTTATCTCCACTAAACGTCGTCTTCTCTCCTTCCACATGCTCGTTGTTGTGGCCCGGCAGAGTGACACTTCCATTTTGGCGCAAACTCACTTCCCGTCATTGCGGTGTGGCGTTACCACATTCCGGACCGTCATCTCGTTTTCCTTGAGTATGCGGCGGCCAATTGACGTATGGAACGGCAGATGTAGAATCATAAGATGGACAAAAAGAGATGACAAGAAAACTGATGGACGGAAAGTCCTTAAAGGTTCCTCAGGGATTGGAGACAATCCAAAGGAGATTTTTAGTTTCCAGTATTCATTTGTTTTAGAGGAACTCCAATTATCAGTTTACAGTCTGGCCGTAAAATATAATCTTCACTTCACAACCTTTTTATCCCACAAGCCTTCCAACTGCGTCCCCTTGATTCTCTCATAAATCCTCACAGGAAGCCGTCCCAGCCGAAATCCAAACAAGCCATAATTCCTGTCATTGCAGCCAAACATCCCGTCCTTGGCGCTTCGAAATGGATCGCATACCTGACCGAGACGGAATGTCGAACTTAGCGAGCACTTCCAAGACCGTTAGCGCCTGCTAGCTTGGCAGGAACAACATTTGTGGCAAGACAAACAACAACTTTGGAGCTTTACAGAATCGGCAGTTGTGATTGGCAAACTCCTCGCAGGATTTTTAGCTCTCGGTGGGAACTTGCTGCTCATTAGTGAATTCAACTTTCATCTTCCGTTCCAATTGTCACATTTCAGAGTTCACAGAAAATAAATGTCTCAATTGATTAGTCTGACTTCCTTTTCTCATTCCTTCTCTTATAAAACAACATTATGTAATCAAGAATGACTTTAAAAACTTTTTGGGCCTCAGGGAACACAATTTGAAAAGTAGGTCATCCTTTTTGTTCCATGCTGGTCAACATTGCCTAAAAATCTTGAAGTTTTCTTGAAATGAAAGCAATCTTGCTTGAATCTGCTACGGTTTTTATCAAAAGCGACTGCTGACAGGACAGGTGTCCTCATCCATGGCTCGGAGTCCCAGGATCTCTTTGATGACCATTCGCACTGATGGGGAGAATGTCAAGCTAGCTCGTGTGTCAAGCGACGTGATAATAATGGCGCGCACCCTCCTGTCGCCAAATGATGGCCACCATCCAAGCGCCCTTAATGTCAATGAAACCAGCCGTCATCCGCAGATTTAAAAATAGATCCTTCTCAAAGCAAATCATGTTTTTTTTTTACCACCCTATCAGACCAGGAATAAAAACCACCATGGTGCGACAAGCGCTAGGCGAGGTAGAAAACACGCTTCCAAAGTGATTGCGTGGCTAAATGAGGTTGGTTTGGAATTTTAGCCACTTAAAAGCAGAGGCCGCCTTAAATCTCAGCGGACTCGCTGCTCTGCAAGCAGAGGCTAAAAATAGACTCCAATTAGCCTACTGCGCTAACATCCTTCATTTGACAACAACTGTATTATTGTCGTAGTCGTTCGCAGCTGTGTACATTTGGAACATTTTTGGTGCAGAGTACATACATCCACAGTGCACTTTTGGGTGTGTACTCTGATGATGGGTGTCATTTCCAAATTTAAAACTTCAAAGTTAAACATTTTATATAGCTGATTCACACCAAAACAGTAGACGTCGTGTGTCATTCTTGAGACATTTTTTGCAGGTCTCCCTCATATTTTGAAAATATTACTGTGATTGCGACAGAATCTTTAGACATATGTTGAGGTGGTTTTTTTTTTTTTGAGTTTGCAAACGTCCTCAAATTGTCGTGTTATTTGGTTTGGGCGGGGTCACTGCAACTAAAGGCCTTCGCCTCGCATCCCCGCAAGCATCAACAGGCCCCCATACTGGGCGAATGACTCCATCCTCAAGCCCCTTGGCACCTGTCGCGAGGCAGGATGATGATGGCCTGCCTGACGGGAGAGGTGACGCCATCGAACAAGCACAGCCTCAAGCCATCTTCTCACACCACCCTCAACTATTCTGGTGGCTGTTTATTGAGCTTCCAGAGGTGCTAAGAAATATGGTATCTTAACACATTTAAATGTACTCAAATGACTGGCAGGTAGGTCTGGACTGCATCCGCGCAATAAATGGGATTTCTTTGAGTTACTGTAGCTCAGACGACTGCTCGGTGGAATGAACAGCCAAATTCCATAGACTGGGGGAGAAAGGACGAGGTGGTGGCACCTGCCTTGGCAGAGGCCTCCCCATCCATCCTCTCTCCTCCTGCACTGGCGTCTCGGGTTTCGAGCTTGGATTTACCCGCCAGCTGACAAAAGGCGGCGACAGCGCATATTTTAGTCTCCATGACAGCGCCAACATACGTTACAGCCCCCGCGGCATGATGTCACGACACACCGGGTTATTCTTGAAAGCGACACCTTGCGCTTTATGACCGCAAAGACGAACAAACTCGACAGATTTAATTTACTGCAACACGACACGTCTGGGACTTGCCATTGGGAGTGGGACAAGTCAAAACATTTGGTATGACAGCATAAGCCAACCAAAAGCAAAGGAGTAATGCGTCAACCATGATAAAACAAGGACAAATACGCCACTGTATTGGACTAATAAAATTTAAATTATGATATTGGGTGGGGGAAAAAAACCACTAAAATAGCAGACGACAAACACGAGGAAATAATATAGATTTTTAAAAATATACAATGATATTAAAATGGAAGACAAAAATACAGGCAAAAAAGAATGCTATTTGAAACATAATATAAAAAGGACAAAATTCTAAAATTAAAAAGTATTTTTTACAAATAATAAATACTTCTTAATTCAAGAAATGCTAAACATCTTTGATGTTTGGTCTCCAAAACTCAAGAGTTCAACCACGGGTGAGAGCAGTCATCATCTGCTTTCATTCAAATGCATTCAACGTCAACTTTTCGAAGCCATCGGAATCCCTGTTTTAAAATATCGAATACAACATACAATTTCAATCCTCTCTCAAGCTGAGCGCTTCCCGGTAGGCCTGTCGGTAGTCGAGTGGTGGAAGGTGATTGACAGGCTACGTTAGCGCTTAGCTGTTCCTTTGTGTCGACATGCCGGCAGCTTTGGTGCGACATCTTACCAGGCTCCTGGAGCTCAGGCATGTCTGTCACAGTCACTTCCAAAGCGTCTTCGTCGTCTCGGGGATCTGCCTTCGCTTCCTGCTCCATCCCTTTTTATCACCTCACCTCGCCGCCTACTCCTTCCTCCTCCTCCTGCTAACGCTGCCAGTCATCTCATCTTCTTGGAGTGACAGAGCGCTTGTCACCTAAAACCTTGGCAGCAGCACGGAGACCAGAAGATCAGGGCCGCCGGGAGATGCCGAGCGCCCCCGAGGAACTCCTCATTCCTGGTGTTAACGACCGCCACGCTAATCAATCAACGGGCTGACGGAGCCCTCGGGGCCTCGCGTGCATTTCCGTGGTCTAAAATGAAAAGAGGAAAATGCAGAAAAGGAGACAGACAATGACAATGACATTTGTCTGAGCTGTCAGCGGGAAAGAGATCCATAAGGTCAAGAATCGCATGTGTTCTTTAGGAGGTGCCCTGTACAGTCCCCGTGACCCCGACAAAGACGTGCCTGCGGATACTTTTACAGCTGATGTAAATATAAGCTCACCAGACACAATATCGGTCACACCCAACGCAGAAGCAATCTGATGGCACAACTGACCCGTAAACGGTCGCTTGAATATCTTTGAATCACCTTATGAAATGGCCCTAAAATGTCCACTTTAAACCATGTGTCTTTTCAGATATTCAGACATTTCACACAGCCTTCTGCGGTCTCCTTTTTCACAACACGTTATTTGAACATGTGACAAAGTGAGAGGATTCATATAAAATCTACATTTACATTCAGACTAAGAATAGCACAGCTGTTCAAGGTGTTAAAGAGAGGGATAACAGCTAATCAGTGACCAGATACTTCGTCTCAAGTTCTGAAAAACTGAGTCAGCTACTTATATATAATCTCTTTCCTTATTAGACTCTTTATTGCGCTTTAAGACATGACATCATCCTGCTTCCCAGCTGTTTTACACCCAATAAAGTGGTTTTAGAGCTCTATAGCAACATGATTTACTTATGGGACGAACACAAATACATGTATTTCATCCATTTAATTTTTATTTATACTTCTGTGATATTAAATCTGTTTCTTTTATCAATACTTTACTTTTTTTTCGGTGCCATTTTGAAAAATATAGGAACAAGGTGTTGTTTACATTGTTTTTGGTCATTTGGCGCCCTCTGTCATCCGATAAGGAGAGGTACAGCATGTAATATGATCACAAGAGTTAAGCGTTTACTTAGTTCGCACTTAAATATGAAATAAAGACTTTTAAACTATAGTTTAAATATACTAAATATATTTACTATTATTTCGGTTATTTGATGAATGAAAATACGAAAACACATACGGAGTCGTTGATTAGGGAGCGTTATTATATTAGCATATGACGGAAGCGCTCAACGTTGTGTTGCTTTCTGGTTTTCCCAATCGGCAACTTGTATTCCTTCAACGTTTAACATTATACGCCAGTATATGTTAATTACTCGACGTAAAATACATGTGTTTGGAATATTTCCTCAATTACAATGACCACTGTATCATTTTAATAATTTACCGGGAGAAAATACGGCTCGTCGTTTATGCGGTGTACTCTTATTGCGAAAGAGACTTGCGGAAGCACTAAACGGCGTTCCGTGAACACTACGTCGGCTGTGCCTGCTTAAACCTTTACGATCAAATACAAATATGAAGCCTTTACCGTCGCTCAGAACGGCATTTGTTTCTTTTGTGTCACTTCTATGCATTCAGATCGCCTGGTGCAATAATGGCAGGAGGGTACGTGTGAGTCGTCTTAAAATCGTTGAATTGCATTTAGTCTTGGATGAAGGCGTTTAGCGGTGTATGCTAGAAGGCTAACGCTAGCTTGGGTGGCCTTTTCTCCATTTGCAGGTTGACGACCAAGATGCGGAATTCAGTGATTTCTCAGTACCTATTGAACATTCCTTTGAAGTTGGTGAGGAAATTTTACTGTCGTAGTGTGGTTTGTTATGTTTGTTAGTTATCTAACGAAGCAACTTTAGTGCTACTTTGGGGGGGCGTACTTCGTGACCATATGCCGTTCGGAAGGATTAAACATTACAATGAAGTCGTCTGAAAATAATTTACTGGCTTTACCAGACTATTCTGGTCATATTCCCAAACTCTACAGTCTGATCTTCAATTCGGCGTATGTCAGTTGTTAATCCACGTCACCGTGGGTATCTCAAATCGCTTTCAAAGTATTGAACTGTCGCTACAATTTGAAACTGCAGGTGTATTTAACCGGGAACTCTCGCGCGATCTCTGTCCAGATGACGTAGGAAAATTCCGGGTGCGTGGAGCGCTGCTGCTCAAAGGAGGCAGGGATCCGGGAGTGACCCTGAATCAGAACCAACTAACGCGGGACGACAGAGTCAAGCTCAAAGTGAGTAAAAGCAGTTATAGACCACGCCAATAATAACAATAAAGTGCAAAAATTCTAACAAAATAAAAAAAAACAAGGTTGTATAATTAAAATGTTTTCACATTTACATTTTTTTTTTGTATAACCTCGTCTAGAAATGACCTTGCCCATGGGCACAAAAATGTACTGTTGAAAGCAATATATTGAAACCTGACAGGAAGTGGCAGCAGTGGACGGTCTGTACCGGATCCGAGTGCCTCGGGTTTCGCTGCAGGCCGACAGACAGACGGAGCGACAAATGGACGGATACCTCACTGCCTTTGTCAGAGCTGTAAGTCCTTTCAACAGTAATATCTACAAAACTCTGACCAAACAAGCAAACATTTTTCTTTTTTAATTTTCATTATCCTATTTTTTTGTTTATGTAATTTATACTAAATTGGATGATGAACAAAAGTTATTTGCGCAACCCCAAAATTCCACCAGATAGCGCCAAAGTAATACTAAAACAGAATATTTCAGGTTCAACTTGGAGGGCGAGTGTTTTTTTAGATGGTACTTTTGACTACCATTACTCTAATATATGACTAACATGATTTACAACAATAATAATCCTCATGATCGCCAACTTCCGTCTGTTCAGTGTGCCATGGTGGAGTCTCACCTGAGCGATGTCATCACACTGCATACGGACGTGTCGGGAACGCTGATCGGCATCTCCATCGTCACGCTGCCAGGCGCTTGCATGGGGACGGACGTGGAGGACGAGGTGTACCTGGAGCTCTTCAACACCACGCTCAGCATCATGGCCCCCGTCAACGCGCCCGGGTCCGTTACACCAAACGCTGATTACTTGTCGTCCTTCTACTTGTTGGCGAGAGGACCGATGGCAGCGATGGTTTTTACTCTCTTTGATGTCTAATTGCCACAAAATGCCCTCGCAGGCCTGAGACGCCTCTGTTCCTGGAGCGGATGAAGCAGGAGTCGGAGAAGAAAGGCAAAAATCCCCAGGAGCAAAAGTCTTTCTTCGCTAAATACGTAAGTGGACTGGACTTCCCCCTCCCCTTCCACGGCTCCCCACTTCACCCTCAGTGTTGCCCATCTTACCTGCTCATCAAATTGCATCTTTTTTGCTTGCCCCGTACTCGCCAAGGTGGATGTTTACCAAAGGGCTTCAGAAATTCTGTCAGTTGTAATGCCACACCTTCGCCTGAAGGTGACGCCGTGTGGCTGTCCACGCAGCTCCTCGCTGACTGTTGTGTGCCGCTTGCTGTGCTGTTGTGTTGCAGTGGTATTTGCTACTGGGAGGTGCAATCTTCCTCATGGCTTCCAATTCAGCACAGCCCCCAGCAGGGGGAGGCAGAGAGCAGAGCTGAAAAGCCCTCCCCCAGACTCACTCGCTGGAAGTAAACATGAGAATGCTTCATTGTGGCTCTTCCTCCTCATCTCCATCTGCTCATTTCCTCACACAGCGGCCAGCAATGTTGCTGTTGTACTCAACTGCCGAGAGATGAGGCGACTTTAGCGTATAAGAAGGAAATTGTTGAACACTGAGCAAGCGCATGTCTGTAAGTGCTGCTGTTTTGGTTAGCGACAAAGACAACAACACACGGTGGTGGGATCAGTGGCCATCAGTCAATGCTTCCCTGCCACGGTCATTTGGGTCCAGTTGATTCATTAATGGAGGTGCGGCGTCTACCAGAGCAGGGGCCGTTATCTGAGGAAATACAGCACTTTCTAACAATATGAAGATAGTCAATTTCTAACTGGAAATGATTGCGTGAGGGACTTGCGTTAATTGTGTTCCACTTAACCACTAACAATATGCTTATCCTGTTCTTGTATTGAAGCCAATCTGGAATAAACCAACAAATAGGTTTTATAATTTGTGTTGCAGTGGATGTACATCGTACCCCTGGTTCTCTTCCTGATGATGTCAGGCGCTCAGGACCAATCAGGTGGCGGGGCCGGGGGCGGTGGAGCAGCTAATGGCGGCGGACGATGATCTCTTTTTTTTGTTTTCAAATTCTCTTGTCAGCTGCTGTACATGAGCGTAAATATGATGGTTTCAATTTTTTAATACCACTGTGAAGATAATAAATGTATTTATGACCCCATCGGTAAGCAAAGACTTAAAGCGATTTGAGCTGAACCGAAGCCGCAACGCTGTTAATTTTAGATTTCAACAACAACTAAATATAGTTTGTAACTGCATCTGCATCATATGGAGCTCCATAGCATACTTGCAGAGGTATGACATCATGTGATATGACTCAAGTTAGAATATGTTGTAACATATGAATGATAGTTGACCAACAAGACATTTGCATTTCTGAAATGCAAAAGATCATACATAAGAGCATACAAGCACATATTAAGTCTAGAAATGAGAATTTTGCATGGAAAGCTGACAACGTGTATTTATTGTGATGTTTATAAGATTGTCTGAAAAGCTTAACGTATGGCGCTCCATCCCTCCGGAAGGCCTTTTTTAGTTTGGCCGCTTATTACGAGCGCCATTTCAACGCCTTGCTGACCTGTTGCCCCGCCGACCGATCACATCAGGCCCCAACTTGCAGTGGCCTGTTCCATCATGGGAGGAACTCTCAGCGTGGCTGCTGATGGATACGCTTGTACCGGGAAGCACGGGGACACTGCAACATGTCATCTGTGTGTGTAGATGCAAAAACTTCTCACATGTGCAAGTACAACGTTGCATGACAAACATTATGTTCGCGTAAAACCATCAAGAACCGTTTGATGAATATTGTTTACAGCGAGTATTATAAGAAGTCCCAAATAAGGTGTGTCAGAAAAGTTAAAGGTCCCAAAAAGTCCCAATGATCATCGTCACACACATCTAGGTGTGGTGAAATTTGTCTTCTGCATTTAACCCATCCCCGTGTGATTTTGATCCATCCCCTGGGGGAGTAGTGAGCAACAGCGGTGCCGCGCTCGGGAATCATTTGGTGATCTCCAGGACGGGTGTCCTACAAACTTGATGTCAAGGCAGCAGCATGCAGGGAGCACCCAAGATTTGGCAGCCCAGCCAGGAAAACGTGGCAGGGGGGGCTTTAAGAGAGGTTATGTCCATGACAGGCCCCTAAATCATCAGGGCCATGATGCCAGCGCCATGATTGAAGGTCCAACGGCAAGGTTTGTGTTGCGCAAAAAGCTGTGGGGGTTGTTGGTTTTAGCCAGTCACTAAATCTGAGCACCTTAAGCTTCGAGGCTTTGCTTCCAGGAATATGTTCCCAATTTGGATTTTTTTAGATTAATGCTAGTGCTAATGAGGCTATTTTTTTTTCCAAATCTTTTTATGTGCAAAACACTTAAGTTTTTGTTCAGAAATAAAATCTTCATTTTAGGAGAAAGTCAATACTTCCCCCCAAAAAATCCCAGTCAAATATTTATATTTCTAGGAGAGTCTTACTTCAAAATGGAAAATCATTTTTTTGGCTAAAATCAATTAGGCTAATGGTGAGCCCTGTGTTTAATCTTAAAACTACACTCCAAACATTAGCAGTTGTTGGGAGACACTGAAAGCAGTCTAGAATAAACGCGGCTGAGTGCACGTGGCCAGGCCGATCGAGAAGTGAGCCGCCGCCCGCCAGCAGCTGGCCGCCATCAATCAAGCGCCAAACATCCGCGCCGCTTATCACGCTCTCTATTTCCCCCATAGCGCCGCCGTGTAAGCGTGTAATCGGACAACACGAGAGGGACGCTAACACCGGCCGCCGCTTGTAAACAGAGGTCAAAGGTCAGCGGCGGGAGCTCGCACGCCGCTCTCGTATAGCGCGCCGCACCTCATTAAGATGTCGCGGCTCCCCTAAAGAGAGGCGAGGTATTCGTATTAACTCAACAGAACGTATATTAACATAAACATGATGAGACGCTCGCAGGACACGCTTGAGCTTTGCAATCACGGCGCCAGAAGGGTTAGGGTTTTAAATCTGTGTTAGGGTTTCAAATCAGGGTTTTGACTTCACTAAATTTCAAGTTAGGATTGTAAATGTAAGTCAAGGTTTTAAGCAAGGGTTGGGCTTTGAAGGCAAGTGTGATGTCAGGTTGCATCATCTCGCATCATGCTTTATTTGGAACTAAGAACTTTTTGATTAGGTTTTCCGGCACATGCAGCCTCCACGTGTGTGAAAATGAGCTAAGAATGAACACACACATATAAACGTCCGCCTACCCATACAGCAGCATGGCATCATCCGACACCTCAACTTGTGTTGAGTGTGCCCCCTCCCAACCCAAACAGGACCATCTGGTAGGTAATAAGAGGGCTCCCCCAAAGGAGAGTGTCACTACACCGACCGGCTCTCCACCTGAAACCACAAAAGCCAAGCAAGCAAGATGCCCGTACCCAAGAAAGCAGGTAGGACAAAAAAGGACTTTAAAGGAGTTTTGTTTAGTCAACGTAATTTGGGGGTTTTTTTTGCCTCAGAAAAGAAATCTGTCTTCCAGAACATTTTTCAAAAACCATACTCAATGCTAACAAATTCAATCAAGAATTTGACCTTTTACAATGGCAAGAAAAACAGTCAAATTTTACTGACAAAATTTAACAACGTACTGGCAAAATTGAACAATGTAATACGAACTAATTTTAACGTTGCTAAACGTGCGCTGCACTGTCACTGGTCTTTAGGTGTATTTTAACCATATTTTGGGGACTAAAAAAGTATATAAATCAATCTTCAGAAAAGAAAGTTATTGTATATTACAACATCAGCACTAACTTTAAGGTTGCTAAACGTGCGCTGCACTGTCACTGGTCTCTAGGTGTATTTTAGCCATATTTTGGGGACTAAAAAAAAATATATATCAATCTTAAGAAAAGAAAGTTATTATATATTACAATAAAAAATATTTTTGATGACAAAAACGTAATAGTGCAAAAAAAAAAGGTATTTAGACATACTGGCCAAGGTCATGCAGTGGACAGGCCCGCCGATAATTTGTGTTTTAGTCGTGTCGTATTGCCCCGCTGATCCCTCGAACTGGAGGCGATAAGTTATTCTGTCAAGTCTCTCCTTTCATCTTGGGAGGAGAAAGACGAAAGAGGCCCACATTCACCGGAGCTGACCTCGGTTGTCAAATGTCTTCATCACACGTATGGTAGTCGCCCAAACCGCCAAGGCAATCCCATAATCCTCGCTGGTCTTTCACGCGTTCGTCCGCTGCTTTCATCAAAGGTTGCAACTCTTAATAGTAGTCATCATGAATTAATTTATATATTTATAGAGACCAAACAAGAATTCAGATTGTTTTGAAAAAATTGTGAAATCATTTAATTCAAAAGTCATACTTTCATAATAAAAGAAGTCATATTTCTTCAAGAAAAACATTAAAGTCTAAATTTCCTTGAGAGAAAAAAAAATTGTAAATTCTTAACAGCAAACAGCAAGAATTAAGTTTTTTTACAGAAATGTATTCTATAGCTGGCTCAAAACTCAAATTATGGCTTGCAAAAATTGACCAAGTGGGCAAAACTCCCAAATTGGGCCTCTTGTAGGTGAAGTGCTGACATTGCAGTAATAACTTTGACTTATGTAATGTGAGCGAGGCGTCCCGCTTTAAACTTCTAATCGCTGTGATAAATGACGAGATTATCCGTGGGTCTTGGATCTTGGCCGGAATGCCAGGATCTTGCCAGGGGGGTCCTGGAATCAAAAGACCGCTCATTAAACGCTCTCACGGCATTTCGAGGAAAGACACCATGATCCTTACAGCCTCCCCCCCGCACATTTACTGATTGTAGATCTTAAAACGGTTTGACAGGTTAAGGTTTCAACAGTCAATTTAGGAATTGCTCACTAGGATCATTTAGTGGACCTTAGCAGCTCAGATTACAGTCAACTTTAACTTGGTCATAAAACTCTTAATACGACGAAAACAATTTTTGGTTGTATTTTGAATGTCTACAAGTGAGATCAGAGTGTAAAAATATTCTGC
This sequence comes from Syngnathus leptorhynchus, assembly GCF_054491065.1. Classification (NCBI taxonomy): domain Eukaryota; kingdom Metazoa; phylum Chordata; class Actinopteri; order Syngnathiformes; family Syngnathidae; genus Syngnathus; species Syngnathus leptorhynchus. The sequence continues at coordinate 7,893,152 of NC_141210.1, read as the reverse complement.
TGTGAGGAAGGATTTAAAAATGGAACTTGTAAATTCAAGTTTGGGAAAGGTTTTTTTTTGCCATTCAGACACTGACATCATTTTTAAAGGGTTTTTTCAAGAGAATCAATTAGTGTTGGTTGTTCTAATTTCTTTGTCCTTTTATAGGAAGAAAGAACAATGGGGCAGCAGAAGGTAATCAATTAAAAATATATGGAAGTGTAAAATAACAATCCATGACATTAACAACCAAACGTTTTTGTGTCCCTTCAGAGAAGCTGCCGCCGTATGAACCCAACATCCCTGAACCAACCACCAGGGCAGACTTTCTCAAATGTCAGTCAACAAATACAAAAAAAAAATAGCAAAGTAGCTCTATGGTTGATTGCTAAACCAAAACTGTGCTAACTTGGTCTACGCTAAAACACAAAAGTCCAAGCAATGACTTTTTAATCCACCTGCACTCCTCTTAGGTGACTCCGGCTAATTGTATTCTTGCCTTCCTATCCAGACTGGATGCCACTGACTTTGGATGACAAAACGGCGCAGAAGCTGCTGTGGATCTCGGAAAATGGAACTAAGGTGGCGCGCACATCCGATGCCGTCTGTCCTTATCCCAACAGACCGGAGAGATACGAGCACTCGCCACAGGTGAGCGAGTCAGACATTTTGCTTTCCAGTGGACGTTTGATTTTTTTAAATAAGTGTGTCTGACCCCTGCCGCTGGCGTTCAGGTACTGTGCAAGGAGGGCCTCCTGGGCTCGCGCGGCTACTGGGAGGTTGACTTTGAGGGCTGGGTGGTGATCGGTGCAGTGGCGGAGAGCGCCCCCCGCAAGGACGGCCCCTGCGGCCTTGGCGAGAACGCCAGCTCCTGGGGCGCGGGCTGGGCAGGCTCCTGCTACCAGGTGTGGCACAACGGCGAGAACGTGGATATGGACTTGCCCCTGTGCAAAACGCTGGGCGTGTACGTGGACCAGCCAGCCGGCATCATCAAGTTCCTGTTGGTGGAGGGCGAGGGCGACAAGGAGGTGCGGTTGGTGCACAAGTTCAAGATCAGCATGCAGGAGAAGCTTCTGCCCGCCATGTGGGTGGGCACAAACTCCTCCTGCCTCCTTCGGAAAAAGGAGCAGTGAATGGCGAGGTCGGAGGCTGAAATGAGTGGACCTTTACGGTGGAACAAGCGCTTGAGGAGTCCAAGGCGGAAGGAGCGAGCGTGCCTGTTTTAATGCCCAATTCTTTTATCATACCATTGTGTATTTTTTAGAGTTAGACAAAGGCGACTTTGCATCTTTCCATGTGTGCTCCACAGCTTGCATATTTTAGTGTGCCAAATAAAATGAACTTCTGTGTAAAAAAATAATTAAACTCGTTAATGAGAAGCTTTAATTGTAAGCTTGGCTTGAGGTGTTGCAGCGCAGTGCATTAATGACGAGCCCGCGTTTTCTCACTTGGTGTTGCTCCTTTATTTGAAACACAAAAGAAGAACATCCCGCCAAATGTCGCTTGGACATTTCACGTTAAATTCAGTCCAAACCTTTAGCGTTTCATTCACTTCTGTCAGTCTCAGTCATTCGTTCACTACAAGAAATAACAAAAAACATTTGAAGTACAATCATTGGACGAGTCAGTCACCGGTTTGCAAAGTACAAAGAGGCAAATATGCAAGTTTGAACAATGAATTACGGGAGGTGATGCTGGTGTGCCAACATTTTCAACATTAGCATTTCACATTTTCATCTTCAAGGAGAACAAATGTTTTCGAGCGAGGGCCTGACGACGCACCGGGAACTATTATTGTAGTTGTTACCATGTGATCCGTGCTAACATGCTAGCACACGCTAACCGCAGCAACAATAACAGATGCACTCGTGTGTTACAAAAGATGAATATTTTAGACAATTTTTGTGTGCGTGCACGCTACAATTGAAAGAAGAAAAAAAAAAAAAAACACTAACACGGCTAAAGCAAAAATTTGGCTACGTTCACCCTGTAGCTCTTAATGATCAATTTGGATTTTCGGATGAAATCTGATTTTATTTTTATTTTTTTAATGTAAACATTCAGATTACTTATTAAAGTGACCCAGACTTAAGCCTTCAGACGTGTCCTAAAGAAAAAAAAAATCAAAACAATTGGAATTTAGCTGTGGTGTGAACATAGCCTTAGTGTTTTCATTGAAATTATTTAAAACTTGAAACAGTTCGACTCACTTGTGTGCACTCCCAAAAACCTTTAGCATGTAGCATTAACGCGGTACACACGTGTGACAAATCGGACCAAAAACTAACACAAGCAGTCATTGCGCCCCTCATTGTGGCTACGGCACATTAGCATAGCATTTCCAAACTCTCCAGGTGCGACGTCAGCTATTGTTTCTTTTTTATTTTAGTGTTGCATTACCTCCTTGAATTAGCGAGCGATGAATGGAGGTGCATTTTTTTTCACGCAGTTTTCACACAGCATATGACTCTCGCCCCCCGCGCTCGCACTCAGTGCTTGAGCGAGAAGTCACCCGTGTTGACGCGAGGTCGTGGCAGAGCCCCGAACATTTCCGTCCCGTCGGTCGCCCCGGGGGCCAGAAGGGCCTTCATGCTGGCAGCGATGTGTTCCAAGTCGGCGCATCCCACCTGGGGGGACACATGCGGAAGGCGGCGTTATGCGGGGAAAATTGTACTTCAAAAGGGGACATTTTAGGGAGGGGCCAGTTTCAACAGGAGGAATTTTTGAAAAGTTTGGAAGACTTGAGAATACAAGCAAAGAAAAAAAAAAGTCTCAAGAAGCCATGCCTAAAATGACTGCCCGTTTTTCACTTGAAATGAAAAGTTTACCCGTTCTCCACTGTTGCCTTCCCCGGGTGCCGCCCGACCCCCCTTACACCCCCACACGGGTACAGAGACGGGCAGTGAGCGGGCCAGCGCCATGGGGTGGGCGTTGCGTGAGGCGTGCACGCCACGATGGCCTACGGCCATGCCGCGTGAAGGCGGCGGCGCCTCCTCACTCAACGAGCCTTCGGGACAAATGCAAACACAGAGTAATCAATGATGAGTGGTGAGTGAGAGGGCGCAGGCAAACTGACCGTCTGTGCTCTCCTCTTCGCCGTCAGACTCAAAGAAGGGCTCGCAGTCGCGGGATAGCGAGTCCTCGTCCATGGAGAACACGCCTGAAGCACAACGTGGATCTCAGTGTTTACTTCGTGGATTATGTCTCGTCTTTCTTGCTAATCTGCACGGTGCCGTGGACTTTTTTTTACACTCTGTGGGTTACATTCATGGTCTTTTTTGTGTGTGCATTATTTACCTGCGCTCTCGCTACCAAAGGGTCTCTTTCCTTCCATGTCCTCCTCTTCCTCGTCGTCCTCGTCATCCTCGCACTCTTCCTCCTCAAGGTCAACGATGCCCGAGCGTTGCCCGCCCTGTTGGGTGGCCTCGGGGGCGTTCTTGTCACGCTCGCCGTTGTTGGCCTGGCCCGGGACGCCTTCTGAGCTGTAGATGGATGGGTAGTTTTGCGAGTAGAGTCTGCTGTTGGGGCTGACGCTGCTGGGCACGCCGTCACCGCTCAGATGCTACAAACGGTAAGAAGAATGAAGCCGGGCGAGAAGAAGCATGTATGTACGCGGCTGACTCACCACCCTGGGCTCAGCCTCAGACGTGAGTTGGGTGGCGGCGTGACGCGTGTGCCTCTGCGCTGTCAGCAGGGTGGTGGAGTGCAACACGCCAATGTCGTCCACGTAGCGCCGCGCCGACTCGGCCAGGAAGCCCTGACCCCAAACGCCGTACGAGAACTGGCAATCCCTGGGAAAGCCGCCGCCGCTCTCCCACTTCTTCTTCTTGGCGGCGTCCGTTTCCGGCACCGAGGAGCGGAACTTCTTGCAGGCCGTGAGGATGGCCAGCTCGCAGCCCGATTTTTGGCAGTACGCGTCGGCGGCGGCCAGGAGCGCAACCCAGCTGTCCCTGTGGTTGTCCGCTATCTCCGGCTCGGACGACTTGGTGATGGAGGCCATGGTGGTGTCAGGTAGAGTGTGTGTGCGAGCGTGCGGAGTGGCCTAATGAATGGGGAAGCTGCTTACTTGCTGGTGTGTTTTGCTTGTTTTTTTTTTGCCCTGGTGATGATGGAAAGGAAGGTTTTGTATGAGGCACTGGGTGACTTAATGATATGATGACTGGAATTATTTTTTTTAGCACAAAGGCGAGCCAGGGGAGAGAATAGATGATGCCAAGTTGCTGGTGATATCTGCAGAATGGATAAAAACAACACGTAAGTCAACTAACAGGATGATAAGACAGTGCTAGATCATGTTTATCCTACATTACTTTAACAGATAAATATTAGATGTCTTTACTAAGGACAGCCGTGAGCTGTTTTAAAAATTAACCATTGCGCACTTAGTAGTCATTCGGGGCCACTTTGACAACACTCGATGCTAACTGAAGACTGGAGCTAAACTAGCTTTGAAATTGCTGCCAGTCCGTTGTAATGCCACGCTCTGCTTTGTTTTCATACGTTTGTATTCTTTTGCATTTCAACTAGGCTTGCGGTGGCTGCTTATTTGTGAGCCACTGTTGTTGTTGTTGTTGTTTTTGTGCAGACTCCTCATGATGGACGCCCCATGCACCATTTTTTCAGGCTCTTGCACGCAGCCGAGACGCATATTGCTAATGAGCAAAAACATGTCAAATGCTCACCTACCCGTTCGCTTTCCTTCCTTCGAGTTGCCACTTAATCGTCGAGGTTAAACTTGACTTTGCTGCGTCAAACGTGCTGTGCCTTCTTCAAGCGATCCTCTCCCCTAGCTAGGCTCGTCACCAGCGGGAAGTGTGCGAAGACGAATGTTAGAAGTTCCTGTCAAAAGCTTCAAAGTAAAACAAATGACGTTTAATCTCTGCCAATCACTTTGCGTCTCTTGCGAATCCTGGAGGTTGCAGGGAAAGGAGGCGTGCCCATTTTGGAGGCTCACCTTTGACCTCAAATGCAAATTAAGGACGTTTGTTTTGTGGCAGAAGAAGCGCATCTTTAATCTCTAAGTAAATCCAGACGCACGTGAATAAAGAGCAACGACAATATTACGTAACAAAGTGGTATTGTATTGTTTTTAGAAGTTCGAACAAAGTCACCTGCGCTATGACAAACATGAAAGCGAATAATAAAAAAAAAAACTGTCAAGAAATAAAATAACGTACTCATAAGATAAAATAATAATAATAACAAATAAAAGTGAACTTCATAACATAAGATATAAAAAAAATGGAATACAATGAACACGTTGGATTGTTTTGAGGGAGCGGTGATGAGTCACAAGGCTCGGATTGGCTCATGTTGATGATGTGCGAGTGGGCGGGCTTGGTGGAAACAGGAAGCGTGACGTAACATTTGTTTTGGGAAAACCGTCGTTGAAGTCTAGACTAGTAACATACGATGAACGATACAAGAATGGAGCAAAACGGTGATGATTACAAGGTAGTTGCACGACATTTTCTCGTCTATTTCTAACGCTACGAAGGTTGGAAAAAAAGTCGTTGTTCAGCGTGGGCGTTAGTTGCGTGTTAGCTCATTTTGTAGACGTGTTAGCTAGCTGGTAATTTAATTTCAGGAAAAAAAATAGGCGCTGTTTAAAACGTAAAACCCCCCACAATTGACTCGACTTGGCGGCTGTCTTTGAGATTGATGTTGACACATAAAGCTAAATCGTCACGAGACATAATGTGACGTAAATTGTCAGACCTGCCGCGAGCCGATCACATGATACGTTTACGTGACCAAACCCTTGTCGTAAATAATGTCCCCCGCCCTTGTTATTTACTTTTGGAAAATGTCAACATTAGAAACAGTTCTCAATTTGATTCACTTGCAAGATCATTGCCTACAACCACAATAATCAGTCCAAACTCAGCTCTATTGGTATTTGGTACAGCTCTGTATGGGATCTTATTTAGTGTACCTAATGTTGTTAGTGGTGTGTATATACTTGAAGCGTTTGTCTTGTTTCCTCAGCTGATATTTGAGAAGGAGGGTGTCTATCTGCATACTAACGCCAAGAGGAGCAACCAGGACACCAGCATCCCGGGTTTCATACGCATTGTGGAGCGGGTAAGAAAATCTGTTGTTGCCCTGACAAGATGCGGTAGAAGCGCTGAAGTATTATGTTATTTTTTTCAGGCTGGCTTGCCAGCCTTAGAGTGGAGTCCTCTGGAGGACGCGGGCCGCAGCGCTCCTGCTGTGCTTTACTCCAAAAAGGTGGGTTTCTTAGGAACATGACAACATCCAAATGATATGATTGACAGCATGAATCTTGCCAATCAGGATGGCGAAGGAGGCGGCGAGGAGGACACCAAGTTTGATCCCGGCTATGAGCCCGACTGGGCTGTCATCAGCACGGTGAAAAAAGATCGGGAGCATGTCCCCGTCCGAGAGACAGGTGCTGCTTAAAAAGCTTACAGGCCACATTTTTCTCTTTTTTTAACTGCATTCAAAAATTTATGTGTCACATGTATGTAACTGTCATCACTTGAAAGTGGCTCTGGACCTTCCCCCGCCTAGCTATCAAGTCATGAGAAACTCTGTATGGTTGCGAAACTATGTTTTTGAGATGGCCCATTTCTGGTGCAGGTCAGTGGTCATTCTCGCTGCCGCTGTCGGAGCTCTACTCACTGCGCAGGGCCCGCTTCTCTCTGGGCCGCAACTTCCTGGTGCTGACCAGCAGGGGGGGCCACCCGCTGCCTCCCTTGCACTTCCACCGAGGGGGCAGTCGTGAGCTGCTGCGCGCCCTCTGCCACTACGTCGTCCTGGACCAGTAAGCGTGGACTCGCTCACTCACTCAATCACACGTCATTGGATTACGTATACGTACGATCACTTTTTTTTTGGGTGATATCATCAGGTCCCCGGTGGACGGACGTCTTTTCCTGGCGTACCCGCAAGACCCTGGCGCGCTTTCGCAGTCCTTTGACAAGCTGCACCTCTTTGATGACGGAGGCGCTGATCTCGTGTCTGTAAGATTTGATTTCTTTAGCTCAACATTTTGCGTCGTATCAAATAGCTAACTGACTAAAATAGTGACGATACTTATTACTTATCTGCAGAGTATGTCATTCATTATTGGTTGTAAATAAATGATGTATCTTCCCCAGCGATTCATCCACGATCCCTATGCAACGACCTTTGGCGGCTTCTCCAAGGTCACCAACTTCTTCAGGGATGCCCTGCGGCCGCCCGAGCCGCGTGACACCCGCAATCCAAGATTGGCCCCGCAGCTGGATGAGGAGCCTGGCTTTGAGCTCATCACATGTGTAAGACGCACAGCTTCTATCCAAGCCGCCATCTCGCGGGCGGAAAACAAATCTCAATCTTTTTTCAATGCCGATGTTGGGTTTGCCCACCGCAGGGGGTGGAACTCGGGCCCAAGCCGGTGGTCAGCAGGGGGCGCCCTCTGGATGAGTGGGAGGTCTTTCTGGATCCCGAGGGGCGCGTAAAGGACCCCGAGCGTGTCAAAGAACTGGTCTTCAGGGGGGTGAGCAAACGCGATGATCATCACAATAAAATAATTCAGCATTTTTTTTCTTTCATAACATGAGCTGAGCATTTATTGTTGCAGGGCATCACACCGACGCTCAGGAAGGAAGTGTGGAAGTTCCTGCTGGGCTTTTACCCATGGAGCAGCACCCACAGCCAACGGGAGGAGATACTACGTCTCAAGACGTCAGTGCTTGAAGAGTCTTTGGATTTTTTTTTTGTCCAGTTTGTGCCACTTTTCAGATCATAAAGGTGGTCAACTTGTGTTGCGTGTGTGCGCAGGGACGAGTACTTTCGGATGAAGATGCAGTGGAAGTCGGTCAGCGAGGAACAGGAGATGAGGAATTCGCTTCTCAGGGGCTACCGCAACCTAATTGGTTAGTAGACTTGGTGGAGCAGCATGTGGCTCACCAGCCAAGGTTATTTTCAACAGGCATTGTAAACGAGTGCTCATTGATTGATTGCCGGCAGAGCGCGATGTGAACAGGACAGACCGACACAACACGTTTTTCTCGGGAAACGACAACCCTGGCCTGGCGCTGCTCCACGACGTGCTGATGACCTACTGCATGTACAACTTTGACCTTGGTGACTGAACAGAAAAAGCACTGTCGTCAGCCATTTGCTTTCAAATTGATGATGATGATAAAGATAGTAATGATCGTGTTGTTGCTTTTATGCACGCAGGCTACGTGCAGGGGATGAGCGACCTGCTGTCTCCTCTGCTGTTTGTCACACAGAACGAAGTGGAGTCCTTCTGGTGCCTAACTGGATTCATGGAGATGGTGGTCAGAATGCTTAAATGCCACCTTCTCATCTTTCCATTCCTCTTCTTTGCTCCTCTTTCTTGACCTACCGCTCCCTCTTTAAACATTGCAAAATTAATTGTGAGTTTTGCTGTGTGCTCCTCAGCACCACAACTTCGAGGAGTCGCAGGAGGCCATGAAGCAGCAGCTCCTTCAGCTCAGCGTCCTGCTGAAAGCTCTAGACCCGGAACTCTGCGATTTCCTGGGTGAGACCAACTAGATCAGGGCTGGAACTGCCAAAACATGGAACCAACAGCCCCCCCCCCCCCCTTTGTCGATCAGATTCCCAGGACAGCGGCTCGCTTTGCTTCTGTTTCCGGTGGCTGCTCATCTGGTTCAAGAGGGAGTTCTCCTTTGAGGACATCCTCATATTGTGGGAGGTGAGCTCCGTTCATGTCGCTACACGAGATTGTTTTGGCTCATGAGTGCACATCAGCTAAATTTGCCAGTCGCCACACAAACTTTATTGAAAGAGTTCATCTTAGAAGGAACCCTGAAAATGGCTGAAGTGACCCCCCCCAAAACAATTCACGGTGTGTTGTTCCTCAGGTTATGTGGACTCGCCTTCCCTGCCCCAACTTCCACCTTCTGATCGCTTGCGCCATCCTGCAGTCACAGAGAGGCGAGCTGATTGGCTCAGATCACGACTTCAACACTATTCTCAAGGTGGGTGCGTTTGTGTGTGATGGTCAATGGCTGAATCCTGATCCTTGTCTTCGTAACGCACAGCACATTAATGAGCTGACAATGAGGTTGGACCTGCAGAGCACTCTGCGAGATGCAGAGGCCATCTACCTACAGCTGCTCCAGTGCAAGGTGAGTATTTTTGTACATTTCCCAAACGCACGCACACTCACACGTGTTCTTGAATGGAACCTGAGTCCAGCTCCTTTGTAACCCCATCTCCTTGGCATTTGTGCCCCCAACCACTGGATTCCAGGATTTACCCCTGAAGGTCCAGGAGGTTTTAGGTGCATACGTGCCATCCAGCTCCTCGTCCGACGACGACAGCCCAGACTATGAGTGCGGCGATACACGATATTCCCCCGGCCAATCACAAGCCGGTGCGGCGTCACGTGACACCACCCCATAAGAAAACCCAACTAGCTGACATGAAGATATTTATGAGTTGTGTATTAACTGTAAGCTCGAGAAGATGCTGTAATACAATATGTTGGCAGCAGGGGGCGACGTGAAGGCCGTCACTGCGCTCATCTTCCTTTTCCTCCTTTTGATTGATGCTGCTCTCTTTTTACATTTTACACTAAGTTTTTTTTCACCCGCTGCAGCCACCCGACTAAAAAAAAGGGAAGAAAAATGAAGGTTGTTTTTTGTCGAGAGTGTTAGGTCGCCCTCCCTGACAGGCAGCCCTATGCAACATGGTCTCCTTTTAACCTTTGTACTGGTTCCAACTGCTCAGTAGTACCAAATAAAAGGATACTGAAGCACTATGTTGATTTTTTTAATATGGCAACAAACGTCAGTTTTGGGAGATAATACATTTATTAGCAAAAATATGACATAAAATATTCCGTAAAGAACTCACAATTTCATCTGCCAAGCATGATTGTATTTTAAAGTCTCTTACTTGGAGGATTATGATGTGCGACAGGCGAGGACTTAAATTGTACGTAATAAAACGTAAGTTGTGAACAAAGTCTGAAAGACAAAATGAATTGAGCGTGTAATCCCATCAGTGTCATCAGAATAAAATGAGGCTTAAAGCTGCGGACAAGGCTGCGGCCCTTAAAGCACTTTCAAAGCAGATTGAGTTTGAATGAGGGAGGTGGGGGCCTGGGGGGGGCGCCCAGGGGAAACCCAGTGACAGATCGCCGGCCTGTTTAAGCAAGCTCCTAAATTCATACGTGGCAGCTGTATTCAAAAACGGGCTGAGGGCCCAAAGGGGAGCGGCAACGGGTCCTGAGAAGGGGGCGCGGCACCCCGCCCCTCATTTTCCAGCTCATTTCACGCGACACCAGAGAACAGACATCCCTTTTTCACTGCCGCCATTCATCTCGCACACAGACACCTGCTGCTACTGGTAGTGAGTGTGTGTGTGTGCGTGTGTGTGTGTCAAGGGGGGAAGGTCAAAGTTTAACCAGTCCTCAAATTAAAACACAACACAAATCGCACCAATGATTACCAACATTTACGTCGTAACGTCCAGCACAAGAGTTTCTGGGTTGCTTTATCGAGCAGATTCCATGAGGTTTTCACGTGTCCTGCCAAGGCAGACATGTCCACCAAATTTCATGTCCATCAGAGGAACTGTGCAGGACTGTTTTCTGGTTTTCTAGGGGCACAGCTAAAGTCATTTGTCCAATGTGGCTGCTTCAAATCAAAATGGCTGACTTCCAGTTCAAATACAGGCATGGGACCTTTTGATTTTTTCTTCGAGTTTTAAACATGACTAACTTGGCCATTGCTCTTGTTTTGTTGTTTGAGCACACTTGAGTTGGGATTCCAGTCAAAGCGGCAGCAGCGGCGGCCTCGCGGACTGATGGGAATCATTGACGAGGAAACTGAATTATTGATGACCATCTCCAATCAAGTCGGTTTGGTCCCGTTTGAAAGGTGAGCATGGCCCCTGCGTGCCACCTGTAGTCAGGGTGTCAAATACGAGCTGCGCACCTCCATTGTGTGAGCGAGGCCTTTTTGGATCTCGGGGGAACGTGTGACGGGCGCACGACAAGCACGTGTCCATGCACTGAGAGCGTGCGAGGTAGAAGGCAGAAGGCCAAGCCTGGTGTCTGACACTGATTTGTAAACGGAGACAATACGGCTCATCGACCCGAGGCTCCACTGTCTGTTGCACATACCTCCAATCGTGACTCTGTCAAGAGCAGCAGATTGCCACAAGCCTCCATCGGAGAGGGGGCATATGGTGGGGGTCTCGGAGGGACGCTGCTTTGACAATGAGGCCAACTTTGATGGAAATGTCCCTTTAAATGTCATCCAAGGGCTTTTATTAGACCCAATGGGACGTAGCATTTTCAATTATGATCAGTATCAGTTCTTTTCTAAATCTTGTTTATTTTCACATGTGCTTAGGCAAGCCTTTGTGCCATTCATTTATTCATGGGTTAAATGGAGCTAATTGTGGCAACCGCCCCTCAACACTTTTGAACTGTATGCATTGCTCTGTGTGCTTTTATCAAAAATCAATTCAGATAAAACATTACTTTATTTAAGAAGAAAAAATGTGAAATGTATATATATATATATATATATATATATATATATATATATATATATATATATATATATATATATATATATATATATATATATATATATATATATATATATATATATATATATATATGAAATATACAAATTAAATTTATTGAGAATAAAACTACCTGCACTTTTCTGTAACAATAACATAATAATAATAACAGGAAATTGACGAATATCTTTCAAAAAAGTTGAGTTGACTTTCATTGTGAGTCAAACGTGAGCATGACCTCTCCTCATTTTACCTAATGACGTGGCCCAGAGCTTTGCTTCCCATTTGGTGAAGTTAAAACCGAAATATGTCATATTCCAAGTTGTGAGGGTCTTTAACTAATAAAATGCCATGTGGGTGCCCCCCTCCCTGGTCCACGTTGCCGTTGTAAACAAACACCGTCCTGCTATTATCATCCATTCCCATTGTCAGAGTGTGGAGATGACCTTTTTCTTCTCCCTTTTCACCGTCGATCCCAAGCTGTCACCCCGCCACTCCTTCTCTTGTCTGCGCCGTCGGCCGTGCTCCGCCCCACCTCGCTCCGCCCCCCTTCGCCGCCTCCCCCAACTCGCCGGCCCACCTGTTGAAGCGATTGTCCTTTTCACAGTTTATGTCACCGGCCAGAGGTGCCGCCCTCTTTCAGGCTCTCTTTCTTTCTCGTGCGTATAAAAGCGAGACGAGTTTTCTCGCGCTTTACTCAGACTTTTTAGCCAGAGCTTTGTTTGGTCTCACCATCATGCAGACGGACGACAGATGTGTGTCGCTGTGGTGCGAGGAAACAGATGAGGACTACCGAGATCAGGCCGTCCTGGGGACGGGTGCCCCCGGGGGTCAGCTGCGAGCTGCCTGGGACCCGTCAGTGTCGGGGAGGCGTGTGATCCAGAGGCTGCTTCACGTGGAAGAACGATACGTGCCCTCACCCCTCTACGTGGGCCTCATTCAGCAGGAACCCCAGAGACGGGAGGAGCTGGCCAAGTGGACGCTGGAGGTACGCAGTCAGTCTATCCACAACAGGTCTTCTGTGATGTTGACACTTTATTGATGGTCTCCTCCCTTACACACGGGAGCCACCATGAGGTTATGTCACCTCATCCCTCGCGTTGCTCCTCTCACGCGCTTTTCCCCGTGGTCAGGTGTGTTGCGATAGCGGCTGCGATGAGGCCGTGTTCCCGCTCTCCGTCTCCCTGATGGACAGATTCCTGTCGGTCACGTTGTCCACGCCCGTGTCACCGTATTGCTTGGCGGCAGCCTGCGTGCTCATCGCCTCCAAGCTGAGCGAGTGTGACAACATCACCTCAAATGCGCTCTGCGCTGCCGCAGAGTACAACTTCCTGCCCGCCAACCTGCGGGTGAGGCACCTCACTTCTCTCTAATTAACTTTGACCAGTCAGGCTAGTATTGCGGCGATATTTACAGTATTACCAATTTAAATTTCATAATTTAAGCAATGTTATGTTTTAAGTTCCAAAAACATGCTTGGTAGGTCGATAAAGTAAATATTCATCAAACCTGTCTACTCGTCCATAAATACATATCTAGGAAACACCATCTTCCAGCCATTTTTCATAATTTCTTCACATTTGTATCAGACGTTCTTTCATATCCAACAAGATAGAGGGACAATCTCTACCCACCTTCCTGTCGAACATCACGCCATCAATACAACATCCACTTTAGAAGGCCCTCACTCTGGAATGAGCTACCAGTCCATATCCGATCCATATCTTCACAGGCTGCTTTTAGAAAGCACCTGAAACACCACCTTCTCCACTCATGATCCTACCAGTCCATAATTATTCCACTGCACTCAGCTGATCCATACTAAGAACATCAACCTAAACTACAATTCATACTCTGATTCTTCTTTATGTTATTTTCTGTTTTGCAGTTCTTTTGTTCCCTTTTGTTTATTTCTACCTGGTGTCTCTTCGATTGCTTAAACATCACTGTTTATTTTGTTTAGCTTGTTTCTTATTTTTATAGTGTATCTGTTTATGTATGTATATATACATATATGTATATATGCATATATGAATATGATGAATTAATATTTTCCTTGTTATGCTTTTGTTTGTTTATTTATTTATTTATTTTTTGCAAACACTTGAGAGACATTTGCCTTCACAGCACTTTATTCTATATATAACAGGAGTGGAGCTCTCTAAAAGCCCTAGGCTTCGTCTCCCTCCTTGCACTGTTATTGCTGTAATAATATGTGCTAAACAATAAACTAAACTAAACATTGAGCACAAATTGTCCCTAGGTGTGAGTGCGAATGGTTGTCTGTCTCCGTGTACCCTGCGATTGGCTGGCAACTAGTTCAGGGTGTCCCCCGCCTACTGCCCGATGACTGCTAGGATAGGCTCCAGCATGTCTGCGACCCCCGTGGGTCCAGATAATGGATGGATGGATGTTTTAAGTCTGAAATAAAATACACCTCAAATGGACCCTAACACCAAAATACTCTCGCCCAACAGGAAATGGAGCGTGTGGTACTGGCCACCCTGCGCTGGGATACGGCGGCCGTGACACCTCAGGACTTCCTGCCACACTTCCTGGCATCCCTTGGGGAGAGAAACGAAGAGGACAGTACCACCTTGAGGCGACACAGCGACACTCTGGCGGCCTTGTGCGCATGCGACTCGCGCTTCCTGGGGGCTCTGCCCTCCCTAGTGGCCGCCGCCTCACTCAACTGCGCTCTTCGGGGCCTGGGCGACAGGGAGCGCTCTCGGCTCCTCCCGCTCAGCTCGACGCTGGCTGACCTGTGCCAGGCTGACCCGGTAAGTGCCGGCCAGGCCTATGATTGGCTCACGAGTCTTTCGAAGCATGGGGTTAAAGGCCTCCAACCTCAGTTTGAGAATCTCTGTTCTGACGTACTTCAATGCCAGGTGGTGCTGCAGGCCTACAGCGAGATGATTGAGCACGCCCTCCGGCAGCGCCTCAGCAGCAGGCCAGCAGACAAAGGCGATGAATTTGAGGACGAAAGAGCCGGCACGCCCACTGACATGAGAGAAATCGATTTCTAAACCCGTCAACAGCCAAACTGCAAGTGCAGACCAATCTAATTTGTCGTCATCAGTCAAACTGATATAAATTATGACCTCCACAAATGATACTTTTATATACTGAAGAGTTGAAGTAATTATGCTGTTAATTTATTTTTTTCCATTATTTATTATTTACATTTTTATTGTGTTTTTTGTGCCATAGTGTGTCTGTTATTTTATTGCAGCCTAGTTATGCATATTTTGCATATTTATATCTTTAATTTATTTATCTTGTGCAATTCTTTATTTTGGATGTTAATTTATTCAATATGCCATACTTATAAGTTGTTTTTAGTGTACTAAATGAACTAATTGAATGAGAAATCTATTTTTGGAAACAATTAAACATTTGAACGCACTTTGCACCCATAATTTACTGTGGGGCTTATGTTGTCTTGCTTTGTTACTAGTAGGTGGCTTTATTGTTCTTGTTAGAATTATGGACCTTGAGTTAACGTGAGTTGTTGTCAAAGCACCTATCTTCTTCTTCTTCTTCATTGGGGTTTAACGGCAGCTTGCATCCTAATAGTTGCATTGCTGCCCCTACTGGTTCTACACATCATTACACTAAATTCTCTTCACCAGATCTGTACTTTTTAAAAACTCAAAGAACCAGCGCTTTCCCCTCCCACTTGACCCTACTTCCAGAATGTTTTTCACCGATACTTCCTCAAGCCCTTCTGTCTGCAGCTTCTCCACCAACTCAACCCTTTCCCTGTGATATTTGCCTGTGCCTCCTTCCTTTTCCACCCTCCTCTTCCAGAACAGGTGCCTCCCTTTGCTCTTCTGCTCCCACTGCTGTTGCCACTGCAGCATCACTTCCCTCCACACAATACCTTTACCCTCAGACTTAGATAGCGCGATGTTGGTCTCCACATGCTCTTTTTTCACTCTGTCAGCCCTCTCATTCGCCCACATGTGCCGGAACCCACATCAGTGATACCTTAACCCCCCTCGCTGCCACATCCCTAACAGCCAAAAGAATTTCATGAATAAGGTCTTGTCGGCTCTGAGAACTGCCCCTCCCAATACTTTTAACTGCAGAAATTAGAATTTGCAAGCTGCTCCGCCCATTGCACCGCCATCAGGATAGCAGCCAATTCCACAGTAAACACACTTAGATTGTCTGATGTTCTCCTACATGACTTTGCATTTAATTTACTTATGTAAAATGCTGCCCCAGTAGCCCCAGTTTCCTGGTCCTTTGAACCATCTGTAAAGGCTAGTATATGGTCAGTGTAGTTCTCCACCACCCTGCATTGAAACTCATGCACCAGATTTGCCTCTTTTTCCCTAAACTTGACTCCAAGCAGCTTTAGATCAACCTCTGGGGCCCTCAGCTGCCACAGAGGAGCCACTGGCCACAATACTGCTGGGCAGAAATTCATACCATAAACAGCCACCTCTTCAGCCACTGTCTCCCCAGTTCACCAAAAGCTTTTCCCTCTCCCTGCCCCTCTCTCCCAGCTCGCCTGAATTCCCGACTTAACTGGATGGTCATCCCTTTGGCCCATCAGGCTAACCTAGTAATTAGCCTGAAGCTGCTTCCTTCTTAAACTGAGTGGCATTTCTCCTACCTCCACTTGCAATGAGCGCACTGGAGAAGATCTCACATCCTCAATGCTGCCGCTTGAACTACATCCAGCCTAGCCAACTGTGACTTTGAAGCAGACCCATAAACCACGCTTCCATACTCCATTCTGGATCTTATCAAGTATACATATATCTGCCTCAAAGATGATTTACTTGCTCCCCACTCTGTTCCAGCCAGACATCTTATTACATTTAAAACTTTCTTTGATTTATCAATGACGTATGTGCTCCTCCTGTCATCATGACCACATTCTACCGTGGCACCATTGAGAGCGTCCTCTCCAGTTGTATCACTGTGTGGGGTGTTGGCTGCGCTGAATACAACATGAAGGCCCTGCAGCGCATAGTGAACGCAGCTAGTAAGATCATTGGGGCTTCACTCAGCCTCCCTGAAGGACATTTACACCTCCCGTCTCACCCGCAAGGCGACCGCGATTGTGTGTGATGTAAGTCACCCCGCTCACTCTTTGTTTGATCTTCTGCCCTCTGGGAAGAGATACAGATGCCTGCGCTCCAGCACCACCAGACTCACCAACAGCTTCATACTCCAAGCTGTCAGGATCCTGAATTCTCTCCCCCCTCCCCCCTCGGCTGCATAACGTCCTGTTCTTTTGCGCTATATTCTGGCTGTCTGCTGTATGCATGCTTGCTCCATTTTGCTCCTCTTATTTGTCTATTTATTGTTTATTTATTGGGTTATTTGCTTATTACTTATTCATCGCTCTTGTCTATTTGTTTTTAATCTTTGTGCTATTTGCGTGTATGTGTTGTGTAATGTGTCTAGTCACCGCGGGACAGTGGGAAACGTAATTTCGATCTCTTTGTGTGTCTTAAAATGTGAAGAAATTGACAATAAAGCAGACTTTTGACTTTTTTTTTACTTTTTTACTTTATATGGTTCCTCCATGTGATCCTTACATCAAACAACACTCCCAGAAACTTAAAACAATTTACTTTCTCCAGGCTCTTTCCATATAGCTGCACCTTCATACTCTCCTCTACCTTCTTTCTAGTAAAAAACATACATTTAATAATAAATAATAATAAATTATATTTATAACGCACTTTATATTCAAAGGAATCTCAAAGTGCTACATGGCAAGTAAAAAACAAGAATAAAAAGCAAGTTATTAGTTTTCAATGTTACGCGGATGACACCCAATTATGTATGCCCTTATCAATGACAGATCCGCGGGACTGTTGTAATCTTGAGGCATGCCTTGCGGAGATCAAGCAATGGATGTCTCTCAACTTCCTTCGTCTGAACCCAGATAAAACTGAGATGTTGATAATTGGTCCAGCTCGTTATCAACATTTATTTAAGGAAACCGCTATAACTCTAGATAACCGTACTATCACTCAGAGTGATACTGTAACTAATCTCGGGGTAATATTTGACCAAACGCTCTCCTTTCAAAAGCACATTAAGAATATAACCAGAATAGCATTTTTTCACCTTCGTAATATTGCTAAGATTCGCCCAATCCTCTCGACCGGTGATGCCGAAATTATTATACATGCATTTATCACGTCGCGCCTGGACTACTGTAATGCATTATTCTCTGGTCTTCCCGAGTCCAGCATCAAAAGTCTACAGTTAGTACAAAATGCTGCTGCAAGGCTGCTCTCACGGACAAGAAAATTTGATCACATCACCCCAATATTAGCCAATTTACACTGGCTCCCGGTCCATTTAAGATGTGACTTCAAGGTTCTTCTAATAACCTATAAATCACTGCATGGCTTAGCGCCTTCATATCTCGTCGACTTAGTTTTTCCTTATGTTCCGTCTCGTAACCTTCGTTCGCAAAACTCTAGTCTTTTAGTGACACCGAGGGCCAAGAAAATGTCTGCAGGGGCTAGAGCATTTTCTATTCGGGCTCCAGAGCTCTGGAATGCCCTGCCAATGGATATTAGAACTGCTACCTCAGTAGAAACATTTAAGACACGTTTAAAGACATATTTCTATGATATGGCCTTTAATTAACCTGTAGTAGCCGATTCGGCTGGAGTTTGTTTTTGCTCCCTCTCCCCGACCCCACTCCCCCCACCCCTCCCCGGCTGGGGAGGTGGTTAGGTGACACCCAAGCTGACGACGGCTATCTAGATTCTCGTGGACCAATTCAGCATGAGGGAACTGCAGCGGAATACCCTCCTAGAGGACACTGCCAGGACAATCGAAGGCACCTCCGACAGCTCTTCGCTTTGGCCTGGACATCCACTTTTTGATTTCCATATTATGTATTTTATGTGCCCTCTTTGCATCCATTGCAGCCTGGTGATCCTGAAAGGGGGATCCTTCCATCTGTGGTCCCTTCTCAAGGTTTCTCATTTTTCCCCTGGTAGGAGTTTTTGAGTTTTTCCTTGCCCTTTTGGGAGCCCAAGATCAGGGGATGCTTTGAGAATAATTATCAATTGATTGTCTATGTGAAGCCCTTTGAGACTGCTTGTGATTTAGGGCTATACAAATAAACTTGACTTGACTTGACTTGACAAGTATAAAACAACTGGACGACAGCCAGGATATAAAAACAGGAAATACAGAAATGCCAAAGTAAAGAGGTGAGTTTTAAGTCCGGTTTTGAAAGAGTCAGTAGATTGGGGTGCTCGTAGGTGGTCGGGGAGGGAGTTCCACAGTGTGGGGGCTGCATGGAAGCTTAAAGGAAGCTTAAATATTTCTTTATGAGCCCTTGTGATAAATATCATGCCAAGGGACGCAAACCATTCAAGCTAGGACTGCAGCTGCTCAAAATCATCATTGTTACAGTGCAGGTAAGCAAGAATTGACACTTTTTTTGTTTTGTTTTGATTTGTACAATTGCCCCCAAAATCCCAGTGCGGCCATTTTGCCACTTGCTGTCGACTGAAAATTACATCACAGTCGCCAGGGGTCACAACCAATCACGGCTCAGTTTTAGAAAACTGTGAGGTCATTTCAGATTTTCTAAAACTGATTGGTTGTGACCCCTGGCGACTGTGATGTCATTTTAAGTCGACAGCAAGTGGCAAAATGGCCGCCACCTGAGATGGATAAAAACAAGTTTGCTCTGTAACTTATATTTCGCAAAAGCAATATTAGTCAGAATGCTGTTTAGTGGGGGCACATACAATATATATTAAAGGGAAATGTGCTTTCAGCGGTTTGCAAACATATTTTTTAAGGTTGTGTGAAACATATAATCATATCAATATAATATCTAGTATTGGAGTGCTTGTGTGGATTGTTGGGGGGTGAGGAATGTGCAGGCACACTGCATGAACTTGTTTTCTGCGAAGTGTAGCAAAACAGGCCCAGACGGGGAGTACCGGACGATAACACCTCAAGGTCGGTGAGGAACGAGAACAAAGAACAACACCACGTCCAGGTGGTCGGGCTTCGAGAGGAAAAACCCCAACTCCTGACCACAGTGATGACACCTCGACGGGGAGGAGATGACCATCGACCAATCATCACATAATATTTTGCATGCTTTAATATTCATATTGTGTTTCTTTAAAACTGGGCAACCCGGAAGAATGTGTCGTCTTTTGGTGGTCACAAAAACGCACGAGTTTTAGTGTGAGGGACCCGGGACCCAGGCCTGTATTAGTGCGCTTTGTTAGGAATAAACAATTGGTCAATTTGGTCTGATTGATCTACCGGTCTTCTCTTTGACAGAACGAACTCGCAAAATTGTTAGGTGCGCCAGTGTGTGGATTGGGACATAGAAACTTGTGTTAAGTGTTGATCGCAATTTGGAGTCAGATCAATAGCTAAAATCCGTAACCTAACAATTTCTTGGTGACCCTGACGTGATGTCAAGAGAAGGGTAATTGACAACTCGTGGTCTGTATCCAGGACACCGGACAGCGTCTGGGACGCTGTCTCTCGGTCGGCGAACCGTTTGGAATAAGTGCACAACGTTGAGCTGGTACAACGTCTCCTCAACCCTGAGCTCATCACTGATAAGGTAAGCAGAATGCCTGTTACTATAAGTCGAAATTCTGCAAATTGAAAGCGGAAATTTAAGAGGAGACTGTTGTTCAGATCAAATAAAGTGTGCAAGAGATACATACGGTGAATAAGTTTGGAACTTACGTGTGTGACGTGTACGGTAAAGTCAGGGACTTACGCGTATTACGGATAGGTCCGGGACCTAGCTTCGTCGTGGTGGACAAGGGTAGGTTGACGAGCGTATTCAAATAGCCAGGTTTTTTGAGATCCTGGGAGAAGTGAAGCCTCCCAAAAACATCCGGTGGTAACAGTTCCTCCTGTGAGAGATCAGACCGCTAAAATATCCAAAATGAATCAAATTGGGGGGAGTGTGTGTGTGTGTGTGTGTGTGTGTGTGTGTGTGTGTGTGTGTGTGTGTGTGTGTGTGTGTGTGTGTGTGTGTGTGTGTGTGTGTGTGTGAGATGAGAGGAGTGCGTGTGCTGAGAGGAATGAATGGAGTGAGATAGTGTGTGTGATGAGAGGTGTGTGTGCGCTGAGAGGAATGAATGGAGTGAGATTGAAAGAATGTATGCAATGTGGTAGCGCCAATTGTGAGTGGCATTGACAGAAAGAAAGTGGCAAAGGAGCGTCTGAGACACAGAAAAGTCTTCGCGAAATTGGAAGCTGACAAACTGTTTCAGGATTTTTCAACAACTTGGGACATGGAACGTCTCTCACGGCAATTGCAGCAAAAAGAGGGTCAGGTGCTGAAAAGAAAGCTCTCCTTAGAAGACAAGCAGAAAGGGGCCGGCTGGCGTGAGCGCAAGGTGCTCGAGAAGCACATTAGGGAGAGAGAGGAAGAGCGATGCTCTTTGCATAATATGGCAACAGCTGCAACAGCTTTGTTCGCCACTCAGAAGAAACTGCCCGTAGAAAGTGTTGTTAATGTGAGAAAAGCAGAGGAGGCAAGGTGTGGCTGAACAAATTTTTGGCTCTGATGAGTGGGCAGACCTGCACACTTGGTGACATTCACCAGATGTTGGCAGGAGCATGCTCCCTAGTGCAATTACAGGCGATTGAGGAAGCAGCAGGCACAGCGAGACTGGGGAGGGAGGTGCCCTTGCCACAAGTAGCAGCGCCCCTGTTTGAAAACATTAAAATGACTTTCCCACAACCCACCGATCTGGCCCCCACTATGTTTCCTTATGATGTGAAAATGTCACCTGCCCAACATTATGTAACATGTGTGGAGAGTTGGATTGAAACCACAGGTCGTCATCCGGCTCTCACGCACGAGGCAGAGGTGCTCTTCCGGACGGCGCTGGTGGATGGACTTCCGCCAGATGTGAAGAAGCAGCTAATGTCACACCCTGACATTCTGGTTTGTGCCGAGGAACGATTTAAACGTCATCTTTTGCATCACTGCAGAATGTTCACTGAGTCACAAGCTAAAGTTGATAACGAGACAGACGCATTATCCAAACAGTTGTTGAAATTACAGTTGGCAAAATGCATGGTGAAGCTAAACAGTCCAAATCACAGAAAAAGGAAATGCAAATGTCACAGGCTCCTCAGGTGGTGGGACGCGGAAGGGGCCAGTTCCGGGGCGGATACAGAGGCCGGGGAGGGAGTGCACCTGCTTACCCGGGGAGGGCAACATACAAAAACCATTCGCCCAACGCATGCTTCATCTGCGGCGAAACCGATCACTGGGCAAGAGAATGCCCGCAGTATCGACCGCACGGAGCCGCCCGCCCAGCCGGAGGCCCGCCACGTCAACCCGAGGCGCCGATGCAACAAGCAGGAACAGCTCCGTCTGGTGGACGGCCCTGGCAACAGCCACAAGCACACGGAAGTCAGTACTATCAACATGATGATCTCTGGTGTGGACAATTCGAATAGGGATGCCCGGGGAGCCAGAGAAGCAGCGGCCCGGCGGAGCCAGTGCTTCACGTGACAGTGGAGGGAAAACCTGTGCAGATGCTGGTGGACACAGGAGGAACGTATTCATCAATAAACAATGCCCTTCCTGTATCCTCACTGTCAAAGAAAACAACAACTTTAGTCGGCTTCTCGGGAAAACCACAAACTCTGCCTTTTACCAAACCACTTGAAACTGTGATCACCCGGACGGGGTGTAGACTGTGGCGCAAATACATCCATTCCACAGACACTCCGATCAATTTGATGGGGAGGGACTTGTTGTCAGCCGTTGAAGCCAGAATTCTGTGTGGGCCAGAGGGAGTGATTATTCAATTTTCAGATGGCGTCAGCATCCAGTGCTCACAACAAATACAACAACATGGTCAGTGGCTGATGGCGCCCCTACCAACAGAAGCAGAAACTGCAACCATCTACTGGGCCAGGCTGGAGCCAGAGACCCCTGCTGGTGGTGGTGTGTTCTCAACCTACCTACTGTGGAAACCCTGGATCTGGTCACTGGCGCCATACCACCCACCTGTTGATCCCTTGCATTGCACTCTATATTATGACCGAAAAAGTGATGATGTATATCGGGATTTGTTTGAAGAAGTTGAAGGGCACATGTGGGATTTAACTTCATCATGCATTTTGATTGGTAAAGAGGGAGTTGCAGCGGCAACTGAACTGACACATGAACAAATGCAGTGGTTCAAAATGACAGAAAAAGGGGTGCCACACATTTCCCTGGCTCTTGCCCCAGGACACGAGGCCAGACAATTGGGTTCAATGGTCAAGCGGTTGTTGCAACAGACCGATTGGCGGGAAACTCACATTCCTAATTTGTACTGGTCTAGGTCTCAGCATGCATACCAAATTAAACAACCCATGTCAGATACAGGATTGTTGGAGATGACGATAGTGTCCCACACACACGGTAGGGAATTAACTGACCATGAGGACGCTGAAGTAATGCTGGCGGCCTTGCCCGACACACTTTGGTCCCAGGGTCCATTTGATGTCGGATTTTGTCACTCGGTGGCCCCTATTGATCTCCAAATGGATGAGACGCAGCTTATCAAACGGCCTCAATATCGTTGGCCGGAAGAAGCGGACCAAGGCATGGAAGACACTCTGTGTGGCCTCTGGGACGCAGGGGTGTTGGAAGTGTCGTGTTCCGAATGGAACACCCCGCTGAGGCCAGTGCGGAAAGCAGATGGGAGAACATGGCGCATGGCACATGATCTGAGAGCAGTAAATGATGTCACTATCACTCCTGTTCTTCCTGTGCCGGACCCGCACCGGATCCTAGCGTCATTGAATCCTGCCTACCAGTGGTTCACAGTGATTGATTTGGCCAATGCTTTCTTTTGTCTTCCGCTTTCCCCCTCAGTGCGGCACGTGTTCGCATTCACCTACAATGGGATAAAATTGCAATACCCTCGCATGCCGCAGGGATTCAAAAACTCGCCAGGTTTGTTCAATCAGGTTCTCAAGGGACTCCTCGAACCATGCCAAATGCCGGATGAAACTTTGTTGTTGCAGTATGTTGATGATTTGTTGATTGCAGCAAAGGATGAGCAGGCGTGTCTTGCAGGAACAAAGAAAGTGTTGTTGTGGTTAGGAGAGAAAGGATTCAAGGTGTCAAGGAAGAAACTGCAATGCTGTCGCCAACAGGTCACTTTTCTGGGTCGAGTGCTGACCCCTAGTGGCCTCGCCATGTCGCCCGAGCATAGAAACTCCATCCTCCGCCATCCACGGCCCGCCACTGTGCAGGAGATGCTATCATTCCTGGGGTTGTGCGGCTATAGCAGACACTACATACCCTGCTTTGCCGACAAAACCGGTGTCCTCCGAACCCTGATCCGTGAACAGGGAGCCAGGAATCTCAAGGCTTGCTTGGTCTGGACACCGGAGGCTGCCGAGGTCTTTGTATCACTGGTGCAGGAGCTGGCCTCTGCTGCGGCTTTGGCCACTCCTGATTACACTCTGCCCTTCCATTTAGATGTCTCCATTTCAGGAAAAGTTGTGAATGGAGCTCTGTACCAGAAAATGCAGCATGGACGTGCAGTGCTGATGTATTGCAGCGTCCCCTTGGACAACATTGAGCAACGACAACCCGACTGTTCCAGATATGCTGCTGGCCTGGCAAAGATCTTACTCAAAACAGCCCACAAAGTCATGGGCCATCCCATTTATGTGTTGACTGATCATGCGGTATCCTCACTTGTCGTGTCAGCAGCATTCACGTTGACTCCGCTGCGACAAACACGGTTGTTGAAAATATTGACTGCTCCAAATGTCAACTATGTCCATTCCGGAGTGAACATGGCCGATCAATTGTTGGTGGGTCCACATGAGTGTGCATTAAAGGTCCAGACAGTGGCGAAAGTCCGACCTGACCTCTATTCCACTCCGCTCGGGCACGGTCGGGTGGTGTTCACAGATGGCTGCTGTTGGAGGGACAAAGAAGGCTCCCTCCATGCGGCCGCGGCTGCGGTCGAGTGGAGGGATGGTTCCTTCCAGCCCCTTAAAGTGATGAAGCTCACCACCCGCCCATCGGCCCAGGCGGCGGAGGTTTTTGCCTTGGTATTAGCCTTAGTGCAGTGTAAGGGGGAGGCCGTGACCATCTACTCTGACTCCGCCTATGCGGTGTCGGCGGCCTTAATCGATCTGGTAGGGTGGCTACAGAATGGGTTCACAACGGCCAGAGGCTCAGAGATTGCACACAAGGACTTGATGTTGCAGCTGTTCGAGACGTTGAAATACCCGAGCGAGGTAGCCGTTGTCAAAGTGCCTGGTCACTCTAAAGCTGACACCTTAGTGGCCAGGGGAAACCAAGCGGCTGATGAATTGGCCAAACAGACGGCCGGGTATGGCGGGGCAGCGGACATGATGGTGTCCCGCGGTCCAGTAATCCTGGACGGGGAACACCCCGACTCCTGTTTGCCTCTGTCGCTCTCACATGCCGATCTGTGTGCCGCCCAGGATGCCACGTCCCCGGAACAAAAATCAGTCTGGCTGGCAGCAAAGGCTGTCAAACGATCGGATGGCTTGTGGGTAGGACCCAAAGGCCAGCCCGCTCTTCCGGAAGGAAGGCTAATGGCGGAGGTCCTATCACAGGCACACACACCTTCCCATGTGGGTCCCCATGCCATGATGGTCCATCTCCGAAGTTGGTGGCATCCCAGACTTTCGGACGTGGTCTGGAGATTCGTTGCGGATTGTGAGTCCTGCCAGAAGTTTAATGCACATCCTACGTTGAAGCCTAAGCCCGGCCTGTTTCAGCCGGCCCCGTGGCCTGGGGCCGAGGTGATCATTGATTTCACCGACATGAATACAAGAGTGAATGGTAAACGCTTTTTGCTTGTGTTGGTTGACGCTTACTCAGGCTGGACTGAGGCATATCCGTGCTCGAAGGAAGATTCTACTGCTGTGATCAAGGCTTTGATCACCCATTACATCCCCACGCATGGTTTTCCCGCCCTGATCCGCTCTGACAATGGTACACACTTTAATAACAAAGCCTTGGCCAAGGTGGAATCAATTTTGGGTTTGAAGCATCGATTTGGCTGTGTCTACCATCCTCAGAGCCAGGGCAAAGTTGAACGAATGAACCGGAGGTTTGAAGGAAAAACTGGTCAAAATTATTGCTCAAATGAAAATGAATTGGCTCCAAGCGATTCCGCTTGCCTTGTTGTCTGTGCGGCAATCTGTTAACAGGCACACTGGATTTGCACCGTTTGAATTGATGACAGGTCGTCTAATGCCGGGACCAGCAACGACGCTCGTCCCACCGGAGGATGTTACGGTACCAAATTTGTCTCATACAGCATACTGGTCCTATTTGTCTGCTTTGGTGTCCAGTGTTTCTGCACAGATTGGAGAGAAATCCGCTGCGGCGGAGGAAGGCGTGTCGGTGGAGAAACAGCTCACACCGGACGTCCGAGACATCTCCAGAAAGTGGACGGACCCCCGGTGGAAGGGCCCCTTTCGTGTCTTGGCCAGGACGTCTCACGCGGCCCAGCTCGACTTCAAAGGACGCCGGTGGTATCACTACTCACACCTACGTCCGGCCCCAGAGTTTGTTCCGTCAGGATGAAGGTATTCTTGTTTGGCCGTGTCCCGGACCCGGCCAAGAGGGGGGAGACAGAAGGAGAAGGAGCAGCAATACGGAAAAGCAAAGGGGAGGGCCGGAAAGGTTTTTCGGATGTTTCAGAATTTATTTCAGTAGTGCTATTTTTATTAAGTTTTCTTTTTGTGTGAACATTGGTGACAATTGATGAGACTATCCAGCAGAAAACGTCCCAGATTGAAATTTTACCCACTTATAAACAATACCGATGCAGAGGAAAAGTAGTTTATGAAGTTAAGGTGAACACAACAGAAGAGCTCTCACGAGAGGAACAGGGAGGTTTGAGACAGAGATGTGACAGCGGAAATTGGCAAATGCATGTCACGTTGTTTAATTGGACAGAGACAAACCAAACGTTACAGGACAAATTGGAAAAGTACCAGAGAAGGGTGTGGAGGAAGCAAATTGAACAGGTAAGGGAAGTATTGGATTTAGCCCCACCAGACAGAGAAGGGACATGTATTCACCAATGTAAAGAGGATGGACGGTTTGTAGTTGCTTCATGTCATGGACAAAAGAAGTTAACATATGGAAAAATGTGGTTGTTTTATTTTATTTATGGTTTTTCAATGCTTAGGGAATGAGTTTGGTTTATCCTCGGTTGAGAGGGCATTGGAGAGTCACGGCATACAATTATTCACTAAAAAAGAAAGCCCGTTTTTGACAACCATGTGACTCAACAAAATATGACATGTTTAAAGTTAAAGGGAACCGGCATAAGTATTGGGACAATAGATTCCACATGGTGCAAATTCAATTTGTTACTGACTGTAACCTCTCCTCTCTCTCGTGCAGACATCTGGTTGTGGTGTGGTGATGACAAATTATATGATCGCTTGCCAAAGAATGCATCAGGTATCTGTGCCCTCGTGTCTTTGATAATGCCTGTGGTGGTTGTCCCCATTGAAATACAGAATCTCAATTGGGACCTGGAGTCCCCATTGGCGGAGCTCCTGAAGCGAGCCAAAGGAGACGTTTTGCCCCCGTGGTTGAGCGACGACGATCCAACATATATTGACGCTATAGGAGTGCCCCGAGGTGTACCAGATGAGTATAAACTTGTTAATCAAGTGGCCTCGGGATTCGAAAGTATCTTCGTATGGATCACCCCCAATAAAAATGTAGACCGTATTAATTACGTTCATTACAATGTCCAACGACTGGGTAATTATACAGCTGAATCGTTTGCCGCAGTTCATGAACAATTGGCCGCAACGTCATTAATGGCGTTCCAAAATAGAATTGCGTTGGACATGCTATTGGCTAAGGAACATGGTGTGTGTGGAATGTTTGGTGATGCATGTTGTACTTTCATCCCAAACAACACGGCACCAGGGGGACGACTGACCAAGGCGTTGGAAGGACTAAGAACACTGAACAAAAAGATGAAAGGTCATTCAGGTGTACACACCGATATTTGGTCTGATTAGATGAAAACGTTCGGAAACTGGAAAGGGCTCATCATGTCTGTGCTTGTTGCTGTGGCTATTTTTACTACAATTATGATGTTATGAGGTTGTTGTTGTGTTCCATGTATTAGATCACTCACTGTCCGGTTGATCGAGAAAACCGTTGGCCTGTTGCCACCGATGGGCCAATATACCCTGGTGGCTCAACATGAGCCGCGGGAGGAAGGAAGGACCGATAGCGCGCTGGTAGCTATTTGCTAGAGTAGCGGGTGATGACCTCATAAATGAGGTCATGAGAGGGAATAAAGGGAAATGTGCTTTCAGCGGTTTGCAAACATATTTTTTAAGGTTGTGTGAAACATATAATCATATCAATATAATATCTAGTATTGCAGTGCTTGTGTGGATTGTTGGGGGGTGAGGAATGTGCAGGCACACTGCATGAACTTGTTTTCTGCGAAGTGTAGCAAAACAGGCCCAGACGGGGAGTACCGGACGATAACACCTCAAGGTCGGTGAGGAACGAGAACAAAGAACAACACCACGTCCAGGTGGTCGGGCTTCGAGAGGAAAAACCCCAACTCCTGACCACAGTGATGACACCTCGACGGGGAGGAGATGACCATCGACCAATCATCACACAATATTTTGCATGCTTTAATATTCATATTGTGTTTCTTTAAAACTGGGCAACCCGGAAAAATGTGTCGTCTTTTGGTGGTCACAAAAACGCACGAGTTTTAGTGTGAGGGACCCGGGACCCAGGCCTGTATTAGTGCGCTTTGTTAGGAATAAACAATTGGTCAATTTGGTCTGATTGATCTACCGGTCTTCTCTTTGACAGAACGAACTCGCAAAATTGTTAGGTGCGCCAGTGTGTGGATTGGGAGATAGAAACTTGTGTTAAGTGTTGATCGCAATTTGGAGTCAGATCAATAGCTAAAATCCGTAACCTAACAATATATATATAGTAAACTCTCGGGTTGACTTCCACTTTAAATTTGTTCCTTTGTTCAGTATTTCCCTTTTCTCCCTTCCTCTCAGCTGGTGCTATTTGGGCTTAGCAACCAGATGGTTGTGACCTTTAAAGAAGAAAACACAGCCACATTCAAACATCTCTTCCTGAAGAATTACCAAGGCAACACTCCTCAGGCTGTTCACACACAGAAAGAACTACACAGCCACATCACCTTTGAGCAGGTACCATATAAAGTTGCCCCAAAACATTAGCACTATCAAAACCTAATCTTGCTCTGCAGAAGATCTCACAATAACATTTTGATTGTTCTTAAGTGTGCAATAGAGACTAGTGATGTGATTTTGAGGATTTCATATGAACAGAACTTTTTTATGAAATCTAAACGGTGCATTTCCCTTGTATCTAGTATCTAGCTCTGCCTCAGATCTCACTGGGACAGTATGCTTATGTACAAGGTGTCGGCTTCAATGGAAGTGCACTCTCACTCTGCCAGAGGTATTACAGGAGGGGCGCCATCGTCCCAGTCAATGACACTTTTGACATCGATCCTCATGTTATCACCGGTAGGATTATTTATTTATGCATTCATCTTTTTTTTTTTTTTACTTTGGGTTGCAAGTCAACATTGGAGTTAATATTCCTTCTGCTTAACTAGCAGACAAAGTAGTTTACGATTGCATGACAAATCCTGTGAATTGCCAAATCCAAATATTTTTTGCCGTATTGTGTGCTTTGAAGGAAGTGGAAAAGTGAGGCGTGTGATTCATCTGTGTGCTTTTAGTATTTCCACATGTGACATTATTTGGTTCCTCTAAGACTGCTACTTCCTTTATTCAGACTGCATCGGAATCGATCCGCCGGCTTTTGGTTTTGCCCCTGGAAAAAGTGACTACAGAAACTTCACTCTCAATTTCTACAAGTTCAATTCTAACTTATATATCCGATTTTTTATCACCCAAAAGGTTTTCCACTATTTGTAATCTGACTTTCACATTATCCCCAAGATGATCAATGTCACGGTTGACTTCCAGCTGAAGGCTATCAACATACAGACCATCATAAACAATGAAATACCAAACTGCTACACCTTTGCTATCACGGTGAGCTCTTCATCTTTTCAAACTTTTGAGGTATCAGATCTTGTATTTCTGTATTCATTATTTGAGGGTTGTTGTGTGTGTGCTACTATAGATCCTCATGGATAACAGAGCTCACAGTGGCAAAATTAAGATCAGTTTACAGAACCGAGCCTCCATAAAGGAATGTAAGGATCCTAATGTTTCTGGACATGGTGAGTTACTCTCCGAGTAGACTTCAAGCAGAAGAAGCCGATTCTCCTCAATTGTCCATTCTTTCTCCCCTCACCTGTTAGCGGAGAACTACGCCCGAGAGTTCTTTGATGTGTTGGTTGCTCTCGTTTGTCTGCTTTCTCTGTTGCTGTGTGGACGCTCCATCCTCAGAGGTGTTCTTCTGCAACACGTAAGGAACCAAAACACAAATCTTACTGTCTCTCGGTACCTCACACATTGAGATTGTGCAAGTAATGTGTGTGCGTGTGTGTCTGAGCTATTTAGAATTTTTCATGAAAAAAAACATTAGATTTGAAAATTTATGGATACCAAGAATTTGTTTTGCTATGAGCAAAGTAATTAGCTTTTAGTGCTGTTTTACTGCTGGCCAATGGGTGGCGTTGTTACACATCTGCATAGACTTGAAACATTTGCCATTATCCTCCATTAATTGCATTAACCGATTTAATCTCAATATTACTTATCCGAAGAGGCTTAAAGGGAAGTCATTAAACCATTATTGGTTCATAGGAAATGCTGCAATATTCCGAAACTGAACACATGTATTGATGATACCCAAAACAATCGGAGGCCGTGTAAAACGATACCAGTGGTGTTTGGTTTCCTTTGAAACACCTCGTTACAACATTCAAACAGGTCAAGGACACACGTGAGGCATATCATTGTCAAGACACCTTCGTGAACGTAAATGAAGACCGAAAGATGCATTGCAAACTTTTTATGGTGTATTGTGCATTTTGGATTAAAAACGTGGTGTTTGCTGAAACTGTTGAAAAGTTCAAACACATTTTGGAGACTACTGTGCAAACTGTATGTCAATAAAAAGAAAAAAAATGCATCTTTTTAGGAATACGCACAGTTTTTTCAGACCCGACTTGGCCGTGGCGTGAGCTGTGGAGACAGAATGGAGTTCATCAACGGCTGGTATATTCTCCTCATTGTTAGTGACATGTTTACAATCGTCGGCAGCTTAATCAAAATTGGAATTTAATCGAAGGTAATCTAGAACTAGATGGAGAATGTGACCCGTTTTTTTATGAATAAGTGAATGAATGACGGCTATTTTCGATGCAGAATTTGTCATCATATGATTCATGTGCAATCCTGCTGGGAACGTCCACACTTTTGGTGTGGGTGGGAGTCATTCGCTATCTCAGCTTCTTTCAAAAAATACAACGTAAGACTTTGGAGTTCATTTTTTTGTCGTGTCCCTCCGAAGGAATGTGAATCTGATTATGTTCCCACCCAGATCTTGATTGTGAGTCTCCGATCTGCATTCCCCAACGTCATCCGCTTCTGTTGCTGTGAAGCTGCTATATATTTGGGATACTGCTTCTGCGGATGGATCGTCCTGGGACCGTATCATACCAAGGTAGCGTGCTCAAAGCACACTTCGGGATATTCTTTCGAGGGTTGACACAGCCTCTCGCTCAAAGTCTTCCGGGATAGGCTCCTGTTACCCGTGAGTCTAAGGAGGACAAACCAACGTTATAGAAAATTGATGGACAAGGTGCATATCATGTTACCAACCTGTCAGCTTGCAGGTGTTAAGCTTAGAACAGAACAATGCAGTTTTGTTGGTCTCGGGTTTTGTTTATTTTTATTATTGATGTTTTTTTTTTACTTATTCTTTTTTATTCAGATTTTTTTTTAAGAGTTAGGGCTGGCGATACACTTAGCTAAGCAGCTGTTTGATGACCACAAAAACCAATTCCATTTCCCATTCCCTGGTGTACTCACATTGTCTGCACGAATTACAGAAATTGCTTTGACTGATGCACGCGTTTCTTCCTTTTTTTTCAGTTTCGCTCCCTGCCCATGGTATCCGAGTGTCTCTTTTCTCTGATCAACGGCGATGACATGTTTGTGACCTTCGCCGAGATGGAGCAAACCGGCACGCTGGTGTGGATTTTCAGCCAGGTCTACCTTTACACCTTCATCTCCCTTTTCATCTACATGGTGCTGTCACTCTTCATCGCGCTCATCACCGGAGCTTATGACACTATTATGGTACAGTCGCTCAATCAAAGACAATAGCTTTCAAAATCAAAGATGAATGTGACATTGGTGGATTTGTTCTCGAACAGGCCCAAACACAAGAGCAGGTTCACGTCACTGATCTTCAGGCATTCATCGCTGAGTGCACTGACACACCTTGCTCCGGCAAATTCCGCGGTCCCGAGGGGTCGTCGTGCTCATTTTTCTGCTGCTGTGATTGGTGAGGAGGGGCAGATCGGGTATTTAAAAAAAAAGCATTTTTCTCTATATCGTTGGTGACCGCTTTCAATTCAAGATGACAATTATTTGTTGAACCTCTTTTTCCCCCCGCTTTCCTTTTCGCAGAGTCCCAGCAGGGGAGGATGACGAAACGAAGCCTGTGCAGAGAACCAGCTGACCTTGAACCACTCTGTCCTCTGCCCTCCCCCATGTTTAAATTTTGCATTCTTTAATCATGCTTTTTACTGTAGCACTTTCCATGTAGACTCGGGCCGAACGACCCGCTTTGGCTTTTGTTCCGTGTGAATCGTTTGTTGTTTTCCTTTGAGGTGACGCCAGTCAACACAGGTAGACAGCATCATTAAGTATTTTACAGTCGGCGTCAGGATTTGCTGTGCCTCTTAAATGATGTTTGACCAGGCACTGACTTACGTGTGTATCTATGTATGCATAATGTACTGTATTTGTATGCATGAATTGCCTTCTGCTACATTTACAGTCCAAAACAGTACTCCCCGCCATTCTTTTCTTCCCTTTGTTCTTGTTCCTCCCTCGGCTGAAAATTTTTGATGGTTGCACGCACAGGCACGAGCCCTGTAGCCAACCAGTTTTTCATCAATATGTATGAACTGTAAAAAAAAAAAAAATGGACTGCACACCAATGCTCTAAGCGATAAAGCATTTCTTACTATTTGCTTTTAATGCAAGGAAAATAGCATTGTGATTTTGATGTTTTATTTTTTTTTGTTATGATTTTAATGGATATTTTGCCAAAGCCTAATAGGCCGGGTTTATATTTTATCTTAAGTCAAAGGCATTTGAGAAAAGGTAATTGCTCATTTATTTTATCTGATGTAAGGGCATATGAAGAATCCAGTAATCCATTTTAAAGGGAACAAATGTTGAGATGGGCTAAATGAAATGCTAATGTCATTCCATTTTGCTGTGTGAAGGGCACTGTTCAATGGATAAAATTGGTCTCCGCTTGAAAGGTAAAAAGGAATTTCTTTTAGAATCACACCACTGCTCAGTTGTTAATATTTATGTGCGCTCATTTGCACTTTAGGGTGACTTGCTAAAATGCCTTCACATTAGAACTAAAGAGCGCACTGGGTCAGTACAAAGAATTCTTTACATTCAATAAAATTCAATAATAAAGTTTATTTTATAGTACTTGAATTTACTAGTAAAAAAAAAAAAGTATGTCTTAGCTCCTAGTTTGTCAGCCTCTGCGAAGAAGGCTTTTATAAAACTATTGACTTGTGATGTTATTCCAATATTTGTAATGATGTTGGCTCACACACATTGGGAGATTAAACTAACAACACTGAACAGGTGTTGAAAATAATTTTTTTAGACTAGTCTCTTGGTGTCAAGTGCTTGTTTGGATTTACAGTTGATTTACTATGTCGAAAAAGTCAAGGTGTGAGGTTGCAATTGTGTTTATATTATATTTTATGGTAATTAATCCATCTGTGTTCATATCTCATGAGAAAATATTTCTTGGATGATGTCTAATATGTTAAATATTTTATTTCTTTGAATATAGAAGCCCAAAGGGTGTTTATTTAGTCAACTACACAGTGCACCAGGTATCTGTTGTTTGTTTACCTTTCCACATGGGGTATCACATGTAGGTACTGTAATTACAGCCACCTCGTACCACTTGTATTTTTTTTTTTTTCCTACTTGTGAATGGTGAACCTGACAATTGTGATTTCTTTTACTTGGGCTAGACTTTAATGGGTAACAGGTCCTTTGGGAATGGGTTGGTATTCTGTCAGAGTGTGCCACCACTAGAGGGAGAAAGCTGGCTCTGTCTGAAGCCACCAGCCAGCCAGTCATAAAATGTATACAAATCTGAAAACTAAAAAGACGAGACATTAAGAAAACATTCCTGCCCATGTGGAAGATAAATGTATCTATATACATAAACATACCAATTGCTCTTCATCTGCGCCACTATCTTTACATCCCATTATCATAAACTACCCCGAGGTTGTGCAACGGCCAAAGAATGATGAATATTACCAAAGATGGATGAAAATGAAAGAATGTGCGCTACAGGCACACTCACTTCTGTGAGTGCAACCGAGTGGTCCCGCTGTCCGATATCCTTCGTACACACATGCATTATTCACTCAAGGATGCTACCGGGGAAAAAAGATGAAGCACTTATAATCAGGTAGACAGGAACCGGACAACCTGCTCTGGACAGCATCAAGAGGAAACCTGCTCCTCTGCCGACTCCCTTTCCCACCATGTTAACTGCTGCTATGGCAACCGAGCTCATGAAGAAGCATCATAATGCCATTCTCAGTATCAACACTGAGCGTAATCATCTTTATTATGATTCGTCTTCACATGTTGTCCGTCATCACTTTGACAGATTTGCTGCGTTGGCACAGTTTGCTTGCTCATCGGGGAGTTGATGTGAGCCGCACCTGCATATGCTAATCTTCTCATTCTCCATTTGAAACATAATAATCACATAATGATTTGCCGGATGAGAACACTCCAATAGAGCTTGATTTGAGAATAGCTTGAGGAAAAGATGTGTGTGTCTGATGTGAAGGGCGTGTCTAATGACTTGTAAGCTGTTTTCTTGTGCGGTTTGGCCATGCGGATGACATCAGTGAATGTGCTGGAGGTCATGAATGAAGCAACATGACATTTACTCCTTCTAAATAATATCTATATTTGTGAGTTTGCCAAATAGCCTTTTTTTTGTGTGTTGTTGCTCAGCAGCTGGTCGGGTCAAAACAACGAGATAAATAACACAGTCGGAAGCGATACAGCCGGGTACACAGCCCGGCCTTTTCCTGTCTCTATTGCAGCATGTGAAGAAAAAAAACAGAAAAAAAACACCTTCCTCTCTTTGTTGGGCTTCTGTGGGCCATGCCAATATGTCCATCAGCATCAATCCAACGTGCATTGGGAGCTTCCTGGAATCTCCGCCCTCTTCACGGTTTCCTTTGCTTTTATATAAACACACCTTCCTGTGTACGGTACGATCAGCTGTTTACCAAAATGTTAATGGATCCGTTAGTTGATAAAAGCAAGTCAAGCATTGTTAAACAGCAGATAATGCAGAGCAATATCACGGATAAAGCTTTCTAATTGCTATTAAGCATTAGCTTTGAAGATGATGGAGAGGAGTCTGGAGTCAATAGACAGTTGAGGAACTGAAAAAAAAAAAAACGATCCGTGAAAATCTGTGAGAGACTTTGAGATGGAGAAGAACGCTCCACATTTGGGATAAAACAGCAAGGCCGCTCATCCAGAATAGAGCAGGACACAAAAGCTTGGCACATCCAGACTGGCTGGGCGGCTGCTGGGGAGCTGAGCAACAACCCGGCAGACAGTCAGACAGGCGGGCATGCCCACCCAGTCGATGATGAAAAGCCTCATTCTGATGAGGAGTGCGGCGTAGAAACAAAAGATGGAAGCTGTTAAACAATGTCCGTCACTGTCTAATTGTACACGAGTTAACCAAAACACTGGCGCTCCTTCTTTTGATGACCACAATTTCCGCTGTGTTTGCATTGGCTGAATGGGTCAACAGGTGTCCCACGTTTCCAGTCTTGGATGCCAAAATGACTTTTGCTACCCCCCAAAAAATGGCGTATTGCACATAATTATGAAAATACGCCTAGTTTTTCCTTTTCATTCCTTATGCGGTGCGAAAACAAAGAAGACATGCCACAGATTTAGACAGATTACAATCTTACAATGCAAGGTGGAAAATGTGGGTGTCTGCATGCGTGTGGGTGTGGGTGTGTGCATGCATTCATCCGTGAAGAAAAGAAGAAAAGGTTTTAGACAGAAAGGGGGTCTTGGGAGGCCTCGAAGGAGGGGACAGACAACTAGGAAAAACTCTGGCAAGAGATAGGGTGACTTGCAAGAGGTGACATCATCTCCGATTTGAATAATCCTTCACACAGGGAGGTGATTGGCTGTGTTTGGAAAAAGCGCTATTCACTCCTTTCAATTTCAGCATGGCGCGCTGTCTGTTGAATGATACCTTCAGGGGACAATAGTCATAAACTACTCGGTGGGTTATCATTATTTGTTGCAGGGTTTTGTATTTTATCGGGTGTGTTTTTTTTATTTACTGTGCAACAAACTCGTGTTATTTTATTGTTTTTGTTGACTTCTTGAAAATTGTAACAAACAAAAAAAAATGTCAAGAGATTTCCTCAGAATATGCTGCATGTATTTAAATATGTACACATGTGATAAGAATAAATGGATTTGTGGCAGCTTAATACTGGCGGTACTAAAAATGATGTTTATTCTATTTTTGTTAAGAACAAGATGCATCTTCGTTTTATCGTCAAATTTCCGACATTTAAATAGTAAGTGAAGGCACCTCTCGCCACCGCCTGTCCATCCATCCCTTCAGCGGTCTGCGCGCGTGAGAGCGTGAGCGCGCTCGCGTAAGTGTGTGTGTGTGTGCTTAATGAAGCGTCACTCTCTGTCTTTCTTCCTCCCAGCGAACACAAGCATCACTTGTGGGGGAAAAAAAAGGCGCTTGACACCGACAAGTTTGTTGTCCGGCACCCCGATCAGTCTTCTTCGAAGATCTTCCGTTTTCCCGTCTGCGCCTCATCTTCACTTTCTCTTTCTTTTTTGAATACCCGGCTCGAGGAACCCAGTCTTGGCGAACCGGCTAACACTGGGCGTAGCTGGGGAGGATTTTGCTAGCTCGCCGCTGTAGTGACTGGTAAGAGATCGAGATTTTGCTAACACGCTAACGTCGTTTTGTAACTCGCTTTGGCTAATTAATGACAATTTGAACAAAACGTCACTGACTTGAACGCCCTTTCAGTTTTAGATCGGCTGTCTGGCGTTAAATGTATAGACCCCGTTATTACTCCGCTACTCAACAGTTTGTCTGAATGATAACATCTCAATTTAAAAAATGTCAGGTTTTTTTTCTTGATGATTATATATTTCTATATATTTCACATTCAGAATGGAAGAAACCGGTTGATGGGGCGGTGGCAGACAGAACCCGCCACCATGCCGGCGAAAAGTCCGCTCCATCAAATATACAGTCTCGTTTTGTAAAATAACAAACCTCTTTTATTAAGATAATGTGCATTACATTCCACATAAAAAAAAAAAAATATCAGTGTTTTTCCATCGACCCCCTCTTTCTCATCCCCCCCTTCCCCATTTCGCGGATGCCCATTGTTCTGGGGTGCTGGCTGAGTGTTGAGCAATGTTCTTGTCTCATTTAGGAAAAAAAAAAAAGATAATCATATTGTTTGCGGCAAGGATAAAAATCTAAAAATCAACTTTTTATATTCACTCACTGAGGCACGATCAATGAATAATTCACCAAGGAGAGACTTGTTAAAAGCTGAAATGTAGCCAAGAAGGCTGTGACCAAGATTTGGGCTGGAATTTTATCACGCCTGATTAATGTCACCCCTAAAAGTGATCAGCTATTGTGCTTTAGGAGTTATGGCTGTAGGGGCTGAGAGCTTCTCCTTTACACACTCACTTGGTGAGTGAGCGCAACAAGGCACATTACCCATACACCCCCACTAGAACAATGGGGAGGAGAGATGGCTGCCAGTTGCCACAGAATTACTTACCAAAAAGCATTTAACAAGGTATAAACATAAGAAAACATTACTGACCATTCCATACTCTGTCATTTCCTCTTTGAGGTTATGTAGGCTTTTTTTTTTTTTGTGGCCACAGTGGGCGTGGATGACTGTTGGTATACTGCTGAGGAATTGGCATCATTCAAAGTAAACAGCATTTTAGTTTGACTAATAAAAGCACTTCTAAGGTTCAACCACAAAGGGCTCGGAGACACTCCATTACTCTTAAATGTATGGTGGGCAAATACATCAGCTTGTCCGCCCCCATGGTGCACAGATGAGAGAATGGCTGACTCACAGTGTTGGTGGCGTGGCAGGGAAATGGAGGACAGAGACGGCAAGGCTTGCAAGGCACACACAGACCACAGCCTAATACAATCACATGAAATTGAATTTAGCGGCCATTAAAAGGCTCACTTATTTTAATTTGGTCATTTCAGTTGATTTTGGAGATTAAAGATGACATCCGTTGTAAAGTCTGACAATGCTTGTAGGGAAAAAAATGCAAAAGTTGTTTTAATGTTACATGACACTAACTTTATTCTTGTAGTTAAGATTTGATTGTTGTACTTGGTGTAGCTGGTGCATGCTTAGCAGCATGTATCATTTCTTGCCCTGTCACTAGCAGATGTGCACCCTGTTGAGATGAATTGTAAAGAGTCTGTAATGTAGCTGCCACCCTTTGGAAAGAAAAAACAATAGTGACATTCAGTGGGCGCAGAGCTCAAGCGCAATTGAGCGATCCTAATTTGGATAGACACAGAAATGTATGTCTTTATCCTAAAAAGTAGTAACGTTAAAAAGTGGAAGGAAAAAAATCTGGATTAGATCGCGCTAAAAATAGAATGGGATTTATAGTTTTATTGAAATCTTTTAAGTCATTTTTGCAAAATCCCACTTACCTTCAAGAAACAAATCAATAAATTCTCTCATCTCAGCCAAGTGAAATAGAATAATGGCAGTATTAATTATTCAGACTTCATTTAATGCACCTTTTCAATTGAAATGAGTTATTGAAATTCATTCTCAATTAACTATTATATCATCACCTTCTTAAAATAAAAGCTGAATCAAATCCTGAATATATCCTATCCATTAATCATTACTAATTTCAAGCCCAAAAAGGCCATTATTTTACCAAGTTGACGATTTTGTCATTTTTATACGGAGGCTTATGTCTTCGGGCTATTTTGAATTT
Source organism: Syngnathus leptorhynchus (assembly GCF_054491065.1). Lineage (NCBI taxonomy): Eukaryota > Metazoa > Chordata > Actinopteri > Syngnathiformes > Syngnathidae > Syngnathus > Syngnathus leptorhynchus. The sequence continues at coordinate 7,854,293 of NC_141210.1, read as the reverse complement.
AATGACCTATTTTGCTCCCAGCTGGCCTCTCAAGCCAAGAGAGGAGTTGATTGTTGCATTAATAGACTTGTGAGTCAGGTTGCCCTTAGCCTAAGGACTGGTGTTGGCTGAATGTTTGACTCACAATAAAATCCCCCCCCCCCCCCACACAGTTCTCTAAATCTCAATTGTGACAAGGGCAAGCCTATGCCTCTGGTCATCAGTCTTTTTTCATCCCGAACTCGTGATCCCCACCCTAAGCGTCATAAAATGTTATGGTTAGCTCTGTTTTAAGCCATGGTAACAACAACAGTATAAACGTAGGAGCCTCCTTTTAAGATGATTCAATCTGTGGAAACATCTGATTCTCTGAATCGGTTTCTACGTAAATTGTTGAAGGCAACGATGAAAATAGGTTGTCACGGTTGGTAGGGCCTGCAGTTGGCACTTGGGCTTTATTCACAAGCAGCTGCAATAATTTGCTGTGTTTGGACTTTCTGAATGCCTTTGGTGGGTGGACAATCCTTTTTCTGTTGCCTGCTCTAAATACACCAAGATGGTTGCAGGAAGTTTGGCAATAGATATGTAAGATCTAGTTGGTTCATGGAGTTATTAGCTTTGTGTGTCTGGTCAACCATCCACACTGTTTATCTTCCTGCGACAGGATCAGATTCCATCTGGAACGTGCCTTGTTCCATTTCAAACAGGTCATAATCCTCTTATGGACACAGTTGTTCCACTTATACCAGGCCGGTCCGAGTCCATGTACTGTGCGAAATCCAAAGTGATGAAGCCTCTGGGGTGCATTTCTGCCACCCTCTCCAGATGCTTCAGTTTTACCTCTTCCGTCGTGTGTGTGTGTGTGTATCTCTTCTATCTTGTGTCAGCGATCCAAGCCACCAGCTGGTCCAGGGCTCGGCTGATCTCATTTACCCTCAGAGAGGAGCCTGTTTGTGGGCAGACAGCCCATTATGGAGATGATCCAGAAGCTCTTCAAGTTACAAATTAGCCTTAGTTTGCCTGTTGCTGGATCCTTTTCTATGCAAGGCGTGGACTTAAAAAGAATCCCCGCCATCGTTCTTATCTCTAAGGGGAAAGGTTAAAAGCATCAGAGGAACACCTGCCCCACTAATGCACTTCCTCTACGGAGCTGCTAGCTAGACTCCCCGCGTTGTCTCGTGGGATCAATATCCCACACAGTTAATGCTCTGAACTGTCCCTGAAAGTCTCGGTAGGTGGTGGACACCATCCAGGTTGTATCAGGGCCAAGACGGCTGGAGCCTTGTTTGTGGTCACTGTCTCGAACTTCTTTGTTTAGCGGCTGACTGAGCCTGAACCTCTTCATCACCATGCCATTGTTTCATTTCTGGGCCACATTGAGTTCACAACTATCTTGAAAGGATTCAAGAGCATTTAAAAAAAAAAAAAATCTTCGAGAGAAAGTCCAGCGAGTCCCGAGGATTAGTAGCAGCCTTTCTAATCACTTGTACAGTGTCTGTGAAGCAGGTGGTTGTCACGCAACCTGCTGTTCTATTTCAAACATTTCAAGTAAACAAGGAGACACAAAAAACTGGAAACTCTTTGATGCACAATTGACTATCCTGGTTTCTTCTGTACAAGGTAGGTTTGTGTAACCAGTGATGTCATTTTTAAAATGATGTATTTTATGTGTATACTGTTTCAATTTTGGTCAATTGTGATGCAATATATTGTAATGGAGGGGAAAAAAAAACGATTCCGTCCTCAAGCTCCCTGCTCGCTCAGCCCCTTCCACTGTCTATTCAAAGCAGCTTGCTTTGTTTGGAATTTGTGTGATGGTCAGAGGCGGTTTTCTGACCTCAAGTCGGGGGTGTTTGGAGAATGTTTATGTTCTGATAAGTGTTCCGTTGATGCAGGCGGCTCAGTAGCTTTAATGTTCTCCAGTTTTCTGCTAGGATCTCCTTAGAAATTTGTGAACACTTTTGGTCATGTCTGCTTTTTTTGGGAGATTGTCGTAAATTTTCTCAAGCATAATATGATTTGTATAATATACATCTCATGAGTTTAATTTACCGGGATAGATAATTGAGACTGCTGTTGTGCTTTTGTGGCAATTGAATGGGCAATCTAGGGCCCCATGCCGGGATGTGGCGTCTTGATTCTGACTCTCATAATGTTGTCCCATTGGAGGTCACTTGAATCAGGCTATTGGCAGCAATTGAACAGTAAAATATTCATAAAGTTTGGCAATGTTCTGCTTCCCGTTTTTGAACTTTCTAAACACAATCATATTTTATTAAAGCAAAACAATCTGTTTCCCAGACAGACATTTGGCTACGGCATTGGCTTGCAAATGCAACTTTTTGTCACGTGAATGCTTTATGAACAGGTCAGAGCGCCGCAGCTGAGCATCTTGTGAGATAAAAACACATCAATTACAGGGTCAGAGGGCAACAAACGCTAACCATGTCCTCAAAAAAATAAAAACAGACCCATAGCATCCGTGCTCCTCACTGGCCGTCTTATTGATGAACCTGAAATTAATCCATCAAGTTTAAAGATTTTATAGTCACCACAAATTAATATAAAAAAAATAGATCAAGATTAAACCTCAAAACTTTTACAGACCAAGTTAATTAATTCCATTATGTTGGGGTGTGTAGACTTTTTATACCCACCATAGCTATTAGTAAAAAGCTGGATCAGCAACAAAACCCACTTTCTTTTCCATCTTTTCTACCATGGTCCTTCCCCCACCCCCAGCATCCCCGCTTCCTTCCCCCACAATCCTTCTCTTTGATTACTATTTGGAGTAGGCCCCGGGGATAGAAGAAGGTCCACAGAATGCATTTGTGTGGACACACTCGTGTACTGTGAAAGCAGGCTTGAATTTCTGCTCACACAATTCATACTTGCCTACGGATTGAGGCAATGAAAAGTGTGCAATTTAATATGGAATATTATCATCTTGAAAACTTCATTTTCAACATCATTTGGTTGTCTTATTTGGTGTAAACAGAGTGATGGAAATTTAAATATGCTGATGATTTGACCTGATTATTCAAGAACAGCATGTTTGTGTCTAGACATCCAGTAAAGCTTCCCGGTGGGTCGGCCGGTCTCTATGCAGAGCTGGATGTCTTCCAGTTATTGACAGTGTTTATCCAAGCACTGTACACACACACGTTTTGTTTATGGCCCAGTGCGGGTATTAAGAAGGGATGATTCTGAGGAGGGATGAGCTCACCTTACATAGCTGCCTTGATCGCTATTAGCTTATTTTGAGGAGTATTAAGTGTAATAATAATCACAACACAAGTAAACATCCTGTGCCGGAATACAAAACCAACAGCAAGACCCTAATGTATATATAATTTAAAAAAAAAAAAAAAAAAAATGCTGTTTATGTTGCATGCTAGCTAGTTTCATGTAAAACCTTTTTGGTGTGGTTCGAAATATATTTGTGTGGGTTTGCTTGATCCCAGTAAGTGTGTGCCTCATCGTTGAGGCTCGTGAAAAATGTATCGTGGGAGGCAAGTACTTATGACAAGGCCGCACAGCCAGGCACAATGACAATATACAGATAATGGAATGCAGAAGCATAAAAAAAAGAGTTATGAAGAACCTATTTTATTTTTTTGCTGGTTTCTTCTGCTTTTGTTTGGCCAAAACGGTGAAGAAAACAATTTAGTAAGTAGGAGTCAGGAAGTGTGTGTAGGTGGAATAAAACTATAACAAAACCCTCTTAAAAAAAAAAAGATTCTTACCATCATACCGTGTAGGATGCGCTTCAATTTTTTTTTCACAGCAGTTCATTTGTAAGCCTCTTGTTAAACTTTGCTGGCATTTCAAATCCACCTGTGATGAAGGCTTGGGTATAAGCAGCTTTTCTCGCAACCACCCGTTGTCATTGCTCAATTTCTCAGGTTGGTCCAGCATATTGGAATTGCAGTGTATATGACTGCATGTTCTGTTTGGGATTTTTTTTTTTTTTTTTTGGCCTCTCCCCCTCTGGCTGAGCTCAGCTGCTCCGGCCATCTGTGCAAAAGGGATGGTGTGAGAAAGGTTGGGGTGATGATGGTGGTGGGGACATTGAAATAGTGAAGTTTTCTCAGAATGACATGCTATTTAGTTTTCAAAGCAGAACTGAACAAAGAGAGAAAGAAAAAAAAAAAGATTGTTTTCACAAAGTTTGGAGCACTGGGATGATGATGATCCAGAAATAGGACAGTGACTTTGCGCCGTACACGATTAGGTCAGTGGAAAGTAGGATGATGAAACATGTCTGGATTTTAAAGTTAGACTAGCAAATACCACCCCATAGTGATCTCATTTTTTTTTTTCTTCTTCTCTCTGCTTCTCTTTCCCACCCGCCTCTTTGTTCCCAAGCTCCCCAGGCCAAACATCCTCCTCAAGTTGGCCTCTGCTTTGCCTAATGCCTTAAAGGTTGCCTCACGACCAAAAGCCAGGTCCTCATTCCGTTGATATGTTTCCAAGTCCCTTTTTTTTTTTCCTCACCCCATTCTAACGGATAGTAGCTAATGAAAGGAAACAAGAAACAGTTGTAAAATTGAGACTGATAATATATGACAGCTTTTATCACAGATGGTTGCCCTTTATCTGCCCTCATATGCTTCACATCCTGTCTCATGTCCTCAGTTGTTCATGTGGCTCATACTGCATGTTGGTGTCTTCAGCGTCCACACTCATTTAAGACATTCCTGACTGACTGACGGTTATAGACGTCAAAGATATTAACTGGGTTATTATGTCATTATGTGTGTGACTCTCAACGATAACAACATTCCAGGAAAAGAAATGTCTTCTATGTCTGTTATTGCTTTTTTTTTTTTTAAACTAACTTTGTCTTTTTTTTTTTACTATTTGTTTCTGCAGACAAAGACCTGTCTCCAGACCTCTAGCAATCTGATTCAAACTTAAGTGAACTGGATAGATCACTTCTCTAGAAGAGGAGATGAAACCAGATGGGGTTATCACAGCAACACTGGAGCAAATGGAAACTTTAGAATCCAATCCAGTAGATGACTTATCACCGGGTACAGGGCAGGAACCCAGCCAGGGATCCGGTACAGTGGAGGAGGAACCGGCACAGCGGCCTGAAGATGCGGTTCCACCCCAGCTAGAAAAGCCCAAGGAATCTCCAGCCGCCAAGACCGGTAACAAAATCCCGGCAGACCCCAAAGCCAAGACCACAAACAAGACCATGCTGAAAACAAAACCCACCAACTTGACCAAGACCACATCTGGCTCACGACCCAGCACGGCCTCGAGCCGCCTATCAAATGGCTTGTCTAAGCCCCAGAGCAACGGTGTGACCAAAAAGACCACACCTACCTTGGATAAAAAGAGCACGCCAACCTCTGCAGCCCCAAAGAAACCAACAGCTACTGTCCCAGCCCCGAGGAGCACGCTGAAAGTAAATGAAAGAAAAACTGCGTCCCCCGCCACCAATGGCGCAAAGTCCACAGTAGGAACCACGGCACTTAAGAAGACAACATCCGCAGCAGTTAACGGTGTTAAAACCAGCACGGCAACCGCCGCCAAGAAACCTCTAGGTTGGTCCAAATGTTACAAATGAAAGCTTGCTGAAGAAATGTAACATACATTGTTAGCTGCGAGGAAAATGGAATCCATTCACACACATTAAATGAATTCAGCACACAAATTAGACATGCAAGAGCGAGTGCTGCATTTGCCCTAAATCCTCGTGGCGTACTGTATGAAAGAAACGTGTTTGACCTATATGGCAATCATGTACAATACATTGTTCTTCACATTCCTCATAATCCTTCTATTATCACCTTCCTCTTTCCTTTTCACTGCTTTCCTGTGCCACAGCTCCTAAACCTGCCTCGACAACTTCAACAAAGCCCACCACTGCACTGAAGACAGATAAGCCCCCTGTTTCCAAGACCAGGTAGGTGTTACATGAAGTCAATCAAAACCAAATGTGTCGTTAATTTAATATTGGGGTCCTAAAAAAATGGATTTTCACAGGAAATTGCAAACATTACAACGTACAATTGCTATCTTGGTCCAATTTTAGTGATATTTTTTTTTTTTTTATGACAACAAACACAGATTAATTGGTTTGGCTGTGCAAACATTAAGGCCGCAATTAATTATTATTTTAATGATTAATTAATTTGTAAGGTATTTTTTTTCAATTCATGGATAGATCAGAGAACATTTAAAAATTAATGTCAGTCCATTTATGAAAAAATTAAGAAATTTGTGCTGCCATTAAAAACATTAATTAAGTCGATTAAATTGTTAATTATACACAAAAAAAATAAATAAATAGGATGCGACCAAATCATGCGCTTGTGCAACCAACTGAGAAAGTCAGGCTACTAATAGTGAAATTTGAGTAAAAGTAAAGCTTGACAAAGGTCCTTTTATGGTAAATAAACACAACCCGGCAATAAGTCACAATGATATCCTGTGAAGAGGCACACTGGTGCTAAGTAGGCCAGAGACCACCTGATGTCGAAAAAACCCTTAGAGGAAGGCCCCTAAGGGTTTCACCCAAGTTTTTTATAGGTCTGCGTGTGAAAAAAAAAAAAAAACACTGTTCAGTGAGAAAGACAAACATTCACCAAAGTGTTGATTATTTGTCATAAACATTTAAATCCCAAATATTTATAATAAAAGGATTGTGTTAGGCAATAGAATTAAGTGAGCTGCACTGAAGTTCAACTTCAAGACTTAGGTGTCCTCCTCCTGTTCTACCTGCCTTGGCTAGCAGTTGGATTGTGGAGATTACACTCAGATTACAGATTTATACCATGGTAGATGCGTAAACAGCTCATGACAAGTCTTCCACAAGGGCATGTTGGGAACTCTCACTGTGCCATTTTAATGACCTCTGTATTTTCATCCAGACCTCCATAGCGGGAACAGCACGTCATTACGGAGCATATGCTCATTTGTCGGTACGATACCGGAATGAAAAGGAGATGGGAGAGCCGAACATGTGGTACGTGCGTGCACACGTGTGGGCTTTCCCTGCAGATGCTGCACAGTGAAGTGAAACAAAAATGGCGCTAATGTATACATGGCTTGTGTCCTAGTTGTCACGCTTAGCGCATAGACAGAGAGAGAGAGAGAGAGAGAGAGAGAGAGAGAGAGAAAAAAAAAAATCCAAATCTATATTTAAGATCGAAACCGCAGAATAGCTTTGTATTGTGGCCATCAGGTGAAGTTTGAAGTCTCGCTTTTATTTTCCAACGTCATCCCCGCAGCCGCCCGTGGTCTCATTAGTCATGGTCTTTTTCTCGTTGATGGTCCCAGTGGGATAGTAAATTATTGCAGCGGATTCAATTCCGCCCTCCTTGTGATCTAACAAATTGCCGCTGATGTAATGGTCTGACAGTAAATGTGTTTGGTCGTCAGGTTTCTTGGCCCAGACAACTATTGCAGGGGTTGTAAATCACGGGCGCTGCTCGCTCTGGGTGCGGCCCGTGACTGTGCAATGCAGTATTTGGTCGGCTCGGGTGCCACCGCAGACCTTATTAGCAAATGGCTATAGTGGGAGGGCTGAATGGATCCATGGCGTGGGTGGTGTGTGTTTGTGGGTGTTCATACACCAATATGATTCAAAGAATATCATAATAATATGATTCGAAAAATCAGTTCGACTCGGTCAACAGTGATATCCAATTAATTCCCAAAAAGTCGACTTCTCTGACCGCGTTGTGCTCTTTGAACTGAATCTCATGAGATTGTTCGAAGGTTAATAGCGCTGACAGGGATTAGTTAAGCTTTGCGATTTACCAAACGCTGTTGGGCCAACACCAGGACAACCCATATGAACAACAGTTTAAAAACATCTCCTTGAATAATTTGGTCATTCTGTCAACCTGGTGCGCTAAGCTCGACGAAATCTTTTTTGCTCTTTTGTGTTATCCCGTGGCATCATGGGCTTGTTTGTGCCCTCCATTTTTCTTCCAAACAGCACTCCTGTTGTTTTCTTTGTCCGCTAAAATTTAGCAGCAGTGTGACCGAGTTTAACCAGCAGTTACCATTGTCTTGTTTGGACACCTGCGGAGAAATGGAAGCGGAGGGAAAACAACAGTCATGATCTCATTTGAAGGCCAGAATTATCCAACAATAAAATCCCCAAAGTGCCCTCATTCGCATGATTGCATCTTTCCCTCGATGTCTCAGCTTCAGGATTAAGAATCTGGAAAAAAAAAGAAATGTTTCAATATGATGCCAAAATGATCTTTGGAGGGCTGGGTTTTGTCTGCCCGTCGCGATTTGTGTTGCCTTCGCTGCGGGGAATAACTCTTATTGATAGTGAATCCCGTTATTTAAATGTTAAACTGGCTGGTGGTTGAAGGGGAACAAATCAGCCCCAGCAGGCAGCCATGTTCTCACACAGCTATCACAGCTAATAATTGAGAACATTTTTATTTGCGACAAAAGCTAGCGTTATCATGACTCCTCGGGCAAAGTTCTTCTTTGCTTCTTGCTGTGTGCCTCAGTGTGCCCATAGCAACTAGCCACATGAGTCATCTGATTTTTTGCGTCTCCAATGCCTTTTTTGGCATCCTTGTTTAACATTTACTCAAATGCACTGTGGCGAAAATGAAGAGAGGGGAAAAAAAGCAGCTGTTTTTGTTTCTTTCTTTTTTTTTCTTTCTTTTTTTTTACTTGCTATGTTTTGAATTTTCATAATGAGGGCCAAGTGACCTCCTTTCCAGAACCACAGTGTGCCTTCCGTGTCATTCAGCTGAAAGCGATCAGAGCCACAGAATGAATAGAAGCTTACAATAATTCAATTATCTATGTAGCACTGTTTTCAGATATTGCCAAACATCGGGGAAACATCTTGTAATCTCAAAACACACGAGAGCCCAACAACTGCGGCTCAGTCTTAAATACTGTTTCATTCGCACGGACGAGAGAGATAAAATAACGTGTAATCAGATGAACGTTTCCCTCTCAACATGCCTGCTCTCATTTTTCTCTCTCAGTGGACTACTTCTTTTCCGTTCTATAAAGTAGTCGTGCCATTTCAGATGATCCCTTTTACTTTGATGGCAAGGCGAACATGAACACTGTCCTTGAATATTCCGCCTGCAAAAAAAAAATCCATTATCGAGGCACGGAAATGTTTTTTTAAGAGCAATTTTGCTAACCAGTGACTTATTTTAATTTAGGGGTTAATTGCTACAATCATTTTGAGTGGCATTTTTTTTTGCATGTTCCAAGGACCTTTGTTTCATCTGTGCAGGCTAATAAGCATTTCCCTAAATGTTTTAAACTTCCCCAAATAAAATATAAAGTACAAGCATGCCAAAACATTTTACATTAACATTTATATTTATAAGTCACATTTTAGTGACAATATCAGCATCTAAATTCAATCCCACAACTTTGTACTTTTACCACATCCCAGTTGAGTTAAGGGCTGTTGATTCTGGTCTTATTTCATATCTCCAAAACTATGTTCCGTCACATTTTCCAAATTGTGGCCTGCACACAGGATTTGCTCATTCGCCATGCGTGTGCTAGTAGGAGAAGCAGAGAAGTCATTATTATTTTTTTTTTCTCTCCTTCCTTTCACTATTAAAGATTAACGTGGCCCCAGCCGTCTTTGCTTTCCGCACAGTTCTCTTCCCATCAGCGCTAAGTCAAGTCTTTATTTAGAAACTGGCAGTTAGTGTAGCATGTACCCTGAAGACTGCACACCATAGCCTTGTCGATGTAGGTTACTTTACTCAGAGCTGACACACAGTCAGCTTCAGGGGCCAGGCAGGCAATCGTAGCACGCTGGCTGATGCATACTGTCATTTTATCATGAGATGGCTATAAAGACCAAAAAAAGGGATGATGCCTCTCTAGGGTTACGTTTTCATTCACTTCCTGTCCCACTTAATGGTTCCTTGATGAAGTTTTTCACGAGTTTGTACTTTTACAAATTGTAAACAAACTAGAACTAAGTCCTACAGAGAGTAGTTTTGGGGTTAAGATCAATTTCCTTAAACTGCTTACATAAGAATTAGGTCTGATGCCACATCTGTGTCGGATAAAGTCAGTTCACGGTAACTGCTAAATCAATCCGATTAATTAAGAGAAGACTATCCTTTATTTATGAAGCGGCAAAACACCTTTACACTGTTTCTTCAGTTATTCAATTTAACCTGTTGGACCACCAGAGTCAAAGATTCTCTGCTGATCCCTGGCTGAAAGATTGGCCACATTGAACTGACGTTCTTAATCTTAACCTGTCTGCTACTTTTCCCATTTTTTTCTTTTAGCAGACCCACCACAGCGTCTCGTCCTAGCACAGGCTCAACTCGACCGCCCTCCGCCATTACAACCAAGAGCTCTGCAGCTACTTCCAAACCTGCCACCCCTAAAACTTCCACTGCCAACAATGCTGCATCCAAATCAGCCTCATCTACTCCCTCTGCTGTCAAAACTCCAACATCACAAACATCTCGAAACATAACCCTTGCAAAAAAAGGTATTTTTGTGATGCTATTTTCCCTCCTGGTTTAAACTGGTTTAATAATACTCTTTGTGTTGTTCTCCTTAGATGTTACCAAATCATCCACCCCTGCAGCCAAAAAGTCTGCAGACTCTCCACTCAGCCGACCCGCTGCAACCATGAAATCCACAAAATCGGACACACCTAAACTAGCTTCAAAATCCGACAGTATAACCAAAAAGGCACCCGTAAGCAAGGTTTCAGACACAAAGACACCAAATCGTTCCAAAACGCAAGAGAATAAGTCCGCACTTTCCAAGGATGTCTCAAAGACCCCTGCTTCCAAAACAATGAGCGCCAAGAATACGAGCGCCAAGAAAACTGTGGGCAGCAGCACTCCAACACCTGTGAAGCGTGGCCCCAAAGTAGAAGAAGCTGCTGAAAGTGGAAAGGAAATTGCCGTTGCTGTAGCTGCTGCAGCAGCAATTGCTAGTGCAGCCGCTACCATTGCAGGGTCAGATGAGCCACAAGTACCCGCCGAAGTGGCTTTGGTGGAATCTCATGAAGATACCGCCGAACAAATGGCTCCTCAGATTGCATCATCCTTTGACGTACAAGGAATTACTTCAGTTCTAACTCCAGAGGCTTCACCAGAACAAGTCCATAAACCATCAGAAATTCAACAAGGAACAATATCGGAACCTATACGAGAACCTACACCAGAACCCATGCGAGAACCATCACCAGAGCTGACCCCACAACCAACACAATACGTCAGAGAACCTACACCAGAATTTATACGAGAGACTACACCAGAGCCCGTCAGAGAGCCAACACCGGAGCCCGTCAGAGAACCAACACCGGAGCCCGTCAGAGAACCAACACCGGAGCCTTTACCACAACCGACACCAGAATTCATTCGAGAACCTACACCAGAGCCGCTCAGAGAACCAACACCAGAACCCCAACGAGAGCAATCACCAGAACCTCTCAGAGAATCGTCCCCCGAATCTATGACGGAACTTACACCAGAACATGCGCATGAGATCACACCGCAGCTCCTGCGAGAGCACACACCAGAACCTGAATATGATTCAAGTCCAGAACCCTTGCAAGAAACAACACCAGAAGTCCTACGGGATCTGACACCGGAAACATTCCAAGAACAAAACCATGAAAGCCTACATGAATCAAAGCCTGAGCTACTGCGAGAAATGACACCAGAGTCCAAAGAAGAACTGGTTCATGCAGGTCAAATGTCTCCCGAGGTTCCTGATAAAACATTCTCTCAGCTCACAGAGGAGCCGTACCAAGGCGCTGGATTAACTCATGAACCAGCCTATGATTTCCAACAGCCAGCACCAAATGACCCTTTCAAATTTCAACAGTTTGCAAGTGAATCAGTTCCTTCCCTCGGAACTACCGTCATGTCTCCTCCCTGTTCTCCACCAGTTCCAGTTTCTCCCGTTCGAGAATTTCAGAATCCCTCTGCTGCTCTGCTGAACATGAATATCCAACCAGATCCTTGGAACAGGAACCAGACGTTGGAGCCGTGTGATATTGATCCCCAGCCATCGCACGGTATGATGAACTTCCCGACCGAGGGCTATAATGACCGGGATGAAGAATGGGAGATGAGGAGAGATGAAGAGGAAAGAGAGGAAGATGAAGAAGAGAATCTGATGACTTGCACAGACACGTTTGGTATGATGGCACAGCCTCAATGTTTGGGCGCCTCAACCACGGAGGATTTCATTTCGGGGGACATGCTGTCGCCTCGTGAAAAAGAAGTAGCAGTGGAAAAGGCAGATGAAGAAATAAATGAAGATGAGGATGAGGATGAAGAAGATGAAGAACAGAGGAGATTAGGCCACCAGCTCTCCTCCATGATCACCGATATGAGCACATCTCAGCCCTCTGAGGAGTTCCAAATCAGACCTTCAGCTTTCGGTGGTTCTAGCGGCTGGCACTGCGATGACTTGGGAATGGACTCGGAAGATGTTAGCAGCTGCACCAGTAGCCGACAACAAGGCATTTCTGACCTCAGCAGCACCCAGCACACCGCCATCTTGGAAGGTACTCAGAGTTCAGATGCCCTGATTGACTCAAGCCTCCGTGGCTCTGAAGGTGACGGTAACTTCATGGGCTCTCCCAACGTGGAAACCCTAGCCAATGAGGAAGATGACGACGATGACGAACGTGTGGATGAAATGGACTTAAGTTCGGAGAGAGTAGAGGAACACCATAAAGCGTTTCAGCAGCGAGAACGAGATGAGGACGACGAGGATGAAGATGTCGAAATGCACAGTGACGGGGTAACAGAAAGTTGTGACAACGCAGAAGAAGAGGACTCCAACGAGGAGGGACATTTAGATAACCTCAATCGCGCAGATCCTCCCGCTACTTCTTGGGGTCAGACCAATCCTTTTGCAGATACCTGGGCTCAGCCTCAGCCAGTCTCCTCCCCTAGCCCGATCTCAGATCACGCTGCAGGAGAGTCCGAAAGCCCCACGCAGTCCCCTGCCCAAACCGGTTTGGACGGCGGCGCCCCTTTCTTGGCTTCTCTCTCAGGACAAAACTCTGAGCAGCAGCAGCAGCAGCAGTCATTTTATCAAATGGACACCTCCGTCCCCGAGGATACTGAGCTTGCTCTCGCAGCTGCAGGCACACCCGAGTCTACAGCACAGGCCGCCCACAGCGGCAGCGAGACGAGCACACCGGAAGAACTACGTGACTACGACAGCAGCTCAGGGGTGGAATCCCGCTCTGATAAACAACACACTCCGGTTCCTGCTTCACTCCAGCCTGACTTGGAGCAAGATCTGGGTATTCACCTGGAGAAAGGCGACGGAGAAGAGGAAGAGGCCGAGACACTGCCGGCCGATGAGGTCCCGGGAACGGGACCCCCGACTGCTCCGGCATCTGCCCCATCTTCTCCTACAACCTCTGTTGATGAAGCCAGCGACACAGAGGGTGAGATGCAGATCAATGAACCCGATGCACCCACGACGATGATGATGATGATGGGTGAAAGCGCTGCATTCGAAAGCCCTACTCCGACAAGCAATTTGCCTGCTCTGGATGAAGATGGGGAGGCAGGAGAAACACCAGCAGGTGAAGAGGATGAAGGTGAGACCACTCCTCAGTCTGCAAATTCTGTGGCCTCATACGGCTTTGACTGCACTACATCCAACTCTAACGCCCACTCCATGGCAGAGAGCTGCGGAAGGAGCCCAGGAATCTTCTCCCTAGAAAATATGGAGCAGTTGTCCGAGGAGGCCAAGGACCCGTCGCTCATCAAAGAGCTCACCTTGCCATCTGCCGCCGCTGCTACCGCTCAGGCCGAGGATCTCCTGGGCCGACCTGTGGACTTGATGCCGTTGGGTTTTCCAGAAGATAAACAACCCGGTCTAGATGAGGGCCACTACATGTTTGGAGGTGAGATTACCGCACACCACATGGAAGAGATGGATCCATTGGAGGCAGGTCACCACCTCGGGCCTCTGGAATCTGCAAATCCAGATGACAGCCAACCGTCCTACTACTCCACCATATGTGATAAGACTGATTATCTTGAAGGTAATGTATAAGCCCTTCACAAGTACCCCTGGAATGCACCTTTTCCCCCGCAACCCTCCCCCTCTTTACCTAGTGTTTGTCTTCTCTCCTGTTGAGTTAGATTGTTTAGAAGAACAAAATGGAGAGCAAGATATTAGGAAATTGTTCTTTTGGGAAAAAAAAATAAAATTACCAAGAAAATGAAAATGTTGTTGATTGTAGCGATTTTTAAATGAAGGCTCCTTCACTGTTCCGGCCATGTTTTTAAGTCTACAGCTTAAATGTATCCAATGTATAATAACGAAGACCATTTTCTAGTAGACACTGCGAATTTGGTGAAGGGTATTGACTGATTGATCCAATGTGACTGAACTTTTAAACTGAAGAAAAAAAAAAAACCAGAAGGAACAAAATGGACTGTATTTATCCTACTGTTTTTACCAATCAATTGTCAATGTTTTTTTTTTTTTTTATTTGGTTTACTTTCTGTTTCTTTTTGTCAATCCCGATCCTCCCTATTTTGTGTATATACACTCAGCGTTCACCGTAGTGATACTTAACACGCTCAATGCGCTTTTAAGACGTTTTTTCTTTTTTTTTTTGGGTTGCAAGATAGCTATTACACTACAGATGTGTCAAGGTAGGTAAGGAAGTCTTAGATTGATTATGGTGACGTTTTTAACTGTGTCGGGTTATGTCGTTTGCATAGATTGCTAAGGTGTATAACAAGCAAGTAGCATACAGTATTTCAGGCTTTGGGTTTTAAAGTGGCTAGATTACAAACCGCAGCTAACGCATCCAAGAAGTCGATGGTTTGTGATTTGGCCACTAATTGCTCGTCATCTCTCTCGCAGCTTTACACCCATAGTGGACGTTTGGTTAACTCTTTCAACAATACTATATTGCATGTTTAACTAGCAAAAAAGACTGTGTACTACTCGATAACGGAATTCTGCTCTCGGTATATTCCTAAAATAATGTTTCACACTAGGTTCTCTTTCAAAATTCCATTAAAACATCCTTGCAAGGCATTGTTCCTGTTTCTTATTTTTCCTCTGTCTTCCAGCAAATGACTACCCCTTGTGTTTCAGTCACTGTGTATTTTGTCAATGCATTTATTTTCCCATGGGACCGCCTATTTCCTTCCCATGGGAATAACAGGCAAACAGGAAGGAATTTTGTCATATAAAAGAATCCGGAGGTTATTCTAAGGCCCTCCAGAATGCTCGTGTGTTTTTGACTTGACCAGTCAAAATCTTTGGTAGGTGGCCATCACTGTTAAGGTGCTTTGTGGAGCTTTTTAAAACAGGTTTACAACATTTATTGTTCTTTATTTTTTTTTTGGTCACTGCGTCAAGTCAAGATTGTCAGTTTAAGAGCGTTACATGCAAAGCTTATCTTCATTTTGGCACCATCTAGCTTTTGTAATATGGCAAAAACATTCCCTTCACTTTTTTTGAAATCCAAATTCCAAGAAAAATAGTCTCATGACTGATTGAATTGCCTCAGAAGGAAATCTTTTTTTCCATGGAAGAAAAATATTTAGTACTCTTGGAAATCTATCATAATAGTATTAAAAATAAATCAAGTCTCAACCAGCAACGAGAAAAGAGGCTTAACACTGTTTCCACTCAGAGGAAAACAACAAAAACAAAGGAATCAAAAATCTCCACGGGCTATCTTCCAGTCCAAAGACAACACCATTAAGATTTGAATCTTTTTTGTGCTTTGTCAGCCTGTGCAATTTGCTTTCCTTGCACAAGCCACATGCCTCTGAATGTTGACGTCCCCATTCATACGTATCTATGGCTGTCTCCAAACTAAAGTGACATAGAGCATCTTGTCCAAGTCAAGCCTGGCTCATCCTTAGTATGTGTTTTGTTTTGGTTACTATGAGGCAGTTGAGATGATCACAGCCCTACATGGCAGTCAGTGAACTAAGTGCAGACATCAAGCTTTAGGAAAGTGCCTTTTCGGAACGTTGGGAGGAAGAAAAAGCCAGGCCATTTTTTCAATGGCATGGAGTAAAAGTACTTTGTAACTACCTACGTAGATTTGTTTTACTTCATGATTTATATTTCTTGCAATTTTCCGTTTTAATTGGCCAAAATAAAATGTATATTTCACTCTTAATTATTCTTAAAGGGGAAGCCAGCCCCATTTTTTTTGTTCTGTGTAGCCAAAGTAGTCAAAGCACAGAGTTCTGATTAATATTTTAGATTAAGTTTGTTTGTGGCAAGTATATCATAATTCTGTGAAGACATTTCATCACAGCACTAGTTTCACCGGTGCTTATAAATTTTGAAACTTTTTTCGAACCAATATAAATATACTTTTAGACATTTAATAGACCATTTGAGTGCACTTTTGTCTTTGTTACTCCCTGTCTATCTTCAATGTATTGTCTGTGCATAGAATGATTGCTGTTCTGTATGATACCGAGACAAGCATTTCCATTGGCTGGCCACGTTATCATGCGGATGCAGTCATTCCTGGTGTGAAGTCTTGTCAAATGTCAAAAATGCCATGCAAATATTCATGCAATTTTTATTTTTTTTGCTCAAATATTATCACTTTTTTTACTGTCCACAGTCTTGGTTGCTACTGTTCTGTGTTACTTTTTTATGGGATGTTAATATCAGTAGATTCCTCCTCTGATCCCGTGTGGGGAAAACCTTTTTTTTTTTTACTCTTTGCAATAAAATAAGCTTAAAACGCACATAAAACCGATTACGATAAGATGTGTAGACTTTTGACAAATATTCCACTCGATTGGCTATTGAGTAAGCAGCTGTCATGAATGTGAGTTTCCTTTTGAGTTGCACCTTCTTCCCGAACCCACTTCCTCCTTGTCCTTGTGCCACCCGTTCAGTTTCTGCATGCATCTAACTGATGCGCAAAGTGATCTTGAATGTCTCACAGGAGACAGGAAGAGAGAAGAAGTGGATGAATGGCTGCAGACACGCTCCCTGGAAGACCACCGGAACCAGAACCATTCCAGCGCCGTACCCATAGCCAACGGTCACTACCTGGCGCTGGTTCCGGGCAACAGGAGGCCCATCGACCCAACTTTTGCGGCGCAGTTTGCACAAATTGATCAACCTTACGTCGACATCGGCGATGAGTACGCTTTGCACGGAGAGCAATTGCGCAGGCTGCAGCAGCACCAGGAGAAGCTTCAGGAAATGCAGCACCGACAAGAACAAGAGAGACAGAAGAAGCAGTGGTTGGAGGAGGAGCGGCTACGGCTTGAGCAGCAGAAGCAGTTGGAGAAGCAGAGAAGGGAACTTCTTCAGCTGCAGCTACAACAGCAGCAGCAAGAGCATCGCCAACGTAGGCAGGTTCTGCAGTGGCAACTGGAGCTGGAGCAGCAGTACCGCATGCAGCAGAAACAAATCCAACAACAGCAGCAGCTGAGAAAAAGTCCGACTGGAGTCATGCTCTCGCCATCTTCCGGTTTGTGCACCATCTACGAAGCCATGGAAACCAGCGACGAGGACGATGACGCCAGAGGAGATCGTAACAGGAACATGCAAGGACGGAGGATGATGATGCCAGACTTCCAGAGACATCCATTACCTCCCCAAGAAGCGGAGTGGAACCAAAAGGTGGACATTGTTCAACAGCTTATCAATCAAACACTGATGTTGTCCGAAAATGGAGAGTGTCCACCCCTCCTCCTCCTACCTGTGGGGACAGGTGGAACTTTGAATCGCCTCGATAGCAGCAAGTGGCCCAATTTGCTGCAACAGTTCAGTCCTCCTGCTGCTACCGTCACATCAGTCAGCAGCTACTCCCCAGACGGCCAGGAGGCCTCCTCACCTGGAGACTGGACTGTGGTGGAGGTGGAGACACAACACTAGTCAACCAGGACAACCAGGAAGTTTAGTCTGATTGGTAAGTTGGGGGGCAAGATTCATAACAATCTTATCAAAATAGATTCAAATATAATAGCAGAATATAGTAAGAAGTGTCAAACTAAATAGTGTGTCGCCATCTAGTGGTTGATGGTGAAATTACACCACAAATAAATGGGGAAAACTAACTGCAACCAAAACTGTAATTGAAAAAAAATCTCAAAATAGCAGGCCTGAGAACCCAGAAGAAAAGACTCATGTGTTTTGTAGTACAGATACTGTTAAATAGGATCACAGCATGCTTCCCTGCTAAATGTATCTTCATTTAAAAGCACTGCTTTCATTCTCTACATTTACGTTGTGTGGACCATGCAGACATCTGTGCATTAGTATGGTGTTTTTCTTCTCATCAGAATTCTCTAGAACTATTTTATTAGAGCTGAGATTGTGAGAGTATACCTAGTGTGTGTGTATATGTTTCTCAAGCTATGATAAATGGCACTTATATTCAATTTAATTATCCACACAGGTAAGTTCAAGTTCTGTTTATTAATGTTCATGTTAGTGGCCCACCAAAACCTCAGACTATTGTACTCATCAAATGGGATTATTTTCAGTCTGAAAAGGCTTTGAGCACACTCAACAGCATCCAGTCATTAAGTGTTGCTGTGACTTCATCGGACAACCAGGATTTCATGGACCCAATAGAAGCATCAGTCATGGAGGACTGAAGGGAGTGTGGGAGAGAAGAAGGCCCTTCTTGTCCTGTCATGGGAGAAAGGGGACACAATGGACGGACGGATGGGTGAGGGGCTTGCAAGGGTAGACAGGGGGGGGGGGGGGGGGTCAGGGGTGCAGTGGTTGTCATCCCTCTCAAATTCCAAAGCTGTCGCCTCATTTCCTGGGTCAGCCAGCATTCAGGGAGTCGCCAAGGTTACCGATGATGTCATGGTGAGGGAAGACTGCTTTATTTGGGATGAGACAATGCACCGTTTTGGGCAGGCAGCTGGTGGGGATGGTGGGGAATCTTTATTCTTGGAAGGTCATTTTGCTAAGACTTGGGAAAAAAAGTAGGTTGTATATATATTCCACTTTATTTATAAATCATTTTGTTAAGGTGTATCACACGACTGGGCAAGGAGACACAAACTCTTCAACTTTCCAGCGTCCCACATGGGGAACAGCTGCTTTGTTTTTTGAGTCTGCCAGGGATTTTGCGCCCCCTTGTGACTACTACGGTCATGGGATACACTGAGTTACTGGAGATTGAATTAATGCCCAACATTTTAAAATGCAATCATATCTTTAGGCTCAGCGAGCACTTAAATCAAACAGGTTAAAAAATCGACCAATATTAATCATTTAAAAACTGACTTTGACTGTGAATTCTGAATATCCTCAGATATCAGACATGTTTAGACATTTTATATCCACTGTACATTTTGATGTCTTTACGAACTTGTGTAGGAAAACAAGCTTAACCTGATCATTCAAATACATTCATAGAGCAACAGTGTCATCTAAAGGCTGGATGAGACTTTGTATTATGCAAAAGTTTTATACAACAAATATTTATAGACTTACTCCTATTAAAAAGAGATTTTTTTAATGTATTAAAAATATCTATATCTACCATCATGTATGGCATTTAAAAGCAGCATGTGCACAAATAATCTATTCTCTAGTTTTTTCAAATTAATGTGGGAAACACAAAATATACTGTATTATATCAAATAAGATTTATAATGTTTCTAATAGCCGCTATACATTCATATTGATTCATCAAAAGTTTTATGAAGAACATCCCAGCTCTAATGAGCACAACCAGCGTTTGCAATGCATGTTACTGTATATCATTTCAATTAGATTGTCTACAGTGCCTCAATGTCCCCTGTTTTTTTTTTTTATAAATTTTTTTATATTTCAACTGCTTTCTTCCAACTTTTTTCTCCTTATAGTGTCCAAATGTCATGTTGCTGTAGTCACAACTGTTTACATTGAATATTGTTAGTTTTGTTTGGCTTTTTAACCGCATAACAACTTCTGATGTTCCATTTGCCAAGTCACTTCCTGTGCAAAACTGAGATAACGCTTGTTCAAATAATAAATAAAGACAGTTGTTGACAACATTTGTCCATTTGTCATATTTGCAAATGCACTCCACATGTATTGGATATTCAATAAATTGTGATTTACATATCTTGTAGAATAAGTTAATTATAGTCCTGCACATAAGTATTGTAATCTGATACTTCGAATTGTTAGGCCATCACTATGTCTGGAGAAAATGTTTCCAGAAGTACTGTACCTAATATGATGGCCAAGGAATGTATTGCCAAATGATGCATACAGCTGCTAGCGCCTCCTGCTGTAGTTTCCGCTTATCCGCAACAGGTCCGACTCCAGATGAAACAGACTCAAGTGTACTGTATCAACCTGTTATATATGCTAATATATGTTACACTTTCAAAATAAGAGATAAATGTATCCAACAGATGGCGCTATTTTCTCATTTTTCCCTATACTTATTTTGATATTCAATACAGAGCGGCGACCAATTCTGAACATGTTCATAAGTAGTTTTTAATTTGAGGTCATTTTATTAGTGACTCCCAAAAGATTCTGCAAATTCGAATAACTTTTTCAATGAGAACAAACCGGATGGGATGGGAGAACGCAACAGCTTTATTTTTAAAAGGCAAAACCGGAAATGCCGCTTTTACTTTCTGTCCCTTAGGTGACTTAACGCTTGTTCCGCCCTCCCCTCCCTTCCCTTCCCTTCCCTTCCCTTCCCTTGAGCAGCTGTCAGCGTTCAACCGTGGCAGGTCAGGAGTACGCGTAAGGTGGTGGACATGTCCCTGGGGGTCCGCGGTGGGTGACCCGCTGCGTGTCCGTCCCATCCATCTCCAGAGGATGATCAGACCCCACGCTCACATCACTGCAAGACAACGCGATGCGGCTCAGGGTGCAACGAGGAGGCAACGGTCTCCTCTCTCCCCACCGCTCAAAGCATCTCCTCTCCCGGTTGACGTTTCCTCCGAGTAGTTTTTGGGAGTCTCGTTGACTACGACGCATACGACGTTTGGTCCATTTCTAGTCGCAAACTGGGAAGTGCACCATGATCTGATCTTTCAAGCGAAACAGGCGGTAATAGGAGTCACCTGGAAGGAAGCACATGATGGCCAACGACCTGCAAGTAAGGTTTTTTTTTTTTTTTTTGCATCTGCAGAAATCAGTTGATTGTTTGATATTGATGATGGAAATTGCACCTGGTTTATTTGTCTGCTGGGGATTTTTTAAATATTATTTTGGTAACATTTAATAGACTTGCACCACCGCTTGTAAAAATGTAGTCATTGTATACGTTTCAGAAAGTTTCATTTTGCGTCAATGGCTTCTTTATAAAAGTCCAAAACTGTAAATAATAATAAATGTTGGTGCCACTTGGTGCAGCATCAGTGAACTTTGGTTGGCCTCGTTATATGTATACTGTAGTCCTATTTAAACAGGTCTATAATCAAATACTTTTGAATTTAGTGTGAATTAATTCAGAGAAGGCAAACTTCTCACCCATTGGTGACTCTTTGGATTATATCATGCACATTGGTAGACTTGTGTGAGTCATCGGAAGGTGTTGTGGTGTCATATGGTGTGTCAGGTTGCGGGTCTCCTGGTGTCAGTCCAACCCAGGATGGTGTGGAGCCAAATGTCAGCACAGACGAGGCTGAATCCACAGCTATCACCTCGTTGTGTCCTCCACATTTGATTCTTGTCCACTGTTTGAATAGCGCATTCGTGTATTCCAGCTTCATCCTCGCGAATGATTCTTTTCCTTGTGAGGGGTTTGAATATTATTGTAATGTATGCAGATATAATAAGCAAGAGCAGCTAATGAGCATTGTCAAGCTTCCCTGCACTGCAATGACGGCTCTTCTGCCCACTCTAATGTATTCAGTGATACCCGTCATGGTGATTGCAGAGCAGTGAGTGGTAACGGATAAAGACGCTCCAATTGAGGTTGCTCGAACCCTCTCTCGCGTTAGGCCTCGTTCAGTGGGAGGCCTCGTTTGACCTCTATGACCTTGAGCTAAAACATAACTGTGTCATTTTATTAGATTTTCTTTGGGGTCAGTAGAGGCTACTCAATAACTTTTTTTTTTTTTTTTTATCCTCACAGAGCGGATGCGATAGAAGCGCCGCAAAACAAATTTCTGTTCGTTTTTTTGTTTATCTTTTTGGCCCGCCTCTTTCAGATGACTTGAGGGGTCTAAATCAAACACGGTGGTAAGGACACGAGCACTGCGCTGAGCTGATAATGTAACATTCGTTACGGGGAAGCTATGCAGTCTGCTGCCTCGCTCATGAATTGTTTATTTCTTTTGGGGTTTAAAGTGTAAGAGCATGAGAGAGGAGCTCCTGCTCCTGCCACCGCCGCCGCCGCTTGTTTCCTGGGTGGAGAGGAGCAGCCAAATTACTTTTGTATTGATCATCGGGCAGAATGAAGGCGGCTTCTTCCATTTTCTTTAATGGCCTCGGAAGACTTTGGAGAGGGCTCCTCATCGAACTCAGCTGATTGTCTCCCACGTGTTATGACGCTCGCGTCGACGTCTCTACTTCTGCCATGAGAAGATAAAGAGGCTGAGGGGTTGAGTGTGTCTCCTAGGCGGGGTCGCAGTTTTCCAAAACATCCATCTCATTCTGTCCATTGGATTCGTTGTTCATTGTTCATTGGCTTCTCCTACTTAAGTTACCTTCAAAATATTTGGACCCGTGGGAAATCATGTAGATTCAAATCAATCATTTCAGACATGGGATAACTGTGGAAAATCCATCAGTTCTGTTTTGGAACAAACAGCAAGAATTGTAGAAACAAACTTGAGGTCCTCCTTCACAGTAAATAGTCATTTTGACATGTCTGTGTGTGCAGTTTACACGCTGTGAGGTGAGTCAAAGTTCCACTTTAGGGGAAAAAAAAAAAAAGAATTTCAAGCCAAGATCCAGAACATAACAATACCAAAACGACAAATATTTCTAAGACCAACTTTAATTATCGTTGATTTTCACAATAACCTGACTAAGACGAATAAAACATAACAAAGTTTATATTCAATTATTCAATGGAAATAGCAAAACTACTGTCATGGAGCGAGGTCTTAAAAAGTATCTAGGTCAGAGTCTGGCTCTAGATGACCTCTGTGTTGGCCAATTATAGCCTGTAAGATGTGTCTTGACCTCTTCAGAACGTCAAAGCGAGTTTTGAGAGAAGCCCAAGGATGTGTGACCTGGTTGTGGTTCCACCTGATGCATTTGAGATGAGTTCTCCCGCCACTGTATTGCTAGTCTGTTTGTTGCGCTACAATAGCGGTGTCGGGTTTAAGATGAGTACAGACCCGAGGCTGAATCCGTAACAGTTGCCCTGCCTGTCCTGCCGAGAGAGAGAGAGAACATTTCGCCAGGGTCGGATAGTAGCCTTTGAAAGTGTAATCGAAAACGCCGCCATTGTTGTCGTGTACGTTGTTTTTTTTTTGCGGACAGTGGCACCAATCAGAAGTAGCCTGGCGCTATTGTGACTTTTTTTTTTTTTTGATCCACCAACAAACAATGCATAGGAAACTTTGAGAGTGGTAACCGAAGGAGGATAAATGGCATTCTATGAATAGGATACAGTGTCCGTCCGCAAAGGGAAAGTCCAGACAGGAGGAAGTTTGACAGGGTTGTGGTTGCATGGACTCACTTAATATCTCTTTGGCTACATTGTGATTTATTCTGACTCTGAGAGGGTTTTTTTTTGGTTTTTTTACTTTATAATAGCTTGAGAAGATAAGAAAACAAATTTCAGTTGTACACATAGTATTAAATGGGTTTAGAGGAAATTTCAGACTAAATCATTTAATAACAATAAAATTAATTATTTAAAAAAAGCGATTAAATAAAAATAAATGTATCAATAATTCAATCATATTAATGTTGTTCTTTTCCATCTGCTAGTGTATGTATATATTTTAACATAAGCGTAATATGACTAAAAACTGCTGACATATGCGTGTGTGTTTTGTGTTTAGCTCTTCACATCTGCTGCTACTACGCTCGTAGACGGAATCAGTTAAGAGGGATAATCGTTTACATTATAAAATGGGCTTCTTATCCCCCTGGACTCCGTGCCAATCATCATTTTTTAATCTGCTTGGCATGTCCATTAGTATCATGTCTGCATTAGCAGCATGTACGTATATCCGCAGCCCATATTGTTATTAAAAATTCCCAATTTCAACATTCCGCACTTGCTGACACACCACAACTGACTGACTTGATTTAATCAGCAATCAGCGGCTCCTTTTCCTCCTGATATTCAAATGCGATGTTGTATTTCTGTCGCAAAAAATAATCACAAAACAATTACCAGTGAAAGGAAAACAATATGCCACAAAATAAACACATGAAGTATATGTCCTGCAACAATTTTCCCAGAGAGGAATTTTTTAGCGGCCTTATTCAGCCCTAAACAGAGGAACTTTTTGTTGCAGCTAAGTTCACAATGGACAAAGCCGGGAGCACAAACATAAGCATTTACTGAAGTCTTTTGAGAAGATCGACTTCTGTACAAAGATGCCATTCAGTTTTCTGTGAGCCTCCCCAGCTGTGGAGTGTAGCACACACATCCGCACACGCAACATATACTCGGACACAATTTGGCACCTGGCGTTCCTTGTTATCATTTTCCAAATGCATTTGACGTTATATAGCGTATGTATCCCCGACATGTTGCACAAATTCCAAACATCAAGAGGAGATTGAGCAGCAACGTTTCCTCCGCAATATGAGGGATTTTCGAGATTATCAGGTTACACACATCCAGTCCAAGGTCCATTCTGTAAGCCGTTAGCACATTCACGGCAGAGCAGAGTGCAAATTATAATTCCAGTCTGCTGAATGTTATTGCTCTACATTCAACAATTGTTTTGTGTATTGACTTTTCTCACGCCAGATTTAGCAAGGGTGACTTTGTTTTAGGGGGGAAAAACATGTCTCTGTGGTGACCCCATGAAGGCATAAGATAAAATGGGATTTTGTTCCCATCCAGTCAAGATGGTACAATCCAATGTCACCTCATTGGAACGTAAGGGGAGCATCAGCTCAAAGACACGTGTCGTATCAAAGTCGCAAAGGGATGCTTCTTTTCATTACTTATATTAAAGGTTGCTCTGTCGTGCGCTGGGGGTCACGGGAACAAAATGTCCACGCAAGCGAGAATAACCGACACGCAAAAATATCTCCTAAAGATACGGCTACTGCTAAGGAGGAAAGAAGCTTTAGGAATACAGCTGCTTCCGTCTTTATTCCGGGATGTGAGTATTTTCTTTTGTAATCTTCTGTGACCCAATATCAGAATATCTGATCAAGCTCCTCGACATGTTCTCTACTGAGGACGAGGCGTATTGTGGAAAGAAACCAAAAGTTTATTACGTGACCTGGCACCTGGGGGTGCTCAATCGTTTCTTTTTTTTTTTTTTTTTTTTTGTAAAACTATTGACGTCTACAACAAAAAGTGCCGAAATGTCAAGTCCTTTCTAGTTAAAGGTCAGTGGAAAGGTTTTGCCCTTTTTACCCTTGGTGGGGTTTCTCACTTCTGCTCATTCAATGTGACTGATGAAATTGTCTATTCTGCGCATATCGCACTGGTGAATGAAAAATCGACCCCATGCAGCTTTTTTTTTTTTTCTTGTTTATATTTTTAGAAATGCAGATGCTGGGAACAATTGGTTTAATTTGACCACCATTTTATTTAACAATGCTTGCCTCTCTGCTTTGGGTAGCAACAGGAAGCTGAGTGGCTGTGAGCTCTCCCACTTGCACAACCACCAGCCTTGTGTGTGTGTGTATGCATGACGCTTCCATGAACAGAACAGGAAGCCGCCAGCTCGACACTGTGCTCTCTCTCTCTCTCTCCACCCCGTTCACTTGTTTTGGCCTTGAACAGTGTATAAATCCATTCTGGGTTTTATTGAGGAGGCGCATATCGGTTGAGTGGCGGGTACTGAAGTCTGCCGAGGGGAGGGGGGAGTAAAGCCAGAGGCCAAACATGGCTAGTGAGGATGCAATAGAGGATTCTATGAGGGATCAACCTGCGGATGACCTCGAACACACTGAGCTGAGTGACGGCGATCAGTCGGTAGGCAATTTTTCAGCTCAGCTCAACATGGCCGACTTGTTGGTCGGGTCGCCAGTATTTAACATGGCCCTTCTCTTTTCTGCTGCTTCCTCATTCACGTTTTGGAAAATCTGAATCACTCTTCTGCCAGCTCGCAGATAGATATTTAGGCTCTTCTGTGGAAGTCCTCGTCCACTTGGGTGTTTTTTGTGGAAAAACTCTGGAGATTAAGTTGAATTGTGATCAACGTGGGTGCGTCACTGTAGAAATTCGCCCTTCCTGTCTTTCATGATGTGTCACCACGCTCGGACAAAAACTTCACACAAGTCAGATTTGAATCTTAACTTCACAAATGTGAGGCACTCTTGCTTGATCATGTGAATTGTGCAGCTCTTGAGCCGTCCGTCCAGAAGCAGATGAGACCTTGATTAAAATCGGTATTCCTGCCGTAATCATGTTAGGGTTGATCATCGGAGCGCTGATGTTGGCTCAGCTGTTTACGCACTTAAAGTAAATGGGCTCCATTTAGGTAGCATTCTTCTACCTGCAGAGGAGCTTTTAACAACGTTGCCACATAATACCTCACCCTCATTAACAAAGTAGCCAAAAGCTACTCTTACTTTAGAAAAATGGATTAACATGATGTTCTTATTCTTATTATATT
Source organism: Syngnathus leptorhynchus (assembly GCF_054491065.1). NCBI lineage: Eukaryota > Metazoa > Chordata > Actinopteri > Syngnathiformes > Syngnathidae > Syngnathus > Syngnathus leptorhynchus. The sequence goes on along the minus strand of NC_141210.1, from coordinate 7,827,645 downwards.
CCTGTATTTATGATTATTTATTTGGATTTATATTTGCACATTACATCAACACGACCAAACTTCAAAAAATGGATAGAATTGTTTTTGTTTATATTCTTTGTATGAGGCGGACACGAATGACATCATTTGCGATCTAAACTGATAAGTGTGGACTTTTCTTTTTCTCCCAATTCCAGACTGATCCAGGCGGGCTGTCGGTTCTACAGCAACTCGGCTTGGACCAGAACGCCGACCTCTCGGACTCCGGCGTGCAACAGCGCCTGGATGAGTACCGCGAGAGGATCCGCCGGGAAATCCGCAAGGAGCTCAAGATCAAGGAGGGAGCGGAGAATTTACGACGAGCCACCACTGACAAGAGAAATGCCCAACAGGTGGACTCGCAGCTACGTAGTTCCAAACGAAAAGTGGAGAATCTCCAAGGTCAGCTGCAGGAGCTTGATGCACTCATTGTGGTCAAGGGACACAACGAGAACCAAGGTGCACTTCCTGAAGACCATTCTTTAATTGGTATCACATCATTCACCACTTTGTCGAACAACAAGCATTAACCAAGGCTAACATTAGCCAATGCTTATTAATAAACCAGCTTGTCGGTTTTACAACCTCGTGTCTTGAAATAAACATGAAACACTTTAATATGCAGCATAATGTGCTGTACGAGCAGCAATGTCAGCACATACATCAGTGCCAAATGAAGAGTAGTCTAGCTTGGTCCACTAAACAGGCACATATATTTTAAGTTGGAAATTATTTCATTGCACACCATTCACAAAAAAAAGGTCACCAAAAGTAGTTTAAAAAAGTAATGATGTTCATTTTGCCATCTAGTGAGCATTTCATTCTTCTGCCTGTCACTATAATATGTCACTGTCCTAGATACACTGGCAGAGCCATTTGGGGGGAGCCATGGGGGGCCAAGGAAGTGCACAAAAAAATCTTTAGAAAGCTGTTAGAGATTCAGAATATGTTCCCTTTGAAAATGTGAGGGGAAATTGGGGGGAAAAAAAATCCAGTCAAAATTGGAAAATACTCAAAAGTCAATTATGTGGCCTGGCACAAACATATTTCAGGGGGGGGGGGCAGTGCCCCATAACCCCCCCGCCCCTAGCTCCGCCAGTGCATATATATAGAGAGAAGATACAACTTTTTGTCGCAAAAAAATCATTTTTAGATCATTAAGTGATGTCCTTAACCTGGGACAGATGCTGCTACGTCGCCAGGCTCAATCAGTCGACCGTCCGCCAACCAACACCGCATTGCTGCGTTGGAGCGCCAGCTAAACATTGAGCTGAAGGTCAAACAGGGTGCCGAAAACATGATTCCCATTTATGCCAATGGAGCTACCAAGGTACTCATCAAATTGACTCTTCCTCTTCTCTGCATGATGTATTCTTATGGTGCTTTCCCCATTCTGCTTTTTTGTAGGACAAAAAACTTCTTCAGACGGCTCAGCAGATGCTACAGGACAGCAAGACAAAAATCGACATCATCCGCATGCAGATCCGAAAGGCCATGCAGGCCACGGAGCAATCTGAGGACGGCCAATGTACGTCCCTATCTATTTTCACCCTCGCTCATCTTTCTGGTCGCCTTTTAACGCTCGCCCACCTGTCACACTGCATATTTCATGATCCAGGCAGTAATGGATCAATTCTGGCTTCAGAACCTCACGGTGCCCCGGTCAAACACACTCAGACACACGCATTGATGTACACATTGTCCATTACAGCCCTCGAGCTCCTGGTTTGAGTCTTATTGATGTTCCTCCATCCCCTTGATGTTGGCCATCAACTAAGAGCTAGGCCCTCTTTTAGCAAGAGCTTAGAAAGGTTGGCTCGGGACGGAAGTACGAAAGGATTGTACGGTATGTTGAAGTCCACTTTTTTGTGCTAGGTAAACCGGACTTGTGTGGGGTGGAGTTGCGCGTGGAGGAGCTGTGGCATCATTACCGCGTGGAGCACGCAATGGCGGAGGGAGCCAAGAACATGCTGCGATTGCTTGGTGCAGGGAAGGTCCAAGATAAAAAGGCCATGGCTGAGGTCAGAGTTGAGTGACCAAACAACACTTTTCGTACTTTAGCAGTAAAACATTGCTCTGTATGACTGACCACAGGCACAGTGTGGTCTGAGTGAGTCATCCCAGCGTCTGGACCTGCTCAGGTGCTCTCTGGAGCAGCGGCTACTGGAGCTCCCAGAGGACCACCCCAAAGCCTGTCTGATCAAGGAAGAACTGGCCTTGGCTTCCTCGTCAGCTTTCAGCATCCGCCAAAGCACACCCTATGTTCACAACCAGTACAGCACCCTGAGTAAACCATCACCTCTCACAGGTGGCTACCTAAAATAACAAAATTGAAAAATTATTTCAAATATTATTTAAATAGTGAAATGTTTTGTTTTTTTAAATAAATAAAAAAAATACATGGAAAATATTTTACATATTACATAGACTAAAATCAAGACTTGACATCTTCTTTCCCTGTGCAGGAACTCTTCAAGTTCATCTTCTGGGCTGTGTAGGACTGCCAGAGGTTGTCCCAGGCAGAAGCAGAGGGACTCCTGTGGTTCTTCCCGCTTACTCTCCAGCAGATGGACGCTCCTCCTTTAAACTAAGTGGCCTCTATAGCCGCAGCACCAGTAGCATGAGCCTGAAGATCCCCGGCAAGAATGATGAGCTGTCTAGTATGTATTTCAATATATGTGGAAGAAATTTCAATTTCCTTTGGGTGACTGAAACAATGCCTGTGTTTGTGTGCATATTAAAGTGGAAGTGAGTGCAGTGCTGAAGCTGGAGAACACAGTTGTGGGTCAGACGGCTTGGAAAACATTTGGAGATCAGACGTGGGACCAAAGCTTTACCGTGGAGCTGGAGAGGGTGAGAATGGATTGTCCCAATTAGTCTGTATGTGGATGTCTGCACAAAGTGGCTTAAATGCATTTCAGCCTGTATCATATACAAATGTGTTTTCTTTTGCATTAGTCCAGGGAGTTGGAGATAGCTGTGTACTGGAGAGATTACCGCTCCTTGTGCGCTCTCAAGTACCTGAAGCTGGAGGAGTTTTTGGATAATCAAAGACATCGAGTAAAGCTAGCTCTGGAACCTCAGGGGCTGCTGCTGGCAGAGGTAGCCAAAAAAAAAGTCTTATCTCAAAAAGTAGCAATTTTGTGAAAGTGATGAAAACCCCAATTGAAATTCATTTATCTTTTTTTTTTTTTCCAGGTCACCTTTTTCAACCCAATAATAGAGAGAGGCCGAAGACTCCAGAGACAAAAGAATGTCTTTTCCAAACAGCACGGTATGCCTCAGAACTCCCAAACATTGTATGTTTCTTTCAAAATGGGAAGTGATCCACATAAGAATGTGCAAGATGGCCTTGATGCATTTCCAAGCAACATAATAGAGCCCATGATTGCTGGCTCGCTATAGGTCCTCGGGAGCGCTGCCAATAAAACTTGTTGGTTGGCCACCAAGTAACAATTGAAATGTTAAACAGTACCTCAGCAAAGTCAGCAAACATCAAAAGGTTGGAAAATGATTTTGTAATTGACATTGTTTGTCTCAGGTAAGGCATTCCTGCGTGCCCGCCAGATGAACGTGGACATCAGCACATGGGTTCGCCTGCTGCGGAATGCCATCCCGAGCGGAAGCAATTCACCCGCGTACACACCTGGCTTTTCAAGCAACACACACACCTCCGGGTAAGAACAGTCAAATGGGATTCGAATGGAATAGAAAAGGTCTCAATGATTTGCCGTTGTTTTGTTTGCAGAGAAATATCCGTTGAAAAGCTAAGTCTGGACACAGAATCTCCCCTCAAAGCTGAGATCAGTGCGGTGAGTGAGTACGGGTCAAAGTGACCCCGTCTTAACACCATCATGTTGCACTTCTCCTCTCTTGGATGTGAAACGTTTGGCTCTGAAGCTGAGCGGCAGTCACAGAATGGAAAGTTGTGAATAATTGGAGAAAGACCAAAGCGAGACAGTTTTAATGGATCCTAATAGGATAGAAAGGGAGCTTTCATTTGCGACAAATGCTATCAAGTAGTGGTCATGTCGGAAAGAAAATATGACAGTAGTGCAGACGTACGATGAGAGCAAAAAAAGAATTTTGCAGGTTGCAGTTTCAGAATTGATTCAGTCATTAACTCTCCACAAATGTATTGTACATTTTCCGAGCACAAACAGTAATTAAAGACAAAAACGGGTCACGGATTTAGATGAGCGCAGTTAGAGCGAGAAAAGGCTTGTGGCAGATGGCATGTTCGGCATGGATTGGAGCATTAAGGGATTAATTAGTTTTTTTTTTTTTTAGAGAACTAATTAGCATTGAGGGAGCGAGGGGGGGATGACAGGGAAATAAATAGTTTTTTTTATCTTAATATTTGTAATATTAAGAATATTTTATTATTATTTTATTTTTTTATTACTCACGTATTTGTATTGTGCTCCAGTTGTCTCATCCTCGCTTCACTTTGCCGCAGCAGACGGCCGTCATGGAGTCCCCTTCCACGCCGGATGTTCCTGTTCCCGACCCCCCGACCAGATCACAGTCTCGAGACTCTTTGCGCAGGTGCCAAAATAAACACATACTCTTGTGTCTGCATCCTGTTGCAATCTGGCCAACGCAGCATGACGGCACACAATATGTTTTGGGCTTGAGGCTTTTCTTTCATTTCTTTTTTTACTGTATGCATTGAAGTAAGAGCGAAAATGCAAATAATCCGTGTCATCTCTCTTTCAGAGCAAGTCGAGGCCCCGCTTGCTTGCAGGATTTTAAGCTGATAGCCGTGCTGGGCAGGGGGCACTTTGGCAAGGTATTAACGTGCCGTTTTTTTATTTCATTTCATGATGGTCACCCTTGATCAGTCTTAATTTTTTTGGCTGCATATTTATGATAGTAGTCGAAAACAAATAGAATATTAGGATTAGATCATGCTGCCTCTCTGTGGTGAAATCTATAAAATCACCCGAGAGCAAATCTAAATTGATTGGCCGTTTTACCCTCCAAATCATAATAATTGCATACTAGCTCGTAACTGTTTTATTATTATTTTTTTTAAATTCTATAAAGCAAGTCTTTGGTGGATTCTCCAGGTGTTGCTGTCGGAATCCAAGCGAACAGGAGACCTGTACGCCATCAAAGCTCTGAAAAAAGGAGACATAGTCACACGGGATGAAGTGGAAAGGTAAACGAGCCAACGCGCATGGTTCATCGGATAACCATCCCCTGTGCTGTAACGCAATAACCGTCACGTGTCACTCTCATCTCTCCCTCTCGTATTTATGCTCAGTCTGATGTGCGAGAAGCGCATCTTTGAAACCGTCAACAGCTCCCACCATCCGTTCCTGGTCAACCTGTTTGCGTGTTTCCAGACGCCAGAACACGTGTGTTTCGTCATGGAGTACACGGCAGGAGGGGACCTCATGATGCACATCCACGCGGATGTCTTTTCAGAGCCACGTGCTGTGTGAGTTCTTGTCTGTCATTCAGGTTCTCGTTTGATAAGAAAGGGGAAATTGAAATCTGTTTTTGGGCTATGCGCAGGTTCTACTCCGCTTGTGTGGTCTTGGGTCTCCAATTTCTTCATGACCACAAAATTGTTTATCGGTAAGTCTTGAACTTCATAAAATATTGCCGTGTGTTTTTGTTTGAAATTAATTTATTCATTTTATGTGTTTTTTTCTTCTCAGAGATCTGAAATTGGACAACCTGCTGCTTGATATCGATGGTTACGTAAAAATAGCCGACTTTGGGCTTTGTAAAGAAGGTTAGCATTGTCACTTTTAGCATCCAGCCCTTAAAGTACATCAAGTCTACATTGTGTATTTATTTTTTTTACTCGCACAAAGGCATGGGATATGGGGACAGGACCAGCACATTTTGTGGGACGCCCGAGTTTTTGGCCCCAGAAGTACTGACAGACACTTCGTATACTCGAGCAGTCGACTGGTGGGGCCTCGGGGTGCTCGTCTATGAGATGTTGGTCGGAGAGGTGAGTCGCTCCGATCATTTCCAAAAACTTCCTAAGCAGCAACGAGACACACATCAGTGAACTGAGAATGAGTTCTTCCAATTTTTTTTTCAGTCTCCATTCCCAGGTGATGATGAAGAGGAGGTTTTTGACAGCATAGTGAATGATGAAGTACGCTACCCGCGTTTTCTCTCCACCGAGGCCATTGGTATTATGAGACGGGTGAGATTGGAACTTCTGCTGACATTCTTATTTTTACTTACAGTATGTCAGATAGGCCACATGCTCATAATCACATTGTTGTTCACGAGAAGCATTTCTGAACGGTGTTTTTTTTTTTTTTTTTAATTGGTTGCTGTGTGCTCTGTTGTAAGCTACTAAGAAGGAATCCGGAAAGGCGGCTTGGCTCTGGAGAAAAAGATGCTGAGGAGGTCAAAAAACAGCCTTTCTTCAGAGTGAGTTTGAATTCCATTTTTTTTTTTTTTTTTTCCATATACATTTTTATATACACTGACATTCTTTTGATTTAGGATACGGACTGGGACGCCCTCCTTCATCGGAAAGTCTCGCCTCCTTTCATCCCGTCCATCGCAGGAAAAGAAGACGTCAGCAACTTTGATGTGGAGTTTACAGCCGAGGCGCCGACCCTCACGCCGCCCCGCGAGCGACGCACCCTCTCCCGAAAGGAACAAGACTATTTTAAGGATTTTGACTATGTGTCTGACCTCTGCTAGGGTCTAGTTGAAGAATGGACGGCCACTGCCAATCTCGAAATCTGAGGAAATGAGGATGGGATGGCTTTCTGCGGGAACGAACAGCTGGCTCGGATCATCAGTGCATCGGCCATTTTGTGATCACGTGTCTCGCACATCTGCAGGGTCACTGACCTGCTGACCTTTTAGACAATCTGGAGGTTTTTTTTTTTTTAGAGGAAATTGAGATGACAACTGATGATAATCCAGATTATGTAGCAACCGAGTTGACTGGTCGTGCTGTGTGGAATCAATATTGAATCGGCATCATTGTCAACGGAATGCTCAACGAGCCAGAAAGTATCAATTGGAAGCTGATTAATGTCAGGGTAAATTTTTTTGTCTCTTGTTTTGTCTGCTGTGCACTGCTGCTAGGTGTCCTTCTGACCCAGGCTCAGTTATAAATGAATGTACGACGTACCATGCGCAACTTCAAAATGAACACTTGAGGGCGCCAAAGAAAAAATGCTTACTGTCAAAGTCAATTTCTGTTGATTGCCTCGAAGACAACACGTGATGCTCTTTCATAAAAGACGGCACATTTGTAATAATATGGAATGCTCTCGTATTGTTTTAGTTTACATAACATGTTAGTGTTTGGCCAACATGTTTTTGTTTTGAACACAATGTCGACTTTGATAATAGCTTCTGACCGAATGGCTGGGGGAAAAAAAATCTCCAGAAAGGTGTTTTGATGTCCTTCGACTATTCCAAAATGTATTCCTGAAGGTGGTGGTTCGGCCAACTGAAACTCAAAAGTTCCGTCACCGCAGCTTCATTTTCTGAATCACTTGAGCCCCAATGCAACTGGATTGAGAAATGATTCAATAAAAATGCTACAAATGTTTTTTAAAGTTTGTGTCCCCGCCCCCTCGCTCAACTGTTGATCCCACTGTGTGTGTCGTCATATTCCCCTCACAGATATTTCCCACAAGTAGCACCTCAGCTGCAAAGATGCATTGAAGCGGCCTGTAGGTGAGTGTTCTCCTTGGTGCAGGATTTGGAGGGTGTGTGTGAGTGCGTGGTTGTGTGTTTAGGAAGTGAGTGGAGTGGGTTGGGCAACTCAGGATGTCGCAAACTTTGGACTCAGTCTTTGCAAAAAACGACTGAAGCAGCAGCTGGAGGAGCTCTGGCCCAGGTGAGTTGAGCTTTTGGGTTGTTTACTTTTTTGTAATGGGTTTGAAATAGAAATAAATTAAGTAGCTTGAGAATTGCAGAGTATTTCTTGTGTATTCATGTTGCCCTTCAATAGGATGTTGCGGACAGGTCGATTATTTTAAATCTGTCAGGATGCCTTCGTTGTCAGGAGTAGCATGGACTGTTTTTTGCGCACTATTGCTCTGGAAGAGACACACAGGTATGATGACTCTGGAAAGATTTTTTTTTTTTTTTTTTTATATGCATGCATTTTTTTTTAAATGGACATGTTGTGACAGCTTCTGGTAAAGAGAGAGAATGTTCTGTGGATCAAGTGGGAGCACTTCACCCTGTTGAGGTGCTGCTGGAGAAGTTTGAGGCTGGCCCGGGCTGTGCTGCGAGGGAAAGTGGGGACAAGGAGACGCATGTTATTGCGGTCGGCACAGTAACCACCAGCCCTGATAATATGGTAATTAATACTCATTAGTGGTTGCAGAAACCAGACCGAGAAATCACTTTTGATTGCAAAATAATTGATTTCATAATTTGTTGAAAAATATATATTTATGAATTACATCATGAATATAAACGTCCATGGCTGTGAGAGAGTTAAGTTTGACCTAAATACAAATCTGTGCACTACTTTCTGACTATACTAGCTTTAAATGATTGGCAAAACAATAACGAATGTTTTGATGACACAGGTCACAGTGCTATTGAAGCCCTTGTCTCTGAGTCTGAACAAATCGACGATGAGAAAAGTTCACTTATTACTCAGCTCCAAGCAACCAATTAGCTGGAGGTTAGAAGCTGAGAAACTGCCCCCTGACCTCCCTGTACTAGTCAAGGTCAGTGAAGTCTACTTAAAAAAAAAAAGAAAAACTCAAGGTGTTTTGTTTCCAAGCACATGTTTTGACTTTATCCAGGTTTTTTTTTTTAAAGGAAGCGTTGACAACCAAATTCATTGGATCTTTGCTTTCCATCTTTTTAGGTGTCCTCCAACTCCAGTGTTCAGTCCCAGACGCTACGTTTGCTGGTACGGCGGCTACATTGGCTCCCTTACCGCCCCCGTGCGCTGTACCGCTGGGCTCTGAAACACCACGGCAACTTGTCCTCTCTGACACACGTTCCCCATGGGAACCGAGTCTATGTCCGACTTGGAGAGGGTGAGCCATTGCATTTGAAATTGCCTTAAGATAGCGTTGACCCAATTTACTAAAAATAAAAAATATCTTTGCATTGCAGATCTGAGTCAACCTCCTGTGTGCCAGCTTAAGTCCATGTTCCTCTCTAACAACTACTTGACCTCTGACCTGCAACCGCAGGAAGTACAAGGCTGCGGCCATTCAGCAGCAAGTCCAAACAACCCCGAGGTTCACGTCATCAAACTCCATTCAGCAGGTTCGGGACTCTGTGGGTGAGTTTTTGTACATCGGATGCAATGGTCACGTTGTTGTTACCTTTTTTTTTTTTTAATTTCAAGATATCTGCTCCAGCTCACTGCAGGTGGAGGTGATTGTCTCGCTAGTACCGCCGCCGGAGAATTCTTCCAGGCAAACGGTGGTGCTGATTCTTAGCAGTTCGGTGCCAGTCAACTGGGCCATTGTCGCTCATGACGTTCAAGGTCATATTCTTATTCATGTAAGGTTTCATTTTCTATTCGTTTTTATTTTGTCCACATTTGAATGTTATTAGAGTGCTTTTGCAAGACCTGACTATTTTTTGCACATTTTTTTTTTGTGCAGTCTTCTAATAGTGTTTCCCCTCCCTTCCCTCCTGAGCCTGATCTCGCCCTGACTACCACACTCATCCCCGACCTGTCCACCATACCGGACCTGCTTGTGTGGGCCAATGAGAGCGGCTATAACAATGTGACTTCATACACTGAGGCCAACCTGGGTAATCGCTTTGTGATCCAGCTAGCCGGGACTAAGGCAGGTCAGAACCCATGTGCGTTGGTGCAATTCCATTTCTGTTATCTGGTGTGCTCGATGTGGCGTTGTAGCTTGTGCAAGCACTTTTTTTTTTTTATTTTAGATGTGGTTATACCAATGAAGACCATTGCCAAGAGGCCTACGTGGGCAGCGGAGAGCGGAATGAGAGAGTGGCTCAATGCTGGAGGTAGAGCAGAAGGAGGCCCAGATAGTTTCACAGTGCGGTGTGAAGATGGACGCCTCAGTGTGGCAGTGGACCAACGCAACCTACAGGTCTTTAACCCGAGGCTTCTCGAACTGGAGCCCGCAAGCTTCCTTCTAGACGCCAGCAATGGATTATTGAACTTATCGCTTTGTAGACTAAACTAGGACAGAAACCCAAAACATGTCACATCAATTTCTTTCAGAGTTTGTCGATGCCCATTGCTGCTGTAACGTTGCGGGATCCAACATGCCAGGCTCAGTCCAATGGGAGTCATTTCCTGTTAGTGTTCCCAGTCATTTCCTGTGGGACTGAGGGACAGCTACTGGGACATAGTGAAGGGGTGCAGTACAAAAACATGGTAAAGCCACACTTGGCATTATATTGGTTAATGATGAAGTCAAATTAAAAGTGGAATTTTTTTTTAATTATTAATCTTGATTATCCCCCCCCCCCCCCCAAATAAATCAAATGACTTATAATGTCCACTATAATTTTTTGTTTGGCTCTGTATGCCCATGGCACTTGATTGTGTCATGCAGTTTATTTCTCTCCTCTTATCTCTTGCTTAGGTGCTGTTATGGAAAGACCAGCCTTATACCAAGTTGTCACACAATGAGACTGATTGGATAGCCAGAAATTCACTTGGAATACATGTAAGACTTTGCAGTCTAATGCAAGACAATAAAAGAAAAAATGTCTTAATAATAAGTTGTTTGAGTTAATAAGTTGACTCTTATACACTTGAATGTGTAGTTGGACAGTCATATTGTTTCAATAACTTTTGTCCCTCTCTGTCTGTGTTTCTCTCAATCTCTTTTTTTCTAGTTCAGCTGTTTGGACAATGTGGCCAGCACGCCTCATCTAAGTCCAGGTGATGATGTCAATTCTTCCAAAGCACCTTGGGTTGCCTTGCCTGATCCTGGACAGTTTCACTTTGACACACCCAAAGTCAAATCTGGGCCTTTGCTTCGTCTGAAGCTTTTTGTCACCGAGAGCTACAAACAGCAACGCATCGGACCTTGCGTCATCGCTCCTGACCAGCGCGTTTATGTCGAGGTGCTTATTTATTTTCATATTTTTCTTTCGCATTTATCAATACTGAGTTCTCACTGAAAGTTTTTTTTTAAATTATGAAAAAAAAATCACATTTTCTGACTTTTTCCAATTTTTTTTTTCCAAATTTTGATGATGTGTCTTGGTCACTTTATTTTTTTTCTACTGCAGATTTCTGCCAAGGGACCCTTCATAGACGTTGCTGAGGTGAAGTCATGTGTTGTTTCTCCTTTCTCAGACCCCAAAAGCTCTCCGTTCTGGGCTGTCATAAGCAACAACTGTCCCGCAGACCCCTCACTTACCTTCCAGCATACAAAAGTTGAGGAGACAGAAGATGACGATGAGCAGGAAGAAGAGCTGGAAGACAGATTCGAAGCTCAAAAAGGATCCAAGGAGCTTAATGATGAAGATCAAACTGTCTCCTTTCACTCCAAGCCCAGAGCAAAGAAAACAGTTATAAGGCCATTACGATTTAGTTTTGTCCTACGGCCGCTTTACAACGTCTCCATGCAGTTCCTCCACTGCAGCCTTCACCTTTGCGTCTCGGACAAGACGACAACAAGGCAACCCACAAAGAAAAGAGTAAAGAAACAATGTCCGGATGGAAAACGTATCCCTCCACTTGTCTCCAGGACACTCGGACAACAGGTACAGATATTACACAATAGTACTTCATGTAAAAATAAAATAAATATTACAAAATAAAATATTATAATTGAAACATCTACTAGCCACAGCATCACACCATAATTTACGAGTCATTTTGATAGTTAGCTCATGTCACATCATTTTATGGTGCATTTGTTGCTAGGCAGAATTCTTGAGAAAAATACAAATAAAGTCCATATGTAGTTTGTTTTTCAAAAATTAGTGAGATACCAATTGAAGAAAAAAAATCTTTAATTCTATTTGACTATTGTTCTTAAACCTCATGATGAATAAGACATTTTTCCCGTAAACTGCAGTGTGAGATTAGAAACCTTTCCCGGTCCATGGTGGTCACCCAACCTGTTAACTCACTGGCACATAAAGAACTAAAGCTGACCACAGTCCTACGAACCAAGAGACTCAGTGCCTCACCACAACAAAGACGTGAGTGAGTATTCTATTTATTTATCATTGATGTATTTGTGGATGTTTTGTGAGCTTCACACCCGTTTAAAAATGATGTTATTATCTTTTTTTTTTTTTATTAGATGCACCTGGGTAAATTCCATTGACTAAATGGGAGCCTACAGAATACAGAAGAAGTTTGGTTACAGAAAATGTGTCACTACCGTTTAGCACCTGCAAAATGTTCACACAAGACGGTTTTTGTCTCTTTCCTCCAACAGTTTGAAGGGATGGAGTTTAGACAAACTACTTTTGTGTGTGCCCCGACAATCATTGTTGCAAGGTCGAACCATGACTACAATCCCTCCTGTTCATTACGGCATTGTGTAAATCCAGATTAGAGGATTATGTATTTACATCTTCAGAAAAGAAACTAAATGCCGAATTTGAAGTGGCCTACTTCACCAGGTGTCGATATCTGTGTTTATAGTGAAGAATATGTTAATATCTAATGTCTTTTGTCGATGTGGTGCATAACTAATATATTGATTAAAACAGTTTCCCCTTTCACCAAATTGTTTTCTTATGTTGTTTATATGTTCTTATTATATTATTGTTTATATGTTCTTATTATCAACATGAAATGCTGTAGTTTAAAAAAATGCTGTGCAACCTGATATTAAATTTATTTCATAATTATATTATATTTTGTAATTCTATTATTTTATATAAAATTATTAATATGATTGATATATTGATTTATTGATTTATATCATTGAATATAAAGACACATAAAGCTTTAATGAAAAACAATATTCAAATAAAAAAAAACAAATGCATCACTTTTATTGGAGAAAGCTTTTTAATTTCTCCCCCTTTTAATCTTACTCATTATCACATATTTGATGTCGTCAGTTCTGAGCGTATATACTTCCATAGCCACACGGGGTCTCTTGGTGGCGCTGCAAGTCGACCCTGCGTTGGAAGCTGCAGCGACAGCGGGGGCAGCTCAACGCTCGGTGGTCGTCGTGTTTCCGAGTATGAGTGATGAGGTTGGAGCTTTGACTGAATCCTCGACCACACACCTTGCACACGTGTGGTTTCTCACCTGAGTGCAAATAAAAAGGGCAGGGCACACTCAACTGGATATGACACACTCATCGACTATAATCCGCACCTTACCTGTATGTATGAACGTGTGTTTCTTCATGTCTGATTTCTGGTGGAACCTTTTGCCACAGTACTGGCACGGGTAAGGCCTGGTGTCCGAGTGGATGAGCAGATGTGTGGACAGCGTGGACGAGCGCTTGAACATTTTTCCACACACCTTGCAGCCAAAGCTTCGTGCCTGTTTTAAGAACTAAACATTTAAAGCGTGACTGTGCATGTAACCCATTTTCCGTAGATTACCTTTGCTCTCCCGTAGCTCTCAATTGCTGTGAAAGTCATTGAGGACATTTCCGTGGATGGGGAACTCATCAAAGGGACATGAAAGCTGCTACTGCCATGAGCCTGAAGATCTATTTGGGAAAGAGACTGAGGGGAAAGGACAAAGGGTCAAAAGGTCAGCAATTATTTTCTAGCTCAGATGGGACACATAAATGTCAACATGCAACATTTCTGTAAAACACCACAAGTGCTCACATTTTCAAATGAGCTACAGCATTCCTAGGAAATCACAATGTCCCGACATTGATAAGTGAGGCAAAATACCTTTTCACACAGAGGACACTGGCTGAATGACCATCTGAGGTCTGCATGTGATGTCCGGTGGAGTAACATGAAGACCAGCCTCTCCAGTTGTCGCTCTCTGTCAGATGTTTGGTGTCTTTCTGCTGACCAAGCAGAATCCAGTCCTGTCTTATTTGCTGTGGAGGTTGCTGGAAGAAGAATCAGTCAGCTTTTCTTTGATTGCAACTGTGGTGGCTGTGTTTACAAAATGAATGAATGAATGGATCGAATGTGATTACCAGATGCGCAGGGATTCCATGCAAGACAGCATTGATTCCCCCAAGATGTTGCCTCACATGGAGAACGGACCTCAGATAAAATCTCTTTTGCCAAAACGGCCGGCACGTTAACCCCAGTGTCCTTTCCACCTTGATCAGATTCCTCCTTCTGTCTAACGGAGCCTTTAGATGGACCGGCGGGGTGAGTCTTTTTAGTTCTCACAAGAAACGATCGCGGCATGGCAGAACCTGCGCAAGTGGCACACAAGACTTGATGGAGTTTTCGCTAAACACCTGCAAGTGCGTGTTCGTTTGAGATGCCAATCTTGAGGTTTCCAACAAGCCCACCACCTGCAAAAACAGATTCTTGTGTGCTTTTGCCACATTGTAGCTGCAAAACTGCTGCTGAACTACTTCAAAGTCCGCTTTATTGTCAATTTCTTCACATGTTAAGGCACACAAAGAGATCGAAATTACGTTTCCCACCGTCCCACGGTGACTAGACAGTACACAACACTCACAATCAAATAGCACAAAGAGTAAAAACTAATAGACGAGCAACGAATAAGTAATAAGCAAATAACCCAAATAAATAAATAGACAAATAAGAATAATACTTCAATAACTATTTGAATGTGTACTAAAGGCGCATCATTTGAACAGCTAGCAAAACAGCACATTGGTTATAAAAGAGTATTTTTATATATATATGATAATAAATGTTTGATAATATTCAAAAATAATATTAGGTTAAAAACACATTAGGTTATGATAGAAAAAAAAAAAAGTCATTTGTCTTGAAGTAGCTTGTCCTTACCTCTGAATTCCGCAGCCAAATATCAAGTGCAATTCTAGCGTTGTCAGTTACTGTATGTCCTTGTTTCTCCTCCCAACACACATCTACTGATGACACACCAAACTTTGAATGCAAACTATATTTAGCTTTAATCAGTCGAAACAGACGTGAGGAAATGTAGGCACAATCTGTATTTAAGACAGAAATCACAAAATGTCGGCATTTTGAATCTCTCACATTCGTAACACGTTAACAGATTGGAATTGTTTTTTCTTATTTATTTAAATTTGCAACATAGAAGCACATAATGGCTACTTGACTACCAAACTACTGTGTAAAATTTTCTAAATAAAAATGCTACTGATGCGCTTCCCAAAAAAACAACAGCTAAATAAATCAATAAATAAAACCATGAAAATACTGTTGGTGGTTCAATGTGGTTTCAGTTGTGGGCCTGGTGTCAAAAAAGTGTGATGCCATTTTCCCACAGCCAACAATTTGTTTCTCTTTTTAACTTGTCACAAATTTTCAACTTTCTTTCACTTTACCCATGCATGGCGGAATTCTTGATATTTTTTGACATCATTTTTAGTATGACATTCTTTGTTAAATTGAAATTTTAACGAAATAAAACAGGATGTGTAAACAACATATCGTATATTTAGAGGCATGGGAACGACAGAGTGTACCAGCTTGTGATATCAAAAGGTCACACACTCCGCCTATGCTTTTCACAGGAAACAAAAACTGAATTTTGCTGATATATTTTGCTTTGCAGATGCAGATGATATCGTCCTACATTTTATAACACATGAAAAAAATTAAGTCAATTGTTTTTTTTAATATATTTTTGCCCTCTCTTCCTTGAAGAATTGATTTAATTCAGCAACACCACTCTACAGCATACCTTTTTTTTTTTAAAGACATGAAAATTTTGATTTGCTGATGTGTTTTTTTTCTCTTTTTCATCATTGCAGAACCCAACTTTGTAAAGAGCAGAATTCATGGTTCCATCAATCACAGCAAGTGGAATTAGGAAAACAAGATGTTCCCAATTCGTGTTCTTTTTATTAAGGGAAATACTTTTCCATTAGTGTACATTTTAAAATCTGGATAGTTGAATCAATACTTTTGCCAGAGGTTTTATTTGTCCACACTTGTATTTATTTACTTGCTACCTCTGATAGAACTGCAATCTGTAATTTGACCGCTACGAGGCGCTGTCATACTGCAGTGGGAGAAAATCATAGCAAAACTATGGCAAATAAATGCCATTAGTAATTTTATCACTACTTTATTCATAAAATGTAGACAGTGCAGACTTTTATTGGCTCTAATTCAACAACAAGCTTATGTTTTTTTATTGTTCACAAAAAAAAAGTCCCGCACATCCCTCTCTAAATGCTTGTCTTTTTCGCGCCACCTGAGCTACCACGAGCACCACCCCTACATGATGTCACGTCCTGTGTCGGCAAACTGGCCAATCAAATCAGAGCATATTTCTCGTCAGCCAATCAGACGCCGGCAAAACCGCCTCCTTGCGACAGACTGGCGGGAAAATAGAGAGGCGGAAGATCTGTTTTGCCGCGAAAGTAGTGGTCAGCACCATTGTTTGCAGAAGTCGACGACTGCGGGATTTTAAATTTGGATAATAGTCTTATCTTGCTTACAAAATGTCTGGATTTGACGACCCTGGAATTTACTACAGTGACAACTTCGGAGGGGGCGAACAAGGCCCAGATGAGGGTGGACAGAACCGAATTCAGATCAAGAAACGGTTCCGTGAATTTCTCCGACAATTTAGAGTAGGAACCGACCGAACTGGCTTCACATATAAATACAGGTAAGTGTTATTCCAGCGAAAAAAAAAATAGTATTTCAAATAAAGTTGTAAGACTGTAATCCAAGAATTCTGGATTTTTATTTTTTATTATTTTTGCATTTTAGAGATGAGTTGAAGAGACACTACACCCTGGGAGAGTACTGGATTGAGGTGGAAATGGAGGACCTCGCCAGCTTTGACGAGGATCTCTCGGATTGTCTGTACAAGCTGCCTTCAGACAATTTACCTCTGGTAATGCATTTAAACCTCAGTTACATGAATTTATTGGGGAAATTGTTCATCCTGTTAAAACATGACTGTAATGAACAGTTGGAGGAGGTTGCTAAAGAGGTAGCCGACGAGGTGACGCGTCCACGTCCATCCGGAGAAGAAATTGTGCAGGACATTCAAGTTATGCTAAAGAGTGACGCACATCACGCATCTATCCGAACTCTTAAGGTAAAATCTCAAGTCCTATTTCTCAACACAGATCATTTCAACTTATCGATTCATTCCCCCGCAGTCCGAGCTGGTGTCTCATCTTGTGAAAGTACATGGCATCATCATCTCGGCCACCCCTGTGAAGGCCAAGGCCACCAAAGTGTGTCTGCAGTGTCGCAGCTGTCGTCATATCATCAACAACATCCCTTTGCCTCCGGGCTTACAGGGCTACGCGCTTCCTCGCAAGTGCAGCAAGTAAGCATGACAACGTCAGCAGGTTTTATAAACTAATTGGCCAATTTTTCTTTCCATAGCACAAGTAACACAGCAAACCTGAAGTGCCCCGTGGACCCTTATTTTATCATCCCGGATCGCTGCGTTTGTGTTGACTTTCAAACGCTCCGACTGCAGGAATCTCCAGATGCTGTCCCGCATGGAGAAATGCCTCGGCACCTTCAGCTCTACTCTGACAGGTCGGTACATGAAATCTTAATTCAGATATCAAACGTATCACAAATAATGGCTGCAAACTCATAGGATTTCTTTTTTGCCAGGTACCTGTGTGACCGTGT
The DNA here is from genome assembly GCF_054491065.1 of Syngnathus leptorhynchus. NCBI lineage: Eukaryota > Metazoa > Chordata > Actinopteri > Syngnathiformes > Syngnathidae > Syngnathus > Syngnathus leptorhynchus. The sequence continues at coordinate 7,809,963 of NC_141210.1, read as the reverse complement.
GGTCCCAGGGAACCGGGTGACCATCATGGGTATCTACTCTATCAAGAAGACTGCTGCTGTGAAGGCCAAAGGCAAAGAGAAGAGTGCTGGAGTGGGAATTCGTGCATCCTACCTGAGAGTGGTCGGCATCCAAGTTGACACAGAGGGAGCAGGTAAATAAAAAAAATCTGTAGCTAACTGTTGATTTATTTGTACATGCCACGCCAAAATGGACAAGTTTAAGTTCTTGTCCCCGGCAGGTCGTGGTGCTCCTGGATCAGTGTCTCCACATGAAGAGGAGGAGTTGCGCTCGCTGGCCGCTTCTCCTGATGTTTACACCTCCCTGGCTCGCTCCGTTGCTCCCTCAATCTACGGCAGCGATGATCTAAAAAAAGCAATCACCTGTCTGTTGTTTGGTGGTTCAAGAAAGAGGTGAAATGAAAACAAGCAAAATGAGTGCTTGGTTTGGTGACTCACCCATGTGCACATTGTTTTTCTAGACTGCCTGATGGTCTCACTCGCAGAGGAGACATCAACCTGCTCATGCTTGGAGATCCTGGTACAGCCAAGTCTCAGTTGCTTAAGTTTGTGGAGAGATGCGCGCCCATTGGGGTAATTTTCTTTAACCTGTAGCACTGTGTAGTTTAAAATAATTGCTTGTTTTTATGCAAGGCTTTGGTGCCCTCTTGTGGTGATGAATACCATACTTGATTCATTACAACGCTGTTGTTTTGTGCAGGTTTACACCTCAGGAAAGGGCAGCAGTGCTGCTGGTCTTACTGCTTCTGTTTTGAGGGACCCGGCCACACGTGGGTTCATCATGGAGGGTGGCGCCATGGTTCTGGCTGATGGCGGCGTTGTCTGTATTGATGAGTTTGACAAGGTAAGATTGGGGATTTCATTTGGCAGAACTTGCAATGTCTCCATTTAAAATTCTCAAATGATTTGTCTGTTTTTGTAGATGCGAGAAGATGACAGAGTTGCCATCCATGAGGCCATGGAACAACAAACCATCTCCATCGCCAAGGTGATTGATTAGATGAGGGGGAAAATGCTGTAATTTTTATTAATTAACAAAAATGATCCACTTTCCCCAGGCTGGCATCACTACCACTCTGAATTCTCGCTGTTCTGTGCTGGCTGCTGCCAATTCTGTGTTTGGCCGCTGGGATGACACCAAGGGGGAGGAGAACATTGACTTCATGCCCACCATCTTGTCTCGTTTCGACATGATCTTCATCATCAAAGACTTGCATGACCAGCAGAGAGACATGGTAATGTGTTTTGTCTGTTTTCTTTTAGTCATGTCCTTAAAAAGTTTCAGCGTGTCATTTTTGCCCTCTTGACATCTTGCAGACACTAGCTCGTCACGTTATGAACGTTCATCTGAGTGCCCAGACGCAAACTGAGGCAGTCGAGGGTGAGATTCCGCTGGCCACTTTCAAGAAGTACATTGCCTTTGCCAGAACGTGAGTGGTTTTTTTTTTTTTTTTACCCTCCTTACTGTATTCTATCTGCTCAAATATCAATACTCTGCTTTGAAAATGATCTTGCAGTAAATGCGGCCCTCGTCTCTCTGCTGCTGCGGCCGAGAAGCTGAAAAACAGATACGTGCTGATGAGGAGCGGTGCAAGAGAGCACGAGAGGGAAACCGATAAGAGAGCCTCCATCCCAATCACTGTCAGGTATTTATTATTTCTCCTCATCATATGTAAAAAAAAAAATGGTATTTGCCCATTATGTGTTTAATATACAAATATAATCATAAATAATTTTCTCCACTGCATTTTGGTGACCTAATTTTTGTCTGTGCTGTATTCCAGACAACTGGAGGCTGTGGTACGTATTGCGGAGTCATTGGCCAAAATGAAGTTGCAGCCTGTCGCTGGAGAAGAAGAAGTGGATGAAGCCCTGCGTCTCTTTCAAGTTTCCACGCTGGATGCCGCACTCTCCGGCAGCCTCTCGGGTGGGTTTTAAGTTGGAGTTTTTATATTACGTCATCATACATGATCACTTCATCAAAAATATGGGTTTTTTTTTTTGTTGCTTTTATTTTAATACACAGGTGTGGAAGGTTTTACGACTCAAGAGGACCAGGAAATGATTTCCCGTATTGAAAAGCAGTTAAAGAGGCGCTTTGCAATTGGCTCCCAAGTGTCTGAGCACAGTATCATCCAAGATTTCACCAAACAGGTCAGTCTGAACGTGGAAAGCACGGTGACACTTGAACACAACCATAAAAAATAAAAAAACAACATCTACATGAGTGGCTTTTTTTTTTTTTTTCCTGTGCTTTCAATTGTCACTGAGCTATAATTGAGCATTTTTTTAAATACATTTATTATGATTGTCATCATTGTGATCCACCGTGCAGAAATATCCCGACCACGCCATCTACAGAGTCCTTCACCTGATGTTGAGGAGGGGTGAGCTTCAGCACCGTATGCAGAGGAAAGTGCTCTACAGAGTCAAATAGACAATTCATTGGCATACGATACATAGTGATGTAAATAGTTGCAAGTTGAAGTCCTCACATGATCATCTGAGCTCTTGAAGTCATGTATCAACTTTTGAGGCAAGATTGTAGCTGTTGCGCTGACACGAGTGTTTTTGTAATACAAAAAGATGTTTCCACATAATGCATGCCCTGTAATTAATTACAATTTTGCAATTCCTAAATAAAAAATTCTAATGGCAAATTTGGGCTTTTTTTGTGGAATATTCCCTTGAGGGATCATGAGTATAATAAAACAGAAGAAAAACATAAACAAGATCCATCCAAACGTTTTGCTCTTGCACTGTCAACAAGTTTATTTCCTTTGTTTCTACAAATACACAAAAAAAAACTGTAATCAATGAAAAATTTAGTAAATGTAACAAAAGTAAGAATATACAGTATGCTGTTCGATCAAATACAAGTGCTGACTTTTTTTTTTTTTTTTTTAAAGCCAGTTAGTTCCAATTTGGATTTGTTTCATTAGCTAAAAAGGGATTAGTAAAGTGCTATAGGTGCTTCAAATGCAAGCTGATGCTACAAGACGTACATTCCCATTCCAATGGTAGCCAGAGTAACACACAATCCCACGGTAATATGCTTGAGTTGAGGGAATAGAAAATCGCCAGAGCTGATCTTGGATTCTTCTGTTGCGACACACAGAAGCTTCTGTAAGTCATCAAAAACCTGGAAGAAAAGCAAAAATGTCAGCAGATTTCCTCAACTGGATCATCTAGTTCCTCTAAAAGTTAATGAGTGACCCCGACATCACGACATGTATGAAATGGTCACCTGGGTGTTGAACTCAAAAGCCTCAACCGCTTCCTTCAACACAGCCTCCCTCTCGTCCTCGGTTAACTCGATGGCGTTCATGCGACTTCTGTACAGCTGCTTGAAGCGATTGGGACTGCTCACGCCAGGGAAGAAGAAAAACGAAAGACCCTCATTTCCTGACAGCTTGAGGGATTTCTGGGTAATTTTTCCCAGGACTTGACCTCCTGACAAATCGCCAAGATATCGAGTGTAGGCGTGGGCAACCAGCAGCTCGGGATTCTTTTTACCAATCTGCAGATGAGAACTTGGTATGAGTGAATTGACCTCCTAGCAAAACCTACCGGCAATTCTTCTTCACCTCTCGAAGCCTTTGAGTATATCTGTGAGTGGCAGCGGGAACAATGATTTTCCCACGCCAATCGGGACCCAAAAAATATTCCAGGTCATTCTCCAGGTATTCCAGGCGAGCAAGTTCCTGAGGGAAGTATATCGGCGCGACCGCTGGATGGGAACAGTTCTTATCGAGTTCCTCTTCGAGCACTTTGTAGATCTCATGGAGGGAGCACAGCAGGAGCTGACAAAGGCATCATTTACTATTTAGAATGATTTTGTATCCACTTTCAAGACATTTTAGTTTTTTTTGTAACGTAAAATACATGAGCGCCTGGACTCAATGATTGTGTTCAGTCATAACTGTCTTGGCTTAAATGATAAAATGACCAAATTAATATAAACTTACCTTGTACTGCGACAGCTTGACTTGGCCTCTCTGGTAACTCAGCATCAGCTCCGTATTTTCCGCTCTCACATGGTTTTCCTTTGTGGCTTCTTTAATCTGCTCTGATAAATCACTGTTGACAAGCATTACACTGATTTGAAATGCATTCAGCACACCGATAATCATTTCTTTTATGAACTGTCATACCTGCCTACTACCCCGGTGTCAACTTTTCTTGCACTTTTCTTGGTCTCCATCTACACAGGCAAGTTTGTATTTAATGCAATATAATTGAAAGAATATGAACCATTTTATGACTAAATAGTTAGTGTCTTACCTTATTATTGTCTTTGCTGCTTAAAAGGTGGTGGAAAGAATGCAGGCTTGTTGCTTCCCGTGGCTCACTGTGGACTCACTGATCCAGTGTGTGGTATTTATACTCTGGCGTAAGTGCTGAGACAGATGGGAAGTGGGACTGCTGACTCACATGACTGGCTTGCAACATAACATGACATTGCAGATGGCAAAACATGACACAGTAGAAAGTCTCACTTTTGGTTTGGTTGCAATCATACAAAGGGACTCTTTTTGGAATGGACAAAGATTAATACATAAGTTGAAATTTGAAAAGACATCAACAATGAAACACCTAAATTCTTTAAATGTCTCAAATTTTGCAAATGATTTCCTTTTGATTAATATAGATAGCACCCAATGCCCGCCCACTATAGGTGGAATAAATCACAGATGAAAATAGTTTATGATGGAGATGGAACTCCATGAAGAGCGACAAAATTACATCAAGAAGTAGTGAGCTAAACAAATAGTAAATAATAAAACAGGAATAATAATCGAAATAGACAAATGAGTGTAATCAAATATGATTAATATAAATAAATAAATATTTCAATATTTTATAAATACTGCAATAGTTAAATTCGGCATGAAAACATTTATAAAATATGTTTTTATTTGATATATATTAATTCTTTTATAGCCACGCCTTGTTGGGAGGATAGACGCCCACTGGTGGACAAAGTGGGCGGTGCTTGCCGATTTTCCGGAGCGAACGCATTCTCCCACATACATCAAGCGGTTGAAAACAAAATACATGTAGAAATCATCAGCTTTGATTCTCTCCTCACCACCGATGTCGCGTTCAAGAGATCGACTTTCCTAGAAGGTAATTAATATTCACTGTCTTTATTGATTGACCACTTGGTTCAACGGGAGATGGCAGTAGTCGTATCCACAGAGTGACGACATAACAGCGGCTGGAGAGTTCAACGAGAGCCAGGGATTCTTGCCTCTTTTCTTATGCACCATTTATCCCATTTGATACTGCTTCAGTATAAATTTTCTCAGCGACCCGGCTCTATGTAATAATAACTGCATCTTGACTTAGTGCTGAAATTCTTAGGATTCCTAGATAGTTAAATAATGTCCCGCCAAGCCCATGCATGTTGTGGATAAAAGACAGCTTCGTATCTTGGAGATAAGCATCTTGCGGTTGTTGACAGCCAGATGTTGCCAGAATCATCTTTGGACATTTGTAGGGGAGATTGAAGAATTGATCTAATGAGTGTCATTTATATTTTTGGTTCTACAGGTTATGGATTCTAGCCTTCTATGTTTGATTTTTTTTATCCTCATCGGTGTGATCAAATGCTTTGGAGGTGATCAGCTCAACGGTACTCGCCGTTATGAATATTGCATACTCGGTGCTGGGCCTGCCGGACTGCAGATGGGATACTTTCTCTCCAAAGCCAAAAGAGACTACATCATCTTGGAGAGAAACTCTGGACCTGGTAGTTTCTTTCACAAGTAGGTGGAGATGCAGTAGTTTTGTTGTGTTGAAATGTATAGCACATTCACACGTAATGTTTTTTTTTTTTTTTATGGCAAGATACCCTCGGCACAGGAAGCTCATCAGCATCAATAAGATCCACACAGGACGGCAGAATCGAGAATTTAATCTCCGCCATGATTGGAACTCGTTGTTGAGCGATAAACCGGAGCTCGTGTTCCGGCAAGTAAGCCGGGAGTTTTATCCGCCGGCTGACGCCTTTCCACGCTACTTGTCCATGTTTGAGACAGAGCTCGGGCTGAAGGTTCAGTATGGCGTGGATATTGGAAGGATCAGGACATCGGCGTCATCCACCGGAAGAAGTTACCTCCTAACTGATCAACACGCAAAGGAATACACATGCAGGTGATTTTGCTTTTCGCTGACCTTGAAATCAAAATTCATATCTGAAATGATGGACACATTGTGCTGTTTGTATCTCAGCGTCCTTCTGGTTGCCACCGGTTTGTGGGTTCCTCAGGAGGTGGACTTTGTCGGTTCTGACCTGGTCGAGGGCTATGAATCGATTTCCACAAACTCGGAGGACTACAAGAACCAGGCTGTACTGATTCTCGGCAAAGGGAACTCTGCTTTTGAAACAGCCCAGAGCATTTTAGGACACGCCAGTCGGGTTCACATGGTCAGTCGCAGCCCTGTTCGACTGGCCTGGCAAACACATTACGTTGGAGATCTCAGGTAAAATCAGAGACCAAATTCTGTTTGCATTCTTTAAATTCATGTTGAGTTATAAAAGGGTGGCCGGTGCCCCCTTGGCCCCCCCTTCTAGCGCCGCCAGTGCTACCCACCTCTAATAATCTCTATCCAGTGTATATATGGTTATGTAACATGACCTGACCTTTTGTTTGTGTTTTCAGGGCTGTGAATAATGAACTCCTCGACACATATCAGCTGAAGTCTCTTGATGGGTTGGTAGAAGCTAGCCTGGAGCGAATTGTGATTGCTCAACAAAAGGAAGATGGCGGGCGGAAATCAGAGAAGAAAGGACAGCTTTATGTGACGATAAATAAGTACATACAAAATCAATCGGAGAAGAACCAATCTGATGTGACAGCCGAAGATCTGCTGGGGTATCATATCGACAATTTCTCCCTGAGGAAACCTTACGATCGTGTGATCCGATGCCTTGGCTTTCGATTCAATTTCAGCATATTTGACAGGTACAATTCATTTCTTGTTTTTTTGTGTACTGTAGAACAAATTTGACAGCGTTGTGTAACATATCCACAGCTCTGCCTGCCCACTCACTAGTAAAAATGCAAAAGGCAGGTTGCCACGGGTGACGGCCTGGTATGAAGGCCATGACACTCCAGGTTTGTTTGTGCTGGGAACTGCTGCTCACTCCAGAGACTACCGCAAATCAGCCGGCGGGTTCATTCATGGATTTCGCTATACAGGTAAACATTTAAGGCTTCACTAATATTGTGTACGCTGAGCAAAATGCATGAAGACGCATTTACATAATTCTCTTTGTGTCTCAGTGCGGGCTGTCCATCATTTGCTTGAGCAACGTTACCATAGAACACCATGGCCATCCAGAAAATTGTTGACAACGCAGCTGCTTTCTGCAATTTTGAAGCGGGTGGGCGAGGCCTCTGGACCCTACCAGATGTTTGAGATACTCGGAGATGTGATATTGCTGAGAGGGTAAGTTATATATATCTGTACTTATTTTGACTTGACTTCCAAGGGTGCAATAATCAATACGTTGATACTATGTTTTGATTTCCCTCCCTCCTTAATTTGACTGAAAGATCCTTCTGCCAGTATGTGGAGGAATTCCCACTACAGGCCTTGCCTCAGTTCTCTTCTCTTTCGGGTCACGAGGTGTCCGAGCATGGACTTGTGATTCTCGTGATGCAGTATGGGAAAAAGAAGATTGACTATCTGGGAGGAGGCAGGGCAGTGACAGACTGGAGCAAAGCTTGGAAATCGAACTTTCTACACCCAGTTTTATACTACTATGACACACTCCCCACTGGTGAGGAAGATTTGGTGGCTATCAGGCCCTTTTTTGGTACTCTAACATTCGGCGTTACTGAGATACCTGTATTGTATTCTAGAGGAAGAGATGAAGAACCGTCCCCATGGGTGGCCTTTACCAAGACCTAAGGCGATTCATCACATGGTTGAAGACTTCCTCACTGAGTGGGATGGCCCCATATCTCACATCCAGCCTTTGAGACGTTTCCTGGAACATTGTGTCAATACTGACCTCAGAGCCTTCTATGCAGGTAAACCTGGTGGGGTGCAAACTTGATCATTTTACCGCAATCTGCTATGAAGTTGTCCAGGCTGACAATCATATTGAACCTGCACAATATTTCTGATAGCCAATCCTGTGTTGAAGCCTGACTGTTGTGTTTCTTTCAGAATCGTGTTTCCGCTTAGCGCTCACCCACCGCATGCCTCCACTGTTTTGCCGCCAAGGATACTTGAAGCATCAAGGTGTTTCCCGGAAAAATGAACGGATGCATTTGCATTTCACTCGGTATTGGCCCGGTGAGCAGCATACAGACAGATCAGGGGCTGATGCTCCATTTCCTAACTATCTAGCACAGGTTGGAGCCTCCCATGTCTTCAGGACTAAAACTTGACCCACCTCCACTACATATAAATCCAAATGACACCACTGATAGTTATTTTTCCATAACAGTTTGATCCTTCAGTGTGTCACACCTTACATGAGCTTTATGTCCAGTAGGCCTATGCAAATATGAAGATGGATTCCCCCATTTCAACCAAAGCTGTCAAAAACCCCACATTGTACTTTTCCTATCCAATATGGAGTGACATTTATGAATGTTAAATGTGTTCAATATATCTGACTGGAAATCCTGTTGTGTCTAACACTGGTGTGGTTCAGGACACATAATCTGTGATTGTGGAATTACCTGATTTCTTAAATGCTGAGTGAGTACAGAAATTCTGAGCGTTGGAAAGAATTGAAGAAATGTGCAATGAATCATAAAATGTGTGGTGATAAAAGTGTATAAAACCAAAATAATTCACGCTTCTTTCTGCGAACAGCAGCGCTACCATCATTTCGATGTACGTTTTACGCATGCGCATCTTGCACTGAGGCACGCTGATTTTTAGTGATGTGATTGGCTACTCATTTCCCTGCCCCCATTGGTCAAGAAGAGATGAACAACGTGGAACGCGATTGGTGTTTCTTTCAAGTGGCATTGCGACTGTTCAATGGGTGTGCGTTTTACTACTAGAGTGTGAAACGGTAAACGCAAAATAGGAGACATTTTGGTGGTGTGACGGAAATACATCTGCTATTGAAATACTTTTCCGGTCAAGGGAACACATTAATGAGGAATTAGTTTAATGTGTCTTAATGTGGCACTCGTCATCGGCGTAGAGGCCACATTCACTCTATAAATGGCGACCATTTTTATTTAGTTTCTACTCAGAGTCATGTGCAAACAAGTGTATTGCAAGCACGGCTTCCACATGTCATGAAAAGAAGTAAGTATGGACGGGTGGGGTTCAGTCGTTGCAGCAGAAAATGACCCTTCAAGTTCAGAGGGGGAATACGTAGTCGAACCTGGTCCCGAACATGAAACCGAGGTTAAGGAAGGAGCCCATCGGGGCTTTGTGGAGAGGATGGACGATGGGGCCACCAATGTCGGATTTGGATTAAGTGGGATAGGAGAAAGCAAGGTGTTGTTGGGACGACTCGGACATCGAGACGACAAAGAATTACGGTATTTGCACTTATTATGGGAACCAGGACGATCAGAGAATGGATCTGGTGCCGCGAGCAACAAGCTGGGGAAGATGACCGGGAGCAGGAACCGTCGGTTGCACAGAGCCACGAGGAACCCGATCGGTAAAGATGTGTATGGTAAGGCAACACTTTCACCCAAAAAAAAAAGACAACATTTCAATAAACTGTTATATACTCTCAAATAATAAATGCATGTAATGTTAACAGTCATGTGAATAAAAAAGTAAATCATTATTGTCAATCTGCTGAATGGATTCTTTGTGCTTTATATTATTGCAATATGAGACCATTGATAGTATCTCTTAAGAAGCTGAATATTTACATCCCTTCTACTTTGAATTTCTTTTCATCACAGCTGTGAAAAGACTGAGGGACGCAGCAAACAGCAATGATATCGACACAGGTACGAAATAACTTGATGGTGATACATTGATCAAAAATGAGAGAAGAAGACTGGTTTGATCAGTAAAGCTGTGCTATTTCAGTTCGGAAGCTCCTGCAGGATGACATAGACCCATGTGCAGCAGATGACAAGGGAAGGACAGCCTTACATTTTTCTTCCTGCAATGGCAATGAAAGCATCGGTAAGATGAAGACCAGCATTATAAGACAGATGCTGTATAGATTTATTGTTAAAACTGTGTACAGAACCCTCAAAGTCCCGAGCCTCTGGTAGAGCCCTATTTGTAAATCCTAAAATTGTACATTTTAAACTTAATGAAGAAATGTCCCTTGTTTACGTCTTTAGTGCAATTACTGCTAAGCTACGGCGCTGATCCCAACCAACGTGACAGTCTGGGTAACACCCCACTCCATCTGGGTAAGTGCGAATAAGTCCATAAATTGTCCATAGGTGTGATTGCCAACTGTGAATGGTTGTTTGTCTGATTGATTGGCGACATAGTAGGTTGTTCCACGCTTCTCTGCGAACCTATTGAGAATAAACAATCTAGAAAGGAGGAATAAAAGTGAATACAAACCATTGCTATATTTTTTCTCGCTACATGATCAATTGAACCTGTTTGTCTGCAGCGGCCTGTACAAACCATGTGCCTGTCATCACCACATTGCTAAGAGGAGGTGAGACTTTTTTTTTTTATTGCACACATCATTTACAATGACATTTAAATGTAGACTACCTTTTGATGGTTATGATTCTGGTGGCACTGAATGTTAATGAGGTATGTGATAGTTGTGCTATCTGTTTTCTGCTAAGGATCTCGTGTGGATGCCCTTGACCGAGCAGGACGGACCCCTCTACATCTCGCACGTTCCAAACTTAATATTCTACAGGAAGGGGATTCTCGCAGTTTAGAAACCCTGAGAGGAGAAGTCATACAGGTACAGAACACAGTCTTGTTTTGTTTTTTTCATTTTTGTCTGTGATGATGATAAAGATGCCAAGTTATGCAGAAGTTATTTTCTCCGATCAGATTATTCAAATGCTGAGGGAATATCTCAATTTAATGGGGCAAAGTGAAGCTAAAGAGAGACTGGAGCACATTTCCTCCCAACTGCAACACACACGAACCAAAGAGCAAGTAAGATCTGATAATATTGTATTTCACTGACTTGGTGATAAGTCATACATATCCATCTTTTTTTTTTTTTTTAGGTGGATGAGGTGACTGATTTACTGGCCAGCTTTACTTCACTCAGCCTTCAGAAACAGAATTTGGGAGCCAGGTAGAGAATATAACCCCTTCAAAGTTTGTAAACAGTATGATGTTATTTATGGGGAGTGGCTTAGCTGGAGGTTTGAAAACACCAGTGAACCACATTTCAATTGAGTCTTTATGTAAGAATGGACTTGGGCCATGAAGGGGTCTATTAAGAAACTAGATTCTGCCTCTCTTTTTAAAGAAAATTATGTATCAAATGAACTTAAAAATGAATGTGTACTGCCTATCAAAATATATATTGTATCTTTAAAGGGGTCCATGTGCTGGATATATTTATTGGTCTTTGTGAAACAATTTGATTCACTGCAAGCCCGTTCATTGTCTTGCTACATTGCTTCTCCATCTGTCTTAATGGATCAAAACATTCCTCTCATTTTATTGTTTCTTTTTTGCATCTTTAGTGTGGTCTTCCTATAATGTCTTGTTTTCGGACAAAAATGAGGAAATAAAGAAACATTAGGAAATTTGACACATTTATTTAAAGTCGGTGGTGAACAAAGCTACCTCTGTTGTGCCAAAACGTAACAATTCTTTTGTTGCTGACAGTTACAGAAATGTTTTGATGGGAGAGGACTTTCCGCATCAAATCCTTGATTTTTAGTCCCATCTAATTTCAAGTGCATTTTATTTATTGACATTCAGCTCAGTAATTCTGCCTGTTGGACCTTGAACGCCATCATTGACCATAACAGACTGGACAGCAATGCCCCAGATGGATCACAAACGTCTGTGCCTGTGTTTTCCTCATTTTTATTATTATTTATGGTCTATGCTTAAACTAAATGAGCAACCAGTTTTACTTTTGTATTTTTTGATTCCCTTCATCAGCAAGGTATTTCCCACTTGTATTGCATGTTAATGTTTAACTGATGTTGAAGTACTGTCAAAATGTATCTGTCTGAAAAAAATAATAAAATGAATTGTCTTTGTGATTATAAGTGACTTTTGTATTTCAACAATTTATCTGCACATAAGCTACAAGTACCATTTATTCAGTACTTGAGTCTGATGACGTAATCATGTGCGCTCAACATCGATTGGCTGCAAAACACAAGCCCCTCCCCTGCGTGGAGACGTATTGTTGTTCTCCGGAATAAAGATGGCGACCCGGCCCGCGTAATTTGGAGACTCAAATGAGGTAATTCATTTAGATAAACATACTTCCCCTCATCTTATGCTAGTTTCCTCAATGAACACGAGGCCAATGTTGGAGGTGAAGAAATAGGAACAGCGTAGTGCACGTTTGCATGATTATAATCGTCGTTAAATGCACAGCGGCCTCATTGTATTGAAAGCACCGGGCTGTAGTGAGATGACTATCCAGGAAAGACGAGCTCCCTCGCAGTATGAGTTGGAATAGCCGAGGAAGCCGGGCAGTCAAGTTGATGGGAGAGGGGGGTGTGTTTGTGTATCATTACGAAAAGTAGGCGGGAAGTTGTTAAATTCTCACTATTTGTACTCTTTCATAAGTGACCGACGAGAACATAAGCATCCTTAAAAAAAACAACAACAACAACGCCAAGTCGTGCAATTTTAGAATGCATGCCCGCGTTAAGTGGACTGTTGCTTTCAATATCCATTTAATTCTTTGTGTATTGTTTTAGGCGAAGCAATGAAGTAAATAGTTGCACGTATATTTACACTTTGCGTTGCTGCTACTGAGTTGGACTTATTGAAACATTCATGATCCTCTAACGTGTTTTTTTTTTTTATTCTTATGAAAGGTCCCCATTCTACCTTTTTGCTGCCTGGGACACGTTTAATCCGTAAATATATGAAGTAGCAATGGCTTTTGAAGAGATTAACAACAAAGGAGAAATGGGTAAGGACATTTGTACACACATTAGAGATCATTATATCCCGATCATCATTGAGCCCAGGTACCCATTCTACATTCAACATTCCTTGGTTTATTATGAGATTTTTGTCAAAAGTTGTATTTTTATAACCTCACTGCTCTTACCTTAAGTATGTCTTTATATAAAATCTGTTTTTTGCAATAACTGTCTGATTTAGACATTGGGATGGATGGAGAGAGGGGTCTCGTCGCTGGCCGTAGCCAGAGGGAGAAGAAAAGGTCATACAAAGATCTTCTACGAGAGGAGGAGGAAATTGCAGCTCAGGTTCGCAAGTCTTCCAAAAAACGTCCAAAGGTGAAAATTTCGCTACCGTACTTTTGCTATTTATTCCAGATTTCCTGTGTATTACCGTCTGGTAACTTTTATGTTATGTGTCATTGTGCATTAGGATTCAGAGCTATTCATGCTGGGCGGTGACCCACACAAAAAGAAGAAGAAATATAGTGATGACCACTATTACAGAGGTAAGTTCAAGTTAGTGATGCGTCTACTAATCGAGACGTTATTTGTAAAAGCAGGGGCACACTAATTGAGAAGCATCGATATATTCATATTGTTCTCCTTTGTGACTTTCTCACCAGAGCATGAAGGCTCAGGCCACCCCAGCCACAAAAAGAAGCACAAATCTGTAGACCGCTCTCCGACACTCTCTTCCCCTTCGTCGCACCCAGCAGATACAGCAATGGGTCTTCTGCAAGCTATCACCTCTCCTTTGGCAACAGGATCTGACCCTAGTTCCAATTTACACAAAAAACCTTCCTATCCCGCCTTATCCTCACATTCCTCAAAAGACCGCAAGCGGGAGGGCAGCGGTAGCGGAAGTAAAGGGAGCCACTCTTTTTCTCATTCCCGCCCCATGTCGTCATCATCGTCGTCGTCTTCCACCAAGAAGCACTCTTCGTCTTCCTCAAAGTCATCGCTGTTTCACGGCGGATCCATCAAAGAGGAGCCTTTAACATTACGAGAGGCCGACGGGCTGAAAATGAAACTAATTATGTCGCCGGAGAAAGAGGAAACGGAGAGTATCCCAGTAGCTCACCACTCGTCCAAAGCGAGTGGAAAGAAAGAGAAGGATCGAGACAGGATGCAGCTGTCAAAAGCACCCAAAAAAAAGCTACAACACAGTCGAGATCCTCTGCCTGTAGTGGGGAAGGAAGTGGAAGTGGAAGGTAATAGCACCTAACTTCTTCTATTTTATTAAACAATTCAATCAGTTTGGATAAAATTATTTGAACATAGCTCCCTATTATTTTCAGATGAACATATTTGACTCGTAACTCAACATTCAGCGTTGTGCTTTCTGTCAAGGTCATTATGGAGGCGGCTTGGGAGATGACAGCTCGTCGTCGGGAGGAGAGCTGGAGGCGGGCGAACTAGTTATTGATGACTCGTACACACACCAGTCCAAAAAGAAGAAGAAGAGCAAGAAAAGCAAGAAGAAAAAGGACAAAGAGAAAGACAGAGTCAAGGATAAGAGTGGGAAGGACAAAAAGCACAGCAAAGTGTTTGGAGGAGGTGAGGCAATACTTGTTCATGTCTTTTTTTTTTTTCTTTCGTGTTTACGATGCGTGAGTTTTAATCTTCGGTTGCCGTTCTTCAGATTCATCAAGGAGCCACGGCAACTCTCATCCCACCGTCTCCCACGGCACTGTCGGTCCCATGTATGCCATGGGCACACCCGTGGCGTCACACCACCCGCAAGGCACCGATGGGCCGGTGGAGAAGAAGAAGAAGAAAGAGGAGAAAGATCGAGAGAAGCACGACAAGGAGAAAGACAAGGTGAGCCTCTGCTTTACTGTATAGCTGACAACAAAAAGGTGCAGATCATGAAGACACACATTTTCTTGCTTCTTGTCTTCATTCAGCCCAAGAAGAAGAGTGCGTCTGCATATCAGGTGTTTTGCAAGGAGTACAGAGTGAACATAAATGCCGAACAACCAGGACTAGGTATGTATGCCATTTGTTGGAAAGCATCTACGCTTGTAGAGCCGCAACTAAGTTGTTTGGATTTCTACCCTGCAGTTTTTGGTGAACTCAGCAAAAAGTTGGGAGAGGTATGGAAGGGGATGCCGGAAAAAGACAAACTGGTGAGGAGATCCTTTTTAATTTGTTGTTGATGCCATCATTTTGGGGTTTTCAAAAGTGTCATGCAGAAACAATCTCGTTTTTGGTTTTTTTTGTTCTGACTTTATTGCTGTAGTTTTGGAGACAAAAAGCTCAGTATCTGCAGCACAAACAGAACAAGGCCGAAGCGACGACAGTCAAACACAAAAGCTCCAATGAAAGCAAATGCAAAGGTACTCAGTCCAGTCTCACTAACTTCATGAAAAAGTTTGCCATTCTCACGAGCACATCATATTTCCTTAGCCAAAGCTGGTGTGGTGTCACCTACTCGAGCACCACCCACCATGTCCCTTTCCCCCGCACGAGTCCCAGATGTAGATCCTATCGATGCAGCCGCTCACCTGCAGCTGCTTGGGGAGTCCTTATCTCTTATTGGCCACCGGCTCCAGGAAACAGAGGTGAGTTCTTCCATATCCGCATACGCATAAAGAGAGTTTAATTCGATCTGTATTCGTAACCCCATGTTCTCAGGAATCAAATAATCTGTTCCATGCACTTTACTGACGATGACTTTTTTTAGGGCATGGTGGCAGTGTCTGGGAGCCTGTCGGTGCTTCTCGATTCCATTTTGTGCGCCCTAGGACCGCTGACTTGTCTCACTGCTCAAATCCCGCAGTTAAATGGATGTCCCCGAAACGTTCTGGTATAGCGTTAGAAGTTTTTTTGTTTCGTTTTGTTTGGGTGTGTTACCAAGTTGCATTTTCTAACAAAGGTATCTTTTTGGCAGTCGAACACGTTGGACAACATCGCCTACATCATGCCCGGGTTGTGAGTGAAGGACCTGAAGCACGCCAGAGGAATTATGCGGTGAAAAGTCAAGGCCTTAAGCAGAGGCATCTTTGGACTTTATTAGTAGCCACTGAAACGTGGCAAACTGAAAATATTCCTAGTCCAAACATGTTTTTATGCTGTGGTAATTATAGTCATGATTTCCTTGATAGACTTTTAAAAGAAACATTTTATTGTTGATAGTCTTACCACTTTGTTTTATTGTTACTGTACAGTGTGGATTTTTATGAAACTTTTTCTTTCTTATGCTTATTACGTGTTTGTGTCCACCAATGAATGCTTTTCAATGTCAGTGTTTTTAAAATGCTTTGTTAAGGAACATCTGTGACCTTTTAGTCATCTTTAATAGAAGGTGAAATCTCCCTCATTTAACATTTTCTTCTTTGTGTAAAAAAAACATCCATTCCCAAATGTTTTGTACATTTGATAAAACTAATAGACACCCTTTAAAGAAACCTAATTGTAACTGTGGGCTTTGAAAACTATATTTTATTTACAAGAGGTCATTCCTAACCCCAATAAAGCCAAATTACTTTGATATACAATTTTATTAAAAAAATAAATAAATTGGGGCACCCCTGATGTTATTCCACGATGTGACAGTAGTCGGCGCTGCGCCCCCATGTTACATGGCTACAGTTGACCGTCAATAGGGCGAGTCATGCTGCAGGAATGAGGAACCGTCTCCGCCTGATGATTCCTCGCTAAAAACGACAGCGAACCGTTCGACATGTCCGCTTCTGGTGTTCAAAAAGGTCGGTCGGGGAGGTATACTTTTGTCATAATTAAGGTGTTTCAACCACTTAAAAAGCCATGACATTTTGGTCGTAGAAAAGTTGGTGTCATGTTGAAAATATGACGGTAACAAAAAGGGGGCTGGTGACACAGCTCCATAAACAGCACGCAAATGATCACTTTTTAAATTGAACTATCGCATGAAATTGCATCAGTGTTTTCTTTCCTAATAATATACAGCATTATGCATCTTGCTTCTGCGTAGAGTTGAAGGTGGTCGTGCTGGGCCGCAACGGCACAGGAGGGCGGGCGACGTTCTGCAGCATCTTAGGCCTGCAAGACAGCAATCAGGGAAATAATGCTTGTCGTAAATACAGAGGAGAAGCCGCAGGCAGACAGGTAGGACCGAGACAAGACACACCCATGTAGGCAAAGATGGAGTTTTATTTTGACTTTATTCCTGTACAATTCACTATTCACACATTTCTCTCTTAATTTTTGTGGCTAGGTGCTGGTTGTCTCCAGTGCAGATTGGTTTAGTTCAGACATCGACCCAGAGGAAAGAAGAAGACACATCTCCTCCTTGATTACTTTATCCAGCCCGGGGCCGCATGCATTTTTCTTGTGTGTCCCTGTGAACGAACCAGCTGACGGAGAAACCAAAGCACTCGATGTCCTGGAGAAGCTGTTAGGCTCCTCCTCGGTCAGCAGAAACACCATCATCCTCTTCACCAACATGGAGGAGCTGGAAGAGGAGGAGACGTTGGAGGATTATCTCATCACGTGGCGTAAGGACCTCCGTACGCTGCTGGAAAGATGCGGCGGTCGATATCACACCTTGGAGACCCGGAGTGAAGAACCGAAGGCGAGCGAAGCTGTTGAAAATCTGCTCAACAAAGTTGAACAGGTAGTGAAAGAGAACGAGGAGCAGCACTTTAGCTGTCCTCTTTACCAGGAGGTTTGTGATCAAGTGAAGAAGAGGCAGGTGGAACTAGTGAGACAGAGGAGGGAAGAAGCACATGATGATCCCTCATCTCTTGTAGACTCAGAGGTGACTGATGAAGACATGGAGGAAGTCCTTGAAGAGGCAGAAGGAAGCATAGGAGACCTCAATGTAGACTTAGATGATATTTTCCCCTCTTCCAGCATCTCACCTTCCTCTCCTGCTGCCTCTTCTGTCCGAGCCTTGTGGGAGAAGTTGGTGGGATGGTTGACATGGCTGCCCACTATGGTGAGAAGGGAGGCCTTGCTGGGGGCTCTCGTCGGGCTCTTTGTTGGTGGGCCCATTGGAGGCATGGTGGGTGCCAGTGTGGGCTCAGTGGCGACTGAAGTGGCTAGGAGAAAAACACAGAAAACTAAATAATCATTCAAATAAGAGTAGACATTGCCAAAAAATGTATTATGCCTTAAGTTGCACCTTGAAGTTATTTCACTGTGTTCAGCATACACAGCTAAGCTAATAGTTACCTGTTGCAGCATGAAAACAGTTTTTAAATGACACACTGAATTAATCAAATGCTTTATGAACTGTAATAAAAGCAATGTGGTTGGCCTTGTTCAAGTTTAATTTCAGTCTTTGTTGAGCATTGGTAATTTGATTGAATTACTTCACTAAATATCAATGAAGTCAAATATATCATTTATACCCCATTGAATATAAAATCCCAAATAAAACATCAAAAGTGCATCCCAAAAAAGTGAGGGACAAAAATTGCTCAAGAAACCTCCACATGGTGGCAACATAAACCTGTAGAATGGATATAAAACGGAATATTTTCTGGATTGCGCAGTCTAATATGGAATTCAAAACAAGAATTCTATAGTACGTTAAAAAAGCATTTTGCAAATATAATTTTGGTTTATAGCAACACAGTTGAAGGCAAGACAATATTATTCTTGTGGTTGTATCCTAAGACTAAAATCGTTTTGATGCGAAGGCTATTTTTTGACAGCCAGCCGCGTGACGTCACAGCACGACCCGAAAAAGTAAGAAGCAACACCTGTCCTGCAAACAACCCATGCAACCTTACCTGTTTATCTCCGGAAGAAAGAAAAAAATGCCGAGTACACGCTCCGGCTTGCAGAGTACGACCGTCCACCATCTTTATTCGTTTCCCGAAGCCAAAAACCTCAAAGGGATAAATGTGGGTCAACTTGTACAAAGGTGCAAAATACCTGTACCTGCAAAATACCTTCACACGTCTCTCGTTTGGGGCCTTGGTCCTACAATCTTGATCCCTTGCCGTGCTCGGAAACGGTAAGCCATTTGGATTATTTTCATTCATTTTTACTTGGCCCTACTTTTACCCCTTGAGGAAAAATGTTAAAAAGTCTCTGCCGCAGTTGTTTGGACTAGTGGTGTTCGATACTGTCTATTTAGGTATCGATCCGATCGATACCAAGTAAAACAGGGCTAGTATCATCAGTATCGATACAGATACTTACAATAATTAAGGTAGATGCATTGAAATGCCAATTACTGTTTTTGGGACGTTTGCCTTTTTAGTATGATTGTACTTTTTTGTGCAATCACCTTTAATGGATTAATTATTCAAGTAAAGTTATTTGTGTTATTATTTTTTGGAAGCAAAGTGATAATTGTTTTGTTTTTTTGGTGTAAAAAGTTTGAGAACCACCGGTCTAAAAAAAAGAAAGCCTAAACTGCTGCTTAGTGCCTTGCAGCCACAGAGTAACATAATAGTATCATATTTTGACTTTCAATTGATTGTAATCCCTCAAGGAGTATTTTTTAAAATGAATGCTCCATAGTCAATAGAATTCCAAATGTAACAAATTTGCTTCCAATTTATTATCAAGAAACTTATGGACCTGACTTGGCACCATGGATGCTTTGATAATAGTATTGAGCTCTTTTTCTAACTTTCTGACTTGACAATTATTATCTGTGTAAATAAAATAAAATAAAATCTGTCCTTTCACAATCACTAAATAATATTTGTTTTCAGAGCGGAGGTGCTTCAAGGTCACGGCGATGATGGACGTTAAGTATAATTTGATCCAGTCCAAAGGGTAAGTGTTGATATCTTCTATGCTGAGATGCATGTTTACTGTTAGTAGGAAATCAGTGGAGGATGAAGAGTGTCTAAAGTTGGCTGTGGTATAGGGATTTATGCTACATAATTTCCACTGTGGACTACTGATGCAATGGGAACCCTTTCTGCCAGACGTTCCTCCTGACACAATAGCAGGTTATGATGTAATTGATACTCTGCTAAAACCATCAGCCATGGCCCATCCTTACATCTCTCATTCTCATTCACTTTGGAGGCTCTTCCACGGGAACAGCTAGGCGTTTCCGAATGCGGGTGGTCCCCGGCCTTGTGGGAGGGAGCGGAGGGAGAGTGAGGGAGAATTAGCCCTGCTCTCATGTTTCCCAAAGAGAGAGGGATGGAGGAGGGAGAGGGAAAAAAAAATCTGACATAAGGAAGAGAGAGTGAGTTAGAAGGAGCGAGAGAGTCAAAGCTTTGAGACTCCACATCTGTCTTCCAGATGTGACCGCCGCAGTTGTCTGAAAATGGTGGGGGGGGGGGGGAGTTAAAAAGTAAAGGAAAATTGGTGCTAAACAGTTTTTTATTGTTAGGGATTACACATGCAGAATAGATGCTCAGGATATCCCGCCCTTTCTACTTATGTAAAAGGAATGAAATAGCACACTAAAGTCCTTGAAGCAAGTGTATATAGTCATAGAGCACCTGTCCAAATATACTCGGTCTTAGGGGGACATAAGATGGGGAAGCATTATGACAAAAATGTATCAATATTTAGATTATACTTAGACAAAATAATGGAACAAAGATGCATATCTGATCAAGAAAAGTCCGTTTGTTCTCACGGGGGCAATAGAGGTGGGAAGTAACAAAGTACACAGATATGAATAATTATGGGTTCCCCATTAAAAAAAAAAAAAATGTCACATTTGGTGGAAATCATGACAATTTGATGTAGTAAATGATAAATATGATCTGTGGGGAAAATAATTGTCACCTTGTGCGTCTTATTTGATTTGCAAGAAACCACCGCGCCAAAGAAAAATCAAACAATTAATCAATCAATCAGAGATAGCGACACTCACAATAAGTGACTTCTATCTCTAATTTCTTGTTTTTTGTCAGACGCCGATCAAGTAACACAAGGGCCAGAGAGGGTTTTTATTTTTTTCATTCTTTTTATTTTTATAATTTTTTTTATCATGTGGCTACGACTGTCTGGTCATACCAACAATTTGAACATATACAATTTTATTGAGTGATTGTAGGGGGAAATGCAAACTTTCCATTGGAGAGTTTGATGACTTCCATTTTTACCGTTTTTTTTTTTTTTTTTCATGAATATCTTTGCTTTGCTCTGGGGAGCAGACATGGTGGTCAGCATGATGCTGGAAGATCAGACTTCATAGAAGAGGGGAAAAAAGTCGTGGAGAGAAAAAAAATGACACGGAGAGTTGTTTTGTGCCTGTGTGTAAAAGCAAAACCAAAATCTGAACAAACATGAGAGGGAATCACCAGTGAGCCATCATTAACACACTGGCTGGAAGTTTTGCTCCTCTCCCTCAGTGCATAAATGTTGTTCTAAGGTCCTTGCGGTCCCTCGTTGGATTTGGGGGCAGTC
Organism: Syngnathus leptorhynchus; assembly: GCF_054491065.1. Classification (NCBI taxonomy): domain Eukaryota; kingdom Metazoa; phylum Chordata; class Actinopteri; order Syngnathiformes; family Syngnathidae; genus Syngnathus; species Syngnathus leptorhynchus. The sequence goes on along the minus strand of NC_141210.1, from coordinate 7,788,577 downwards.
CGTCATGTGAGGGACGGTAGACGTCGCAGTATTTTTCTGTTATCACCCTATGGGCTCGCAAAGACAGCAAAGCAAAGAAAAATAAACAAGATGACACACTTTTTCCTTCCCAGCAGTAAGCCAGTCTCCCTACTGCTGATTTACACCGAAATAACATGCTATGATTAAATAGTGCAGACTAGCTTCCTCAAAGCAGACAATACTGTAGTCCAAAGAAAACATTCCAAATAGTTTACTCATACAGTAAATACATTTGTTTAACAATCTCATAACTTCACTTTAGCACTAGAAGGATAAAGTGTAATTATTCTAAAAAGGCCAAAATAACACTGGATAAAATCTCCTCCATCCAATGAGATTCAATTCAAAGAGCTCACCCAAAAGGCTTGCCTTAATAAAGTCAATAATGCACAGATGTGTTGATATAATACACTTATTCCTATGGTGTTTCCTCACTTGTGTAGCTCACGAAAGTACCCAAAATATTCTTTAAAAATACCTCTCAATGTAATGTCCTACAAAATAACACACAATAATAAATATCTTGTCACATTCATGTCTGGCTGTGTCGAAAAAGTCTATCATAAATCAGCACGAGGGATATTTAACAAAAAGGGTGATTGGGTTCATCAATAAAGAAATGAAGAAATAAATTAGGTCATGAGGGATATTTTAACTAATATTAAATAAGAAATATGAAGCAAGTACCATGATTTTTTTTTTAATCACGAGTTGCAAACATCTTTTTAATGTCGTCTTAAGAGCAAGAAATGTAGCGGAAAACACCATTCATATTATTTACCAAATCAGCAACACAATAGAACTAAATATGGGTAATATCAGATGGATATGTAATTTCCAGAAAAACAGTCATTCCAAATGAATTTGTGACAATAACAGAAAGAGCACATCAAGTATGTACAGTAGTAGGTAAACCAGAACAAGTCATGCATTAATCTAGAGACAGAATTATACGACTCGTAATAACTCAAACCTTGTGGCTCAAAAGCGGGATGCTAATCTAAGTAATGCAATGTTTGAACACTTTTTATCTGATCCAAGAGCTGTAAGTGTGTCAAACGGCCGGCTCTCGCTCCTTCTCTCTCTGGGAGCCCTCTCATCTTTTTCCCATTAGTGCTCTTTTTATGTTCCATCCGAGCGAGTGTGTGTGTGGTTGCAATTGTTTGTGTGTGTGTGCGGGTGAGCATTTTTGTGCATGTGTCCAGCTAAACTTGATTTTTATTGAGTCGTAAAAAACTCCCAAGAGCATATGATTTATCCTGTTATACCTGTATATGTAAAGCATTTTTATTTTACAGAATGACACGCAGTGTTTTTCAAATTTGTTGGAGCGTCATGAAATTTTAGCTATTTATTGGTCTCAAAAGTTTACAACTGGGGAAGAAATATATTGAATTTTATCTATTGCTTTAGAGGGAACATTTTAACGTTTGATTTGGTTTTCATATTAGCATAGTAGTGATGAACAACAATTTCAAAAATATATAAAATAAAATCTTTGTTGTAAAGTCTGAACTGATTCAACTGCTGCAATTTAAAATGAGATTTTACAATCACGTAAAAACAATCAAAAAAACTCTTTACAAAAATATTTTTTCTTTTCTTACATTTTACATTTACAAAACAAGTCGACAAAAATGCCAAATTATCAAATAGCCGCAATTGAAAAAAAAACAACTTGTGATTTTTCTTTTTTTAGTTTCTGAACGCCAGCAACTATTTTTATACTAACACATGCTGACACATTTCTCATTCATCTTTCTCTTTGTCATTGTCAACAGCTTTAAACATTCCTCCTAAATAAGATCATGACTGTGGAATATTTTCAATCATCAATTGATATCTCAATGACTGTAGATCTATCATGTCATCGCCTCACAGAAGTTTAAAAAGGTGACAAGCCTAATTTGTCACAACAAAGAGTATCACATTTCTGCTTTCAATTATAGAGAACAACTAAAAAAAAAAAAAAAAAAGGTCACTTAAGTAACAGTATTTTCACTTCATTACTACGCTGATGTTATTTGTGTTGGAGCTGTGAGAAGACAACTTAGGACGCTCGACCCATGGCCGAATCATATGGTCCGCATAAAGCGGACATGTGCTGTTGGCTCTTAAGTGGGTGCAAGGAGTGGCGGGGCGCCTTTTTGAAGCTCTCTGTAAAGGACACCAATGTGTGGTTAGCTCACATGCTACCCCGTCAGTAGTATTACAGGGCTTTGGAGGCTTGTGATTGTATTATTCCTGTTGTAACACTCACCTAATTCAAGGCAGATTTAACCCTCTGCCTATGTTTCTCCTCCATTGGATCAAGTCGAAACCCTCGGCTCACCACATGAATGCGTTCGTACACATGTCACTCATCTTCATTGGCTGTCGTGTCGCTTTTGCCATGTCGTGGAATCTGATTGGAGATACCGTAGAAACCTGGAATTGTTTTCTCAGAGCCGCAAGCTGACTCGTCCCATGCCAGGAAGAGTCCGAGATCTGACCCGTGCCACCGCAGAAGACGATCTTTAAATAGGAGCCTATTTGGAGACACTTTACAGTTGGCTATTACTACGCCGTTACTGTCAAACGTTGAAGCGCCACAAAACAACAGTGGGAAGGGTCCAACTTTGATCACAGCAAACACAAGCGCCTGCTCGCCGCCAAACACATAATCATTGCCGGTCAAGGGTCCATTATTGTCATATCTCCTCCAAACCCAAAACACACACACTCGGCTCACACTCGACCTTGAGCTAACAAGGCGAAGCTTTTCCAATGACCGCATGCAACAGACAAGCAGATTGCAGGGAAGAGGCGCTTGACTTTTGAGTCCAGCTAAGGAAACATGAAGCTCTCGGGTGCCGCCGAGATCCCCCGAGGGTATCCAAACCCTCCAATCTGCTATAGAAATGGAAGAAAGTCTCACGAAGAGGAATGGGCCTCTGATTTGTTTTGCGGTCTTTTTGAAAGCCTCCATTTTTGCAGCAGGGGAGGAAGAAGGAAACACCAAGTTAACACGACAGGAGAAATAAGATGAAGATGTGCAGAAACACTCAAAGAGGACTGTGGAGTCAATATGGAAAGAATCAAATGGTTTTTTTTTTGGGGGGGGGTTTGTTGTGGTGCTATTCCATCCTTTCACGTATTCTATCTGTCAAATAAATTGAATTACCACTGCGCTCAAAGTCGTCAAAGTCGAGAAGAAAAAAAATTGCAGATGTTTCTGGGCACTGTTGCGGATGTCACATGAATAGTGATCAAAGCGCGTGTCCAATCCCTCCCGTGACATCTTCGTCCATAAATGTGTTTCAGTTTGTGCATGGTTTGCGTAAAGGCGCAAGGACCCGAGGGGAGGGGGGGGGGTACGAATGTGTGACAGACAAATCGTGAGAGAAGTTGGCGCATCGTGGTGGCTTTCATGTACGCTTGGAGCCTGATCTTCTGGAATAGATATGATGAAGGAGATAATGGGACAAATGTCTCATCCAACCACTACAGTAGAAGACCGTATGGGACTTGCGTGTTTGGCTGGGTAATTCGGAAATGGCTTACGCACACATGCTCGGCCATGAGTGTAAACTATTGAGATGCCAATCACAAAGAGCGATGAAGTGGAAAGCAGTTCAGACAACCACCGTGCCATTAAAAGGAAACAAAACAGTTCCGTCCATATGTGAATCTTGTCCTACTCTCTTTTTGGAATAAACTTACATGATCAGATTCACTCACCAATCTGCTGTCCATATGTTGGACTTCCTCTTGGATGGAAAACTCAAACACATACTGAATGTGCATGTAGACATTCAAAAACCCTGAAGTTGAACGATTAGTATTTTTTGATGTGGTACCTGCGATGGGAAGAAAGTAAAGCCTTATAATGACAACAGAGACACAAATCTGAGTTATTGCTATACAAAATGATGTCGTGCTAGCCGCTAGGCTAATGCCCTCATTTCAGAATTGAGTAATGATGGGGAAAAATGAAGCTTTAAATTGACTTTATGCACCTGTTGTATGTTATGCTGTATTTTTAGCCCAAAGGAGTCCATAAATACAACAACTGGTTCATGAAGCATATTTGAAGCTTCATTTTCACATCACCAAGATGAATCAAAGTTGGACTGTGGGCAACATTGTGTGGTCACTTTTGGAGCTTCCGCATGTTTTTGTGTGACGATGCCTTGCTTTGTCTAAAGCTTACATGTGTCATCCTAATGGAGTCCAAATAGGCCTAAGGCCCTTAAGACCCAAGACATTGCAGCACAACCAAATCATGCCGATATGAAATCCATCAAGCAGCATCACTCATTTTTCTTCCCCCTTTTGTTCCAAAATGACTTCATTTTCAAACCTAATGCCAGAGCTCACTCACAGCCAACATCTGAATCCATCATCACTCAATGAAATATCACAGGCTGCGCAAGCACCCGGGATTTGAAAAACGATTCCACATATTCACACAAGTAATAATTAACGGATGCGATGACTCAACGTGTTATTTTTCAGAGGAGACTGTCATGTTGATTTAACAAGGAAGTTAAGACAGCTGAAGTCAGCCCTTGTACGTTGATCGTGACCATGACACATTAAGTATTAGGACCCCCACCCTTCCTTGTGCTCTATTAAGGCCGGGTGGTCCAAATCCTGCTCCAGCTTATTAGTGTGTGTGTGTGTGTGTGTGTGTGTGTGTGTGTGTGTGTGGTACCGTCACAACACAATATGACATTTTCTACATGCAAATTGTACTTCAACAATGCACACACGTCTACTGCAGAAACAACAAGGCTACCATTGACACTGACTCCCCCCCCCCCCCCCTCCCTCCCTTTTCACCTTCATCATCACCCTCCCTCCCTCCCTCCCACGTTGTCCCGGCTGCGTCGCTGGCCACAGGGGCCGAGAATGCGGTTCAGGTGCAGGACTCTGCTGTTTCCAATTATCAGAGTATAAATTAGTGTAGCGCTCCCCTGTCTTCTCTCCAAACATTGCTGTCTCTTCATCCTTGTCGACCCTCCACGTTTCACTCCGGCTTTGACCTCCCCCCTTTTATATGGTGGTGACACGTACATTTTTGCCTTTATGGCTCTAGTAACCCCCCCCCCTGCACTCTTCCAAATGCTCCACTCCATTCTGTCAAAGTCCATTTGGTATTAAACCTTGCTTTATTAGCCAGCGAGAGTATAAATCTACTGTCATAAGTATATCCGAGAGGAACATTACTTCTGGTTTTACGATAAATCGGGTTACTGTAAAACAGGAGGCCGAATCGCGCACAGATGAGGTTTCAATGCGATTGGGTTTTTTTTTTTTTCTGTTGTTTGTGAGTGTTTTCTTCCATAGGTCAGTCTGTTAGAGCGCGTGTTATTTTTCCAGGGTGGAGAGATCAGCTGCAGTGTAGCCAAGTAGGACCTGAGGTCATCCTGGCACTGAGAGTTCACATCTGTTCAAATAAATCCTCCACTGTGCCATAAGCAGTAAAAACACTCTCGCACATGAACTGTCCACGCACACAACCATGCGTGTGAGAAATGCTGGAATGTAGGATCATGACAATAATTCAAATATTGATCTAAAACGGTTTTGATGAGGCTAAATTAATTTAATTCGCATTGCATGCTGTTAAAATTGAGAATATATGAGGGTGACATCAATAAAACAGTCTTAAGACACAAATGGGAACGCTAATGAATTAGGATTATTAATGATATATGAAAAACAACATGGTTAAAATGAATGCAAATTGAATGTAAATGTTACAAGTTTATTATTAATATCATTATCTTCTTTTCCAGTGTAATAGTGAGAACAAATAGTGTTTAACTTGCTCCCCCCCACCCCGCATTCCTTACTTTGGCACCTGTCACATGTGTGTTTTTTTTATTTTGTCTTTTTTTACAAAGTCGAGCTGCTGTTGCAAAGGACACGCCACACGGGAGAGAAATTTACACAGCGTGTCCTCCCCAGGCCGTGAGCTGTTCACAGGGATCAAATACTCCCAAGGTGCCATGTGTGTGAATGTATCTCTATTACTGGAGCTCCTCTAATGGGAGCAGCACCAGAGCTTCCGCCACAGCCTTGTTCTCCACCTCGGAGTGCCCTCAGATCAGCGGTTTATAACTCCCTGTTGGAAAATTCAAAGAAGACAAAAGAGGAAAAAAAATATTTAAAAGAAAAAAATCTAGGGTTAACTGGGCTGCTACTCTGAACAAGGACGGATGACAGAGGAGCTTGAAATGTTGGCTGCAACATTAGACAAAATGTTTCTCCGTTTACTGCTGCCCCTGACCTTCAGCTGCCTGGAACATGTTAGAGACATACTAAAAAAAAAAAAAAAGTGAAACAGATGATGAGAAGAGAAAGGGTTAACTCTCCCTCCCCCTTCCAAACATACCCACTGATGTGATCTCTCTTGCTCTGCAGGAGTCCAGAAGATAAACAACGTGTTGGCTTAAGAGTAACTTTCACTTCTTCCCTCGAACCTCAATTCAGCGCTCGCCGCGGCTTCCTCTCTCCATCCAGATGTTTGGCCCGACGGCAACGACAAGGCGTACGCAGAGGACCTGGGGTGATGCAGTAGGGATCTCCAGCGTGGACTGGAATGCTGACCCTCTATCCATCTCCATCAGCCGAGATGCGTTTGTTTGACTTGAGATGTGATTGTGTTTTTTCTTCCCCACACCTGCAGCTTCCTCTGAACCCGTTCAGCACCACCCTTGACCCCCTTTTCTCCTATTTTGACTCTCTTGGATTGTCGTTGATCGATTGCTTTAGTTTGGAGTAGTACCAATCGTGCTGCTACTACTCATGTTTTCCATTCTCCTGTCGCGTTGCTTTACGGCCAAAAGGTCGAGGAAGGTCTTTTTTTTTTTTTTTTTTCCTCAGCTCGGCATTTTAATCCAGTCAAGTTGTGAAATGAAACAGGCGTGCTACGTGTGCTGACAGCTTTGGTCTTTCCCTGCTATTTGCTGTCATTTGCGTTGTGATTGACCGCCGGGTTGCGGAGGAGTCGCGTGGTTATCTTTGCATAAAATAATAAACCACCCCAGACTTGCATTTTGATGCTAATCTCACTCTCTGGGGTGACCATGTCTTTGTCAAAAACATGGCAATTTTTTTTTTTTTTTTTAAATAAATATTAAATAAATAAATCGAATAAAATAAAATAAACCACTCCAGACATGCATTTTGATGCTAATCTCACTCTTGTTGTCTTTGTCAAAACTTCAATCTTATTGGCGATTACGCTCAATCCACTTTGCTGTTCGTTGTTGCTAGGCGGCAATCTTATCAGTCGTCCTTTCAAACATGGTGGGCCGAAACCTTCTCAAGATGTTCCAGAGATCTGACAACAAGCATGTTTATTTACTGACTTCATTTGGCCTTTACAGCTCTCTCGAGTGATAGCAGTTCACGTTGAACTGTTCATTGCTCGTGGATGTTGTTTCACGTAAAAAAAAAAAAATGTTCTTAAATGTTTAAACACTCAGGTAATGATGTGCTGTGGTGGAAGTGAAAAAACATATGGGAGAAAAAACACTTTCCTTTGGCTTTCTTCTCCCCTGAGTAGAAAGAGAAGCACCGTGGTATGAAAGTGAGTTAGGCTCTGTTCATCAAAATGAATGAGCACCTCTTAAGATACGCATGTTGACAGCAATCACTCCCCAGTTGAGAACAGACTTCCAGATGCGCTCCATCCGGCATGTTTGTTCATTCTGTTGCATTAGTCAACAGAAATAAATTAAAACAAAAAACATTTTCAAGCGGGCAATAATTGCATGTTTGGATTTTATTGGGATTTTTGTGTGAGCGGCCACAATTCTCATAAAGACTCAATAAATGTCCATCAAGAGCGGGAAGAAATGAAAGAGAGGGTAATTGTATAAAAAAAAAAAAAAGAACAGGCGACCATTAAGTTTCTATCTGCGCCTTTCCCGCAGTGAATTGAAAGGAATTGTGTGATCACGCTCACAATGGCGCATACGCCCGTGCGTAAAAAGACCAAAAGAAAGAAAACTATCCATGCGCACAGTTATACTTTGCATTGGCCATAAAAGTAGAGCCCATATGTAAGACATTTATTTTAACAAGTCATTTAAGATACATTTGAAATGATACTCGACTTCTTCATGTGGTATATTTAAACTATTAATACAGACAGTAATAAAATTACTAGTGGCAGGATTCCTGTATGTCATTTGCATATTTCAAAGATAGAGTAAGATATTTGAAATAGCACAAGGCCAGAATCAAAACTAAAATATGAACACAGTGAGTGAATGACTTAGATTTTCTCAAGCAAAGGCCAGAGGTGAGCTAAGCTGTTTATTTAGGTATGCAACTCATCTGGCCATTGATTTATTTGAGCAGAGCAAATATGGTAGAATTATTTGAGTGGCGTAGGTAGAGACAGTATAGCTTCCATAATATACTTCTGGGTGAAGACAGCCCACTCACAGAGTTCATTGTTGACTTTTATAAGTGCTGATTTGTTTGGACTCACTAAGATTGAGTCAATCCAAACAACTAGGCATTATTTTGCCTAGGATTTAATGATTTGAATTTAAGTACAGATAGGCAATGAGTGCTGTAAATAATTTTTTATTGTGAGGCCGGTCAGGTTTCACTAATTGAATTTAGGCCCCGCAACCTGGCTCGCTGCTACCCCCCCCCCCCCCCCTCCTGCTGTTATTCCGGCTGGGTTCAACACAGCAGCTTTTTCAAATTTGAGGCTTGCGTCGCTCGGCCAAAAGCCACAAATTACCCCCCTCTAGCAGCAGAGAATTAGGAACAATTTTGTGTTAGCTATAAAAAAAAAAAAAAAGTGAGGGAGAGAAAAGTGAGGGGAAAATATAGCTTCCAACCGGGACCACCAACAGAGGCAACATGGGATGAAGAGGCCGCCGACTGTTTGGGTGGCAGGGCGGTGCTACAAAAGCGACTTCAATCAATCCTATCGTATCGCATCGGCATAAAACTATTAGCAAACAAAAAGACTTGAATTATGTTCCTGTTCGAGGTTTTGCTTGGACGCTTGTTCACTTTTACAATCCCCAACAGCAGGCATCCCGTTGCATCATAACATCAGAACCAAAAACCCACATGAGGTGACAATCTGGAATTTGATTCTTTCTTTCAAACAGGGTGGCATTTTGGATTTATGCGGTTGGTCCTTAAATGTGAATTGCCTCCTTTTCTTGTTTCTTACAAAGCGTGAGGTTTGGCAAGCCCATATATAATCCACAATACTTGCATTGAGCCCATCCGTGTTTTTCCCATTCTGGCAATCCTCCTGCTACACCGCTTTTAAAACCATGCCGAACATTACTGAGGGAAGAAAGCCAAATGGATGAGGAGGATTTTTTTTTTGTGTGTGTGTTCTAATGTCGCTTGATCTCTTTGAGCATGACTAATACACCAGGTAGAGCACTTTGTCTTTGTCAGAAGGTGCAAGTTGAAGTCGGTCGGGGTTAGCGACTCCCATTAGTACGTACATCGGCAGCCATCGTGCTTCTAGCCTGACCTCACTGTTGATTGTGCTTCCTGCTGCACTTTTGATTAAATGACAGAGTTTAAGTCTTTGTTTGTGAGGCTAATGGCTCTCATTTAGCCGAAGAAGTGCTTTGGAGGGCTGCTGGTGGGTGACATCACACTCCCGTTGCCTTTCATCAGGTGAAGGTCGGGAGGGCAATGTTTCTTGCTGGCTGTTGTTGGAAATGGTGCTTTTGCATTTATCTGAATTTATATATTTATATTTTTATATGAATCCCAAACTTGTATTACATGTGTGATAGATCAAAAAAAAAAAAAAAAAGACTTTCCGTATAGTTCGTTGTATCTTCTGCTTGGTCTCTTCTGTAAATTCCATCTTTGGCTTGACCTTTGAAAACTATTTTTTTTACCTTCAACAAGTCAAAAGTTGATTTTTCAGACTCTTCATGGTCATTATTCATCTGCGCTGTGGAAACTGTCAACTCACTTCCTGATATCTGCTTCAGATTTGTTTCTTCTTAAAGGAGCCAAAGAATCTGAGTCGGTCATTCAAGGACTTTTAAGGCCTTATTTTTGTTTCACTGACTAAATCAAGGTGCCTAAAATTTACATTGAAATAAATGCTCAGCACGCTTCTTTGTCTTCGGTTGCTACAACAGCAGTCAACAGTCAGTGATTGAGTTTTCCACAAGAGATTTGAGCATTTCTTAAGAAGAAGAAGATCTATCCGCAATCTAACCTTGAAGGCAATTGTGTTTACTGGAGCGCTGCATTTCCTTCGGGGATTGGCTCGCACACCCAAACCGCAGTTTGAGGGCAGGAATATAATGTCTAAGAGGTTTATTTGGAAATTATTGAATTATACTGCATACCAAGTATTTCAAGATGTCATGGACAAATTATTCCTTGCGATTGAAGTGCGTCTTTTCATTTCAGCAGACCATTTGATTTTTTTTTTTTTTTTGGGGGGGGGTTCAACTCTTTACATGTCTTCTTCTCCACACTTGCCTCCTTTATTGGGTTTTATTGTCCCCTCTAACCTCATGCTTCAGATCTCCCCTCTGGAGTTGCTCCCACTCCCTCTGAGCGCGTGGCTGAGGTGTGAGATCATTCTCCTTCTGGGTGGCTTTCCTGTTATATGTCACTGTCATGTGTTGGCACTGACACTTGAGGGGGGGTCCCCTTTTCCAAAAACACACCGCACGCTGCTTCACCGATCGGGCAAAGTCGTGCACCAGCGGAATAGTGTGTTTTAATGGGCTTGGCAGGTTAACACGGACTGGTGAAAGCGGGGAGGGGAAGGGGGGGGGTAATTGAATAACTCCTCAGAGAGCGGCTCAAACAATTTTCTCTGGCAAGTGTGAGTCTTGTAGAAGTTCTGCTTGCATCTGGCTCGGTGGAAATATGAAGGATTTATTGATGATACATGCAAAACCGCAACACTGCTTTGCATTCAGCAAACTCCGATGCTACAAATTGACTTTAGGAAACGCTAAACTGAATGTAAATGTATCGGCAGGCAGCGGGCTCCTCACATAAATATTGCAGGGTCGTTTATTCCAAATGACAACTCTTTGAAAACAATACATGAACCTGAATCCCACAATGCATCACTTTGCCTTTTGGGTTGAAAATGTGGAAGGCGGTGGCTGTAAGCGCTCCACCAATGAGTTTATTGTATTTGTTTTGGTTGGCAGAGGGTGGCAGCTTGGTACCGCTCGCTGTGAATGGGACGGCGGCGACTCACTTCTCCCTCGTGAACGTCTTCCACGTCAGAGGGAGGATCACAAGTCCGAAATGTGAGCGTCCACGTGGAAGTGTGCCTGTTGCAGGGGAATCAAGTCAATGATGAATCAGGAATCAATGTGCAAATATTACATTTCTCTTAACCACAAATTAAATTTGGACTTGTGTTTCTTTATAAGCAAGTCAGGATTAATAGTTCATCCTTGGTTTAGGAATTACATTGGGCAGCAGCATTTTTTTAAGCAGAGAAGGCTTTATGTGCATTTGCTTTTTTTTTTCCTAGTACAGCTTTTTTTTTTTTTTTTTTTTTTTTTTTTTTTTTTTTTTAAGTTTGAGCTTTAATACGGATTTTACCATTTCTTTGAAATGTATGTGGCTATGACGATGCAGGAAAAAATGTCTACCTGTTGCTGAACCTAACTCTTCATTCATAAATCTATCCAAATAGTTGACATAATTATTAATAATAATCTCCCCATCTTATTGCATACGTAGGCATTTGGTTATTAACATTTTTATGGTTCTTGATGCATTTTAAATCCTAACGACATTCTATTATTAGAGAGCCACCTCTTGACAGTAGCATTTATTTTATTCTATTTTACAACATATCTTATATTACAGCATTCTACTCTAACAATTATACACCCAATAAAATCTGGGGCCAACCCTAAATGATTTTTCCTAACATTTATTTCACATTTGCCTAACTGAGGATAATAAAAAGCATCTTTCACTGCTATGTCACTGCTAACAACGAGAAATGTATGCCTGTCAACAGTTTATATGACCTCAAAAAAATCCGACTGGCTCAAGTTGTAAACCACCTCAAAGTATATTCTTAAATGACGCTCTTGTTTACTTTATCCGTCCAAACCGAGTTATATTTTTGAAAGGCTTTTTTGTTTATGCATCTCTAGGACTGCAAAGAGTGTAGCTAATAATGCAGCTCTATAATGACAAAAAAAAAAGCAAAAGTTAAATACAATTTAAGAGGCCTTCAGGATGAAAAACTCAAACACACGCACACACACACACATTCACAAGCCTCGTGTTGCTTATTTTATCAGGTGCAGCGGCCTCTCCAAACAACATGACTCCCATTCCCCTCCTCAGCTGCCAATCAGTCATTGCAACATTTTATCTGCCTTGTTCTCAATTCATCTCCATCAGAATTAACAACAAGCTCGCTCGCCACTAATGGAAAAAGCCATTTCATGTGTGATTCATGGATTTTTAAGATCGGCTGGTCTCATGACGTTTGTATAGAACCACAGTTGCTTCTCCACTTCATTAGTGACAGTTTGATCTATGACTAGAATTCGAATTGAGACATTGAAATAATGTTTGGCCTCAGATTTCCAATCAGTAACATTTTGGTTGATGTTAATCTTATAATGTGCCGATAAACCGCAAGCTGTTAAGCATTAAGCGCTACAATATAAAATATTGGGAAATGATACAAAGAAATGAAAGAAATCACACGAGCATTAAAAACAGATTGGCTCAATTTAAAACAGTGGTGACAAACACGAGCAGTGGCAGAAATATGGGGCCCTTAAAAAAAAAAAATCTTTTGGGGCCCGCCACTTGCAGCTCCTCACAAAGTTCCAAATTCTGCTCAACGACTATTATTGGATGTAAAGTGTGAACCATTAGCCTTGTCCACAAAGTTCAGCATAGTGCTCTGTCTAAACAGACTCAGTCCAGCATTAAATAAATATTCCAGTGCTTCCAAATCTGTGTTTATTTGACTGTCATGTTGAACGTAACTCTGCTCTATGCACGGACTTACATAAACTAAAATAATAAATGAGCTAATCAGAATGTATACATGTGCTTGTACACAGAAGAAAGAATACTGCAATTATTTATTCATTTGAGTATGTGACCTTGGTTGAATTATGCTCAGTTCAATAAACTGAATATTTGTTTGATTTATTATTGTATATTGTATTTGAAATTATGGAGCGGTTGCAGTAAAACTGTGCATTTAGAAAAATAATTGAGATCGCACTCATTGTTGCATTTTTATAACTCAATATTTTGAAGATACCTCCTTGGAGAATTTTAACGCCTTTATTTTAAAAAATTCAAATAGTTAAAAAATACAATCTCGTCATCATTTCAATCCTATGTGGTGATCCATTAATTTTAGAAACAATCTACAACAAATTCAAATCACATTTAAAGAAGATGACTTGCATTTCAGTCATTGTCAACTCATAATTATTTTCTAACAGAAAATAATCACTAAATTGTACGCATTTTAACATCTGTAACAAAACAATAGGACTGAATTCACTGTTTAGATATGATTTTTTATTTATTTCCAGGACAACCTGTCAATTAGACATTCGTTTTATCACAATTTAAAGAAAAGAAGAAAGGACAGACTGTATCATGTATGTACACGTAAAAAAATAAAACAACATTTGGATGGATTGTCAAAATTGTCTTTTGTTACCTGAGAAAATTCAAAGTCCTGCGCATCTAGTTTATTCATTGTCCCGATCACCGACGTGTTTAGCTGCCAGCTCAGGAGTTCCACGCTGAGTATGTAACTTTTGATATTCCTGCTGTAAGGTGACCAGGTGAGGTGAGGACACCGCTGGATGGAAAAGCGCCGGGGGGGTGAAAGCTGTTCCGGGCGTCATCGGGTTGGAGTAGGCGGCGCAGTGAGCCGCCGAGAAGGCTTCGATGCTGGGTTGGGACTGGAGGAAAGCCTTGGCTGTGATGGCGCTCCGGGAGAAGAAGCTGGAAAGAGCCGGTAGGATGCTGCTGACAGGTGGGATGGGTGCGTGATGATGATGATGGTGGTGGTGTTGATGCATGTACGGGTAAATATCCAGAGTAGGGAGCTGGAGAGCGGGTGGTCCCAGCCCGTAGTGTCCATGGGGGAACGCGTGGAGTGCGCCGCCGGGCTCCACTTGATGGTGCTCCTTGTAGCGGAAATGTTGCCGCTTGAACCTCTTCCTCCTGCGCAAAAAACTGCCGTTCTCAAACATATCAGAAGAGTTTGGATCCAGGGTCCAGTAGTTGCCCTTCCCGGGGTTCCCAGGCTCTCTGGGCATTTTTATAAAGCAGTCGTTGAGAGATAAATTGTGCCGGATTGAGTTCTGCCAAGCGGGGAACTTCTCGCGGTAATAGACAAAGCGGTGGCTGATAAAGTCACAGATCTCGCTGAGAGTAAGGCGTTTTTTGGGGCTTTGCAGGATGGCCATGGTGATGAGGGCGATGTATGAGTACGGAGGCTTCACCGACACGGGACCTTTGGTTTTAACGGGACTCGTTTGTGGAGGGCTACACGAGTCCGAGTCCCGCTCCTCCCCGTGGGGTGTCAGAGCATCCGCGGTGCGCTCCAGCTCCAACTGCTCCCCTGCGTTATCTCGGAGTCCTTCTCCCACCACGTCGATAACAATATCCTCCATGATATCCGAGCCCAATGTCATGTCCACCTGCAAACAGATGGCAACAAAGCGACAGCTCCTGAAAAAAAAAAGAAAAGAAAAGTGGGAGCGCCCTTTACGCACAACTCATCTCCATTCACAAAAAGGAGAGCGCACAACTAAAGCACACGTCACCATCTGGGACATCTTCATAAGAGCCACAAATTCCCAAACTCGAATTATTCCAAATATTGTGGTTTTAAAAAGGGTGCGTAAAAATTGGTGCGCCTTCTGAAGGTGTCCGGCATCATCTGTAGTCCGCTGGTTCTCTGTCGCCTAGGTCGGGGTGGTGGAGATGATGTCACGCTTTGGGCCAAGGAAGATGATTCTGACCAATGAAAAGTGCGGAAAGGTAAAACAAGGATGCCTGGACCAGTTAAAAAGAAGTACTCTCATCAGTTGTCCATCGTTGCCAAGTGAATGTTTGCGTCACTGGTCCATTCAGAAAAAACATCCTAATGCAAGAAAAAAAAAGGGGGGGGGGACTATATATATTTTTTTGAACCGACAATGGCATCAAAAACACATTTTGTTTTTGTGCTCCAGCTCCCTTTTGCCCCTTAGAGAATATGAAGCTTTTCATAACCTGACTTGAAACATCTTGTTTTTGGTTACAATCTGGTAGGCTAGAAGTAAAATTCGCTACAGCCGATTTTGAAAATACAAACAGGCAGACGGACAAAAATAATCATTTTCAAAAAATCTTGGAAAAGCTATTTCAGACGTACGAGCATCTGCAGCACCATAAATATCCGTTTTGCTTGGTGTTAATTAATTTAGGCACTTAAACTGAATTTGCCAAGTGTTTAGAATAAAGCCGTATTTGAAGTAAACAAGAAATAGCCTATTTCATCTTCACTGTGCACTTGTTTTCGCAAAAATTGTGGCACCCAAGCGTACAAGTAGTCAATCATTTTATCGGGTTTAATAAAAGGAGAGTGGCGGAGATGAGAGAAAAGTGCTAGATTTGCACCAGCTCCGGCATAAAAGAGCACTCAGGAGAGCCGGACGCCTTTTTGGTATTGTTAGGAGGCCTCTGGTTGTTTGGGTTTAATGTTGGAAGCCTTAGATGGGGATTCTCACATTTCCTGCCTCTAATCTTATTGATACCTCAGGGCTAAAAAAAAAAAGCACCCGGTCCGGGCTGGGTGGGCTATTTGAGACCAGTAAAGCTGTAGATGATTTCCAAAATTCATCACGCATGTCTGCAGATTGGAAACAGGCCTTCGCGAGTGAAGTTTTGTGCTTTCAATACGGAGCCCAGTAAAAATAAAACAGAATGCGCATCTCGCGACACCAAAATTGGGAAGATAATTTTTGTATTCCTCTTTTATTTGTAACGATTTTCAATTTAATCTCACAGAAATTCATTTGATGCGCATATAAGCGTCACATTATTTGGCCATGAGAAAGATTGCGCTGGATCAAAACGAGGTTCTACCGTGGGGGAATCATGCATGAAGCAATAATAAGATGGATGCTTTATGGACCACTTGAGTTGAAATGTTTTCTTACCTCAGTGAAAACTTGAGTCCGTCTCCAAGATTTGGCCAGTGATAAATAAAAGAGGCCATTGATCATTGTCAGACATTGAACTGGCTTCAAAGAGCTATGTGAGGTTGTTTTCACAAAGCGTCCTGTTCTCACCAGATCTTCGAACCTTTGCAGTTCACTGGAAAAATGGACTGGATGATATACCGCTGTTGAAAATAACTGGATGAAATATGTTTCAGACCGCAAGCCCAAAAAAAATAAACTATTGCCTTATTTTGTAATTGAATTTATTAACTCATTTCCACAGCGATACAAATATATTAAAATAATAATAGTATATTGAAATAATGACAACACTTCAATAATCATTCAGTTAGGCCGACATACGGTCGGTCTATCTCTTCACTCCTGCGTTTACTGGCGAGTAGATATAGTGACACCTTGTGGCATAAAAAGGAAGTGGAGGAACATTTACTGACAATCTATTAGAGATTCAACAGAGGGCGCTGTAACACCAAAAATGATTGATTTATTCATTTTTACATTTTACATTTGAATTCTGGCGACGAGACACACGTTCAATTGTTGCTAGCTAACACTTTCCAAAACCACAATTTTTGTATTGCTTGTACACTTAAGAATTTCTAAAACTATGATAAATAAAAATTCTTGCAAATTAAACTGGCCGCAATTGAGTTCAGACTCAGAGCACCAGCTGGAGGATGATTCATGGTAGAAGACCTCTTATGTTATTTCCATGACATAAACAAGACCAATGAATAATAAATAATAGAATTTTAGACCTCGCATAGCACGTGTCACTGGAGGACTAGATTTTTCCTCCTGGCATCATCTATGAATGGGATTCATCATGTCATACAAACAGGAACAAAGACACAATTCACAAAAACCAATTCCATGTCAAGAGTTTGTTTATTGATGTATCCTTTTGGGAAAATTGAATGAGTAGCAGCTTTCTGCTATGTGAGTGGCTGTGTTTAGTTAACAAGGGAGTGAATAAACACATTGCGGACAAATTCAGCAAGCTTTCCCAAATTTTTAAATCTCAGAGGACAGTGGGAAAGAGACTTAAAACATAAGAAATCCTGCCAAACTTCACTATTTCATTACAAATATGCCTCATTTAAATAAAAAGAATGTAACATGAACTCTTTTTGTCAAAGTGTAGCATAAAGAAAAAAATCTGACATCTGACGCCAAGTGTTGTGGTCACATGCTTTGACCCTCACCCCTGGACCAACTGGTCCCCGAACACACCCGGGGTCATGACCCCTGGGGTCCCTGGTGTGTATTTTGAGGTCAGACTGTTAATTTCAAAGCCAAGATTTCTCTCCACACGGGCCCCCTCATAATCCATCATGACACCATGACAAAAAGAAATATGTTCTGTGTGCACAAGAGGGAGTCAGCCATAAATCGTTTATTTTTCTTAAGACCGGGAAATTTGTTTTTAATGTGGGCAGTTCTTGGATTTAAATTTGGACTTTGTGAACTTTGCATATTCTCCCAATGTGAATACACACACACACACACACACACACACACACACACACACACACACACACACACACACACACACACACACACACACACACACACACACACACACACACTTGGTGGCACCGGGCCAACTGATCCTTGTAACACCTTCAACTCATTCTGCGGGTGGACAAGGGCAAAGCTGACAGCTACATTCCTCCACACACAAACATTCCCCCTTGTCCATGAAGCAGCTGCTGTCCTCATAGATTATTCAAGGCAATAATTGAAATTAAAATCTTTAATTAGATTGTAGTAGGAATTATGTATTAAAAGCTACCAGACTGGTTTTTGTCAATGATGTCTAGACGTCTTTATTTTGTGTTATGTTGGAATGTGACAATTTTCAGCGCAAGATGACATTTCGGCCCAGTTTGAATTCTACTCTGTGGTGAATTTATGACAACCCTAATGTACTCTGTCCTGCCAAAATCTCTTTTAAAGACGAAGGTGCACATTACATGCATCATGTAATGTAAGTCAATCTGACAGGAGCATACTACAGTTGTCAAGCTTGGTTTAAATGTGGTAAATGACTTCAAACCATTACCACAAATCTATATGAATATATATATATATATTAAAAAAAATATATATATATATATATATAAAATATATATTAAAAAAAAAAATATATATATATATAAAATATATATAAAAAATATATATTAAAAAAAAATAAAATATATATATATATATATATATATATATATATATTTTTTTTTTTATTATTTTTTTTTTTCAGATGGGTTCAACATATAAAAAGAAAATGGAAAAGTACATCAGTCTCAAATCAAAATGTCTCACTCTTAAATATAGAGTACGTGTGAAACATCATACTGGATTTCCTGTGTTGTTTTGTCGTCAACCGCAAACTGCAGAGCTTCACATATGCGAAACATTTATGTTTGGCTGATATTTCACATCTAAATGCAGCATTAATTTTCCTATACTTTACTTCATACTTTGTGACTTAAATATCCGAATATCTGTTTTGAGGTCACATATTGAAAAAAGCCACACATCATTTCCAATGAAAATAAAAATGGAGCAGGTGTGTGTGTGTTAGGGGTGGTCCACACGCCATAATTCCGACATTCTGTGCAACAAACCATCACATCTTGCTTTTATTCTGGGCCGGACATTGTGGTGGTCACCTGCTCCCTCTGGACCCCACAAGTGTTGATCAAACCCTTTAGGCCTCACATTAGCACATGCGTTTGCTTCAACGGTTGACTCTTAAAACCTGCCAGACATTAAAACGACTATACACTCTTTAGCGAGCGACAGCTCCACCCGAGGCCACGTCATTTGCACTTAACGTAATCTCACACGGATACTGTAGTAAAAGGAAAACAGGTTCTAGCATGTCGGTGCATTGGCTCAGTATAAATACCTCGGAAATATTTCCAACTGTCGTTTGCACAATGAACAAAGTCAAGGCAATGGATTGAAAGGAGATTTTGACAATATAATACTTAGCTATTCTATCGTGTGGGAAAATGATGAACTCGGTTATGAAAAGGACCGAGCGCATTCCATATAAGAGTAGTCTGAACACCAGGCCACAATGTCAGTGCTTATTGTTATCTATTTAACTTAGCGAGGCGCCAAGAAAAACATCAATGAAAGGAAAGAATTATTATCTTTGGTGTCTTTCCCAGCTGTGAAAGCATTTGCTTCCCAAACAGTTTCCTATTTTTTTTTTAACGAGCCGCTCAATTAAAATCAAATTAACCTTGTTCACGAAACCAAAAAAAAGCCAAACGATGCAAGATATATTATGAGCATCAGAACTGATTGCTTACTATGGAATTGGGAGTTTTTTTTTCTTGAGTGGCACATGTGGTGTCTTACACTTAATCATTAGAATATCAGCGGATAGAAATATATTGAAAGCAGCCGTATGTTTATATTGCCATTCTGTAATTAAACTTCCCTTTGGGCTCAGTGACTCACACAGTTGCAAGTCACAAAAGTAAAAATCAGGTCAGTGGGACAAAAACGCATAAGATAGTCAGCATTGTTCTTAACTAGAACGGGATTACAAAAACATTCCATGAACTAATTTTATAACCAGTTTGAGTACTGTGGCTCAAATGGTCGCCATGGAGCTTCAACAACATCAGCGAGATCTCATTTTTCATAGGTGTCAGTTAAAAAAAGGTAACAAAAACAAATTCAAACTCTTTTTTAGCTTATTTATTTTGATTTATCTTTAGGTTTTTAGCTTGGTATGTGTGGATTTTTTATACCCATTGAATTGATTCACATTTTCTAAAGCGTTTTAAACCAATGAGCGCTAATGTGTATTATTTCTATTTCTGATTTATCACACCACTCCATTTTATTTGTGCGCAATGCGTATGTATAACTGGTGTGACATTTTAATCCCTTCATAGAAGCGGATTTGCAATGTTATCCAGCACACGTGATCGCAGGACAATGAAGATATTGAATGGAGTGTTGATCCGCTTGTACCCCCCAAGTACCAATGAGACTCAAGACCCTTAAAAAGTAGACCGAGACCGATCTTGAGAACTACAACACTTTTCTTTTTTTTTTTTTTGATGATGATGATATGTGCAAATTTTGGAACGTGATCTTACAAGACAACAGCAAATGGTGCAAGTTGTCAGTGTAAGTGTAGTAGTATTTTTTGTTTATTTTCTTTGGCTTAGGATGGTGGAAGAAGAAAACAAAAATGTGAGAAGAAAAGAAGCATAACCACCAGAGGTTGCAATTAAATAAGACTTGTAAGCAGGAAAAAAAAAGGCTACTGGACAAAATGTCTCTTTTTTTTTTTTTACTGGATTTTGTTGTGATCTATGAAGTGTTATTGTGTTCATTTATTCTGTAGTTGAATTTCACATAATTTGAAAGATGTCTGATGAATACTATGCTGCAAATAAATTTAGCTTCTAACCCCTTGGCAGCAATGGTAATCATAGGATAGCAAAATCCCTCACACACTGCACCGGCTACAAGGGATTGACCGCCTTTTCGGCTGAATTTGTTCTTTTGTGAAAGCCGAGAGTTATTTAAAAAGCTCAGTTCATTTTGAGCTTGGGATGTAAAGAGAGAAAAACTATAAGTTCAAAAAAACCCAAATGTATTTGAAGTGTGAGAGGCTATAAATCACCTTTGTCAAGCAAAGCCACACTTCACAGGCATTTATGTGATGTTTCAATCTCACTAGTCTTTTTTTAAATCCTTCACTCTCTCATTCAAGTGGCTCAAATTCTACTGGTCACGTTTGCAGGAATGCCAGTACGTACAGTCATGCATGTGGTTGAGTTGTGTGTGTGTGTGTGTGTGTGTGTGTGTGTGTGTGTGTGTGTGTGTGTGTGTGTGTGTGTGTGTGTGTGTTTGAGTGAGTGAGTGAGTGAGTGAGTGAGTGAGTGAGTGAGTGAGTGAGTGAGTGAGTGAGTGAGTGAGTGAGTGAGTGAGTGAGTGAGTGAGTGAGTGAGTGAGTGACCTAATCTCAAATTCTGTGGAAAATGAATCAAGCAGTTTGTGAGTTGTATTTGTCACATCCAAAGAAAGCACCCCCTCCAAAAAAAACTTAAATGAATCCATCAACAATAAATGAAAACAATAAAATGTGCAAAGGCTTTAAAATTCTGTCAATCATAATATATTTGGAAAAATAGATGATGTGTTAACTTGACATGATGTGTGTTTTATGGTATGCACATGTACATGACGTGCTTTTTTTCGGTCTGTTGGCAAGTGAGGCGTGATTAGAGGGTGGCACCGCCGTGTTCCCCTCAGGCCAGTACACCCTGTGATTTTCCCCACCAGCTCGTGCTCTCAATGGGGAGGGTGGGTCCGTGACCTCCCTCCTACGCTCAACCACGGGAGAGGGAGGCGCCCCCTCTTTTAAACAAGTGAGATGGCGGCCTCAACCGCGAAGCTCAGCTTCTCATCAAGCTCGAATTTGATAAGCCGCTATGTTGGCGACTTTTCTCCACATGTGACAAAACATCACATGCTCTCATCCCTAGAATATCTTTGGATGTTTGAGATGGCAGTTTAAGAAGACTAAAAGGTTAATTATGGCACACTTCATGAAAACCACAGAACCAACCAGGTGGCCTCGTGTCTGTGTTATGACTATGAGAACGGTGGGTGAACGCGGAAATGACAGTAACAGGAATAGAAACACACAAAAAGTCAAAGTCAAAAGTCTGCTTTATTGTCAATTTCTTCACACACAAAGAGATTGAAATTTTGTTTTCTACTATCCCACGGTGACAAGACATATTATATATATATATATATATGTGTAATCTTATAATTCTACGGACAATGATTTATTAATGTAATCACCACATTCATTTAAAGTCAAAGCTGTCATGTTATGACTGAATACAGACTTTAACTTCATTTATCTTATCTTATCAGGAATCACACTTGTGTTTTCTGTCCTGCAAATGAAATGACCAAAAATAGCAGTATACTATCAGCTGGCCGGACATTCTTTTCTTTTTTTTTTTCTCTTTTAATTTATAAGAAAAAAAAGCACAAAGAATGGTAACACGCTGTTGGTGAAAGAAAATGGATTCCATTTCCACGGTGATGGAAGCTGGCCTCATGCCTATCCAAACAATCACTCTTCCAGAAATTTGTGCCTTCAGTCTACCCGCAGAAGGCCACAGCTGCATCCCCCAAAAGTTGAAAGAAAGTTAGAAGTGCATAAAGGTTAAACAGGTTGAGATTGGGAAATGTGCTGAGCATGCCACAATGTCCCATTATAGATACTTGGGAACAAGTGCAGGTTGTCAAACCAGAATCTAACTCTGCCTTGTGTTCCTTGATTGTGTGAGGGGGGGTTGGGGAACTTTTAAATGTACAGCTGGGAGGTCAGCTTTCCTTTGGGACAATGTGAGGATATGAGTTTTCGATGACAACTCATGATAACGCTTCTTGTGTGTTTGTGGGAGGGAGGGAGGGAGGCCGAGGAGAGAACTCCGCCTTTACTGAAGGATGTCGCCACAGTTGTTTTAAATCTTTTTTTTTTTTTTTAAATGCCCAGAACATGAACAAAAGAGCAGGTCACTCTTTGATTAGCTTGCCCTTTCCTCCGCAACCATCACCGAGAGAACACATTTAAATGTTTATGAAATGCTTTTCATAAAAAGCAGAACTGCGACGCAAGCATTGAAACATTCTTTAACATGATGCAAGCTTCAGACACCAATGTTAATGGAGAGTCATAGTATTGTTGTTATCACAGCTGGAAGAACTGGGAGTTGGCCTTACATGCACAGGAAGCATAACTACTGTGAGAATGGCAGGGGAGGTCAAAGTCAGCCGACAAAATCCGAGCTTCAGGCTGAGGTGAATAATAATAATAATAATAATAATAAATAATAATAATAATAATAAAACATTTGGATTGATGCAAATAAAAGGCTGCATTTCTACAAAACAAATAGCATACCGAATGTTGGATTTGGTTGGGTTGGAGGGCTGAGTAGCATTTACTGTATGTACCTGCCCATTTTCCTGCGAATTTCAGGAAATCGGCTCATCAGTGGTCACTTAGTCCATGTGTTTCCTGAAGCGCTTTTAGTAATGCCCAAACACATATCCTTCTGGGGGCATTTGATCTGTTCTCGGAGTCCACATCAAGGCCAGGGACTTGACAACAATGGGCTCGGGAATCTCACTCTCTGTTTAAAAAAAAAAACCCAGGTAGTCATTTAGATAGCTCTATCTCTCTGTCTAGACAGACAAGGAATGTCATTGGTATCACCTGTTGAGACAATGCAGTGTGATTTAAGTGACTCTTTAAATATAATTAATCATAATCAATGACATCACAGTTGTGGTGGTTATTTGGGATCCGAACTGAATTTGACTTAAATGTCTCATGAAGGGTTAAGACTAACAACTTCCTCTGTGAAGGGGCTTCAGGCATCAGCATCAAATCTGCAAGGTCAAGAAACTGCTCACTGTGTTGCAACCCTTCACAAACTTGTAAATAATAACTTCCTGTGAAATTGCTTCGCAAGAAGTGTTACAACTTCCTTTCTTTCCCCTTTTCATCTTTCATCTTGGCTCGGAAGAATTCCAGTGGGCATTGTGTGCAATTGCACTGGTCGTAATTGGTTTTCAAGGCTCTTCGTGAATGGCAGAGAAAAAAAAATAAAAAAAGTTTCAGGCAGAAAATGAGGTGGAATTAGTGAACATTAACTTCCTGGCCTTCACTTCAATGTCAGCAAAATCTAATGTGATCCAGGATAATAGCTGGATTAAAACTGGCTTGACATTGTGGGTGTAGTTTAGTGTTTTAAATATTTTGCCACTCATGTAATGACCGGAGCAAAACCTGAACTGCAATAATAAACATATTTTTTTTAAACAAAACTCTGCATCATTTTCTCATCTTTTGAATCTCATTGCATTTTTCACATGTACCTAATAGAGTGGCTACTCAAGGAAGCCATTAGTCACAATGGTGGGGAGCAGCTTGTGCAAAACCAATTGCAGGAAAAGCATGTACTTCAAACAGCCTCACCAGTGGAATTCTTTAATACAATAAAAGAAAACATGATGGCCCCTGTGGAAAAATTGAAAAGCATTCCAACAACAGGAAAAGTAGTGAGACATATTTATGATCATATTTAGGCTTCATCAGGAAATTCAAACAATGTGAGAAAGTGAAGGATATAATAAATGAGTTTAAAAATACTATGGCACTGTTATTCATTGTATTTCCCATTTTGAATTCCAAAATTGTCTTTCTTTCCTGTTAACGTTTTTTAAAATATATTTATTTATATGTATTTATTATGAATGTATTATTTATTTCTATAAATGTATTATTTATTCATATAAAGGCCGGTCCGCAAAAATATTTCTGACATGTAATTAGTCCATGGCGCAAAAAAGGTTGGGGACCACTGGTCAATACTATTCGCTTGTGGGCTGCTTCATACAAGGATATAGGTACTTTCCAGGGAGGCAGAACAAGAGTTCTATAGTGTAGTGGTTAGTGCTCTGGACTTTCACCTCAGCGACCTGTGTTCAAATCCCAGCATGACCTAAAACATCTTATCATAGAAAAAATTGCAAAGTCCTAACCCTTACTCCAGCCCTAACACTAGTTCTAGCACTAACCCTAGTTCTAACTATATATATATATAAATACGATGAAATAAAATTTCATTTTTTTCAGAATTCTTTTCATTCTGAAAGAATAGAAAGAAATCTATTTCTTTCTTTTAATTATTATTATTATTTTTTTTTTTAGTTTTTCCTTGCCCTCTTGGGAACTTAAGATCAGGGTTGATTTTTTATATGATGTATTTTATGTGCCTTCTCTGCGTCCATTGCAGGCAGCCTGGTGATCCTGAAAGGGGTTTCTCATTTTTCCCCTAGTTGAGTTTGTTTGAGTTTTTCCTTGCCTCTTGGGATCTTAAGATCTCAATTCTTTGAGAAGAATTGTCAATTTGTTTTGTATATGTGAAGCCCTTAGAGACTGCTTGTGATTTAGGGCTATAAAAGCAGACATACTTGGTGAATTTATATTTTTATATAACCTAGTATCACAACAAAATTATGAAATCAAAACATTCTTTTTATTGCCGGGCTACTGCTTTGCCTAACATAGCGTCAACCAATTTACCATTCATAGTTTTTTTTCTTCTTCCATTTAATTGGACTCAGGCAAATAACAACAAACAACAGCACAATTTGCTTCTTTGTTTTTTGCCATTGGCCCGGTTCACAGCGCTCTCAGCCATTTCTCACCCCGTTGCTTTTCCCGTCATTAGCCTTTCATACTCACATTAGTGTCAGTGTCATTGTCTGTGCTCAGCGCTCCGATGATGCCAAAACTTCACTTTGAGACCTGACTGATAAAAATATGAATCATTTTAATACAGCGAGAACCACATGCATGTATCAACTAAAAGTTGTTCCTTTCAAAACAGCCCTCCCTGATGCTAAAGCTCTTCATTAGCCTTTTCTGTCACACTGCTTGCATTCCTGGAAGGATTCTTCAGGCTTCTTCCACAGTTCCATTGTCACTGCCAAAAAAAAGGGTCCCCTTGATGGCCCCATTGAGCTTGGGAAAGAGGTGGTGAAAGAAATCACATGGTTGGGTGAGTGGGACGGTTGTTCCAGAACAGCAATGCTCCTCTTGGCCGGGAACCGTTGGATGCTCACGGCATTATAAGCAGCCGTGTCGTCATGGTGACAAGAGTTTTCCTGCCACAACTCTCGCTTCTTCTTGCACACTGAACAAATGCCACAGGATCTCTTTGTAGATATGTGAGTTGAGTTCCTGTTCCTGTAGGCCTCCAAGTCATACCAAACAAAATCTGTGATAGCAATCCTGGAACTTTTCTGACACATCTCTTATTATATGGTTTGAATAGCAAACCCGAGTGGGTGAAGTATTTATGAAGCAAGACAAAGATGAAGAGTTCACAGGGAAACAAAAGCTATCTGTGAGAGCAGGTCTTGGGAGAATCACGACCGATGACCTTGGCACTTCATCCTTGTTACTCCTCAGTATTCACTGCCCTCAATGGACTCCCCTCCATATGTCATCCAGACATTGCTCATTGCTGCTGTGTCTTGTCAAGCAGAATAGTTTAATCCTAACAACACACACACACACACATGGCAGCAGGGGTTTTGGAATCAACTGGTTGGAAGAGCAACATCTTTACAGCTGCTGCAATTCAAAGGGAAGGGAAAAAACAACCTCAGCTTCTTGCCGTTCTGGCTGAGTTCAAGCATCTGCCTTCAAGTTTTTTGGTTTTTTTTTTTCCAAAAAAGCCTTCCTTTTCAACAAAAACCATCACATCTGATGTCGAAAACCTCATTCTGTTTCAAACCTGTAATTATCTGTTTGGTTATCAGGGGGAGGCCTCTGTGGCGGAAAAAAAAAAAATCCATCCATAAATATGTGACTCAATAGAGAGGGAGAAAGGAATTAGAGGATAATTGGATTGAATCGATGCAAGACGAGGACACCAATGAATATCAGGCAAAAAAAAACAAAGAATTTCACAAGCTAATCATGATGGCAACAGCAACCATATGTTCAAACAAATGACCTTCTCCTACAGTGACACATCTTTCCATTCCTTTTTGACAGCTCATCAAAACAAACCAGTTATCAAGAAATATCAACAAATATGGAACAGAGTATGATTACTGCAAAGTGTACTGATGAGGTTGCTTTTTTGGCTCGCTCGGAACAGAAACACAAAGCCTCAAGGCTGTAGTTTTGGGTTTACGGTCAAATAGTTCTCATAGCTTCACGTCCACGTAACTGCCACAAGCGAGCTGGTATCCCTTGTGTCCTTTAACCTGCCACTGTTGTAGTCCTTGAGGGCAAACGGGGTCACTGACAGCAACTGGGATCCAACAACTGTTCCTAATAGATTTTCATATCCTGTCTGTGTCTAGACTGCATTTTTGGTTTGGAGGTATAGCTAGATTGCTAACTGCACGTCGTAGTGATAGCGAAAAAAAAACAAAAAACGTACAAATCGACGGATATCCATATTCACTGCCAACTCAGTTAATACCTTTGACGTCTCTCATCGTCATTGGTACTGAATGAGTTCAATGAAACGTGCACATGTGTTGCTAAAAAATGAAATCACAGTTAGTCAGGAAGAATTAAATTCAACAAGTCAGCTTTCACGTTGTTCCACACATGTTGTGTTTCCCTATGTGTAAACAGTGTGTGCCTGTGTGAGCATGCACATGCTTCAATTAAGTGTGCACATCAAGCTGAGCTGGTTTTAATAGGTTCCAGAGCTCGGGCATGTGTGAGCCAATAAAAGCACAAAAGCCTACAAAACGTTGAGTAATTCACCCCGTGGATCGTCTCGTCTGGCTTATCAACACTAAGAGTGCCAAAGACAAATGACCTGTTCCGCCGGTTATTGTAACGAGAATCGTACTTTCACACGCATTTTTCTTTTTTTTTTTGATGCCTCATTCACGGGAAATGGAAAAATCAGAGCGACTAAACATCTTAAAATGATTAGTGATTTGAAACCTTGCAACCAGAGAGGAAAAAGCAACCAACCCATTCATTAAAAAAAGAAAAAAAATCCTTACGTCATGTATCTTCCTCTTTTGGGGACTAGAATGATTTAATCTTGTTTAAAAATAAACCATTGAAGCACATCGATATTTTTCATCCATTTGTTGATTGGCCAGCGTTCCTTTTCTTTTTCTTTTTCTCTTGTTTATATGGGAAATAGTCAAGAAACCAGATAGCGAATAACAATACTTTTGGTTTGACTTAAGTACAGGATCAGGTTGGCTACTGGGATGGTGTGGGTAAGCCAAAATGACTGCCAGTTTCCCCTTCATGGGCCCACGGCACATTCACTGGGAATGAAGGAGATGGGGGGCGGGGGCTTTGCTTTTGAGAGCCCCCGTGGAATAGCGTACATTGTGCTTTCTTCAGAGTTTAAACAGAACATCAATAAAAGGAAGCCAACATTGCAACTGCCGCTTTGCATATGTTTTGGTTAGAGATACATTGCAGAACATCCTCGAGAGTGTACGGGATTTTTATTTTGGTGCTCAGCAACATTTATTTTATGAACCTATTGGTGTTTTTCAATGAAATTGCTACTTACACGTAATGTGTTCTAAAAGTAAAAAAAAAAAAAAAAAAGTGCAGCTGTGTGGAATCCCAAAATACATTGAAAATGGTCACGGGAAATGAGTTCACCACAATCTTTGCAAAAATACTGCCAAGATGTAACCATGGGATAACATATGGAAGCGTATGAATTCACTAGTGCTGCATTAATAGCAAGTTAAAGTTCTTTTTTTTTTTTTGGGAGAGTTTCAGTTAGCATCGGTGACCACTTCCATTTGAAACGGCAAATTGACCTCATTGGGGACAATATGTGTGAACATGAAAAGTAGAATGTAAATGACATGAAAATCCACTTTTAGAGTTGTTAAAACTGGCTTGGACGTCTGCATTCAAGACTACCTTCATGATAGGGTCAAAGGGCAAAATACTTGCTGAGCACCAATTTAAAAGTAAGCAAGTGATGTAGTGTAATCAGTCTAAAGACGACTGGCTTACCCAATATGGCTTTGTTATCTTAACTTATCAGTCCTACAGTGTTTGGCTGCATTATTCTCACAAAAGCTTTCCTGATAGGAAATCTGCTCGTGTGAAATTTTCAACTATGCTACGTTTCCTAAAATGACTTTTCCCCTCATTTTCCTTCATCGCTAATCAACTCCTTTGGTTAATGTTGATATTATTTCCTGGATTTGTATTAGGTTGTGATTGTTATACTTATCTCCAGGCTTTTATTCATTAACTAACATGTTGGTGGAGGTTTCTTATCACTTTGTTGTGAAGACTGAGGGTCATTATTTGAATCTTTTGTGGGTGTGGTATTTTGAAAACAATCTGACTCAGGTGGTGTCAATTCCAGGATGCAAAGAATTTATGACTGCATGGCTGCAATCCCTCTGAGAAGAAAATAAGGGAGGTTGTAGAAATCTCCCAGAACTCTCCCCGCTTCTCATGACCCCCTTTTCCTCCACCGCACAGCTTTTTATCCTTTCCAGAATCTCCTCCCTTTGCCCGATGCAAGAACTCCCTTTTTTTTTTTTTTGCCTTCAAGCTCATCTCAAAGTGCTGCTGTATGAACAAAACATGCTTTCATAAAAATTAACTTTCTAAATGTCAATCCAACGGTTAAGTGGGAGAAAAATGCATGACCAAACTAGTGAGTGACCTCGACGTGACACCTGCATGCCTACAAACTGTAACTAGCACTATAGTCTGGTCTTATCAGACAATGCGGGACGGGGGCAAAGGTGAAAGGTTGATGGTGAAATGTGACAGAAATGTGGTTGAAGAGCCTAACATGGATCAATACAAAGCCACTATAGAGGCAAATATGACACATGGAAAGGGGACTGACGTAACATGTTAACATTTACTCCAATGCCATTATTCGAATAAAACTATATAATGGGCTGCCTATGGTGACATAAACCTCTCTTTTTTTTTAATATGATTATAGTAACATCTCACTTTTGTTTAAGGTGACATTTATATGTAAACAGACACAAATAAAAATGTTGTGTCATCAGATTTGTCATTAGTTATCCGAATGAATTAGCAGTCGGTCGGTAGTATGCTAATTAGCGTCATGAGTCTTCATCTGCATATTACATTTGCATATTATGTCTCCTGCATGTATATTTAATTTTAATATCCAGACTTTGGAATGCTTTTCTGATCAATTGTATTGCATGTTATGCAAGAAGAAGTTGCTATGAGTCTATGTTACCTCAATGACCTTTGCCCAAGTGAAACTAGAAAAACACAAGCTGTTGTTTAAGGTAGTAATGCGTACCACTTATATAATTGAAGGCACTTGTGGCAATTGCGTCATGTTTATATGCTTCAAAGAAAAATGTTTACCGTCAATGTTCCATACCATATGTGAAGTCATTTTGCTTTGTCTCTATATTTATCACACATACACTCGAAGATGGGATTTTTTTTTTTTTTTTTCAAATTGCTTCCAGAACTGCTGGTTGGCCAAATACATTCTTGATGCAGACAACTCGGCATCTTGGGGGTGAGAACTAAAGAACGTTTACATTGAACATAAGGATGTTTGTGTTTGCATATATACACAACTGCCATTCACATATACTCACATATAATGACAATTTTCCATGGAGGAAGTCATTTCCTGTGTCCTAAAATCCCCCACTAATTTCAGCAACCTCCCACACCTCTTGTTAAAAATGTACTTGAGGAAATGTTGATTTTTAACGCCCCCAAAATTGTCTTATCTAGAGAGTTCCAGCCGGGTGTACATTCGCTGTTATTGTATGGATTTGTAGCGCTCCAGGGAATGAATGTAAAAATCCAACATTTTCCCATATGCGTCCTTTCTCCCCATATTAGGAGCACAAACTGAGGTCAGTGACCAACGCAGCTGCACATGAAACAGCAGCGCGGGAGACAAAAGCTGACATTGGCTGGCGCTCTATTTGCAGGATTCCCATAAATGTCTGGGAGCCACTACAACACTTCCTTGGAGTTTAAATATAACTCATTGGGAGCTTTCTAGATTGGGATTTTTCTCTTCTTCACTGTTGCTAGCACAGCAAAAGTGATGACAAGTATCTCCGAGGGAGAAAAAAAAGTGGAGGCTGTGTGCTGCAATGAGGTGTCAACCTCATTTTAAGGTGTGACATTGCAGCATAAGGGTGGCTCACTAACACCTACAAA
This sequence comes from Syngnathus leptorhynchus, assembly GCF_054491065.1. Taxonomy (NCBI): domain Eukaryota; kingdom Metazoa; phylum Chordata; class Actinopteri; order Syngnathiformes; family Syngnathidae; genus Syngnathus; species Syngnathus leptorhynchus. Next base: position 7,757,557 of record NC_141210.1, on the reverse strand, counting down.
AAAAAAAGTTCTGCGTTTTCAAAGCAAAGCTAACAGCAATCAACAAAATTTGAATTTCACCCCGCTTGTACATTCCACCTAATTCTACAAGCACAAGAGCTACAAAAAATGTCTCTTTGAGGCATATGCTAAATTTGAATTTTCTCGAAAAATGTCAATTTTAAAAGCTGCTGCACCATTGCCCACATGATCATACAGTAAATAAACGTTTTATTCTCACAGGAGTGTTCAGGTCTTCATAACGCAAAAGAAAAGCACAAAGTTCACTCGTTTATGCATAACGCTGTTGCCATGACAACGCAGGGTTCCCCAAGTAAAGTTTGAGGTACTAAACGTGCACTTTGTACACGAGTCATAAATGGGCATCCTTTCTGTGCGCTTACTTACGTCATAGGAAATATATCACCCATCTGCCAGGAGTGAAAAGAGTGAATAAAGAGACCCCCGAACCCGCCCCGCCCTCCCCCAAGGCAGACTGGGTGTGCCTGCGTTTGTCACTATGTGCTCCGAGCTTGTTTGTAGCCTGAGGGGCTGAAGCAGTAGTGACGGAGCGGAACGAAGCACATCCCTACTGTGGGAACCAAAACGGGCAGAGCAGAGAGTCCTGCCGCCACGTCTTTGTGTGTTAACTAATCTGAGGCCCCATACTGGGAGCTTGTCACTGTGACACAGCAGGGGGGGGGGGGGCAACTGCCATCCTGCTAACAGGGCTCACGAAGATCTGGTTATCACTTGAGTTGAGGGGGGGGGGGGGTTGCATGAGTAAAAACAGACCACCAGAACCTTAAAGTGACCAATATGGACGAGGGAGCAGGTGTTATTTTAAGAAATGCGGCTCAAAATGTTTGGAAAGATACTTTGTGAGGTAAAAACTTCCAGGTGTGGAAATCTATGGACGTCATTGTGGAGTGACGCATTCCTTCCCACTTGCGTATGAGTCAAATCCCACCAATGACCTCATGTGTGTTTGGCACAAGGATATCCCTCTCTTTTCGAGGCACAATGAGGCAGCTTCCTGTTTAGAGAAGCGAACCCTCACTCAAAACTCGCCCTCGATTTACGTAACATCCTCGTCCTTCGGTGTCTAATCGACACTAACACTGGTGGATTAAGATGACCTTCAGAGAGCTGTGACCTTTATGATTGTGCGGGGAAATATTCAGTATTACAGGAAACGGTTGATTCAACGGGAAGAAGATGAGGCACACTTGCACAATCTCTACACTAAAATCATCATAATATTAAAAATATATCTCAGTATGTTGAACTGGGGATATGATCCAACTCAATGCAGCTAATGGCAATAATCGAAATCAAAAATGAAGGTCTGGCTCACAATCACTGCTTTTTGTTCATCCCAAGTTGTTTGTTGTTGTGAGGTCAGTCAGGGATCCACCAAACTCATTGAGGGGCACAATCACGTAGGGACCAGTTGGAAGCTTGTGGTGCAGAGATTGAAATACATTAAAATAATGAAGAATGCCCTGCATGGTCTTTATGGAGTCTAAAGGTCCGTCTCTACCTAGCATGATTTGATTTACATGATTGTAAAGTTAAATGTTTTAGAAAAATTGTCTGAAAAATTGCTCATCTCTGTCATCCATAATTAATGATTGAATGAAGGAAGGTATGATTAGTTTGCAAATGAGGATTTTGTTTGGTAATTTTTGATTGTTTTGTAATTCCTCTCTCTGTTTTTGTGTGTATTTTTTATGCTTTGTTGTATTTGCTTTTATTTTGTCTTGTTTTACCGTCTGCAGCCAAATCAGTTTTGTGAATTTATTTTCAATTCCCAAAATACAACTCAAATAAATAGATGAAAACAGATTGATCTGATGGCGTCACTTTCTTCCCCGAAATCCATCGAGCCTGAAGCCAAACTCGAAAACATCTCTGGGAGGGAGAGGAACGAGTGAAGGACAAGGAACGTTAAGAGTGGGACAGCCCACTCAGCGTGGACTGCTGGCCCGGACCGTGTCATTCCCACTCACGTCGCTGTCGTGTGAGAAGCTCGTCACATCTTCCGATGCTACTTGTCAACTTTTCGCTGGACTTTTCCAACTTTTTTTTTTTTTTTCTGCTTACAGGTGCGTGAAAACTTTTGAAAGCTGCTTTGATCGGATGCACCGTTCTTATTATTGTCAATGCAACAAATACGATGCACGGTTCGTGGTGGTACGGACCTTCCGCTCAAATAACATTTGAATATTATTATGGTTTAAATGAGACATTTTTATCCAAATGTGATGACTTTATATTTTAATACCGTATATGTTTCACGTTTTGTCAACCTATTGGTACGGTTAAATTTCTAGGATTTCAGCAATTCGGTCTAATATGTGTTTTAAACAAAGAAAATTCTTCAAAAAGCGTTATTTTTTGAATTTAGTATACTTTTGGTGTGGGTTTCATTGACTCATTCAGAATTCAGTTTTTTTTTTCCCCCTACCCTGCATTGGATGCTTTTGCCAGCGATTTTAATTCATTGCAGCGTGTGGTTAGCTGTCATTTTCAAATTGTGGTGGCTTTTCCCATCATGATTATTTAGTGTGACATTGTGGAAATGCAACTCTAGATATATTTTGAAAATGAAAGCAAGAAAATATTTTTTTTTTAATCATGACTTTCTTGGTATTCTTTTTCAAATTCTGTTCTTTTTTTCCCTCTCTCTTGAACGATGCAGGTAGACTCGCATCGCCCCCTTCTGTGCAATCCAGGAACTGAAAAAATGTGAAACATTCTCAAACCGCAGGAAATCCTATTTGACTACATCAAAGGAAACGCTTGCATGCCATAGTTGGACACATTTTTTCCCTTCCATTCTAAAATTCTTTACAAAGAGGAAAACAATGCATCACCAGAAGACTGTATAACCAAGGCCACATCTGAGGATTTAATTTCCAGAATTTACAGACGAGTGACATGTCAACAGATTCTATCCACGTTGCTTACGCTGTGGCAACTCCATCCGAGATGGGCTTCTCCCCGTCGACAGGAAACCTGCTTCGGATGTTTCGGGAGTACCAGAGTAATGCGGTCATCCTCGAGCACTACAACTTCACAGGCAAGCTGAAGGAGAACAAATACAAGGAAGGACTCAAACCGGAGGCCATTGCGTTTCTGCTGGTCTGCCTACTTATCATTCTAGAAAATGCCGTGGTGCTCGTGGCCATCTGGAAGAACAAGAAGTTCCATCTGCCTATGTATTATTTACTGGGCAACTTGACTCTGTCTGACATGCTGGCAGGTTTCGCCTACATGGTCAACCTCATGACGTCTGGTGCCAACACATTAAGCATGACCCCTGTGTTGTGGTTCCTAAGGGAAGGGGGCGTGTTCATCATGCTGGCGGCATCCGTCATCAGTCTCCTGGCCATCGCCATCGAACGCCACGTGACCATGGTGAGGATGAAGCCGTACCAGGGCGACAAGCAGGGCCGAATGTTCGCCCTGATCGGGGCGAGCTGGGTGCTATCCGTGCTGCTGGGCGTCCTGCCCGTTCTGGGTTGGAACTGTATGGGTCAGCTGGACCAGTGCTCCACCGTCCTGCCGCTCTACGCCAAGAGTTACATCCTCTTCTGCGTCACCGTCTTCATTGCCATCCTCATGTCCATTGTGGTTCTCTACGTGCGCATTTTCCGCATCGTGAAGTCCAACACCCAGCGACTCGGCTCAGGCTCGCAAAGAAAAGGCCTGTGCAGGAAGTCCCAAAAGTACATGGCCCTGCTCAAGACCGTCACCATAGTCCTGGGAGTCTTCATCGCATGCTGGCTGCCGCTCTTCATCTTGCTGTTGCTCGACTTCTTCTGCCCGACCAAACAGTGTCAAGTACTCTTCAAGGCTGACTATTTCCTGGGCATCGCCATGTTGAATTCTCTTCTCAATCCCATCATCTACACTTTGACCAGCAAGGACATGAGGAGAGCCATCCTCAGGCTCCTCTGCAGTCGATGCCTTCTAACCAAAGACGGACAAGTGAAGAAGATCGGGATGCCCTTCCTGGAATGCAGCACCAGTAAGACGGACGCTGCTGCTTCTCACAGACTGGAGGGAGTGGAGACCACCGTGTCTTCTGGGAATTTTACACCTTCAACGATAAAAGCCATCTTTCCTAAATTGTCCAAGACATGACACTGACTTTGTATGGAAGCAAAGGTTAGGAAGATATGTTTTCAAAGCGAACCACGTCAGGAGTTACAAGAACGGTGTTGCACTCAACCTTTCGGGTATTGCTCAACTATGAATGTGATAGTGAGGTTCCTTTTGGTAACCAAGCAGATTTCAGGGGGGGACAGTGATCCCGTGGCCCCCCCGTAGCTCCGCCTGTGTTGTCCCATGACTTCAGGTCTACCCTTCTGGCACCAGATCCTGAAAGTGAGGCAAAATGTGGTCCAGCCCAGATTCGGTCTCAACAAATTGTAAGCAACTGTAACGGTCCTTAAGCCTTTCTCAAGGCCAGTGTTAACTAAACTTTCTGGTGGAATGCCATTTCATCTCACCACTGTTTACTTTTTGAACAAAAACTGAAATGGAAGAGCTCAACAGATGTTTCACATAAATTACAGCCAATTATGCTGTCCATCCAAAAGAGTGTAACCAAAGCCAGAGCATGAGATTTAGCCATATCTCCGCTCCCTGTGTAGCAGATAATGATATGTTGTTGCAAACATGGAGCATCCACACCCAATGTCTGCAGCCCAAAAACCTTGTAATTTCTGCCATCTCAGTTTTGGTCAGGAGAAATGTAGGCTAGAGCCCCCCCCACGCTAGACGTCATATGGTTCTCTTGGTTGGCTTTCAGCTTTGGGGGGGGTCCTTGGAACATATAGCGGTGGATGACGCACGGTTGAAAGAAATTAAAGCTGGACAGAGGCTTCTAAAAAAAAAAAAAAAAATTGAGTGGCATGATAGTATCCTGTGGCTTAAGACGAGCCTTGAGAACTTTGTTAGTGGAGAAAGTTCAAGTTGATGGGAGTTGCATGATTTGGATGGACAAAGCGATCTGCAGGCTGCACTGTTAACTTTTACATGTAGCAAGAGAAAAGTGAGCATTTTGTTGAGCACATGAAGAGAAAACATTTTGTAGTTATATCTTTTGTAAATACTGTAAGTAGTTACTGGTGAGCTCATCAAAACTGTTTTTAATGTAAAATTCCTAAGTTATGTCCATTTGTATGTGTGCACTGAATAAACTATTTGTATTGAAATGTCTACATGTCGCGCGAGTGAACGAGTCGAGCATTGTTTTTGGAAACGAGGTTTTCCATGTGGAAAAATTGCAGTTATGTAAAAACATGCCATGCTGCACTGGCACAATAGATGAAAATTAATGTACTAAATGTGTGTACAATATACAGTTTGTACATCTGCTCACTAATGGTTCTTCCTTTAAAGATGTTTTAATTCCTACCTCTCTAACAGTTGTCAACATTTTCACCACCTACCACACAAAGATTGTACAATACACTCTGGTCCATAAAACCATGAACTCATCTGTACGTGTATTTTGGTAACTTTGACAATGTGGATACCACAAGCTCAGTCTGCGATATTAAAATGTTTTTTTTTTTTTACTTACTGGTAAATGTTGTTGTGTAGCTTTATTTAAATGAGTGGGCCTGCATAGAACATATTGTAAAGAAAATGTTTGTCTTCCTCTTGAGCAATGACGTGTTTGCATTAATTTGACTAAAATCCAATTAGTTCTAAAATAGCACTGGTTGCATTTCTTGGATGAACAATTCAACTGAAATAAATATTAAGGAATGGCATTACCGGGTAGAGAACAAAATATGAATAAATCTACTCACTAACTTGTTTCTAAAGGTTTAATTGAAGGTTAAAATTGTACAAAAGTAAATAAGAAAATACAAGTACAATTATCAGTTGCATAACTGCTACCTTAAAATGATAGAAAATAACCAATAAACTGCATATTATAAAGACTTAGCGACATCTAGTGGCTAAACAAGTGAACGACACCAGATTTTATTTTTTCTATTTGTGCCGCTGCTGTATGTGAAAAACAAAGCTTGCTTACAAGTTGCCCAAACGCATTCCTCTACCATTCGTCACTCACAAAACTCCATAAGTGGTCAGCGATGTCACTTTGAGATTTCACAGTGGTGTCGATATTGATGGGAGTTGCAACATCTGGCCCATAATGTACTGCAAGCAGAGAAACTTGGTTCTAATAACACCCTCAGACCCACACTTCCCAAATAGAAATCACAAGACAGTACCTCCTTTAAGGATGTGCGGCTTTGTATCGTATTCCCAATCGATCCTGGTTATTAGGTAGTTCAGCTTTGCGACATATCTGTTGGGCAAAGATGGCAAAATCTTAATACAATCATTGGGAGAGAAAGAAGCGCTTTAGAAAATTCTCATGGTATCTGATGCGCGACTAGCAATGACTGAAGAGTGGACACGTACTTTGCCGAAGGGATGATCTCCGTGGTGTCTTCGTCCACCTCGTTCTGCAACATTGTGAGTTCGTTGTCCGGGCTCCTCAGTCGTTCCAGCTCGCTCTGCAGGAACCTGAGCTTGGGGTTGAGGATGCTAACAAACATTCATCTTTCACTGCAACACTAGTCAGAAAACAGTAAGTACATTTTAGAGTCAGGGGTAGTCTCTAAATTTTAATATTGTATGTAGTAAAAAGGATACTGCAATTCTGAGTCCAACATTTGATTCTTGGCAGTGAACTGCCTCAACTGCTCATCCAAGTTCTCCAACTCCTTTTCCTGTAGCATCTTCTTCATGTCAGTAAGCCGGTGGACCACAATCTCCTCTTGCTGAGTCACATCTGAAAAGGAAAAGTATTTGTAAAAAAAAAAAAAGAGTGGGCCCAAAAGTGTCTGAAGAATAAATTTCAAAGACAAAATGCATGTATGCCAACTTCAGTCGGGGTGCAAAGCACAAAGCAGCTGCAGTTAGACCCAAAAGTGAAAACATAACAATTTGAATGAATGCATGCCTTTTAAAATCTGCATCACTGTCGCTTTTGTCTCCATATGTCGATCATAAAAGGCTTGCTGCTCAGTCCTCATTTGAGTTAGTATCTCAGGTTGACTGCTGGTCAAGTCCACCAGTGTATCCAGAGATTCCTGAATGTCATGCAAGTTATTCACTAACATTTTGATGACACTGGAAAGAAAGAAAAATAAGAGCAGAAAGCACGGTAAGTCACCATTTCTTGATCGTACTTAATTCAAAATTTCAGGCATTTGTAGCATTTAAAGACGACTTTTAATCCATACAATGTAAATCATACGGTCAAAACGCATTCGTGACTATTATTCAATCAAACATGTAAACTTCAAAACAGTCGTCATCGCTGGTAAAAAAAAAAAAAAAAGACGTTTAAACGTTTGCCTCGCAGTCGATAACTGTTACGGCGATACTTAAAAACGACAAAAATGCTGTCTTAATATCTTACTACTAAGAGTCTTATTATTAATTTACGAAAGACTTGAGTGAAATAATCGACAAACCTTCCGTGTTGTTCTTTGATTCAAATAGGCGCCACTGAGCCCAGTCTTCTTTTTTGCGCAAAGATCGAAGTCTTACGGCCTTGGTGTTTTCATACCGCCCCCTGCTGCCCAGGAGTGAGCATCTATTGGCGTCATATAAGCGTGAAAAAATAAGATAATTTCATCTCAAAGAACAAGTCGTGTGGCTCAGACATGTTTTGACCACTGGAGACTAAGCTCTAATGTTATTCAATTTTAATTTAAAACAATTCAGAGCAAATAAAGTATGTATAGCACTTTTATTGAAGATTGAATAAAGGTGGAAAATTAAATGACATCTGGTCTATGAAAATGTGCTGCAGTCTAGTATTTAGTGACTCTTACACTATTACGCGGTCTTGTTTTTTTGCTTCTCTTTCTTCTGTTGATCTTTCCGTCTTTCCCTTCCAAGCTGTCTGAAGAACAGTCTCTTGGGATTCAAACCATATGCCTTCAGTCTTTGTTTACTAAACTCCTGATCTCCTATTTTCACTCCGACCGTTCGTTTGCCGCGTCCACCTGATTGCTTTTGCTTCTTCTTGGCCAATTTTGTCTTGGCTACGTCTTTAACGTGAACCTTGTCATCGGCAGCCGCTGGCTGGACTTTCTCCTCGAGTTTGATCTCCTCCTCAGGTTCCTCTACATTAGACCCAAACTGCTCCTCCAATGTGTCCTCTAATTTGATTTTTTTCTTGAGAAACTCCTCCTCTGGTCCCTCCTCGTCCGATGTGTCCATCATTGAGGCTGTGCCGCCGTCCTCGCCTTCTCTGTTGCGTCGTTCAGCATTTTTCACACGGTCGCGTCGTTTCTTTCCCATCGTGGATTTTGCAGTTGACACCTCATTATCGTTTCTGGTGAATCATAGGAGATCAAAATGTAAGAATTTTTTTTTCCCCCCATCAGCCATACGTACATGAACCACACTGTGTACTACTCACTCAGAATACAAAGAAACAAGTATTTCTTTTCTCTTCTTAAAATTCTGTGATTTCAACTTGTAGTTCCTCAAATCATTCATCTCCTCCTGGTCAGATCTAGAAAGGGAAAAAAATAGCTTGAAAATACACTAAATAGTTGTGAATTGCCTGTCACTGTACAGTCTGGCTCAGTACCTGAACATGCAGGTCTTCCTCAGAGAGCACCATCGATTGAGTTCCTTATCCTCAGCGCTCAAGATCTGTGAAATTAAGAGAGCCCATCCTTCAAGTCATATCTAAACATCGATATAGTTAAGACACAATGTGGTCTGCTCAGAGAGAAGATTAAAGTTCATGATCATTCCCTGGTCAGAGCTCTCCCCTGAAGGAGGCAATACCAGATCATGGACAAGGCTCATCATTGCAGCACCATTGTAACAATGCTGTGTCTTCGAAAAAATTTTCAGTGGGCCAGAGTTAATGACAGTGACTTGACACATTGCAAAAGTGTTGATGCGTACCTCATTAGTGGACAGACCAAAGTCATTGGGCAGGACCGGCCTGTAACGAAACCTGCACGGGAGGTCGTCGATGACGTCCTCGTAGTCCAGTTTATAGTATTCATCCAGGTATTGCTCAAAGCTCTTCTCCTCTGAATTATAAAAATGATTCATTTAGACGGATGAAATATTAAAACGGTCCATTTTGTGCACTTACGAGGATCGAATACAGGCTTGCTTTTCGTGACCGCTTCTGCAAATTGAGACTTCTTTCTCTTCTTGCCCATTTGAGGTATATCTTCCTTCTTCATTTTCTTCCTCTCCTTTTTCTTCTTTTTAGACTCACTGTGCTGGCTGGGATCGTAGTCGGCATCCATCTGTTTGAATTCGCGAGACGATGGTCACACCAATTCCGAACCTTGCAAAGAATGAACTTACAATGAAATCCTGGTCGTCACAGTGCGGTGCCGAGGCATCGTAGTCGGCCTCGTCTTCATACGTTTCTTCTCTTTCTTCTCCTGTCCACGTGTCCCAGTTCCAGTGCTCTGTTTGACACAGAGACAACCAAACAACTTCGTATTAAGCCACCCATACACCTAATAACATGGTTAAAAAACTAGACAGGAGCAGCAACTAATAAAAAATTGTAACTTTACCCTCAAGATTATCGTCGTCTTCAAATTGAGGCTTCTCTTCTTCCTGCTCTTTATAGTAATTATCTCCAAAGAATTTCTACAAATACAGAGAAGGTGCATAAACACGCATGAATTTCATCCCATGCCTTAATGTGCAATCCTTGTTGCTGAGGTAAAACCGAAAGGTCGCTTGTGATTGGTCGGTATTACTTTGCGCATACCCGGTTTGAAATTTATGGGTACAAAATTGATTCTGAAATAACTGTGCGCCCACCTGCATGAGCTGGTCATGATGTTTTGGATCAAAGTCTCCATCCAGATCAGCCTGACTAAAAGCCAGCTCGTCATTGCCAGTGAGCGCCTGAAGAGTCTTCAGCTTCTCCGTGATCTCTTTTCGCTTCAAGTTCTTCAGTTGCTTCAGCTGCTCCCGTTTTTGCTGTTTCTCCTGAGAGTTGTGAAAGAAACAGAAAGAATGAGAGGCCCAATAGATGAAATTTTCTAGTGCTCCTTTTTACGTACCATTTTCTTCCTTTCTTTCACTTCCTCCCTTTTGCGTTTCCTGCGATCGTCTTTGGCGCGAACCGAGGTGGCGATGTTACGAGGGTAGCTCTTGATCTGATGAGCATCGGGCTCCTCAAAACGGAAATTATAGCTTCTCTCAAAAAGCTGCTGTTGCTCCAAGAACGTCTCGCCTTCCTCTTCAGAATCCTCGACATCGTCCTGGACCACCTCCTCGTATGTCGGGATCCTTCAAAAAAATAATACGTATATAATAAACAACCCACCACGAGTCTGGCAAGTAAACCACTACATGCAGTGTGTAATAGGAAGACAAATCTGGAGGGAAAAAAAAAAAGAATACCTCTCGCCATCATCATCATCATCATCGTCATCTTTGTAGCGTTTGTTAAGAACGTAGTCTCGGAGGAAACATTCCTTCTCATCCAGTTCTGGATCATTCCAGTAGTCTCGTAGATATTTCTGTCACAACGTTATCATACTAGTTTTGTGAGCTCACAGACTTGGGCGAAAAAAGAGGAATGAACAAATGCAACTTTTATCACAATTTCTAACACCACCAAATGTGAACCTCTGCAAATATTTTCATGTGTACAGTACATGATTTTATATATATATATATATATATATATATATATATATATATATATATATATATCTTTGACCTTACCATGTCCTTCACCTCCTCTGGTCCATCAAAATCAGTCTGCCCTTTCAGCCAATCCAAATAATCCGCTTCCTCTTTGTCCTATAAGTATAAGAACACGTCGAGATCTTTTATTTATTGTGTGTTAAATGTGCATGTGTGATGTTATTAAACGTAAGTAATAAAACCTGACCTTTTCCTCCTGTGTTTTTATCCTCCTAGTTAACAGCTGGGAAACTTCTTCTCCACTACTATTCCTGCCGTCATCATCATCGCTCTCGTGGACTAACTTGCGGAAACTGAAAGAAACGGTTGCAGTCAGGGTTCGTACTTCTGATTTGAGCTATTATCACATGTGGTTGGTTGATTAAAATAAATGTACTTGATTTGTTTAGCATTAAAAATTATTTTTTCGTACCTTTCTTTCAACTGCTTCTGCTCCTGAATGTAGCTGGGGGAAGAGGCCCTCTAAGAAAGAAAAAGAACAATTACAAACTTTTCCAAATTGCTTAACTGCGGTAACTTGGTTCATGACAATACCCACTGCTCGTCTTTCGGCTGCCTCCTCGTCATCACTGTCACTATCCTCGTCGTCATATTTTCTTGAAGAAGAAAAAAAAAAATCAAATGCATTGCATTTGAAAAATGGTGGATAAAAACTTTCCGGACTGCAGATATAAATCACATTTAGTGGGTCACATACCCCTCCTTCTCCAAGATGACTTTACGCTCATAGTCCTTCAGGTACATGGGCTTTACTTTTGACTTTGAAGTTGATGGTTTTACATCATCGTTTGGTGTGTCTAAGAGAAGGACACAAATCATTTAGTCAAAATACGAACATCAAATTTAAAAAGAGATATTGACGAATAACCTGAGTAGAATTTGGTATCTTTCTGATAGATCTTCGGGTCTTTCTTCTTCAAGAGTGACAATGTCCTGTAAAAGTCCCTTTCAACCTCTGGATCCAACTCCTGGAGGATTGAACACAAATAATTACACCGATTTACTTTTGCTAAGAATTTGAAGAGGCGAAAGCGATGCTAACCACTTCACTTTCGTCCGAACTGGATTCGGACGATTCGGAATCATCGTTCACTTCTCGGTCTCCAAATCGATCCTTCACTGCACGGCGACACACAAAATTCAAGTCAAAAACAGAAATAGCCAAGAAATAAATAGCCATCGCTGTCTACGTTGGCACGCGCAACTAATGTTTGAGCCAGCGTTAGCTAACACAAACTTACACTTCTGCAGCTCTTCCTTCTGTCTGTATACGTCATATCTCTTTGCGAATTCTGTGTTGATTCTAAAACCTTCTTCATCAGACATGATACGGTTTGGCTTTAGAACGCGTTTATATTATAAAAGCTGGTGAAACTAGCATCCTAGCACTCGACAAAAGCGTGCAGAGTGTAAAGCATGTGGTTTCCGGTGCACGTACCCGGGTTGTCCTGTAGAGGGCGTACTCATACTGAATATATCTTAATGACGTAGGAAATCAATAATTCCATATTACACAAATCATATTTCACATTTTATTCCTGTAGTACACATACATTTTGGAGAGGTGTAAACCCACCAGAGAGTTATAAAATGTATTAAAGTATATTTTCAACCTATGTAAAATGATTGGAAAACAAATATAAGGATCATTTGTAGCAATCAACACAAACTTAATACCACAAATTTGATGAACAACAAATAGAAAAAAGAAAAGAGAAGAATAAAATCAAATCACACGCAAATATAGATAAAGGTAATGCTGTAACAAGCTATTATTTACATAAGATTCAAATCAATGCAGATGTTATGTTTCTCCTGTTTATCTCAGCCGACAAGGCCAAATGACGTATATGAGTGGTAGGGGCGTCATCACATTACAAAACATATACTAAAAAGGATATTGACGTGGGGGGTATGTGAAACATGATCTTCATTGATCAAACTAACCTTGAGTTAGGTTTGCTCAGAAGACTGGCGTCAAACAAACATCTGGTTACTCAGATTTAATTGACAGCTTTGACCTATTTTCGGGATAAGATGTTCATGTGGACTAAATATTGACGGTCCACAATGACAGTAGGTGAACGGCCTGTGATGAAGCAGAGTGCAAACACAAGTTCAGTATACTCCAAAAACAACCTGATCAAATTGAGGAGCAAAATTTACATCCATCCATTTTCTACAGCGTTTGTTCTCATCATCCTATAGTGATATTGTTCATGTTGCCTGTAACAGGCACATATGGTGTGAAGTGTCATGGCACCCTTTCCCGTTATCAGGCTTCCTACGCTTCCATTCATGCTCAGCCTTGAACTTTGTCCATGACAACAGAAGAGCTGCGTGCTGTCGTCAACCCATATGCATCTGCTGAAAACATAGCCATTACCTTTTACAGATAAATTGATTTTTTTTTTTACCAAGTACAGGAAAGTAGGCCCAGGGGCGGAACTCTCTGGTCACCCCACTGGTCTTCTCAAGTCAAGGATAAGCTTTTGATAAACAAAAGTGACACTGGCTACAGCTATCCAGATCATTACTTGGCAGGTAAAGCAGCTCTCTCCTGTGTTTACCTGTCAGCTCAGATGATTAGAAGCACATATGGCCAAAGACAAACTTCTTACTTTCTGGACCTGGATTAGAAAGAAAAACATTTTTCGCTCCGGCCCCGATGAACTTCTCACACTGTTTGTATTCCAAATAAATGTGATCTCAGAGTGTTGTGGGTTTTCAAGAAGCCACAAAAAAATCCCTTGGGTTTTCATTTGCACTGTGTCGTCTTTACCTTCTAGGAAAAGGTCTATTCTTTTCAAAGAAGCACTCTTGTCCCTCTCCAAATAGAGAGCACAGAAAAACATCACGTTTTCAGTCACGTGTTTGATTTACCCAGCTGTTAAACTGAAATATTCTATTGCACATAAAAAGGGCTGTAGATCAAAACTGTCCCACACATATCTTAAACAATGTGCGTAATGTGGTTCACCATATAAAATGAGGAATTTGAAAACAATTAAGATGAAAACCACCAATGGACATATGCCTTCCAAATGTGCATTCATTTGTGACTTTTAAAAAATGGATTCTATTCAATGATGACCATATGTTAAAGTTTTTTTCATTTGCAAAGTAAAGCAAAAACAAATACAAAAGTCCAGACAGGATTTGTAATAAATAGAGGTATTTATTTATATACAATAAATGCTGACAACAAAGGTTCCAGCACAGATATCATTTCCTAAACACAGAAGAATTATTTACATTTATGAACACCCTATTTACACACACATAACCTTTTGGTTGAAAGTAAAAAAAAAAAAAAAAATACATGTATGTACATCTACACAAAAAATTAAGATTATCTTCCCCCTGTGAACATCATAAAAATCTCTGAGGTGTAACAAGTCATTGATTTTATACAAATTATCTCTTGTACAATAACACCAACATGATCTTTTGAGAAACAATAAAAAGCACCATTCACTCACAATGCAAAGACCAGGAGCTTAAAAAGACTGTGATGTTTTTCTTCTGTTTGGAATTCTGCGATATGTTTTCCTCCTTAGGGGAGGTTATAAATATACAGCCCTACTGGTCACACATGGTTGCATCAAAGCTATTTCGAGGAATGCATTGGTCCTCTTCAGACGCAAGTTGAAATTTAAACAAATGTCTCTGATAAAAAGAACAGAAGATTGGAGCTACATGTGGCTGATGTATTATTCAAGGCACAAACCAGTGTGCAGCATTACTTGAGGTCCTAACTCTCACTGAGTGATTATTTTCCATCAATACTGAGGTGATTGCTGTTATAATAATAATTACACAGAAATCCTTTCAAGCAAGGTAGTTAGCAGTCCCACGCATTTCGGAAACAAAGTACATTAAACATGAAACAATCATAAAAGTCTTGTTTCAAATAAAATGATCTTGTTCCTAATTCAAGAAGAGAGAAAAAATGCCCAAATATCTCGAGAGAAGATAAGTCCATTCATATTTGTGCAGTTCATTATGAAGCCACAAATTGTAACTGAGAGATTTTGATTCATTTCAAGTGGTAACTTTGATCTTATAGTGCAAAACTTGCGTTAATTTAGGAGCTCAAAGGGTCGCTTCAATTTAAATCTTAATAAAACATAATGTGCCAAGCCTGCCATAGTATTCATTAGAAAAAAATCCCCCCCCAAAAAATAACTTCTAGGCTAAGCACATAAGCTAAGCTAAATACGGCTATGCAAAAAATACAAATCTTTGGTTCTACTTTCAGTCAAAATAAAAATTCCCTTTTCTTTCTGTGAAAAACTCCAACTTGCAAGAATGACCAAAATGAATGGAACCTGAATTTCTTCGAGGTTTTGTTGCATGTGCGGATAGAGTGGAATGATAATGCCTCTTGGAATTCCATCTCGTAAGCCACATGAGGTCAAGTTAGTTTTCATTGAATGTTGGGTTGTCCGCCTCTTCATTCAGGCTTACAACTTGTTTCTGTTAAGACAAAATATATCATCAGACATTATTGCGAGCACTTAAATCATAGACAACAAAGCTTAACTGAACTATTAGTAAACTGACTGGACTAGCTATGAGACTAATAGACTTACTCTTGGGTAGGAATACCCATCAGAGCTGTCGTTCCTCCAAATATGCACTTGGTCCTCGGTGGTTTTTTGGTAGACGGGGTTGTCAAAGTGGATCGTGTTGGTGTTTTTGAGCTTGTAGTTCTTCCACAGCAGCACACCGGCCAAAGCCAGCATACAAATGATCACTACACAAACCAGAGTGAAGTTTGGTACAATTGACTAGCATAACAAGATTGGTTTCTGAGACCAAAGTGACTTACCCAAAGGTAGGACAATGTATAAAGTAATTGGGGTGCTGGAGGATGTCGTAGGTAGCACTGCAGAAGAGTCATGGTGAAGGTCTGGAGAATAGATGGACAGAATCAGATAATCGTAACCAGCAATGTTCTATTTAAGCATTTACATGATCAGACCTTTACCTTGAAACGTGACCGAAGTTTGTGTGGTGGTCTGGGCGGCTTTGGGTTTCGTTGGCTGCTGTGAAGTTTTCCAAATTTCGGGTGTGCTGGTTCTGATCAAAGGCCTGGAGGTGCTTGTCACTGGTTTGACTACAAGTCTTGTGCTTGTAATGGGAGCGATGGTGGTGTGAGACTTGGGTGGGATTGTAGGCAACACAGGTTGGTTGGTGGTTGGAATCTGAGGATCCATGGGAGCTGCCACCATTGATAGAATATAATGAACAAAAAGAGTCAGAAAGTGAGTGGAATATAATAATCACATTTAAATTGAGTTAGATCGGACATACCTGGTACACAAGTCCTCATATCACTTGCTAGCATCATGTTATCGGGACAGACGCAGGTATATTGAGGGGGATGTCTTCCAACTTGTGGAGCTCCAAGGCACATGAATTCACAGCCACTATTAAACACCTGACACCAGTCTCTCCCTGCAAAATTAGTCCATGGTCACATAATAAGAGCGATATCTTTAAAAGATTGGTTGTCCAGAAGGCAAGGCTTTCAAATTAGCAGCCAATACTGATGACATGCTAATCATAACAAAGCAAATGTTGACATACCAGCAGGCTGTTTCAGATTATGATACAGAATAATATCTTCTGGAGATGATAAATGCTCTGCCACTGGAATGATGTCTCTGCCAGTCAATCTATTAGCACTGAAGATGGCATTGTTACTGACATCTGTCCAGAACACCTTTTCCTAAAGTGCAAAGAAGAAAAGTTCGTTTTGACAACACTATAGACAATACAAATGTGCATTTTCCGAGAATCAATTTTTAAGGGTGTATTTAAGTACCTCAAACACAGTGATTCCCAACGGGTGGCTGAGCTTATGTTCATCAATAATAATGGTGTGCCGCCCACCACCCTGTGTATCGATACTGGAGAGGGTGTGCAACTTTGAGTCCACCCAGTAGAGCCGCTGGTTCAACAAGTCTAGGAAATGGGAGTAGGTCAGTCAGTAATACTTCAAATAGATACGAGGTAATACAGGGAGACGAGAAGCTTGGCTGTACCGAGTGTGATTCCATTGGGCCACACGATGTTGTCAGTAACCAGAGCGATGCGGTCACCTCCATTCAGACCTCCCTTTTCAATTTTAGCAGGATTCCCCCAGTCAGTCCAGTAAACAAAACTGGCCAGATCATTACACACATAAATCATTGCAATCACAACATTGAAATAAGAAGGGTCAAGATGGTACTTACTTGCTGAAAGGGTCAACCACAATCGCTCGGGGTTTAGATAAGCCTCGGGAAAAGAGAGTCTTCCGACGATAACCGTCAGCGGTTACCACAGAAACGGTGCTGCGAATGCTATCGGTCCAATAGAGGTTGCCATGGATCCAGTCAAAGGCAATACCTTCAGGTGCATCGATGTCATGAGAAATCATTACAGTGTGGTGAGTAGTGTCATCTGCTGAATCCATTTGTGTTCTAGAATCAAAGTGAAAAATGTTTGGAATGGAAGCATATCAACCCCATCATGCCACCGGGTCAAGTGAAATCAAAGAAATAAAATCTTCCTTACCTGTAGATCTTCTTTTGGGAGATATCTGACCAAAAGATTTCTTTGGTGGCCATGTTCATGTCCAGAGCCACGGCGTTCTTGAGACGAGGAATGACTTGCGTGTATTCGCTTTTGTCCAAGGTCATCTTTCTGACTTCATGGCGATTGGTAAAGATAAGGTAAGCGATTGTTCCTACAAGATCATAATGGATGCTTTTGTTATATTCATCTTCAAATTTGTATTCAGAGAGAGATCATGGAGAGCTGATGTTTACCAATGGCTTTGCAGGCTTTGGTTGAGGGGTCAACTTGGTAACCTTCTTCACACTCGCATTTGTAACTGCCCATCTGGTTAACGCAGATCTGACTGCAGGTGTCTGGATCGGCGCACTCATCGATATCTGATGAAAAAATGACGATCGCATGAAATCCAGGTTTTGACCATCGATGTCCGGATGTGATTGGAGGAAATCCAATTTTTACCTTCACAGTGATTTGAACTAGCCAGTCGATATCCAGTGGGACAAAGACACTCAAAACCGATTTTAAGGTTCTTGCAGATATGAGAGCAGCCGCCGTTGTTAAAGAGACATTCGTTGAGGCCTGAAGATACATTTTTAGAATGAGGACATAATGGGTTGACATCTTCAACAATCTCAATCCTCACCACATTCCCTCAGAGGTTCATCTGACCAATCCCTGCAATCACGCTCCTTGTTGCAGACCTTATCCATGCTGATACACTCGCCGCTGTGACACTTAAATCGGGTCGTGCCGTCACATTCGGTTGCTGTAAAGAAAATCATGTCAGCAAAAGGGGAGCAAAAGCTTAATCAAAGTGGGGGGGGGTTAACTTCATACCATTGACACAGCCTTTTTCATCACTCATGTCCCTGCAGTCATAGCGATGGTTGCATTGGTAGCTTCCTTGAATGCAAGCGCCATCATCACATTGAAATTCATCAGGGCGGCAGGTGGGACGGACTAGAGGGATGCAATCCAACAGACATTTTGTTCATATCCCATTTCGGAAAAAGAAGGCACAGCAAACACATACCACAGTCGGCTTCATCGGATCGATCGAGGCAGTCGGCTCCTCCGTCGCACCTCCAGTTTCGGTGAATGCACTCCCCACTCCCGCAGCGAAATTCCAGGGAAGAGCATCGGTGAATCGGCAAAGGGGAATGTCCCGCCGTATCGCAGTTCTGCTGCCACTCGTCCGAGCCGTCCGCACAGTCTATATCGCCGTCGCAGGCCCACATACGTGGAATGCAAACACTGTTGTTGCACTGAAAAGAAGAGCTGCTGCACGTAACCGGCGGACAGGAGGCCTCGTCGCTGCCATCGTCGCAGTCGGCTTCCTCGTCGCACACAAAGGAGGTGGACACGCACTGGCCATTTGTGCAGCGGAATTCTGTGCTTGTGCAGTTTTTGGGCTCTAACAGGAAGGAGACAATGATATATATTAAAATATATATATATAAATAATGCTGAGTGCAGATTCCTCACCACAGTGCTCTTCATCAGCTCCATTCTCACAGTCCGGGTTCCCATCACAGCGCCAAGTGTTTGGTACACACCGGTGAAAGCGACCGGCGCAACTGAAGTCTGTTGCTCGACATGTTTTGGCCACTGGAAGACATATACCCGGTTTGAGATTCTAGAAATCATCACACAGGAGGGAGGAGGGAGTGATGGGACTGGGTTTTTTCATACTTACTGCAAATTTCAGGAAGCTCATCCGTGCCGTCTCCGCAGTCATCCGTGCCGTCACACACCCATCTATCTGTGATGCATCTCCCATTCCCACAAGAGAACTTGTCGCATTTTATCAGTGCACTTGCTGGAAATGGATAGGAACCAAATGACAATTTGTCCACTATTCCCCCCCCCCCCCAAAAAAAAAGACTTTGTTTTGAGATTTTGACTTTCACCGCCATTGACGGCTATAGACGTCAAATATCCATTTTATGCTGGAATGAGTTAATAAGGGTAACAAAATGTAGAACTGCCGAACTGGCATAAATCCGAGTCGGGAAATAAAATCTGGTGAATCTTACATGTCAATACTTGTTTCAACATTACCAAGTCAAAAGAAAAAAGTATCGGTGCAAGAATACTTTCATTATAAGCAGATCGAAATGACAAAAGAATATCGGATTCTAAGATCATGTGTGCTTCCTCAGTCATCTACTGAAAGAAATAGGTTGCCCCACTAACCTCCATCTAAAATGGAGCCACTGAACAAACATTTTATAAAGATGGTGACCTCAGTGAGGATAAATGCTTGGGATAATGAATGGATGGATATAGTCAAATCTCTGAACATGCTTGAATTCGTGCCACGTTCAATGGAAAACGTGACTTGAAAGAATTTGACTCTTTATTGCTATGGATAACTTTCAGAGCTATAAATCACAAGACTAACATCTGGTGGATTTGGCAGTGCTGGAAGTCTCTGTTGTTGCGGGAAAGTCAGGAAGTTTATGTTCTTAAGCATTTTAACAGGAAGTTGTGAATAGTGAAATGTTAGAACATCACAAGACATGTTGCAAAATATTATTTTCAAATATAGGGAGTAAAAGTCAAATAAATGATCAAGTCTTGTAATTGAGTTCACCGTGGTTGCATTTTTATCAATTGAGCTTAAAGGTCAAGAAAGATAACATTGACTCATCGCTGGCGTTATTGACTGGGAATAAAACCAATATTTGGAGAAGAAATGTGCTGCCAAATTTTGTTGTGTTTGATTGATCACTTGGGAGAAAAAAATCTGGCACGCTGTGAACTTTCCTGGTAAGGACATTAAAAACAAATACAGATTTGAAAAATAACACTTGGAGACTGTGTGTCAGTTTGAACACGTTTTACAACCGACTATTTCTCAAAACTGGGTGGGAACAGGTCTGACCAAAACTGAAACTGTCTTTGTATTGGAGGAATTCCATTCATTTGCACACTTTCAAAGTTAGGAAAAAAAAAAGGGGCATGGGGGGGGGGGGGGTTAGGATTGGGGATGGAGCGGGAAGAAACCAACCAATCTTCATGTTGGACAAATACAGTCATCGTGCCTCTAAATATTCCCATGGTGGATTTAAAGAGTTCAACAAAAATCAAGTGGGTCAACTTCCACTTGAAGAATGACCGACTGTCCCTGAATCTGATCGTCTGCAGGATCTGCTGAGTGCCAATAAATTAATAGCAGCTTACAAAGATCATTAAAAAATGTAACTGTTGAAAGATGCCTGCAAAGCATGCAGGCTTAAATGTCAATAATAATAAATGAAGGGAACATGCGAGGCTGGGAATATTTCAGAAAGAGTAGGAATGTTTTGACCTACATTCTGGGAAACGCCGTTTAAACCCCCCCCCCCTCCCTCCCTCCCTTCCGCCGCCCCACAAACCACCATCATCTGGCATCCGGTACAGTCAGAAGAGTGGGCAATTTAAACCCGAACGCAGACCTATATTTATTTGAAACAATCTATATCTTACCAGAAGAGAAATCTGAAATGTGTTAGAATTTGTACACAAAAAAAAAAGAATAGATGGAATGAATGTAAACTTACTTGTTTGATGTTGGGAGTAGATTAGAAATGGCAACAACACATAGAACGGATCCATGGTTTTAACACACAAAGTCGACTTTTTAATGATACTATAAGGTTTCAAAAGAGCAAAGTGATGTGATGTGTGATGCTGCTGACGAAAGAGATGTTTGGCAACAACACGAGACCCATTTCAATGTGGCCCATCGGTGGGTGGGACCATGGGGTCCAGGGGGGCCCCGGTGGTTAGGAAGGCGGGATTTCAAGTGGTGTGATTTGTGAGCAATAGCAAACTCAACAATACGGAGGCGGAGCTCTCTGCCTTGGAGATGATTTTTTACTATGAGTAACTTTAACCCCTTCGCAGAAGGCTCACGTGCGCACGTGGCAACATTGGAGGTTTTTTTTCTGCTTTTTTCTCTGAAAGTTGTATTTTGACCCTTGTGCAATACATTCTTGACATGAGCGCAGCACAGGGGTTTTTATTGTGATTTAAAATCTCTAAAAAAATCATGCTTGGAATAAAAGTTTTGAAAAAAATAAATAAATCTAAAAAAAAAAACAAAAAACCTCACTCATCAAATTGTCAGGGAAGGAAAAAAAGAGCAGATTCAAATCAAATGAGTAAAACACTTTTTTTTTTTTTTTGGAGAAACAATGGACTTTCAATCTTTTCCTCCCCTGACCCTACACGCAAAGGTTTTCTGGTTATTCCGGTATGTTTGCTCCCATGTCAGTCACTTCTAAATGGCCTGTTTACACATGTCGAACAATCCCTTAGCTGCCTTCTTCCCAGAAGATTAATTCAGGTTTTACTTGAAGCATTTTCTCTTAAATTGAAAATTGTGTGGTTTGATCATGCCTTAACTTCTCCAACAAATAGTAAAATAATACTGTTGATTTACTCATTTGAAAACTGCATGTTTGAGATTACTAGTGGGCTGGGAGTGGAGGCTTAGATAGGTTTAATAGCTCAGTGAATATATACTTTGGTCTACTCTCATCACCTTGAACTTGAAAATGATAAGAATGAGGGTTGGAGCGGCAAATGTCAACAAAGAAGTTGGAAGGCAAATAGAATGATGCCAGAATGACAACCACAGCTGTACAAATATATCATGAAAATCTCAATGAAGACAGTAGCAGTAACATGAGCTCAGTGAAATCATGTCATGAATGCCGCTCAGACTAACTGATAATAAAGAGCATACTGTGGTTAGTACGCCACCTAGCGGTCAGAAAAAAAATCAACAGCTTTATTACGAGAAGCCTTTATTTTTTTTTTACTTTTTGGAATCCAGTGACACCGACACGAGAAAATGGTCCCGTCCCTCCCTCCCTCCCTGTTTACATACACAACCTGAGAGGGAAGGGCTGCGGGTGGGCCGTACCATAATCCCGCTTGTAGTCTTAAATTACACAGAGATAATAACAAAGACACATCCAGGTGCAATTCCACAAACGCGTAACATGCATTCAAAAGGGAACACAGTGACTCTTGGTTCACTTCTCAAAAGGATGACAAACTAACATAACTTTAATAATGATAATAAAAAAAAAAATGCTGTCTATGTGGCCCGTGATCAGTCTGTTAAGTCAGGATCTGTCAATTTTCCAATTAAAGAGAAGAAAAAAACAAACAACGCGACACCCCCCCCTCAAATGAGATGCTACTGATCTTAAGAAACCATGTTTAAATATGAAAGTGGATCGTTCATATTCATTATTTGCTTTTAAATCAATGATACAATTTCATGAGAATATAACAGTCTCACTAAAACAAAATCTGATCTAGGTAAAACTAGGCTTTCACACTGAACGTCTTCCTGCTGTACCTCGAGAAAAAGGTCTAAGTTCCAGTCAAGTAGGTCAGTGGGCCATTGGTCCATTTAGGAGTGGTTCAGGTTCAGTCCTCTTCGCTGCCGCTGGCCGAATGCTCCTGAAACAAACGCAAATGTTCAATTTCACTGACGACGAAAAGAAAATGGATTAAAAGAACATCTCGAGACACCGCAAATGGTTGAGAACACACTTCTTGTCAATGGTACGATGAAGTAGTGCATGAACGCGTCTCACCTCTTCCTGTTCATCCTCACTGTCGTCGTCGCTCACCACGGGTTTAGCCCGCACGCCACGGCCCCTCCGCCGCTGTCCTTTCCCGCCACGGTCGCCCTTTTCTTTGCGGCTCAGTTTGATCTTGACCTTCACAGAACGGGCTGGGAGGGGAACACGGCTTGTCGTGACATCTGAATATATTTGTTGACATCGTTTTGTACAAATCATTTTAGGATGCTTACATTCAGACTCAGAACCTTCATCAAGGTCATCGTCCTCTTCCTCGCTCTCTTCTCCTTCGCTGTCTTCCTCCTTCTCAATCTTCTGTCTGACGCTGGTGAATACCGACTGAATCACGATGGAGTCTTCGTAGATCTGAACAGAAAGGTGAAACTGTGAATTTGTGCCTCGAGTGTGATTAACTGTGTTTTCCCATTCAGTAAACACAAGCGTCACTGTTGCCCTCCATCACTTTAGCTGCGGTTTATCTGAGACTTGCTCATAACCTGGTTACACTCCAAAAAAAATTGGAAAAAAAAAAAGACACCAACCAGAGAGCCCTCCAGGTTGAACGTCTGAGCGTTCTGACACAGCAGCATCACGTCCTTCTCCAGGTCGTTCAAGCTGCGGTACTTATGGCTGCGGATCCTCTCCTGATAGACGGAGCAGTACAAGTCAGATATAAACTGGCAGAAGAAAAACAACAACAACAACAACCGAGTACAAACCTTGATCTTCCTGAAGTCTACTGGTTTGCGGATGAGCTCATAATACTCCGGAAGCTCCTTGCGCGAAGGCAGCTGGATGAAGACTTCACTCAATTGTCTTCCATTACTACTGACGTGACGAGAGAATGTGCATCAATTAGTTCAAACAACTTTGCATTGCTAGCCCACTGGCCCAAAAAACTAGAAGATATTTTGGATTCAAGCATATTTTATCCAATGTAGAAATGTTAAGAAGTGTTTGTCAATCCCAAAATGTAATGAACTCACCCGTCCTTGTATTTAATGACAGCATCGACTATCTTCTTCATCTTCTTGGTGAGGGACGGAGGGTTCGGAGAAAGTTTCTCAGCGGGCGGCCGACCGCGTTTCTTTGCTTTCTTCAAGTCGTCGTCCTTATCGCGTCCTCGCCCGCTGCTGGAGCTGGGAGTAGCGGGACCGTCATGGTCGCGGTCTCGCTTGCGCTTTCTGGTTGTCTTTTTGTGGCGCACTTCCTCCTCAATGTCTTCTAGGTTACCCTCTTCTATGGCCTATAGAAAAGAAAAGATTAGCGAGTCAAACGAGAACAAAAGTGCAGCCGTTGTTTGAAATAGCCGCTGTTTGTGACGGACCTTCAACCACTGCTTCTCGGTGAGCGAGTCGCTGTAGTCCACCTCCTTACGCTGGCGGGATCCTCGGCCAAACATCTTCTCCTCCTCTTCTTCGCAGGTAAGCCTCTCGACCTCAGCGTCATCTTTCAAAATCCAACCGGGGAGATCATCCTCCTCCATCAGACGAGGTTTTCTCTTGGGGTTGCGGGCGTCTTCGCGGCGTCGGTCCAGATCCATGCGCTGAATGGGGACAGCAACCCAGATGGTTTAGTGGACTCGGATTATTCAGTGACAAGTTTGAAAAGTGGGCTGAGATTTACCATGAACTGTTCAAACTCCTCTTCGCTTCGGGCGATCATCTGATTGACTGTCTCATCATCAGGCACTTCGTCTTCCTCCTGCGGAGAGATTAGACAGCGGAAGTGAGGCAAGGCAGTTTGTAGACTATTGGGGTAACGCTCTCGAATAGAGACTAACTTTAAGCAAAGGAGAACGCAAATCCTAATCCTATCCTCTTGCCACAGTGATAAAGTGATTATAATTGTCATAAGTAAATAAAAAGGAGAAATGAAGTAAATATCGTTATTATATTCATTATCAGTAAAGAAGCAGAAGAGAGAAAAGGAAGTCTGGATTGATGAAATCCTAAGAAAGAGGAGGAAGAAAAAAATAAAGGAGAGAATGTGGGAACAGCGCACTGGCGGATGTGGGTGGGCGGGCAATGTTGGAATGGTCAGATCACACCCACCCACGTCCCCCGAGTGCGGCAGCCTCCACGAGCCCCGACCTCGTCCTGTTCCTCGTGCTCCAGAATGGCCTGTAAGAAGGCCCGGCGCTCACAGCCTGACGACTTCTGGTCAAACATGCCCGCCTGGATGACTTTCTGGTCCACATTGAGTTTGTACTTGGCTGCCGCCAGGATCTTCTCCTCCACACTGTTGACAGTGCACAGCCGAAGGACGCGGACCTCGTTCTGCTGACCGATACGGTGGGCCCTGTCCTGAGCTTGAAGGTCCTATCAGAGAAATGGAAAATTAGCAGCTCCATGAAAAAGTATTCCGCCACCCCGGCATGTACAAGTGTGATCAAATATATTTTAAAAAAAGACACGCAACTTTAAAACGGCTTTTTTCAAGCACATATCAGGATTGTTCACAACCAAACAAACCTTACCTGATGGGGGTTCCAGTCACTGTCAAAAATCACAACGGTGTCAGCGGACTGGAGGTTGAGACCCAAACCTCCTGCTCGGGTGCTGAGCAGAAACACAAAGTACTCCGAAGCTGGGTCATTGAAGGTTTTCAAGAGCATTCCACGGTCCTCCGCCTTGGTGGTTCCTGTGAGAAAGACATTTAAAAAAATATATATAATATACTATAGAGAAATGGTGGGCCATTTACAACAAGTAAGGAGTTGAGGAGTTCTCTCACCATCTAGACGTAAGTACTTGAAGTTGCGGTAAGCAAAGTAATCCTCCATGATGGTCATGAGTGTGGTCATTTGACAGAAGAGCAACACTTTGTGGTTGGTGGCCCTCAGCTTGGGGAGGATACGATCCAGCAGCTCGAATTTCCCAGAGGAGCGGTACAAGTCGGGACTGGACAGAAGAAGATTATAATCAAAAAATGAGACAGGGTATTTTTAAAGACACACAATGCAAGCCTGGTTTATGCTATACATACCCAGACACTATTCCGCCAGAATAGCCCAGATGCTCAGAGAAAGACTCCTAGGGGGAAAAAAACCCCCACATCACATAACATTAAATCTTCATCTGAAAATTACTCTTAATCTCCCACTAGATTTGAAACCCCCGCCCCCCAAAAGTGTACCTCAATGTGTTGGAACATGTAGGGGTGATTGCAAATTTTTCTGAGCTGCATAATCGTGTTCATCAGAGTCTTTGTGCCACCTTTACCCTGGAGGAAAACAATGGGATGTTGATTGACTTTTTGTTTTTACAAATAACATTTGAGAGTATTTAAAATCACTTATTTACCTTCTTATCTTTCTCTGATCCATCTGTGAGTAAGACCCCCTTTGCTTGCATGTGTCTATACAACACTCTCTGAAGGGCCGACATGTCACATTTGATCACGTACTCCACCTAGCAAACATCAAACACAAAAAAAGGGCCAAGGTTAAATCAGGAAGCTCCCACTTCAGAGTGAAATGTGTTTATGCTCATTTCAAATGTTGTGAAACAGGGAGCCAAACCTTCTCGGGCAGCTGGGCCTCAACCTCCTTTTTGAGCCGGCGTAGTAAGAAGGGCCGCAGCACCTTGTGTAGACGCCGAATAATGAGAATGGTCTCTTCTTCATTGAGGTCAACCTTAGGGAAGGGAGGATGATGAGACTTACTCAAAGCAACCACATCTAGCTTTGGTGGCTATTAAAGTCAACAATAGAACTCAATTAGGATGACACAGTCACTGGTGCTAATGCTTACTTTCTCTCCAGTCATGGCGAACGGGGCGTTGAACCACTGTTCGAAGGTGTTGCAGCTCTTGAAAATGGTGGGCAGGAGGAAGTTAAGCAGGGCCCAGAGCTCAGGTAGCTTGTTTTGCAGAGGAGTTCCTGTGAGCAGCAACCGCCGTGGGGCCAGGTAGTGCGTGTTCAACACCTGGGTCAGCTTACAGTGGTGGTTCTTCATACGATGGCCCTCGTCCACGATCATATACTTCCAACGAAGCTTTTGGAGGAACATTACGGAAATGTAATAAATGTGATTCCACGTTGATGCTTTTGACCTGACAGTGGACACGTACCTTTGCTAGCACCTGCTTATCTTTGATGATGTACTCGTATGTGGTGAGCAGCACATTGAATTTGCCACTGCGCAAGATGGGAACGAATGCACGACGAGCAGCTGGAGAGCCCTGAAAGAAATTTGGAGAAAAATTCCAAATTTTTGCTGTGAAGTCCCCCCCAAAAAAGTGATATTTACACATAGAATATGATTCATGTCAGAATTAGAGCTTGATCTAATCATTGGGGGGGGAAAACTGACCTTGTAGGAAACCTTCACAACAGATGGCGCCCACTTATCAAATTCGTACACCCAGTTTGACAGAGTTCTAAGAAGCAATAGAAAAGTTTGGATTAGAAGCGACTCCTGGACAAATGCTAAGCGTATTCAAATCATTTCAAACGTGCAATAAATCGACGGTTTTGTAGACTTACGAGAGTGGTACGATGATGAGGAAAGGCCCGTTGATGCGCTTGTATTCCATGAGGTAGGTAATCAGGGCAATGGTCTGGATAGTTTTTCCCAGACCCATCTCATCAGCCAGAATACCATTTAAGTTGTTATTGTAAAGTGACACCAGCCACTCTAGCCCTTTGATCTAGATAGAAAAGGAAAGGTTAGGCGTATTCTTTCAATTATTGATTGATTGATTGATTGATTTTTCTCCTCCAACTCTGGATTGCGTACCTGGTATTGTTTTAGCTGACCGTTGATGAGCAGTGAAGACTGCTTGTCCACTTTCTCAGTGACTGCATGAGCCACAGCGTAGTAGGATTGCAGGCCTCGGTTGAAAGCTGCATTTCCGTACTCGTCATCCACATCCTGCTTGGCATGCCTGAGGCAAAAAAAAAAAAAAAAAGTGAGTCACATGGTAGAAACATCTCAAAACCAAATGAAATTATTATAAGAAGGAAATGAAAATAGTGTGCTTACTCGATGATGTGCCGAACATCCACTTCAGACACTTCTTCGCTGTCTGGGTCGGGTATCTTCTTTTTCTCCTCGTTCTGAGCTGCAGAAGCGTGGGGTTTCTCATCCTCGTCCTTCCCACAAAATTGAGAGAAAAGGTCAGGGAGGGCAATATGAAGGAGCTTTCTGCTCTGGTGATGAAGAATAACTTGGGTCACGTACATCTTCTTCCTCCTCCTCTTCAGAGCCGCTGTCTTCGCTGTCTGAACGCGGTGCTACTTCATATCTACAAAAAGCAAAATTACTCAATACACCAATGGAATAGAATAACATTATGACGCAGAATGTATATCAAATGATATCAAAGTGAGACAGCTTTCATATTGTACTGACCCTGGGTTCATTTCAAGCCACGTTTCCAGCTGGCCTGCCTTAGGTGCATCAACCCCTGTGAGGATTTTACCGCTGTCCACATGGATGACCTTCACTGGGAGGTCACTCATTTGACTGGTTTCATCCAATGGCTGAGCGGAAAGACAAAAGTAGCATGATTTACGGTCTTATTTATGCTCTTAGGTGCCAATGACTATGGATTTAAGGGGTTGTCACAAATCAAACAATATGCCATTTAAAAGCAAAACAATTATTGCCATGTTGATCTTTGACGTGTTATCTCACCTCTCCATCAGGTCCAAGACCAGCAGGAGCACCTTCTGTAGGCTCTGGCTTCTGAAATCATTAAAGATACAAAACAATGATGAACACTTCCAACAAAAACATGTCATGTAAATTACTGTGAATATACAGTCACCTTCTTTTTCTTCTTCTTTTTCTTCTCCTTGAGAGCTTGTGCAGCTTTATGAGCTCGCACCAGGTCAGTGAGGTTGGCCACATATTCGTCAGTCTGCTGCAAGAGGTAGGCCAGACGCTTATCTTTCTTCTGGTCGATAAGTTTACGATAGCCCTCCTCATCTTCGGCCTGATGGGTGAAAATATAGCGATGAAGGCGGTTTATGCACTCACTGAAATTCCTTGAAAATGTCTAATGGCATAAAAACATTTTTTGGAGTGACATCTCACCATCAGCCTCCGCATTCGCTCTTTCTCAATGCGCTCGTTCTCCTTCTTCTGCTCACGCTCAGTGTTTGCATGGTAGGTGGCGATGGCTTTGGTGGCCTTCTGGATCTTTGCTGTGATGGATCGATGGTACTCCTTAAAGTCCTTGGCGTGCTGCAGGATGCTGTTGAGGTATTCCTATGGACAATACAAAAGACCAGAAGGTCAATTTTACCCTAAACTTTGTATTCTGTCTCCAATCCCTTAAAAACCTCAAATATAAACGCATACCTGGTGTTTCTGTCGACGTTTCCGTTCTTGTTCAATCTTCTGTTGTTTTTCAAGCTTCTCCGTGATACGTGCCTCACGTAAAGACTGGCGCTTGCTGCGCTTGTAGGCCTTGGCATTAAGAGCAGTTTCTAGAGCAGTGTCGCGACGCATGCAGACAACCACCTCTTGGCGTAGCTGAAGGAGAAAAAAAAAAAAAAAAGTGAATTTAGCTAGCAGTTGTGTGGAGGTTTGATAAATGTAGTTCATCAGCATGCGTACCTGTCTCTGAAAGTTAAGCAACCTGAGGGCTTTAAGTTCAATGGTCGCTTTGGTACGTAGGTCACCTGCAAGGGAACCAGGTAGGTTCTCCA
Source organism: Syngnathus leptorhynchus (assembly GCF_054491065.1). NCBI lineage: Eukaryota > Metazoa > Chordata > Actinopteri > Syngnathiformes > Syngnathidae > Syngnathus > Syngnathus leptorhynchus. The sequence goes on along the minus strand of NC_141210.1, from coordinate 7,728,002 downwards.
GTTCCTGAATACGGTGAGCAATACGGGCTTGTAGCCTGCAAAAAAAAAAAAAGGATCATGTACACCTTTTAGAATATCTACTAAGTGCAACCAAAACAGTGAACGTGATAACGACTCGTAGCAAGATGACATTCAATTGAGAGGAGACCAATTGTTCTCACCTGTACTCCCTCTCCTGGAGGATTTCCACTGGGTCCAGCCCTCTGGGTTTTTGGATCGGGGTAATGCGATTCTGTTTCTGGTGAAGCATCATGGGAGGGGGCTGTGCAGGCTGACCAGGAGACTGCGTCTGAGGGGGCATTACTGGTGAAGCAGCAGGTGGCACAGAGGGAGGAGCAGGAGATGGTCTGCCGGTAGGCTGAGGAGGAATCAGCTTCTGAGGAGGATTGGATGGTGCAGCCGCATTCACCATTGGTCCTATGGGAAGAGAGACTAGTTGTGAAATCACAGTATCTAGCGTTTGGGTCAGAATTGAGACAAACGGTACCTTCAGGCCATGATTTAGGAGGTCCGTTGGCAGGCTGGCCTTGCATGCCTGGGGGAACTCCTGCTGGTCCAGGGGGTGGCATATTGGGACCAACCATGCCTGAAAGCAAAATAGTTTTTTTTTTTTTTATATATTTCAACATTTCATCTCTCGATCCCCTTTCCTTTGCTTACCATGAGGTCTGTTGTAGTTGGCCTGAGCTGGTCCTGGCCCTGGTGCGCCTACAGGACCGGCAGAGGTGGGCATGTTGGGCATGGGTTGCTGTTGCATCCCTGGCATGGGCCTCTTCCCTTGCACGGCCATCTGCAGGTGATCTGGTAAGGGCTGACTGCGTGCCAGCATCTTGTAGGCCATAATTTGAGCCCTGAGTTGGTGCAACTGGTTCTGGTTGAAAGGCGTGGCTCCTGCTGGGCCCCCTGGTCCACCTACAGCCCCACCCGGTCCACCGGGACCAGGAGGACCTCCGCGGTTCGGCTGACCCATTCCCTGATTTGGGTCACTGCTACCCTCCATTGGGCCAGCCCCGGGACCAGATGGACCACCAGGCATCATGGGGCCAGTCGGAGGACCGTTTGCTGGGACTGGGCTAGGTGCATGCTCCGAACCTCCCAAAGGAGAAGGATAACCTTGGGAGCAAGAATGCAACAATTACATTGACCCTTTTTTTTTTTTTTTGGAACAGCGATTTAATATGTTCAAAAGGTGGCTGATACATCCGGAAGAAAAATGGAAGTCAGCCCTCTGGCTATCTGCTGCCACATTTAAAACAAGAGGAAAAACCGGCTCGATGGGTTGTTGGTGTCTCTCTCTTTGACTCAACTTTGCTTTTACTGTCTGTCTGGTTGAGTGACTTGTTGATTAGAACTATGTTCATGTGTTCAAGGATAAACTTTTAAAATCAAGTGATACAATCTTCTCCAGATTCAATACCTTGGGAATGTTGGTCCATGGGGCTTGGTGGAGGTCCCATCCCACTGTGTCCTCCTGGTCTCATGCCCATGCCCTTCATTTGACTGTAGCGAGGGTCGTCGGGCATGCCCTTCTCATGCATGGCATCCATTGGCTGCATTACAGATAGATCGTTTATACACAATATACTAAAAAGACTGACTCATTTGACTCATGGCTTCTTTAATATATTCTGATCACTGCATCTTAAAAGCTGGGATAATAATAAAATATCAAAGGCTTTTTTGGCTTTATATACAGTCTTGTAATCAAAGAATTGACAATGTAAAATAACGTATGTACTTTGTGCATCTGGTGCATGTTTTCCTGAGGATATCCTGAGGGTCCCTGTGGGGGGTGTGGATGTCCAGATCCAGGTGGTCCTGGACTGGGCCCCATCATACTATGGGCAGACCCTGGGGAAGGACCTGGACTTGGTCCCATCATACCACCTGGAGATAGCCCTGGGCCTGGGGAGGGACCTGGCCGAGGTGTCCCTCCCATTGGGGGGTCAGGAGTGGACATCTCTCAGGGGAGAGTGGGGATGTAAGGCAGCAACAACGAAGGACCCCTATGAAGAATAACAAAATAAAACAGTAACAGTGAGAAAGGTTCACCTTTGATACCCGTTAAAAAATAGTTATATGCCTTCAATAACAACATGGAAGGGTTCCTACACCTTAAGGGAAGTTAATAATCAAAACCTTAGATTACATTTGCAGTGTAAATAGTAAGCTTTAGATTCATCTGCTAAAATGTTCACACACGTCTATATGAGCAAACCAGGAGACAGTTGGCCAACTAAAAATGATTTATTTATTATTATATTTGTGATAATAATTCATCATATTCCAAAGTAACAAGGCGTTTTCATAACGTAGGAAAACCGGGTTATTATTGGATTCATCTCTCCATAGTGTCGAACCCCCTTTAAGAAAGTCAGCTCGGTTAGTCAGCGCAACTAAGCGACAGTTTAGAAGTTAGACCTGGCAAGAGATAAATCCACACTTTTAACAATCAAGTAGAGCAATGTCTTTACGTAAACACTTTCAATCGTTAAAGTAGATATTACTCTCAAATTTATTGTCATATTTAGCTAGGCTAACGTCTGATGGGCCTAGCTTGTTCCATTGTCAACGTTACTTTGTCTCGGTTCATAGAATTGTTCGTCTAGAACTCTATTTTGAGATCAACTCTTTCAATAATACAACCATTAACGTCACAGAGAAGCGTGCGTTCGAAAATGACATCCTACACTTTAGCATGCGCGGTAAAAACAAAATGAATCATTGAGATAACAACCCAAGTTTATATGATGAAGGGAGCTAACAAGCTAGCGGGTTAGCAGAGTTAGCCTAGCCGGCCATGCTTTTCCAGGCCAATTAGACAGAAAAATCATTTGAAGCGAGCTATTTGTTTGAAATCTACAGCGAGCCAAAGTTTGGCGCATCCCTCGCTGCTTTCGTTGATTGATCCAAAGCGCCTCCCGTACCCTCAACTCTGCTCCGCTCAACACATTTCCAAATATAATTTTCATTCATTGCTCGCAGTCGCGCCGCCGCCGGTTAACTGCGGTGTCCGTCTTTTCTCAAACATACCACGTCCTACAAACACCAATCCATCCTGGAATGATCTTGTCGTTCACAAATGTCACCTCGTCAATCTAACAACATCGAATGAGACTTACACGAACGGTGAACAGCGGTGTTAAAAATCTTGCCGGTCGCAAAGTCTCTTGGTTTTCCTCCCTACGAGAAAACAAAGAGCGACCTACCCCAGTTGTTTTTTTTTTTTTTCCCTCACCCCCTCCTTGCTGAGTAAAATGGAACTGCCTGTACGACTCAACACCGCCCTCCTTCGCTCCCGGTGGGCAACGCATGCGCGAATCGAAGCCGGAATGGGGGGGATGGTATGAATAACCATGACCTCAAACGTTCTTCTTAAATAAAGAAAAGATTAAAAAACAAAAAAATAAATACACATCAAGAACATTATACAAGAAGACAAATATTTTCAATTTTATAAACCTTCTTGTCAAAAATGTACAGCATAGTAGAACACAGCCAGCAGTTTCTATTCCAAAAATGACAAAGGTAAAATTATATTAAAAATATACATAGATCACGAAGCTTACACTTTCCCCAGGCCAGTTATAACATTTAAGGACACAATCAGCGACATTCTTGACAACATTAAGTTATTTTCTTTCAAAAAACCAAGTCACATGCCGTTGAACAGTGAAATGCTATAATTGTCACAGGAACGCATCTATATATCGTGTCCATTATTGCTAGTACAGCGCTCGTTTTATGTTGTTGAATACAGTATGAGAAAAATAAAACATTTCCCCGAGTGTAACATGATTTGAACCCAAACCTCTAAACTATGAGGCATATTTTATATCCGATGTTTGCTAACTTGGCTCACAATAGAACAAACTCATCCATGCTGTCACTAGTGTCGACCCTCTTCAACCTGGACTTCCTCTGGATATAAGCGATGGCGTGGCTCTTGCTTTCGTTTTCTTCCACTCGACTATGACCTTCGGAAAATATAAACATGGGGTACGTCTCTGCAGATGTGGAGACAGCCTGGGGGACAGGGGAGATGGGTGTAACAAAACTACTAGATTCATGGTCATGAAAATGCTTTAAAATAATCTAGTTGCATGTAAATTTCCCACGTATCCACCTACCTCATCTACAACTTTGCACAGCATTTCAAAGTCCTTTTGACCTTTTGCGTAGAATCCAATGGTGCAGCTGGGATCCATGCGGGAAAAGGGCATTTTTCTTGGATATTTACAGTGAAATGACTGGAACATATCAAGATGAAAATTCAACAAATAAAGATTCCATTGGTTGCCACAGTGTGGTTAGTATGACATTGAAGTATTTTTTTAAAGGATCTAAATCTGATGTTCAAAGACAGCAAAAAGAAGAGTAACAACATTTCTGCTTACCTCTAAAGGAAAATTGCTTTTTGTTATATCCACCGTGGGTTGACAGTAATGAGGGTCCAAATACAACAGATGGTCATCTTGGACAAAGGAGAAGGTCATAAGTTAAAAAAAACAAAAAAATCTTCAAACAGCTAATCTGAATAATTCAAAGACATGGAACGGGATTTACCTTGGAAACCAACAAAGTAGAGCGAGTGCTTTGGTTTACCACCGATGATACCGATGCAGTATTCCAAGTTCAAGATTTTCTATGAATTAAGAAAAATAGAGGAAAGGTTGTTGGTTTGGTTGTTTGTAGACAGCAGACACATCCATGAAATAACTACTCAACACCGTCGAGGAGGTCAACTGTATATCAGACTACCTTGACACAGGTGATATAGGCAGGATTGAGCTCTTGTCCTCCAAGCCGCACTGGCACCAGGAGGATGATGGCCTTCCAAGTCTGACTAGAACCAGCAGAGATCCCAGCAAGACGTCGTCCGCACAACTCTTTCACATCATCAATGTAGACTGATTAAAACAAGAGAGTTACAAAAAAAAAAAAAAAAAACACTGTGAGCTAATTAACCGTGTATGTGTAAACAATTCAAGAAAAGAAGAAAGTACTAACTGGTGCAATCTTGTGCAACATAGACAGCAAGATTGGGAAGGTCAGATGATGCTTCTGCAGCTTTTCTGAAAAAAAAAAAATATATAATTTTCTGAGTAATATATTGTAAGGTAACTAAGACATGATACACAATTGATTAATTACTGACCGCAGCATATGTGCCACAATTGAGGGGCCGTACCAGTCCCCTGCTTTCTTCCCTAAGCTTTTGCCAAACTCGACCAGCTGATGTATCCCAAAAGGAGCTGAGGGGTGATCCGCAAACCACGATACAACTTTTCTGTGTGTGGACTCCATGCATCTATCCAGAAGGGAACCCAAACTCAGCTTTCGAACACATTTTCTGAGCCCTTGGGAATTTTGCAAACACACTGCTCTGGCTTCAGAACGAATCTCTAGGAGATCCATATCATCTTTGAACACATGGCTCGCAGAACAAGTCAAGCCTGGAAAAGATAAAAAAAAAAGAAAAAAAATGAGGTATGTCAGAAAAGTTCCCGAGTGACTTTGTGCTGTGTCACCTTGTGGCATCAGGTGTAAAAGCAGGCCTCGCGCTAACAACATCTGTCCTGTACGGAGAAGACATCCCCAGCCACTATCAGTGGTCAGATAGCAGCCTGTCAGCTGCGGGAAACCTCGTCTGTATGTCAACCACAGGAGAGCAGCAAAGGAGAGGTGGAAGCATTCGTTCTCCCCTGACATTGTAATAAAAAGACCAAATTATATTATCTCGCAAAGAAATCAATCATCATGCTTTAAATTCAACCTCACCTCGATCCCTGATTTGATACGACTTTCCAAACATAATCACAGGAGAGGTCTTGCTCAAATTAGATTTCTGCTTAAAGGACCAGCCTAATAAATTAGAAACAAGACGTCAAAAGATCAAATGATACGGAAACTACACACTTGTCGTTGTAATGAAGTCCGGCAGATAAAACAAACCGTATTTGACACTATTCCATGCTGAGACAAACTTGGATTTGAGTTTGCCTCTTTCCTCCGTGTCTTCTCTGCACTCTTCTTCATAGTTAGGAGAAGCAGCTGAGGTAGAAGGGACAAAGAGCCAGTCGTCCATGTATTCATCTGCAGGGGACTGACTCTCAGGGTAAGTCGAGGAGGGATTGAGGTTCATAAGCATCACATTTGAACAAGATTGGGCACGAGGAAACACCCATGGTCGCCAGAGCAGCTACGTATATGTAGATGAAGAACAAACAGAACAAAGAACTATTGTCATGACCATATAAACCAGTACATGTTCATTGGACCAAACAAGTTATGCATAATAATGTGGATTGATGGATCAAATTGGAGAACTGACTATGGTAGTTAAGAGAGGGAAACCATGTGACTGCACCCTGTGACTGAAGGAATTTCAGATATTTACTTCCAGCGCGGTCAATGTCTTCTGCCCACAGCATCAAAGTTGTGTCAAGGGACAGTTTGTTACTGTCACTGTGGATAAACTATTATTAATATATTCATACGGAAATGAAAAATGAATACATGCATTCGTAGTTTTGGTAAAATTATGTTCTAATTTTTTTTTGTATTAAAAAAAAAACGTAACGGAATGTAACGAGCTGAAGTGATCATATCTATAAGCAAGAGTCAATTGCAACCACGAAGAGCGACGGGCCATGACATTGCAATTAATTATAGCTACTTGTTTACAAACATTGGGTTACTATAGCAAACGAGAAAATAAAATGCACTACATTGTTAATATGTGACATAGTTGTTTTTACCTTCTTTCAGACATGTTCGTACTCTAAACCTTAATGTGTCAAATCTGTCAGTGAGGTTCAGAGAGGTTGTATCGTTGATAGTATTTAGTATTGAGCAAACGAAGCCTGCGGTTTCTACTTCCTTGTTTATAAAGCTAGCTGTAACGCGATTGGCTGATACTTAGCCAATGATCGTCCTCATTCTTCACGGCAATCCAAATTAATGAGTTGATAGAAAGCAAACGAAAGATCATTTCTGCGGTTTTATTTTTTTTTTTATAGCAACACAAGAACTTAGAATACACATCCTCATGGCCATACATAAAAATATGAATCACAGTCGATCAAGAACCATACAATGGACACACTGTATAGAACATGACTGGCAACAACCCCATCTCATAATGACACCGTACATTTAATATCTAAATGCAAAGACAGTTATGCCCATTATGATTTAAAAATTTCCACTCGTGTCGACTTGTATTCGTCTACCAAATGTTTGCACAGTAGTAAGCAATTGTGCCTGAGGTTCTTTTTCGCTTGGCATACAAGTTTTCTTTGTACTGAATGTCATTGACTACATTAATGATTCGTTCATGACAACTCTACCGTTCATATGTGACCAACAGTGACTTTGGAAGTATAGTTAAATGTATAAAAACAATTAAATTCCTTAACAGTGATATAATAATGGTTTGTAAACACTAGACAATATTTGACAAAAAATAAAGTGCAACTGTTTAACGCAAAAACAAGTGATTCCACTCTCAACCACATACATAGCAAATTGCATGAAATAAAGTTATAAGCTTTTATAGAAAATAAATAAACGAAAAATAAATAACATCTTCAACGACATTAGCTGTTGTGACCAGACGTCCACAAGATGGCAGTGTAAGGTGTTTTACGCCACACAAGACCAAAATGTAACAGGGGGGGGCGGGGGGGGAGTACACGTTTCTTTAAAAATGAACACACTCTTGAAACTATGTTTGGTTAAAATTGCACACGAGGAGTTTTAAAGAGGAGATTTTGATTCCTTGACACAAGGGTAGAGAAACATACACTGTTAACAGGGATTTTATCTTGAAAGGGGGTCCTCTGTTTACGACGGACTTCCGTTTCGCTAAACGACGCTAACGCAGTGGGAAAGTTATACTTATTTATATTCACGTGACAACGACTTCAGAAATTGCCTAAAATCCCAACAAACTCGTCCAGCAAATTGTATCCGTCTACAAGGCCAAATAATGAAAATCAAACGTGCACATGTTCTTTTTACAATAGCATCACAATGTCTTCACTTTTTTTTTTGTGACTAGACACAATAATAATTTTACACTTTGCATTGTGGCAATGCATGCGTTATTGAAGACTGTTATTCTTTATGAAGTTGCAGTTATGAGGAGAAAAGGCCGGTCGGAGGTTTTGTATCCCTTATAAGTTTTTATCCTTACCCCTTGCATAGGATAATTTTTTTAAATTCAACAGATCACTATAATACATTGTTTTTTTGTGTGTTGTCAGATGAAAACTGTTCAGAACATGTCACATGCATTCTTTTTCATGTACATTTAGCAGACACTGATATTTTTTTGTAAACAAAACAAATGAAAGCACAACATTCTTGCACAATAAATTATGAAATATAAAATGTATAATCTATCAGTATATGTAGAAAAACTCAACTTTTTAACTTGATGACCATTCAGTCCTCAATAAAATAATTCACATATAATAGCAATTGCGCACGTCAAAACGGAACACTTTGAAAGCAAAATAAATTTGCTTGCTTATTGCAACTACGTTTTCTTCTTTTTTCTTTCCACCTCTACTGGTCGACGGACACAATGTAAACTTGGTAATCCTGGACAGCTAAAGTGGCATTATTAGCACATTGCATAGTGTCCCTGTGCAAGTTCATCTCATTCTTAATCCCACTTGAATTCAGCCCTTTAACCAATCGGAACACCAGCCAGGTCCTTTGACAAGTATTTCGGTGTTTTGGTCCAGGCTCTAATAAGCTACTTTTTTTTTTTTTTTCTCGGTTACTTTTACAATGCGTGATTATATATGATCACTCTGCTAACCAAATTTAACTAAACTAAATCAAATGGAATGTGGTTTGCATGTGGAGATGGATGCAAAGTTTTTTTCACAGTGTTTACTACCTTGTGGTCTTCATTATTTTTTTTCTTATCTGCTTTTTCAATTTCTTGGATTTTCCATGCATTTGGTTTTTTGTTTTTTAAATATATCTACAACACACAATGACAAAGACATCCACGGGGTTATATAATATGCTACAGTGCGTACACATTTTCAAACCATAATTGATGCATCTTTTTTTTTTTTTAAGGTGTCCCAAGTCTCAAATGTAGTTATTTTCTTTTTAGGCGTTTGAATAAAAAGGTGTTAATTTATATATGTTTGGGTGCTTCTACAGTAAAAGGCAATACATTGGAGGGTTTGCTTCTTTTTGTTCTCTTATCACGAATGATGCTTGGAGCCTCGAGTGTTTCCTTTATCCAACTGGAGAACACCACCGACAGATGTTTGAGCCCCACGGCGTCCGGATCCACTGGAAGCTTCCGCCTTTCCCGCCGAGCTGCCTCGTTTGTCCTCGTTTGACTTGGAGCTGTCTTTGGCCTTGGAAGAGTCTTGCGACCCCCCTTTCATAGGCCCAAGTACCGTTTTGGCGACGCTTGTGAGCTGCGTGACAAAGCTGCCTCTATCCCCGGGAGACATGGCACGCGGCTTGCTGGAACAAGGTGAGGATGCGTTAGAAGAGGGGGACATGGGGTTTTCTTCCAACACCTCCAGGTGTGCCTTGTCCTCCTTCACTCCCCGGTAGGTCTTTGACGCTCTCTCCATTTTGGAGCTGACAACACTGTGGACCTGCACTGGGGTAGGAACTGAAGGAGCAGGACCTTTAACCCTGCTCACCTCTGTTTTTTTATCTTCTTTCTCAACGGACTCTGTGGTTTTACGTGGTTTGGATGATTCTGTAGTTGATCCTTTGCGGCAGCCGCTTTTGTCGGCACCTGCTATGTGTTTGGTTTTGTTGTCGGCATTCCCTAAAGCTTTAGTTGAAGAGACACTTTCGATGTGAGCATCCTTGGGCTTTCTCTCTTGCGGCTGGAGGCACTTAGTTGTCCCTGGAGTGGAGACTTTCTCACAAGGTTTGCTCTTGGAAACAGTCGCCTCACTAGTCATTGCATTTTGAGGTTTGAGCCCCTGTTTCGGCTTGGTGGGCGGAACTACCGCTGGAGAAGATGTGGTCTGAATTACAGCGGAACTCTGGAGAGCCCCAGAGGTGGATAATGTTTTATTTGGGTCAGCGGTGGATTCACTTTTTGTTGTTTTGGTGTCACTTTTGGATCCAGCAATGTTTTTCTCCGTTTCTGCGAACATTGTGTCACGGCTAAGTGGCGATTCCTGCCTTCCCAGTCTTCTAACAGGCTTCAAACTACTGATTTCCCCTCCCAGTGGTGGAGAAGGGGAGGAAGAGGATGAGGGAGAAGGTGGAGCAGGTCCATTCTCTCCCTCCATTTCAAGCAGACTCTGTAGGCTATGCTCGCAGTGGAAGGACTCTCTCCTGTAGTCCCCGTGTGTGACCTCCAGACTATGCTTGCGCAGACTCACCCCTCCCGTCAGAGGAGAAGGCGACGACGATGAGGAGGAGGAGGAAGGCAGAACAGGTCCTCCAAGCTTCTCCGCTGATTGCACTCGCTGCAGAAGGGGAGATCTAGGCGGCTCTGCGCTTTTGGGACGAGGACGGGCGACGGGAGGCGACGAGTGTAGCTTGACGGGGAATATCTGCGTGGTGTTGGAGCTGCCTACCGTGTGGCCGCTGAGAGGCGGAGGAGAAGACGTGGTAGGGGAAGGGGTGTGGGCTAAAGGCGATAAGGGGATGTTGCCGGCTGATTTGCAGCGAGCAGAGCGGTACTGGCGGTGAAGTTTGGGCGATAAGCCGTGGAGAGAGCTGGGCCTCATGTGGTGTGATGTGGCTGGGGAGTTGGGGGTGCTTGATGCTGGGGAGCTGCTTTGGGAGGTCGTGGCTAGGGAGGGAAAGTCATATCTTAGGGATCACGTTATGTTTCTTTTACGCTGCCTGAAAATTGCAAACATTTGAAAACAGCAAATTCACATCTTTGCTCATTTATTTATTTATCGTATATATATTTATAGATAGTTGTATTTTTTAATTTTGCAGACACCCTGAGAGATATTATCATAACATATATGATATCATATATATCATAATTGTTTGCATGCAAACAGAGAGATGAGTAAGCGCTCATGATTATTCGTACGAACCCATGTGTGGAGATTCCAGAGTGGATCGATAACTCTGAGTGGGTGAGCGGGCACAGAAGCTGTGGGTGGGAGATCCGGGTAGACTGTCTCCAGATGATAGCGAGCGATTCAAAGATGACAGACTTCGACTCGTGTGGAGCAAATTGGATTGCTTGGTGATTTTTCTGAACAAGGAGCTACGCTTCTTACTGTAACATAACCAAATGGAATAAAATGATGTGAATGCAGACAAGTTAAAAAAAAAGTGTTTATGATTACAAGTTGCATGAACTCACTCTTGCCCCTCTTTGGCTCCTGGCCTTTTGCTGCGTCGTGCCATTTTGCATTTATAGCTGGTCTTGCGTGCAGGTCCAACTTTTATAGATGTGTTCTCAAAGGGCGTGGTCGTAACGGTCACCTTGTTTCCACTCTGAAGATTAAATATCACTCATGTTAATTTACAAGTTATTTATTGGACTGGTGTCAATAGATAACTCCATCTCACCTTCAGGATGAGCTCCACCACTTCTGTATGGACCAGACCGTGAACTGACTCTCCATTTACGTGAGTGATAAGATCACCAGCACTAAGTCCAGCTTCTTGGGCGGGACCACCATCCTCCACATGCTGATATAAAAAATAATTGACTCAGTTAACTAGTGGTGCAAAAGTAGGCGTGACATCATGATGAGATGGACTATTTTCTTCACAGCTTGACCTGGCCCCACGTGGTGCTCACTCACCCAGACCATATGGTGGACGCTGTAGACGTCACTGTCTCCTATGTAGACTCGAATTGCTCGGAGAGTGAAGCCGTACTTCTTCCCGGAGCGATGGATGGTGATCGGGGAATGGAGGACGTTTACCACTGGACAGTAGTCTCGACTGGGCGAGGAGTCCCGAGAGGAGGGGTTGGACGAGAGGGAGCGAGGAGACATTGGGCTCGCTAGTGGGGAGGCTCCATGTTGCTCCACTGAGGGGAGGAGAAGTGATGAATTAATTTTTTTTATTAGATTTTTAATTAATTATTTATATGTCATATTTTTAAATTATTGTTATTATTTTTAATTAATTAATGAAAATTAATCCAATATATTAATTTGTGATAAATAAATAAAAATATACTGTATGATGTCTTACCTGCAGGAATGATGACGGATAAAGCGGTGGCAGAAGCAGATTTGATAACTTTATTTCCTGGTCGAGAGTTGCGTTTTTCTCCCTCCACTGAGAGCTGCTGGTGCCGAACTCGCCGCAGCACCAAGTTCGTGGTGGCCCCCCTGGCTCCTTGGGGTTCTGGAATCCCCAGAACAGCAGCACTGGCTGCTAAACAAAACAAGTGTAAACATTTCAAGGTTCAACTTTAATTGTGATCTACTGGTGCTTTTCTGACCTCCAGGTGTGAGCCCATTACTTTCTTTAAGGAATGTCTTCAGATCACCTTGGGAGGAGATGGCACCCATGGCTCCTTCCAGAGAAGTGCCTCTGACCTTCACTTGAGGCTGGCTCCTGGATTGGGACTGTTCGGAATCGACCTCGAGAGGTGAGGCCAAGCGGTGCGTATCCATGAGGGCAGAGAAGCGCCTTCGGGCTCCTGATGGAGGACTGTAGTCGCTCTCAATGAAGGAAGACTCAGAGCAGGACAAACGTTTCCTATAAGTTGGTCACAAATAAAATCAGAAAGCAATTCAAAAAGCATCAGAAGAAAAGTTGGATTATTTTTCTTATTTATCACTCACATCTCAGGTGATCCAGTCCTCCAACTCTTGTCCCTGAATGTAAAACTCCCGAGACTTTCTCTCTTAGCCATTCGATCCTCTCTTGGAACTTTGTGCTCCCGTAAAGTTACACTTGGGGTTTTATGCTCCAACTGGGACAGATGTTCCATACTGCTGTACACCTGCAACAAAAACAATACAGCTATGAGGTGCTGAACAATGGATTGAAAAATCATCAGTCATAGTAAGAAATAGCTTCGAAGCAGGTCTGACCTTACTAAAGCGAGGCGAACATGAAGAAAAGCGATGTAACTCCACAGGCTCATCATCATTGGTATCATCTTCATCGTATGAATGCACGTGATGGTAGCGCTCAGACCGTGCTAATGCGGGGAGAATAAAAAATAAGAATTAGCCGGCCCGAAAATAAAGGTATCACTTTTTTGGAGTGCTAATTTTAGACCGTACTGTCAAAATAACTTGTATCCTCCTCCGACTCCAGGTGAGGGATGAACTCGGCCTTTTGTCTCAGCAAGCTGTTCCAGTTCACCTCTGTGAAGAAGGGGTGCTGCTTCACTTCAAAAGCACCCCCTATTGGGCAAAGATTGGGGTGGGGTGGGGGGGATCAAGAAAATGCCAAAAATCAAGAAAAAATGCAAAAGAAAATGGAACACATTTCAAGAATGCTTTCTGAAGAACACTCTAAAGAATATTTATTTATTTATTCATTATTTTTATTTATTATCTAATTGTGTCATGAATAAGCAAAATAGATTCAATGTTACATTACTTTTTCATCATTATTACTGCAATTGGCTGGCAACTATTTGGCTCGTAAATATATTTATTATTAGTAAAAACGTTTTTTTTTTATTCTTAATTTCATTTTTTTTCTATGGAAGACAATATAAAAGCGTACAAGAATGTAAAACTAACTTACAGACCTGTTCCTAGTCGTACAAGTGGATTTGTTTGTAATAGAGAAGAAATGAGATGTTGGGCATCAACAGGAAGTGCTTCATCTCCTTCAGGCCATACTATGTCATCTGTACAATAAATCACATGAAATAAGCGGAATGATAAAAAGTTGGATTTAATATGCTGCTTTTGATGTTGCTCTCACCTGTTATAACTTGTCCAAATAGCTCCTCTGGAGTGTCTCCAAAAAAAGCCACACACCCAACTAAGAACTCATACAAGATGATCCCCATGGCCCACCAGTCCACGGGTTTTCCGTAACCTTGACGAAGAATTACCTCAGGAGCGATATACTCTGGAGTTCCACAGACCTCCAGGCAAAACAATATTTTACTTCATTAGTTGGACTGGAGCAAAACAAAAAAGGTGTGTAATATTTCCGTGCACTCTCCTACCTGTTTATCTAAAAACTCCCGAGTGTCCTTTTCGATGTGTCCTTCGTACAGGTTGGTGGTCAGACTCATCAGACCCATTTTAGACAGGCCAAAGTCGGTAAGCTTGATGTGGCCCATTGATGTTATTAGAAGACTGAGCAAATAGATGCAATAATAAGTAATTTTTCAACACTGCTCCATATCTTGTTTATATTCTATATTTTTGCATACGTGTGAGAAAAAAGATCTTACTTGTCAGGTTTGAGGTCACGATGGACAATACCATAGTTGTGTAAGTATTCAAGCGCAAGGACGGTTTCAGCAAAGTACATCCGAGCCATTTCCACCGGCAGGGCTCCGATGTTCTTCAGCAGAGTAGCACAGTCTCCTCCTGATAGTGAATTCACAACTTGAGTTTGTCACCAATATTTTCCCACCAAAAATGTTCCTCACCTTCGACGTACTCCATGACCATGCAGAGGTGTCGACGGGTCTCAAAGGAACAAAACATGGAGACCACAAAGGGGTTCTCGGCAAATGTGAGGATGTCTCTCTCGACGAAGGCCTGTTGGATCTGGTTCCTTAGGATCAGGTTCTGCTTGTTAATTTTCTTCATGGCAAAACGCTGGCGTGTCTCCAGGTGTCGGACCAGATAAACAGCACTGATCAAACAGACAACAACAAGAACATTTTGTGCAGAGTTATTGGCATTAGATAGGCTATCGTGGTTCATCATCATCATCATCATCATCTGCTCTGCTTACCCATATGCTCCATGACTAATGAGCTTGATGGTCTGGAAGTCTGCTTCACCTGGTGGTTTCATTGCTCTAATCTTACCCTTTGGATAACAGAGTATTGAGTCAATATCTACCTAGCAACATAGCTATTCAAATACAAAGGATCATTCTTAAGCGTGACGTTGCAAGGTATGGACAAAACATTTCAAAGTTAATGGTAGATGTATATGGATGATAGCAATACAGTAAAATCATACAGCTCACCTCTGTTGAGTCATCTGTTTCAGGTGTTAGAGGTCCTTCGCTGTCATAACTATCAAGGTTTACCATTTCTGATAAAGAACATAAATCTGAATTAGTTGTTGATTAAATATGGAAGGCATGCTGCTTTGTACGCATATTCACAAAAGTATTGGCCCACACAGGGCAATGCTTTCAAATTTTTTGTAAAAGAATGTATTTCTTTATTTTATTGATTTATTGTTTTATTTATGAATCGTTGACGTGATGTTTATTGCCATGTCCTACAAGCTTGGTGACCCAATATTTTTGCCTTAAGTGTAGTTTCTGCCTTGCCTCCCTCACCTTCGATTGGGTCCCTGGTGAGTCCCAACTGACTGACAATATAACGAGGGATGTCAGTTTTCATCAGGTGACCCTCCTTGGCAACATCCTCAGCCGCTTCCAGCAGATGGTAGAACTCCTCAGGGTTGAATTCCTGGGCGGTGCAATGGAACAATATGAATGAATAAAACCGCTGTTCATTTTTTAAGAACACTTAGACCTCCTACACTACTGTATTGTAATGTTGGTCATGCTGGAGATAAAGTGACATTTAGAAAATGGGAGACTAAGGTGAAGAGATGAACCATTTCCCTGCATGTGTCACCTGTCAATCAAAAACCGCATTAGCGTGTGACTGGTAGAGGTGAGGGGGATTGATAGATGTGGCACTAAAATCCCCAGACACACTCCGAAAGGCATCTTCCAACTCTAAATGGCATCATTGTCATGGTCTGCCTGCCCGCGAGCAGCATTGGGCCGCTGCCAAGTATTAGTCACACTATGCCAGGGCAAATTTTCATCTAAATGCAAATATCATCCTGACAAACAGGAGAGCTGGTTGGTTTTTTTTTTTTTTTCCCCACCAGATCGATGTTAAATGTTTGGGTTTTCTGCTTCCAGGACCTGAAGCATAAATTATCATTATGCTTAATATTAGGTAGCTAAATGAGTGCTAATGTTTATATATTCATATAAAGACATTAAGATTCACACTGAAGCAATTGAATTGTGGGGTAGTAAACGACATAACATTCATATGTTTTTTTTGTTTTTTGTTTTTTACCTCAATTCCATTAAAGTTGAAATGTGTAAAAGGAAAATAAAAACAAAACGTATGAGTGAAGAGTCATCTTACCAGACACTCCAAGAGCCTGGCAGGTCGGGATATGATGATGAGAAGCTTTTTTACCAACTCTGTGACAAACGCCACCTCGGAGCTCTCTGAACGTTCAAAGGCCTGACATTTCAAAAAAAGATCTCCATCAGTGAGAACGATTCAAGAAACAGCAAAGTGGATTTTTTTATTGCACGTCAATAAATAAATCCTGTGTTGTTATTTACTTCCACCTACATCATTGAGGAGCTTCTCCAGGTTTTCTTGCAGCTCGAAAAAGTACACAGATGTGATGAGTCCCTCGCAGGATTTGGTGAGGCAATCCCGAGAGAGCTCAATGATCTGGTGGTGGATGAAGCTGAGGACTCCATCGGCCAATGGGAGAACATTTTCAGGAGCGTAAGCGTGGATAAACTCCGCAAGCTTCCCTTCCATCTGCGCAGTAGCCTTGCGAAAAGAAAGGTTGATGGGTAGAAAAGTGATTTTGAGTCTTTTCCGCCATACAATGTCAATTTAAATTGATTTGTCTCAAAACATTAACTACACTTGCATTTTATGAAGCTTTTAGTTCGTTTCCTTTCGGTACCGACTCGAGACTCTCGAGACATTAAAATCTAATGAGGTGAAGAACGTGACAGTGGTTGCGCTAGAGCGAACTGTGAGCAGGAAATGCCGATTTAAATTAAATCTTAATTATAGAGGAGATGTTCATTAAATGGATGAAATAACACTGGTCAATAAATTATTCCTTTTTTATTTTTAAATCAAAGATGCAGGTGATTTATTTTCAGAAACAATGATCAAATCTGTATTCCTCATGATTTTAGGGGTCAAACTTGAAAAGAAAAATCGGAAATATCCACAAAACTTGATATGAAAAAAAAAAAGCTTCACGCTGTTAAGCAGTGTAATTGGGATGTACCATAATTGTTAATTAATAAATATATTAAGGTTGACCTCACTATAAAAGTTGCTTTTGTCTTCCTGTATTTTTACTTTCACTTCCTTTTGTACGTTCACTCGTTTGAACTTTTTACTTGTGTCTGTGGCCCTCAAGTGTTATTTGACGTCCCTGCATTTATTTCTCACCTTTGGAAAGCGTTCCTTGTACACGTGGTTCATCATGACTATCTCGTTATCGTAGCAGGAAGAGGAGCGTCCTGGGCTGGAAGGAGTAAGAATACAGAAAGATGAAAAGGGGCTCATCTGCACATTTCTTCAACTTTACCAGGGTAAGGCTGTTTTTCGCTGTCATGATGACGCTGCTGACCTGAGACTGCGAGAGCGTGGGCGCATGTGTGGAGAGGAGCGTCCGCCATCATCATCGGTGATGCTCTCCGAGCTCCCAAAGTGCTTAGATAAAAAGTGGAGCTCATCCATGGTGGGCTGGAACGGCAGCTGGTGCAGCCGCTCATGAGAGGAGCTGGACGACTAGAGAATTACGTGACATGAGAGGGCAGAGAAGAAGGCGGAGCAGGAACAGGAAGCACATGGGGATGGAGACAGGAAGGGGGGGGGGGCAATGTTAAACAGGAAGGAGAAACAAAAATTGAGGTGATAATGAAGAAAAAGCAACACAAAAGACTGAGTACATACACAATGACACTTTGGCCCTTTAAACTTGCTAACAGATTGACTTCCTGGTATTATCACATCCAATCATTTTCTCTATGTCGTTTCCTGCTTAGGGTCGTGGGAGTAGCTACAAGTGTTTCTAAAGTTTTAAAGCTAGTAGCAAAACATCTGTTCGAAAGGTATTTAACTCTTCCACATGGGATCTCCTTAAATGAAATGGATGCTGATGATGCTTTTTTTCACTCAGTTACTTACTGTTGAGCTGGGAGTATTGGTACCATAACCAGATGAGGGCAAAGATGCTAAAGACCAACGTCGTCCATCAGCCCTGTTGAAAAAATAAAATACAAAACATCTTACTGACATGTTTCTTTATTCCTGAGTAGATTTTTGGTCATGTTCTCTTTTTCTTGTCAGTATACAGTATTTCTGCACCGGCTCTGAAATAGTCCAAAACCTCAACACATATTAAAAAAACAAAAAAAAAACACCTGTCCACTTCCACCAGCAGAATAGGGAGTCAATAAACAAAGAGTAGCTGTGAATGTAATGACTTGGCCCAGGCGCACATGAGTCAGCCTGTTGGGCTGCCAGAAAGTGTGAATACAGCGAGAGCCTGCCTGCCTGCCTGCTTCCCAGCACGTGTAAGACCTCACACAACAACAACACCTCCTGGAGCATTCATCTGGTGCGCACTTGTTGTTGCCACAGATCATAAACACAAGTTGGCAATGTATAGTGACCTTCTGGAGGAGGCGAAGGAGAAGTGCGCAGGGGTACTTGGAGAGAAATTTCGCGGGCTGTCCAGTGGACTGCCTCCTGAAATATAAGAAACAAAAGGTCAAATGAGCTACAATCAAGCTCCATTTCCTGTGAGTAAAGCCAAATGAACTTGGAAGTAGCCTGATTGCACAAAACAATCAACTCTAGTGAAGATGAAATGAAATGAAAAATGATCAACCTTGTCGTGCTTGTTGGATTTTATACTGTAATAATAATTCTTGTTGAAGTGTGGCACGACGGCGCTACTGTACTTACCGAGGTGTCCGGGGAGAGGGGAGTGTGGGCGAGGCAGAGTGGGGGAGGTGGTGGTCAAGATGAGGCTTTTCCTGTTGCTTGTTCGACAACTACAAATAAAAACAGAAATATATACAGTACATACATTAAAAAAATAATATACACATTTTTTTCCAGTGTAAAATTTTACCTTGAGGCCTCTCATCGCTTTACCCAACCAAGAATATCCTGATCGATCAAGTCTACTGAGAATAAACCAGCCTCGTGGATATTGATCCTGAATGCCGATACTGTTAATGCATATATGGCACTTTGTGAACTGGGTCAATGACATTATGTTCTAACATTTACACAGCAATACCCGCCCCATGACACTAACTAGCATCTACTGTATTTACCTCAGGCAAGATCATAGAGCAACACAAACTGTCTGTTTACAAAGTGGATTTCAAAGTGATGCTCAGAGTACTTTAGTTGTTGTTCAAGATCAAGTGAGGGCAGGAGAAAGCGAGGCACTCAGTGAATTGAGCCTGGAGAAGACAGGCAGTCACGCAAGATGCATGATGGAGAAAAAGAAAGTACTGCATCCGAATTCTGATCTGACCGCTGCGTGATGCATCTGACCGATTCGTAAAAAGGCATCGAGGGCAATTTGATGTAAAACAAGGAAAATAATCAGCGGGAGCTCAGGGCACTCCCAGTGGTGCTCATCATCTTCATAGGTGAAAGGTAAACATGACCTAGATTTTTCTCATAGTTTATTCATACTGCACAAACACGCCATCGGTATTGTCATTGTGGAAATATATTATAAAGCCAAGCTGCCATCCTCTGTATGCGGTGACAATAATTGGGATTCTGTTGAACACCAATGATGAAAAATTGCCTGAAATTTGATTTCACAACATCAATAAGGTACGGATGGGGGTTGAACCCATGATCTTCGGTTTACGAGACCGACGCCTTACCACTCGGCCACCGCACCTGACAATACCTGAGAAGTAACTGTTATTGTCATTGTAGAAAAATTGCTCTCATAAAGCCAAACTGCCATCCTCTGTATGCAGCGACAATAATTGGGATTCTGTGTAACACCAATGCTGGAAAAATTGCATTTCACAACATCAGTAAGGTACAGATGGGGGTTGAACCCATGATCTTCGGTTTACAAGACCGACGCCTTACCACTTGGCCACCGCACCTGACAATACCTGAGAAGTAACTGTTATTGTCATTGTAGAAAAATTGCTCTCATAAAGCCAAGCTGCCATCCTCTGTATGCAGCGACAATAATTGGGATTCTGTTGAACACCAATGATGGAAAAATGCATTTCACAACATCAGTAAGGTACGGATGGGGGTTGAACCCATGATCTTCGGTTTACGAGACCGACGCCTTACCACTCGGCCACCGCACCTGACGATACCTGAAAAGTAACTGTTATTGTCATTGTAGAAAAAATCCTCTTATAAAGCCAAGCTGCCATCCTCTGTATGCAGCAACAATAATTGGGATTCTGTTGAACACCAATGATGAAAAATTGCCTGAAATTTGATTTCACAACATCAATAAGGTACGGATGGGGGTTGAACCCATGATCTTCGGTTTACGAGACCGACGCCTTACCACTTGGCCACCGCACCTGACAATACCTGAGGAGTAACTGTTGTTGTTGTCATTTTAGAAAAGATGCTCTCATAAATGGAAGCTGCCATCCTCCGTATGCAGCGACAATAATTGGGATTCTGTTGAACACCAATGCTGGAAAATTTGTATTTCACAACATCAGTAAGGTACGGATGGGGGTTGAACCCATGATCTTCGGTTTACGAGACCGACGCCTTACCACTTGGCCACCGCACCTGACAATGCAAAGGATGTAACTGTTGTTGTTGTCATTGTAGAAAAAATGCTCTCATAGTCAAGCTGCCATCCTCTGTATGCAGCGACAATAATTGGGATTCTGTTGAACACCAATGCTGGAAAAATTGTCTAAAATTTGATTTCACAACATCAACAAGGTACGGATGGGGGTTGAACCCATGATCTTCGGTTTACGAGACCGACGCCTTACCACTTGGCCACCGCACCTGACAATACCTGAGCAGTAACTGATAAATAGCCGAGGCATCACCTTGCCACATTTTGGAATTCATTTATACGCATATACAGTATGTAAATATATTTGTGTCATACTGCAGGTGTCGAGTGCACCAACTATTGACTCTGATCAAAAGTTTAGCTCATCTTCAATCCACTAGATAAAACCAAGGTGGGGGCATTATTACAACAGGATTTATTTGCTTCTGGCTGTGCTGCAAGTGAATGTAAATGAACAAAAAAAAGCACTCAAGAAACCAAAAGTAAGTAACAAGAGTAAATAAAGGATGAAAGAGTGAGACAGTAAAAGCTAGTATGCGTGTCTTGTATACGAGCTGAGCCCTAATGGGAGAGCGGACACAGATATCACCCAAGGGCCCTTCGCTCTATCTCAGCCTTTCCATCCTTCACCTCTTGCATAACCTCCCTTTTTTTTTTTGTCGTCATGCTTCTACATCATTTGCATCTTGGAGGTTGCGCACGTGTCTTGATGTCTTCTAGCCAGTGAGAAGTTGATTATATACGAGAGCAGCGTTGTTGAACTGTTGACTCTGTTCACGACATTTAATCATATTCACTGTGATTGGCTGGATCCAATCCAGGGTGTACGCAAAGTCCGCTGGGTTATTCGCCAACACGCCCGCGACCCGAATGAGGATAAGTCATATAAAAAAATGGCTAGATGGATGGATAATAATATTCAGATAATTAGCTCTCTGCACAAGATAAACTGCACACTAACAGTGTTCTGGAATGGAAGCGGCTTCATTAGATTTTTTTTTTATACGCAATATTTCATCTTTTTTTTTACGTATTACTGTATGTGATCCACTGGCAAAGTTTCCTTTAGTGTGAAAATATTTTGTTTCATATTTGCTATTACTGAAGCACACAATTGTGTGAATCAAATAAATGTCAGCAGACACGAAAAAAAAAAAAAAAACCTTATTTTTTTTTTAGCACCTACTTTCCAACACACAATGCTTTTGATTCAAGTGGCCACTTAATTATGCCTTTTAACCCTACTTTAAAAGGGTGCCATAAAAGGTCACCGTTGATGGAACAATGACGCAGGTTTCTCTCCAACCTCGCCGGGTAGAGCACCATCAGCTTCCTGTCTTGACCATTTATTTCTTATTCAACATGTTGGGTGCAGTAGATTGTGACGCGAGCTGTCAGAACGCAGCAGGTCTCTCAATGCCCCACAGAGCTCCAAGCTGATTTCAAAGTACAATAGTGTGTGTGTGTGTGTGTGTGTGTGTGTGTGTGTGTGTGTGTGTGTGTGTGTGTGTGTGTGTGTGTGTGTGTGTGTGTGTGTGTGTGTGTGTGTGTGTGTGTGTGTGTGTGGCAGTGCAGCAACACAAAAGAGTCAACAAGGGATAGTGGTTCATTTTTCCATAGTATGGTTGTTACATGTATTCTTTCCATCTGTTTTTACTTGGGTGCACATAAAGATGAGTTAAAAGCTTTTTACTTCAGCCAATGAAAAGGATGAATGAATGATGATGGAGATACAAGGTCATGTGGAGTGTTACATAACATGTTGAACAGACTTCAAGATTTTTGCAGGAGGGCAAAAGCTGGTGAGAATGCATGTTCTGTATTCTCAGAATGGGTCTGCAGTGTTTGAATGGATGGAGGAGGGAGAGAATGTGAAGTCAATGAACTCATCTATAATGTATGGTGGCTGGTCATATCCTACAAGGGGAGATGGGATTGGGTACGAACGCCCGGCCTGCATTTAAATGAAGGACGGCTCGAGTATTGAAAAGAAAAATGGCAGTCGTGAAGCAAAAAAAAAAAACACCCTCTCGCATGAATTTCTTTTTTTTTTAAACTGGTAATTCTTTTTGTATAATTGTTTTGAATCAAACTCAATAAATGAAGAATAGTAAACACAAGCAAAATAGGCAATACTTGATTTCAGCACCACGGACAGCAGCCAGGCTCTGACAGCCATCACTCCGCCTTACTTCACACACACACACCACTGAGCTTCCTTAAAGAAACACACTTCAGGGACAAAAGAAAAGATGGAGGGAGCAAGGACAAAAGAAAAGGAGAAGTGAAGATAAAACTCACCTGCTGCTTTTGCGAGGCAGTGGCAAATCCTTCTGGAACAAACAGAAAAATACACAAAAAAGAGATCAGGTACAGAAAAATAGGTGCAGCTAAAGTCAGAGAGAAGGAGAAAAGCTGCTCAACCATATTTGTTTTTTCTTAACTAAACAATATTGTAAAAGACTATACTCAGTCTATTTTTGCTGCTTTTGTGTATATCAAACCTTTAAACATCTGCTCGCTGTCCCTCCGAGGGACTTTTGGCTTTTCAGGCAATCGCAAGTTGGCACATTAAACAAAGTGCAGCTGTTTAAAGGCCGTGCTTTTCCACTTGAGAAACTTGAGTGGAAATGTAGGTCAACTCGCTTTTATTGAATGTTGTGGTTGCCTCTGCACGCCGGCCGGCTTTTGGGCAGGAGAAATAAACAAGCCACAGCTAGACAAGGCACAGTTCTGATTGGGTCACACTGTACTCACAAATTGGCATAATCATTTTCCAAGAAATGTCAAAGCAAGGAGAAATCAGCATGACATTCCGCGTCATTCCCTTTTTGTTCACGTTGTTGCGACTCAACAATTAAATTGAATAAACTACTGAATGTCTGTGATGGAAATCAAATTAAAAGATGAGTTTATGAGATAATTAAGCAGATTTTCAAATCTGCAAATATAATTTGATAATTAAGTCAAAAGCGTGGAGTGAGGCCAATGAGGCTACAGACTATGCGGAAAAATCGAATCTTTATGCAAACATGGCTTTAATTAGACTACTAAAAATTCAACAACATTAATTCTCCATCACTTGCACATTAGAATGCCAGATGCTATATTTTTTTTCTTTCCCTTCACATTGTGGCCTGGCAAACATTGTCAAACATAGGCAAATAATACCTTTGTGAATTCTCCATAAACAGCACAAAATATATGCAGGAAATAAACACATGATTTATATAGACATTGCTCCAATTTGAGATCTGACCCGTCATTTGTTTATTTAAATTCACTGACCAGTGACCCCGCCCCCCAAATCTATTAATTATCTACAGAAATTTGCAAGATAAACATTGTGGCATGGTTGAGATCAGAGAACTGTTGCCAAGGTCTCGACATCACCACTCCAGTTTATAATTTAGAATGCAAACTAAATGAATTAAAGTGGCCAGTGGGGCTTAAAAATGAATAAGTCACTCTACTGTATGTCCACATTATACTTACTTGTATAAATGCATTGAAATCCAGTTCATGAGCATTTTTGGATCAATCCATTTTCCAAATCCAGCTCTTAAAACACAATGAGTTCTTCATTTGTCCATGTGACAATTGTATGGAGTCATTTCATGTGACCTTTGCCCTCTAACTGCAGGGGAGTGGGATGTGTCACCATATGGTGCACAAAGAATCATGTGGATGTGAAAGAGAAAGCAAAACAGTTGGCTTGATGAGACCCAAGGGAATGACAAGGCCAGCCAATCAGATGTCAACACACATTTTCACACTATATGCACACACAGGCATACAGGAGGAGCTAAATGTCAACATATATATATTTTCTTATAATGTGAAGAGATTTGCCAGACAATCATTGTCTCACCTAGCAATGATGATAAGTTTCCCTGCAGCTTATTATATATACATCATGGCAGCACAGCCAGGAGCTTAGTCGTGGGAGATAATGAGACATGAACCCATCAGCACACTTCCCTAGTAATCCTTCCTTGATACCTTTCTCCATCCTCTCATAATAGGGGTCAATTTGCAGCTAACCAGTTTCAAAGTACAAATTCCAAGCCTTTGTGAGCAATTTGTGGTTGGCACGTCGCTAACGGAATGAATAAATGGAAATAAATGCAAAGAGAGACATGCGCACAAGAGGCTGCGTTCCGCCCGGCAGGCTGCTCATCTCTGCTCAGTACACTTGACTGAATCATGCAGAGATTGGGGGTGGGGGGGGGGGTATGAGCCATGATTAAGCAGGAAGCTTCATATCGGATGAGCACAGTGCTTTGCGTCAGCACGCATGGGGTGGGATACATTTGAAACATTTTGTCAAACACATTGTTTGGCCTACTTAAGCTTAGCTGTGATCCTACTAGCAGAGGAGAACAATGATGGGCTTGAGAAAACACACTTTTGGGACCATCAGGAAAGAGATCGTTCTAATAGTACAACAGAGTAGTAATATAAATGTAACTTTTTGCAGATTTTTAAAAAAATATATTTTTATAAAATACCCCGGCTGTGCAGCTTCAAAGTCCTGCCAATGTTAAATTTTACTATTCATTAAATTTAATTGAATGATTGTAATTTTCCCGTTATTTTTAATGTGTTTAACTCATTGTTATTGTACACAATTACTGTATATACACAATTATGTTTATTGTTTGATATCATCAGATGATGAGATATCTTTATCCATTGATTTAATCATTCATCTGTGTATATGTATATCTGCAAAACGCTTTAATTATGCAGTTATAGTACCATATTATGTTTTCTGTAGTTTTGTTTTTAAACATGACTGTAGAGAAATGTGAACCAATTAATTGTTGAATGAGACAAAAGTTGAGTTACTAGTGCACAACACGGAAACAACCATGCACGATTTATAAACAAAATCTGCAAATCTAGATGCTACAATACACGCAATAAAAATCGAAGATCACGTCACAGAGGCGATGTCAAGCATGAGCTCACCTGCAGCCTCCGGCGTCGTATTATGCCCGAGTCATCCATGGCTTTAACAAGTGCAATATGACAATCAAATAATCAGCTCGTTCCGATCTTTCTTTGGACTTCAGATTCTTTCAAAGCTGCACTGCAACAGCGGCATCAAAGTCCTGAGCTGAGGGGTCCGGTGTCACGTCGAGGAGGCACAAATGTCAAGCGGCCCCATTGTGTCTGCTCGGAATTTGCGTCACAAAAAAAAAAAAAAAAAAAGCAGAACCTCACTGTTGACAGCCGTGCAGTTGTTTTCCGAGCATCCTTGACACCGCACCAGAGGTTTGGAGTTGGGACTCCAATTTAGGAGCACTAACCTGGTCCTGTCTAGTCCTGCTGTGTCACAACAGTACCAAGAAGAAACGCGAGCTTCTTTCCACGCGAGAACTGCGACTTCCAAAGCCCAGCTGGGCCAAATGCCTATTTGACGTCCAGCAGAAGGGCAGCCGAGAGTCGCTTACTCATGCCAGAGCGACCTAATAGACAAATCTTCTCGATCAAACACTGTTTTCTCTTCAGTCGTCCATCTTCACTTGCAATAAAAGTGGGAAAGCTTTTGCAGCAGCAAGCAGCAAGCAGCAGCAGCAACGCGATATTTGGTGACTCCTTTCTGGGATTCCCTCTCGCCCCTCCTTCTCTTCTTCATCCCTCCTCCTCCGCGCTAACGACTCACGCTCTCCTCACATCATTGGAGCTTCACGCAACGTGCGCCGTGATGCGTCATCACAAGTCCCGGTTTTGGTTGAGTCCATAGCAGGCTGGGTGGAAACTGGTTCAACAAGCGACGTTCAGCACCATAGATAGTGACACCAGGTTGGATAGATGGATAGATGGATAGATGGATAGATGGATGGATGGATGGATGGATGGATGGATGGATGGATGGATGGATGGATGGATGGATGGATGGATGGATGGTAAACACAACGGGCTGACGCAAACAGAGAAAGAAAAACTAATATGAACATGAAACACAAAAACAATCCAAGATAAGATGTCACAATATTTTTTCTATATTCCAGACGGAGGTCATTGTTGTTGCATAATGGCTTTCACGGATTTTATGACAAGGCAAATGAACAGTTTGACCTCCCAAAGTCTTTTTAAATGTCTTTATAGTAGCCTAAATGTAGCATGGTGATTAGCATATGTGCCTCACAGTCAAGACATTTTTATCATCTTTATTATGCATGACAGCATTAAATACAAAAGATGGGATCAAGTTAAAAAAAAAAAGTTCTACTCCAATGTAAAGTTGCAGAAGGTGGATGATTTGACGAAGATTAAATTGAACAGAATTAGTGACAGAATGTACGCAGGGATGTCGCCAGAAAAAAACGATCCAGTAAGCAGGCTGTTGTGCGTCAGATTAAATGGAGCCATGAAGGCCATCTGCTTGGCAGTGAAGAAGCCAGAGCGTCTCTGTGTTGACATGGGGGCTTTGTTTTGTGGCCTGGAGGCAAGCTGTGCAAACCCCAACACGCACACCTTTCACAGTAGCATCAACCTGGCTCAGAGCTACACAAAACCTTGTTACCTCTCTGCTCCATCAAAGCTTGAACAAAAGCTCTTCTTAGCCAACACTCCAGAGGACACATAGCGGAGAAATGAGGCAACAGATTAGTGCTGCAGCACCAGAAGCGTAAAAAAAAAGCCAAGTGCAGGTGGACGTTGTGCCCAAAGGGAAGCAATTAATTGAGTTTCACAGTGGCCTCATTTTAATTGTCGAGAAATGAATTGCTTGCGCTAAGCCGCTTTTGGACACAGAAGAGATGATGGCGCTGTCATATCCGCTTACATAATGATGGGGTAATCCTTTTGAGTTTAGGGAGTCATGACAACTGCCAAGCTTTGTTGATATCTTTTTTTTTAATCGTTACCACAACAAACAAGGCCAGCCAAAATCCATCCATTAATTGCTAAGCCTCTATGACCTCCTTGTGGTCGGTGATTGTATTACAACAGAATTGTGGTACGACAGGATATCAAAAGAAAATAATGCGTTCTTTAAGAATATTTGCATATTCCATATGGAGACAGCCATCATTTGGAGTCTGTACCTTGTGTCTGAGAGTAGGACAGCATACAGCCAACATGAATCCTGATTTCCACATCGTTTATTTCAGAATCAGTAGGCACCTCTCCCGCTGACAGCCCGCAGGCCTCCTCCTTAAATCCTCTTCAGTGCTGGATGACATCCTGCTTGCCTGCCTCCATAGAGAAGGGACACCATAAGAGGATTGTTATACACTCCGACCAATGCACAAAAAGACAAAAAAAAAAAAACTGGACATCTGAGGTCAAAGGTCACATTAGAACACTAGCCCAAAAAAAAAAATTGTGGATCTGCAACTCGATGATTTATAATGCACATAATTTGATATTGTATTGTACTGTGTCTTTTAAAAAACAACTATTGTGTACAATAAAAGTGTTTCAAAGCAGAGCATTTCATGCATGAAGGTATTTTGTTGCCGCCTATGAATGGGATCCGTCGATTTGTGAAGGAACAGATTGATACGCAACAGAGAGGAGACAAAAAGCTTTTGTTGTATTATTCTTTTTTTTTTTCCTCGATGCTAAAGCTGCAGGCGGAGAAAATAGTCAATAAAAGAGACACAGAGAACAAAGGCCAAAAAAATTTCTGAGCGAAGAAGAGCTTGGGAGCCTGGGGCTTTTGTGTGTGTGTGTACTAGTGTTTTAGTCTTTCATATGAATGGTAATTGGATGCAGCCTCAAAGCGGACTTGGCAAGAACCAACCAGTAGATGAAAAGACCTTGCTACACACAAGTAATCCTCTTATAATGAACGAGGAGAGTACACAACAACATCACAAAAATGGCTAACAGCTGTGGCTTTGTGTTGTGAGCATATTACTTGCACTGACCTCTTCTAAAATGTCATTTCAGAAGCCGAGGGATGGGATCAATGCATCTTGATTTCAATCAAAATGTCCTTTGGCCATCCATCTTCCATCAAAACAATTATATGAATTGGTCTGGGTGCTTGTCAAGTGATATATTTTTCCAATAGAGCTTGAAATATGTCTCAGAATTTTATTGACTTTAGGACAGGATAGTAAATACATGCATAATTGCAATAAAATGCATATGTGAAAAACATTATTACCAAATATAGAAATATATTATGCTTATTTAGGAATTGTACCTAGTCACCTGTCATTGTGAGGTTACTTCTCAAAGGAAAAATGGCAGTTGTTTGTTTACATTTCAATTTCAGCATCCCAGGACTTTTACTTCGTCCAAGTTCCTCTTGCTCAACAACATGAGGGAATTAAACTCTGGACCTCCTATGGCAATGTGAAGGTGGCTATGCTGTCCTCTGAGGACGATTTCCTGCACCTTGACACCACCAACAGGCCAATGGTGGAACAGCAGTTAGCCAACGTTAGGACAATGATATTTTGGGTTATAAAACACTGAGGAGGTGCTGCATGAGTTTTTTTAAATATGCTATTATTATTATTATTATTATTATTATTATTATTATTATTATTATTATTATTATTATTATTATTATTATTATTATGTAATGGCGCAGATTAACCACTCGGGGGAGAACTTGAACAACTTTGTTTTCAACCAGGTAATGTCTTTATCTTTTAATGCTATTCAGTGATATTTTTAATATTTTGAATGCATGTTAAATCTTACCCTAAGGATAAATGTACCTCTCAGTAGACGTCATTTTATTTTTCCAAAGTTCATTCAGGTATGCTGTGTTTCTCAGTCGACTCCATAAATGTCATCGACTGCCAGATGTGTTCTACATTTCCACCTTTTTTTTTAAATTCCAGATAAATGCCATTGTGGAGAATAGGTCAGTGGAGCACATCAGAGACATTCCAAATGGTGGATATGAATGTGTGTTATTTAGTGAGTCAACAAAGATGGCTGGCAGTGTTTGCCAGCTGAGGGCCAGCCGGAGGCTCCGAGACAGGCCGTGATCCGACTCTGTTAAATGAGAACGACAGCGAGGGCACATATTGAGCAATGACGACCCGTTTTGTCCTCCCTCTCTCGGTTCCCTGAATAGCTCTTGCACAAAGGATATCGTTATTTCTCCTCTAATTACCAGATGGTGAACTGTTTGTCTGCCCCCCCCCCCTCCCACCCGCACTCCTCTGCTCTCACCCGCAGAAATAATGCTGACCCTGTGTAGTTATAAAACAGTCTGCGGGGCCAAAGTGATCCCGTCTTTGTGATTCTGTTCTTCCTCTGAAATCTATGAGATGAAGTGTTAAAGCACTTCTCCCCTGAGACCATTATGTTGTCTAATCCCATTAGGATATAATGGGATAGTGTTGATCATTTTCAGACTATGTTTGACAAACATTTAATACTCCTTTGTGTCACCAGCTGCGTTTTAATTTAGATTTTTGGTGACTTTGATCAAAATAGTGGGAAATGCGAAAAAAAAATCTGTTCAAATAATTTTTGTGTATTTTTTAAAATTCTTGGCATACAAAGGTATTTTCACTGCATTTGAACCTATGGAAAATTCTTTCCAGTCAAGTAACTTTTGGGTAATAGCACCATTATTTAAAAAAAAAAACATTAAAATTAAAAAATACAATTAAAAAAAAATTAATGCACAGATTTTCATTTGAAATTATACATTTTAATTATTTGAAACTAAACTGTTTCCAATCTTATTTTAATTTCTAAGAAAAATTAATTCTGGAACTGTGCTCATTTCATGGCTTCTCTTTCATCGCTGCTGTTTTCTTTCTTTCATCAATCAGGTCCAAATCACGTCTCCCATTTCCCAATCTCTAGTTTTAGGATGCGTATGTAGGCCACAAGACTCTTTCCATCTGCTCTTCTGTGGCCAAAAGCTTTAGGAAGGGCACTGCTGGAAAGAGAGAACTGCACCAGGGACAGGACAGGGATTATCATGGCACACCGGGGCCAAGTGGAGGTGAGATTAAAACCCACAAGCATGAATACAAACAAGTAGAGGATAACACACACAAAAAAATTGCACATTTGCAGTCTCACAAAATGGAAAGCATAAGTGGGACCTTTAGACCATGGTCGGCAAGATTTGTTGCTCACCTATGTGCATCACGTAGCTCTGTATTGGGGCTCACGTGGTCAAAATAAATCCATCCTGTGCAATAGGTTTAAGTGAACTCTGATGCTAACCGGAAGGCTTTTGCAACACGTCGCATCCTGGCGGCGAGGTCACTTTGTGCCCTCAGCTTAACAGTACATTAAATCTCACCTGCTCTAACCTTGTCCTATGGGAAAAGCCATGACCTCGGTGTTTATGTATGTGCATGTGGATAGAAAAGATTGGAAGACCAGTGTGACTCAGCACCACTTGCGAATCATCCTGATGGGATTTGGTTTGGAGCTTGGACGGAGTGCTGCTGAAATAAGAATGTCAACAGGGGGGGATTTCGTTAAACGTCTTCATTGGGAGATTAACAGGGAGCTACTTGGGGTGGGAGGGGGAGAGAGAGAGAGAGAGAGAGAGAGAGAGAGAGAGAGAGAGAGAGAGAGAGAGAGAGAGAGAGAGAGCAGAACAGGATGGTGGGGGCGAGTAGGTTGCCGAATGGATGTGAAATGTTCTTCATATAAGCCATTAATGAGCAGTACGCAGCCACCACAAGGGCAAGAAGCAGAAGCATCTTCAAAAAAAAAAAAAACAAAGAAAAACCTTTGGTCGAGAGGATAAACTTGGGATCTAATCCAGTGGAGCATATATTCAGAAAAAAAAAGCAGGTAAATTCATCTAAGTCTTTTTTATGAATAATAATGAATGTGAAGAAAATACTTGTTGCTCTCACAGCAATAATGTGCATCCGTTGATATTTTGAAAGAGGTAAAAAGTTGATGAAAAAGTGTTGTTCTGTTGATATGGGAATATGCATATAGTATATTATGGGTAAAATGATTTTAAATTTTTAGTAAATAACTAACAAAGTTTATCTCTATTTTTGTGTTAAAAAATGTGTGATATTTCTTCAATTAATGCCAACGTGGCATTAATTATCACCATTATTATGATTATTATAGATGTTGTTGTTGTCAACCAATACAACGTCACTAGAGGCAAAAAAAAAAGAACTTTCTCAAATCATTTCGAATGTATCCAACTATGATGTCATTTTAAATTCTTCCAGCCTGGAACACACAAAATGAGCACACGTATTTCCATCTTTTTACGTCTCTATCTCTGACCTGTCCCGAGGCCATGCTGCCCGTTGATTTTTTTTTTTTTTTTTATTCGTGTTCGGTAGCCTACACACAGGAGCAGCA
Source organism: Syngnathus leptorhynchus (assembly GCF_054491065.1). Classification (NCBI taxonomy): domain Eukaryota; kingdom Metazoa; phylum Chordata; class Actinopteri; order Syngnathiformes; family Syngnathidae; genus Syngnathus; species Syngnathus leptorhynchus. Next base: position 7,695,990 of record NC_141210.1, on the reverse strand, counting down.
GCTTGTCAGATTACACAACTACGCATGTCATCCATCTGATCGCGGTGTCTCAGTCCCACCTAATTAGGCTCACCCTGCTACTAGGTCACCACACGCAGAGCACACAGCCGGCTGGACGTCTCAGCCACTCTTTATAGAAGGACAACAGGGACAAATTCAAAATTTGATCAAATGTGAATTGCAGTGAACATAATTTTTTTTTTTTTTTTTAAAAGCTAGAGGAGCTAAAAAAAAACCTCCAATTTATTGAATTCTTTCTGATCATAGACATGATCATCCTCATGCGCGCTCTTCTGTTGATATGCGCATATTGGACAACTGTGCTGATTGTGGGAATCAGCTCAGAGGGGACGTGTCTTCAAGATGGCAAGCACAAGGCCACACCCAGCCCAGAACCTCACCTGAGGGACTGCACGCTCTATGCAGACAGTGAGTTGCCTCATTAGAAACCTGCAAGTGAGACTCCACAGGCACCTTGACTGACAGATGGCTGTTTTTCCTCTGACAGATAGTTGCTGCACACAGGAAGACATTCAAGATTTCTCCCATTCTCCCTCTGCCAGCAATCAGAATGAACCCTGGGACAAGTGTGGGCTGCTGAGTCCTGTGTAAGTCTCCAAAAATACAAGCAAACTACATGACTTGTGTAATGACTGTTTCCATCGTTGGGTTTAGGTGCGAAGGCTTCCTGAAGCGTGTGTCATGTTTCTACCGTTGCTCGCCGGATGCTGCTCGCTGGCCACATCCCCATCGCCGCACCTACATCCAGGCCGTGCCTCTCTGCCACAGCTTCTGCCGGGATTGGTGAGGCAGCCACATATATATTGATGATGTCATAGTGCTGGTGTGAGAATGATTGCATGGGCTTTTTTTTCCTGCAGGTTTGATGCGTGCAAAACAGACTTGACATGTGCTCGTAATTGGGCCACAGACCCCAGAGGACACAACTGCACTGGAACCTGTGTTCAGTATCAGCAGGTAATCAAGCGTGTGTTTCTATATATGGCAGGAATGGCAGTGTTAAAAACTTGGTGTATATGTTGTAGAAATGACAAATGGCAAAAAGATTTTCATGGGTGTTGGTCAGAATAAAACCCAATAGCGCTAATAATGTAAAACACACTCCAAAATGTAAGTGGGACTCTAATAGAAAGTTCAAAATACTGTACCAGGTAATGCAACAATGGCTTTGCTCTCTGTGTAAGCCTCAACTAAATAAATAAATAAACAAATAAATAAACAAACAATTGCTGCCCAAGCAGAAGATGTCAAGGACAGGGTAAAGCCTCGGGAAATATCTGCTTGCACTGAATAAGCTTTGGCAGCAAAAGATGTGAGCCTGGGGAAGGACTCACTGTTTGTGCGCATGTGTGTCAGCCATGTTAGACAGTCAACGAGTTGACATCTTCTTTGTCCTTCAAACGATGAATATATTATAGCTTTTCACCTTCTGAACACCTCGTGCGCCTCAGTCTTAATCCCCAAACAGACGAGGGGAAGCAGACATCAAGGTGCAATTGTGCTGTAGGGGAAACACAGATTAGGAATTTGGCAAGAGATGGAAAATAAAACACTGGAGACATAAAGGGGAAGTTTTTATTTTTATCATTCAAATAATATTCATTTGATCTTCTTGTCAATGTCCCCATTTTTCCTTCTCAGATGTATCAACATGGCCGAGATCTGTGCGAGAGCCTGTGGGGTGACGCCTTCATGACGGTTGAAGATTCATCTGAAGGGGTCGCAGATGCCGGCCTGAATGGCAACCCCGGCAGCGGTCGCCCGTGTGGCTGCCTGACCCTCAGTCCTTCTGACAAGGATGTGATCTCAGCCCTCCGGGCCCACCAGGATGACCCGGAAGAGCTTGATACCACCAAAACCGGGCTGCCTCCGTATATGTCTCCCTGCCAGACCAAGCTGCCCCCGCAGACGAGGAGCGGCAGAAAGGGGAATTCTGTCCTGCGCAAACGTTCCGTCATAGTGGATGACGGAGAGGGAAGCGGAAGTGGCCTGTAGAAAATCGAATTGAGTCAAAGTATTAGAAATAATTGTCTAGCTGTGACTATACAACTTGTATTAAAGTGGAGTTTGGACCACACTCCTCTCACACTATTATGTGCTGTAGTCAGATGTTCTAAACCAAACTTGTTGGGAGGCCATATTATGTAAGGGTTTCATGAATCCAAGTGACTGGGATACAACGGGTGTGATATGAGAATGATAGTGGAAAGAGGACGGTTTAATAATCACATTTCAAATCTGCTGAGCAATTATAGACTAAATCCACAGAGAGGTTGAGATATTAGTATTCTGGTAGCTTGGTCCTCAATGTCCTGTAAATGTTTCTATTCTGATTACAGTATGTAACTTCATTAGATGTAGAGGTTTTTTTAAAAGTAAAAATTCCCTAAATTGGTGTTGTGTGATTTTCATTTTGTTCTCAATAAAGACACCTTTCTAAACGGCAACCTATAGTACATATTTGGAATGGGCTTCATCTTTCAAAGCATGAAGAGCAATGTCGTTTTTCAGGAACAGACTGACCTAGAGCAGACATGAAAATAAGTTTGTTTTTTGTTTTTTTCAAGTAGAGGATTTGGGAGCCTGAGCAGCCTGACCTGAATTCAAATGGCACAAATGTGGAGTGACCTAAAGAGAGATGGGAAACAGCAATTATTCACAATCTAATAGGATTGGAATGCTTTTGCAAGGAAATGTGGACCACATCAATTGTTTGGAGAAAGTTTAGTTATAAGCAACTAAAAAAATCTGAACACAGAAGTGAAAAAAAAAAAAAACCAACATTGAGTGCCAGTCAATTCTGAATGCTCGTTCAAGGCTAACAGAATATCAAATATACTGATATATAGGACTTGTAACACTATTAATTTAGCCCAATTGTTTTTTTTAAATATACGTAGTACTTGATTGAGGTGTAGCTCACACTTTTGCCACTTGACAGCGGTATAGACATGCACTAGCGAAACGTCTTACCGATTAAAGTCCAGAAGAAGACCGAACGCAAGTAAAACTCGAAATTAAAGTTAAGCATAGGAACATAATTGTTACTCAGTTAAACTTTAGACACACTTATAAGCAACTTTCAGAGCCACTGTTCGTTAATCTACGCCGAATTTAGATTTAAATAATGAAACGGTTATCTCGGTGTGTTAGTTGACCATACCATAGCATTTTGTGTTACGTTAGCATGTTAAAGAGAAGAGGAAATCCTGCTCCTGGCAATCCCAATAAAACAAGATGTGGTGAACAAAGAGCCGAAGGGTAGGAGTATTCCCTCCATCCGTTCACCCAGAGGTCATCAAACCTATCACCAAAAGTTTATTTCAACCTTTTCTAAATAATGTACAATGTGGATCCAATGCCTTTATATGGTGTATGCTGTTTTACTATTTATCCACTAGATGGCAGTAGATCCCTTCAAAATGCTTTTTTTGAGTTATGGCTTTCTCAGTGTATCAGCTGTTTATGTTCTAGGCCACAATACAGTACAAATAAGACATTAAATATTCAGACGTGGGCACGTTTCAGATATATGCTGGATCAAAGCCAGTACTATGTGGTGTGAGTGTATTTAATCATTCTCGTCATCCCTACAGCCTCATTTTACTATCATCCTGCAGAAGCTCAAATGAGAATGAGCTATTTACCTACATACTGTACAGATTATATAACTTTAACAATAGACCAAGACCAAACTCAATATCAGTTATATGATGACAATATGCGGGTATATGTAATACAGTGTTGTGTTTGGTTATGCAGATAGCAACAGCCGGCCGGGGCTGCGTGTCTGGGTGAGAAAAAAAAACGAGACTCGCGGAGAGGAAACTAAACCCACCCAGAGCTTTTCAGACGTCACTGTTCACATCACAGATGTTCCCACACACTCAGTGTGGGTTGTGGGCCGAGGCGTGCGGAACGCCAGTGAGGCTTTAATTGGCTTTTTTTTTTCCTTTTTAGTGCGCATTATGATCACGTCAGCCCATCTTGTGCGTAAATTGAGCCCCCGCCACCAAGACAGTGACACTTTATCTTTTATTTCGAGTGGGAGATGATAGTGGCATTTTCTGATCGCAATCGACTTACTGGAGGCGACCTATTTACGGTTAATTTTGTGCCAAATTTGGTCAGAGTGCGTAAACCCACTTCCTTTTCATGTTTTTGACAAAAATGGGAAAATAATCTCAAAAAAGAGAAGTTGCGTGGGCAGCCTGTTTCCACATGCGTGACAAAAATAACAGACTTGCTATTAAGGGAATATTCAAATATGTTCTCAAAGCTTCCGCTTTAAAATAATTTGAAGGTGAACTTTTTGTGTTGTGTTTTTTTACGAAACTATTAGAGACTACTCCATCCGTGTTTTGCTTTTCTTCCATACACTGTTTAGTACGACAGAAATACTCCTCCGGTTTTCCCGGGGTCAGTTTATATGCTAAGCTTCTCCTGGCCAACTGTCCCTGAAGCTGTTTTGATATCTTTTTTTAGCTTCAGTTGTATTGCAAGCTATATTAGCATCACTACATGCAGGAGATTCATTGAGGGTCTCATCCTAATTGATTCCAAGATGCTTGTCTTTGAGTATTACTCATCCACGGGACTCCCCCCCCACCCCACCCTGCAAAATAATCTTGCTTTGAGCCCCATTTTTGTCTTGCCGCGCATATTTGTGCACTGACGCGTACGCCATCATTGTCGTTCTTGGCTGCGTGCGCTTCTCCAAGCATCCACGCAGATGCTCATGTAGGATCCGGACGCCCACTCATGCCTGATGCCATGCCAAGTGGTGAGGCGCCTTCAAGAGCCCAGGCATTCCTAAAAGTCCTAGTCACCCACCCATCTGCAGTAAATTACCTCTGACCCTAAGTAAGGTTAACAGAAGTGTCAGCCATCAAACTAAAAGCTACTATTAAATATTGAATGATTAGCTTTATAGTTTTTGCTTGTGTTGTGCCATCATGGTTGTTAATGTTTTTTTTTTTATGATTACATCTGTCTCTCCATTTTTAATTAAAATCGGCAGACATTTGATCGTCACATTTACACCCATGCACAATTGAGTCGAACTCAGAACTTTGCCAACCACCGTGATGCCTACATCATAAACCAAAATCAGCCTTTTAGTGGACTCCAATTATCGTGTTTTTTTTTTTGTTTGTTTTTTGTGGCCCCAAAGTTGCTAGTACGTTTCCCTTAAAACAACACCAACACATTGCTTTTATGTTTTTGAGACGCTTTTACTTAAATACACATCACACATAAAAAAAGACATTGTAAACATTGGACATGGTTAGTTCGCCTGGATCAACCAGGACAAACAACAATAATTTACACAAAGAATATTATGCAGCATTGGATGACAATATCATCAATGGCAAATATACAAAGACATATTGATCACTCATTTCTGCCATTTAGTAAACCCGAATAAGGGCATCTTCTCTCAGTGCTGCGCTGATGAAGTGTTGAATGGTTCTTTGTGGGGTGTCCAGCATCCGGAAGTACCATTTCAATCAGTCTTTTTTTTTTTGCACAATACCGACACAACATCGTTGTCTACGAAGGCCCGCTGCTCCCTCGTGTTGTTGTGGTGCTATATGCACAATACGACTCCAGTGTTATCACCTTAAAGTCACTTTTGTAGTCTTTGTTTAAAATGCCTCCATCTTGCTCGTGAGCATCAGCTGGCACCCGCTGTTCACATGGGTGAAGACTTTCCGTTTGAGCTGGGCCACCTGGTCCCGGAGTACCGAGGCCGTGTTGGACAGGCCGGCGTTGTCGCTCTTTAGACCTTTCACCTTCTCCTCCAGGCGAGCGATGCGCTCCAGTTTGCGCCGCCGGCACTTGGTCGCCGCCAGTCGGTTCCTCAGCCTCTTGCGCTCCGCCTTGATCCTCTCCTGGGTCTCCAGGTTGATGGGAGACATGGGAGGCGAGCCGTCGCTGCTCAGGAGGTCCGGCACCGTTTGCGGTTCCTCTTTGAGAGCAACGAGGCGCTGCGGATGAAGCCCAGAACCCGGGTGGTGGTTCTGGAAGGGGCCGTGCACGGAGGTCTGCGGGTGGTTCTGCTGGTGGGGCGGCAGGTAGCTGATGGTGGCTGTGGGGTAGCTGGAGGCTGAAGAGAGTCCGGTGTTCGGGCAGTAGGCGTTCAGCGTTGTGTAAATGGGCGGTTCGGGTTGCAGTCCCGAGCCGAACACACTAGGGGCCGCTTGCGAGCAGGTGTTAACTCCGCTGCCGCCGATGGAGGATACCGAATGAGGCATTTGGTTCATCTTGTGCAGCTCATCCAAAGCTTTGACGAACCCCTCCGCGAAGCCCTCCTGCTCATCGGTGATGCCCCGATTGTAGAAGTACTGCCCCGGGGTCGGGGTGGTGATGACACCGTTACTGTTTTGGATGATAAGCCTCTCGAGCTCTGGGGACGCGAGCTTCAGGGTCCCAACGTCCTGCTGCCCCCCCTGGTACGGGTCCGTGTCGACCCTCAGGTGCGATTTCAGGTTGCGATAGGGCTCTGTCAAGTTCAAATTCATATTCTGCTTTAGCAGCTTGTAGTCGTGCATTGCGGCGTCGGAGTGGCCATATGCCGACAGAAAAGAGTCATCATGATAAAAAGGTTGTTCCATCTTTGTGGACATAAAGTCGGGAAAGTAAGCTTACCGGCTTGCTTATTGAAACAGTCTCAACAAATGTCAAGAGTCAGCAGAGCATCAATTCGTCTTGTCAACAGTGTCCCAAGATCAGAAACTATCACTCCCAACAGAAGAAAAAAAAAGAGTGAAAGTCCAACAAATCAAGACAAACGCCTTTCTTTGGAGTCTGCTTGCTGATTTTCTCCTCGCGCCTGATAAGTCCAACACACACAAAAAAAAACTTGCAAACTCCTTTGACGACGCGTACGCGTTGCTGCGTGTGAAGGTGTGTGCAGTCGGCTTCCTAGCGCGCATTTTATATAGCCATGGACGCACGCTTGCTGCCAGGGAGCTGCAGCTTTCTGATTGGTCGGTTTGCCCGGAGACCGCGCCCCCGCCAGTGACGCAGATGCCAGGAAAGAGTGACTGTAAATAAGCCTGTAGGCAAGACAGCACTCGGCGGAGGCATGTCTGCGGACGCTGTCATCAATACAAACCTTTTACATCATTTATAACTTTCATTTAACAATTTGGATATTTCATGTAGGTCTTTTGACCAACGAACTGGTGGTCGAATCATACATAATTCAATTTTGGCTCTTAATTTCAGCACATCGCTGTTAAAGAGCAATCCCATAAAAAAATGTTTTATAGCTTAAGCTTTTATAGCGGTTTTCTTGTTTGACACTAATTATATGAACGTTGATTAAAAACCCGAGCGATGCGTTGAAATTTCACGTTGCCTTCTGTGGAGGAAGTCCTCATACCTAATATGGGCATGAGTGACGTAGTAGTTCCCCTCCGGGAGAACCGGGAACCCACTCCCACTAGGACTGCATTCCTGCTTTTGTGCCATCCATGTGCAACTCGGGAAGGGACTTTTTGGATAAGCAGGGAGGGGAAAAAAAAAAAACGATTCGGATCTCAATTTTGTTTACTGAGCAAGAGGAATGAAAATTTACTCTGTAATGAAGTTGCCGTGGATTAAAAGCCAACCCCAAACGTCTTGTAATCAATGTAGTTTGGAGAAAGTGGATCAGTAAATTATTTTATTACTTGGTAGCCCATATAATAAATAAAATATGTATAGCAACCCATAAAATACGTATAATAAAATCTGTATAGCAGCAAAAACAACACTTCCTCCCAGCAATATGGTTTGTAAGGTCCTTTTTATCTGATTGGCCCATTTCACTAAGATTAAATGTGGTTCTGCTTCACTGGCAGAATGGTTGTGGTTGTTTCTTTTTTGCACACAATGCACAGTGAAAGTATAGTGCACCTGTCTTTGCTGTTGTGAAGGGAATCTTTGTCTGGTCTATGTAGTTTGTCAAAGTCCCGCACAAACACAGACAAATGCCCCCATCGATGTAGATTGTATCTGTGTTCAGAAAAAAAAAAAAACATGTCAGGTGGGTATGCTTTGCTCTGGCTGCATCTAAATCTTCTGCTTGAGGAATTCATCTCAGTTTTTGTACTGATGTCAGCAACATATCACTAGCAAATCACTTGTTTACACATTGTCAAGGCACTTTTTGTATTGGAATTTTAGAATAAAACAGCATACCGGCATGTTTACACATTTCTGAAAAGTGGGCTCAGGAAAAGTCTAGCTCTGAAGTTTGAGTTTTTTTAATGGCTTATATAGGAGTGATTACAACTTGATTTATTGATCAATTTATTTATGTATGTTTATATCAAAAAACATTTTGGCCTTGATTTTCTCGAGAAGCTCAAATGTATCATCTGTAAAAAAGGGTGGTAGTATAATTATAAGACTATTTTTTTTTCCAGTCACTTTATAATTATGATACACCAGTAATGTACGTTTCTTTCATTAGATGTAATTATACCTTTTTTTAATTATTGTAATTCTCTGTCTTCACTGTGGTTCTATTACCTAATTGTTAGCCACAGATGACTCAATGTAGTGAGTTTTACGTCACCAAAAATTGTAATGGCGTATGATAGCAGCATTATAATACAACTGTATAGTTTTAGAACGCATTTTACAGCAGCTGTAACAAAGCACTATTGCATATCATTTTAATATACATATACATATCCGCACGTGAGAGAGAGCGCATACTTGTCTCATCATAGGTGTTGACAACTCACACTAAGCCTCTGCCAATAAATAAAAGCCAGCGTAATCTCGGCATTATCATGCAAAACTCGTGTGAGCACGGCACCCTCTAATGAGTAATTTGAGCTCTGATGTACGATAGCCCGCAACACGCAGAAGAGGACTTCAGGCCTCGCCATCAATATTGCAAAAACACTAACTGGATGATCAAGTGTCACCATTGTGCTGGCCAGAGACTTGAGTCATTGCAACTTTGACTTCTGTCGACTCCAATGACTGTTTTGATGACTTGTGACTTGACAAAAAAATAAAAGAGCTCAGACTCAAGTTTGGCTTAGGAGTTCTTGTTTTTTTTTACTTGACTTGAGACATGACTTGACAGTTGGTTGTAAAGGTAGATGTGCAGTTAGTTTATTTCTTTATTTGTCTATTTATTTCTTTATTTGTCTATTTATTTATGTATTTGTCTATTTATTTATGTGCTTTTTATTTTTTTTATTTAGCATAGTGTGATACAAAGTTCAGGGTCACTAAGCAGCAGCAACAACTGTCAGACTTCAACTCCCAAATAAAAGCAGCCCATCGATCTCCTTGTTTGCTTAATCTTCCCTGTTCTACGTTTGGCAGTCGGACAGATTCTGTTATCACGCTTAGTCCTCCCAATAAAACAGAGGTTAGCAAAAAAATGATTGATAATAACGGTGTGAAGAAATTGTCTATTTTCTTCACTAAGACTATTTTAATGCTATTCCTTCTTGCCAGTATCCATGGGAATATGGATAAACAGAAAAAAAAACAAGACATTTCCTGGCAGTGTTGTGCATCCACTTTGCACCTCCCTCATAAACGCTATTCTCTGTGCAGCTGTTCATTTCAGCCACTGCTCCACTCTGCTGGGGTTGAGCTTTTATTCAGCATTGCGGTAGAGGTTGACCACAGTCCCAGTGACATTTTGGCAAAGCACATTATATAGTCCGAAGCGGTGAGTGTTTACGGGAACAACTCATGCAGTGGCATCTTGCCATCATGCCAAATGTGAAGTCAAAAACACTCCTATTAGCTAAGCTGTGTGAGAAACAGTGGCAGATGTATACACTGTGTTATGGATTCATGAGTAGAGCTCAGAAACATCATAGTAGCGCTTCAAATTCAAGTCCAAACGTTGTGGCGTATCATTGAAACGCTTATCAGCTTTTGTGAAAACAAACACAAAAAAAATGGGCCTGACATCTTAGTCACATCATGATTAGTCATATCTCTCTTTAGACTGTTTAGATTTAGAGATGCTCCGTATGGACCAGTATAGAATTTGCTCCGAGTTCTGCTTTTTTTTTGTCTGCAGACATTGTGGGTTGTTCCTCCAGGATTTTGTGTTGACCTCTTTTTGGTTGGGGGTGAGATTCATAAAGATTCAAGGGAGATTTACTTTACCTGGGCCTTTTCTTATGTTAGCATGGGAACGACAAGCCTCGAAGCTGGAAGTACGATGAATCAAAGCGCGCTTGTACTGTATGTAACCTCGAAAAGCGTATGACTTTGGGCGGAGTATTCTTCACCGTTATCTTTACCACATGTTCAAATGTTCACAGAGGGAGGAGAAAACATTGATTTATTAAAATGATGAACTGCAAGAGTATCCTTTTGTTTCCATGATTTCATTTCTCATCTGATAAAAATGTGGGCTGTCCATTTGTGTGTGACTCCCAAAAATGAAGGAATGAGGATAATGAGATAGAGATGTGCTGCAAATATACATTTGCGAAAAAAAAAGGATTATTTTTTTAATTATTATTGATTTAATTCAACCTTGGCTTGTCTTAATAAAAACGTTTGACTCTTTTATCACTAAAAATTTAGATTTGAAAGTATATTTGTCAAAATGATAGTACCCCTACATTTATTTTGAATCAACTATATTTGCATTTATTATACCACACAAAGAAGTGATTCACACACACAGTCAACGGAATAATATCAACATAGTTGACGTTGAGCAATTGAGTGCCTTGCTCAAGGGCAACTAATCTCACTTGTCTGTTTTTTACAAATGGGATTCTGACTATTTGCAGACCTGAGGTCAAAACCACTCAGTCGATCTGACAATGCACATTTTTCATTACCAATCTCACCAATACTTGCAAAATCACACTTTCTTTTTTTTTTCTGCCCTTAACATAGCAGAACTTCACAATGAGGTGCTTATGCTGGAGATTGAGCTTTCCTCACCTCCTCCACTCAAAGCGTCCCATTGTGCGCCTCGCCACCTCTGCACAACTGTCCTTTTGTCAGGCAGCAGCGCGCCTGTCGTCTGCTTCTTCGCAACGCTGAGCCCTTTCCCTTCATCAAGAAGACTCCGTCCATGTGACTCAGAGCTGCGCAGGCACAACCGAGGCCAGCCAGAGGTCAAAGCTCACGCTTCGCTTCATAGTCTCCCCCCCTGACCTTCCCAACTCCAGCAAACACCCACTCAGCAGAAATAGAGGGCCGAGCGGGCGGGCAAGGAGAAAGAGAAAGACGTGCTCAGTCTTGATGAGGTTTGTTTGCGAAGAGCCCTCTTGACGGAAAGCCTGACTCCTTCATTTAGACATAATGGGGCCTCTCAAGCATGCACTGTCTTGGCTAGTCTCCTTTGTGAATATGGTCACTTTAGTGCCAGGCCTATTAATAGAGCCATCCATCATCATTGACATCACCAACACCACATGATGTTGCGGTTTATACCGTATTAACCCGCGACCACTGACTTATCGAATCTACCAAAGGTCAACTAGCGAAAAAACCTCATTCGCTCTTCATGTGGCATTCATTTGAAGGCTAAAGTTCGCCAAGGTCTACAATTTGAGACGCTTCGCCGACTTCAAGTCTGGCATGCGTTAGCGGTACATCAAATACCACGTGATAGCCACGATAGGATTATTTTTGGGTTTTGCAATCTGCCTCGGTATTTTAAGGAATGGAAATTAAGGGCGACCTAGTTATCCCTTGATATTTCTCATCATATTAGCATCAACGCAAGGTTTTATTTAGTTAACTGAACTGAATTATCATATGGTCGTAGCAGCAGTGATATAGAGACGCTGAAATTCAATTATATCGAAAGAGAGAGAGAGAGAGAGAGAGAGAGAGAGAGAGAGAGAGAGAGAGAGAGAGAGAGAGAGAGAGAGAGAGAGAGAGAGAGAGAGAGAGAGAGAGAGAGAGAGAGAGAGAGAGAGAGAGAGAGAGAGAGAGAGAGAGAGAGAGAGAGAGAGAGAGAGAGAGAGAGAGAGAGAGAGAGAGAGCAGCTTCAACTGTGTCCAAATGAGCTGTTAAAATTTGCATCTGTGACTAATCAAATCATTTGCAGTCACATTTTGGTTCAAGTGGACATATTTTTCTATTTTTTTTATTGCAGGGATCTTCCCAGAAAAAAGATCAAGGCTTGAAACACACTGTGGTTCCGTGAGCCACTTTCTCATTTCTGCCAAAGGTACATATAGTGGTAAAGTAGCCTGCTGAGTAGCACTTTTTTTTAATTTTCACCCACTGTGCTACCCATTGCGCTCGGTTTTTGCAAACTAGTGAGCCCGGAGGAGCCTATGGAATTGGTCAGACAAGTGACCTTACAATAAGGTGTGACAAAGGCATTGAGAAATAGAGAAATTCTCTTTTTCAAACCATTTCAGTTACTTCTTCCTCCATTCTTGGCTGATTAGAAACCCGAGGACGAGTCTAAAGTGATGAATTGACATTTGGATGGTTGGCATGAGACAACAGTTGAATGATCTTTACTAAGTTTCAAATTAGATGACATAAAATTCTCCTCTGAAGATTTTACTGGCAAATAAAAATTGCGCTTGGATTCCTGCAGTCTTGTAAAATCTACACACGTTTGATTCCAGCCCATGTGCCAAGGAACTCTGGGATGTTGCTCTTCTCAGTTGTAGTTTGGCTCAGTTACATAAGCAAAGCTGCTGTGGTTTCATTGTGTGCCATATGCTCCAAAAAGTGATTTGAGAACTTAAAAGAAGTTCCAGTTTTTGGATTTGTTTGTGTCGACCCAACCTGAGCATTGATTGCGCAACTCTTCAATTCGGATGTGGTGGTTTAGTAATAATGACGTACCGGAGAACAAAACATATTTTTTGATTATTATTTTGGATGAGTCATTTTCATGTAGCGCACGTCCTAACAGCTAAAACGTCATACGAAAAACACTTCTAACATTGGCACAAATTATTTTCTTGTCCTTATTGTCTGTGATGTGTTTCATCTCATTGTTTGCTGTACTTCCTTGTTTCTATGCTGGTTGTTGTCCAAAATAACATCTGCTAGACACGAGGGTGGGGCAGCATAAATGTAGCAAGTCAAGCAACCCTTCCCATGACAGATATTAATGATGGGGCAAGACCTTGAAAAGTGTGACGTCATTAATCATTTGCATAAAAAGTAGAGGGTCTGAGATGATGACTAGACAGTGAGTCTGAAAAACAAATATACCGTAAATTCACCATTGACTGTCTTGAATCAGATTTTCTGCTGTTTTTAATAATCATAAAAAAAAAAGTGCAGCTTCAGCAGTTTCTGTCATTAAAAAAAAAAAAAAAAAAGACAAGTACTCATATTTTTGTCGGTGTCTGCAATTCTAGTCGAGCCTCGGGGGAGTCTCGGCGTGATCCCGAGCCAAGTGCCATGCCCAATGCCCAGAACCTTGTGAATCTTAAACAAGCCTAGACACGAACGCCCTGGAGCAAATCATTGCCTGTAAATCACACACACACTTAATCCACTCACCCCTTGCTTACATGCACAAACATTCTTGCTCCCTTGCTTGCGTATATGTAAATGCCTTTCCCTGCTTACAGATTGTTGTTTTGTTTCTTTTCTTTTTACATCAGTTATTGTTTGTGCTCTCTGGCAAGCATGTTTTGTGGGATGCTGGCAAGCCACAGGCGGCAACACTATTAGCAGTTTGGGTTTCTCACAAAGTACACTAATTACCAGACTAGATTAGCAAGGTGTATATTAAAAGCAGCGGTTCAAGTAAGATCTCATTTTATTTGATGAACCAGTAGGAGCTTGACATTCAACTAAGAGTCAATTTTATTTTATTTTATTTATTACCTGAACGAGCACTACGGCTTACTATAAGCGATCAAACAAAATACTACAACTAGAACTTTTAGGCGTATCAAAATTAGTGTTGTGTTCCTATGGTTCAAGTCAAGAACAAACAACATCTCTCTCCCGTGTCAGATGTCAGTCTGAAAGTTTGGACTTACTCATCTTCACAGTGCCTGTCAAACAGTTCACCGCTTTGTCATTCCTCATCACTGTGTCAAATACAAAGGCGTCCTCATTTCTGAACATTTATGCCGCCATCATAAAAAAAAAAAAATTCTCACACGACGGCTTCACATATTTGCATGTTTTCTTGTGCATGTTAATTGGGGGATTTTGTTGAATGTTTTACTGTAAGGTGCAAGGACAGAAATAGCTAAAGTAATGGCTGGCAGGTATGGATAATGACAGCGGCCTTGTGAGTGAAGAGGCCTCTCTAAAAAGCAGAGCAGGTGGATGTGTAGGTGGTCTGCCGCCAGCATTCTCACTCCACGCAAACATGCATTATTGCAAATATTGGACTGGACATTTTCTTCTGCACACCTTAAAACCGTTCATGAATAAACATATTTATGCCTTTCGGGGTACAATAGCATAAATCCAAAGTAGGAGCACACTGTAGACATAAACACTGTATATATATATTTATTTTTATTGATTTATCATATTTTATTATTTCATGATATATATGTGTATTTATTCTATTTATTTATATTTATATGATAGTTAGGGTCTGTCAACTTTCACTTCTAGTGTGAGTAATTGCAAAAGTCAACACTGAGTAAGACCACTATCCATTCATCAGGCATTTGGCACAGCATTAAATATGGGCCTGTGTTTCGGTCTGAAAAGAAAAAAAAAAAAAGAAGCTTATTTGCAGTCGGTTTGCTTCATCAGCATCCGAACCTGACAGTTTGCACGTACTTACTGGAGGACTGTCACATCACTTAAATGTGTGCCTCTTTTGATGTTGTAAGTCACCTCTGCCAAGCTCATGAGTACTCCAAAGCTGACTCAGAATCACTTTTATGATCATGATTACATGAACACATGTTTGCAGGTTGAAAAGTCATTTGGATGTTTATGAGAGAGGACTTGACTAAGTAGTCGTTTTGCTTACTGACAGTAAAGTAATGTCAAGTTGATTGCAGAGCCACAAGCAGATGTGTCTTTCTGCTGACCGGAGTGAAAACAAACACGGTAAAGTTTTCTTCTTTTCTCCACCTATCTTAACAAATATGCACTCACGTGCTCTTTTCTTACTAACACAATAGAGAAGAGTTAACACATGTCAGTAATGGGGGTCACACCCCCGTCTTTATTATGAACAGTTTCTTTCAGCCAACCACACCTTAAAAAGCACCTTCGGGGACATTTTCAATACTTTCTCACACTCATAGACTAGCGCAAGAACATTTGAGATGATCCACAAGCAAGGTAAAACATGCCAGACATAAGAACTGCCATTTTTCTGTAGTACAGGTTGTACAGGGTTTGTTTTTGTGACTTTGTTACATAAGGTTAATAGAAACACCCATGTTCAAATTCCAAGTTATCAAATAGATTTTTAAATGTCACATTAATGTAATCTATAGACTGTACAACTCAATATAGTTACACAATAAATTCAAGTGTGGAAATAAACATGAATGGAATCACGTGATCGTATAAGTGTGCACATCCTCGTGTGTGATGTTCAGAATTAACCGCTCACATTCAAACTCATGTGAAATGAGAGTGACCATTTAATTGGTTAATTCTGACCACAGCCACATTGCAGTTACACGAGGGTGTGCACACTTATGCAATCACATGATTGTGCATATACCCGCTCCCATTGAAAATACTTCTTATTGAGCCCTGATAAGAGTTCAGATGTTTTCCTGTTTTGAACATTTTGTAATTCCCTTCTCCTTGTCCCATACAAATCTTGAACTGGAATGGCTTCAACAGAAACAAAATACAACAACTGGAAAGGCTCAGTTCGAATCTTGACCAAGCTAGTAATTCACACCAGACCTTGCAAGAATATGAGTGAACTGAAACAGTTTTTGAAAAATGATTTGCCACTCCAGCAAATGTTCACAGACCTTTTTGACCGTCTTTGTATGTAAGTATTTAAGTCCATGCAGTATGGGAACAATTTTCTTTATCTTCTTGTTGTTATGTAAGCCATCCATCTTTTACAGCATGCACCTGTGGAAGAACTCTCTCTTAATAAATACAAAGCAACTTCTTGTGATCAGAGACACCATATGCATGGGCAGCGTTTCAGACAGATGCGTGCGTGACTCCAGCCACTTAAACAAGCATGTGTACCCAGCAGGTGCCTCTTCTACCCACTTTGTGGTAAATTGCTCCTTTTTGCTCCACTTTTTTTTTTTTTTTTTTTTACATCTGCCCACTTTTCTCCCAGAGAGGCAAAAAAAAAAAAAAAAAGCCTCAGCCACGCGCCCACATGTGCGTATCAATCAAACGGAATTACAGAGGAGCAAGACATCCTGAGGCGAATCATCTGTAAGATCAAAACTAATTACATCGCTCGAGTCTTTTTACATAGGTCGGCGCTCTCATACGGCTGCTTTGCGAGCGGAGCGTTAAAAAGACACTTTTGAAAGCATCAAGCACGTGTTCTTGGCAACGGGGAGGAAGCTGTATTGAATCTTTACACTATCATTTGCAAACAACATTCCAGTCATCTCCGCTGACTGTGGTATGTATCAAACCACCATGTCCTTCCTTTCAGATAACACTTCCTGTGTCGCTGCGAGGTCGAGGGGATGTTAATCACATCCTATGGTTTGGATTTGACGATTTGTATTGATTAACAAATTCACAGACTGAACATCATTTCCCACGACTGCTATTCCAAATGGTGTGTCGTTCTGAAAACATTCATGTTAAGTGTCATTTCTAATTGAATACTTTTTTCAATGTTGATCACCTGAGTCATTGAATGGCATCGGCGGTAGTAAATACAAGGATGGAGGAACAAACAAAGGCAATGGTGGTCAACAATCTGGCAGACCTTGAAACAATCGGGCCTACGTGGCAGACGACAGATCGGCAGGCACCAAAATGGCGAGGTGGGCAGGAAGGATACAATTCACAATGGCGATGTCTGGCATAGAATGTTGTGTTATGAAGGAAGACAGGAGCCGCATGATTCGGAATGAAATACTTAACATTGTTTCCATTGAAGTACTTTTCATTTTTTCCGTCAGTGTGAAACCTGCAAGACAAAGTCTGACATTCCACAACCAGTTATAGTTAAAACAACAAAAAAAAAGGTCATGTTTGTTTTTGTTTTTTCTCCCCCAAAGGGCTCCTGAGTTAAAGGTGATTGTGTTGCCCGCTGATAACCCCGAAGGCTTTTTTTTTTATATCTATTTGGATGTATTGCGGTTTGTCTCGCTATGCATCATGGGAGAAATATGAGTGGGTGTGCTCCAAAACACTAGGAATAGCATTGGTGTCATAAATGCTGTGTTTAAAACAATCAATAGCCACTCTGCTTTCCAACGCCGTTAAAAAGAGCATTGTACGTCTGCACGCTAGCGCGATGGGAGTCCTGATGCGCTAAGGGTGAATGTGCGTGAGCGTGTGTGTGGGCCGCGGGGCCACCCTGTGATCGTCTCCTTGGCAGCCTCGGCGCTGAAGAGCTCTCTGGGTGTTGAAGAGGCCTCCCGGAATAAGAGAACAAACACACGCACGTATCCGAAAGTCTGATGAGAGCTGACAGCCTCTTTTTGTTCCGTGCACTCGGGGTCAGAGTGCCACGTAGCCCGCGTGCATCTCTGCGGTTATGTGCTACGCTAGCATGAACGCACACATACGCGGGCATGCATGCATATTCACACTACAACTCGACGGAGCTCCCTCCCCAACGCCTCTAAACCCCCCTCTGATGTTTGATGTGGTCTTTGGAGAACCGTCTTAAAAGAAATTCCAGCGTTTGAAGTCGCTCTGCACTTTTCTTCTACCAGGTTCCTCTTTCATCTTCCGACAGATTGAAAGTCGGGAACAAGATCTGAACTCAAGCCCCACTTGAGCTATTTACCATGTGGTGTACCTGGGAATTTGAGACGTTGATCACGCAGAGGCTATTGTTCCTCTTGTAAGATGCGGCAATGCACTCATCCCTTGCCAAAACACTCGGGTCGCTTTCGACGGAGGCTTCTTCAAACAAAAGCCCCCCCCCAGAATCAAGTTTTTATAATCCCAGGAATTTATTCACATTATTTCCATTGCAAGGAGCACAAAGAATCATCCGATATGCTTATACAAATATTGTCACAGAGGATTGTTTGCTTACTCCAGCATGCAGTTGCAGTATTAGACTATTGACTTGAATAATCCCTTTATGCCGCGACCCTCGTGAGCATAAAGCCATTTAGAAGATGGACGGATGGATAATCCCTTTGCAAAGTTTCAAGCACATACATTCAAAATCATCTCAAGGGCCACTCGAGAAATTCACGATTATAGAATAAATCCATGTGAATAATATCTGGCGTGTTCCTCAAACATTCAACATTTGGCCAGTAATGTTTGTATAAAAATATGTTTATGTGGGAGGTCAAGGTATGTTCCTCAAAAAAAAATGCCAAAGCAAAATAACATTCAACAAATAGCCAGCAGTGTTTGTATACGGCACTGGTGGGAAAGTGTACACAGAACTTAATATGCTGCAGAACAGGTTACCATCAACATAGTAGGCTTTATTTTCAAGCATGTGCGCTTAGCATAAAAACTAGCTTTTCGTGCTGGGGCAAGTCAGACTTACCGTGTTTTGATTTTAGCGGTCCGGGCACGTGTATTTTTTTTAATTTGTTAAGTCCGTTTCTACTCAAAGACTAATTCTAAAGGGATATCAAAAGAGCAGGAAGTCAATCAAGTCTGTTCGCTCCCACAACAGCGCAAACGCCCGTTGCTATGAAAATACCAAACAAAAACAAAAAAACTCAACACATACGCACAGTTATAATTACCATCATTACAATGATCATTTGAACTATCCGTTTGGGTGTGTGTAATTGTGGATAAAAGGAAATGAATGTGCATATGGTTTTATTTCTTTCAGTAGACGTTTAGACAGTAAAATAAGGCCACTCTACAAGGAAGCCTTATGGCCACTTGAAGGCCACTTTATTATCATTAGTGAGCTAAAATATCTATCTCCAACTCCCTGGCAATAGAGACAAACAGGAAGCAGCTGTTGCCAGGGGAACCAGCCTGCAGTACGACACTATGGCGTGCGCTTGAGTGAGGTAAGAAATGAGAGAAAAATGTGCGAGGAAGTGGATTGTTGTGTTGGTGGAATTTAATTAGAACGTGAGGGAACATCCAGCATAGGCTTGTAAGAAAAACATGTATTG
The DNA here is from genome assembly GCF_054491065.1 of Syngnathus leptorhynchus. Lineage (NCBI taxonomy): Eukaryota > Metazoa > Chordata > Actinopteri > Syngnathiformes > Syngnathidae > Syngnathus > Syngnathus leptorhynchus. The sequence goes on along the minus strand of NC_141210.1, from coordinate 7,676,785 downwards.
TGTGTGTGTGTGTGTGTGTGTGTGTGTGTGTGTGTGTGTGTGTGTGTGTGTGTGTGTGTGTGTGTGTGTGTGTGTGTGTGTGCGTACACAATCATTTACGCAAGAACTGTGGCTGCGTGTGAGTCTGGGAATAGGTTGACTGACGCACAGAATGACAGATGAGCTTTGGAGTCCTGGCAACCCCTCCGAATCACCCTCCTCTTCTCTCCCGCTCTCTCGTCCTCCACCTCCTCACACACCCGACGCCTCTTTCTCATCTCTCATCCCTCTTTCTATGTTAGTAAATCCTGGAATTGTTGTTTATCTAAGAATGTAAGAAATGGAAGAAAACGTCATGGGCTTTAACTTAATGTGTGGAATCACATCACTCAGATTGGAATGTGAAAAATGCAATATATTTTTTTCTATCTATTCTTCACATCGGCTTATCAAATTACTCTTAGCGATTGAATGGTCTGGAAGATTAAAGACTTCTTCTCCCTCAGGTCCTGAACACAATACTGCTTCCAAGATAACAGTCGTATAGTGTCTGGATTTTTTTTTTTTTTCTTCTCGTTTTGGCAACTCGCCCATTCCTGCCATTGTTAATTTCCATTTTTCTGCCAAAAGGAAGGCGACGATGATCTGATATCCCTGGTCACTGCCCCACATTTTTCACAACACATTTCGAAAGAGTGCACCCTTAACTGAAATGTGAGGTGACTTGGGTCAAATTGAGTTGGATAGTGAAAAACCCAAAGTCATTTGTCTAGCTATTGCTAGCTATTTACATAGCTTGCTATACAAAACGGAAAAAGAAAAAGTTTTTGTTTTTTTTACAAAAATTTCTGAATTGAAAAGTGATTTGCAGTGATTCATTCATTCTTTTCTCCTGTTTACTAGCAAAAATTGTGAGGCACAAGCCCATACACCCAAAAGAAAAAAAAAAAATCATACGCACTTCTGTTTTCTTGTCTTCTCGGACCAGACTGCCCCACACAGCAAAGAAAAGACGGTCAGACAGTACCAGTGATCCAGACACACACAGGAAATTACCTCCAAATAACATTATTATGTACTATTATGATGAAAACCCATTGATGCAGATTCAATTGGTAATTAAATAACAAAAATAAAATGCATGCTCACCATTCTGTTCACTGCTAGCTGTCAAGACTTACACACTGAGTCAATTCAAAATAAGGGAAGTGAAAATTTGATTCTTTTTTTTAACTGCCACAATCTTTTTACACACAGATTCTTATGTAAATATGTCACCCAATAAATCAGAAAAAATATGAATATAGGTTAAAAAAAAGTATTCATGAAGCATGTCAGATTTGCAATTAAAAAGACATGGTCATAGCTTATTGCCACTTACAAAGGATAAGACTTATTGACAATTCAGTATCTCACAATCTGGGACAAGCTGTGTCTTGCCCGGCTATTAATGGACACAGTCACACGTACTTCCCTGTGCCACGTGAACATCTGCGCCCAAAATAAAATGGCTTTTACATTGAAATGTCATCCCACATATTATACTTTTTTTTTTTTAACTCCCTCCATTTTATGCTCCTTTCAGCACCTGTCATCTAAGGGTGGTTTTACTCAGCTGATGTAATAGTGCCGCAGTATTATGATGAATCTTTCAAATTCAGGGAATTTCAACACCATTTTCCAAAGTGGAGTCATCAAATTTACATCGTACGTCAATGACCGATTGCTGTTGCCCAAGTGTGTCACGAACCACAGCGGAAGCTGTGACCTCTGCCGTCTTTAAAAAAAAAAACATAAGCACTCCATACAACTAATACTAGCAGTCATGACTTTCTTTTAAACGTTTACAATTTACATAAGTGATGATAAATCCTATCCATTTTTAACACGCCACCGCACACTACATTTCACACCTCTTACACACACACCACAGTTATTAGCAAGAAGTGTTCATTACAAACTTTTTCCTGGATTATTCCTCGGACTAGGTCTAATTATAAAGCCAAAGGAAGTGAGAGATATCTATTTTGAACGCCAATGTCTTGATCAGGAGATGTCCACCCATGACAAGAGGTGAGCGTGACGGATACAGTGTGAAACAACATACGTAAAACATTTAGCAGCTACATGCCGGGTGTTTTGAACACTTGAAGCAATATTTATTTGCACACAAATGGTGCAGCAACACATGTAGAAAGGTAATACAAAACATTTATTTATTTATTTATTTATTTATTTATATTATTTGTCTGATACTGCCCATTAGAATGGTCAATTTGAAATGTTAAAAATCAGTATTTATGTACCCGATTTTACTAGCTTGCTGATTACATGGAAGAGACGAAGAGAAATATCCTTAAAGCGTCTAACCAAATAGTCTCCTCTGTGTATACGCCCACATCGGCATCCAACATTAATCAAAGTACAGTAGCACTATTGCTGGGAGCTTTTGTGAGTTCTCATTATGGGTAGTGTTTATAGATAGCTGGCATATCGTACTTCTTATTTAAAAGCGAGCATTAAATATCTACGGGAGGTCTTTTGATTGCACATATAAACTTATTTGTTGTGTATTTCATCTTTGTTTTGTCCCCACTTTCTGTACTTTGTTGCAAATGCCAGCCTGGCTGTCCTTTTCATCTTCCTAATGAGTGGTTTGCACTTTCTCGTGAAGCATTTGTATTTGTATTTTTATGACCTTTTCTTCTGTCCTCTAGAAGTTGTTGATGATGTCGCTAACAGTCATATTCGACTTAGGGCCTTCCTTTGTGCTGTTTTCCATCATCTGCTTATTTCTATTATACCAAAGTGATTTTTTTCTTCTTGGAGACTTTCAAAAAGGTTGCGTTGGCAATGGAATGATGTTTGTGCAGTGGCTCTTATTGATTTTCCATCTTTTCTCAGTTTCACAATTACTTGGACATTGGTTGTCACGTCAGTTACAATGATCAAATAATGCAGTCTTTACAGTCGAACGTGATAAAAAGCACACCCCAAAAAAATCCCTGGCATCATCTGTTACCATTTAGCTCAAGAAGATAAAACTGTCAAAGAGGATTAAAAGGCTGACTTGTTAGTCAGATGAGGTGAACCACCTTTTTTTTTTTTTTTATCTATGTGTGTTCCTTAACCCAGTCTGTCCTCCTCATGTTGACCCGTAGGACCACACAGGTGTAAGACCCCCGGGGTGATACGATCAGACCTCCACAGACGTTGCATGGGAAGGGAGGCACTAAATGTCAGGACAAAAAGAGCAAGGGGTGAGTAAGAGGGTGCATTTCATGTGCATGATGAGCTGACATTCAGCCGTGTGGAAGATGCTCCCTTTTAGAGCAAGTGAGCAAATCTTTGCATTGATTTAGCATGTGTGTGTGTGTGTGTGTGTGTGTGTGTGTTGACGTTCATGGTCCTTTGACAGATGGACATCAAATCTGGTACCTAGTGGACAAACATCAGGGGTCTTAGTCACTGAACATCATGGCCCTGAACTCCGCTAAAACATTCATATCAATATGCTGTTCTGTGGATTAGGTTTCGGGATTGCGCAACAATAAGGGATCGTAATAATGAAACTTTCGACACCTGCTTTCTGATGCTCAGATACTAAATGCAAAGCCAGAAAATCAATCAGACCAAGCCTAACCCGGCGCACCTGACATTTTGGTAGTAGAACATCTAAAGGCGGGCCTAAGTTGTGGTGCAGGTTGTGTAATGCGATTTTGCTGGAGTTGTCGATGGAGGTTCAGGCTGACAGATATTTAATTTATAAATATGAAAGCAGCACACATTAAACCCTCTGAATTATTGTAGAACTATTTTCATTTTAAATATATTTTATTATTTTGTATTTTAATATATTTTGAATATATTTGGAATATTCTTAAAAGCACCTAATTGGGTATGTATATATATATTGAAAAAAAAATACTTCAACCTTTATCCTTTCCTTGCAAAATTTTCCAAGCTCAGTAGTGTTAAGGATTTTCACACACTGTTTATGGATATTACATTCCTTATGACACATTCTCCCATTTTGTTTCCTCTGTGAATCAGCCATCTTCTAACTGCTTCCAAATCGGCATCTCTTCCTCTCTTGTAACCCTGGTGTAACTCAGTTCCGAAGTTGCACATTTTCAGTTGGAAAGGTTTCAAAGTGGAAGTGGAAACGCGCAAACTTCAGCCAGTGAGTCAGCTAACAAGGTGCACCTTTGAAGGAAACCGCAAGCCCAGGCGAGCACATGGAGTGGATTTGTTTTTTCATAAATCACAGCAGCGGCACTGTTTGGTATCTTTGACTTAATGATTGAACCGGAAAGGTATTTGGTGGTCATATCAGTTTCTACTAATGAATCATAGAGAAAGTAAGAACTTACAATTTGACCATTCTAACCGTGTGTCTGTTTTTATTTGAACGTACAGGGAAAGATAAACACAGACAAATTGAACAACTCCGTCTGTCTGTAACACTTCCACTCTCCTCCCGTGTAGCCAGCGCTCGATGACATGTCGATGGCAAGCCAACTACAACTGTTTTGATTAGTCACGCCTTAGTCACCGGTAGCGGCCGCATGGCAGCTTAATGTGCACAAGAGACGTCTTTAAGTCGGAGGCCCTTCAATCACGTGAGGTCACGGCGGTCAAACGGAGGCGAGAAGCCCCAGACCCTTTTGTCGTACGTTGTTGTTTACAGCTGATGACATCACTCTTTGAGGAGTCTGTTATTAGGCTTTGAGCCTAGAGCTAAATGGTTCCTAACGAGAGGGTGTTATTGTGTGGTGCGCCGGGGTCCGCGGGGGAAAGTCCCTCAGCCACAAAATGATCCTGGTGACCACTTAGCGGTACAAAGGTCTTTACGGACCACTGAGCAGTCACACAGAAGCGATGATTTAAAAATAGGAGAAAAAAGTAGAGAGTTTTTTTTTTTTTTTTCCCATTATGGCCTGCCTGTAAAAGAGCTCTATATCAACTGCAATTATTTATATGCTTTTGTCCACAGGTAATTGTACAAAAAGAAAAAAAGTTGATGACTCATTTCTTTCATCAAAGTGAACCTGAATATTTGCACCTGTAGATAGAAAAATGCAATAGTCAGAAACCAGACATGTTTATTTTTTAAATGCTGTCTAACTCTTGACTTGTTATCTCCTCAGGTTTCAAAGTGAAAGATCTCTGCAAGTGAACAAAGGCAGCTGAGGATGTTGACAGCTGGGACTCCGGCTGCGTTGCTCAAGAACGATCCATGTGACACCGCTGTCGAGACTCAAGAGGTCCCATTCAAGCCACCATGGGCCCGACCCGTCTACCGTGAAGGTATTCAAGTTGTGCAGCGCGATGCAAAAAGGGGTGGGGGGTCAGAAGAAAAGAAAAAGTGATGAGTCACCAAACTTCCCAAAAAGCCCTCCCCCTTCCTCATTTACGGGAAACAGAATGCAGTTTTTTTTTTTCTCTCTCTCTCTCTCTCTCTCGTGCTCTCTTTCCAGTCTGAGACGTTCATCTTCTTGACAAGATGTTAGGGTCACAGCCAGGGTTAATGTGTGTCGGTGAGCACGTTTCATCTTTCCCTCCAACTAGATTTAACGTATGGGAAGGAGGGAAGTTTGTTAGCGCTGTGTAGGGGAGGTGGCAAATAGTAAGCAAAACAGTTAACAGTGGGGAAACAGTTAAGCCTTTGTTCTGAATCATAACCAGAACAAGAAATAATTCATAGAAATTGGGCTTGGATTAACCAAGTGTTAAATTGATTTAAAAAAAAAGTAGTTGTGGTTTGCAGTTGTTTTACCTTAGTATTAGAAGCTTCTACAAAACAAAACTATCTTTGCTATGACATCACTCCCACGTATCCAAGAAATTTAGGAGTTGTCATGCTGACACATTTATCTGACAACCAGGTGCAATTCTTTGGGGAATGTGAAATCTGGTTTAAAAAAAAAAAGAAAGATCTTTTTGGTGTGTGGGAATTCTGCAACCCTTGAGTAAATTACATTTACATGGCAACACAGAGGAGCTCAAATCTGATTGGATGAAAATTCAATCAATCCAAACAACTGGTAAGTGAAGGCAATCAATTCTTGCCGTTTTATTTTGCAAAATATAAAGTCAAGGAGAAGGCTTTTTTTTTTTTCTTGTGCCAGCTAACATCGCTTCTTTCACTGAAGCGAAAATAAAATAAATACAATGTAATCTCTGTCTTGACCACATCTGTGTGACTCGCATCGAGTTCAGCTGAGGGTCAGCTCAAATAAAATCACTTCATCCATGTTGTAAATTTTTGCCCTGTTGAACTTTTCATGTTCCTCACATCTGAAAATATCATCATTGAAGACAGTAAAATCCAGGAGTACAGCCAAGATATTCCCCAGGAGAAAGGTGAGAGCTTTAAGAAGAATCTAGAGTGACCCAACAAGACGAGTTTGAAAGTGCATGTAATCCTACATGACAGCTCCCTTTCAAACATCCATAATGGTCCTTTATTCACTCTCTTGTAATTATCTCTCAAACCGCCGATGCTATCGTGACTCGTGCTCTCTTTGTGCACCACCGATAAACGTGTTCATCTTGACTTCAAAGGTCTTTGACACGAACTTCCAGTCGCAATCTGCCGCTCCATCAAAGTAGTAACGGCGAGCGAGCTCAAGTTATTGATGACGTACGATATCGTGGCAGCCGGCAGGACATTATTTCACCTGAAAGGTGGAGAAGATATGTCACGGTAGATGATTGTCTGAACGTGTCAGTCTCACTTTGGACACCACGTGCGGTTTGTGCTGACATGCAACCATGTAATCCTTCTTGCTTTGTTTCCACTTACATTGTGCAAAGTCACAAGGGAGGTGAAGCCCAGCCAAGTATCATTGTGACACTAATTAGTGTGTCCAATTAGCCTATCTTCTAGCTTTTTGAAAGGAGCAGGAAATTCCCGGCAACAACTCATCATAATAGAAATTACCAAACCGATACCAAATGTTGTGTAGTCGCCGCTACCGGTACCAAGTACCGATACCACTGGTACTTTTAATGCATATAATTACCCAACACATTTTTACTATAATATATATATATATATATATATATATATACCTAGTATGTCCACATTGCCTTTGCATGCCCAAGCCGCATGACTGTGATGTGAATAAAGGGGGACAAAGACTAAGCCCCGCCTCCCCGCTGTCTCCCCTCTTTCCATGGCAGCCCAGCACATCAGCGCAATTACACTCAGCGCCCATACAGACGTTTTGATTGCAGTGGACAGGTTCAGTAAACAGTAGCCCGAGTACTGCTGAGTCAGGTGGAGTGTCACTTTGACTGAAGGCCTCACTCGGGTCACACTTGTTGACAAGGTTTTCTCTGGCCTTCAATCTAAGGGTTAGGCGAGGACTTCAATTAAGGGCCGGGCCAGCTGCAGAAAACAGAACAAGGGACTGAAGATTGTTTGGGTGTGTTTGGCAAGAGTGTGTAGACCAAAGGATAGGGGAAGTTGTGCAAGCCCGAAGGTGTGGTTGCCTGACGTTTTTTTTTTTTTATATGTTGACAACTCCTTTGAATCTGATCCCACACCCAGCAAACGGTCAAGAAGGGTGGCTTTTGTAATCTCTGCATGTAGTCTTGAATATTTCATTTGAGTTTATCATGGGTGTCCAAAGTCAGGCTCTGGAGCCAATTTCTACCTGCTGAATATAATCTAATAATTGAATTAATTTTATTGGTCTCAAACATGTAAATAATACATCAATAATAATGATAATAATAAAAAAATAAATCATAATAATTCAATTTAAGATGTCAACCACTGTTTGTTTAAAGAAGCTGCCAGCGTCAGCCAGCAGGCACCGGCATGACGAGAAGGCTGAGTCCTGTTCTGCGTGGAACAACTCAGTAAAAGAAAGAATCTGGTGAAGGGTGTGTGAAGTGTGTCTAAAAAAGCAAATAGGGTGGAGGAACTCAGGTTGAAGAGTGGCGCTATTGTTATACCAAAATTGATGGTGCGTTTGAGGTGTGTTTATGTCTTCTCCAACATGTGCTCGGAGCAATGTGCACAAACAGTGTGTCTCCAAGCTGTTATTATTCCTGTTTGGTTGGTAATTATTGTTTTTACAACCACCGCGCCATAACCGGCTGCTTTTTAGTTGTACAAACGTTTTACTAAATGAAGTCAACGTGGTCATTTCAATTGAAAAGAAAAGTTATTGACTGATCACACTGTGTGCAGCAGTCACAATAATTGATCATCTTACTATGAGACCATGTCATCTGCTCTGCCAATCCACCGTGACATCCCCTCCTAATGCTTCATGCTTCCATTTATCTATTTTTAGATGTAGCGCACACCATGCAAGTGTCACCAAAGATCAATGAACCAGCTTCGCTGTCTTTCGGGTTCTCCGGATCCTGATCGGCATTGGATCGCCTTTCCCCGATAGCTCGCCGGTTGCAATTGCAAACACGGGTGAGTCTCACGTTGCACGGAGGAGCAAATGCACCTAATACTCTCAAGGTGATTGGCCCTAATCACATGGCTTGGTGGAGGGACTGTCCCTGAGAAGAGCCACTTGTTACCAAGCCACTGTGACTCATTCATGCTGGCCATGTGCAGCCTATTTGTGTATGTGAGAGAGGGAAAGGCTTGGAAACAGAAACCAAGATGCAGAACAGATTCATCAACTGCTCAATTAAAAATCTTATCCAATTTTAACTTGAGTTAAATCTCATTGTTATTCCTCAAACTTTGTCTTACTAACATGAGTTTGACACCTGCTGAGTCGTAGTAAAATGTAGATTAGTCATACTTTCAATGTACTCCAAGGACTTTCTAATGCGGCCTCCTTCGCAGAATAATGATAGAATATGCTTCCAGTTAAAGGAAGTAAGCATGTTTCATTCAAATACTACAATAGGAGCAAGTCAGGTTGTGAATGACATAAGTGACAAGCAGAGGCCTGCACGCTTCAGCTGCAATTTTATTTCTTTTTGCTGCTCGACTCATCGTGGTACTTTTTTTTTTTTTTTACATAGACAGAATGCAAATGTGTGTGTGCAATCTATCAGGGATCGGTACAAGTTATTAATTATGATGTTAGTCAACTTATGCTCAGTAATTAAATATATTTTTTTATAATAATCATTTTGGTATTATTAAATTCGTGTGGTGTCTTTTTTAAATGCCACAATATCTTGTAACATTCATCTTAAAAAAAATAAATCAATATTTTAATGTGTTGTAACATGCAATTAATTTTCCCCCAGTATTTTTTACATTATTTTGTATATTTAAATTATTTCTTTTAAATGTTAAAAATGGTGATACCACAACAACCAAACTTTGTTACATTACTTTTAATAAAATAAAATAAAAAGTGTCCATGTCCAGGCCATAAAGAAAGAATAAAATATTTCACTTTAGTTATGTAATTTGATGTTGTCTTTTTATTGTTGTGTGTGGCTTCACCATAAAGGCCGTACAAACTCTCTGTTGTCAGAGTACACTTTACTACTGTTGGTAGAAACTGTCACTAGGCACAATGTGGGCAGACAAACAAACAAACACAAATAACAGTTCAATAGTTGAACTGGAAATGAACAAATGAGTTGATTGAATAGAATAGACAGACAACACTTTGTCCTGACAGGCTGTTACAAGACGAACGCTGCGTGCCAACTTCCTGAGGTGAGAGTATTATTAACTAACTACCTGGACAGACATCGTGTGCTTGTAAACGTGCGGTTTCGAGCGAGGGACGGGCCCAGCTGATAAGGAAGGTCGATATATAAATCTGTCCGTCCTGACAGCATGTACCTGTGCGTGAGCTCATGTCTGGAAATGTGCTTTGTCATTAGACAGTCTGTGTGATTTTCCGTCCATCTCTGCTCTGTGGTTCTGTTGTTTTCCTCTCCTTGTAGTACCTGAGAAAGCTGCAGGGGAAATAAAGCACTGCCAGCATTTCAACACATTCCAGTTCCAAATGTCTGGGCAGAGCCACACATCCTTGGCATTCTTTCATTTAAAGGTGCAGTGTTTCTTTTGTTCGCACATTATTTTCTCACGTGTTGTGCACTCATTTTCTTATTATTTTTTAATTATAAGAGCGTTTAATACAATTATTGCTTTATTTGGAATCCAAAATTGAACATTTTGCTGAAATTTTGTTTCACCACGTTGATGCTTTATTTATCAATTTGATTTCTTTCTTTTTTTTTTACAATTTTGCCAATCTTTAGTTGTTGTTTTTTTTAAATCTAAACTTTAATTGATTTTTTTTTACATTAAAATCAGCGATAATTTTTTCATGGTTTTTCAATGTTAATTTTTTGTTCATTATGTTTCATAAGACTAAGAAAAAATCATATCTTACGGGCATACAAGAAGAGGAAGTGAAAGAGAATTTTACCAAAGAACAAAGTGATGCAACATAAAATGTGAAATACTTACTTATTTGTTAAACCGTTCAAAATATATATTGAATCCAGTTTTTATGTTCCATTCTTTATACAAAACAGGAACCATCCCTTGTTTTTCCAAACAGTAAGCCGCAAGCCTAAAAAAGTAAATCATTACTCAATCTTAGCTTCTGACCCCCCCGGAGAGATGCTAGTGCGTCATAGCGGGCTTGGAAAAGAGGAGAAGTAAAGCCTTTTGACTTTCAGGAAGGAAACACATCTGGGGAATAAGGAAAGAGAGAACGGGTGAAAAGAGGAATTAACGTGGAGGAAGAGGGGCGATCCAAAAATAGTCAGCCTCCGCCGGAGCTTTGCCTTGCCAGAGCCCCCACCACACCTCCTGCCACTCCACTCTTAGTCAGCCTGACCTCTTCTCTGGGGGCTGACTAACTTCTCTTCTGAAGACTCCCCAGTCAAAAACCTCATTTCCTCCCAGGCATCTACTCCATTGATTTTGGTGTCATGCCAAGACAGGCTGAGCAGCACTGTATTTGTTCACAGATAAGATTCAAGATCGTAAGGCGAGTTGCTCTAGGTGAGAGGCGAGCTGCACCCTTGACTTCAATCACAAGACAGATATACGATAGATTATCATTCACACCCACGGACAATTAAAAGTTTGCAGATTTGAACCCTGTAGCTCAAAACTGCTAATAAAGGTCATCTGATACCATCTAACCTTTCGCCCACCGTGCTGCCCTACTTGTCATAATGTGAAATGTCAGCCTCAGCAGTCCTAACTCAAATCATCTACCATCACCTCATGCTCACCTCGAGCAAGAGTAGCAGGTTATTAGCAGACTCCAGTTCATGGACTTGTCACATTTCCTGGGTCCACCTGTCAAGTTTTGAGTCATTTTTTTCCCTTAAGGTCGAGCTTATATGTAGCAGTAAATATAGAAGTGACCTCATACTGATAGTGTTTTTAACTAGAAAATGAAGAATATCTGTTTTTATGAAGTAAAAGGCCATTAGAGCCAATCATTTTGACCACATCCAGAAAAATATAAATGTCCAGTCGTTAGGTTCAGAAACAATTGAGGGAAACGGGAAGTAGATTAAGACAAACCTGGTAAAGACTTGATGATTAAAAAAAAATAAGAAGAAAAACTCATACAGAAAGAGGATGAGGTCGTAGTTCAGGGTTGTCTGGACAAAGCGGAAATAATGGGAATCGTTTCATCGTGATTAATCATTGTTTGGTGACAAATAAGGAAGCAATCATGAGGCCAGAATGAGATATTTACAATTCCAAGAAAGTGGGAGTGTGTGACTGCATGTTAGTTAGTGCTCAGAGAGAGACACGAGCCTCTGACAGGAACCTGGTGACATTTGTCTGTATAATGACAACTTACATGTCTTTTTCAAGATTACTTTCATATTATTTTTTTTAGAAGAGGACAAACACACCAATTATGGAAAATATTCACTGGTTATGTTTCCCATTTCAAATTGTTGGAAATAAAACGCAATTCCTAATAATTTGGGGGGGGAAAACTTCACATTTGTGGTTTATTAAAGCTTATATTTATCGTTCGAGGGATTTACCAAAACTGGGTTTTCATATTAGATTCGAAACAGTCACGTGTGCAGCAAGCTTTATTATAAGGCCATTGGTCAACTAGAGCCATCCAGTGGTGCTTTTGGGAACTTGTAAGGTACGCTCCCATTTAACACGAGTTTTATTGTGATTGCTTAATTCTGAACGGCCAGCCCCATTATGGGTGTGCACACTTGCGCAAATACTTCATCCGTCATTCCATCTCCACACCACCTCTTAAAAATATATTTTTTAATTGAGCTCTACATGTTATAGGCGACGTTAATAATTGTAAAAGATTTGAAATTATTTATCTTGGCCACAAAACCTAATACTCAAACAGGAGTGTGTAGTTTTTAACTTATGTAAATGTCTTGAGTTAGACACTTTTATGAAAAGTGCTTTATAAATAAACGTTGATTGACTGATTCATTCATTCATTGGTTTAATTTTGTATTAACTGTAAGTACTGGACTCAAATACTTACTTTAATATTTAGAATACTAGAATGTAAAATAAAATAATTCAAATGACGGAATTGATCAATATTTTTCAGACACATATACAATAATAACACATTCGTATTGGTTATTTATTAAAAATCAATAGTACAATATGCGATATTATCTGTATTGTTGTTCTTGTCATATTTAGCCCATTTATTTCAGACAAGCTGACCCGAAACATAATCCGTTTCCATAGAAACGCTCTAAATACGGAAGCTCGCTAGCCCGGCTAGAGGCGAGACATACGCGCAGACAGCAGGCAGGAGCACACGAAGGCCATGGCAACCTGATTGACGTGGAACGTGTCCGGAGTCCGAAAGTAACAAAGTTGGAAACAACTGTTTTCCGCTCACAAGATAAAGTCTAAGCTTTTGCGGGTAACAAAACGGGGCACACACACAAAAAAAACAATGAGCCTGGACAAAGCCGAGCTGTGTGATTCACTTCTAACATGGGTAAGTTTGACTTTAGCCGCATAGCATTGCTAACAGTTATCAGGTGACAGACCAGTAGTGGCAAATTAAACTTTGTAGTCAGTAGAACGTTTGAGAAATAATACTGTCCGTAATCGCCGAAATTGGAGACGATAAATTCGTCGTCGTGTCGTCAGGTGTGAAAGTTGAGCGTTCGTAAGCTAGCGACGCTAACCTGCACGGCTAACTCGCTCTGAACAACCTGTTTGCTTTATGCGTTATCTTTACATTACTCAACTCCAGTATCAGCAAAAAAACACACAAAAGGAGCCAAGTAGTGATTCGCGGGTTTAGTAGTTGCCTTTCAGTCAAAATGCACCTGTCTGCTTGTCCCACACCAAAATTCGAGTCAACTAAACGAACACACCAATTAATTTCTAACAATGATGTCTACGTTATCAATTCACCCTTTATGTACACAAATTCAATTGAAAGAAGGTTTACAGCGCAAGTAATGCATTTAAATAAGCGTATTCTCCAATAGTTTGCTGGTTGACCAAATTTTATTTACATTTGTGTCATAACTTTGAAAGTAATGTTAGGTTTTTGTGGTACTTTTCTCAGTTGCAGACATTTCAGGTGCCATCATGCAACAGCAAGCAAGACCTAACAAGTGGAGTGGCCATCGCACATGTCCTAAATATAATGTAAGAATATTTGCAACCTAAATTAGATATGTTTACGTGATTCACATGAAATGGCATTCCTCATTGAATGAACATTATGCTGTACATACTTGCATTATGTAAAAGACCAGAAATGTGATGTCACTTGTTTCCTACCTGTCATCAACAGAGACCCCGCTTGGTTTAATGAAACCTGGCTGGGTAGGATCAAAGAGGAGAGCGAGGACAACTGGCGCCTCAAGGCAAGAAGAAATTCTTTTGAACAGGTTTAGAATTGTTCAAATGACTGTATTAACAGTGTTTGTTTTTCTCCTGAAGGTCAGCAATTTGAAAAAGATTCTCAAGAGCATGCTGGAATATTACCATGACGTAAGGAATATTTTTATTTGGTCATAAATACATTATTGATGCAAAAGTGTTGAGATGAAGCTGCTCTATAGTTATGCTGGAATAAAAAGGGCCTAGCACACTATTGTTGTATTATTATTGTCTTCTGATACATTCTGATTTCCAACACCAGATATTGGGACACCAAGTGTTGGAAGAGCATTTACCTGACGTGAATCTCATTGGTGAGATGGGTGACGTCACTGAGCTGGGCAAGCTCGTGCAGCTCGTCTTGGGATGTGCCGTCAGCTGTGAAAAGAAACAAGGTAAATGTGATATTTTACGGGGCTTTCAAAAAGAAACTAAAGTGGTGGGCACAGTATTAGCTAGTGTTTGCTAGAGCAAGCTAAGATGCTTCCTCTCTATAGCAAAAGAAGCTGTGCTAGTTTTCTTTCCAAGAGTATTTCTCACCAATCTGTTTTTTTTGGCCTCACCTTACCCAAGCTCTCGCTTTTCTTAAACCCAGAGCAAATCCAGCAGATCATGACACTTGAGGAATCTGTCCAGCATGTCGTCATGACAGCCATTCAGGAGGTAAGTCAGCTGCTTGTGAGCTTCGTGCTAGTTATCATCTTTGAATTCCCAATCCGCTTGTATTCAGAGCCAGAACTAAATGGCTGAAAGCATTCTGTTAATTCACAATTTTCACATTTTCTCATCCATTTAAATTCGGACAAAACCCAATTGTATAAAAACTGAGGCAATAATTGACACATTTTTTTGACTTAAGCTTTTTGTGTGTAGCTTTTATCAAGAGAGCCTTCATCTGAACCAGGAAGCCCTGAGACCTATGGAGACTTTGACTACCAGGTGGAACTCTAAACTCTTTCTCTCCCATCTATGAATGATCAATTTACCGCTTGACTATTTTGTGTCTGCAGTCCAGGAAGTATTATTTTCTAAGTGAAGAGGCGGGTGAAAAAGAGGACCTTCGTCAACGGTGTCAAGACCTAGAACATCAGGTAAGTTTATGCTAGCAAACATCAAGAACCGGTTTGCTGCGCGGTGTTTTTCAATGTGCTGGCGCTTGTTGGTGTATTTTGGCCCTTATTGATTAGAGTGCCTGAGTGTGTTTTCTTTTGATTTGATGTTATGTAACCTTGGCTTGGAGAAAATGCTGATTGTATAGAGTTTTTTTTCTTTTCTTTTTTAACCCCCAAAGTTACATTAAGTGTTGCATAACCTCAAACTAAAACTGACACATTGCCTTTGGATGGAGCTGCGGCCAGCTCAAATTTCCACGGCTTTCAGCCCACCTGTTTTGTTTACTTACGTAGCCCACGCTTTAGGGATTAGTCACTTGTTGTTTCGAAATTGATTTGCTGTCTGTGGTCCTGTGCTAAAGCATGCAATCTGTCCTTAAAGTGCAGTGTAGGTTCCAAGGATTCCAAAAGGTAAGTTTCTACACCCTCTTTTTGAATATTGCATTGCTCTCTTGTCTAACCCAACAACAACAACAAAACTCTACCTGCTTGGCCCAACTACAGTTTGTAAATATACTGTCCACTATATACTTTTTCCCTCAGTCAAACTATAATTTTTTTTTCCTGACTGACCTCAGAAGATTATGCACTCCTTGCACATTTCTTTGCAGCCATTCATTGAAGTTAACAACTTCACCATTGAGACAGTTTTATCGGCCTGGGAACATTTTAGACCAGCTGACTTAAGTCTTGAGGCGTAAGCATGTAAATTGAGAGCATAGCATGTGTGCACACAAAAAGTGGCAAGTTTATTTTCAGTGACTCTGTCATGTGCTTGTGCAGTTGCGGTCTTTTCTCCACAAGAATGCCCCCGTCTTCTATCTTGGTTCTCAATAACATTCAGTCCCTTTCCGATGCATATTACCCATTGCACGCCTTTTCCATGTTTGTCTCCGTTTTCCTCGGCAGCTGTCGGTGGCTCTGGAGGAGAAGCTATCGCTCCAAACGGAGATTCGTTCCTTGAAGGAGAAGCTGAACCGCTGCGACTCGCTGGATGTCTCCGGCACCGCCATCACCGGCAAGAAACTGCTTCTACTGCAGAGTCAAATGGAGCAGCTCCAAGATGAGAACTACAGGTAAAAAGTTGGAGCAAGATACTCTTGAAGATGGTCACGGTGGCATTAATTGGCTTTGAATATGTCTTTGAATACTCTGAACATCATCATAGTCGAATTTAAAAGGCTGCTTATGTCACTTTGCACATCAGACTGGAGAACAGTCGAGATGACCTGCGTCTGCATGCGGACATGCTGGAGCGCGAATTGGCCAACGTGCAGCAAAGGAACGAAGATTTGACCAGTCTTGCGCAAGAAGCACAAGGCCTCAAAGATGAGATGGATATTCTCAGGTAAGACCGTTTAGTTCCTCCCCCTTTATTTATTTATTTATTTATTTATTTATTTTTTAAATAAACAAGTTGTCTTAGCATTTGATAGCTTGAAAATTCCATTTGCAGAGACTCGACATCATTTGCATAATAATTTAGAACGATTACAGTCACGAGTTTTTTTTTTTTTTAATGATAGCCGTTGAACTTTTTAATCAACAAGTCCTTTTGACGTCTGAAATGACGCATCGCAGCACAATGAAATGTGGGAACCCATGCAAATGCTTAAAGCTCCATTCTCATCTTCCACTCACAGAAACAACTCCCACACTGCCCACACACAGACGTCCATTCACCTCCTCACTCTGACATCTGTGTTGATAAAAGACATTTCGTGCATTGATGCCGCTTTGCGTCAGAGCTTTTCCAAAGTCAAGCAGAGTGAGGAGCCAATCGCGAGCCTTCTCACCTCGGCGAAGTACATATCCTAAGGGATGTCTTGTCCTTACCCGCTGCCCCTCCTGCCCCTCAGGCACTCCTCCGACCGGGTGAACCAGCTGGAAACTTTGGTGGAAACTTACAAGAAAAAGCTGGAAGATCTGGGTGACCTCCGCAGACAGGTGCGCCTCCTGGAGGAGCGCAACACCGTGTACATGCAGCGCACCTGCGAGCTGGAGGAGGAGCTCCGCAGGGCTAACGTCTTCCGTTCTCAGATGGACACGTACAAGACACAGGCAAGCTGCGGAGCCATCGTTTTTCCGGGTTGACATCAAAGTGCTATTAAACACATTTCGGCTTGTGCCCTCCCCTCTGACTTGCAGGCTCACGAGCTTCTCACCAAGCACCAGACCGAGTCCATGAAAGCTGAGAAGTGGCAATTTGAGTACAAGAACCTTTATGATAAATACGAGGCACTCCAGAAAGAGAAAGGAGTGAGTTGTTGACACAAAAAGTTGTTTTACATCATGAATAGAAAGATTCTCTGTTGCCCGAACTCAAGCAATGTTTTTTTTTTTTGTTTTTTTAGCGTCTGATGACGGAGAGAGACACTCTCCGGGAAACAAATGACGAGCTGAGGTGTGCACAAGTGCAACAGAAGTGTCTCAGTGATGCAGGTAAGCTAACATTGATGCCATTGAATGACAAAGAAGACAGAAACGGTTTACCAGAACGAGCAACCTGTGAGATTAGGGCTCAGCAAATTTGCATCCAGTGTCGGCGTTTGGAGAGTCGCCGGCTGTTTAAATGAGCATGAGTGGTTTTATTTCGTAAAAGCGCAATCTGAAAACTAATCTCTCCACAGGAGGCTTGTGCGACAACGAGGCCGCAGTTGGAAACCTTGCTGCTGAGATCATGCCCACTGAACTTGCGTATGTTTGGTTTTTTTTTGCTCTCGTGACAAATTCTTGGCCGCATATGGACACAAATATCCTCTAAAAGAAGTCAAACACTTCTTATCAGGGTTTTTTTTTTTTTTTTTTTTTTTTTTAATTATAAATAACCACTAATAAAAACCTCTTGTTTGCCATCACGTCGATTGCAGGGAGACCATGGTGCGCTTACAGAGTGAAAACAAGATGCTGTGTGTCCAAGAGGAAACCTACAGACAGAAATTAGCGGAGGTACAGACTGATCTTGAGGAGGCGCAGCGCAGCAAGAACGCTCTCGAAACCCAAAACCGGTAGGTGACAGCCCCGCCGTCGACAAAATCAACTTCTGCCCGCTCCGTGGCGCCATATTGTGCGTTCTTTGACATTAAGATGGCTGTTTGGCGGATGGTAGGAGTGAGATCTGCCTAAATGTCAAATCACCCTCTGCACTTGTGCGCTCAGCTGAGCTGTGTGGGCCGGACTGGAGGACAGACAGCAGAAAGCCAGATTGTCTCTTGCCTGTGTGTGTTGATATGCCTGCGGCCATGTGGACATGTGGGTGGGCTGAGTGTGTGTGTGCGTGCGTGTGCAGCCAGGCAACACCAGGCCCAGGGTGTGGGAAGCATCTTCACTAACAGGAGGAGAGGAGTGCAGTGAGCATGCTCAGTAGAGCGCGGCGCCGCCGCACGGCCCGGCAGCACACGGATGCACAAGGATCAGCACTTCTCTTCCTCCCACCCGTTTAACTTTTGTGTTTCATCCGTCCTTCTCGAGCGGCTCTTCAACAATCCCGCCGTTGTTCTGTCCCTTCAGGCTGCAACAGCAGCAGATCTCCGAGCTGCGTTCTCAGATTGAGGAGCTCCAGAAAGCGCTTCAAGCGCAGGACAGCAAGACGGAGGATGTGAGTGCTTGTTTCAATTCACTCACTTGATATCTGCACTCGAAAATATCTCGACTATGAACCATATTTGGCAGCAGAAGTGGGTGGACAAATCTCAATATTGACCTTGTCGTGATAAATTACACTCTGCAGGAATAAAAGGCAAAGGTTGCCCCCACTTTAGGGGCTCAGCCTTGACCCACATCGTGAAAATCTGCAAATAGCTGCACAAAGCACTACATTGAGTTCCGGAAGTAACGTCAATACGCACAAAATGATTTGACATCACACATAGACAAAGCAATAACACCGACATAAACCGTTTGAAATTGTTGAAATCCACTTTTGGCATTTGTTAGAGAATACAGGCAAATTGCAATATTTCATTGTGTGCGTTCTACGTGTGAGACAAATAATAAGTGGTGCAGTATTTGTTTTTCTTTGACGTGTGTTGAAATGAATGCCCTGTTTGCTGTGTTTGCTGATTCACTGGTTAACACCTGACCCCCCTCCCCTCTTCTGTCTGTCTGTCTGTCTTGTCCCTACCCGTCTGCCCCACTGAACAACCGTGCCAAAATCAGGCTATCGTAAGTACGGCCCACCCTCTGTCCAAATGGCCTGTGATTCAACAGCTTGACTTTAACAACTTTGACTTGACTCTGTGTTTGTGTGTGCGCGCCCCTTTAACAATAACGGAAGTTTTAGAGTTTCATGTCGTTTCCTGGTTTTCTTTTTTATAGTCCTCCTTGTTGAAGAAGAAGCTGGAGGAACATTTGTAAGTTGTCCCGTTTGACTCCAATCATGTTTTGATTCTGTTGTTCATACAAAAGGCTGATTCCACTTTTGATTCCAGAGAGAAGCTCCATGAAGCTCACACTGATCTCCAAAAGAAAAGAGAAGTCATCGATGACCTGGAGCCCAAAGTGGACAGCAGCAGTTGAGTCTTTTCCGCAAATGTTTTCCATCCTTGCACCGTTTCACTTGCAGATGGCTTTGTCGACGTGGCCTTCTTTTGCTTTTATTTTTATTCTCTTGTCTCCCAGTGGCAAAGAAGATCGACGAACTCCAGGAGATCCTGCGGAAGAAGGATGAGGACATGAAACAGATGGAGGAGCGATACAAGCGCTACGTGGACAAGGCGAGAACGGTCCGTACTTTACGGTCGAAGCTTGATTGACAAACAACCCGGATTGATGAAAAAAATGTCTACACTGAATGTGAAAATTGCTAGTCATTGCTTCGTTCTGGGGCTGTAACAGGCTCATTGAATTTCTATTGATTTCAAGAGAAAACATGACTTCCGTTTATGAACAGTTTGACCTCTCAAGATCTTTATAATTGTGCTCCATTGTGTTTAGGTGGTCAAGACCTTGGATCCAAAGCAACAGCCAGCGACTGTGACTCCTGATATTAAGGCCTTGAAGAACCAGCTGACAGAAAAAGATCGAAAAATTCATCACTTGGAGGTATATTCCTCATATGCTAGTAACCTCCCGTAACTGTCAGCATTGCACTGTACAAATCAAGTTTGGATGTCTTCACTAACGTGCCACGATGTGTCCCCGTGCCCAGCGTGATTATGAGAAAAGCCGATCCAGACATGACCAGGAGGAGAAACTCATAATTAGCGCTTGGTACAACATGGTGAGAAGTCCTCTCAAGTATTCTCTGTGCTTTTTAACGGCATTCATAGACAGGTTTCGCTTCTTCTCAGGGAATGGCCTTGCATCAGAGAATGGCGGGCGAGAGGCTGAGCTCATCCGGCCAGACTATGTCCTTCCTGGCTCAGCAGAGGATGGCCACCAACGCAAGGAGAGGCCTCACACGGCCACAGCCGAGATAAGACTTGAACCGAAAGGACTGCACTCCTCGTTGCCTTTTGCTGCTTTACTGCACACACACACACCCCTCCCCTGGTGGTGGAACATGGTACCGTCATAATTTCCAGAGGAGCGACCCATCCGATGCTCTTTCCTCATGGGACCTCGGTGCGTGAGAAGAAAAAAGAAAAAAAAAAAACTGTCTCACCTTTTAAGGTGACTTTTAGTTTAGATTTTGGGGGGTTTTAACAACAGTATGGTGTCTTTTTTTTTTTTTTTTTTTTTTTTTTATAGACTTTTTCAAATGTATTTTAAGGCACTCTTAACAGAGTTAGTCATGTCAGCGGTCAGGATTTCTATTGTGCTCCCCGCTGAATATCACACGGAACTGAGGAACAGTAGAAATGTGGCCTTGGACCATCCATCCGTTGTAGTTAGACGCTAACCTACACTGGGATACCTCCATTTATACACTGTATATCCACATGAGTTTTTCTCAATTTTTTTTTTTTATTTGAATGAGCTTAAACTCTGCCAGAGAATATTATCTTAATCTTGTTTTCACTTGAATAATATTCTCCTTAGAACTCTCACATGACCAACCCAAAAAGCACTTTCCCTGAGCTGTGGGTTTGTGGAATGCCTCCAAAAAGACACCATATCCTTTGTGTAGTTAAAAATGAAATATGGGGTGAATACAGTGTATTAACATTTGAGTCCTTCCCATTGTTGTATTTTTCTGTATCTATTAGTTGATTGCATGTTTTCATTTATAAGCTTTATTCGAATGTTATTATTCTCATGAGTTTAATTCAGCCTGTGACATTTTTTTTTTTTCCATTGAAGCAGGGTAATGGTTGTTGGTCAAATAAATGCACTCACCACTTTAGAATCTGCACAAATGTGAATGTAGGCAATTGAAGGCCTCCTTAAGCATCACAAATACACTAGGATCCACATGATGCAACACTAAAGACCTGTTTTTGTTTTTCTAACTACTGAATACACAGGAATGCTAATTTGGAGTATGGCTGTTCACAAGAAACCAGAGTGCACAATTGTCACTGTTTATGTTCTACATTGGAGCATGAACATACAATACATCCATCCCCATGTCAAAGATGCTGATTAATGTCTTGTCTTTCATCCCTGGAAACATATGCTGTAGTCTTTACTGACCTAGTTTTGTATGCACATTTTCTGTGGTTCTTGATGAAGTTTTGTTTGGTGTTTGATGCCCAATTGCTGGGATGACTGTTTAAACTGGTCAAATATGATAGCATATGGTGCTTTTCACAGGGATCAGGCAAGTTGAACATCTGTTGGTCTTTGTCCTTTCTACCTTTGCACTACAAATAAATGGGAGTTTAAAATAAAAGGTGCTAATTTGTCATTTGTACGTGTTCAATTACGTGAACCTAATCGTCAATTTGTATCCATGTTAATAAAATGTCAGTATTAAATATATCTCTATAGTAGCTAATACAGTGATAGAATTGATTTAAAAATCACAGTACTTTAATGGTCATGTTTTAGGATTTTCTCCACTTTATTGGCTACATGAGAATGGCAAACCATTACAAAGCAACTTCGTATCAGAAAATATGGTCATACATTGTCGTACTATACAGTCTTTAAAAAAAAAAAATCAATAAAAAGCCTGACTATATGTGGTCATTTCACCCCCTCCAAAAAACAGCCTTACAACCATGGTAACATTTTAAAAAAGAAAAGCCTTACTATACATGGTCTATTTTAGAAAAGGGGGAAAAAAAGCCTTTCTATACATGATCATTACTGCACATGGTCATTTTTTAATGAGCCTTAATATACATGGTCATTTTTTTATAGAAAAGAAAAAGAAATTGTAAAAAAAAGCCTTTTCATGGTCATCACAAACTTACTCTATAGTAAGACGCAACACTGTCGCCATCTTCTGGTCATTATAAGAAATGCTTTTTTTACCTCGTGTAGTGTACCTATTGAAGTGTCCATGAGGTGTACCTAATAATTGGCCATCATGGTGAAAGCTTAAGTGAAAGTGAAGTCACGTGCATATCTGGGGTTGCCATGGCAATGACAACATTCATTAAACGCGACTTGATGACATAGCTGTTTAGGCTCATATTATCACATTGAGTTTTATTTCCTTGATTTTTTTTTTTTTTTTTTTTTTTGCTTTTAACATTAAACCAAAAGATACATTTATCAACTGCCAGGGTCATTCGTCTTTACGCAGGTTAACAAACACACGCCCTTGGTTCTATTTGAATTGAGCCTTCTCGGTAACCGTACGCTCGCCAGTTCTCCGTGCAGCATTTCCGGTGACTACGAGCTGTGTTTTGAGTGAGTATTGCAAACATTTTTAAGCTCTTTATATGCTGTTTGCATGTAAATATGCAAGAGCAACATTACGACACGAGCTCCTTGAGTTTGTTTGTTGCTCGCAAGCTATCGTAGAACAATATCAACAAAGGTGACTTGAGGACGCCCACAAGTTGCATGGGCTGTCGATCAAACGTTAATGAGAGTAAGCGTTTGACCTCCATTTGGTTTTTGCATGTTTTCCACGTAATGGTCCTCTACCTGCACATCTCACAGCCAACATATTCTCTAAAGTGCGATTTAAGGACAGAAAAACAACCTCTAATATGTGTAACAGAAATGGTCGAATGGTTAAACATTTTGACTTACATCCGGGAGACTCGAGTTCGAGCCTTGAGCATCACTCTGTTTAATTCGTAAACGTTAAACATAGTGGGTTTCGAACCCAGGTACACTGAACACCAATCCTAGTGTTGTACCACTCGGTCATATGCCGTGAAATTTTCAAAGTTCTATTGTATACTTCAGGTACATACCCAAAGTATGAACAGATTTCTCTTGTGTCTTCTTGTCAAATTGTCTTGAGGTTAAAGCTTTTGCCTACAGTTCAGGAGAGCCGAGTTCGAGTCTCATACATTACTCTGTATAATATCTAAATGTTTGACAGAGCGAGACTCGAACCCGTGTCTCCCGAACTCCAGACCAAGTGTTATACCATTACCCCACAGTGCCGTGAAAATTTCGATTTTTTTTTTCTCTTTCTCTCGAACACTCCATTGGGAACTACTTTCAGGTGTACCTAATAAAAGGCCACTTTATTAAAAACACGGTCAAAGCTAAACTGAAAAGTGCCTCACCCGCCCACCTCCTGACTGGCTGGTTGCTCTGTGACGTCACTCAGACACTTCATTAAGTACACCTCCACTTTCAGGTGTACCTAATAACAGGCCACTCCATTAGGTACACTTGGAACAAGTAGTAGGTTTATTGCACAATGCACACAAATATAAACAACAATAAAATACAGAAATAAATGGTCGTTGGTTCCCATCTTTAAGAAAGGGGACCGGAGGGTGTGTTCCAATTCCTATAAAGGGGTGCTGGAGAGGAGGGTCCCTCGGGAGGTCGAATCTCGGATTCAGGAGGAGCAGTGTTGTTTGCAATGAATGGATGGAAATAAATAAAAATATACTAAAAAAAATACATTGGGCCTTTACGTGACCTCGTTACACAATATTCCTAAAGAAAAAGTTGATTAAAATAATAATAAAAGTAAATTTCAAACCAGCAATCAAATGTGAAATTGCACGAGCTAACCCTAGTTGAAGCCACGCCCGTGGCGTGACGTCACGGATAACCTAAAAATGGCCGACGGCGAGCGGTGGGTTTAGTGAAAAGCTAGCCAAAACACAGGCCCACTTCACAAACTCTACGAGCCTGGATACGGGTATTTCAAATTTGTGGTATCTAATGTTTAATTCTGTCAACGTATAGTCGTCACCAGCTGAAATTGGTGCTAGTTTATTCGAAAGCAGTCAATCAGACGACGTTAGCAACATTAGCATTCGAACTAACTGCTGTTTTTGTTTTGTTTTTTTTCTAGCCTAATAAGTGCTATACGAGCCACGTCGCGGATTGTATTCGACCGATTTCTTTTCGCAAGGAATACGTTCTTTTTGTTTACGAAACGCTATCGAGTTAAACTATATACAACCCAGCGACACATACCAAGAGGAGCACCTCGTTGTCTTAACTGGAAGTCCCGGACCACTGCCGAACACTGAGGCACCACCGCAATCAATAAACATGGAACAAAGGCGCAGACACGCAAAATCGCACCCCACCGATGGGGGTAGCAGCAGCGGCGGGGACTCAGACGGTGGAAGCCCCGCGTCCCCGTCCGGGAGCCAGCAAGGCCCGTCGTCCTCGGGCAACGCGTTCGCCAACGACGGCAGCTTTATGGAGATGTTCAAGAAGAAGATGGAGGAGGAAATGAGGAAAAAGGCGCAGGGAACAGATGGAGAGCAAGGACATACGAAGCCCCCTCCCGTCACTAGCTTTGTAAGGGTTGCCAGCTAGCACATCCAAACTGACCACCAATTCACCATTGTTGTAGAATGACTGGATACACTACTCACAAACAGGGTCAACTTTCACGATGTACTATAAATGTTTATGTATGATCTTTTGTGCCAGAAGGTCAAATGAATCTTACCAATTTGTGAGTAGTGTATCATAAGCCATATTAGATGGGATGAGTTGGGGGATGTTCTCCACAGATGAGGCTGGTGGTTGGACAGCAGACAAAATGTAGACCTGCTCTGGTGTAGTCTCCTTCGTTGCTAAGGCAAGGCCTCCTGTAACGGTGTCAGTCTTCTATGTCCTAACCCAGGTGGGGAAGCGCAGAGGCGGTGTGTTCCTTAAGACCGGTATGGTTGCCAAGAAGCAAAAACAGGACACAGAGGTAAGGAGCAGAGGACGAGACAAAGATGGAAGTTGGTTTGACGTGCCGTTGTCTTCTCTCCCCCTGCAGACTACGCCCGGCAAGAGTGACGCTTGGTCAAAGTACATGGCGGAGGTGAAAAAGTACAAAGCGCACCAGTGCGGCGATGACGATAAGACCAGGCCGCTGGTCAAGTAGACATGGAGTCACAGAAGAAACCTTTGCCTTTTTTTCATCTCGTTTCCTGAAAGTTTCCCTTTTTTTGTGTGTATTTTTGCTCCTTTGGATTTGTTTTGACGCTGTTCATATTTTCCTTTGTAATGCTTTGAAAACTCTGCATAAATGATTTTGTTCTTTTTGGTCATAAGATAAAAAAATCTACACTGCCTGTGATGTCATGTTTACTTTTTTTCCAATGCACATTAAGTTGTTCAAGGAAGGCAGGATATTCACACAGACTAACTGAGCTGGAAAACATCATTTGGAAAAACAATGACCCAATATAGAACATAGTACTATTTTCTGACACACGTTTTGAGACAACAGGTTCCATCTGATCATTTTACCATATGAAGATAAGATTTTTAATCAAAAGGTTTCAGTACTGTACAGAATGTAACTCTGAAGAATTCAAGTAAAATAGACAAAACATGTTCAACTTGGGTCGGAGGAAAGCTCCGCATTTTACATTTCTTACAAATGTCAGCAAAAATGTCATTATTGTCTAAAATAGGGGTGACCCACAATACGGTCCCTGGAATATACTGAAATGTTCCTTTCTTTTGCTTTTCAGCTGAATAATTAATTATGATTTTGACACTTTAAAAGGAAAATAGAAAACCTGCAAGCGTGCTGTAACTGGTAAAGTTAACTAACTGTATAGTGCTAAATGAAGCACCATTTGAATCGTTCAATATTTTTGCCATGTACTGTTGCACCTTGGGTTTAAAAAGAGCACCATGTTGTCACTGACCATGCATCAGGGAGGGAAACATACAAAGGCACCCCGTCGATCACGTTATCGTCATATACACACTGGCGGACGGACACACAGACACACACATACATACCGTACATGCATGTTTTCTCCCTGTCCACAGTGATATAGGGTCTCTTGTAAACGTCGACAAATTGTCGTTGTCTTTTTGTTTCGCTGTAAAAGATGTCAAAGTGATCAAAACGTTTTCCATTCCTGAAAAGCAGAACATATGAAAAGTGGTCTGCTCCATCTGGCACCAAAAAGCAAGACCGGCCGCTATCATAGAGTCTTCCTCTTGTTGTCTCCTCCTTGGCTTTGGCTGACATCTGCAGAGAAACAAGAAAATCCCTGGGTTGTTTTCTTGTCAGTCACAAGTTGCGGCGTTTCTGGAAATGTCTTTAATGGCTACACAAAGGGGGGGGAGGGCATACGACCACAAGTACGGGATGAGCACAGCAAAGGCGCAGACAGAAAGACAAGGAAGGAACAACAGTGGAAAAGTGCAGGGGAGGGAGGGAGGCTCACATTTTACCTGAGAAAGCGAGCTGCAAGTGAGGAGGCAGAGCAACCTGAGAGCCCGACTGGAGACTCTTATAAAGATCTGAGGAGACAGGACGGGGGGGGCACAAAGGACGTGGGGGTGAAAAGGAGGGCACGAAGAAAAAGAAAGAGAAAAAGAATGAACGAGGAAAACAAAAAAAAAAGGCAGATGGGAATTGTGACCGACGCGACATTGGTGACGAGAGAAATCGGCAGACAAGAACAAACGCTCGGACGGTTGGAGCAAACAAAATGGACGCATGTCAAGCACAGACGTAATTAGATCGCAGATTTTCAACATCCTGGCATTTCTAAATCCAATGGATGTGTAAGGCCCGCACTCACTTTGAGTCAAGGTCGAGAAGGAAGCATTGCTACTGGCCGCTGAGCTGGTGGGTGGGATGCTGGAGCCGGCGGCGCCCAACTGGGGCAGGTTGAGCAGCGGCGGGAACTGGAAAGGAAGCGAGACGGGAACCAGACCGCCCAGCATCCCAAAGCCCAGCGGGAGAGACGGGGTGGAGCCCAGCAGATTGCTGCCCCCTGCTGATGACGCCTGAGTGAAAGGGGGGGAAAAATAAGAATCAACTGGTTGCATCTTCAAGGCCGCGGGAGCACCAACCTGAGGCAACTGAGGAGAGGCCGTTGACAACGGGACCGACGTCACTGGTTTGACCCCCTGAGACGTCGTCACTCCTGCGGACCTCTGGCGCTGGGCCGAGTTGGCGGAGTGCGTCGTGGGAGGGGTGCCACTTCCTGAATGTTTGCTTATGGATGACGTGTTGGTAAGGCCACTGTTGGCTGTGCTGCTGCTGCTGCTGCTGACTGGGTTCTTCTGGTTGCTCGGGGAAGCGTAACCACTTGGGCCCACCTTGGCTGTTCCGGCCTGGGCACCTGAGTACGGCGAGCGGAAGCCTGTGGGACTTTTGGAGGAGAACTGTTGCATGGGGGGTGTCACCTGAGACCTGGAAATTGGGGAGGGGGCGGGGGAGCCTGAGGTGGTGACGACCGTGTTGAGGGTGCGAGATGGGGTGTGCATGACGTGGCTGGGGACGACAGAGCTGAGGCTACGAGACGGGGTGGCGACAGACGAGCCGTGGGCGCGAGGGGAGGTGGTGACGGCCGAGTTGACGGTGCGAGGTGTGAGTTTGACGACTGGCATGACGCTGCTGTGACTGGATTTTGTGAGAGTGGCGTGCATCGGGGTGATGAAGTTTGACTGCTGCGTCGTTTGAATGCCCATGTGGGATGGGGTGGTGGGAGGTGCTTTGCTCTGGGGGCTGTGGGGCAACCGTGTCGCCAGGAAGCTTTTGGGGTTTACGTGCGCGGGCGACGGATGGCCCGTCGGTTGTCGAGAGGGAGGCGGCGTAACGATGACCGGCTCGCTACTGTTGACGCCTTTATTATTGCTGCATTTGATGAGGCCTGAAGTGGGAGCCGAGACCCCCATCTTTGATCCCGGAGGCGCGAGGGTCGACGCGGTGGGTGGGGGGCGGGGTTTAGCGGGTGAAGCAGGAGCGTTGACCTTAGGCACGGCGACACCCACGGGTCTCTGAGTGTTCAACACCGAGTGTCTGTGCACCTGTCCCGGGCCCTTCACATTGCCCATAGCGTCCACCCTGACCGACGACACGGGCGAGAAAGTGACCGAGGACGGCCGAGACGAAAGGGCGGAGGGAGACGAAGAGCTGAACGTGTAGCGGGGGTTGCTGGCGCCGGAAGTGCTGACTGAGTGCTTTTTCTGCTGCTGCTGCTGCTGCTGCTGGAGGAGCGCAGAGACATGAGGGGCTGCAGCGGCGGCGGCGCTGGCAAGGCTCTTAGTTCTATCCGGGGAGGGAGGGCTGCCCCCTTGCGCCAGGCCCTTGGCGGCATTGCCGAGGATCATAAGCGCTTGGGAGATGGAGTCCAAGGAGGGAACCACCAGATCGTCGTCGTGGGAATCCAGGCATATGGGCTCAGCCGGCGACTGAGACGGTCGCTTAGCAACCGGGCCGACGGGGGATGGAGTGACACCCGCTGAGGGTGTGGTCCGCTGAACCCACGCCGCCTCCTGACAAACAAATGCTCAAGTTAATCGCCTTGTTGGCTCAGGAAATAAATAAGAGAATGGCAGGTTGTAAATATATAGTGGATACAAATGTCACCAAATATCTGAATATGAATATGACTTCCCAGACTAGAGTGATTAGATGAAGCCAATTCTGCACATTCTCTTCTTTTACCTTTGGCTTGACTTTTGGTGTGTTGATCATCTTTTTCTTTGCTCTGGAATGAACACAAGTCAGATTAGTGTGATAACTTTGTAGCAAAACTGTGACTAATTGTCACTTTACTTACGAGTAGCCGGTGAGGTGACCGTGAGCCACGATGCTCTCTTTGAACAAGATCCTTTAAAAAGAAAAAAAAAAAAAAAAATCACCACTGAGCTAAAAACTTGGCAAAATCAAGTCAGGACAAAAAAACTCACCTGCTCTGCATCCAACCTTTTGGCCAAAGAGGTTTCACCTCTGTTTCCATGAAGGCTTTGAGGTAATCTTCAGGAGACGTGTTCTTGCCCTCTAGCTCATAGCAGCTCAGCTTCACTCGTACCAAGTTGCATAGCAACGACCTGACGGAAAATGACAACAGGGGAGGAAAAAAAAAAAGCTGGTAAACTCGAAGAAACCCATCCACTACTTTTACAATAGCGGCCTCATAATGGAGTAAAACGACAGACCTGATTTTGTCATCCCAGACAAACTTCTTCCGAGGCCCCATCACCCTCTTGCCTGGCTTCTCTTCATCCTCATCCTCGGAAGCATTTTTCTCTCCCTCCTCGGACTGCTGTCTGTTAGGAGTGAGAAGCAAACAAGCAGTTGGTCAGTGCTTTCGGACAACATCTGTGTTGCGTCCAATCAAACAGCTAAAAGAGGAAAAAAAGTGCGCTTACTTTGCCACTTTTGCAATACAGTCCATGTTGTATCGAGCGATTTGCTCTGGCATCACGCTGCACACCGCCAGCTTCAGCTTGAGTAGTGGTGTGCGGAGTCTGCCGTCCTGGCCAAAAAAAGTGTGGGGCATCCAAGAATTTCATTTGATAAAGGGGCAGTATTCAGACAGAGCAAAAAAAAAAAAAAAAAAAAAGTACCTGTATGTTAAGGCTCAATTTCTTAAGGCGCTTGAGCAGACCTTCTTTATTACACGGGACAAAGGCCTCCAAGTGAGAGTAGACAGCTGAACGAACATCTGCTGGTTGCTCCTGAACCTGTAAATCAATACTAATACACACACATAAAAGAGGGTTATGCTTATAATAGACAAGCTATAAATACAATTTGACAAGCAGGGGTTAAAGAAAGATGTCTAAAATTCTCCTCTAATGCAAGCTAGCTAGCTGGCTGCCATATGCTTGTTACTTGGGAACTAAAGGTAGAGAAAGGTATACGTTAAAAAAAAAAAAAAGTCAAGTAAATTGAAATTAAAGAAGCATTATGTACATTTGAGACGCCACTTCAAATGATCTAATCATTTGTTGATTATTGATATGATCAATGGTCAATGTCACTCACTCCAGTAGGATATTATTCATGTCCATTGTGAAGAACTTCTTGCGGCCCTCTTCGTCAAACTGACGAGATGCCTGTGACATGAAACAAGAATTGGCATGACATGAAATTAGACGACCAGTTGGGTCCAATTCGTCTCCTCCACAGGAGGTAAAATATCAAGTGAGCGAGCGAATCTCGTACCCCTCTGAGGTCTTCGATGCGCTTCAAGAGAGGGCCTGGGAGACCAGTGGGCAGCGATGGAGGGCTCATCATACTAGCCTGCAACATACGGCCTGCCCCTGCCTTCTGGGCCACGCCAAAGGAGCCGTTCTCCCCCTGAGTAGGACTGGAGGACTGCGGAGAGTCCAGCATTCCGAAGTCCAGATCGCCCATCATGTCGTGCAACACGTCATTGTTGGCCGACCCCAGCAGTGATATCACGGCCGGGTCGGACGTCAAATCCGCCATGTTGCAGTCGTTGCCGCCGGCGACCTTGGTTTGGCTGTTTACGACCGAAGTGTTAGCCCCGGGCGTTTTGGCTTGGGGTCGCGGCAAAGCGGCGGCGCCAGCTATGTTCCTCTTTCGCATCTCTTCCTTCTCCCTGGTGAAGCGGCGCAACATGTTGGCTAAGTGGAGGGAATCTTTCATAAGCTTCTTCCTCTTCTTCTTTTCTGGACGATTCAAGGATGACACTCTGTTGAGATACAAAAAAATAAAATAATTATATGAACAGTCACATGCTCACATTATAGCAGACTTAAAAGCAATGTCGAATGCTAAAACCAAAAAGTTAAAACCTTACCCTGGCTTTGGTACTTTATTTTTCCTGGGTTTCTTCTCCTCCAAAACTGCACCATCTTGCTTTTTCCTCCGCTTTTTAATCACCCGCTCGTCTCCATCTTTTATCTTTTAGGAGAAGGATGTTTAGATGAAAGACAATGATTGTGCATTAACAGAGGTGAAAAGAACACACCTTGACGTGATTATTCTCGGTATCGTCTGCTTCAGAGTCAGACGCGGCTCGGAACTGCAGAGTTCCTGTGTTGATGTAAAAGCCTCCGTGTTTGGTTGTCAGAGAGGCCGGAACCAGCTCATCATACTGTACGAAAAGAACACGCTGTTCATTGGTAATATCACAACATTGTTTAGAACTATTATAAAATCATTTCATTTCCTGTTAGTTTACAGTCATTTAACGTAGCCAATAGTCATGCTATTTGCATCAAGGTGGAACCCCCTCATGCCCCAAACCTGATGATGTGTGCATGGAGTAAGAACTCACAGCTTCCGAATTGTCAATGAAGGGGTCAGTCTCGTCATACCCGTAACCAATATCAATAAGATCTTGCATCCTGTCTTTTTTCTTCTTCTTGGAAACGCCACCCTGCAAACAAAGTATTAAATTAATAGCACATTAACATTAGACAGCAAAAAGTCTGCTTACCAAAGCCATTCAAGAATTTACTGGGCGATCAACTGGTTTCATTGATTAATTAAAGAGCTTTTTCTGTCGGGCAAATCTAAAATGTGTTTATTTTGAGGACATATCGCACAGCTCTACCATTAGACCTGTATAATATAACGTATAACTTAAATAAAACTGTCCAAAATAACTTACATATTTGTTTTCAAATCTCTTAGCCAACTCTTCAACCTCCCGTCTCTCCTTCTCATTATCAGCAAGTGGGTCGTTGGGGTCCAGGGATGGTGCAAGTCCTTTTGGGGTAGTTGAAGCTGCTGCAATTTGTACCTACATGTAAAAGTCAGAAGAACGGCAAGGTCATTGTTGAGTGAATAGTGAAAGAAACCAATTTTATTTGAAAGAAAAAAAAAAAAAACAGTACTGCAAGTTCTCGAGACGAAGCCCCCTTGATGACATGATGTTACCCCGAAGCTCAAGTGACTCCTCACCTGAGAAGGACGTGAAGACGTCGGGAACACCAGCTCGCTGTAGTTGAATTCGGCAGAACCGCGTTCACTTGGCTCGGAGAGTGAGAGGTTGAGCCGGACGGTGGGTTTCGCCTCTTCGGGCTCGGCGGCATCACCTTGCGAAGTCCCAAACAGACCTCCGCCACCTTCTGACCCGACCGCACTTCCACCAGCGTCTCTGCCCAAAGTCATGGCCTCATCTTCGCGACGGCGTTTCTTGCTCAACTCCGGGGTCGACGGAGTGGATGTGTTGAACGACGATAGAGTGACGAAGGGAACTTTCCTCGGTTCTGCCATTTGTTCACAAACCGGACGTGCGAAATAGAGCCAGGCTCCCCCCCCCGCGGGTGGTCAGCTAACGCCGGAGTCGCCAGTTACACCGCTAGCTAGTTACTATACTAGCTAGCTTCTGTTGAATAACTGCTCCAGGCGACACAGTTACTAATATTTCGGCACATTCCGCGATGAATCCATATAGTCTTGTACCCGGCGTAGACCCGTCGCCTACGAAGGACTTTAAAAGTTAGAAACTGCAGTTTTGAGTGACCCCATGTAATCCGTGTTTAGCTATAAAAAGAAGGCTTCTGTAGTAGCCATCTTGATCATTATTATCATTATTCCGTGGTTGGGCGTGCAGAAAGCGGAAGTCGAGGAGGAAAGCAAACCGTTTTCGTCCAATAGCAGACTCAGAACCGCCCTGGGACACGCCCACTTGACTGTCGAGCGCGAATGTGGAGGTAGTGATTGTTCTGCACAGGCGGGATGATGATGGTGGACGGCCGCTTCACTTTTGTCAAGCACCGTAGACATCGAAAGAAAACAAGATGATCAAATGTTATGTTTACAATAGCTCTAATGCCTGGGCAACTGGAGATTCCCTTTAAAAATTGTACGTCATCGTTGTCATAGTAATACATGCACTTAGCAACGCAAGTTCGTCAAGGTTCTGCTCAAGTAGGAAGTCGCTATCGGTTTACACCCCCTGCCCCCAGGGGAAAAAAATGTCATTCATCCATTACTTGAAAAACTGCAAATTACCTGGATTACAAATAATCTGTCCATGTTTATTTAATAAGTAAATTTACTGTACATCTACCCTCGCCTGGGTTCAGTTTACAGCTTGTCTCAGAAGGTGAACAATAACAGACAATTCAGAAAAAAAATGGTGTGAAACACTTTATTTCCTGTCACGTTCAGGTTTATTTTCAGATTTAAGACCAATCAGAAGTGGCACCACCCCAGTCAGAGGCCTGGGCAGTGGGAGCAGTGGACCAGTCCTCAGTAGCTGGCTGATTGCTCCAGTCCTCTGCAAGACAAACAAAAAGTAAGATACCAAAAAAAAAAAGACATTAAATTGATATACATTTAAATGAACAATTCTCACCTGAAAAACCTTCAGCGGGCTTTACAACTGCTGGAGCACCTGGAGAAAGAGGAACAAAAGCTCAATACCTGAATTGTAATTGCACTGAAACATGTGAAACTGAGCCAACCCTACCTGCTGGAAACTGCTGAATGGGCACAGATGGCACAGCAACACCCTCGGACCAGTCGGCAACCTCAGGCTGGGCAAACTCCGCTGCAGGGGCGGTCCATTCACCCTGGAACTCCTCCTTTCCGACAGCCTTCTCAGCAGCCGCTTGCTCTTCCTTCTCAATCTACATTTAAAAGTACTGTAGTCAATAACTGTATGGTGTTGTGCCAATCTGTGATAGTAATAGTTACCTCTTCAGGATCCCTGTAGAAGTACAAATCAGGCATGACTTCCCAAGGGTGCTCTCTGGAAATTGTGCCTCTCATTCGGAGAACCTCTCGGGCCAACATCCACCACATCAGACCCACAGAGTGATGTCCCTGAAAATAGACGCGTTAGAAAACAAGCTCCTCTATGAAATGAAGCTGTCAAGTGAATTCATTCGATGGCTCACCTTGTTGTTGCAGGGGATGGCAATGTCCACATATCTAAGTGGGGAGTCTGTGTTGCACAGAGCAATGGAGGGGATGTTCACATAGGAGGCCTCCGTCAGTGGCTGGTGATCAGCACGAGGATCTGTCACAATCAGGAGGCGGGGCTCTCTGAAAGCTGCCTGGATCTGATTGGTGAATGTACCCGGGGTGAAGCGACCGTGGAAGGTGGTAGAACCGGTGGCAGAGGCAAACTTCAACACTGCTCGCTGAGGAGGAAGCAAAAGTTGTCAATTCTTCCACAGGGCATCATTTCATTTATTTTTTTTCAAGAGGGATTACATTGTGGCCAAGGTCTACCAAACCATAATCATGGAACATCAGTCCTAAATGGTTAAAGTGAAAACCCGTCCATAATTACTCTTGCACATTTCCGACACCTGAGCACTGAACATGACAGCAGTGCCCAAGCTTTAATAATGTGCATTTTCACATTTCACAATTGGTTCCGTCTTAACAGCAGAACACTCTAACGACTTGAATTTTACCTGTCCGGTGTTCCTGGAGGAGATGACGCAAACATCAGCTGGGTTTTCAATGGCAACAATGGCCCTGGCAGCCAGCAGCAGCTTTTCCCAGGTCTTTTTCAAGTTGATGATGTACACACCTTAAAAAGAAAATTGATCTTAAAATCCATCCTAAAACATGCACAGAAAATGCAAAATTTTACTAAAGCCACACGTACCATCACTTTTTCTCTTGTAGACGTACTGTTCCATCTGGAAGTCCAAGTTGGTACCTCCGAGGTGGGTTCCTGCAGCCAGGAACTTCAGCACATCTTCCTCCTTCATTTGAAGGACATCCAGACTTCCGGACATCGTGACCGCTTTCCCGGAGTTACGACTGAGATGGGAGAGCTGTGGATGGAAATAATAAGTATGGGGCACATTAAAAGACAGAAATGCCCAATTTCAATTCACAGACAAACTGACAGGGATTGTAAATAGCGTGTCTTAATTGCTGAAACATTTAGGTAGTTATCGTTTGAATGCACACGTTCTACCATTCATTATTGCAGTGCGTAAAGTCGAGCGCAGCATAAAGCATGGAGTGAGCGCGTGTCACACGCTAGTTAGCTTCAAATGTTAGCATAGCTAGTTCGGGCGTTTTGACACTACGTAAAACATCATATGTCTAGTTTTATCGTCATTATTGGTGGTTAGGATGGTTGCAAGGGGGGTTAACTAATTATTTAGATGTATTTGGAGGTTATATAGTCGAAAAAGGAGTTCTAGGAACTCACCACGAAACAACGCCGTATGGAAGACTACTCTTGCGATGGTAGAAAAGGCCGCTTTCAGGAAATGACGTCATATTTATAGAGCTTTTCAACGCTTGTGATTGGTTCGTTACTTTCAACTGGCTTGTTGTCATTCTGCCGTTTGACCGAAAGATGGCAGTGTTAAATAAAGTGACAGTGGTGGTATGTGTTGGCCGGCCATCCCATATTAAGAAAAGATGGAAAGACCATATTAAGACAATGCTGAGACGTTGACTTCTCAGTCAAAGTCTAACCTGTTTGGCAACTAGTGTATTTATTTGCCGAAGATAAAGAGTTCCAGTCAGCATGACAACAGAGTGTACAAATTGTTCTTGGTAAAATATTGAAAAATGAAGCTGTTGAAACTTCGCATAGGTCTAAATAATTGTAAGGGCTGAAAATTAAATGTAGGTAGGCTGATAAACACACAGATAACCAAAAGTTGAGTCCTTGTGCTTCAAAAGAAGTGAAAGGGTGATGGAACTGGAATTGGTGTGAAGTGCATGTGGATACTAGTAGCCTTGTGGCGTCAAAGAAAATATGGTGTTTTAGGTTGTTTTCCACAAAGACAAAAAAGGAAAGGAAGAGATATAATGTGGTAGTTTAATCCATGGCATCTGAGTTTACTCTTGAATAAATAAATAAAAAATCAATGCTATCAATAATCAGACAGAGTGCTGATCAGGTTATACGGGACTATCAAGACTACTCTTGTCTTATTGATGACATCTCAGCTGCCCTGCCCTGCTTATCAATGAGGTTTATGATGCTCAATAATTAGCCTCTCCCTACAGTTTACCATCAGGCATTTTATGTCATGAATTAAGACAGCATGCAAAATCTGCTCCATTAAATTTGCAGTTTAATACAAAACCACTATCTTGGGAAGTACATAAAAATTCATATTTTCTCTATCAGCCGAGGTTAAGACGGAATGTATTATGCCACCATGGTCTATGCCCCTATGACATAACTGCCGTATCTGCACAGCAGCATAGGTCATGCTTCAGGTCTTGATGTTAAGTAGATGCCTTCAGTTTAATCATTGACAGTATTTAAGGGCAGGTTAAGAAGCACACATCACTATCAACTTTGAACATTTCTTTTATTGTATTATAAAATACGATAAATACTGTGACGAGGTATTACAAAGTGTCATAGTAAGCACAAAAACATAAAGCATTAAAATATCAGCCTTTTTTTTTTTTTCCTCAACATAGGCAGTTAGTCTTCTTGAGCCACTGGTCTCGACTACAGCGCTGACAAAACACAAATAAGAACTCTCACTGAGCAATTTCTCAAATGTGATCGACCTGAAAGCGCAACCAAAAATACTCATCAGAAATGAAGTATTTGTTAAACCAACTTCAGTCATAACCCCCGATGAACACATTTCTGAGTGTCCACCTTTTACGAGCTCTTGTGTAAAATGCAACTCCATTATTGAGGGCGACAAGATATACTTGCGACACATTATGAGTAACTGCACAGGTGCACATTTCTTTTTTTGTCACTTGACCTTATCTCTTCTTTGACGTCTACCAACTTGACCTCGATCTTTCCTTTTCATGTTTTCAGTCCGAGATATGCCATCATTTGCTCATACACGGTCCACGCCATGGCGGCCATCATCGTCCTCCGAAGACAGCGTGGCAACGCCGCTCTTAGGAAGCCTTCAAGTCCATGTTCCTTGGAGAGAAGATCAAATATGCAAATGTGTCATTCAGGTGCATCTCAATCAAAAAAAATTGCTGTTCTTTCATTTTCCAAACTTTTCAAGCAAGTGACATATTTACCACATAAATGAATCTGACGGCGTCGATGGTGCTCAACTGGGGGTTCACTTGGACGAGTGTTTTGACCACGTCGGCGGGCTGAGTGACGAGCGAGGCCGACACCCCTGCCAGGATCCCGCAACTGAAGTTAGCCAGGGGTGCAAAAGCAGACACGCTGATCTCTAAAATGAAGACACACAATAGATCAAGTCAGCAAAACTGAGAAAAGAAACAAGGCGTTGCACAACTATGGAGAGTTCCAAGAAGGTGGTACAAATAAAAAAATGTCCCACTTTTCCTCTTGACATACCGTTGGGCAAATTGCTCTTCATCTGGCTGTAGAACATAACGTAGATTCCAGAGAAAGGAACATCTCGGAGCATAGTGGCCATCAAGCCAGAGTAGAGCGCTGCAGGACCTTCAGTCCGACACACACTGCGCAAAGCCCCGGTGACGCTCTCGTAACGGAACCTGCCGCACTGAGGTAAAAAAAAAAAAAAAATTCTAACTTTTGAAAGATTGAGTGTAAACAAATCTCTTCCTATTGCTGCCATTTTCTTACTTCATATCGAGTCTTGATGACGGTCACGGGCAACATGAGGACCCCAGCCACCGCCCTGGCCCCGCCTCCCAGCAGCACAACTCCCAAGGCCCCGGGGTTTTTGTCCTGGAAGAAGTGTTGCTTTAAGGAGCCGTAAGTGCTGAAGTAGAGCCCCACACCAGGGATGGTCCTCATTAACGACTGGGACAACACAAAAACAGGAGAGAGATGAGTGATTGGCATTTAAGAAGATCTCTGTTGTGTTGCCATTCTAACCGGAGAAACTCCTTTCCACAGTCCCGGCAGCCTCTCTGTCCGCACTACATTCAGGATCATCCTCATCATCCCTAAACGACCAGAACTAGAAGAAAAAAAAATCAAATTCAAGATGATTTATTTTAAAACAAGGACGGAATAACACCCCTTACCCAGGCTCCACGCTGTTCTGCAAGGTTTGCAGACGTGTTTTGACCAAGTCCAGAGGCTGGAAAAGTAGCGTGGAGCAGGTTCCACTCAGAGCGCCACACATAAAGGCTTTGACAGCTGGGTGAACCTAAAAAGGTTGGAGAGGTGATGATGAAGTCACCCATTTATTCATCCATCTGCGCATATTAGTGAAAATTAAACTTAAAACCTACCAGTGACAGTTCCATAGTTCGTGTTGACTAAAACGTTTTCCTATTTTCTTGCACCTTCACCCTGCAGACGCACGTAACAGTGATCAGACTCACAATTGCACACAAATCACAAGACCAACGATGCGTCTTTCGTTTGTGAGCAACTGACTTGACACACAGCTACTCATTAACAAGATCACAAATTAGGATCTTGTTCCCTCTTCCGCTGTTTTGTGATTTTTAAACCGACAATATATTAAAGAGAAATAATTACAATACGCAGGAAAAAAATGGTAATACTAATTATGCAACTACTAAGCAAAAAGGGCGTCATGATGTTGAACATTGCATATTACATCACTCAATCGGAATGGAGGATTAAACAAAGTGCGAAAATTGTGTATTATAATACTGTACATACCTTTCTTGTGGTTCCGGTTGTGTCGCCGTTGGGCTTCGGTTTGTGTCTGTTAACCAAACAGCTTCAGCAACAGTAATTTAAGACCGATTTTGGTACCCGTAATAACGAAACTTAGGAGCTAAATTTGGTACCTCAGGTGCTGAATTGTGTCGCTTAGTTGATCATCGGACTGGCTTCCAATCACACGATGCAGAAATGTTCAGCGCAAGCCGGTTCCTGTTGAGGGTGGGATGCAATACAAGGCGTGATTGGATGTCACAAGAAAGCCACGCCCTTTTGTAGGAAGGTACTTTTTAATTGGCTCTCCGATTTACACGTCACTTGGATTCTGCATTTGTTTACATGGAATTGGAGTGTTTTAAAAAGACAAATAAACATAATAATAATACATTTTATTTGTATGGCGCCTTGCACGGCACTCAAGGTTGCCGAACACACATAAAATCGACACAATTAAAAGAAAAGAAGTCTTAAAGCAAAGAGACCTCTTGAGCAGAGCAATAAACTTAGACAAATACCCAATTTGGTTTAACATTCAAATTAGATTTCAACGCAACTTGATTTACGTGTGGTGACGACGTCGAAGACTTCTCCAGTGTGGTGTGCAGTAGTTATTAAAACCAAAAAACACTAGAATTCCTTTTAAAGCCTCTTTATTTGTAATACCACATAGTCACAACATTGCTTCAATTCTTGAGGTGCAGATAAACATTACATAAATGAGATGCTTTTTTTATTATACTTCCTTTTGGCTTTAATTTGTTTTTAAGTGCGTACAGGTAATTAATTTGAGCAGTGATTTTAGTATAACACATTCCTCTCACTTCCCAGCAGTGTGAGCGAGCCAAAGCCACCCTTGAGCACAGCGTGTGAGGGCTTTATGTCTGCATTCTGCAAAAAAAAGAGGGTTTTTGTGCTACAAGTATTACGGTTTATGCTGAATCTTTTTTTTTCTGCCATCTTGAGTAAAGTATACACAGGCTACTGTGATCAATTATGTCCTTCTATCCTAGTAGGATGACTTGTTCAACCTTTGTGACTATGCTAACCCTCTCCTCCCTCACTCAATCAATCAATAAGCTGTGCCCTGAGAATACAGTGTGTGTGTGCCCTTAGGGATAACCTACCCCACAACTCCATTTGAACTTTACCCTGAACAAGAATGAAGACAACAGTAACAACACAAAAGATCAATAAACATCCAGTGGGGGGGGGGCTGCTTTTGCGGTCACAACGTGCGTTGATATTCTTTGCATGTACAAGGACGTGCAAGGTTGTCTTCAATATTTTTAAAGCATCTGAGTTTGTTACAAAAAAAACACGGATGCAGTGGTTGCGGCGAATCGTTTCATTACCTCAGTGCAAAATTAGAGAATTTTAGCACAGTCACAATCAAATGCCTTCACTACCTGTCGTTTCCAATTGTGTCATCCCCTTTTGAACTTCATGAAATGTGTATACATCAAATGATTAAACTGGAAAGCATAGTCACATGTTGATAGTTAAATTGGTGCAATACATTTGAGCATATAAACCTTCATTGTAAGGCAAAAGCGCAAGCAAGAGCCACAAACATGTACTTCCATTCTTAATCATAGTACAAACTTCAGCATAAAATACAAATCTATCGATTGAGATATTACTTTGGTCCCCTTCCAGTAATTATACTTCTGTTTGCTCATTTCTTCAATTAGAAAAATAGATCCTACATTACGGTTTTTATAGTTTGAATGTTTCCTTATAAAAATATGTCCTTTATTAATTTTTCCGCAGCAAAAGAACTACGTCCAAAAACAAAAAAAGGAGGGGCAGCCCCAAATCTGTTGCCGTGGCGATTGTCCGAGTTTACCGTCTTAACTGTATGCATAGATTGTCACGGTCAAAATGAGCAGCCAGTCACAGAAGATGACTTGGTCTTTTGCATGTCTGTTGTAAATACACTGACATTGTGTTCACGCGAATTTGGAGTTGTCTAGTAACCGTTTGGTTGATGACCAATTAAGCATCGCTAGCAATTTACTCAGGTTTGGGCTCAGGGGTCTCGCTCTTGGGCTCGGGCTCATCATCACTTTCCACGCCGGTGCGGGTCACGATGCGGCGCATGGTGAACGGGAGATCGCCGCGTCTATAACGAAGCAAAAGGGGCAACACGCCAGTACAACCATTTAGTTGATAGCAGTAACTGATAAGAACTTACAAATGACGGACGGTTTGGCTCCTCACCTCAACTTGCTCTTGAGGCTGGACACCTCGCGGTTCATGGACTCTGCCGATTCAGTGGCATCCTCCAGCTCCCGCTGCAGTTTCCTTCGGTTGGCGTTTGCCCTCTGAGCCTCTTCCTCGGCTTCCTCCAGCTGACGCTTCAGCTGCTTCAAGCGAGAGTTCAATTTGTCCCCCTAGAAGACCAAAAAAAAAAAAAAGAGCAATTAAAACAAAGATTGGGGAATATCTCAGAGGTCAAATGAAATAATAATGAAGAAAATCAGACCTGGTCTTTGTACTGCTCAGTGTTGCGTCTCTCATCTTCCACCTGGAGCACAACCTCCTTCAGTTTCTTCTCCGTGCGTCTCACAAGTTTGGAGGCACTTTGCCGCTCCCTGAGTAAAAGGGTGAAACAAGAACACCGTTCAGACTGCCGCCGTGAAGCTCCAGAATCTCTCTCGACCGCTTGCTGATGCTTTCACCTGGTCTCAAAGTCGAGCTGCTCCTCCAGTTGAGCAATCTTAGCCTCCAAGGCGGTCATATTGGCTTTGTATTTGGACTTGACGGTTCCCTCCAGCTCCTGCAGTTTGAGTTTCAGGTCTTTGTTCTGACGCTCCATTTGGGAACGGGCGCCTTCGACACGCTGGGCGGCACTGCGCTCCGCTGCCAACTCCACAGTCATCTGCTCAGTCTGCAGAAATGGAGGGAGGGAATGGAAGTCTGTCAGTGAGACCATCACCCAGATAGATAAAACTTGGAGGACCAAACACACAGACCTGAAGCATTGCTTTCTTCATCCTGTCATTGATCAGCTCCGTATTACACTGCTCCTCCTCCACCTCTTCCTCCAACTGAGCAATACGAGCCTCCAGACGTCTCTTCTCCTCTGCGGCTTGAGCACTGTGGTTGGTTAAAAAAAAAAAAAAAGATGTCAAGATGGGAGGATGAACATGCGATTTGAGAAAGGTCGTACTTCTTGGTGGCCTGGTTATTGATCTCATCCTGCAGCTCGTCCCTCTCCTGCTGAGCCTGTCTCTTCACACGCTCTGCAGCGGCCACCTCCTGCAGGGAAGCGTCAAGATTATATTCAGGTTTCGTGACTTTCAAAATGAAAGTGTAAAAAAAATAGCGAGGTGGTGTGAATAATGACCTCCTGCATTTGGAGCATCTCGGCTTCCATGCTCTTCAACTTCTTCTCAGTCTCCTTGCTATGGGCAAGGATATCCTCTCTGGACAGACGGGTGTCATCCAGTTCTCTGATAAGTTCTTTCATCTGGGCCTAAGGAGCATACAGAGCATTCCAAACGAAGTTTTAAAAACAAACAAATGACGAGACGTGCATTTTGAGGGCTATCAACAGTGACTTACTTGGAGTTTCTTCAGCTGTTTGAGAGCTTCCTCTCTGTTCTTGTTGGCCATGTCAATGCCAGCTTCCAGCTCCTTCAGGTCCAGCTCCAGTTTCTTGCGTGAAGCCACAGCAGCTGAGCGCTGCTTCCGCTCATCTTCCAGCTCCATTTCCATCTCACGGACCTGACGCGAGTACATGTGTCATGCACAGATTTTAATTTGAAATTGGCATGCATTTTATTTCTTTTTTAAACATATAGGAACATAAACTGGGCTTTCTTTGGAGGCTTTTCACCTGCTTGATCAAAGACCTCTTCTTCTCTTCACCCATCTCGTCACGTCCCGCCAGGTCTCGCTCATACTGAGCCTTCATGGCCTGCATATTGACTTCCAGACGCAGCTTGGCGTCCTCAGTGGCCTGCAGCTCATCCTCCAGCTCCTCAAGCTGAGTCTTCATCTCCTCCAACTGCTGGTCCATTGAACGTTTAGATTTCTCCAACTCGTGAACCTGGAGAACAATTAAGATTTGTGATGAGGACACAAAGTCAAAAAAAAAAAGGAAACAACACATCTCTGAAATGAAAACCTACACTCTTTCCAACATCATCCTTAGATGAGACCAGATCTTCCATTTCAGCCCGGAGCATTTTGTTACTACGGTCCAGATCGTCCTTCAGCTCCATGAGAGTTTCGAGCTCACGTGCCAAAGACAACGCACGAGTGTCTTTTTCACGGGCCTCAGCTTCAGCTCGATCTCGCTCCTCTGCATAACGGGCAGAGATGTTCTTTTCTTCTGCCAGCATCTTGACAGAGAAGATGACAACAAGGCCGGTCATTCCTGAAGCACAATTACCAAAATAATCCAAAGATTTCAAATGCAAGCTCACCTGGTCAAACTTCTTTTGCTTCTTCTCCAGGTTGGAGACGATTTGTCGGAGGTGGTCCTGATCAACCAACAAGTCGTCCAACTCCTGCTGGATGCGCGTCTTGGTTTTGTCCAATTTGTCGTAGGCTGAGCATTTCTCCTCCAAGCGAAGGCATGTCGATTCAAGGTCTCTTTGCACCCTCTTCTTCATTTCTTCAGCACTCTCCAAACAAGTAGAATCCTGCTCGAGCTTCTTCTTGAATTCTAAAATCTAATTGCAAGAAGGAAGGAAATATTGTATTTTTATGAACCCGTACAAGTTGTTCGAACATTAGCGAGTGCAAACTGCTAATGTGCTCACATTGAAGAAGAAAAACATTTCTGTTTTTTTGGGTACCTGAGCTTGTGCCATTTGAAGTTGCTTTTCCACATTTCTTTTGGCTTCTTCCTCCTCCTCCAGCTGCTCTCTTAAACTATTCTGCTCCTCCTCCAGCTGGCGCAGACGTGTGCCCATTGACAGTTTTTGCCGGGTCTCTTCCTGAAGCACTTCCTGTTGGAAACAAACAAAATGAATGTATCTCCAGCAGGACCACAAGCTGCATGTACTTTGATATATTATATGATTGGGAGTATACCTGGACATCCTGAAACTGAGACTCAAGTGTCGAGCGGTCTTTGGTTGCCTTGATTGACTTTGATTCCACGTCGTTCAGCATGCCATTGGCACTTTCCAGTTCTGCCTGTGGATGGTCACAAACGAGTGAGTGAGATTTATTATTATTTTTTTAATATATCAAATTATCACAGTTTCAGTCATATCGTTTGACTTGATGGAACATGTGGGTTAGAAATATGTGAGAGAACAAAGAAAAAAAACGAGTTGAGTATACCTGCATTTTTGTAAATTTCTCACTGAGCTCCAACCGTTGGCGCTCACTCTCCGAAAACTTGAGCTGCAACTCCTGAACCTGCGATTCGGCCTTCTTCCTACGATGCTCGGAATCTCCTTTTCCCGTCATCAAGCTCTGCAGCTCGATGGTGAGTTCATTCCTCTCAGATTCCAGAGCCTGCTTGGCCTTCTCCATTGACACTTTGTTCTGGAGGATGAAAAAATTTAATGCAGGAAAAAAAAAAAAAAAAAATTAAAAAAAAAAGTTTGATTTGTTGGTATTGTCATGCACAAAAAAAAAAAAAAAAAAAAGGTGAATTAGAAGAAATGTGTCAATACCCGTTTTGCCTGCTCCAGCTGCTCATTTAATTCATCAAAAGATTGACTATGTTTCTGTCTCATGTCAACCATCTGCTGTTCATGGACTCTGGCCTCTTCTTCCAGAGCCCTCTTCAACTGGGCCACTTCTGTCTCACGCTTGGTCCTGGGCAGAGAGCGCAAAATTAAAGTAAGATTTGACAATAGACTGAATAACAGGTCAGGACGATGAGCTCTACCGGAGTTCCTGCTGTGCGGCGGTGGAGTCCAGCGTGTCCTCCAGTTCCGTCTTGAGAGCCTCGAGTTCTTCTCCGAGGTCCCGCCGTTGTTTCTCAGCTTTGACCCGGGA
The DNA here is from genome assembly GCF_054491065.1 of Syngnathus leptorhynchus. Classification (NCBI taxonomy): domain Eukaryota; kingdom Metazoa; phylum Chordata; class Actinopteri; order Syngnathiformes; family Syngnathidae; genus Syngnathus; species Syngnathus leptorhynchus. The sequence goes on along the minus strand of NC_141210.1, from coordinate 7,632,173 downwards.
CTGTCGCTCCATCTCCAGATCATCCTGGAGTTCCGATAACTGAGCATCCATCTCTCTGATCTTTTTCTGAGCCATATTCTTCTGTGCCGCTTCCTCCTCGATCCTAAAGATGCCAATGATTTGAGTTACCGCTGAACAACTAACAGTCCAAGTACTAAAAAAAATGATGAGCTGTGTCATAAATGGACACCTGGCTAGTGCAGCCTGAAGCTCTTCCTCCTTTTTGGCTAACTGGGCACGAAGCTCAGCAATCTGGGCCTGCAGCTCAGCGATTTGGTCGTGCACGTCGGTGACGTCACCCTCAAGTTTGCGTCTGTTCTTTTCCACCTCCTGGCGCTGCTTCTCCTCCCTGCGAAGTCGGTCTAAGACAAAAATCAAAACAATGAGTTTGTCGAGAAGAAATGCAGAATGTGCTGAAAAGCTAAACTGCCATTCTACCCTCAAGGTCTGTGATCATGGCTTCGTGTTTAGTCTTGAGTTTTTGCAGGCTCTTCGATTTCTCCTCCTCTTCCGCGAGGTTGGTGGTGAACTCGGATATTCTTTCCTCAAACAACTTCTTCTCCTGAATCCACAAACGGTTTATTTTTTATTTGCATGATATTATTTGATATACATTTGACTTTCTGTATATCCAAACCTTGTTCAGTTTGGCATTCTGATCATCTAGAACCATGATTTCCTCTTCAAACTTCTTCAATTTGGCCTCTGTGGTGACTTTCTCCAGTTGTAGCTTCTGTCTAGCCGCCTCCTCTTCATCCAGCTGTTGCTCCAAGTCCTATTTCCAAATGCATAAGAATTTAAGAGTGATGCACAAGCCTCGTAAAAGCGGTCGCGTCAAAACTCACAGAAATATTTTGCTGCATCTTCTTTTTTTCAGACGATAGCTGAGAAACACGCTCTTCCTCCTCCTCCACACGGGCTTCTAGATCGTGAAGGATCTCCTCCAATTCCTGCTTTTTGGCAGCCAGGCGAGCTCTCATCTCTTCAGCCTCAGCACAGAGTTCTGTTTCGGCCTGTAGCTGTTCTTGGAGGGCCATCTTCTCAGCACTCAGCTACAAAAAAAGTAAGCACAGTATTTAAGCGTTGTGGGGAAATGCTCGTGCGTTTAAAAAAAATAAAAGAACCTCTACTCTATTTTTTGTTTTACCTGCTGATGCTGGTCTTCCAGGTCCCGGAGCTGTTGCTGTGTATAGATCTGTTTCTCCTTCACTTTGGTCAACTCGTCATCCTTGGCCTGCATTTCCTCTTCCTGTCTGCTTACTTGAAGTAGGGGCTTCACCTGAGAAGGTATTTTGGTGTCGTAGTGCATTAAAAAAAAAAAAAAAGCTCAAAGCATGTAAATAATCGGTGCGAAATAACATGACAGATTGTTTACCTTGGTGAAAAGCCTCCACCACTGCCAGTTTCTGAGTTTGAGATAAGCAGCACAATTCCTTTGGATGACCTTCATTGCAGTCAGCTGCTGTTGTCGTCTTGCAAAAGCCCTGCAAAAGAAAACATTGCAAAAGTAAATAAGTGAGGAAAGATTGACATCTTTTTTTTCCCTAAATGATACATCTGTGGATGGAACACTAATAATTAAAGTCTCGAGTCCTACCTGCGAGCCAAATGGCCTCTGCACCAAGCCTGGAAACTAATAATAATGTCTGTGATTTTCATGTCCCTTTCCTCCTCCAGGTGAGCAAGAACTCCAGCTCTGAAGAAAACTTTACTTTGGCCGATACGGTAAAGATTAGGATCAAGCTCCAGACTTTTGATCTGACGGGAAAAGAAGCACATTCAATGTCTTGTGTGTGAATCTTCACATTTAAGTGTGAACAGAATTTCTTTTTTTTTTTTTTACCATAAGCACACAAGCCTGCTTTCCATCCATGAAGCCTTTGGGAATAGCACTTGGAGTGAGGATTTCATATCTGAGAGAAGAGCAGGTAATATTGGGTATACAGACTCAAAGTGAGAATTGGAGGCAGAACATTTAGCTACCTCTGTCTGAACTCCTGGAAGACAATTCGGTTGGGAAAGCCTTGTCTGCAGATACGGATCCCCTCCAGAACACCATTGCATCTTAGCTGGTCCAGAACCAGATGAGGATCCAGTTTTCCTGCCTGGTGAAATAAAGCAAGAAATATTTAGCAACCAGCTTACCTTGCAGTGTGTTTCCCTTATTTTACCTTTTTCTCATGATTTGGGATGATACAGCGAACAAAGTTTGGATTAGTGTTCCTCAGAGTGGCCATGAGCTTGGACAGTTGCTCTTTGTAGAGCTGGCCCACGGTGCGGAACATGCCCTTGCGAGTTTTAAAAGCACCTGGCATCTCAGACATGCCGGAAACCTTATCCAGTCCGACTATGCGGTCCACTAAAGAGAGGACAACACACAAAAAGGCATAAAGAAAATTAATCAAAGAATTTATCTACTACAAATGCATGACAAAATAGGTCATCCACTTTCTCTTGGGAGCCAACCACCCAGAAAACGTCAAACAATAACACCACACAAGAGATGGGATGCAAATTAAAACTAAAGGGGGGGGGGGGGGGGGGGTACAATCCAGTGAAGTGTAAGAAGATCACAACGGGGTTGGGGAAAACAGTGCAGTGGGTGAATGGCAACTATTCACACAGTAGTTTGAGGTGAAAACTATGTGTAGATCTTCATGTGCATTGGAAAAGTGACACTCATTACAGTAGGCATTTTTTTGTTGTGATGACCCAACAAGGGGAGGGGAAAAAAACAAAACAAAAAAACCACCAAACCCATGCAGCGTATACCCTTTTCTGTAGTACCCATGACCACCACCTGGAGTCCCACACAACACTATTACATGGGAGAGGGAAAGGGAGAGTTCAATGATGGAGCAACAAGTGGAAAGTTGAAAAGCAGTAAAGCACAGGAAAAAGCTTGAACATTTCACTGATGTTACAGTTGTCGCCCAAAGCAGGTATTTGAACAATGAGGGAAAACCGATGGAGCAAACAAAAGCATTTGATTGCGCGCCAGACAGGAGAAGACATGGAAAAAAAAGAAACCTTGTCACCTGAGTCTGAGTGTAGTATAGGAAAACGCTGATAAAAATAGGCTCTCTGAGAATTCTGTACCTCTGAGAGCCAGCAAAGATGTTTGGGTCAAATGTAACGTACAAAATGGAGCCAAACAGAGGAATTTTAAAGGGACACATTTGAAGAAAGGGTAAAAACAAAGGTGCACACACACACCAGACAATAAAGAGAAAGAAATGTGAAATGAAAACAGGAACGACAAGCTTGAATTATTAAACACTGTCCACACCCAGCACTTTGGCCCCATTAAAAGCTGTGCAACATGATTAAAAAGAGATGAAAAATATAGGAACACGCTCCCTTATTTAGCATTACTTTAGGCTAATGTAATCAAGAAATAATTTGCCATTGTCAGCTTTAGCATAACTTATCATTAGCATAACATTTTTTTACAACAGTGTGTCGGCTAATTATATGTTGACGAAATAAAAAAAATGCTTAGATAGGGTTAGATATCAAAGATTACTGACTTAAGTTGTGTTGAAAAGTGTTAAGTGTCTGTTTTGGGGCATTTCCTGACTTACCGTCCTTCCATAGTTCACAAACAAATTTGTCTGTTGACTGGTTGAGCAGCGAAGCAACATTGTCATTCAAAGGGTCCATGTTCTTCATCAGCCACTCATCCGCTTTATAGTCAACCTGATGAAATATTCATTTGTTGCCATTTATAGTGCGTGCAAACAAAATACAAACTAAGCGGTGATGAGACAAGTACTACTGATGACGAAAAAAGAAGGGAAAAAATCCTCAACATCTCTGCCTGCTCACCTTGCCTGCATAATGGATAATACAGAAATCTGCTTCATCCTTCAGTTTCTTTGGCTTAAAGAACTTGGGGTGGGTTCCTTGCTCTTGGAGAACCTTCTCAACAAAGCTCTTGTCTGTAGCTTTGGGAAACCAGCACTCCTCATCCAGCAGAGCGAGAATACCAGGAGGGCTGGCCTGCACACAATGGGGAGAGAATGATGCTTATTACAAAATAATAAGATGGATGTACACAAAATCTCCCTCCCCCAGCAACTCACAGGCTTCTCAATGAGTTCAATGCAAGGCTGCAGGTCGAGGCCAAAGTCGATGAAGCTCCACTCGATGCCCTCCCTCTGGTACTCCTCCTGCTCCAGGATGAACATGGTGTGGTTGAACAGCTGCTGCAGCTTCTCGTTGGTGTAGTTGATGCACAACTGCTCGAATGAGTTCAACTGGAAGAAAAACACAATGATAAGAATGGTATTTTCAACAGATAGAGTAGTTTCTGCATACTTTACCTCAAAGATCTCAAAGCCAGCAATATCTAGGATGCCAATAAAGGAGGCTCCTTGTCTCTTCGTTTTGTCCAGGGCTTTGTTGATCCTCATAACCAACCAGCGGAACATCCTCTCATATGTGGCTTTAGCCAAGGCCTCCACAGCAAATTCAGCTTGCTCCTGGGTCTGGGCCTTTTGGACATAGTCCCGACCCACCTTGATCCTGGGCATTAGGATGGCCCTGGTTAAGTCTGTGACATTCATCCCCATGAGGTGGCAGACCTTCTGAGCGGCTGGAAGAAAAATAAAATGAGAGCAGGTGAAGAGAAGATTCAAAAGAGCAAGGGGGAAGATGAGCAGAACTGGAAGGACCTACCTGTGTTGTCAGGCATGGAGGCCTGGTCAGTGTGACGCTCCTTCTTGAAGGACATGTTGCCCAGCTGCAGTACAGAAGCCACGACCTTCAGCATGCCTACATACAAAAAAATTTAAATGAATGAATGGGAAAAAAAAAATAGCAAAAGCCGGTTTATTTGAAATGGTTCCACATTGGCCTTACCGATTTGCTCCTCCTCTGGGATACTCATAATCCTCATCGCATCCATGGTCTCTGCAAAAAGGTCCTTGTCCTGTTGTCCCGGAATTGTAACATTCCCATTGGAAAGGAAACGGTAGTTGTTGTAATTTTCAAGTAGAAGCTCAGCTAAAGAAAGGTGATCAATGAGCTCATTAGTAAAGTAGAGAAAGACATTTTTGCAAAATAATTCCGCTTCAAGTGATTGATAGTATTGAGCATACCACGCAATTTATCTCCAGCTCCTGTGAGCAGGTAGTAAAAGATGTGGAATGTACGTTCATCCTTGGCCTGACGAATGGCACGGGACTTCTCCAGCAAATCTAACAATCAGTCTGTCAAGGGGCAATGTTTCAGATGCAGACAAACCTCAAAATAAGAAACACATAGCACGATAGTTTGGCAAAAAAAAAAAAAAAGTTCATTACAGGAAAATAAGGATACAGGTCTCAATATTTGCGCCAACAATGTAACCGTTGACATCAAAGTTAATCCTGATGAATTTTCCCTGCAAATAAAAGACAATTAGTTGAAGTGGATAGGTTTTAAAATAAAGCAAACCCAATCGATGATATCTTACAAATCTGGAGGAGTTGTCATTTTTTACTGTCTTGGCATTTCCAAATGCCTCCAGGATAGGGTTGGCCTGCAGAAGCTGCTTCTCCAGCTCGCCCTGGTGAGAAAAATATTTTACCCTGTTATTAACAAGCTGCTATTATTATCACACCTGAAAATGATCTTGGGCAGCTTAAGATACCATCAAACCCAGGGAACCTCAAACAGCCATCACCAGAGTGGAAAGATCCAGGGGGGGGGGGAGAGAAAGACCCTTTTTGCACAGATGGGTAGTTGAGAACATTGAAAAAAATATCGCCAACAATTTCTTTTACTCTATCAAATATTAAAAGTGAATTCAAAGAGTGACGCTAAGAATTAAACTTGTTAAAATGTGCTTGAATTTTTTTTTTTTCTTTAAATGTCCTTATCTGCTGGTTATGTTATATCATAAAATATTTTTAAAAAAATGACATAACATGTTAGAAGCTGCTTAGTAATTAAATGCATTGGCTGAGGGACGGGGAAACTGGAAAGCAGATCCTGGACAAAATAAACATTCGGACAAGAGCACGCACTGAGTAGCCACAGAAATCTGGAAAAAAATTCAGCCAGGCAAAAATTGGGCTACCAGCTCCCCACATGAAGGCCACAAAGTGCTTGATTCGGATTCCTTCTCCCCACCTATCCTACAATTGTCTGGCTGAATTTTTTCACAGGAACAGCTTCCGCTAATCCGACGACAAACATCCTTCAGATTCATGAAGTAACACTTCGGTGACACAAAAAAACTCCCACAGCAATGTGCTCCAATGAGGGGAAGCCGCAGGACGGGGGGGGGATGAGGAAGTTGGAGGAGGGACAGCGATGACAGAAGCAGGTGGGGAGAAAGAACGAATAAAAGGGGCGAGAGAGAGAGAGAGAGAGAGTTAACTCACATGTGACAGGATCGAGCTGCTCTGTTGATGGGAAGAGAGAAATACGACAACCTCAAAAATGGAATGATGGACACTGATATGGTTTTGCCTGAACCACACCGAGTCACATTCAGTTGCGTGTCGCAAAAACCCGGCCGGCTACAGAAACCTTCGAGTGCGGCCAGATGTATTTCTTAACGGTTGCTTTTTCGTGTCTGATGCAGTAAAGTCCGAAAAAGCAAAACGTCAGCAAATGTGAGCTACAATATTTGTCAAAAGTCTCAATGCTCCAAGAGCATCTCTAAATCAGCACAATTGTTTATAAAACATGTCGCCCTCTTGTGGTGGCTATTTTTTTTTTTTACATCTTCAGCGCCCCAAAAATACAATGATGGAGTAGCTAGCGGATGTTACATAATCCATTTCGTCACACGCATTCGTATGCAAACACCACCATGTGAGCCAAACATTTCAGTCAGGAGTTCAGGGCACAACGGGGGAAAGATTTTTTTTATTTATTTTTTTAAACACATCAGCTAATGTGAAAGATGACTGGAGGAGTATGTTGACCGATAATGTAGGAAAGTTGATGAACGGCTTACCTGATCTTTCTTGGTCTTGTGAGAGGAGGCCACAAGAGCCAAATATTGGATGACCTTCTTGGTGTTCTCAGTCTTACCGGCGCCAGACTCGCCTCTAAGAGCCAAACACAAAAAGATAATCAAAAGAGTCAAAACAGAAACAGATTGCACAAATATGGACAGAAATAAATAGCACCGATATGGAGTCAAGTAGTGGGGGGGTAATTTTGGAGTGTGAATGATTTGCAACTCACGTGCAGAGAATGGACTGGTCCTCACGATCTGTAAAAAAAAGATTAGGCCGACGTGAATAAGTACACTAACTATCTTAAATTATCGCCTGCTACGCAGCTGCTTTGTATAGCCGGAACACTCTCGCCACAAAACAGGAAATCAACATCCGCCTTGCAGCAAGGAGTTGCTGCTGACAAAGCTAATTACAAACTGCCTTGTGTAAAACCGACGCTCTTCTGATGTGGGTCAAAATAAAATGGCATTTAAAAATGTAAAAAGGATGGAGAGTCATTTGCACAAAATTAGTTCTGTACAAAAAGTGTGTGGGGGGGGCCGGTGACCTACCCTGCATCATGCTTCTGTAAGATATGTCCGTGATGGCGTAGATATGAGGTGGCATTTCGTGTTTCTTCTTTCCCTTGTACATTTCAACTATCTCCTCAGAATAAATTGGCAGGTTCTTGTAGGGATTAATGACGACGCAGAAGAGCCCAGAGTATGTCTGCGGAATAGAAAGGAAAGGGTTCAAAAGGGGATTCAAAGAAAAATTTTTATTGAAAACATCTGTATTTATTGAGCAATTCATCTGTACTGGGGGTGGAGTATTGATTATTATTACACATTAATTTTATGTTCTGGACAAGTTGCTGAAAGATTCGGTCTGGCCTCAGGAAAAGGCGGAGGCTTTCTCATCAATTCTGCTCGAGGGTGGACTCCTCTCCTATATTATGCAATGTCAACCCCACCCACCCGTTGAGTTTGAAATGAAGGCCAAGTTTTGAATTGGACTGCATTGTAAACAAGGAAACCAAAGTCAATTCTCTAAATCAGATTGCAGATCTTTTTTTTGATTCAAGACCAATATCAAACACACACTTTCAAAACCCACAAAAGCTACAGTGCCCACTTTGATTTTCTTTTCTATCCAAGTTTCCGCTTCTAGTTGTACCAGAAATGGGTTTTTTTTTTGTTTTCCTGATTCCTGCGTTGCCATTCCAAGATTCTCTATCAGGCATCTTTCCCTCTGGGAAGCACAAGCTCTCCCATGAGTGCCTACGGAGCCTGGAGGCACCTCAAACTCAAGGAAGGCAGTGACCCCGGTCGGTCATACAAACCAAATTATTCACAGCGCAGGACATGGGGTATAAACACAAATAATGAACATCAATTACAATGTCATTTGCATTCCGTGCCCTCGTCTCAAAGACTGCTTCCTGTTCAGAGTCAACACCCACCCACAAGGGCTGGGGAGGAAACATCAGACAGGGGGATGTAAAAAGATTTTTGTTTTTTGTTTTTTGTTTTTTTTTTTATAAATACTGAGCTTAACAACTTCTAATCCCCTTACAGTGTTTCTCTGGAAATTTTCAAACTCACATAAATGAGCCCAGAGTAGTATCTCTCCTTCAGGTTGTGCAGCACGGAGGCTTCGTTCAGGCAGGTGAGCTCAGCCATGTCTTCCACTTTGCTGAACTTGGGTGGGTTCATCTTCTGGATGTCATCCTTGTTCACCGTGATCTTCTTACCGGAGTCTGCTAACTCGATCAAGTACTCGTCGCCCCGCTCCTCTTTCAAGGAGCCGGCCTCGAAGCCCAGGCGCTCTGAGGGAACCCATACTAGCTTCTTGGAGGCCCAGTCAGCCTGTGCCAGTGGGTTGTTGATCAGGTTCCGGTCCCCATACAGATACTTGTTTGGGTCTGCCATGGTAGCTGTAAAAGAGAGGGAGAAAGTGTCATTTTTACTTTCACAAGCAATCATGTGCGACAGAAAATGCCTCCTTGAAATAAGTCAGCTCCCAAAAAAAAAAAAAAAAAAACTATTTCTGATTCATGCCAAAAAGGCTATGTAAAATTAGATGTAAAAAAAAAAAAAATGAATATAAAAATTAAAATTAATCTTTATGCCTGCTCCTATCCATATATTCCAGTAAATAAAAAAAAAAACTTGCAGTGTTAATGCACATACTGTGCCATATTTGATATAGCCTACAATCTGAAAAGCTTCTAACTAGCAGCCTGTTGACCCGGGAATGCTGCGGTTCAACGCCAATAGAAAGTGACTCGACGGGTATTACCAGTACAGAGGGGGGGAAAAAAAGAAGGCTGTGTGCTTAGAGCAAGCAATAAGTCAACTGGGACAAAGAGTTTCTTGACAATAAGTTTTATACATTGGAGAGTGTGATTTTACTAGTTCAGCTCTTTTTTTTTTCCCCTCCCCCAAGCACTACCAGAGTTGTTGCATGACCAGAAAGGTTTGCATGATTATGCTCACATGCAAAACATGACACTAGAGGTCTAATACAAAAACAAATTATAGTTGTAATTACGTCAAACAATACTTTGGGCCAGATGTTGGGCCAAGAGTACATTGCAAAAGGCTCCAATGGGAAACAAAGTGTTGCCAAATTCTTCATGTTCAAAATTAGGAAAGCATGACGAGATTGCAGTCAAACGCCATTTTATGAAAAGAGGAAAAAAAGCGGTTGAAATGAGGAAGAGCATTTCCAGCGTCAAGTCATTGAACGACACTGAATTTTGCAGATCAACTTTATGCCAAAACACTTTTCCCCCTCAAGCGTGTTCAAATTTATTACGAGCTGAATGTAGCTGGGGCAGTTAGTTAACGATCATCTCCAGCGACGAGCCAATAAAAAGAAACCATCATCCGTATGCAAAGAAAAAAAAAAAAAAGCTGACGGACCCTTGAAGACGTATCAAAATAGGTCATTTAACAGTCTTGTACCCGTTCCACCACATTAACACGGATCTGTGAGAAAGAAAGCAGAGAGAGCATCATTCTTCTCATGACCCCTACCTCCCTCCCTCCCTCCCCCAGTCCTCCCATCAAGTTCCCCAGGCTGCAGCTGAAATCCATCATTGTCCAAAGCGTCTCCAAGTCCCAACTCTTGTTGGACGCCTACATCCTGTGAAACCAGAGTGGGAAATCGGTGATGCTGTCGCTATCCGATAGCTCCGTAACCCTTTTTCTAGGTCTGAGGACATACGTTTGTCTGCTTCCCCATAAGACCAACAACCTCCACCCCCACCCCCCCCATTCACCCTCTGCTGTTTATCCAGTCTTTTCAGGGTCGCATTCCTGCCATACTCACCCTCTCAATCAGGGAGAGACAAATTCCACAAATGTCTACTTTATCCACTATGCCTCCTCCCCGCCTCTCCGTCTTTGACGGTTCGTTCTTTTGGATTCTTATTTTGACACAGAGACAAAAAGTCACTTATCTAAAGTCTGCCATTGCTTTAGCTTTACAAGGATTTAAATACGCCAAACATACTGTACATTAAGCCGAAATCAATACGTGGATATAAATATTTATTTGGCGAACATCTGCTGCACTTAAGCTGATTGGAGCCTGAAAGGCAAATAATATTGTGCAAAAGGTCATGACAAAAATGTAAACCAAATTCATTATTCGCAAGAGATTATTTGGAAGATGCTATGTAGAAAATGGCGGTGCTTACTTTTAACTCAATTTTTAGCTTGAAAAAAAAAAAAAATAGTTGCAGCAATGTTTGTGCTTTTTTTCTTTTTCCACATGGCTCTAAGAATAATTGTGTTGACTGCACACGCTTGACACAGAAAATACGGCAGCACATTTCAAACGACATCTCAAGAGAGCGCCTTCATACAAAAATAGCCACAGTTAATTTGACCGGGGTTGCTCTACATCGAAAAGAGGAATAAAGTACCGTCGATGCGGACCTTACCTCAGAGTTCCTACAGTAGCTAAAACGGTCATGAAACCCCAACCCAGACAGAATTTTCAGCCTTCCTGTTGATATCCTCTAAAGGATGCGCCAGGAAACTTATTTAAATATCCTCGACATGGCATTTGATAAAAATAACTGATCCAGACACCAACATCTGGTAAGAAAAAACAGTTTGACAGATGATTAAACATTAGTAGGCTACAACACTATGGTGAAACAAATGCTAAACTAGCAGGAGGAAGTGAGAAAAGCCTACGTGGAAAGTAACCGCATTTACCGACTGAACAGCATTTACAAGCGCAATAAATAAAGCTTTCACTTTGTGAAATAAGACGGACAAATGCAAAGCAAAATTGCTCTTGAAATTTAAATAGCTCTCAATTGCTCCACTGGGAAAGCGGGTCAACGTGGGTCCGTAAAGGGAGCCCCCCGCCCCCCCATCAGACTCATTCCTTTCCGCCTCAGTGACTTCCTGACTTACTGTAATAACCGAGGGGGGGTCGTGACTCCTTCGAACACAGAATGACCATGTACAGTCATACTTGTGTCAACTCGTCGTGTTCTTGCTCAGGGCTTTATGGTGGTGGATTGATACGCATGGATTGACATGCGTGTCAATAAATAAATACTGCTGTGTGTTCCCAGAAGCTTACATCATCAAATCAATGAGTCAATCAAGTCCTTTCTTCTCATACGATGGCGATTTTTTTACACTGCTGTTTGATTTGTGGTTCACATTTGCACATGATGCTCTCCTTGGCACCCTGAAAGTGAGCATAGAAATAAAACAGGGTGGAAATTCACGGCATGGAGATTTAGTGGCTTCGCTGGCATTTTCTTGGGCACACACAAAGAGAAGTAAATGAAGACCTTTCTGGAAAATGACTTTGCCGCTTAACAGCTCTACATCCCAAATGACTTTCCACATTCCCCTCAAAACCAAGACCACTTGAACGGTAATCATCAAGTTCAGTTTCCACCAAAGCAGCACTTGACGTTGCAATTTTTTTGTTCCTTCAATTTCACAGGGTGTTCAAATCAATTGCGGCGATACCATAGCCAACGTTAGGCACACTTTGTATTTCCCTGATTGGTCGACAGAAAATGACGTGCCGAGAATAATTGCCGAGAAATCTTGTCAAACTCTTTCTGAATGTTGAACGGTATCAGTTGAGTTTATCTGATGCCATCCAAGCCACGTCAGACTTTTAACAATCCCAATGCAAAAGCGCTCTTTGATCTTCAACACCTTTGCTGATAAATAAAAGACTGGATGGGTAGTTGGCAAAAAGGGCGTTGGTCTAATAAGGACATCATTTACAAGCGATCCGGTTTTTTTTTTTGTTAAAGAGCTCATGCAAATATAAAAACGAAATGTATGGGCTATTATATTACCAAAGTGACCCAACAGGCCGTGAGAGAATGCAAAGTGGAATTTAGAAGCAGCTTTTTGTTGTTGTTGAGAGAAACCCAACATGGCACAACGTTTCTCCAGTTTATGACCTGACCGCTTTATCATCGTTTTGGACTTTAGCCTTACCACCTACAGATTTTATCTGGCTACTCCCAACGGACGACTGTTGTATCATCGTCCAAACCATGGGCTCATTTAACAAAGTGCTCAGACCTCATTCAGCTGACATGTCACATCCAATGGAGTCAGAAGCACATCTCATGATGAAGCATGCGTTCAAAAGCTCGGCGTCAGCGGTGGCAGCGTTGCATAATCTCCAAAAGTATTAACCACTTCAGAATATGGAGGCATGCCAGGTGCTCAGTAGACACAAAAGTCAAATAGATTTCCCAACATATGCTTCCTTCCTACCAATGACCTCGTATTTTTTAGAAGATTGTGGCAAAGTTTGTGCAAAATCTAGTCCGTCACCAACACGATGCCTGTCAAAGACCAAATCCAAGTCGCTCACAGAACTGTTCTAAAAATACCACACCAGTGATGGGACAATGATTCACTAGACATTTCATAAAGGGGATCGTTTGAAAACACTGGCAAAAATTTAAAGAATTAATTTCAAGTCTATCTTTGCTGCCAAGAATGTGCATCAGCGTGGCTTGAGTCAGGGAAAACATTTCCTACTATTGTTAGTTGCTTTTTGAACCGTACAGGTGTGCATTGTGTGGGGGAGTATAAAGGAAAGACTGGGCTGACCTAGAGGCAAAAAAACTAATCAGAAAAACAAAACAAATACAGAGGAAGGAAGTCAAGGGTGAAGGAAACAAAAGAGAAAGAACCAAGACAAAGAAATGCAAAAATGCGGAAACTTGGAGAAAACGTGCTACTGTGTCTGTGCGGTCGTTTTTGGACGATCCAACCTAAGATGATCTTCAAGACAAATTTAGGAGACCTAAAATTTCTCGTGGCATTGTTTCTGTGATTTAAACAAAAATAAATCAGTTTTCCTTTGATGAATAAAGTTGAGCTAACAACTTTTGTCAGCGAGTGGAGCATCATCAGTTTAATCTGACCAAAAACTTCAAAGAGCAACCTGGAGTCAACTTTGAGCAACTGCCACTGGGTCTCGGCAAATGTCACACATACTTACGACAAACAAGGAAATAATCTAACCCAGACTAAAAAGTCACTGTAAACACAAACAGTCATTGTGACAATACAAAAACATTTTTCCCGCATGTCTGCGTTTAAATTTCGCCTAGCCATTACAATGTACTTCACCCAGCGGGAGTGCAAAAATCTCAAAAGGGGGCTCATTTTACAATACCATTAAAAGCCCTAAAAGTGCTTGCTTCCAAAAAACACACTGCACAATATATTAGGAGAGTTATACACACATATTTGTAAAATCCAGCTATCACAATGACTTCAATTATTTGCGGTCCCGAAAAAAAAAACATCGACAGCTTAACTGATTGACTTTTGTCAAGACAAACTGGTTTTTACTGGAGATAATTTGCATGATCATTTTAAAAGTCACTGCCTACACACCCATAATGCATTCATCTACTTTCAACTTGTGCCACACTTAAAGCACTGACTGAACTTATCAAAAGTTCATTTTGAGTGTATTGGGTACTCGTGAATGTTGCCGGTACCAGACACCGATACTTAAACAAAAAATTGATTATGAAACACTGGCAAATCAACAAACACATATGCAAGCAGAAATATTTACATGCAACTATCATTACGATCCACAAGATGTTATCTGTGCAGTTTGCATGAGGAGAATCTACATGAGCTAGATCGATCCGATGAATTAACCTAGAGCCAAATAAATCAAAGTGTGCTCTATCAGTGGTTGATGTTTCTATGAGAACATTAAAGAGAGAAAATTAGACACAAAAAAAAAAAAAGGGAGTGCACCTCGAACAATAAGGTGACGTGCTTGGGTGAGGTAGGGCTGGTCGTCCGGTGGAGTGGTGACGTCATACCGCCAGCCATACACGTTACTGACCACGCAGGCCACCGAAGTTCAACCGCGAAATAATAGCGCACTTAATAATATACCCGACGAAGAAGATATGGCCGCAGTCGAAATACACCTTCAGTTTTATTTTCATCCCAGTCGGGCTGAAACTCTGAGCCGGCCGGCCGGCCGACCTCATTCAAGCGAATCACTTCCTGCCTCTGCCCTTGTGGCTGTTAGCTCGGGCCAGCTGCCACAACGCGGTTGCTAAACTTGACTCATTTATATCGATGCATACACGTGAATACTAAAAAAAAAATGAAATTAAAACTCATATCAGCGAGTTTGTGAGTTTACTCGTGTTATTTAAAAACAAAACAAAGCCATCTGTTCCACGAGGTGCCACTCCAAACAGCGCATTGAACTAGCATGCAAGGCTTCCTGGTTCGTAAGCTAGAGTCATCGCCGGACAATCGGAATGAATTGTGGAGAAGCACCGGAGCGAAAAGTGATAAAAATGTTTACCTGCTTAAAGGGTTCGGGACGCCTTCGTAATGGTGGCTCAGTCGGCGTCGACGTGAGTCAAAAGTTTATTTTTTTCCAGTCGACTGCTGCAGTTTCGCCGGGAGTTGAAGCTACACTACAAGCGGTCCTTTCCTCCCTCTTACTTTGCTTTTTTCAATCTTTTTTTTTTTTTTTGAACGCCTCTCCCTTCAGCCCTCCCTCTTTCACTTGCAGCTAACTGGCTCGCACAACTTTAGTTGAGTACGTTGCCCACTGGGGTGCGGTCCAAAGCGAGGCGGGCACCGGCCATTTTGAATCCTCCCCTTTAATCAGCAGCCGTCGTTCATTGGGTAGCGTTATATTATGGACCAATCACGTTCTCTTATAAATCAAGTTGACAGCAAATGGGGGGGGCAACCAAGCAGGCAAAAAAAAAAAAGCTGAATTTGAAAAAGCTTAGAGGAAGGGGTTGAGATAAAGTGTGTTTAATGAGAAAGGTATGTGCATAGTCAGAATTATTTTGACCATATAAGTATATAAGGATCATCCAGATATGTGTCAACTGTCTCTTGTCTGAGCACAGTCAAAACAAATAGCTGTCATGACTCCAGTCTGCTACTACTTAGGATGTCTAGGATATGTGTATGATTTTCATATGATCTGATCAATGATCAATAATGGAAAAGACATACGCCAGTGAATTTTATTTTCAAAATCAATGAGAATTCTGGACGTTACCATCGAAAAAACTATTAAATATCTATGTTTAAAGTCATATTTGTCAAATATAAAGTCATATTTTTTTAAACTGCCAACATTGATTGACTGTTATGTGTTTATAAGAAGTTATAATAGAAATCAATAGAAACTCCCAGCAGAATGCACACTTTGCTGTCAAATAGGGGGGGGCGTTAAATATCATCATATGTGCCACAAATTGCCCTCGAGCCGCAGGTTTGAGACCCGTTGCTTTAAATCATACCTTGTAAATATAAAGAGGCTAGTGTGAGGTAAAACCACACTATTGTCACATAAAACATCGTTTTTTTGACCACCTGTCATATAAACAGGTTTGTGTCAGTCAAACAGGTGAAACAACAGCATGCCCAGTCATGTAAACATGATGTGGGAAATTCTGCAGGTGCAGAACCAATTATAAAGGAGGAAAATTGCAGTCAGGCAGAATAGGATTGCCTGACCTGATTGTGGTTTCTTTGTTCTCTTCCAAAACATTTGATAATGCAATGACTTGCAAGCTCGCGCAGGTGGATCCATGTTTCATCCACATTTGACAACTCAATAACTGAATCAAACATTTGACATTTGAATCTGCTGGAAGAATGGATTCGGAAAGCAACACATGGCTGAAACAAAAAAGAAGAAAGGACTGATGCTTGTACTAGTTTACAATAGATGGACCAGTTGAATGTGAACTTGTTTACCTCAGATATTCTCTCGGGCCTAGACAGGGCCAAGTAGAACTGTTGGCCCAATGCCACAAATGCCACAACCAGCAGGGAGACATTAACTGTGGAAAAAAAAAAAAGAGTTTGCTTGCACATTGTGAAACTAAGATGAATGAATCAACACATTGGATCAGTTGGGAATAATTAAAGTTACAGTTAGGGACATGTAAGAACTTGGATCAAAGAGGGATAACTGTAGAAAGGTAATAGTTTTTGAATCAACAAGTTTTAGAGTTGAATCCAAATGCAAACCAGATGATTCTGTTGCAACATCCTGGAATGAACAACAAGTTGTGACTATTGCATCAATAAATGGCATTATTTAACACTCTATAGCAGTCATATTATGTTTGAGGTGGAATCCGAGGTATGGCAGGCATTTCCTGGCAAAAATCACGTTTTCGGAATAATGTGCGATTTACGTTTGCTATGTGTCATTACGGGGAGGAATGTGTCTACGTTTTCATATATGTTTAGTTCCAGAGCATCTCGTGTGTGTGCAGTAGCTACTGGTCTGTGTGGAAAAATCTATAAATCTCACTCTGCTCCTCGTTGGGCTGGGTGGGAAGTATTTGACGTGTCAGCTGGTGGGTCAAAAGGTTAGCTTGTTATATTACTTGAGCTTGACCAGACAGAGAAATGGGATAAGTGAGGAGTAGTGGAAGAAAATAGTTCTTAACAGAATGAGCAACCTTGACATGGAAGCTAGTTTGAAAAATAGAACTCAACAGATCTTCTCCAAGGCTGAGTGAAAGTCTGGCCAGAGTTAAAATTGACATCTGTGTTGTCAAAAAACAATTTCCCTAACACAAAATGAAGCAAATGAAGTCAAACATACATATTATTTGCATTCAAATTACTCATTGACTTCCTCAGCACATGCTCCACCACATCTTAAAAATACATTTGCGTAATCCTCCTGCACAATAGCAAAAGACTCAAAAACAAATAACTTCTGGGCACCGCAATGCAGGATGAAGATGAAGGCATGGGATGACCAAATATGGAGACATGCATCTGACCTCACCATCTCTTTCCTCCTCCTCCTTTCCACAGTCTTGCGTTTGGCTGCTCTCATTTGTACTAGCAGCAGGGTGTGTCTGTCATTCAGGGTGTGTCAAGCTATTATATCCTGCAGTCAAGGAGAAAGGGACCCATTCAGTGTCAACACGTTTGCGGGCTAGCACGTTAACGGAATCAAATCACTACACGCTGCCATTTACGTTTCACTGCCATCATGTTGCACTTAGAGAAATGATCACGATACAAAAAATGCAAGATAATAGCACTCAAATGTGCCATCTGTAGCACTTCATAATTTGAGTCATAACATGACAAAAACACATATTTTGAAAAAAATCACCCGAGATGCTTATCAATAATTGTATTCATTTGTGCAGATTGCTAGTTGGCTGGAAGATTTGTTGCTATGACCAACCAATCAGTGGATGGGAAAATGCTGACATCATTTATCAAAGAATTGCTAGCTGGCCATAATAAACAAGTTGAGGAATTTATAATTGTGTCAATCAAAATTTTTGCAGAGCCATACTTTTTTTTTTTTTTTGCCACGTCTTTTATTGGCTCTCATTGGGTTGCGCAAACTGGCAAACATAACTGCGGCCTCGCCCGTCAACTTAAACGCTCGTCTGACCCAGATTGTCAAGATGTGCCCTCACACCTGACCTACAATGAACGAAAATTCAACACACATGCAAGAAGACAACTTTCCCTTGCCAACGCAATGCCATTCATTCCTGAAAGTAAACCTCTAAAAACGACATTTCCATACAAACTGTAACAAGAAGAGCAAAGTTGTTTGTGAGACTTTAAAATCATTAAATGACAGGCAACAACGATGAATTGTTCTTCCTTCATGGTCTTCCTGTTCTTTGGTAATCAGTACACAGGAAGGAATGATAACACACGTTGACTCGCAAAAGTCAGCCGGGAATGTTAAGTGAAGGAAATGTAGACAGGTTCCCCCCTTTTGTTAAAATGTCTCCTTGCTCATTTATCATCGTCTGTTATGAGACAATCATGCTAATGTTAAAATGAGCATTTTATTTTTTATTTTTTGGTAGCATGGGAAAAATATAGTGGAACCAGAAATAAATGGCAGGAAATACTAAGTAGAGACCCAAAAGTTTGAGGTCAGCGTTGTATTTGAAATATAAATACAGCAATGAATTTACTGTAAACACTAAAATTGTCAGGGGCCTAGCCAAGTTTTTGTTGTTCCACGGTACTCCGGTCCAACACACAACACAAAACTTAGCCAACAATCACACACGTACAGAAAAGTTGGCCTAGTAATCCTAGATTATATATCCATCAAACATTAATTGATTCAATTCTTGAGAAAGGCAAACAAATCGGAGGAGTCATAGAAGAATTCTGCCTGTCTGCAGTTTGACCAGCAGCTGCACCAGCAGCAGCAGCTCCTGCATGACTTTTTTTTTGCCTTATATGGTCACAAGAGAGCGTTGAGTAACACATACACACAGAAATGGGAGTAAGGATGGAGGTGTGGTCTATTGTGTTTGGCGGAAGAAGTGTCGAGTTACACGTTTCGACCTTTGGAGCTTGTCTCATTTGTCTGTTCTTCTCCAAAGGCAGACATAGGATGACCCCGACCTGTGTGTTTTGTGTGTTAAGGTAGTGTTTACTGATGGTACATCATTAACAGATGCTGTCATTCTGTTCTAGACATCCGAAAACTATGTTAGGAATGTCTTGATCAAAGCGTGGAACAACTGTACATCTGGACCTTCATCGGTTTCGGGGCCCTTACGTGCTAATGTAATGCCAGTGGAATTCCCCTGATGAAATCCTCCTGTGGGTGCTACTGAACGGCTCTGCACGCACACATGTGATCTCATCAAGTTTGATAAGCATTATGTCAACTGCGGGCGCTAATGAAAGGACGGCTGGCCTGGAGGGTAGTGACGAATGAGGGATTTTTTTTTTGGGACCATGATTCATGAACAGCTCAAATGATTACACACAATGGAAGAGAGACACTGCGTGGGTTGTATTTTGAAATGTTTAGAATACAGGCTGATAATGTTTATTTTGAACTGTGTAAAGCATTCATTTCATCATCTATAACCGTAGTATAGATATTCTGAATTTCTCCTCACATTTTATAATGCAAAGGTATGAAATTCCATTTTAAAGACTTACATTTTCTTCATTCAACTGTTTTGTAGCAGCACAGATATGAAGTCATTCTGCAGAACATGTAACAGAGCCAATATGTGAGCTGTAGCTCGATTCAATCCATTTTCAACATCCGCATTTATCTCTAAATAGAAAATGTGTCGCTTTACACCACAGTAACTAAAACAAGTCAAATCCAAGACATACTTTGATTTCTTTATTACTTCACTTGATCACATTTGCAGCATACCATTCATTTCTGTAATAAAAAAAAATAATAATCGAATTGTTTTTTTTCTGCTTATTGCAAGTTTCACAGTCTGGGCCCAAAAGTGCACAAACTCAAACGCACACAATTTCTATTAAATGACACTTCTAGGCTCATTAGTGTAAACCGGTTGTGTTAGGGCGAAATCAGAGAAATGCTGCCCTCGCGTGGACAAAAGCAGAAACTACAGGTAACACTAACATGAGCCCTATCAGCTCTCAGGTTGAACCCTCTTGACTGATACTAAAACTCACAGTGCACAACATAAAAGTACTACTGTGGTGTATTTTTTCCCTTGTTACACACAATAGATCTCTTCTAAAGGTCAGAATAAAGCTGTTGGAGCCATCAATAGTGATACCAAGTGCTTGAGAAAGGCGATGGAGGTCCACACCCATTACTAGAACAAGAAACAGTGAAAGAGACGAGACAGGATTCTTTGAAAGCAGTCAGTCTAGTGATGGGTGTGAGTATGGATTCAGCTTGGCTGATGTTGACGTTTTGCCGCTCAACACTCAAAATGGGGTACGGCACTGGGAAGGTGGCAAAGTGACAGGCCTGGGAAAGCTGCATTATTTCCCAATGATCTTGCTGACAAACGAGTCCAGTTCCTCATCATCTTTAATCCCCACAAACTGGTCGACGACATCGCCTCCTTTCATGGCAATAACCGTTGGAACTGCAGATACCTAAGAGGTGAAATGCAATTAAAACACCTCAACAGATGCTAATTTGCATTAGCGTTAAGATAGGAATTGTTTTTTTTTAGTTAATGTAATTATCTTTGTGTTTAAAGTTTGAAAAGTTAACTTGTTTATAGTGGCATGAAACAAATTGATGAATGCAGATTGGGCATACAGCATTGAAGTAACTATTTTGTAGCAGATCCAATTATGAGCATTATGGGACAGGACTTTTCCCCCACTTTGACCAATTCACCAGTGTCAAGCTCACCCCATATTCAATAGCCAGGTCTGTGTGATCGTCAATGTCGACTTTTGCCATGGCGACACGGCCTTTTTGTTTTGCGATAGCCTTCTCCAACCTAGGTCCAAGGATTTTGCAAGGACCGCACCACCTGGAAGCAAACAAAAATGGTTCTTTTTTTTTTTTTTAAACTGCAGAGGATCATTGGTTGTCCTACCAAAAATGAAGATGCTTGTCATAAAGTCTATAAAGTGTCATAAAAAAATACAGATTCATTCAAAATTACACTCTGTGTTACTTCAAATAAACTATCATTATTGTGTTGCACAATTGAGTTCCTAAAGAATGACAAATTATCTACACTGTGCTTACTCACTGTGCATGGAAGTCAATCAGCACTGGCAGCTCACTGTTGATGACCCTTTCTGTAAAATCTTCATTATCCTGCACAGTGAAGGAGACTTGACGACAAGATGTGTGAGGAAGACTGCGAGGCAGAGCATGTGTGCGGGAGAGGAAGGAGACCCGGGCTGAGGATGGCTGCAGGGAGGTGGAAAAGGAAGCGGAGACGACAGCAGCGGAGGATGCTGGGAGGCGGCCGATGTCTTTTGCTGACAGCGTCCAAATCCTGCGCACGAGCAGCCTGTGAGCCATCTGAGACAAAGATATAATAGAGACTTGGTTGAGTCAAGAGCAGAGTAAAAGTTTCCAGAAATAAAGTAGTAAATTAGATGATCTGCCCATTTACTCTTTCCGCCTTCTACATTATTGACCAATCCAAACTACTCCAACTTCCACAATATTTTATGATTCAGAACTTCGGCTTAACTTTTCTCAGTCCCTAAATTAAATTAAATAAATAAGATTTTGTACATAAAAAACGAAGCATACAATAAATACCCACGAAGTCTTAGCATTTCAGGTTTAAAAACACCCAATTTTGTTACAAATTGAATCCCCAAATTTTGGTTTACGAAATTATTCCTCTGCCATTGTCCTCAAAAGTGCTTTGAGGGTAATTCTATTAGCTTCTCAACTATCGACAGCAAATCCATTCCTTCCTCCATTAAGAAGCGTTACATATGACTTTGCCCTCTTCGCACTCCTCCTTGCCCAAACCTTACCCAGCTTCCTCAAACCGGAATATAGAACAAATAAAAGAAAAACAACATTTCCACCTAGGTTTACAGACACAATACATACGTCACATTCACGCGAAGACAGTGTAATAAAAGTAAAGTAGTTGACATTTTACCTTGCTCTTTCTCGATCGGTGCGCTTGACCTCAAGGACCAAAGAAGTACTTCCGGTGTACCTTTTGTCGAGGGGCCTTTTAACGCCTCTCATTCACACAACGTTGTCATTACTGCCCTCTTGCGGTCAAGTAAAGAATGGCATACCCGTAAAGGCTGTTAAGTGGCTTAAGTTATCATCTAATCAACTCATCTAGAGCACTTAAAAAAAGAAGTCCAGACTCGACGGTCAAATTACTGAATGCATCAAAAACGAAAGAAAGAAAAATAATAAAGAAAAGAAAGGAAAAGAAAAGAAAAAAGTTAAAGGTTATATAGCCTATCGATGGTGGTGTTTTAACTTGATTCTATCTTTGTCTCATTTGTGGAGACTTTAATGTGGATTTCTCATACAAAGATGTCAAATATTGCATTTTTAGGACCACAGTCAACAAGTTTTAAAGTTCAAATGCATAGTGGGATAAATATGAACTGTCTGACCTTTTAAAATAACCAATGGCAGACAGCCGCAAGGAATACAAACTTCTGACTGCATTTCAGACATCAAAAAAAAAAAAAGCCAGAGCAAAAGAAGGAAGAGGATACACTGTGCAGGTAAAGATAAATATTTATTGCGAGCATTGACTGAGGGGTGTGGCAGACGGTAAGTATTTGGCCTTACATCACTACAAATAACATGCAATGGATATTTGTATCCAAGCGAGCCAAACACAGTGGCAGGCAGGCCACAGCAGAGACACTTTCCCAGAAGCCATCTGTTGACTGAATTCTCTCTTACATGTAAGCCCACCTGCTTCCTGAAAACAGCCCTACCCTCAAAAATGCCCCCCCCCCCCCCCATCTTGTCTCTTTGCTTACTACCACAGGATTTTAAGTGAAGATTTCTTTGTGTGTGATCATTTTAAGTACATCACATATTCCATGAGCAGCAAGTTTTTTTTTCACTTTAATGTTTGTATCATGTTTTGGTTATGACATGCTGAACTGCATCATTATTTCTTTCGGGTAATTGCAAGCAGATGGATGTTTATAACCTACTATACTTAAATGTTATGGCGTTTCTTTTCCAATAGAGGACGCTGTCTAAAGAGGAGATGGAGGAGGAGGAGGGGGGGGAAGTGGGTAGGTGTTTATTAGACTGTGGCGGTTGGGGTCTGAACAGAGGTGTGCTCTATGTACTGGCTGAGGTGGGATCGGTGTGTCCAGTACCAGAACACACAAGCCTCAGTCCATCTCACCGCTGGCCTCACATAACCATCCTGCACATGTTTACCCTCAAACGCAGTTTGTGAGTGGGGCTCTTTTTTCAAGGTATCTCGCCCACCCCCTTTTATGCCAGATAAACATTGCACCGGAAATTGCAGGGATATCTGGGATTTTTGAGGGTCCCACTGGAAAGCTGGAGAGGGCTCGAACAAGGGTGCTTTCTGTGACACCTTGGAGGTGAGGGGAGGGCGAAGACTCAAAGGGGTGGGGGGGGGGGAGGACGGGTGTTGGTAGGGGAGGGGAGTGTGACCTTGGTACTTTGCGGGGTGGACTCACAGGATCACACACTAACTCACTAGCAGGTATAGGTGACCCAGTTTTCTCTGACCCCGTTGAGAGTGTGTGCAAAGGTTGACCTCACTGGTCAGTAAACCAATTAAGTTTAAAAGTCAAAAAAATTATGCCTTGTGACGTAATTCAAGGTGTCCCCTAACAGATAACGCAGTAATAGGTTTTTAAAATATGGCAAAAATAGTTTTGAACAAAACTCCTAGTGCGCATAACTTGGCCACAAGGGGGCAGTGTAATACAATCCTGCAGCCAAATGAAGAAATATTTTACTCCAAGTGACTGAGTAATCGGCAATACTGGTCGTTCACAGAGGATAAAGAATATATGCTTGTGTGTATTCTTGTATTGTATGTCTACAAGTGTTGCTGCACCATTAGACTTCAAATATCTGTTCTGTAAAGATGTTATTGTTTAGCCCATCCACGACGTTGACTTTTGGGCGCTAGCATTAAACTAGCTGGCTTAAAAGCAAAGTTACTGAATGTTTTTGTTTTTAATACATAATGTGAGATCCTATTTATGTTTACTTTGACATTAAATTGTAACTGGAAGGGGCATATTAAACAGCTTGAAATGTCGACTTCAGTTCACTGCAACCCTACAAATATTTGCTCAAGTCAAAGAAAAAAATAAGTAGCATCCTTGAAGAATTTGCAAGTCGGGTCACTCCTATCACAAGGCACACATTTTCTATGTAATAACAACCAAGAGGATTACAGTTGATGACGTATTTATCCGTAACGCTTTCACTTATCATTTTTGTCCCCATTTGCGATTCTTCTGATTCAATCTGGTCTGTAATTGAGATGTCATCTTATTCTCTTTGGTATACCATGTCATGGTTAGTATCAATTACCCTACATGCAATGTGCTTATGGGACGTATTTATACATCCATGTGGGAAAACAGGAATGCGTCATTATAGATTCAAATGAATGATTTTCTCTTCTTTCATTTGGGGTTAAGCGTATGTCTGCAGAGATATAGTGTAAACATCACTTACCCGAAGATGACTGGGCAGCCATTGAAGCAAGTTAGTGCACATGTTGAAAGAAAAGTTTTTGAAAGGTGCTTAAATGGAGACACGTGTATATGACACACCTGTCAGCTGCATCGTCTTATTTTCCTGACTTATGTGTTCCAGTGTTTGGGGAGTCAACATTAAAGTTCATGTTCTTGGTTTAAAAATACATTTTTTAAGTTAATTCACCACAAATCTTTTCTATTTGCTTGTTTTTCTATTTCATTTCTTTCTGTTTTGGAACATGTTGTCCACTAAGTGGTGGCCTCTTTTAGGTTAGGTCATGGTACTTTTTACCACGGGAAAAGTTGCAACATATCTGTGAGGTCACTGTCGGAAAGATGGACATTGAGGAGAAAAACAGCAGGTCTAAATGTAGCCATGTTGTCACACAAGGGACTTGCAATAATATCATTTTCAATGAGGCTGCTCCTCTACTGTATTTGAATGTGAGTATACTTAAAAGCATCGCGAACAACTGCTATATTGTATATGTACTTTCAAGTGGTTCCAAAAATTCCCCAAAATGAGACTTGTGGCTCCGGCAATGATTTACTGCACAAATTAAGCTGCTTAAAATAGACTTATGGGATATGAGTCAGATAAGAAGCCATAAGGTTTCAGTGCTTAAAGAGGAAGTCAACTCTCACATTTTCTTTATATGTTGTGTGTGTCCCCACATGGCATACTGATTAATATTGCATTTGTGGAATATAAGTTAGGCATCAAAATTCGCTTGATTTTATCCGTCTCTGGGGGCGGCCATTTTGCCACTTGCTGTTGACTGAAAATGACATCACAGTTGCCAGGTCTCAGGTCACAACCAATCACGGCTCAGTTTTAGAAAATAGGTGCGCCGTGATTGGTTGTCAACTATGAGGTCATTTTCAGTCGACAGTAAGTGACAAAATGGCTGCCCCCTGAGATGGATAAAAACAATTGGATTTTGCCCGTTTAATTTATATTCCACAAACAAAACATTAATCAAAATCACTGTTTCGACTACTTGGGCTGCACATAACGTATTACAAAGAAAATTTTGGGCTTTCATTTTTCCCCAGTACACAATGTCATTGTGCTATTTGTGCAAATAAAAGTGTCAAATGGACTGCTTTGTTCAACTGACCTCACTCTGCTACCCATTTCTAGCCGCTTCTCACTGCTAACATTTCCTTAGCCTCCGGCATATGCTTCACACCTCCCTCAACGTATACATACATCCTCCCATCACTTCACGAACACCTTTGAAGCTTGTTTTTAAGGCTTCCTCTCCGCGTCCCCCGCCATCGCCCAACTTTTCCGACTACTTCCCATGAACTCTTCCACTGTGACCGCCCGAGTTCTGCCCAGAAGACTTTTCAGTCAGCTCGTAAAGCAAACTTGTGTCACTTTGACCATTACACAATTTGATGACTGCTGTCAGTCTCGAATTCAAAAGGTCAGCACACAGAGAACGAGTTCTCAGTAGTAGTGCTGTTGGTATCCCTGAGGGAAAATGACTACCTCTCCTTTGGTGTGTGTTTGGAAATTCACTAGGTTTGTTTATTATGTCTGTGATGGAAAAAGCCTTTGAAGAGTGCACTGACATTACATCGAAATATGGGCGGCAAAAACGCTGTTTAGTGTGTCCGTTGTGAGCCTCGTTTAGTTTCACTACCTGCGTTTTCTCTTGACGCATTGGACTTGTTTACACGGCCCTGTTACATCACCTCCGAGCACTAACAGAGAGAGATGGATTGTGTGGGAAGAAGCAAGGAGGCTTGGCCAATGCAACATTTTGCACTCTATAAGCCTCTTGTGTGTGTCTATGTCAGCACATCAGGCTCATTTTGCTCATTATGATATAAAAATATATATTAACATTTATGTGAACTAGATTTCCTTTCTAATCAACTGGAAAATAAATCCGTTTGACTTGTATACTACAAATATTTTCCCTGAAAGTTAACAAGACTTTTGTTGGATTTGGAAGTTCCACAAGTATTTTGCTTTTCCATCTTGTTTTTTTTTGCCACCACCTGGTTGAGAACTATGTGGAATTTAACCACATTTAACCATAATCCAAACATGACATAAAAATACTACTATCTAAGCGATTTTAGCTTTATTATTCAACTGTCATGTTGATAAATCAACAATCATTCGATAATATTTGCCTATGTGTTGTAAACATGACAAGTTGATGTGAGTTTGTTTGCAGTATGTGCACATACATACAAGTATGTCATATACTGCAAATGTTCATGTTTATACTGTAAGAAGAAGGTGCGTTAATTTACTTTTGGCAGAAATCACAGAAACTTTTCAGCCAACGTTTACAGAAGCGGCAAAAGGACATCAACAACAACACCGGTTAAGACGATGGAGCGTGTGGAAGCGCACGTCTCAGTTTTCTCTTGGCTGACTTTGGAGCACGCTTCCTGACAAGATGACAGCGAGATTATCCAGGCAGGTCTCTCAACGCTAAAAGAAACCACTGACTATATGAACTAAAACATGAGCGAGAGAGACAGAGAAAAAAAAAGAGAGAGAGAGCCTGGGAACCCATGAGTTCCGATAAGGCATGTTGACAGGATATAGGGAGTTAATCGATTATTATTTATATGACCAAAGTCCTACACTGTCTTTATGTCATGTGACAAAAACATCAGGCGGCCAGAAGGTATGAGTGTGAAAAGAACATCAAAGCAGTAAAAATATTATTGCTACTTGATCATAAATAAACACCCAAAGGCCGGGTCGTCTTTGGAATGTAGTAATTCTGAATTTTATGAATGACCGCATTCATGCATGGCCGTGCCCCCTTTCAGTCCGGTGCACGTCTGGCTTTGACGCTTTCGAGCGCGCCTCTATGCTAATTGGTTAGCGGAGCAGCAGTGGGCGTGGCTACCATTAAAAAAACAAAACACCGCGCTCATATAAAACCTTGCCTTGAAACTTTGATCGATAACATTTAACATGTGATTGAAGATGTTTCGTGACTGTTAAGGGAATCTAATCTTTTTTTGAGGACAAAACGCTATTGTTGTTGAAACGGAAGAGGATTGATTCTTTCCTAACAAGTCCTGCTTGTCGTCTTCTATGTGAATCAGCTGACAGCATGGGGATACTGCTATTCCTTGCTGTCATGCAAGCGGTTGCAGTCGCTTTGGTAAGTGTGGGACTTTTATGATTTTCTCTTGTTTGTTATTTTCTTTTTTTTTTTATTATCTCGGAACTGGGACAATGAAATCGAGCAACTATAATAATCGTTTAGGCATCACCTGACTGTCTGACTGACTGTCGGTCGTTTAGTGTGCAAAACAAAGGCCGGACGCTGGAAGCTTACTTAGTGTCCACAATTTACGTTATTTACTTCCTTCCAATAGAAAAAAAATATATATTATTTAATAAGTTGTATATTCAAATAAATCTGACACAGAAATGTCCCTAAATGTAGATATGATATATATCTATATATATGAAGGTGCAAATCAAAAGATGTAGCAGCAGTGAGGTGGTGGGGGTGTACAGGGGTCAGAGAACATGGCTTTCATCCACGATCAGCCAGCAAATGCCGGGCGGAAGGCGACAGAGGGTTCTGGACAGAGCTGGGTATTCAGCCAATGCTTAGCCTTGTACACTTTGAGGAATTTCTATCATGTGTGTAACAGGAGTCTATCTATTGTCCTGAGAGCTCCTCATTGCCTGGAAACTGTTAAAACAGTTTTGAAAACTAGTTCATCCCTTTTTTTTTTTTTTTTTGCACATAGGTGACCGCAGAGTGTCCGGTGGTGTGCGAGTGTCCGGCCGGGCCGCCGTCCTGTCCCCCGGGGGTCAGTTCTGTCCCGGATGGATGCGGCTGCTGCAAAGTGTGCGCCGCACAGCTGAATCAGGATTGCCATGAAGGACATCCCTGCGACCACCATAAAGGCCTGGAGTGCAACTACGGCAACGATGTTGGCCGTACCTATGGCATCTGCAGGGGTGGGTTACCCAAGAAGCGGTTTAACGGCCACCGCGGAGAGCGGTTTTGGCTTTAGATGGGGCGCAGATTGGCTCTGACTTCAGGGTTGTGTAAGGGAATGTGTAACTTCAGGGAGGGGAATCTGGCTCCCCAGCCAAACGGCTGGAGTTTTCTCTTTGATAGGAGGCTTGAGGTTTGAAGCCAGAGCCACCTTTGAAAAACAGAGCACCTTCATGAGCAGCACACTGAAAAGCGGCCAAGTCCGGGATTTATATAAGTAGTTCAGTGTGTACACAAACAGCCCCCATGAAACACACAAACATGCACGCACACAGAGTGGTATTTTTATATGTGTGTGTTTATTTGGGGGTGTTTCTATATATACAGGAGGGGGGGGGGGGTATCCAGGGTGTTGTATGGGGGAGTCCCACTGAAAGAGGGAACGGACATTGTAAACAAGTCAAAATTCCTTTCAGGGCTAAGAATAGAACTTGGTTCACAAATTAGGAGATAGTGTGTCTGTCCTCACTTGGTGCATACTTACTAAAGATGCCTCTTGTACTTTTTTTTTTTTTTTTCCTGCTCTCATTTTGAATCTGATCTTTCCCATTTCTAGCAAAGGCAGAGGGCCGTTCCTGTGAATACAACGGGCGAATCTATCAAAACGGCGAGAATTTCCGAGCTGGCTGCAAGCACCAGTGCACCTGCATCGACGGGGCGGTGGGTTGCGTGCCCCTTTGCCCCAGCCACGTACCCGTGGCATCACCTTCCTGCCCGGCCCCACACTTGATCAAGGTTCCGGGCCAGTGTTGCCTCAGCATCGACTGCCACAAAGGAACAACCGTCATGCCGCCGGTGCACCGCCGACCTCAACCTCCGGCTTACCCGCCGTACCCCTTCATCCCCTACCCCTACGCCAAACCCTACGCAAAACCTTACCAGAAGCTCTATCCGTACAAACCCAAAAACGAGATGGACACCCTGGGAAACGAGCTCATGGAAGTTAGCCGCAAATGGGACAAGCCGCGTGGCCACAAGCACCTAGCCGGTACGTAGCCAGTTGTGTATCCGGGTGCTGTTTGTGTTTTAGCCGTTTTGGCTCCTCTGACGCACAAATGCCCCCACTGTGAGCATTTGGCTGTGTGTGTATGTGTCAGCATTTACATGTGGCTTGTTTTCCACTGGCTCCCTGCACACCAGAGGTGCTCTCTCACACATACACAGGTCTCACACAGCACATACCCCTGTCACCCAGCCTTCCCTCTCTGTAATCACCCCTCTCTATGTGTTAGTGTTGCCTGTTCACTGAATGAGGCCAGTGTGCTTTTGCATCTCCATTTGCTTCTCCTTTCCCCTCTCATTCCTCCTCTGCCGCTTCAACTCCTCATTTAACATTCACCGAGCTCACGTCTCATCCTCCCGAGCGTCTGACCGTTTTTGTCCCTCTCTCGTAGCGTGGAGGCAGTTGGGAGATCGATGCGTGGTCCAGACTACTTCCTGGTCCCAGTGTTCCCGCAGCTGCGGGATGGGCATTTCCTCTCGCGTTACCAACGAAAATGCTCGCTGTAAGCTGGTCAAGGAAAGCCGTCTGTGCAACGTACGGCCGTGCAGCTCCATGGCGATCCCGGCCAAGGTGAGGAACATGCTCAAGAAGGGGTCAAGGGTGAGGTGTTGCCTGTGCTGAGTTCATTCGGGGAAACTCAAATCAACTCAAATTGTGACAATCTCTCAAAAAGAGGATTCGAGATGCCTATTGGTAGTTTACTGTTAAATTAAACCTAAAACAAAGAGAATTACAACTTGTGTACTCAAGACAACCAATGTTGCCTTAAGAACGAGCCGTGAGCTTAATGGTAACAAACAATGGAAAATACCACTGACATGCTAACGGCTAACATGGCTAATGACAGTTTTAGAACCAACAATGTATGTTTGAACACAAACGTTGGCGAAACACACGTGGATTATTTATCCCTTACGAAATATGACCAATAACAAAAATAAAAAAAACATCTTTTCGAGCACTTCAACATACTGAAAAGTTTTCCCTCTTTGTTTGCGGGGGTTTGTTATTAAACTTGCACTTTGCTGTGTGATTTAAAGAGCACTCGAGTCACCCACTCTGTTGCTCCCTCACATTGCAGACTCGAACCACTCAAAAGGCTGATGGATTGTTCCGTACCTGTTTCACGTAGTGTTTGCAGAGCTGTCGTGGGTGTTAAGATGTGCATCAGCGTCAATTTGTTCTTTTTTTTACTGGCACACTCTTAACCCGCACGGTATTCTGACCTCTTTGTTTTGGCGGTCCCTTAACTTTGCTTTCTGACTTGTTTTATACTTCGAATAAGACCCCAAAAAATGACGAACACAAAATGATATTAATTTGTACATCTCCAGAAAGGGAGGAAGTGCTCTCGAACACACAAGGCACCCGAGCCACACCGCCTGTCCTACGCCGGCTGCAGGAGCACTCGCCTACACAGACCCAACTACTGCGGAGTGTGCAGAGACGGCCGTTGCTGCTCACCTCGTCGTACGCGCACTTCCAGCGTTACTTTCGCCTGCCCCGACGGCGAACGCTTCACCAGATCCGTCATGTTCATCCAGTCGTGCAAGTGCAGCGACGAGTGCAATCATCTCAACGAGGCGGCCATGCCGCCGCAGCTCTGGCTCTACGGAGACACACATAAGTTTATTGACTAATTTGTCGACTAGCTCCTCAGAATCTACATTCCGAGATATAAACAACAAGAAAAAACATTGACGCCACCCTGTTTAGTCCCCCCCCAGGCACGTGCACAGACCCCTAAATAGTGTTCCAGCCCATTTTGCCCTGGATGAGAAAATTTGCCTGGAGCCCGTTTTTTTTTTTTTTTTTCCTTCATAAGTCAACATTTGAAAAGTGAAAATACCCTCATCTATTCTTCTCAAAAGTGTTTTGATATAAGACGGGTATTTATTTATTTAGAATTGAGCCCCTCCCTTCCATTTGAACAGAGGTGTGTAGACTTTTTATATCCACTGTAGCTTCCATTCACCTCCTTTGTAAATAGTTGAATGTGTTGATTGTGTTAACAGAATTTAATACATATGTTAAATGTTCTACTGTCTTTTTTTTTTTCTTTTTTTTTATTGCATGACTATTTTTGGTGAAGAGTGCCATCTTGTTGGTTTAAGCACCTGGGAACAAAAAATGCCTGTGCACGTGCCTGCAATTCACATGACACAGGGTTAAAAGTTACTTGCTATTTTGAAATACTTGTGAATGATTTATTTATTGTATTTTTGTATGTTTGTTCTAAATTTAATCTGTATATATTCTTTTTTTTCTCATTTTCTGTTAATTAATGCACAAAATTGGTTGCTGTGAGATTTTTTTTTTTTTTTTCTAATGAAAACCAAATTTCTAAATATGTGCTTTGGCTCAATTATGGTCGGGAAACACTGCATTAAGGAACAAAAACCCCCAAAACAAAACATGAAATTCTCAAATTGAGAAAAATTAAGAAAAATACAATTTATGAATAATTTACAAATATTATACAATAGCGAGTGACTTTTCAATCACCCTGTAGAATAGCTGTGTATCTATGAGTAGATGCAAACCGTGCGCTAATGTTATCTTTTACAAAATTTGGGTGTGAAATATGGGAAGAATCTTGATCACCTCTGCTTTAATGTAGTTTTTTTATGGCCTTGCTGGGGAGTTTTTTTTTTGTTTCTCCAGGAACCCCCCCCCCCCTGAACTTTGAGACTTTTATTTGTTGGGGGGGGGAGGCCATGTAAATAGCCGACGCATGAATACATAACTATTGCAGTTTCATTTTGTTGGTCATGTGACCCAAGTTATGAAAGTGGTCTAATGGTACAGAAATGTGGCAGTGGAGCGTACTTGACCCAAAGGCCTCACGAGGCCCCGTGACCTTATTTGGTATTTATTCATTCGTATTTATTGTTGGGGTTTTGCACACAAGTTTGGAGCATCTGAGGGACAAAACAACCTGTCAACCATTGGAGGAGAGTTTCCACAGATTGACATCAGTCACATTGATGATGGATGATAAAGGTTACATGAGAGGGGGTGGGGGGGGGGGAGATAGAACCTTGCATGTCAAAGGTTGTTTACACAGCTGGACTCATCCCCTTGCTTTGTCTCCTCAAGAAACTGAGGCATTTAGCAAGCACCGGCGGAACAAGCTTGGGAATCTGGCTCCAGGAAGTCGACTGCCAGATTGTGCGCAAATTACAATCCTGACTTTGTGGAGCAGCAAGAGCTAAATCCCTCGCTGGCCGGGTTACTATAAAAATAAAAAATCCCAAAGTGTGCGTAAACCTATCATTTGGGATGAGAGGGCGGAACTGAAAAAGGGCCTGTCATCAAGCAGCTTGAGTCATGAACTCAAATCGTTGGTCATGCTTCTTGCTGTTTTTGAAAAGTGGAGTTGTCAGAAGAGTATTTTGGTTCGCAAACCTTTTTGGAACTGATACAGTCACACATCTTAAGCAAAACCATATTTAAAACCATGAGGAACATTCTATTGAAATAATTCAGTTGTGCAAACCTTTTTTTCCATACAAGCTTTTTAGTCAAATGTCATGTCCTATATAGATGCTCTGGAACTATACCTTTAGTTTGTTTTATAGGGACATACTAGAGCAGCAATGTCCAGGCTGTTATATGGGCCAAGCCTTTTAAAATGATAGTCCATGTATACTTTAGCACTGAATACGTCTGAGTTCGGATCCTTTACATGCATCTCAGTGCAAATGTTGGGGATTGTAAATCTATGAATGTACATTAGATTCCGTCTGTAATAATTACAGCATGATTTTAATTGTATATTCCATTAAAGATTTTTCCAGTCCATTATTGTTGGTAGAAAGATTGCCTCGCAATTGTTTGAAAGGGATTTGATAGCAAACACTTTTATAGTTTGCTATAGTATCCACTTGGCAGCTATTATACTTGTAGCTTATTTTAATTTGTTAGCTTTAGGATTTAAGAACGGGTCGTATTTACACCTTTTTTACCCACAATGTCAGGATTAATCTGGGATTCAACATGACAAAAGTGAAATTGATTTGTACAAAAGGTTTAATTTCACTGAAAACAATGTAAAAAATTACAAATAAAACCAATCAGATAGCATATTCCCAAAACTGATGCTAAAAATAAATTTTATGAGAGGGAACAACTGGGAGCTTTCAAACAAACAGCAAAGTACGTCGAAATCCAAGCACAAGATGTGATCCACGAAGAAGCCATGTTTGCCAAGCTGAAGGGGGGATTCATCTGGACTGCTCAACTAAAGTGGGGGGGGGAAAAAAAAAAAAAAAAAAAAAGAGAGACGTGTATGTCAAAACTCCCAAAGGGCAACAGCTGAAAGTACCAACTACAACAGGTGAAAGACATAAAAGCCATTTCAATTTCTTGGGCTGTGTAGTTGCATAGCAGCACCACCAACTGTTTTCCCCAAGTTGCTAAAACGACTTCATAACACCGATTATCTTTGCGCTTGACCCTGACACCAGACTCCAGGAGTACACAAGATAATTACAGGTGATTTACAGTAAAGTGACTGGAATCTAGCTAAATCAAAATCATGCCAATGGGTCAGACCATGGGGTTATTAGAAAATGCAAGCCGGCCGGGGCTTACTGTAAGACGAGATGTCGATTTCATCGGGCAGCTCGGCCACGTTGACCTCAAAACGGTCCTGCACGTCGTTCAGTGTCTTGGCGTCGGTTTCGTCTGACACAAAGGTTATAGCCAGGCCTTTGGTGCCGAACCTGCCAGCACGGGCAACCTGGAGAAAGCAAAGAATGCATGTATTAATCATATTATTTTGATCCTTTAAGGCTAACAACAAATGTATGAATTATCGCCAAAATGTTCAACTATTACACAAAATGTAGTCTTATTGTAATTCAAACTATACAAAGAAAAAAAAAAACATCAGCAAAAGTTAACCTATTTTTAAAGAGGAGAGAAATGCAGATTTTAATAGAAAACATCAGCAAATAAAATCGGCTCGACCTTTGTTGCAAAAACGTGAAACCGTATACAGTGGTACCTCAATTTACTACTGCTCAATTGATTCATTTTATATAAAAAAATTAACAAAAAATACATTTACTCGCTTAAAGTGGCCATCGCATTTCGGCCATTAAAGTGTCTAGAACGTGACACCTTTCGTAACAACATTTACAAACAGCAGAGTTGGCAAAATACACAAGCAAGTGATTCACTTACCTAGCCAGCTAATAGCAGAAGCGCTGACTTGCAACAGCACTTCTTGTGAGTGGCTGATGTTAGCAACAAGTGGCTAACAGCTAGCTGCCTTGGCCATTCGCTTATGGTGCTCAGCTGGGGAGCGATGCCACTCGGCCAAAGTGTCCAGTAGACGATCGAAAATGAACTGCCAGACGCAGCCGCAAGTTGCTCTTGATACGTTTTCATCGAGCTGCACTCACGCTAATTGGGGCTTTTTTTTTATTTTTTATTATTCGAGACTTTTGAATGCGCACTAGCGAGCGACGATGATTGCCATGTTTATTTCAGTCTCTGAAAGATGACAGAGCTGCCATTCTGTCGAAATCCCTGAACAATTGATGAAATGTATCAGCGTAATTGAACGCTAAGACAATTTGATGAAGTACAAAACGTTATAAGATGGGCCTGCTCTGGCCACTGTGTTTTGTTTTTGAGATGATGCTTGTTGAACTCTTCTCCTTTTATCATGACAAACAAAGTTTTTGCATTCTTACCCTGTGTAAATACGTGTCTGAATCTTCTGGCATGTCGTAGTTGAAGACGATATTGACTCGCTCGATGTCCATCCCTCGGCCGAAGAGGTTGGTGGCCACCAAAATGCGTCTTTGGAAGTCTTTGAATTGCTGATAGCGAGACAGTCTGCGCAGAGGAGCAAAGTATTAGCGGTGCAGCTGTCATCGGCATTACTGGAGCGCTTGCCTCTTTGAAGGTAATTATGTGTCCAGCTAACTGGTGCCACTAAATGCAGCATTAACATACTTGTGGGGGGGTCAAAAGAGCACAGTTTGAAAAATAATCTCACCTCTCCTCTTGGGCCATCCCTTTGTGGATAGCAATAGCAGGGAAATTCTGCTCCACCAGAAGTTGTGACAAAGCAATGCAGCGCTGGATTCTCTTGACAAAGATCACCACCTACAGGCAGAACAAGGTATTAAAAAGTTTTGTCCAAGTCTCCCAACTTTTTTTTTTTTTTTAGAAATGACATGACTCACTTGGTTAAACTCCAACACGTCGAGCAGATCAAATAGCTTGCGGTTCTTCTCGCTGTCTTTCAACTTGCAGTAGTACTGCTGCAGGCCGTGCAGCGTCAGTTTGGTCTCGTCATCCACAAAGACCTCCATGGGCTGAACACGAGACAAATCTCCTGTTAGGTGTTCAAGTGCTCAAAGGTGAGATGTAAAATATCGTCAGTTGCGGTTTCACTTACGTCCTGCATGAATTTGCGACAAACTGGTCGGATTTCCTTGCTTAGCGTGGCGCTAAACATCATGACCTGCTTCTCGTGGGGCGTGATTCTGAAGATGTCTTGTACGTCACACCTCATGTCTGCACAAAGACAGGCGAGACGCATTAACCAAATGTGTAAAACACTACATACCTTCAGAGATTTCAAAAGACCATACCAAGCTGCTCCAACATTTTGTCACACTCGTCCAGGATAAAATGCTTGACGTTCTTCAGACTGAGCGTTTTGTTTCGGACGAGAGCGAGGATGCGGCCGGGCGTTCCGACGACTATATGGGGGCAGTTCTTCTTTAGGACGTCCTCGTCGTTCTTGATGGGCAGCCCGCCGAAGAATACTACCGATTTGACCGTTGGCATGTACTTGGAGAAGCGCTCGTATTCTTTGCTAATTTGAAAGGCCAGCTCTCGCGTGTGACACATGACTAATACGGCTACCTAGAAGAACAGATAGAAAGATATGGTTTGATCAACTGATGCTTCAGGTGATACACAATTTTCACTCCCCCCAAAAAAGTAAGTTTACACATAAATAACCTATGTTAGTTGCTAACCTGTCCATTGACTGGTTCAAGTTGTTGAAGAGTGGCCAAAACAAACACGGCTGTCTTGCCCATGCCTGATTTCGCTTGGCAAAGGATGTCCATTCCTAAAATGGCTTGTGGAATGCATTCGTGCTGGACTGGACAAGACAGACAAAAAGATTTAGATCAAGACTTTCTACGAAAAAGATACACCGACACAATACGACAGCAGCTTCACCTTCTGACGGATGTTCAAAGCCGCAGTCGATAATGGCACGGAGTAACTCGGGTTTGAGCAGGAAGTCCCTGAAGCCGGAACTGTGGATTGAAACGTAGGATCCCTTCACCTCCTTCTTGTTAGCGGGGGTTCCACTCTCGAGTGCTCCTTGGGGTTCTTCATCATCTTCGTAGTCGAGCAGCTCGTTATCGACGTCATTCTCAGCCATCTTGTCGACCTAGAACAATGAGAATAATAAAATGCAGTCAGGAAAACACAGTGGGGAGAAGTTCATCTGTGTCAACTTCTAAGTTAGGTTGTTAGCTTGTTTAAACAATGAAAGCTCGATTGCATAGGACTACGTGGTCAAATGCAGCATACACTTCAATTCAATTCATAAACAATGTACGCAGGTACCTCATTAGTGATCAAAATAAAGTCTTTTAAACAAAGGGAATACAGTTATGATTCAATAAACACCACCCTGGGGAGCATCAGCAAACCGCTTGGTCTCGAACTTCAAATTTGCAGGTTGCAGAGCCTCCCATTGTGTGGCATAACCATGGATAACGTGGTAAGCTAACAAGCTAAATCACACACTGCTACGAAAAGCTTTGTTTAACTTGCGTTTACAAAGGGCGGCGGTGAACCTTTGACAAAGGAAATAGCGAAACGGTGAGGCCACATTTACACTGACCAGGGCTGTGAATTGTAATGCTAGGCTACAATACGCTAACAAGCTCACCCCTTAGCCAAACATTGCAGAAAGAGCGTGTTAGTTCTCTGTTTATAAACAGAACGAACTCAAAGGGACGCAAGGGGGAAAGCAGTACCCAATTTGGTTAACTTTCATTCATTAATATCAGTTATTTTAATATTCTTACCCGAATAATAATAGCGACTAGAGCGTTGAGTCAAAAACGCATGGGGAGGCCTCAGAAGGTTGCGCCAGTGACCGGAAGTCCCGTCTATAGTAAAAAGCTCTTTCATCATTGGTGGGTTTCAACGCTCGCGCTAAAAGAAAGTCAGCGATTGGGCAAAAAACGTTTCCGGTCAATCTCACTTGTAGAAATAAGCGGGCTTTCTGCGGTGACGCAAATCTTGCTACTCCCTTGCACTAAAGTTGTTAGATTCAGCAACTTTTCAAATAACTCAGCACCCCAGGCCACCAACAAAATTAACCGTTTAGTGGTTTGTTTGGGGACCTTTTGCAATAAAAGTGATTCAAACAATAAAAACCACTTATTTGATTATTTCAAGTGGGTCTGAATGTCTTGCCTTATACACAAACTAGTTTTTAAACCATAGGCCAGTAAAAAAAAGCTCTGTTAAAATAAAACCAAAGATTAAATGACAGGTTTGAAACATCCTTTCACTTTATTTCACTCTTAGGTAGTCAAAGCCATCATTAATAGTACACAACGTTGCCAGATATAAATCCATCATTCATACGAAAGAGGCAACAATATCTGAAGTAGCACCTGATTGTTTGGCTCTCTGAGAAGTCATTTCTTAGATGTCCTCTTAGGAAATAACTCCATGCTTTCTGCCCGTTTGAATAAAGGATTCGACACAGTGATCGATGTCTTGGTCAGTGTGCGCGGCTGAAATCTGGACACGGATTCTGGCTTTGCCTTTTGGTACGACCGGGAAGGAAAATCCAATCACATACACTCCTGTGGAGGAGAGAGTCAAGTTGACTGATTTTAAAAAGTTCATCACTAAATAATGGCACAATTTACTTTACAGATTCAATTTATATCTCACCTAGCTTCAACATGTCATCTGCCATTAGAGAGGCAAGCCGTGCATCACCCAACATCACTGGACAGATCGGGTGAGCAGATCCCGAGATGGTGAAGCCAGCCTCCGTCATCTTGTTTCGAAACCTGTAGCATAGAGAGCATGTTTTTGTTTTGCTGACACAATGAATACTATCCAATAAAATAGCCACCTCATGGTTTTGGCTGTCATGCTTTGTGCAATCTCATTGGAGGCGAGAAGCAGCTCGACAGCCCGCGTGGCGCAGCCCACCACAGGTGGAGGGAGGGAGTTGGAGAAGAGGTAAGGTCGAGACCGCTGCCTCAGCAGATCAATGAGGGGCTTTGGTCCCACTGTGTAGCCACCTGATGAGATGAAAAAAATCGTTTTCCGTATTACAACTACGCTCGTCTTGAATTCTTTCGGCATGCTGGCCATTTCTGTCCAAGTCTCTCCTCTTATTTTTGAACCATTTTAGTTGTGTGAATACAAATGTAATTGAAATATTGATGGATAAAACGCACCAGCTGCACCTCCCAGTGCTTTTCCCAGAGTGGAGTTTATGATATGAACTCGGTCCATCTCTCCCAACAGCTCGTCGGTTCCTCTATAAATAATCATAACATGAAGTTAAAATATAAACTAATTGCAAGCATTAGAACTTACAGCCAGCCAGCCAGCCAGCTTCCTTAACTTCCCAACTACCCTCAAGCACAAAGATGACCTCCAGATGCAACAGAAATACCAAACTTATTTTATGTCTTTTATTTTTTTACTCACCTGCCACGAGGCCCGAGGAAACCAGTGGCGTGGCATTCATCGATGAACACCATGGCCCCGTATTGCTCAGCCAGATCACAGATTCCCGTTAACGGAGCCACATCTCCATCCATTGAGAAGACCCCATCTGTCACCACCAGCCGCATACGACATGACTGACAGGCACAAATGTCGTACATGAAGTACATGAAGATCTCAGACCTGTGCAAACAAGAAGACGCCCACACACCTGAGACTCCTTGAGCTTGTTTTCTAAATCACTGAGATCCATATGTTTGTAGCGCAGTCTTTTTGCACGACACAGACGGATTCCATCAATAATAGAGGCGTGGTTAAGTTCATCCGACAACACAGCATCGTCTGGGCCAAGCAGAACCTAACACAGTGATTCAAATGGTTTAGTTCACCTAACAGGACGACTTCATGTATCACTTGTTGGAGATGACCCACCTCAAATAGTCCGGCGTTGGCATCAAAACAACTGGCATAGAGGATGCAGTCCTCCCTCTCGTGGAACTCTGCCAACTTTTGCTCGAGGTTTTTGTGCAAATCCTGTAAATCACATTTATTCATCCAAATTGAAAACATTTGACTTTTTAAGCGCATTTAATTGGACACTGTACCTGAGTACCGCAGATGAATCTGACCGA
Organism: Syngnathus leptorhynchus; assembly: GCF_054491065.1. Lineage (NCBI taxonomy): Eukaryota > Metazoa > Chordata > Actinopteri > Syngnathiformes > Syngnathidae > Syngnathus > Syngnathus leptorhynchus. Next base: position 7,592,345 of record NC_141210.1, on the reverse strand, counting down.
ACTCAATCCAGCGCCATACGTTTTCAGTGCATCAATCCCTGCTTGCACTACTTCTGGATGACTGGATAGTCCAAGATAGTTGTTGGCGCAGAAGTTTAAAATGCCTAAGTTAGGACAAAAATAGCTTGAAATAAGTCAGGTTGAACCTGTACCTCAGAAACAGAAAAGTCTAGCTTCATCATGTAAACAACACACAAGTGAATGACACCAAAAACAAATAAAACTGTCTTAAGTTTACTTAAGAATTGATTTTCATAATCCCTCAAGGAGAATATTCAACTCATATTTTACTAGAGCAAGGAGCATCATGTCTAACAATTGTTATGATGTTTTCACTCACTGCCACGGCTTCCGTCCACGTTGATCTGCGGTCCCTGCTTGGAAGTGATGATCCTTTCTGCTTTCCACGTCCCCGCCACGCGAATTGACTCGAGTTCACCGTTTAATACAGCTCTGGCTTCAGCAACAGCCGCGTAGCTCCGATTTAAAACCGAGGTCGAGGGCCGAAGAACCCCCCGGAGAGGGTTCAACAAAGTCCAGCCAGCTTTGCCGAGAGACATGACCGTGAATGTGCGTTTGCTGTTGTGAAATGGAACCGGAAGTTGTCAGCTGCAGCATGAAAAGAGGGTGTGACCTTTTGGGCCAATCAGATGACAGTAAACACGGTGTTTGGTTTGTCCAATCAGATTGCATATTTTGTTTTCGCTTCTGGCAAACTTTTGAGACATTTTTTTTTTTTTTTAAATTTTGAATAAGTTTCGTTCCAAAAAAAATAATTATTATGAAAGTCTGCGCCATTTTTCGTTCTTAACACAATAGTAGAGTGGTGCTTACAGTGTTTGTATATAAACACCTGTCAAAACGCTGAAAAACAGAAGTGGCCGACAAAAACTTAGTACTCTTGGTAGTTTGGTTATTTAATTGCACTCTGCATTTAAACATAAAACATTTTGACAAAGGAATATGCAAGTAAAAAAAAAAAAAAACTAAAGTACTTTTCCTTTACATCCAATATCAATACAGGTATTAACATTAAAAGAAGCTTCAAAATCTTCAGATGAGAAATTGCTGAACATTTGTTTTATATATATAAGTTAGCAGTGTTTGCTACTTTGACCGAGACATTATCTGTAACTCATCATGAGATGCCACAAATAATAAGAGTTCATAGCAATAAAGTTATCTATATTGCAAAAGTTGTTTTAGTAACAATATTCCACGTTTCCTTCAATAATAGGAATGTAACCATAGAAATTGTGCAAATGTTTGCATTATCACCACTTAATTCCATCGAGTAAAATCCTCTGGCCTTCATTCACTTATTACCAGTTAAAAATCCCAGTAAAGCACAAAAAGTAAATACAAATTGCAATCCTCCATGCCCAATGTGCCTCTGATAGATAAAACCAAATGACATCTCCATCTGTCCCTTATGGCCAAGGGACTTTATGAGAGTTACGCGCGTGTGTGGCTGCTTGAATTGCAGCTCAGGATTCGGAGTGGTTGGCGTCCTGAGAAGACTGTCGCACTGAAGGTAATCGCTCAGCCGCTTTTGCTCTTTGTGCCAAGAACCTGTCAAATTCTTCCGAAGAAAACAACCACTATTAAAACTAGTTTTTGTCTAGAAAAACAAGTCTTACAGCTGTAAGATTGCTCACCTTCACTTGTGACACCATCAGAGTCCTCAAAGTCATCGTACTGTACCACAAACAGAAAAGACATCATGTTATCGAAAGTTGCTACGATGCAACTCTGCCTACAAAAGTACAAAAACCTTCGATTGAATCTGAATCATTAATCTTCCTGCTCACCACATCATCATCCAACTCCAGCCATTTCTCAATATCCTCCATGACGTTGGACTGCTTGACGGGAATCTAAGAAAACAGAAAAATATATCAAACGCAATAATGACAGTGTTTCACCCCACTCCAAAAAAAAAAAAAAAAAGAAAAAAAGCCTACAAAATAAATATCCCAACATGACACAAAGAGAAGAAAAATTCTAAGACAATGAAACAAGACAGGCCAAAGCAAACCTTTCCATGCTCCTTGCGCACCCACAACAAAATCCAACAATCATCTAAATCTTTGACACTTTAAATAGCATGCAAAACAAATATTTTCGGGGGCTGAAAAAAAACTAAACCACTAACCAAAAGAAAAGTAAACTGCAACCTCATGACAATGACAACAACTACCACTACAACAAAACCTAAAAAAATGTGAATGAGGCACACTTTGGACATGGACCCACCATTCCCCTTTTAATCATCCAGTCTAACTTTGGTGAGGAGCTTTGGGAGGAGGCTGGGCTGTGATCCTTTGTTGCACAGATAGAGAATCATTTCAGAATAGCATCAAGTAAGTGATTTCTATCTATTTCCTGACCACTAATATTCCTAGAAAGTTTGCAATTTGAGTTGGATTAGCCACTTTCTAGCGAATGCAAAAAACCTTCAATAAAAACTTGACTTACCGCTTTAGCATTTTGCATGGTGTTTTCCTGAGCTTGTGCAAGGCCATCCAGTCCAACGTCTGTACGCTCGCTGAAACCAAATTCACCTCAACTTCAGCTGCCGCACTTACTTCCAAAAAGTATATTATTGTTCATATGGTATTTTCTCTACCTTCCTCTTTGCGTTGAGCTATTTCTTTTCAGTAAAAACGCATCAACTGCATCTTCTTCCCTTGTGTCTGTTTAAAAAACAGCAGAAAGGTTTTGAATTCAGCTTCAAATACTTAAAAAAAACAAAAAGTCAGAACTTACTAAGCGCCGCCATCTGGGTGGACAACGAGTTCCCTTTTGATGGGCTGAATACGTCTCCGTTGGAAACTGATGCAGCCGCTGATTCGCTCACATTGAGGTCAGTTAAGTTTACATAAGTAGGTCTCTGCAAATGAAAAAAGGATGAGATATAAACTGTCAACATTTTAAATAAAAAAGTCTAGAGACAAGCTTACCAACCTGTTGTGTTACGTCCGGACCATTTGTTAATTGACTTTCAAACCTAAAAAAAGCAACAACAAAAAAAACAACAGTAGCAAAAGGTAATAGGTGAATTTTTAAATACGATTAAAAAAACCAAATGCGATTTACCTGTGATAGCGCGAGAAAGCGGTGTTCATCTCGTCATTGGTTGCTAGCAACTCTTCAATCAGTTTCTCCTCACTTAGCCTGGGGACAATCTTCACTATCCTGTCTTGCATTTCCTTACATACAGTGTATAACTGCTAATGACACAATCCCCAAAAAAAACAATGTGTGGGTGGGGGGGGGTCGTGATGGTGCAGATGTAGCACATGCATAACGCGCGAGATCAGGTAAGGGCAACGACAAAAGATAGAAAGAATAAAATAAAAGCAATATGGTGTCCCAAGGTCAATTATACCATGAAGTGTCTTTTTTTTTTTTGTACCTCCAGCAACTCCATGGCAGCTTGTTTTACAGTGACAGGATCCAGCTGACTCATCATATCGGACATCATTGTGAGGTTGTTCCGCACCACCCCCAACTCTGCCTTTAGTGCTCCCACCTGGATCATTAATGATTAAAAGTTTACCTAAAAGCAATTCATTATTGGGCTTGAAACACAAAAAGGGGGGGAAGGTTTAAAAAAAAGTCGTAAAATCTCCCTTTAAGTGCTCCAAAGTGCATCACCTGGTTAGGAGTGAAGGCATCACTTGCGTCTAGCGTCTGTTTTAGTTCAAGGGTCTGGGGTGGGATTAAAGATTTGGAGGACAGCAGCGCAGCGGGGACAGTAGCAACAGCAGGCCCGTTTTGAGACGAGGTCTGCTAAGCGAGGCACAGAAAGCACCCGAAAAGAAAAGAATGACCAAAGATGAAAGGTAGCGTTATGTGTTGAAGAGTTACTCGTGGTTGTACCCTTTTGGGGGCATGGGCTGATGGGTAGCCTTCCAATTCCGTCGTCGGGAACTCAAGGCCTTTCCTGCGCAGGTCTTCATACACCGACACCACACCAGTCAGGTCCGGCGAGCTACGGAATGCGTCTGCCCACGCCTTAAAAAGATGACGAACATAAAAACAATACAAGATTTCATGGAATGTGACCACAGATGATTATTTTTTATTTTTTCCCACACGGCCCAGGCTGACCTGTATAATGCCGAGTACTCTGTCGTGTACGATCAGAGGAGGGTTGTTTCTCGGGATGATTGAACGAACTAGAACCCCTTCGATAAAATCCCTCGTCGTTACTAGAATGTGAAACCTGTAGCCGCAGTTTTTCACACAGGTTTCCAGCACCTTGAACAAAGAAAAAAAAAAGTGTCATATATCTCATTACACATGACAATAACTACAATAACAAGGGCGGAGGTGTGTCGAGACACTCACGGTGAGTGCCAGCATGACTTCCTTAAAGTTCTTGTTCCCCACGATTCTTTTCTTTATGGCTCTGACTGCATCTTTTGGTCTGGAATTAGAGAATGTTGACCTTTCAGATACATGCAACCCTGAGCTTGTTGATTATAACACACACACGTGTGCATTCTGAAAAACAAACACACCCTTCCTCAGAGCCGTTAACCATGTCGCAGATCTCCATGTTGATAGACCAGTCTTCTGACGGCAAGCTTGAACTGGTAGCAATCTCTGTGTCAGAGAAAAAAAAAAACAGACAGATGTGTGTTGTAAATGTGTATTCTATTGAATTGAACATTTTAAATTAGAGGTAATAAAATATAATTTCACTGTAAAAAAATCTACAAAAAATTATTTAAAAAAAGTGCTTGTTTATTTGATACACATAAGAGACATTTTCATTTAATTCCAATCATTTTTTAAATACTGGAATGAGTTACCTTTGTCTTAGAACTTTTTTAGACCATCAACAAAGTTCACACAAGAGCTGAAACATGCTCGAGTGTTGAAATAATGCAGGGTAAGCAAAATTTAAAAAATATCTAAAAACAGAAATCATCTGAGGTCGTTCAACACTAGAACAAATGGAAAATATAAACATAATAAAAAAAAAAACATGTGCAGTAATATACATAACAATAAATACATTTTCAATCGTCTTCAGGTTATTGGAAAAAAAACTTCCAGACCAGTAATACTTCCCAAAACGTAAAAGAGATAATTATGTTAACATATTTTTTTAAAAATGACGCACTGTATTTGCATGAGTCAACGCAAACGCTTGACAATTTGCATCTGATTGAGGTCAGCAGGAAATCAACCCCGTACCGACCAATCCATTTCTAACTTGGCACGTTTTTGATCCCGCCTCTTTCTCCCCATTGGCTAGCAAACACGTCAATCAAGCATTACCTATTCGTTTCAATAAAGCCTTATTTATTATTGAAGGCATGTTTTTTTTATACACCACAAGTGCACGGTATCTAGTGTTTGCATTTAAAAACAGAATAATTGTAAATGTTCGCGTAAAATGATTAAGAGAGATGCCGGGCGTTGTCAACATTTGGTGGTTCCATTGAAACCATGCATGAGTGACTGGAAAACAAGCTTACCGATTCGCTGTCCGACTGGCGTGCTGTACGGGTTCCCGAGTAAAAACTCCATCGCGCGCAACGACGAACCGGGACGAGCCGTACGCACCAGGCGGCCGAGCTCGTTGCAGCACCCCGCCTGCTTGCAGCACAAAGTGGGCCACCGGTTGAGCTGCGTCACCAATTAAAGGGATAGCGTCATCGAATCATCTCTTAGACCTCCCGGTAAAAGCGCGCCACACTCGGGCTGTTTTTAGTACTACACGAATACTGCCGATTTATGCCCAGAGAGGAAATAACTGCTGCTACCATGGAGACTGAAGACATAAATGCTGTATATACGTTTTTTATTGACATTATCAGAAGCAATGGTGTTTGGTTTTTGACTATAACTGCTTGTTGTAGTTTTGATGCAGATTATGATGAATATGTTACAAAGGCCAACCATGTTACTGGATAAAAATGGAGCCTTAAATGATTGGTTTGGGATTTGACACCTTCAAGACTAAAGGATTCATCACGCTATAGAGTTAAAGCTGTTAAGGAAAAATATTTAATTGTCACATTTCCAGGGAGTCTTTTACGTCTCAGCCAACTCAGCAAGACAAGCCGCTTTTCCCCACTAACATCCAATTAGAGTGGGTTGACGTGTCTATATATTCACACTATGCAGCCCACTAATTAGTCTTTCAGATTAAATACAGTGGGGACTGCTGGCTGTGCACGGCTCTGTTCATCTGCAACCTCGTGGGATGGCCTTCAAATGCCTGCCAAGGATTGAAGTCAGATAACCAGAAGAAGAGACCAGAAAAAAAAAAAAAAAAACGTTCATAGTTTGTTGCCATGTGAACAATGCTGAAATGTTTTTTTTTATTTCTGTCACAGGATAAAATGAAAATAATGTTTCTCAAGTCATTTCACATAAAGACCACCCACTGTATGAGTCATCTATGACTTCAGTGTTTGCACCTACTTGAGGAGTGAGAACATCTTCTCACCATGTAGTGAACACTGACAATACTTAGAAGCAGATGCAATAGCATGCTTGTGATGAAACATTCATATATTTATGCCAAATGTCAATTGAATACAACAAAGTCCAAAGATGCTCACAAATGTGTTACATGATGGAGCATGTGACGCCACAGCAGTCTTTCAGTAGCGTTAGTCCAGTTTTAGTGATGAAAGATGTTGGTGGGTGAGAAGATTTGGGCACCATCTTCTGGTCTTGCAGAGAACCTAATTTGAAAAGGAGGCATAGTTGTAAAAAAATTGCCATCTAATTTAAGACACTGAGATGTTAGTGAATGAGATGCTCACCTTTTCTTCCCAAAATATTTTGAAACTTGGGCTGTAAGAATGCCGCCATTTCTATGTCTTCTTCTCTTTCTCTGTGAAGAACATTTGTTTTTGATCCTTGAAGCGGAAAGATGATGTAACAATTTGATATCAACCTGAGCCGCTCGAATTCCACATCATCTACAAGGAAGTCTCTGGTCTCCACCAACTTGCTGATCTGCTGCAGAAGCTCCTCCTCCCGTGTCCGATTCTCCTTGGACTTGTCTTGGTCTGTTTAGCAGTCACGCGTGTACACATAAGGCACATTTTATAGAATATATTTTCAAGTTGATGCTGACATTTAAGAACATCACGCGTCCCATTTTCCATTTTGGTTTATTCATTAAATAGATATTCTGCAAAGGTTATTGAAGTATAATGTTTTCTATCTGTTAATACACCAAAACAAATTAAATAGTAGTCAATATAAAAGATTTTCTTTATTTTTCATTTTAATAAATAATTTTCATAAATTAATTTGAATATTTTTCCCTTTCACTTCACAGATGTCTCATTAATATGTTGATTGGCTGAAGCCGCCTCAAATATACAGCCAAGCTTGTTTTATTGATCTAATTTTTGAGGATGAAGATGAATACGTTCAAGCGATCTTGTTCTTTTGTTTTTCTTTCTTTCTTTCTTTCTTTCTTTCTTTCTTTCTTTCTTTCTTTCTTTCTTTCTTTCTTTCTTTCTTTCTTTCTTTCTTTCTTTCTTTCTTTCTTTCTTTCTTTCTCACTTTAAACACTACTGTGGTCTGTACTGATCTTTTTAGTTGCCACAGCAACCTTTCCTCATAGCTCGAGAAGTCATACAAACTTAATGGGGGTGGAAATCATCAGCCAGCATTGCATTTAAAAATGAAGATTAATTAGCCTGAAAAATTCACCTATCGCTATTTTGTTGTCATCCGAATACATATGTAATCATTTTTTTTCACACTTGCATTCAAAGGAAACAACCTGCTGTTTTTAAATGTACCTGGAATGGAAACCAGTTTTTGCAGCTCTCGTTTCATCCTTGTAATTTCATTACACAACTGGATGTCATCCATCCTGTATCGAGAAAAAAACAAAAACATTCCATTACAAAATGTGACCTTCTAAATTATTATAATGTGGTCTAGCCTTGTTCAGGATATTTCCTACAGCATTGCAAATAACAGAACAGGGTCTTGGCAGAAAGTTGATGAAATCATTAAAAGTAAAACTCCGATTCTCCTGAGGGACTGTTTCAGAAATCTCAAGCCTGCTAAGCACTCGTTCACCATATTGCTTACGATCAAAACACAACCATGTTTATTGATCAAAATATAATTCGATAATACATCTTACATGTATCTCAGCTCTGATTCTCTTCGCACGAGGACGTTTCGTAGTCGCTCGATTTTGAGCAGCTCCCCTTCGATGTCCTCCAGTGTGACCGATGAATCGGCCATGGAGATGACATCTTCTGATGAAAGAGCAACAAGACTATCACGCTCGTAGATTCATTTTTAAATATTTTGCATGATGTCGAAAAATCACACTCAAAAGAAAAAAAACTAGACGAGTTGATTTTGTTACCATGACAACCAGGGGTGGAAAGTATAAGACAATTATTATTTCTCTATTTGGTGGCACTTTAGAGATATGTTTTGCTGAAAGGTCTCATGTGCCCGAGCTATGGTAGCCCAAAAGTACCCCAAAAAAACGGGCGAAAAAAAAAAACGAGGCTGCACAAAGTAATATTAAACTTGACCTCAAGCAGGGGACCGCAAAATATCATCCTTCTGAACGCAAATGGCCCCCGGGCTGCAGGTTTGACACCAGTGGTGTCTAGCTATCAAATAATGGCCGAGTTTTATTTAAAATAGCATCAGTGAAGAACAGCTTGCTTAGACACATTTCCAGAAATATGCAAATAAGCCTTACTTGGTTGTTTATTTTAATATTAAACAGAGTGACTTGGCACTCCTGAGACCCAACTATTTGAATACTAGCCATTAAAAATTCATTTTTTTTCCACAATACGTCCAATTTAAAGAAATAAATGAACTGTAATCATGTTTGTAATGAAACGGCCGGTGTTTATGCTGAAGTCTCCACTAATTGCACTCTGGCTGCAAACTGCTATTAAGTCAATTAGCTCTTTGTAGCATGGAAATTGCTAGCCTACCTAAACAATATAGCAGTTGCAAGGCACATGTTGCCAAACCACCATTTATTCTAACATGGACAATTTTAGAGAACAATTGAGAGTTTTCAATGAGCCTAATTTTTTAATAGCTTTTTTTTTTTTATTGGCTCTAACATTGTCTATATTGAGTGTATGGGCTGATTTCTGACAAATGAAGGAAGATGATAGTATATTTATAATATAATAGACAAATAAAAGTCTTTTATGCACGGATCCTCCAGGTTACAGTTCATATGTTAATTGAAGCCATCATTTCGGTGACACTGATTAACTGCAATAACAACCCCCCCCCCCTCAACATGCCTCCTCTACTGCTCACCAGTAGCGATGAGTCACCCAGTAGAGCTGAGATTTACTTTTAATTACCTGTGCTTGGCTGAAAAGACATTCACAATCTCAGGCAGTGAGTCACGGTTGATGCCACAGCTCTACAACCCACCAGAACATTCATGTGGTGCTTCCACAATTTAATTCATTCAAAGGACAAAAAAAATTCAATGACCAGTTTGGGAATTGGACTAGTAAAGTCATGTAGAATTGCTCCTTTTGGTTCTATCCTTTTTCTGGAATGATTTCACCAATCTACAACTTTGTCCTGGTGTTGCTCAGCCTGTCACTTTTAATCATTTTCATCTCTCAAATGCATTTGGATTATCTGGATGAAAAAATGTCACCTTGCGTGCAGGTGTTATTTGATAGAGTGATAATGCATTATTATAATGAATAGTGGATTTATGCAAGACAGATGATACTGGACAACAAATGGAATCTAATAAAGGTCTTTGGTTGTTTAAAAAAAAATAGAACTGGCTATGCCACACATTAAGTGTCAACACCAAATCCAAATATAGTCAATAATTTCTACATTATGGTCACAAAATAAACAAATCATAATTATCAATATGATATGTGGTATACGAAACAAATAATAACATGAGGACCTTTGATGCTTGATTTTTTTGGGGGCTGGAAAAAGTCAGAATAAAACAATTTTCTAAATGGGCATGAAAAGACTTTTAAGAACCTGCATGAGTTGTGATGTGCACTCCAAATGATCATGTTTAAAAATGTCTTGTTTTGACCACGACACACAGAACGAGCATTAAAAAGGTTTTCTTTTTTGTTTTTTTTTCCCAAAGAAGCAGAAGCTCACCAGATTTCTCATTTGCTTCATCCATTTGTGCCTGGTCCAAAAAGTCGTCTCGCTCAGAAGATGTCAATTATTCCATGTTCCTCTCCAACAGTCCTATGAGGGAGGATCTTATGAGGCACTGCTGTTTCACCAGAGGGAACACAGAGAGTGCTGAGCGTGGATGCTGAACCAGCTAACACTGACGGAGCTGACAGGACCACAGGCTGCTGAGCAACACTCCGCAACGCCCCCTACTGACAAATGCATGTAATGACAGGAGACCAGTAGGATATGTATAGCAACTATCAATGAATTAAAACTAATATTTTATGACTTGAACAGGATAATTCAGTGATAGATTATCCAGAGGTGGCACTTAGGTCTTCATTGGGGACTGAACCTTCTATAAAACATTTAAAAAAATATATATATAGTGAATTAATCTGCCTTGATTTATCTCTAGCACATCAGGTTTTTATTATAACAATATAGATCGAGTCATATTTATGAACTAAGGGCAAGATTTAGCAAAATGAAATATCTCAAAAGATAAATTCACAAGAAAAAAGTAAATATGGACAATAAATAAAATAAATCCAAGTAGCGTACTGGAAGCAGAAGAGCCGAGATAAGTGCTATGAAATAAAGAGCATATCAATTTGGGAATACATTATTCCAGTTCATGAAAGAAAAATAATTTCATTTTTTAAAAGGAGATGAGTACATCTGATATTTAGAAAAGGCCTCATCTAAATAATAGTGCGCAAACAGGTGCCTTGGTGAATGTGATCAACATTCAAACATTCACTTTGGCGAGGAGAAAAAAAAAAGAGACAAGAATGGTGAGACACCTGCTGTTTTAATAGTCAACTGAGCTCTAACCACAACGGCATTAGCTCAATGGGGGCGGCTCTCTCATCAGAATTACCTGATTGACTTCCGCTGGTAAACAACATAATATGGATGAGTTGATTTCACAAATTAGGCTCTCGAGGGGGGTTTGGCCATATGTTCAGTAAAAGCTGTCTGCATCGATTGATATCCTCGGAGAGTTCATTTGTAGTAAAGAAAAGATTTGAATTTGAATAATGCAATTTACTGTTGAACGCAAATACTGTCCAGACCTTTCAAAAGAATACATATTGAGAAAAGTCACCTCATTTCAACATTAGCGGGAGTTAAACAGATTAGGTGCCAAGTGGGTGTGACAGGACAGGAGAGGATACCACAGAAGCCCAACCTCGCCTTGTGCACACGTCCTCTATTTGCATTTTTATGGAGTGGATTCGCTATTGAGCCTTCCTCGCCTCTCGTGCAGTCCTGCGAGATGTTTGCTGAAAGATGAGCGGCTTGTGTAAATGTGTAACAACAGTTCATGCCTCCACTCCATAAAATAACAAAAGCAAGGGAGTAAACATGACTTAACTTAGATCTAAGAGTCGGGTATTTTTTTCTGGGATGATCTAGAAATAAAGATATATAAATATTTCTGGCTTTGGTATTCACATATTCAGCAGATTTTTTTTTTTGTAAGCTGAAAAACGGACCTGTTTGGTCAACGTAATAAAAAAGTATTGGTGTTAAAGAAATATGTTTACATCTCTCGAGGGGTTACATTTAGACACAAATAAAGGTTTTCTGTGATACACAAAGTGGAATTTGGGAATTTTGAGTAAAATATACCTGATAAATTCCATGATTGATGTCTTTATGATTATTTCTTTTGTCCAAATCGGGTGACATTGTTCTGCATGATTCACTTTGTGTTGAAACTTTACACTTGAGCGTTTGCTTAATTATCTCGCAGTTGAGATTAGGGCTTTAGTGTCCTTCCATAATTAGGGCTCTTGCTACCGTCATCTTCCATAGCTTTATCCAGCCAGTCTTTTTCTTCCTCTGACTCCGAATCACTCGCCTCGCTGGCATCTGCTGCCAGAAGCCGAGAATAATTGATCCTGTACTGGCGGGGGGCGTTCCACTGGAGCAGAGGCAAGCAAACGCACCACAGTATCACAACCACGGCCGCCCCTCTGAAGAGCCAGTCCAGTCCGCACCAGCGTACTACGAACCCTCCGGCAAAACTTCCTAATGCACTCCCGAAATCTAAAGACAAGACATTGTAGAGTCTCTTTATGCTACGCTCCGTTCCCGGCGTGGCGATATCCTCGCTGTGCACTTTGACGGCCCACCAGAAGGCTCCGCAGCTGAAACAGCTGAGAAGCTGAGCAGGTAGCACAGCCCAAGGTCCCCACAGGAATGAATAATACAAACACTGGAATCCAAGAGCGGCCGCACCTAACGCCAGAACCCTTCCTGAGCCGAGCAGTCGAGTCAGTCGGGCAGCCAGGAGAGGGAAGGCGGCGTGGGAGAGTAACGCCAGGCTGAGAGACACCCCCATGTGCATCTCGGTGCTGTCGTGATCTCGCATCTGCCATAAAAGGAAGTTGTCCACGGTGGATCGGGTCGCCCCCATTAACACGGCGGTGACGGCACAGAGCACGGCGCGTTGGGAGCCGCGAACCAGCCGGATGGCTTTGAGGGGTCGGTTGATTTTGCTTTGCTGCTTGTTCAGGTAAAGAGGGAGGATGGCCGCCACGGGTAAGGCCAGCGCCGACACAGCGGCGTAGCAGAAAAAGTGCACGGCGGTTTTGGAGGCGCCACCGAGGATTGAACAGTTTAATCGGCCGACGAGGAATCCCGCTCCTCCGACGCCGCACGCGGCTCCGAGTAAAGGCCATACCCCGGTGCTGCTGTAGCGATCGGAAGCGTCGGCAAAATCCAGATAATCGTGCAAGCCGTCGTCCGCTGTCCATTCCAGAGGGGCCGCCATCAGCTCCCATATGGACATTGTGATAAGTACCAGGAAGAACAGTTGGTGTTGATCGTCCATCACCTTCAGGCTGGATAGAAAATCTAATTGACCTTCCTCTGCCTCCCGTTTGTGTTTCTTCTTCCTTACTAAGTTCTTTGGTTCCTCTGTATTGTTTGTTCTTCCCACAGGAAGCTGTGAAGTTCTGTCTTCTGCAACATCTGTTTTGTTTGCAGGAAATGCAATTGTTGACCAGGAGGTCGGATCAGTGCTTAATTTTAGCTGAGGCTCTCTGGGGGATGGAGTGCTTCTCAGATTTGAGTCATTACAGATGTTATGTGTTTGCAAATGAGCAGGTGGAAAAAGAAGCAGGACTAACGCCACCGCGGCTGAACACACCACAGAGCCGTGAATCACCGCTCGCCTCTTGTCGTACATCTTGGCCAGCAGGCTGGAGAGAGGCTGCCACAGCAGTGATATGATGTGCTTGGTGCCCATGATGATGCCGACCATCTCAGGAGCCAGGCCCAGTTCTCTGAAGAAAAGCGTGAGGAAGGGGAGCAGGCAAGATTTGGCGCAGGAGTGCAGGAAGTGAAAGGCTCTCGCCAGAGCGAGGGTCCGCTTGACATTGATCTGCTTGGTCTTCCTCATGGTGGACTTTCCCGAGTACTTGATTGGCTTCACATGAAGAAACTAGGAACACAAGCAATATTTCAGGAGTTCAATTTAAAAGTGACATTTGGATTCACTAGTGTATAATGTTTCATTGTTATTTGTTTCAATGACACCTTACCCCAAATTCATCATTTGAGAAAAGAAAACAATCGGAATATTTTTAAATACAAAAATTAGGTATGGAGGTCTAAATAATATTTTCCTACATCTTTAATACATCTGTATTGCGTGCTGTTTTTTTACATTTTAATTGAAATGCTAACATAGTCTCATTAATACACATTTGGCGTATTTCTCCTCTAAATAAAGATATTATAAGAGAGAAACAATGCAACCAACTGTCAAGTGTTTCTAAAACTATACCTCAAAGTTCGAAGCCTGCACTACAACCTCACTTCTAAAGTTGAATGAATACTTCTCCGACGGTGTCAATCAAAACTGATTATTATTATCTTCGTAAAGCAAGACAGATCGTTTTACTCCATTTCTTGTCCAAACGTGTACCTGATGAAGTGTCCGCCGAGTATGCGTGCAATACGCATATCACACAAACGCTTATGATATAAAAGGATTGGGTGGAGAAAAAAACAAAAAACCCAATCGCTGAAGCGCAAGTTTCTTTTTTTTTTTTTGAGTGCTTTTTAAAGCAATAAGGAACTTATCCGTCACTAACACCTGTCAGGCTGGATGCACCAGTTCGCTTAACGAGACGTGGAATACGTGAGCGTCCACGTCACATTCACGCTGCTTCCACATTATAAAACATTAAAGAATTACCTTTTTTTTTAATCTCTTCTCTGTCACGGTGCTTAAATTGTCGCATTTTGCATTTTCCATCACGAAGTGGAGCATTTAGATCACTATTTATTTCTACCTGTTTGTAGATTGTTTAAACTTGTTCGAATGCGTTTACTGTACACTTAGACAATAGTTTAGAAGACTACAGCGACCCCTTCAGACGAGGATGCCGAAGTAAAATTGGTTGTTTCATTATGGCATTCAAATGTTTACCTGTCACAATGCATTAAAATTTTACATACTGGTACATTTACATGTACAAACACACCATCAGTGAATAATCTCAATTTAATTGAAAAATAATTTTATTGTTAGTCAATTTCATCTGAGGTGTTTTCAGGCATGCGAGGCAGAGAAAGAGATGAAGGGAAGGCAAAGCATGGAGCAGTAAGATGGATGCAGAGGCTGGACTTGGCCTGGTGAAGGTTTGTACTTCCAGTCTGAACTGCTTCCCGGTTTACAGCACAAAGACACTTCAAGCCTAAGGACACAGACACTCATTTGTTGTCATGGAAAGAAGCCTCGAATGGCTCAAGAGTGCGGAGAGAAGGGCACATCTTGGTCTGGTCACCTTCCAATTGCATTTCTCAAGGAAAAATAAAGTTACTTGAAAAGTAGTATATAGTAATATAGTGACCTCCTGCTAATTGCACAATAGCGAAAATTCACAATTAATTGATGCTCCCATTATTGTTTCTAATTTCCTACCTGCTGACACTTTGCAAGAACTTCCTCTCATCTTGATCAAGACACATAGCAAAGGTTGTCCCACCTTTCTCGCTGCTGATCTCAACTCTGTTGACGTTCACCTCTGATTTAGAGGAATGCTACCAGAGAGTGGGGAAGAGATGTGTTATTTTCAATACAAATAAAAATCAATAAAATGTTCACCTGGCTGTTGTTCCTTTTAGACTTGGGGCAGTGTTTCTTTGTGACTTCCGTCACGGAGAGCAACAAACTTTCACTTCTAGACTCTTTCGAGACAGGATTGAAATTCACTTCAATATGTTCCAACATTCAAACTGTTTTTTTTGGGTAAAGATTAAATGTGGCACACCTAAATGTTCAGCTTTACTGGAGGCTTTGTGAATATTTATGGATGTGCAAAGCATTTCTCCTTGGATCCATTGACCCCTTCCACTGCAGGCCACCTTGCAAACACAAAAGAATTATTTGAAAAGTAAAGCGGCTCAATCGTATCGAATCATAATCGGTTCCATTTTAGCACCTTATTATAGGCGACACTGAGTGTTAAAGGCACAGCCTGGCTCTCTTCATCAATTCCAAACCTCTTACTGGCAGCACCTGCGAGAAGAACAACCTGAATATTTGTCAAGTGTTCCAACGTCTGCTTCTGGATGTCACGGTGTGACTCACCCATGGTCTTCACTGCTCTGGTTGCAGCCGTATGTCCAAGCTCTACGGAATGAATAAATACTTCACTTCTCTTTTCTCCGCCGGCCAGGGTCATCTGTGAAGACATAAAGAAATGAAGAATAACAAAACTACTACTAATGTCCTATCTCTGTGACATTTTCTACCAACCTCAGCCTGGTAAAGTTGCACCAGGACAGGTTGGTCCGCATGTCTACAGTAGTAAAGAACCAAATCAGCCATCAAGGGAAGATGCTCCTCTCTGCCATTGTTCTCTGGGACACCTTCTTCCTTCCAAGCAGGCTGCACCACAGGAATCCCAAAATCAAACTTAAAATATTGCATCCCGTTTTTCTGGATGCCTGTTACAATTATAATTACAAACCTGACAAAGGACTTCCGAGGAGAGACTGAGGAGACTGTGGACGCTTCGATCGTACCAGGGATCCATCTTTCCCAACAGCTGGGCTAAATCTGTGGTGCTGCCATCTCTGGAAATAACTTTAGGCTGCCGACAAGATTTGACGGGCATTAATAACATCGGGTACCAAATGTCGGTGATAAGGAGTAAGAAGTAAACGGATCTCACCGCAGAGGGAACTTTACTTGATGAGTGTCTTTCTCTGTGTTTTCTCGTAAATGTCCTTTTTGAGGGAACAAAGTAAAATTGCAATTTGCACATTGTGGTGAGTCGGGGACATTTGGTTTCTTTTTGCTGGAGGTCGCTGTAAGCCCTCGCCAGTCGTCCGGCTTCTCTGTCCCGGCCGAATACGACTACTCGCACTAGTATAGCCGCCGCCTGCGCCGTATCGATTTCGTTGCTGCTCAGGATTGGCCTTCTACGGATACAGAGATGCTTTTGCGGGAAGAGAGGATCTTCACCGCTTTCAGGGCAGGACACCGAAAATGTACGCAGAAGTTGATTTTGGTTCGATCCAGATTGTTTGAGGTGTGTCCCAAGACTGCGTGGGTTCTTGAAAAACAAGGAGAAGTGCTCCATGCCTAAAAGGCTTTTGGATTTCTTCTTGGTCTTCTTATACACTTTGACATCACTGAAGTCACTTTCCACAAACGCTGATTTTGTGGACACAGAGCAGTTAGAAGCGAAGGAGTCACTCAAAGAGGAGGATGGCGTGGAGATTGGTTGGTTCTCCAAGCTACGATGGGCTTTGAGGATGACTTCTTCTTTCATATCAACATCATAACAATCATCCTCATCCCTGTTAAGACACACCAGAGGAGAATCCTGGCAGCATTCTTTCATGAGAATATTATTGAGAAAATCTGGAATATGAGGACAAGAAGCTACAGGAGTTAATAAATAAGATTCTGGTAAATCAACATGGTGGCGTTCAAAATGTATCAGTCACCAAAGTTGTCGTTTTCCCAATAGCTGGTGTAACATTTAGGAAAAGGCAGCGTGAAAGTCTCAGCAAACCCTAATGAGATAGAAAGATAATTGAAGTTGACAGACATGATTTACTTTTTGCAGGCCACATAAAATGATGCGACGGGCCCGATCTGGCCCACAGACCTTGAGTTTGACACCTGTGCTATAAAAAGTTCATTCTGTACAGATTATTCTTACTTATTCCTGGGTATGGTATTACCTTAAATAATTAAAATTCTTCATTTGGACGGCACAGTGGTTTGTAATATGGACAACAGTGGTTCTGTCATTGCCATGGCAACCCATCAATAGACAGCGTATTGGGAACCTGTACATTTGTGCTTGGGCTCACAATTCAGCTTCTAGAAAGTGCTTACCAGTATCCAAGTAATCATCTCCAGCTCCGGGGATAAGGTTTTGTCTGAGCCGATGGAGAGTGTGTACAAGATTTTCCCTGGCAGTGCTGAGGTCTTCTGTGGAAGCTGCTGTGTCCATACAGCAACTTACTGTCTCCAGTAGTTGCTCCAACTCAACAGTCTGTTTTTTCTATACCAATATTGAAAGGTTTGTGTTAAGGAAAAAAAAATACCACACCCAAAAGATAATCAGAAGCTTGTTGCTACCTGCAAAGCATCACGCAGTCCCTGCAAGTGGATTTTGGTACCAAGAGCAGCTTGAAAGCTGTGCAAAATGAGAGTGATGGTGATGTCTCGTTTGGACTGATGGCTTACGCTCAGTTGCTTGGAGACCGATTGGACCTCGGGGGGAATATCTTCATCTGGACTCACTAAAATCACAATCCTATACCAATCCATCCCATATACAGAAAGAAAACAATTATCTCTTTAAAGATGCATATTCGGTCTTCATATGTCAGGTTAAACTTACAAAGTTTTCGAGAGTCGGTTCTCGGTGGAAATGCCATGCTCTGTTTTCACCAATCTTTGGAATGATATGCCTGAATCAAAAGTAGATTGATTGTATCTCTGCAAAATGTATCAACAACATACATTCCTCACTAGTGCCTTCTAGTGGTTGAAAGAAACCTCTACAATCGTTATAATGTTGAAAATCATTTTGCGTGTCTTTACCGGGTGCTCTGAGTTCGTTATATATTACATTCAGTAAGCGTTGACAGGCCGTGCAGTAAGGATCTGGCCAGGATAGGAAATTGTGAAAAAGCAGGTAAGCTTCCCATAATACATCGCAATCTGGTTGCAGGTAAGGAGTCTGCGGGATAAGGAAAAAAAAACACAATGATGTAAAATTGTGTGTTAAAAAATCTCGAGATTGTTTGAATGGCAAGAACTCACTTTTAAAAGCGTTGATGAAAATAGGAGCGTAAGAGGCACCACCAGTTCGTACTTACATTGTACAAGTACCTGCAAGAGTTAAAAACAGCGTCATTCCAGTTATTGCGCTGGCCAATTCTGGAAAATTGTGTTTGCTGCTTGAATTTTTACCTCCTTTGTTTTCTTGACAATTGTCTGCAGAAGAAAGGGGAAGTTTTGGGGATCTCTCATCGCCAGTTCCTCCAAACACCAGCGATTCATGCACAGCCCGGCTGATCAGACGGATGAAAACACACAAGCGACTTATCATTTCTCTTTTTTAAGTTTCACTTTGATGTCAGAGTTTTTTGTGCCATCCTTATTTGTTTGCATCCTATTGGTACAGACTGTGCATCAGAATTAAACATCTGTTCATGAAATTAAGTAAGATTAGCAGGGGGGTCACATATTATTGTGTAAAAAAAAAATGACTCCCCCCATTAACCAACATTAATTTACGTCTGTGTGTTATTGATTTTTTCGTGGTTGGTTCTTACCGTTCCAGAGTTGCTTGTCAAAGGTGTTGAATTCCAGGTCACAGAGGCAACGTTCAAGAACGTGCTGCAGACGATCTTCCGTGCATGAATTTTGCTCCATCGTCTACTCTGCGACCGCAGAGAGAGAATAAAAGAAGCAGGCTATTATGATATTAACCAAACTCTCAAATGTATCTTCTTGTCATTACAATGCAGCCTCCCACTTCCTACTCACACAATTGACTCACTTAGTAGCCTGAGCAAGTGGGCTGACTAAGAACAAAAGCCACAACTTCTTCATTTTCATTCAGAAATTGTAGCACCCGACTATCTTCAAAACAGCAACGGAAATGATTGTTCAAACACGACTTACTACTTGATACCAATTTGACAGAAATGATTAAAATGATAATAAAACAAAAGCTACGATGAGAAAAGAACTGGAAATGGAATTGCCGTGAGATTCTGGAGCGTGACCTTTCGGACGTGGGCACTCGTACGGATGTTACGTTATTGTCTCTGTGTGCCAGCTGGGCTTTGGTGTCACTTGACTAGTGATGAATGGCTCAACAAACAAAGACACTATAGGGTCTGCAAACAAAATGCTAACAAACCTGACTTGTGCTCATCAAAAACAGGAAAAAGCCTCCTGCGAGGCTGCAAAATGTGCAATGAGCTATTGTAGTGATATTCCGAATCCTTTCTTTCAGATAAATGCAGCCTTTTAGAAAAAGAAAATGATTTGCCCAAATCATTTGATTTCATTCCATATTAGAAAATACAGGAAGACGATTCATTTCTTTAAAAAATAAAAGTAGTACATTAACTTGACCACAAGATAACGCTGTCCCCCAGCAGTAACTCGCTGAAGTTAGGCCCTCTCCTTTTTGGAAGGGTGAGAGGACCCCTTTTTCTGCAGCCCACCACAGATAGAATGGGGCAGACAGAACCGAGAGGTGGCCAGAGGTGTGACTGACTGAGTGTGGACACACACAGACAGACAGAGAGACTCACAGCCGAGCCGACATTTCATATCACCCACCACCAGAGAGGAGAACATACAAGCCCAAGTTTTTTTTTTGTGTGCGTAAAGCGAGAAGGTTTTTTTTTTTTTTTTTTAAATTAGAGTTAGGATTTTTTTTTCTTGGTAAGACTATCTCTCACTTGTCATAAATATCTTATTTCCAACTATGCTGATGTTGTTTTCTCGTGAAGGAAGAAGTCACCGCAGCGCACGGACTACAATGCAAAGGATTTTGGAGGTTTGGCTCACCTTAGTGACATTCTGCGCCCTGACCGAGAAGGTCTTTGGGGGCTACGGGCTGAGTATGTTTGCTGCCCAGTCTTCCCCTCCAGACCCGTGCTACGACGAGAACGGGAACCCCCGAAGGTGCATCCCCGATTTTGTCAACTCAGCCTTCGGCAAGGACGTGCGAGTGTCCAGCACGTGTGGCATCCCACCAGCCAGATACTGCGTGGTGTCCGAGAAGGGAGACGACAGGACGCGGGACTGCCACACCTGCGATGCGGGAGACCCCAAAAAGTGTCACCCGTCCGCTTATTTGACTGACCTGAACAACCCGCACAATCTCACCTGCTGGCAGTCGGAGAACTATGCGCAGTATCCCCAAAATGTCACCCTTACCTTGTCCCTGGGCAAAAAATTCGAGGTCACCTACGTGAGCCTGCAATTTTGCTCACCAAGACCAGAATCCATGGCCATCTACAAGTCCATGGACTACGGCAAGTCCTGGGTGCCGTTCCAGTACTACTCGACCCAGTGCAAGAAGATGTACAATCGGCAGAACAAGGCGGTGATCACCAAGCAGAACGAGCAGGAGGCCATCTGCACGGACTCCCATACGGACATGCACCCACTGACTGGGGGTCTCATCGCCTTCAGCACCCTGGACGGAAGACCCTCGGCGCACGATTTTGACAACTCGCCCGTCCTCCAGGACTGGGTGACCGCCACCGACATTAAAGTGATCTTCAGCCGGTTGCACACTTTCGGGGACGAGAACGAGGACGACTCGGAGTTGGCCCGAGACTCGTATTATTACGCCGTGTCGGACCTGCAGGTGGGCGGACGGTGCAAGTGCAACGGCCACGCGTCCAAGTGCGTCAAGGACAGAGAAGGTCATCTGGTGTGCGAGTGCAAGCATAACACAGCGGGACCCGAGTGCGACAGGTGCAAACCTTTCCACTACGACCGACCCTGGCAACGCGCCACCGCCAGAGAAGCCAACGAATGTGTCGGTAAGCCAAACTCCCTATTTATTATGATTATTTTTACATTGCCAATAACCTACTCTGAAGTCAAAACTATTGCGTAATTTGGGTCAAATTCAACTTTTTACCCACGGGAATTGCGCAGCAACCTAAACGTGTTTCTACAAAATAAAAACAAAAGCCTGTGTTTGCCGTGCTCACATTTCCAATTAATAGTACTTATCTAAACAAAAAATATTTAATTAAAAAAACACTAGGTTTTAAAACTTCTAAGAAATGACATAACTAAATTATTGGGACTTGTTTGACTCCACTTTAAATTTCCGAGGGTTTTTATAATAATAATAATAATAATAATAATAATAATAATAATGATAAAGCTTCCACATTTGATTGATGAGGATACATTTGATTGGCTTTTAATTCCAGAGGAGAAAAGAAAGAGTAGGATCTAATTTCTAAAACAGCAAGTGCATGCTCCCCAATACTGAAGAGGGAAAGAAACATTGCATCTGCAGTGACAAACTTCAGGGGCGTGTTGAGGAAACGCAAGTACGTGCCATTACAGAACGGACCGACAATTAGGCTGCTTTTAGTGACATTTTATGGCACCTACACAGCCGCCCTTAAAAAGCCATTCAGAACATAGTGGGAGGTCATTTGAATCCTGATTTAAGAGTTCAATGCAAGTGAACATATAGCTGTAATGTTTATTGTTTCAACCAGTGCAAGTTTGGGGGGGGGGGGGCAGTATCAACAAGTCACTACACTGAGCACGGTGAAGCAAAGCTGGAAAAGTAACAAGTAGTGACAATGCGTTGGTCTGCTCAACCAAACAGGACAAGTGAACAAGTTGTTCCCCTTGGCCTCCGCCTTTGGCCTTTTTTGCAAAGGCGGCATGTGAGTGTATTTTACTAAAACAAAAAGCTTGTCACTTGCGGGATCCATCTTGTTGTGTGCGGGAGCCACCCCCCCCCCCCCACCCAGCCCCCCCCGTTTCCACCATCACATCTTTGACCTGCTTGAAAAGTAGTAAATAAGTCCTGAGCTTCTTCATTGCTACAGACAGAAATCAATATCAAGAAGACATGTGGATTTGATGTCATATGATGACACGGGTCGTGGCTCAGGCAGCTACTTCATATTCTCCCCATGTGCAGTGTGGCAGTGACCCCCCCCCCCCCCTTCCGACTGCCTGGCCTGACGGATGGGCTGCAAAGGCAACTGTGTGGGAAACTCCTACTTGCCAAGTGGACACTGTGAGTTGGAAACAGTAGCACGTATAATTCCGCATTATATTTCTACCGTTATAATACTTTGTAATTGTAGCTGCACCTCAGCTCAATGGACAGGTGAGATGTTTTCAGTCTGCTTGACCCATCTAAAAAAAAAACTCGATTGTGTCAGCTACACTTGAACAGTCCTAAAATAAAAAGGAGGTATTTAAAAATATGGAGCATTTTGGGGATGGATGTGGAGCATGTTTGCTCATCAAGCAAAGTTTGGAGAATCAACAGTGTCACGCGGTGAGTCTTGAAAGGCAAAATAACAAGAGCGCCTTTTTCAAAACACTGCATTCTTTCCTTTCCTCAACAAGCGTGACAGCAACTCGCAGAAAGAAGAAACACCAGCTCGGACACGAAGACTCTTGAGGGCTCCAAGTCGTCAACTAGTCTCCATTTGAAAGAAAATCCGCTAATTTGCTTTAACATCCAAACATCTTTGTCTGCGAAACTGACCACCGCTGATTGTGTTGCCCGCCTCACGTTTGGGTCAACAGGTTTTGGCCCCCGCCAGGCCCGCTCACCATCTGTCTCTCATTTAAGCTCTTTACCATTGGCTCATGTGATGATTGGAGCAAAGGATGATGTCATAGATCTTTGGAGATGATTCTTCATTCGCACCCCTTGTTTCTTCGCTGTGTGCCGGTACCATGGCACAGGCAACCACCACTATTAAATTTAATGTAAGACCACAATATTCACTCAAAGCCCGTCGTTAACACGCAACGAAGATGAGAACTAAATGATAAAAAACAACGACATGTGTTTCTATTGTGGTCCTTTGTTTGTTTGGATCTCCATTAATGACTACAATAGTTTGTTTCCCCTTTGGGTTGGAACATTACAACTTTCAGATGTGCTGGATAAATAGTTCAACCCAAAACAACACATTGGATTTAATAATAAAGGTTACATGAGAATAGGAGTTGTTGTAGTGAAAAGAATATGTGTGAGGGGCGGGAAAAATCGATTCCAGGTGAGAGTAGAGACGTAAAACCTGCACTGGTTGATAGAAAACAGGTGCGAAGCAGGTTGGGGAACATTTTTGCGGCCTCCCAATAGGGTTGAAAGTCACACACCCTTGAAAATCCCATCAGCAGCCGCGTGCCAGTTAGATGGACTGCCGAGTCTCAGTCATCTAGAACATGCCGAAGCTTGAGTGCAGCTCAGGGGTTCTGCAACGGGAAAGTCAAACAATGTGGCGAGTGGAAATGAAGCCAGCAGTGACCTTCACAGTCAATGTCAAGCATCTTTGCTTTTTTCCCCTCCCATGCTTGTGATTTACAACATCGAAAGGGACTTTTTGTTTGTAACCTTCACGGACAGAATTTCTAGGCGCTGCTGAGGCGTTGAAGGGTTCTGGTTTGGTGAGCTCAGTATTACGTCTCACGCCGTTCTGTTGGCTTCATCAAGCTGCGATCTTTAACTCTCGCTGGAGTAGTTTGCGGCCAAGTGTTAAGTTGTGGGCGATGAGAATCACTACCTCCAAATCGGAGACCGTGGTTCTCAGTCGGGAAAGGGCGGGGGGCCGGTGATGAGATCCTGCGCCCAAGTGAAGGCGTTCAAATATCTCGCCGTCTTGTTCGTGCAGCGATGTGTGTTGGTCAGGTACAGTATCTTCTGTACATTATGCAAACCAGCTTAAGTCAAACTAACCCATGCTACCAAAAGTTGGCACTCAGATGTTTTTTTTTTCTGTATACAAAGAACTACGAAACAAAGAAATGTGTTTTGTTGATTTAAAAGAAGAAAAACAATGTGTCCTTTGAGTAAGGGCATACATTCTTGATTCAATTGTTTTCCCTGAGCCCATAATTTAAGACAGAAAAAAAAAAAAGTCATGCAGAACCAGGAAGTGTTTTGACAGCATACTAACAATATCATGTGCTACGATGACCTTTTGCCGCTAAAGTTAAGATTCATAATCTTTTATCCGTAAAGTGGTGTGCCAGTGACAGTTCAAACTGTTTATTTGACATTTTACCGCTGAGATAGCACGTGTGGATGCTTGAGCTTTTGTCCAAAATCTGTTTGCATGGGGGGGCTGACTGGGAAAATCCAGTGTAGCATCAGGACCACCAAGGGAGTGCACATTCAGCCTCTTTGGAAAGTGTGAAGAAGGGCAGGGATGATTAATTGGCCGGTGGTGGGACACGCTTCGTGGCTCAGCTTCAGCCCCCCCCCACGAGCTTACACTGCCCCCCCCGACACAACCGGCCCAGTGTCAGTTCTTGTTTACACACAAAAACACATGTACCAGTGCCACTTTTGGGAACACAAGAACATTATGGTATTGTATTCTAATATATTCTGACATATCCATTGTCTCCGCAGTTTAGAAAATCTTCTCATGTAAAAGTAGCCTTTGAATTTTAGCAATACTGCAGTCTTGCATGTTTTCTATGTCTCCCTGCTGATTCAAATGATCAGGATTGGTATTCAGCTTTCTGATTATCTGATCATTTGAAACAGGAAACAGGTGTCTTGTTGCTGGGAGACAAAAAAAAAAAAAAAACATACAGGACATGAGAATCAGGGTTGAAGACCCCTGGACTACATTATTGCTGGCTTAAACTGTCAAGAGGCAAAATTCAAAATATTTATTTGACAAAAGGCAAATATGACTGATGGAAGTACTTCAAAGTCCAAAACAATCTCTGGAATGAGCTTGAATATTACAAATGGTGTGTGGATGAGGCTTTTAATGCGTCCATGTTTGTTTTGCTGACCTTAGCTACCAAGCAGATGGCTCACCTTGGCTCTCACAGAAAGACAACAGAAAGTGTCTCTATCTGACACAGTTTCCGCTTTCAGGAAAACCTTAACTGCTGACGTAAACCCCGGAGAGGACCTCGTAGAGCGTTTCGGTTGCGTTTGCATTTATTTACACAGACATCGAGGCCCAATTTCTCATGATAGAGAGTTGAAGATAAAGCGAGGTGTCTGGTTCCCACTTCGGCTCACCACTGGGAAAAATAATGACCTCAGACGGCGCACGGAGACAATACATGGAGCGTCTGGGCTTTTTTTTTTTTTTTTATGTCGTGGAGTGTCAGGATTACATCTGAAAAAAATAAACAGGGTATCCGCCATTCATCATCCTGAGAACACTAATGAATGATGACGTGATTGCGATGCTGGGTGAACTTTTAATACTTAACATAAGTCGAAAGACAATCAGTAGCAATGTAGCAACCGGTGAAGAGCTTGCCAAGGTTGAACTGTCTTTTGAGGGGAAACAAAATAAAAATGAGCAGAACACTCGGTGGTTCGTGCGAGATGCTGATGCGTAACATGACAGGATTCGAATTGGATGACTCAAGCAGTTAAGAAATAAAATACCAAAATTTCTCAAACAATCTGTCGTGCCTCACAGTAGACATTTGTTTTTCAGTTGAGGAACAATTTCTAACGTGGACTTCCACCTCTTGTAGTAATGCAATGGAACGGAATTAACTTCAACTTACGACCATCAAATTTCCACAACGAAAATCCCTGTCTTCATCGTTCGATGATACTTTACGAGTAAATACATCTGTTTTTCTAACTCTGATGACATCATCGGAGGATATTTACTTACCGTTTGAATTTTGGAAGGATCCCCCTAACAAAACCTTCTGTGGAAAATAAGTGTAGTGACGGTCCCTTGCTTTCAGGGAACAGCAGGGGGGGGGCTTCATGCTGTAAACTCCCACCTTTTATGTTCTCTTTAATAATGTTGACGGGTCACTGCAAAGGTTGCCAGAAGCTGGTGTGATTCAGGAAGAACCAAGCCTTTTCCTCTTCAGCTTGTACCAACGTCCTGGAGGCCACCTAGCAACCAGAACAAACTTTGGAGTTGAATGGACTACCTCTGTGATGTCAACTCACTGTTTCCATAAAAACAATCGGCGGCCGTTAATTCCCTTACTTTTTCCTTCCTATCTGGACAAAATCGACTTCAATCTGTCATCCTCTTTCAACTCCCACTTTTTTTTTTTTTTTTTAGTTCAACGTGCGAGCTGGGAGAAAGTAACACATACCATAGTCCCAACTCACGTCTTTGCATGTATCTAATCTTACCCACGATTAATCTTTCTGTCTCACTTTCTGCCCTCTGAGTGAATATAAAATGGAAAAATAAGCGTTATAACTGGAGGTATAGATTTAATGCACACATAGGAGAGATTTTTGACACGGAGATCTGGACTTGTTTGAAATAGATCCATGGAGCAAAGAGCAGAAAAGCATAATAAACATGCCACCACAATGTGGATTTTCATCTCGGTGTAATGATTTACAGCCCAGTGGCTTCCTAGCTCCTTTTTTTTTTTTCGACACAAGGGAACACAACGCGTGCCGGAGTGTTGTAATAACCTCCCTGCTCAGCGAGAAACATTTGGACCTTCGCCGAACATTGACCAGAAAGTTCTCACTGATGCTTGAATGTTTTAGCCCAAAAACCAGCAATATATTTTATTTTTAGGAGAAATGTATTTCACATCACATTTAGGGACATTAGAAGTTGCATCTGCATTTTGAGGGCATCCAGTTTTAATAAAAACATTTTTTTGTCGATTTGATTTTAGTTTAATCGTGTTTTTTATGTATCCCTGTGCTCATCAACACGGTCCCTCGTGTCTACCAATCAGCTCATTCAGTCACTGCTGTCCTGTTTAGGTGTTTCTTGTTGTCTCATCAGTTGCTATGTATTTAGTTCCTGCTTGCCTTCACAACTGGTTGGTTAGTCGGTTAGTCGGTCGGTCGGTTCTTTGCTTGCTGTCTCGGTCATTGTAGTTAAGTCGTTTCATGCTAAACGTTTTTCCCTAATGTTTGGTTTATGAAATCAACATAGGATATAGACATTGCTGAGCACTTACTAGCAAGTCTATCTATCAAAAGTGATAAAAAAAAAATCAGTAGGCAGCAATTCATTCTGCGTTAGTTACACTGCATACTTTCCTGAAAACTAAAACTGTACATACAAAAAAAATAAAAAAAATTCTAGTATGCTTACATTTATGCATGAGCCAAGCAATACAAAAATGTCAAATTATTTATTATATCCACCCCAGAAATATTATAATCACTGCTCAGAAATGTAAGTATTTTCACGCCGATCAATTGACAAACGGGTTGTTACCGTTGTCCACAAATCTCCAGCTAAGCATAAACTGCATTGCCTAATGATGCATTGTGAGCACTCATGTCATTTCATGTCACCAAATGGCATCCACACGCTGGTTATGTCCAAGCAGTGCATTCCGCCTTTGCCCAGCAACGGGGGCCTTTTACAAGTGTGCAAAAAAGCACGAGTCTGCTTGATTGCTCTGCTAATTGAGAGCTTTGCCCGTAAAGATGAGGAACGCCTCCCGTGACATCGCCAGTCAATGGAAAGCTTTCAGTTTGCCAGTATTCAGCGATCAGGGTTGAGTTGCTGGCCTAAAGATGACCAAAGGATGTTTTCAAGCGCAATTTGTTACCCACCAATTCTATTGGAGGTGAAAAGTCCAGCAAATCTACAAGAGCTGACTTGGACATGGTTGACTCTTTAAACCCAAATAAAACTCCTGCATGACACATTTTCTATTCTATTTGCTAGGAATTTGGATCTTTTGAGTAGATTTCTATATTTACAATCACCCAAAAAGCATACCCAAGTGCATCTTAAAAATCATGTGAAATTGGATTTATTGGTGAAGTGTGGATGATACAATTCCGATTCACATTTCAGATACACATGATAGTAACTGTGGCCTTTTTGAATTGCACAATTGATTGAACTCACCTACCTCTTCAGAGGACCCATTTAAAAAAAAAAAAAAAACACCCACATATACCCAACTGCTCTTATATAAACATTGTATAATCTCAATGTGATGGTCAGTCACAACCTTTTAAAGTAAAGTACATGTGATCCAATTTCACTATAAGTGGGCAGACTAAATAATACACATTGCATTGATTGTTCAATCTCTCATCAAACTCACAATAAGTATGACGGATTGGTGAAAGAATAAAAACAGAATTCCATCCAGAGTAAATACATGACTTAAAAACACCTCACAGATCATCATGTAGGAACATTTTTTCCCATCCATAATTGCTCTCTCATCTCTGGATGGAGTGGAGAAAAAAAACGCCTACACCAAAATGTGGGATTTGTAATTTCCATCTAAAACGCGCAACCACCCCGAGTGGCTTCTTCACTAAGCCTGATAGATGACCCTTGAACATAAATAGAATGGAATAGCATTGCTCCAAGAGGGTCCTTTTTTTTTTTTTTTTTACTAAATGAAAGCAGAACTTGTGCTGTAGTATAAATTCCTCATCAAAGGTATAACCTAAAAGTTAGCACACTTAAGCTACTACAGTGCGACAACGATGCTAAAAAAACAACAACATAAAAAACACAAACAAATAAATGTTACACCTCCCACATGCTTTAAAATACTTTAACTTATTACAACCCATATTTTAAAACACATACTACAATACATACTACAATAAGAGTTTCGACTGGATCCATAATTAGATGCCACGTGCTCCGACGTGGCATCGGGCTTATCGGCATTCACGTTATTGTCGCTGCTGGACAACTATTGCGGTGATTGTGTGAATGAGACAGCGCAGCGCTCTCGACAAGAGCCTGGAGACAGCTGCAAAGATATACTTATTAATCTCCTGACGCTCTCACACGTTTAGAAAACCCTGTTAGGGTGACAAAGTAAAAAAAAAAAAAAACAGTGGCAAGTCTCAAGTCAAACTTTGTTTCCCTTTTAGAATAAATAATATCAAAATCATGATATAAGATAAATGCTTTTTAAATATGAATAATAATTCTCGATTCCTTCCGTAGTAACCAGCAGGATTGTTCTCTCCTGCCCAACCTCCTCCACTCCCACCCCTACTTCCATTTCCCTCTCACACACTTCCCTTAAGTGGAGATAACATCTGGGATAAGAAAGCAGTAAAGAGCAAAGAGGGAAAGGGAGGGGTGAGTGTGCATGTGTGTGGTGTGTGTGTGTGAATTCTTAAAACCGTTGTGTGTTCGATCAGCCTCAGGGAGTGACCCATTGGAGATAAGCTTGTGACAGCTGCCAAACACCTCTGTGTGAGTGTGTGTGCATTAGTTATGCCCCCCCCCATTTAAGGAGGGGTGCATGCATGAATCCCCCCGCCACCTGCCGGCTTGAATCCCCTTCTGGCAGGTGTGAGTCCGTTTGGATATGATTCCGAGCCCTGATGATTGTGGAGCATATGTGACAGTGTTATCAGCAGCCAGCATCTCCATGCAATAACATTAAGACATGAGGCACGCCGATGGTGGAGATTAGCCAAATGTGAGGAAACGTGAGCCCAGCCTAGATGAACGGTAAACACCGGATTTTGGCTGATAAGAGAGAAAATGATGACAAAACATGGCAGGAGCTTCACTGGAGCTATAGAAGTCATTTTTCCTAGAAATAATATTTTAAAATTCATCTTCAGCACATATTTTGATTGTATTCTGACCAACCGATCAGATGGTAGAAAATTGTTGACATCATTTTTCAGTCACTAAATAATATACCTTAATAATATTCTTACAGGAAGTGTCAGACAGGACAACGATATTAATAATCTTTTACTGATAACCTAAATCGGTTAAAAGAAGGAAAATGAGCTTAGAGGTGAAATGAGTAAAAATCGTAATGATAAAAAAAATCAAAGAATAGAACAGTCTCAGATCTTGGTGAGAAAGGAAGTCTCTTTTCCTGCCAGGGGTCAAAGGTTAAATTCACAAGCAGGTGGCAGAGTACCAGGATTTTTTTTTTTCCTTTATAGGTTGTTTTATTCCCAAGGCCGGCCATCTGTTTCGATAACGGCCTTCTGCCTCACTCGTTTACATTTTTACATAGACTATATATTTTTCCGAAAAACAAAGGAAGCTCGTTTTCCAGCTCCGGTTGTGCTGACATGAACCGCTAAATTGTCAAGATAAAAGTTTTTGGTGTTGAGCGTTCATGGCCTGTGTTTTATCCATCAGCCTGCCACTGTAACCTCCACGCTCGTCGCTGTCGCTTCAACATGGAGCTGTACAAGCTGTCGGGTCGCAGGAGCGGCGGGGTGTGCCTCAACTGTCGTCACAACACGGCGGGCCGTCATTGCCACTACTGCAAGGAAGGTTTCTACAGAGACATGAGCAAATCCATCTCACACCGGCGAGCTTGCAAAGGTAAAACTGAGAACCTGAAAGACATTTAAAACGGTGTTGAAAAGTCATAAAAGGGGGGCTTATGAGGTTGTCATCGAACATTAGACATTCAAAAAATTCCTGTAAAATAATCCCTTTTTTATTCACTTCCCACTCAATACACTAAAGACTCATGCTTGAGGCATTAAAGGAATTCTTTGGAATAAAGGAGCCACCTGTCTCTGCTCTGGTGAACTGACCCATACGACCGCAAAGCTATTTGGGGGTCCCTTGTGAAAGACTGACAAGACAAACATAACAAACACAAGCTGAGGTGTGAGCGGATTGTGGAACTCGCTGACTCATCATCTATTCATACCTGACATAACACACTGACGCAGGTGCGGGCGCAGAGGTCAAACTGTAGGGTACCGGGGTCAAACTCAAGGCCCGGGGGTCAGATCCAGCCCGCCAAATCATTTTATGTGGCCCGCAAAATCCTGTGGGTCGATTCAATGTTTCTTGTGAAAATACCCAAACTCTTAATTGTATTTCCTTTTAATAAGAGTGAGCTATTGCAACATTTTTGTAAATTGTTGAACTTTTCTTTCTTTTCTGTGTGTTGTGATAATATCCTCCCGTTCATTTCTATTTTAGTCATTAATGGCCCCCACGAGGGAAATCATTACTCCGATGTGGCCCGTAACAACGTTTAAAAAGCTATTTGTCACAGGCGTGTTTTGTGTGGCCGCAATTGTGCTCGAGCATAAACATTTAATTTCCAACAATAAAATTTATTAAGATCCATTTCTACATCAAAAGAACAATGTCAAACATTATTCATTCATTAGGACATCAAATGCTAATTATCTCTTTTTTTTTTTTCCGGTTCTGTCATCCCATAAGATCTCATCGGACTGAAATGAAAGCCAAGGTCCTCATGACCGGCACATAAAAACATCTCTTACGTCTTCTAAACACAGTAATTGGATCACTTTACCGCACGTGGTAACAAAAAGCTTGATAGATCAGCCACACTTCGGAATGGTCCTTTGCAGCATTTTTTTTTTTAACCTTGCCAGTCTAAACATTTTCACACATTCAAAGAGGCGTCAGGTTAATGCAAGAGAGGTTGATGATGTAGTGACACCCATTGAAGTCTTTCTAAACAGTTGGATCAGTACCCAGACTAGATGAAGATTTTGGAGCTAACTGGGAGCTTGGGGATGAAAGCCAAACAGCCTGATTGCTGCTTTTTCTCCTCAGGTGACCAACCTAACATCATTTAAACAGCTTATATTTATGATTCAAATCAGCACACTTTGCTGTGCCAACACAGCTTGGGGGAAGTCTGCTTTTTTTTTTTTTTTTTCTCCCCCAATCCTCAATTTTTGGCCAACTTGACATCTCAGTTAAATGCAATTGTAATGATGTGTCTAAAAAATTGATGCATCATCAAGCACAGTGTAAGCAGTTCCATCACATTTTATAACTACAGTTTAAAAGTTTAGGGTCACTTCGAAATGTTCTTATTTTTGAAATAAGAACAATTTATATCCTATTATTGTACTTTTTTAGTTTTTTTGTGTGTGTAGTGAGGTAAAAAAAAAAAAAAAAGTCAAATTGTCAATGCAACACTCAATGCAACTCAAAAAT
This sequence comes from Syngnathus leptorhynchus, assembly GCF_054491065.1. Lineage (NCBI taxonomy): Eukaryota > Metazoa > Chordata > Actinopteri > Syngnathiformes > Syngnathidae > Syngnathus > Syngnathus leptorhynchus. Next base: position 7,560,047 of record NC_141210.1, on the reverse strand, counting down.
CTGGTTTTAAATTTCAAACACTCTTCCCAGCTAACCGCTTTAGCAGACTTTGAAGTGTGTTCCACTCAGCCGTGAACGGGAAACATAATTCAGCCAATGTTTGTGAGGGATGTCTTTGCCAAAAAAGCTTTGCACTGGAAACTCAATCTGAAGCGCACACCGAGTGTCTGATCAGAGACAGACTCCAACTTGCATACATTTTGAAACACAAGAAATACGGTGTGAAATGCTTATCACAATCAAGTTGTTTTCTTTCTCTTGCCACTCATGAGGGGGTTGGAGGGAAGCTGGGTAATTTGCGCTTTCAAACTGCTGCGAGGCCCATTTCCTCATCTGTGAAGTTACTGAAAGAGAATAATTTCTCATTATTAGGATTACTATTTAATTATGGAACATTACAGTTTTATGCCCAGTGTTAAGAGTGAGCTAACTGTGCACATGTGTGGAGTTGGCTTGTCTTTAAAAATATAAATTGAAAAATATATTCAAGATAATAATAATCTGTTTTTATATTTAGGAATGAAATACGATGACACAGATATCGTCAGAAGACTATAAAAATCTCATGACATCATCCGCGCCACAAGTTAGATCAGCTTTTAGTGGGTTTAAAATCAAGTCAACCAAATTCCCAATTTGCACAAAAATGAAGATTGCTCTTCTGTCTCAACTATATTGTGTTTCCCAGATCCTTAATGTTATTTCCCGCCATTTTATTTCATTTGCTCGCCCCAGCATGCGACTGCCATCCAGTTGGAGCTGCAGGGAAGACGTGTAACCAGACGACAGGGCAATGCCCTTGCAAGGACGGAGTCGCGGGAATCACCTGTAATCGATGCGCCAAGGGTTACCAGCAGAGTCGCTCTCCCATCGCCCCCTGCATCAGTAAGCCACTTTCATTTTTATAAAGTACAGTCAGACGAACGGAAAGCCATTTTACAGTGAACGGATACTTGTCCAATGATGTCATGTAATTATTTTTAAAACAGCAGTCAGACGCAAACATTTAACATGTCAGGGTAAAAGAAAACCTCTAATCACTGTCAATTAGTTTTCCCTACTTTTTTTTTTTTTTAAGGTCTTTTTGTTATTTTGTGAGCTCACTTGTGCATGAAACGTGCAGGAATGAGGCACAGTATTAAGTGGTCATTTCACAAAATGAAAATAGTCTCCAGATTCATACATATGTTTAATAACTTTCTGTGTGGTCTGTTACTCGTACACGGGTCTGTGGTTGGGGATCCCTGCCTTAAAGAACTTGATTAATAACTGAAATGTTCTAATTTGGAATCTAAAAGTCTAGTACCAGTTAGGACTAAACCAATATATATATATTTTTTTCTATAACCAAGTCTTTGATATTATTGACAGATGCTTCATTGTGATGAATTTAATAGGTGGCAACCTTATTCATGGTATATGATTAACTTTAATGATTAATGATGACAAGCAGCACCATGACAAATTGGCAAATTGAGGTTTGGAACTCAGCTCAGACCTCCTCTGTGGAGTTTGCATGAACAGTGAAGAAAGTGTGAGAAAAGTAAAAAATAAATACAAAAAACATTGCCTTAAGAATTGCCAGCGAGCTCCTTGCTAACAAATAATGGGAAACTCATTTAACGTCAATGTTTAACACAGATAATTGCTCTTTTAAAACCATTTGAGCAGCAGCTATTTGAACACAAATGGTGGCGCAACACAGGTGGACAAATCATATAGGAATACTCAGATACATTATTTCTCCTCTACAAAATATTACAACAATATACGAAGTAAAAAATGACTTGAGATACATGTGTTTTAAGTTACAAGCATGAACACATAACAAATTCGACTTGTATCTCAAGGTATCACTTTACTGTACTACAATGGTGCTATTGCAAACAAAACACTCACCCTGAGAATTTATTACCCTCAAGAAAACATCTGGCCTGCAGAAATGAATGTCCTATTATAAATAAACCACAGTGATTCATCCAATTGTAAATATTTCTCCGCTGAATAAACGCACCACCATTAGTCGGCTGCTATTATTTTTTGTAACAGTTTTACGAATCAAAACGACTTTCCTTTTTTCTTGAATTTGAAACCAAAATATGCACCCATCTGCTTCAGCAAACAACTTCAAATGCTTTTTTTTTTTTTTATCCCTACAGTCATCTCTTATTATTTTTATATCCCGTTCCATTATTCTGGATAGATATTTGAATGTTTCAAACCAAAGCCTGGATAAATAGAAGCGTTACCACTCACCTAACATGGCCTCGTGCGTCGTTAACTGTACGTCTCACGGTGAATCCCCAGAATGCTTCCAAAAAAAATGATGGCTGATAGTGTATATTTATTGGCTGTGTCTGCTGGCTGCAGATTTCAGGTCTTCACATCACACTGAGATAAAGATCACTGGTAGCTGCTGTTTTTATCGGGAAAAAAAAAAAATCCCCAAAAAATCATCAGACTGATATTAATAGATAAGTCACATCTGTAGCCACTGAAAACGTTCGCCAATGCGGTTTCCATTCTTATCGTGAAGTAGAAAAACAGAATCGACGTGGTTCTCCCATCAACTCCAGTTTGGCTTTCGGCACCTTGAGCAGACAACAATCACAGACAAAACTCATCTCGTGACAGATGATTAAGACTTGGCGTATGTCGGAATCAGCTGTCATTAAAAAGACATGGGGTTGAATCCCAAAGGTGTTCATGTACGATGTTAGATATGTTACATATGGTCCGAGTCAGGAGAAAGTGGACCCTAGTGAACAAAAACACATCATTGTCTTAAAATGACAATTAATGAGCCTCTTCCTGTTTGCACCGCAGAGATTCCAGTTGCATCCCCTACAGCCACTTACAGCGGCTACGAGGAGACATCAGGTCAGTTACAAGGCAAAGTTTCTGCAAATGGCATTTTGAATTTCATGATCAGTTGTATTATTGCTGCATTTTTCATAGATTTATGGCTTCCCCTGGAATTTTTTTTTCACGAGTCCTCCTTTTTATTAAAATGACAATTACCAAATACAATGTGATGGTGTTCTCGCTCCTCACCGTTAAAGCCCATCACTGATGTCAACTCCAGAGAGTTTTTTTTTTTTTTTTTTTTCACGGCTCCCTGCAGCATCATTGCTTGTATTCCCAGGCCGCACAGCAACCCCCCCCCCCGGGGTTTGAACCTTAATCTGATTACATGCTTCATTTGCACCAGTTTGTATTTCAATCAAGGCTTACTGCAAAGCCCAGGCTGAAGCGATTGTTCATTTACTCTGACAAGAGTCACCATGCGGTGACATAAAACCATGCCAGTATTTACCCATCGCTTTAGTGTCATTTTTTTTTTGCCAGTGACTTCTTTTTTCATGGCTCATTAAGTTAAGACCCTCTCCAAATGTTTTGTTTACAAACTTGCCTGAATTAGTTTGACAATGAGCAGGAAAGTTTATAGAAGCCCCGGAGGCTCCGCCCACAACATGGATACCTGGTATTAAATAATTGATATTTAACAGTTTTGCATTTCCGGCTGGGACAGTGTGAAGCTTGGATTGATTATAGCCACCACCCTCCAAATTAGAAGCCGTGTACGAGCTCCAGAATGAGCGTGACGCTGCCTCAGAGCCACACAATGGGGGCGTTTGTCTTCCCAGCAGGAGATTGGACCTTAATGAACGCTGCGGGTGTAATGGCTCAAAGTGTGCAGCCATTTCTCTGAGAGGGCGCACAGTCAGTGTCGCCTATCAAAGTGGGGGTGTGATGAAGCCCCCCCAGAGGCCAGCGGCAGATAGAGGGCCCCAACCGCCTTCTTTCTTACATTCACATGGAAATGAGGCATGCTTGATATGGACTAGTCAAAATCATTTACTTTGGGATTTCCGTTTTTTTTTTTAATGAACCCACCACCTGAGAAAGCGGCATTTCACTCAAAAATGCATCCTGAACATTCGATCCTCATCTCACAAACCGAATGACTTTTTCTTTTTTAAGAGCGAGGTAAGGGGCGTTTTTTCTTCCTCCATCATTACCCAGGCAACCTCATTCAAACAGAGTAGAATGGAGAAGAAAGGGGACGACTGGACGGAGAGCTGGAAGAAATAATGAAGTTTGTCCATATTCAGGCAAGCTGAAAGGTCCCCCCCCCCCTCCGCTCTCAACTGCTTCAGCTTTCCCACCCCCCCATCAAAAAAAAAAAAAAGGGAGCACAAGTCTTACGACTCAGAGAGAGCAAGAGCTAGGGCAACACTAGTAGATGATCTGCTTCCAATTTGTGTCAGTCAGTGGAAAGTGGAAAGAACAAATGATTTCAATTTTAGTTTTTTTTTTTGCCCTCTGGTCCCACCACCAGCTCCCTCATTATGAACATTACCTGGCATGGTGACAAAAGCAGCAGTCATCTTTCAAGCCTGGCATAAAATGCCAAGTGTGCATAAACTGGCGACTCTTCAGACATGAATTAAGTCTGTGCAGAAGGAAAGAAAATTCAGCCTCAGCAATTGTCACATTATTGTCCTTCTCTCTTGAGATGATGTGAAGATGATGTAAAGACTAACCTCACTTCCATTGAACCCACATTTTTTTTTACATTATCATTACATTGTGACCTAAATGAAAAATATTAAAATGGTATATTTTCCTTATTTCCAGATTGTGAATCCCACTGTAAAGCTTCCAAAGGGAAAATGAAGATCACCATGAAGAAGTACTGTAAAAAAGACTACGGTGAGTCCACGACGTAAAAAATGCGCTGCCGCGGATGTTAAATGTCTCGATTCATCAGAGCTGCGCAGTATCCACACCCTGGTGCTTCTCTGCGACTGATGACTTAAACAGTCGTGATGTGGATTCATCTGTACTCACATCTTCTCTCTCTATGATTTTATAGTGTGCGTTCTGGTATTCATCATTTTATAAGGACAAAAGTCTGTTTACTCTGTGACATCATGGGAACTTTTTACAGTGTGGGGACCCAGAATCCGGTCCCCATAAGGGACGATTATGCGTTTGTGTGTGAGCATGTGTGTGTCCGGTCCCCATAAAGGCTGATTGCGCATTTGTGTGTGTGTGTAACCTCAATCTTGCCGAAACACAAAACTGGTGATAAGGAACGAGGGCAGCAGCACAAAGTGAAGCAAAAAAGAAATGCACCAAGCTTGCAAATCCAGACAAATAGCAACATGGCTTCCTCGCACAGAATTCGGATTACACACAAACAAATAAAGACATCTGAAAAAAAAAAAAATGTTTGGGATCAAATCAAGAATCCATCCAAAATGATATGTAGGTCTCCAGCGACTTTTACCAGATGTTGTGTATCGAGTAAGCTTTTGCTATAATCAACATCCTTAACCAGAAGTTCTTGCTGGGAAGTGCGGTCATCACACACAATCGTTTTGCGTCTATCGTTGAGTATTTCATTTGATATGATGACAATCATTGGTGAAAAGAATTATTGTTTGGAAGGAAATGTTATTTCTGGAGCGTCATGGTCATAAACCAAAACCTCCATGTTTTATTTAAGGATATACCTTATCAGTCAGACTAAATGAGTAAACAAACAATGGTTTCACAAAGGGACTTTGAAGTGCTGTTTGGTAAGCAGTACTGTGGTTCTGACTTTAACAATGGGCTGTGGGTTTGGGTTCATTTGAAAAAAAATGGACAAAGCAGGAAGCATTTCCACACAGGAGGTTTTAATAGAAAAAAATGAAACGATTGTCGGTAAACCTGCTTTTTGATGCCTACAGAATATAATATGATTGTTGATGTTGATTGTAAGAGGATGCTTTAACGTTTAGTTTGAATTTCAGTTTTGAAATCATTCAGGGAGACTCCGACATTTCCTGCTGGTGTTCTCCCGGTTCTTTTTGAAGGAATGATCTTTGCTTACCATGCATTCCCATTCTTTTGCCTTTAATTCATTTCTCAGGCCTGTCGCTTTGCTTTTATTGGTCTCTCCCCGTTCTCCGGATAAAGGTGGGGGGGGGGGGTGCCGCAACCAATGTGTGTGCGTGGCCACGCCGGCCCCCCCAGGGGTCACGGGAAGGGGCCCTCTGTTTAAACACAGTCGTGCACTCTGCCGGCACCGAGCATTCCACGGGGCGCAAACAGGTGTTAAATTAGGCAGACGGTGACGGATTGCCACCTCGGAGAGAAAGAAATATGTCTTGTTGATTCAATTTTTGTTTTTCATCACCGCCGTCGCTACGGAGACGGCCGACACAAAAGGATTATTTTCTCGCTTGACGTCCTCCTCGGCACACACGTCGCCTCCCTCCTTGCGCCGCTCGGAGAACAATGAATCAAAGCCTGCTGTGTTTACCGACGCTCCGGGATGCTGGTCAAAGGCACGGGAGCCCCCCCTCGGCGCTCGGTCGGGTCCCCGATCATTCTCCGGATTGATAACCCAAACGGCGACGGAGGCCTCCCGCTGTAATTAAGCGAGCTCTAATGTCATTAGCCCCATGCCTGTCGATGGGCCAAAACAGTTTAACCCCGGTTTGGCCGCGAGATGGTCTCATTTGGCAGCCATTGTGTGAGCGTTGCGTTATTTCACACTTCCTCCGCCCGACACGTTCTTTGACCCGCCGCTAAGTGAGCCACTTTGGCCACCGGCTATTTAGTTTAAAGCAAGTGGCCGGACGTGTGAGGATTTGTGTATGTTTAAACACAAAGTGAGAATATACTTGAGAGTGGAGGAGTGAAAGATACTAAGAGGAAGCCAGGCTCGGTGCCTGGATGCTGCAGAGAAGAGGGCGCTGTCTCCGGTGGATTCTCACGCTGGGAAGTTGGATGGGGCTCTGGGAGCAGAACCCGGATAGCTGGTGAGGTCGGAACATATTCCGATTCTCCTGGAACTTATTCTGTGGCTGGGAAGACAAATAGTGGCCTCTCCTTCTCCTACCCCCCCTCATGCACCCTTTATGTGTCGGGGATGAAGGAGAGGGCTGTGATTGAATGGCAGGCCTGTGAGAGCTCACTCTACTCAGCCCAACAAACCTTCTTTCTTCTGATATTGTGTGCATTTTGTGCACACACACACATGGAGCACAATGCCCCGCCCCTCCAGTTTACCTCATTCTGGACTCTAATAAGAGAACAGCCAGTGAATTCCCAAAAAGTAATTATATTGAGGCAGGGATGCAAAGAAGTATAGGCAGAAAAGTTATTTTAAAGAGGAATACATTACTTATCCAATTACTTCACTGGAGGTGAGCACAGTGGTGCTTTGAGCTACAAGTTGTTTGATGAACACATTAGGTATCCCTAATAATCTTTCACCATTGAAATAAAACGTTTCTGTTTTTCAGTTAGGAAAATTATTATTATCAAAAATATTATTTAAAAAAACAAATTATTATCATTATTATTTAAATGATGTAATGTTCTTAGAAAAACCATTTTGTCCTTTTTACTGTATAAGATGAGTCAGTCACATCATTTTTTTTTCTATAACACCTTCCAACAAATTGAATCAAAGTCAAAGTCAAAGTCCGCTTTATTGTCAATTTCTTCACATGCCAGGCACACAAAGAGATCGAAATTACGTTTCCCACCGTCCCACGGTGACTAGACAGTACACAACACTCACATCAAATAGCACAAAGAGTAAAAACGAACAGACAAGAGCAACGAATAAGGAAGAAGCAAATAACCCAAATAATAAACAATAAATAAATAAATAAATAGACAAATAAGAGCAGCAAAATGGAGCAAGCGCGCTAACAGCAGACAGCCAGATCATAGCATTACATCAAATGTCGATAAATGTCGATTCTATACACATACAAACTGCTTTGCGTGACTATCTTGAGTGATTTCTTGCCATCTCAACCAGTGTTCTCAAGATTACAATCATTTGCACTATTTTAAATAAATATGAATAACACAGTTCAAATCAAAGCCATATTGCAAGGCACATCAAGGCCAGATTAGCTCCAGGGATTTGTCCCCTCTTGCAGCAATCAAAGTCAAGTGAAGAAATGTTCTGTTTGGCTCTGCCGGCGAGGGAACTTTAATTCTTCTCTCATGTGAAGAATTTATCTGCTGTAGCCAGCTTTGGCGTGAAAGAATTATTATTATTGTCCAAAAAAAAAAATCCTCTTTTACATTCTTCTTTCTTTATTTACATCAGGCACAGTACGTAAATAAATCGGTTTTAATTGTGGGAGGAATTCACCTTTAAGATTTCTTGTGGTGTCATCTCTCAGCTGTTCAGGTGCACGTGCTTAAAGGAGACAAGGCAGGCGAGTGGTGGAAGTTCACCGTCAACATCATATCGGTCTACAAACAAGGGGAGCAACGCATCCGTCGCGGGGATCAGCTGCTGTGGGTGCGCGCCAAAGACGTGGCCTGCAAATGTCCCAAGATCAAACCCGGCAGAAAGTACCTGCTCATGGGTTCGGACGATGACGACTCCCCCGGGCAGAGCGGGGTGGTGGCGGACAAGGGGAGCCTGCTCATCCCTTGGAAGGATCTGTGGGGACGTCGCCTTCGGAAGTTCCAGCAGCGTGACAAGAGGGGAAAATGCTAGAGGGCAAAAAAAAAAGAGAGGGAGAAGTGGAGGGAGATCTCCAATGTGATGCAAGGAGGAAGGGAGGACATACAAAACTGGAATCATGATTCCTAGAAAGATCCAGGTGAAAAGTAAGAGGAGTGACTGAGTGCTGCTGCTCTGAGTTGGGACAAAAGATTTGAAAAGAAAGAAAAAAAGGGTTTTGTGAAGGAGCTCATTATACATATGGTCATTCTGTTTCTGTTTGTCTGTTTGCAGAGTTTGCACCTCATTTTTATCACAATACATCGAAATCCCCTTTTCATCTGTGACACTATTTTTTTTTTTAGTAATTGACCTGAATTGATATGAATTAATTTGACCATTATTGTAAAAATAAGATGCCCAAGTGAAATTGTGATTTTTTTTTTTTTTTGATAGCTGTAGTCAGCTCCTCAAATGCAAACGTTGTTGTCACCTGGGCAGTGTAAAGTAATTTTATGCGCGTATGTAAACACTAGATAGATGATGTCATAGCGTCAACTAGAATAGACATGTCAACCCTGCACTTACTTTAATTAGTTGACTATTTTACAACATATGAAATATGTTCACATGTTTTCAAATGGCATCCAAAATGGGTTTGCTCGATTGTGCCATTTGATACAAACAAATATATATATCTGTATAGTTACATATATGTGATATTAACTGTTGGAAAGTACCACTTGTACAGATAAGAATGATTCTTTCCCCGGACGGATTCTTAATGAATGTACGCATTGCTTTTTTTTGAACGAGAACATTTTACTTTATTAATACCTAACTTGTTTATTTTTTTGTTTTATGCTGTCGGTATAATCACACATTACAGTAACAAGATGGTGAAGTTTTAAATTATGAGCAATAAAAGTCCCCCAGATCTGTATGACTGTATATATTCTATTTGTTTTAATTTTTGTTTTCTTTGCTTAGTGACTGTGCACCGCCACACTATAAAAGATTTGTCTGTGGAAATCAAATACACATTGGCATGCTGAAATCTGGACTTGTAAGAAAAATACAATGATGCCTCGAGATACATGTATAACTCATAATCTTTCCCCGGTGAAAATCAAAGGGCACAATTAATTTGTTCCAGACTGCCATAAAAAATATTTTAGTGGGTTTTTACGAAGGCAAATATTATAGTTTAACATATTGTAACATTCTTGAATAGAATGTAAAGAATTAATCCGTTTTTGGCTCATGATTAATTTGTTGCACCACCCTGTGGTGTTCATTAATTGGCCACCGGGGGCAGTATTACAATGTCATGCAGATGCAAGCAAAAAAGTATTTCACCAATACTGTAAGTAACTGCAGGAATATTCCTCAGTTTTCACAACTAATAAAGATATCTGCATGTGAGTAGTTTATACTGCCTGTCTACATATGTTGCTGCACCATTTGTGTTCAAACATCTGTTGTTTTGTTTCTGCCAAGCTGACCATTTGATTTGTGTCGTGGTTTCCTGATAAGGCAGTCACAAATATTAACAAATTTACCCACCGGTGCATCGTATTTGACATTTAAAATATGCTAACAGCATCTCTGCCATAACAAATGAAACAAAAGTGGTTTTGGAAAAAGATACCTCTGCCCCCCCCCCCCCCACACTCCCAAGATAATATCTGAATTATTGTGTTTCTACAGTGAGTAGTGGTAACCATGGAAAAGGTGGTGTAATGTCTTGTAATACTAATATATTGTTTATCAAAGGAATATATTTAATTGTGTTGACTATTGTGATTTTTTTTTTTTTACTTTGATCATTCTTTGCATTGAATTATAGATGGCTGTAATGAAAAGTATTGACATGTGGTTGCCAGTTGAACAGCCTGATAGCAATGAAAATTAATTCATCTGAAATAAAGCTGTGTATAAAAAAAAAAAAAAGATGAGCCCTGCTGAAATCTGAGTTTTATTTTGAGTCTCCTTGCAATAAATACTGCGTGCATTTATTCAGGACACATCGTATAAGTTTGATTAAATAAACCACTTTTTTGTTGTGCTATAACATTTTGCTTTCTAAAATATAATAAATACTGAGCATGCTTAAGTGAAAATCATAACCACCCGAATTAATATTATTGTTATTATTATTTTAGAAAAATCACTCTCAGGCAAGACAGCTTTAATTCAGAATATGACATTTACAGAGAAAATAATCTGCAAAGCAGAAAAATACAAAAAAAATGTACAGACTTGGAAAAACTGACTTGCTGATAAAAAAAAAAAATTCCCAGAATATAATTTATTAAAACACAAATGTTCTGTTGATTTTTAAAGTCATGTGTGTTCAAGGTAATAACAACAATACATTTAATCTAAACTACAGATGTTCCTAAAGTTCAGACTCAACATCAGTCACTCTACTCATGTGGGAATTTTAAAACAAAATACTGCTTTGTGGATATCTTTCAAACGAGTGTCCATCTGAATTGACAGGATGGTGATAAGCTCTTCCGTGCAAACTACTCAAAAGGGACCAACCTGTTATCCAGTCACCAGGGACACTCAAGCTGTGTTCTCCATTAACTTTAGCTCACTGCTGTTACTGGCAATAAAACATGTTGCGCTTGCTAATAAACAGCCGGAAGCATCAGAAGATACTTTTGGTTTCATCATGAAGGTACACCGTTTTGAAATATTGAAGCACAAATCCGTTTTTGGAACTTTCCACAGCTGCCATTGTCTTTCTGTTAAGGATGAGGCTACACTAGAAAAAAACAAAATCATCAGATTCACAACACAATTGCAAAACAGAAGTACTACATTTTGTAACCCTAAAATACAATTTCACTTTACATTTCCACTACATTATTTACTTTCTCTGTTCTGATGGAATTCATGGCTAACTTAAATCAAATTAAATCCACATCCTATAAATCCTTCATCTTGGATCTTATTGGCTAAGACAATATTATTTTGTTTATGATAGGCATGTGGTGACTTAAGTATTTTTACTGCACTGCACTGTCAAGCATTTGCAGTTTATTTTTACCAGTCAAAGTATAGAAAAGTCCAACTTGGCACTGGTTTAAAGGCGAGAGCTATAAACTCGGTGCAGCAGTTGAGTCCTGCCTATGTAAAAAATGACTATGAATAAAAATAATACATAGAATTGAAGATAAATAATAATAAAATAAAATAATAAAAATGAAGAAAGAAAAACTGGCCCTTGATGAAACAAACTTAGTCGTAATACTTTCCAAGAACTAAAATTTACAACAAAATGAAAAATACATTCATTTATTTTCCATTTTGGAACAATACAAGGGGGCCTTCTCAGATTGTCTTTTAATAATGTAATTAATGTAATTGAGTCATTTCACTGTATTTCCAAAGCATTCTGATGTCAATGTACAATGTTCTAATTGCTATTACTGGGGGCGGTGGGGGCAGTTATCACACTGGGAGGGAGAAAAGTAATTATTGAGACCTGCCCAAATGAGTTTGGCCACAGAGTTGAGAGGCCTGAGATACTTAAGTGGATTAGCTGTTTGGGAAGAAGAAGGGGGAACACCCGAGAGGATCACAGAGACTGATTTGCATCATCAGCCTTAAGCACCGCCGTGTCTAATCCGCATTGCACATCATGTCGAGAAATAAGGCAAGCATCTTTTTCCCATGTGGGTCAATCAATCCGACTTCAAAGTTATTATTGTGAAACTATGACAAATCATTGTCTCATTGTCTGTTGAAATCAAATGCAAATGAAAAGATAGAAGCTTTGCAAACATGTTAAAAATAAATGTCATAAAATTCGGATTTAATTTGCAGTCATATTTTGCTTGCTCCAATTAATCACCGAAACGAGAATATATATCACAATGTAAAATCAAAAATCAAAATCAATATTATTTTAAAAGAGGTTTTCATGTCTGTTTTTTTCCCAAGCCCTCATTTGCGGTCATGTGACACAAAGTAGTGGGAACTAAACATCTTTGGGGACGTAAGGAGGCACTTGATATCGGACGCGCGCGCACACGCATGGCTACGTATAGGCGCAATCGTCCACCAACTGCCTTTGACACCTTTAGAGTCCTCCCAACCCCTTCCCGACTCGTCTTTCAATCAGCAATCCACCCCCCGCAAAACCTCTCCATTTCTGTCTGTCTTTCAATGCACATGGTTCAAAAAGCTTACTACATTGGGGCACAAAAGCTCTTCTTATGCATGGTGGAGAAACCCCACTAGAGAGGCCTCCATCCCAACAGACAGAGAGCTTTCTTCTCATTACCATTTCCATACAGGATTAAGCCACTTGGCTTTTGGATCTTGTGTAGTATATTTTAACCCTCCCCGACTCCCACGTGTATTCTCGAGTCCGGCTCTCGGTTAAACGCGCGGTGAGACAATATGCTCATAAAATAGTTTTCATGTCTATCCTCACGTTAAGACCGGCGTGAATGAAAAATATGTCATTTATCTCCCAAATGAGCCCCGGTAGTCTCGTTCCAGTCTGAACAATAGAACATTAAATGCTATTTATATTTTTTTTTTGTTAAGTAAACATTCCTTGGGGTCTGAGTTGTTTTTATGAGGATGCTTTTTTGTTTTTTATGATTGAATTATGTGAGCTTGATTTATAAATGTTTCCTTTGGAAACCATTTATGGTGAATTAGCATTCTTAAATGGCATCTTGTGTAAAGAGACTGTAAAGTAGTTCATTTGAAGACACCCAACAAAATGATGCAACCAATATCATTTATTAAATAAATTTGCGATCTCAAATTAATGATATTATTTAAAGTCAAGTCAAGTTTAGTTGTAAAAAATAAAAATAAAATAAAAAATAATGTTTAAAAAAATCGGAACTGTACTTAAATAAATTTGTAAAAATGTTAAAATTCATTTGACCTGTTCTTTATATCCAATATACGTTTTGATTTATTTTTTTAATTAGCTTTCCTAGGCTTTGTAGTGTAAAAAAGCTAGCTAGCCTTGGTTGATACGTTTATGCCATCAAGATGATGGGTTAGCTTTCGTGACTGAAAAATGAATTGTGTATGTAAGTGTGTTTTGAAATGCAGGAAGAAAAATCTGTTGAGGTACAGTTGCACACCAATGGCTTGAAATCAAAGTTGAAAGGAATATTATTCCAGGGCGAATACTTGCAAGTGCATGTGAATATGTTTTTCATTCTAAATCAGTGACAAAAGATGGAAAAATAAAAAAATAAAAAAAGGCTATGTGGAATTTTCCTCCTAAATGCTTGGCTCTCCTCCCACCTCGCCGCCTTTCTTCCTTTCCACCCACTCTTCATTGGGATACATTCATATCTGAAATACTCACGGGCTAAAACAAACTCCAGAGTGACTTCAGGGTCTGGGATCTTCAAATAAACCCGGCCCGGGTGTCATGGGGACCAGGAAGTGGAATTAACTGCTATATTAGCTGACCTTCATCTGGTTGTTTGCCGCAATGTGGCTGGCGAGGTCCGAGGCTGGCCTGTAACCACGGTCTCCGGGCCCAACAATGTGGGCATTTCCCTCAGCAGAAAACACACACACACACACACACACACACACACACACACACACACACACACACACACACACACACACACACACACACACACACACACACACACACACACAGGCTTTGGAGTTTACTGAGCAAACAAGAAGAACGGTGCCAAACACTTCTCGCTCCCACATTTCACAATCACTTTTTCTATTGCCATTTTTTTCACCCCAGGCTTTGCTCTTGCTCGTCCATGGAGCTCTGAGAAGCTCGCAGACAGTTCTGGGTCGAGTGTGAGACACAAGTTGTGGGAAAACAAAGCGGTGACCTATGTTGAGATTTAGTGTTTGAAAAAAAAGCATTCACCACGCTGTCAGTATGTCTATAACTCTCGGATTCTTGGTAAATTTTAAAGCTGTTTCTCAACAATTAAATATTATATGTTTGGTTAAGGGTTCCTCAAAATATATTGGATTAATATTCAATGTCAAGTCACAAAAAGTCGTAGCTAACATTGAACAGCTTGAAATTGTCTCCCGAAAACGTGCCGACAGAATGTCAGCAAAATACCAAATCCCAGTGGGTGATGATGATGATGCTGTTGGGTCATTTTGTGTGTCTGACAGAAGGCGCTAACAATTTCATCCTAGCAGGCATCAAAAGCCATCAAAGGCTTACCATCGACGTTAAAATCAAACGTGTCTCGGTCAGTGTAATCTTCACAGGAGGAGGATTTAAGTCAGCCTGTCTGGCACAAGCGAATCGATCACCTAAGAAATCTCACAAACGGGTGTCTGGATAAACATCAAATCATTTTCAAATACTTTTATAAATAAATGAGGTTGCAGGCTGAATTTTGCCACTGTTTTCCGAAACTGTTAGAGAACAATATAATCATTTTTATCGCCTTCAATTTTAAAAAGAAGCCTTGCTCAAAATGTCACAGTGAGCCGGATATTTGTAATTGACTTTTCTTTCTTTCATTTAAAATAAAGTTTGTAAAGCTCTGGTCCATAATATTGATCGACTAACTGTCAAAGTTTAGTACTTGTATAAACTTTGAGCGTACACAATGTTTATTTTCACCATAGTCAGTGTTCAGCGTGTATTTTATTTTCGTATTAAAATGTATGAAATGTATTGCTCCCTACTAACCTATAATTCATAGCTTTAAAATCCTTTTTTTTTTTTCTCCCCATCAAACCTTCACAAAGTCGGTTTAGTAAGCGAGCAGGACGGTAGTATCCAGTCGTTGGCATTTCATTCGTCCTCTCCGTCCAAGAAAAGACAACTCAAGCCAAAAACTCCACTCATTCAGTCATGTTTGAGATTCCCGAGTGATGCGTCCTGCCTTTTTCCATTTGGACAACAGCTTATTTTCCGTCATAAAATACTGGCCTTATCTTTCCTCACTATTGTTGCGTAATATTGAAAAATGTCACAACAATCTGGTATAATTATAACCGGATTCTTTTTTCATTCATTTGTAATGCATTGTATATTCTATTTTTGTGTTCACTAATCTATGAGGTCATATATAGTCCAAAAGTAATATTTACCTTACATGCGCACCAAAAAAAAAAAAACATGTATGAAAGAGGAAGGTCAAAATAGAAGCCCTCTCAAATCTTAAATGCTGATTGGCTCTGCCATGCAATAAGATCTGCTGCCGGCGTACGGCTAATCAAACATATTTCCAAGATATGTTTAACCTGAATGTTATTTTTGAACCTACTTGAACTTTATACTAATCCATAGTCAACAAATGTTCATTATTCTCTTATGGTGATGATTGGTATGGGCAAATAGCGATCAGGATGTTATTTCCTAATATTTTCATAATCTTTTGACCTCCAAACACAGAATGCATTTCATCTGACATAAATCCTGCTAGCGCATTGCTGATTGCGTTTGCTTTTTAGTAAGGGCCCGCCAAAGCTGACATTTCTTTTAGCTGGAGAGAAATCACTTCATATTAGCTGTTAGTTGACCACTCCCTGGGTTTTGCAAAGGATGTGTGCAATTTGTCTCCTATTACTCTAGGAAGACATAAGCAGCACTTCTAACCCTAAAGTATATTCAAAAAAAGTACAAAATAAAAGTATAAAATACATTTTTGATGAGGGTTTTATGATTGGTGAAATTATTTGTTTGTGGGTAGTTGAGATTTAAAAAAAAAGATATATTTTCATCAAATCTTGTGACCACAGTTGTTGAATCCAGGTCCAGAAATTAGAATCCGTGCCACAGTTTGGTTTAAGCCGCAAGTGCAATCAACCAATCAACCGGCAGGCAGGTAAACCGAGCTAGCTCATTGGTTCCCGTTTACCTGCCAGCTCAGTTGATTCGAAGCATCTGTGGCAAAATACAAACATGTGGCCCAGTTTTTTGCTTTCTGGACCTGAATTTGACATCTCTGCTCGTTACGGTAAGTTCTGAAGATTCAATTTGTGAAACACACAAACATGAGCAAAATTCAAATTTGACTGATGAGCTAATGACTGAAAATGTTGAAGTCCAACACGTTGAAAAGTGAAACTAACATCTGAGACGCATTGAAAGCTCAACGACCAAGCCCTGTGAATAAAGACATGAAATAGCTGAGGTCAAGACTGCATCAATAATACAATAAATCACAATCTGTTGGCCATTTTTTTTTTACCGCTGGAATAGATCATATGGAAAAGATAAATACAACGACCCTTTTTATGTACGGCTAAGCAAAAGACGCCGTGCCAATCATTGGACCCCGTGAGGCTAGTAGGATATCTCAAACGCGTGTATGTGTGTGTGTGTGTGTGTGTGTGTACTGCATGAACACTACTCGGTATGTCTGACTGCATTCCCGTCTCTTGTCTCTGTGGGAGGTGTCGTGAACAACTCACTGGACACCCTCTTTTCTCGCATCTGGCGCTCGGAAGCGCATGAGAACACATGGGCCCATTAGTTCCGCCTCCCAGTGGACTCCCCGCCTCATCCATACTGGTGTGATCTCACTTGGGGCCCAAGCCAGCTTCCCCCCAGGGAGTCATAACCACCCAGGCATCAGAACAAATAGCTCAGTGCTTACACATATGTCTTTATGCTGGGTGATTCCACAACTTCAAAGTATGACACTTAGACAATTGATCTCACCATTGGATTCCTCATCATTTCTACGTAGTCCGGGAAAATGGATAAAGTGATTCACTGATGTCTAGGTGTGCTTTGAAGCGGCGGGGAAGATTGAAGTTGTCAAAATGGGCTCCATCAAATCAATGAGTAGACAGTAGATTGTCTTTTAAGCTTCAGAGGAGCTGCCAGGGTGTCGTTTTTTTTTTTTTTTTTAATCAATCTGGTTTTGATTTGTGAAAGGCCATTTCAAAAATATTGTTTGAGAAATTAAATCTGTCTACAAAGTACTTTTTGTTCTAAAATGTTCCTGCTTTTAAAGAAGAGTTTAAAAAAAAAAGTGTTTTTTGTAACCCACTGCTGTCTCCAGATTTTTTTTGTTTTTCCAATTTCTCTTGCCTACTATTAAATTGAATCGAGTTTGACTTGAACAATTAGAAAATGTTCTCTTCCACTATTGACTGGTCATTTAAAGCAATGGACCGATAGGAGGCAGTGGAGGAAATGGATGGCAGAGTGAGAGATGAGGAAGGAGTGGAGGCTATTTTTTCACCAGCTGAGGAAACACGGCAAATGGTTAGTCCAAGTTTGTGGCCTCCCAAAAAAGAAAATCAGCTCTGGAGCCAATAAAAATGTTTGTATAAAAAGTTTCAAGAATCCACACAGGAAATAGGTCGACTGCACTTTATTGACAGGAGACCTACACACATTACCCAGATACAGTTGAGGACAAATTCATCCTGACATCATGGGGCAGGATTGTGCAAATGTGCTGGGAGTAAAATGTCACTGGGCAGATTAGCGGTTGGGCTTTTTTTTTTTATTATAAAACAATCATCTGATTGCAGGCTCAGAGGCCTCATTTGTTTTGTCATCATTTACGGCTGAAAATTATTTCAGCATAAATAAATTTACTATTGGACAAATGTGTATAATTTGGAAGATTATAGATTCAACATTAAACGAAATAGAGTTAGGTCCATAATGTTATTATTCCTGCTTATTTTTGGGACATTTTCCTCTGTTATGTCTTTGGCAAAAAAAAAAAAAAAAAATGCTCAATTGGATTTTGGTCAGGTGACTGACCATGCAAACTGTCCTTTTATTTACCTTAAATAAAAGGCTGATAAAGTAGATATTAATAATACAGCAAAGCAAGCTGCTGAAAAGAATAATGCAGTGTGAGTCTATGTAATGTTTTCTTTCAAACAATAATTCAAAATTCTCTCTGACATGAATCTCATTACTGATAATACATTTACAGATGTTGATGTATGCATACTTCTTAAAAGCCTTGTAAGGATTTCTTTGAAAGAAGTGGAAAATCAATGTCTGGGTTCTCATCATAAGAAATTCAGATGTGTTAAACATTCACATAGAATTGAGGTGAAACAAACAAAAGTGTGAACCTGAAGATGACATCACCACCATGGTATCTGTTGCCAGACGCCCCCCCCCCCCCCCCCCCCCCCGCTCGACATTTGGCAAAGCATCACGTAGACCCCAATCCCCTTTTATTGCTATTTACCTCTTTGCCAAGCTTTGTGGAAAGCACATAGTTTCACAAGATGAATGTGAAAAAAAAAAAAAAAGACCCCACAGTGAAGGTTGCAACCACGACCAGCCTCTTGCTGCTCAGGTGGTCTGAGCCACGCTGAGCATAAGTACGCGCCAGAGGAGATGACGCTCTTGCTCGCTGCTCCACCCTGGAAGCATGAATCCAGTAAGCGAGAAGCTGGAACTGATTTATGGATGGATGTCGTCACTGGACATCAAAATAATACCAAATATTTGATATATTTCCTATTTGTATTTATAAACAAAAAAGCTCCAAATATTTTTTTGCCCATGATCAGATATAGGAATTTGGACAATTTTGAATTTTGGGTGTTGATGCAAAACAAGATGATTTGTCTTCATTCATTTCTGGAATGATGTACTTGGTGAAGCAGTCAGCTGAAAATTGAACTTAATTGGAATATGCAAACAGGTTGATATGAGCAATCACTGATCGGGCACCCGCTGTGGTAGGTCGTATGCTGTTTAAAGACGCACAACAACAACCTTGAGTTGCCCCCCCCCCGCCCCCCGCCTGCTGTCACCATCCCTATTCACAGAACCGACACGGCAGGAAAACACTAATCATGTCGTCGCCGTTGCGTATAGAAGCAGGAGCTCTATTTAGTGAGATAGCAGCTTGCAATTATACTGTCCTCACAGCGGTGAGGCAAACCAAAGCAACGGAGGCGCTAATTAATTCAGACTTTTACTGTGCTTTGCTGGAACACTTTGCAATAAAACAAGAAAGCAGTTCAGTCTGCTGGAATGGAAAACAGATCAAATATGGGAATTTGATTTGAACTTCACTGACATTTGGGATGTTTACTTCTTGACCTCATGTGACTTTTCTGTGCACTGACTCGATTCCATTTGACTATGTTGGTGCGCAATCAATCATTTATTCGCACGGTTTGAATCACGAAGGTGTCAGTGAAACGATTCACAGCATAGGAAAAAAAAAATGCTGTCCATTCATAAAATAGCAAGATCAGGTGCATCTGCAAAAGTAGACCAAATTTTAGACTAACTAAAACCATGCCTAACTTTGTGCGCAGGTGATTTAATTTGTTTAACTCCATGAAATTCCATGAAACAATGTAAAACTCATTGTAACACTGACAAAAAAAAAAGGAATAAATCCTCCACCACTTCATACCACCCCCCCCAGAGAATCCCTTTGAGACTTTAAATTTGGCACGCATGAGCGCCTGAGCTGCTGTTTAACACATTACCTTGCAGAGGCGCGCACAGGGATGATAAAGATGCTGTCATCAGGGTTACTTCATGTTTTTGTGGATATGGGTTATGAAGCACCTTCAGACTTGATGACATCCACTTGGGTGTGTGGAATGTACAGCTCCACATAGGGTGACATGTTTCAAGTGTTTGGAGTTGCCACCCTTCCTTCTCACGAATGCCTCATAAGGATATCCTGCACCTTGGTGGGAATATGTGCAAAATACCTTTAGAAAAATTAGAATTTTTATTTAATTGCAATAATTGTGTGCATGAATGGAGTTTTCTTTCTATAGAAAAAAAAAAAAAAAAATCTTATTTGCCTTTTATTCTCATTTTCCCCTCCTCCCAATTAAAATTGTAAGTCATATTCTGGGAACAAATTTGTTTTGGAAGATTTGTGGTTAAGAGCTGTCAGAGCAAAGACAATGTTATTGAATGTGAAAGATGCTTTTGCTTAACCATATTTGCCTTTTGATCATGTTTTGCTAAGTAATTCTAAAAGCTGAGAGAAAGTATATTCTGGCTGCTTCAGGTATGATGGTGTGAAGATTAGATGTTCATCCACATTTTTTTTTTTTTTAACAAACTAATATTCAGTCAATGTTCCGCGGAAGGTTTTGAACAGGAGCATTCCAGACAGGAAAGCTTAGATAATTGAGGCGTGAAAGATAACCGCTGCGACTCAAAAAGACCCCACACCGTGTCTGATTGTTCTCCTTCAAACATTATAAATAAGACCTAAATGACAATTAAAAAAAATAATAATAATTTTTAAGGGAAAAACAGTTTTGGGGTTTAATTTGTTTTTGATTATCAAGATTAATAAATGATTATCAATTTTTTTATACAGAAACTAAAGGCTATAATGAAATGAAAACAACTTTTGAATAATGCAGTCAGTTGTATATCATTTTCTGCCAGGATACAATAAAAACTTGACTTCACTCTTCACTTGAAAAATGTTGGGTGGACCATCTGGCAGAGTTTTTGCAATGTGGTTGTCACTTTTGGGGTTCAACTTAATGATGTATGACAGATAAAACTCAGCGGTCAACAAAATATCTCGCAATCCGTGACAAACCAGTGCGTTAGAAGCGCCAGAAATCCTTCCAAAAATTTCATCTCAGTGCTTTCACTCAGAACATAGAGGTGCCAAAAACTACATGTGAACACATTTTCCTAACAAACACTGCCCCCTGCGGGACATACAATATCGATGAGTGTCTCTCTTGTTAAAATGCACACACAATAGTCTGAAAAGCATTATTAATCGTTTTTTTTTGTGTGTGTGTGCCTTTTAAGTTTTGCATAATTCATTTCTCAAAGATGTCACAACAGATGTTAGCTGCAAAGCGAATTGTGAAGACTCTTTCATGGACAGAGCCATTTTATGTCCGAGACAGAATTATTGCTCTAGCAATTGTCATTTATCGTCAGTGCAAAGTTGAGGGGTGCATAGTCCTGACTGTCTTGAGGCGCACAACTGGGTGGTCTTCCGATCCCAAATTGACCTTTGGTGACGACCTTTGTGCTGAGCGCCTCAGCTTCAACATGAACCCCACTTTTGTTGTTGTGACAGGGGCCACTGATTCACGACACATTATGTACAACACAAAGGAACAAGCAGATGGTCTGTTTTCTTTTTAAAAGCATAGCAAGACTTTTACTGTGGCAAATCAGATGTTTCTCTGGTTACCTTTTAGCTTTTGAATTTAAATGTGACAGATTTATATATATATTTTTTTAAAAAGCATTTAAAATGTTTGGTAATACATTTCAGTAAAACTACATTATTTGGATTTTTGTATTATTGCTTTAATTTTGAGTGGGTTAGGCTGTCATAAACTAACTGCACATTTTATTGATTAACTTTAGCGACTAACTTTTCCATTTCTTTGATAATGCCGTAGATGCCAGAGACAGTAATTAAATACTTTTTGAAGCATATTATTGTGATTGTTTGACTCTTACCATTCACACATTGTGAAATAAAGCATGTTGCGTGTTGAAAACAAATGTTGCGCCTTAATTGTCCACTTGGGGGCAGACTTTTTCCATTACACATTAGATTAGCATGAATTAAATCAACCACTTGTCATATTTGGTAGCGGATTGTTTTATACAGGTGAAACCGAGCAGGGTCCTTAAGGAAATGATAAATAGCACACATTAATGTGTTGAATAGTCCAATATGCTAATCTGAGATCAATCTGTAGATTTTCTGATGCACAGCTAAAAAATATTATTTTATTTACCATGTTAAAACAAAAAACAAACGGAAAAAAACTCGTTGAGATTGCAAATATTTTTTCTAAGAGTGACTCAAAAACAATATAATAGATAAAGCCGGTAAACTAAAATCTACCACTAGAGGGAAGCATAACGTCGTTTAGAATTATGTACTGTTGTTTTTCTGTGGTTTTTACATGAGGTCACCATGAAGCAAGAAGCTTGCCTTACATTCCAGAAAAAAAAATCACACATTTAATGTAATAACAGTATTTTGCATGATTTGCATTTTAAAATGGCGACCAGTCCAAGATGTACCTAAACTATGGCCTGATGTCAACTGGGATGGGCGCCAGCTCACCTGCTATTCTAATAAGCCCCAATTGCTAATGCTTGGATGGAAGAAAGTAAAATTCTGGCAGTGATTGCTCCTTTAACTGTGTTGTTTCCACATGACTGAAAAAAAATTTGCACTTCAATAGGGACTAAATGTGACGTTCCTCACCTCTATTTATAGACCAGGTAAACAACTGTAGTCATCAGTCATTTCAAAGTAAATGCTTGTCGTCTTTTTAAATACACAAATAGGAGCAGCGTGAAAAGCCTTCACGATTTAGCAGATGTTGTATGATTGACAATGTTTAGGGGGCAGCTGGCATGGGGGGGGGGGGGGGGGGGGTGAAATCCATCCGGGAATTTCACGTGACAAGAATATAAAATGCATTTCTGTATCAGCTGGGTGCTTAGCCGCACGGGAGTCTGATTTCCTGCTGTAAGTGATAACAGTTGACATCGGACCGGTTGGGGATGAAATAAATAGCACAGTCTCGGTAGTCCAGCGGTACCGTCAATTGTCTGTGGCCGTTTATTGTCTGTGCAGGTGTTTTTGGTGGGAGCCAGAGGCTCACTCGCTCCACGAATCGAGAAGAAAGCGCAAGACCTGATGCCAACGGCATTTAAGATGAAAGACAAGATGTGAGTTATTGCCAGCTCAGATGGGGCCTACATAATCAGAGACCCGGTGGAAGCCAGATTTCGCCCACTCAGCGCCTTCTGTTTCCTTTCTCCAAAAAAGACATTCCCAGTAAAGGTTAACGTGTTTGTGATCAAACTTTGAAGAAAAAAAAAAAAAAAGTCCAATGCAATATTTGAATTCAGAACTGTGAAAGATGCAGACTTAGTCATCCATTTTCTTCTTTGGATGGACTTAGTAGACCAAAGCATCACTTATCTAAACATGATGAGATGCTCTGAAGAAAACAACATGCATTGTTTGTTCAGCTGAAAGACGCTCTTGTTCTTGGGGTTATGACTCAGTCCAGCAGATGTTGGTTGTTGCTGACATATTCCTCTCAGCTCTGTCTTTGTCATCGCAGATAGATTATGTCACCAAGTGTAAGCGTGTCATTACTCAACTTTTGGCCTACAGTGGGGGAACAATGATCTAATTCCACAAAATTGCAGCCTGCTTTGTATAAGAAACTCTTCACGTCGAGTTTAATCAAATCGACATTTACAATGGAGTAGTATGGAATTCAATACTCACACAAAGAACAATGACAAAATGTTGAAACGCCTTTCAAAATCAACGGGAGAAAAAAATGTGAACGAGACAAACACGGCAAGCTTTGAGGTGATTCGAATTCTGTCACCAAAGATATGATGGCAGCAGTTTGGAAATGCCCGCGGGGTCATCATTGCACAAGATGGAAGACTGAATGCTTCTATTGTGGGAAAATGATGAAAATACTTGGCAGTTTCATCACATCACTCTCATATCATTGGCGGCTGTGGAAAAAAAAAAAAAAAAGATCCATGGAATATCAGCAGAGAACTTGTGCAGGTTACGTGGTTGGCATTGGGAAAAAGGTTAAGCTGGTTATTTTGACACCAGTATAAAAAGCAAGTAAGAATGAAAATGATTGAATTAAATGATTGAATTAAATGTATTTATAGTCTATAGGATCAGAATCACAATCATTTTATTATTATTTATTTGTTGATTTATTTATTTATTTATTTGTTGATTTGTTTATTTATGGTCATATCGACATTTATTTATTTATTTATTTATTTATTTATTTATTTATTTATTTGGTCCAACGGTGCAAGATGAGAAATTGCAACGGCGTCACCATGCGTCGAGGCCAGTTATTTACGAGAGAAGTGAGAGATGCATTCCGGAGCAACCTTGAGCCGCTTGCTCATTTTGGCTGTCAGGTGTTAGATGGCAAAGACTTGAAATGGAGCGTTTACTACAACAGTGGCCATCACCGACGCCGCTCTGAAAGGAAATAACATCTTGACATGACGTATTCCGCACATAAATAGCATTTTGTTGTGGGGAGGATGACTTTTTTGCTCACTGCTGCAAGAAAATGGAGTAGGAGTGTTAGTAGGACAACCCTGTGTGCTTAAATGTGGCTCTTTTACTTCATGCCAAAGGAATGGTGGTAATAACCCAGGACACTGTGACCTGTGATAAATACATTCCAAAGGATCTGCTACATGTACACACACACACTCACAGTGAAACAATGCACATGAAGAAAACGATTTGAAACGAGTGTTTCATTAAAATATAATCAGAGGCACCATCAGGGATTTGGCGCCCCATGAAAAAAAAACTCCCACTTTGGTAGTCATAAATGGAAACTAGTGGTATTTTTCTCTACAGTTTCCAGAACGGCCTGGTTGGGTCTGGACTTGGTTTTAAAATTAGAACAACTAAAATGGTGAAAAATAGTTTCATAATGTATCTCAAAAATGTCTGTACTGAATATATCGCTAGTCAGATATTTGGTAGTTGTGAAGTCATCAAAGATGAAAGTGCAAAGAAATAAAGGAAAATATGAGATGAAAGATACATGCAGCTAAGAACCCTTTCAAAAACAGCAATATTGCGTAAAGCCTGAAAAGCCCCGAATAAGACCCTTGGGGTACTCCTTTTTTTTTAATTCCTATAATATTTCAATTTTGACCTTGACCCGAATATTGACAGCATGTCAATCGGTTTTGTCACGGAGAGTAAAGTCACATGACTCACCTTTCTCGCCTGCTCTCATCATTTCCCACAGTGTCTTATTTTTATGAGGACTTAGGCCTACTACATGACTGTATTTGAATATCGGTCATGATCGCACTTGCTGTAAAGTATTTGAAAGTGGTACTCGGTGTGAAATGTTGGCCACGCAGCGAATTAACGCACACTGATGGAAACATATTGAGCAGATTTTAGAGTTGAATCGGACTAATTCATTGTCAAGTGGGTGTGTGCTGCTTGTGCTGCGAGTGGGAGGAGGCACCCACGCAGTCTGACAATCGCAAACCTTTCCCCGGCGAAGTGGGACTGGCCGAGGGGGGGGGGGGGGAGAGCGGAGTGGGGGGGGGGGGGGTCTCCTCAATGTGACGCCACGCGTGATAAAGAACGTTAAGTGCTGGGATGGACGTGGAAGGTGGCGGCGTGTTGGGTGGGCGGACGAGGAGAACAGGGTGCTGCTGTGATGGCGATGGTGTCACCTCTGGGCGCGCTTCCATGTGCTTCGTGGGAAGAGGATACTGCTGCTGCTGGTGGTGGTGGAGAAGAAGTAGCTCGCAAGCGACGGAATTAACAAGACAATGATGAGGAGTGGGAGATCGGACCCACGGGGTAATAGTTTAGGTACCGCGATGGATAAGAAGCAAGAAATGTCCACGTCGAAGGAGGACAAGCGGAAAGAGAAGAAGCCCAGATCGGTTAAGCTTTTCCGGAAGAAATCATTCAAGTCCGTGGGGAGTTTTATGAATCGAATGATCAAAACTCTTGGCACTTTCAGCCACTTTGCAGACACCAAGGACGTGGAGGATGATGATGGAGGATTTGGGAATGGCGCACCTTGCACACTCAGCGCCAGCTCAGGGATTGTCAAAGAAGATGCACAAGTGACTCGGATGGTCAAGAACCCTCCGCTTGGCAGGGACAAACTACTTTATTATTACGGGGACAAAATGCCAGGCGTTCTGGGCTTGAAAAACCACGGGAATACGTGTTTTATGAACGCCGTGGTCCAGTGTCTGAGCAATACCGACCTGCTGGCTGAGTATTTGGGACTGGAGAGGTACAAGTTGGACCTGTGTGACACCGCGATTGATGGGACAGTGAGAAGCGGGGGAATGCTCTTTATTAACGGAGAGGTCACGGAACACTTGGCTTCGCTTGTTCGGGCTCTGTGGACTTTGGAATACACCCCACAGCTTTCTGTGGACTTCAAGGTATACGAATCAGCCACACCAAAATATGCTCCTTTAGTGAAGAGCTGTGATTCCCAACCAAGGATGCTGTGACATCTTGATTTGCGATTGAAAATTTGAAAAGAATTGATGATTTAGGAGTGAAATGTATTGAAGTGGTATGGGAAAGGACACTTCAGATGGCCTTCATCTTCAAGTAATGTACTCCAGACTGGTCTGTTTAAGGTCACTCCAATGTAAAATGAGAAAGGTCATTCACAGTCAGTTGTAGATTTTTTTTTTTAGTTAAATTTTTATTATTGTATTTAATTTTTATATATTATTTTTTATATATATATTCATATTTCAAATGTTTTCATATTTTCACACTTCCTGAAATGTTTTCAGGATTTCCACACATAGTTGATCCTCCCCCCTTGTGTAAAATATGTTTTAAAAAGGTTGGGCAAGTGTGTATGAAAGGGATTGTTTTAACAATGTTGCCTTCTACGAAACAATAACAATGTACTGTTTGGCTTGGTCGTTATGGTGTCCACCCTCAAGTGCCCAACGTGTACAGATTGTACCTTGAGGGACCAAAATAGGCCCGTCGTCTATTCACGACAGCATGCTTCATTTTTTTATCATCAACTCCGACTTTCTCATGGCACACAAAATGCTTAACTGCATGACCTCGCTGTTGTCGTGTCAGCTGATAAGAAGGCTTCTGCTTAGTGTCACTGCAGCTCACCGGGAAGGGTCATCAGGTACTCCAAGTGTTTTTTTTTCCCTCACCACAGCATCTCGATAACTATAGTCTATAAATAAATATATACAATTTAGGTAAGCTTAGGAAAGCGTGATGATCAGGTGTTGTGACAGACTCCTATGAGGAGATCCTCAGGCTCTTCTATACACTGCCCATGCTAAACATTGGAAGGGGGGGGGGGTTGTACTTTATCTGCCTGCAGCACTTTGTGCAGGATTTCTCTGAGCGGAGGCAAGAAGTAGATAATATGGACGAGCGAACAAAGAAATTCCACAATGGGATCTATTCTTGGAAATGCAAATTATTCTGTTGGAAATGATACATATAGTACGCATGGATGCTTACTGGAACATGTTAGCCTTTATTGATTCCCATGACTTTCCTCACCCTTGGAGTGAGGAAGTTAAGATGTAAAGCATGTCTGAGGTTTTTTTTTTTGCAGCATGTTACATCGACAAACACTTGACAGTCATTGATTGATTGACTCCCACATTATGCTGTCGGTTGGTTTGTCAGGGAGAAAAAAAAGCTTGCCTCTCCATTGTCAGTCTAAATTATTCTCGCTCAGTCCCCGATACTGGATTTATCGCAATCGCAGGATTTTAAAGCAATATTTCAAGAGAAATGAATCAAATTTGAACATTTTTTGCAAAAACAAACACACACATACACAGTAGGAAGTCGAAGGTTTTTACTGCTAAGCCCTTCTGAAATTGCCTGTTGAGTAATAGCAAAGCCAGCAGGCGTTAGAAAATAACCAGAGAGCTTTACTACGGGTCAGAGGTCAGCATTGCCCGTGGCTTGAGGAACACCTGAAAGAACATTAGAAGTCACTACTATTAGATATTTTCAAGAGGCATTGAAAAAATCCTCAGTGATAATTCAATAATCTTAACTCAAAGCAGAAAAAGAAAACATTTTTTTTCCATCAAATTACTCAAGCTGTTCATGAACACTACAATACAAATGTAAATGTGTCCCCGTTTGTTGAAAAGAAAAAGTTTTTCAGAGAGAGTTGAATGAATGAAATAGGTCATTTGGCCGCACGGCTCGGTCAGGGAGGGAAAAAAAAAACAAACAAGAGAAAAATCCTGCTGAATGCTTGGAGCTCTGCCACATTCCACTACCACCTGGTTTATGGCCTAATAAGATTGAGAGGAAGTATTCATTTGTTTGCTTATCTATAGTTTCTTGGGATTTAGCAGTGTCAAGGTTGGTAGAACTTTGGTGATCGAGTGTCTCCTGCCTGCCTGCCTGCTGCAGAAGTCTAGTCTTGTGTGTTTTCTGAATCCCTCCCCTGGCAAGATATGTGTTTGCGCAGAGGGGCCTGGACAGGGGACAAAGCCTGAAAGTCAAACAGTTACTCCCCAGACAATTGGTCAGTTTCCATAACATGAGATGGGTGAGAAACAAGGGAGTGCAGGTAAACACACAAGGTGGATGGACACCAATGTTGTTTTGACAGGCAAAAGTTGGAACAGTCAACAGAATTTGGAGTAAATCTGAAAAAAGATGTCACAAAAGTAAAAAAAAAAAGTAAATTAAATTATCTTGAATGACAGAACATAAGCAATACAATTTTCAAAGAAAATCAATCACATTATTTTTTTTGTCAAGCAGATTTTAAAAAGTATACATTATTTAAAGCTTAATTCCAGGGAATATCTAAAAAAAAAAAATCCCAGGGAATATTTAAAGAAAAACATATTGGCAAATATAGGCCTTTCTTTAAAATGACCTGCCATTGGTTTTTGAGGGAAATTTTATGTATAAAAAAAAAAAATAGTGGTATCGGTGCTTGGTATCTGTACTCAGTAAAATCCCTTTTCCAACAAGATATTGTTAATTTACTCACCACCGGCCTAGTTCAAATGGATCTTTCACGTCCATAGTCGTCAATGGCAGTGAATGCATTTATGTGGAGTAGCCTTCTGCTATATTACATATATGATGCTATGTTGCAACTTGAGCTGCATGAAGCACATCATGAGCAGTATAGGATGGGATTAGGAAGCAAAGATTACAGTCTGTTCTGTCATCTCTCATCTGTCTTTGTGTTTCTCTAGCCTGCCAACTGCTATTCAAACTTTTAATTCCTCCCTAATTGAGTTTGGAATTGGTGCCATTGACAAGAGAGCTCATACACCACTGCCGTGTAAAAATAACATATTTAAATAAACACTAGGTGTTTATTTATTATTGTAAAACCAGTATTTAAAAAAAACTTGCTATCAATTGTTAAAAAAAAAAAGACAATCGTGTTTCACGAATGATATTTTGTAATTTCTCTCCGCAGGCTATCGTGTCTAAGTACGGATCACAATTCCGTGGTAATTCCCAACATGACGCCCTGGAGTTCCTTCTGTGGCTGCTGGATCGCGTCCACGAAGACATCAATTTGGCTTCGCACAATAACAATAACACAACTAAAGCTTGTGATAAGGTAAGAATTCGGTATTTCTAGATTTGAAGACACCACTTTGGTTACCTTAAAGGTTTGAAAATGCGCCCATTCATTCTCATATATGCATCATTTATTCAGTATCAGTAACTCTGTATGTATTATTAAAATCATAGACATGCTTGATAGTGTAATGTTATTCAAGTGATAACCAATGACATCATTTATAAGAGGAGCCACACTTGCTGTTTGACTGATTGGAAAATATAGTTATAATATCAAGCAGCACTCCTTTCCTGAAGCGCTCTACTCACTTGATTTATTTTGTTATTTTGTCATTATGGGATTTGGAGATATCTACGTCGGGATGTCTTTTTCTCAAGGCCATGTCGTGGTTATTTAGATATATGGTATGACCGATATGCAAACTCTTAAATCACTGAAGGAAAAACAATTCAATCTGTTGGACATTTAGTTTCAAATTAATGCAAAAATGTGTCTGGAAAATGAATGTGGCTGGTTGTGATGCTGCTTTTTTTTTTTTTTTTCAGTCCTGCTTTTTAGCATTAGCATTAAAAAATGTAATAAAGAAAAATAGACAATTCCTAACAAATTAGCATTAAAAATGTAATAAAAAAAATTTGAAAATTAGAAACTTTAGAAAAATGAGATAATTACCATTTATTTATTCCTAACAAATTAGCATCAGCATCGTAGCGTATGTAACGAGCCCAAAAAGAAGGCAAGCAAACAAATGAATGGCACGTCACATAAGGTAGCAGTCACATTCACAACTAAAACAGGAAATAACCACATGAATCCAAATCTATTAAAGCAGAGGCAGGCACAAAGAAAAGTCCAGATGGGGCTGTGAAAGCAATGCTGCATAATGAAATTTCCCCTCACTTTCCACCATAGGCCTGCAAAGCAAAAAAATAATAATAAATCGCTCGTGGTACACGGTAGTTGTCTTTTATATTACTCTGGGCACTTTGCCACCGGTCGACGTTGACCTCTTGCAGGTTGTCATGGATTTTAGTTTTATCAAAAAGAAAACATATGGTCCGAATATCCCTCTGAGAGGAATCACTTGATGTTTGTCTCCCCGTGAATCATAGTCTCCCACCTTGTACCTCAGCAAGAATGTACAGTGATGTTGTGGTATGCAACGTTCTATCACTGCACAAAGGAGCTTTGTGGGGGCTTGGCTGAGGCCAGCGCCAGGGTATAGCACTCATCTCGCTCGCTCAGGTAACGTGACGATGAGCTAATGTCTCGTAACGGCTCATTAACCGCTTTAAAATATCATAGGTGTTCCGCCTCGGTGGTTATTCTCCAGATCTCTAGGCTCGAGCTCACGAATCAACAAGTTAGCGTTATACTGCTTCTGATTCATCCTCCTGTTGACCTATGTTAATTCTCTCTAAGCATGTGTCGCTTTTACTACTTAGCACCGAGAGCCAAAGTCGAAAGCGCCATCGACTTTTCCCCGCAGTATCGTTCTGGGATGCATTTTTAATGCAGGCCGACGTGTCACAAACCTATGAAGGCAATAAACAAGCACACTTTCTAACCTTTGGTGTTAAATCCCCACGGCTTTCACTCTGGCATTCACTCTGCTTGATTTGTTGATCGTTTATCACTCTAGAAACAGAGCGAGTGCGATGCTCTCTCGTTCACTCACTCTCTCTCTCGCTTACGTCGTGTCTGAATGTGGCTCTTTGTAAGTTAGAGGAAGAAAGAGACACTTGTTGTGCAGACCTACTTTGCAGAGAGAGCGAGAGAGATGAGTGCAAAAAAAGTGTGGCGATGGAATGGGAGGTAGAACAGTAAGCGGTAGTGACAGTGGGAGAGATCAGGAAGGAGGGAGAGGAATTACTACTTTGATTCTACGTGACGGCTTTTGTGCCTAAACTTTAGAATGTGGCAGTTTTCAAATTAATAAAGGTGCCATCATTTTTGTTGAGTGAACAACTTCATAGACGTCTAACTTCCTGCGTATGCTTATAATTTTGTCAGCAGGATTTATTTGTTATTAAGTTTCGTCTTTCTGGCTACCACATTCAATGGCGACATTGCTGTAGTTGTAGTTTTTAAAATGCGGGTCAAAGTCTTGTTGAAACTAGATTAACCATCTCTCTGTTGTTTACATAGGTGGCAGTCCATCAGAAAATATGATGGAGGTTTGGCCCTATATTTAATTCTAATTAAAAAAAAAAAAGGAATAAAAAAATCTGTAAACATTTGGTAAAATTATAAATGTGTTTCTTTTACTTCTTTTTGTCAGTATTATTATTTCTTGAGTTTGTTTTGGTTTACTTTTACTGATTCTACCTGTGCATGGACACGGCCAGTGCCTGGTGTGTGGTCTGTTCCACTGGCCGCTGCGAATGATTTTGAGATTTGTGTTTTCCTGGTCTGCACATGTGTTTCCTCCTGCCAACCTGAAATGGCTTCCTGTGGCTCGGAGCCACCCTGCTGGGAAGGCAGCTTGGAGAGAATGGTGTGTACCTCTGACACCGATTAATGGCAATTGAACCTGAGCGAGACTGCAACAAGAGGTCGGAGATCCAATCACGGCTCAGCTTCAGAAAAGTCGTGAGCCGTGATTGGTTGCGATGGCGACTGTGATGTCATTTTCAGTCGACAGCAAATGGCAAAATGGACGTCCCCTGAGATGTTTTTTGACGATTTCATTTTTACTCCACAAACCAAACATGAATCATAACAGTGTTTAGACAAGTTGTCCTTGAATCAAAGTTTGTCATTGTATTTATTCTTCATCAAATCTATTAATACAAACGAAGTCTAATTAGCTGCTGTAAAGACCATTACGACCATTACGTGTCTTTGTTGTCCTCTATGTGACATTGTTGCTCACAATAAACCGCAGAGGAAGGAGACTAATAACAAATCTCATATGCTTAAGAGACACACTTCTCATAAGAATGAATACTTTTTTGCCGCACTCCCGGTGGTAGCAAGAATCTTCCGACGGTATCTTATTCACTAGCAAACTGTTTCTCTGGTTCACCATTTTCAATTCAATCTTGCTCAATTTTGCTCTTTCATGATGCAATTTTAAGAGCTTGGCTATTTCCATAGAAACCAGGACGGAAGGATGCATATGGACTCATTGAACTGATCCAGATTTTTAAGACGAAGCTGAGATATCAGCCATTCTATCGCTTCAGTTCTTAAATGTGTTTGATTAAAACTAGGCCCACTCTCATACATGTGTTTTAAATTGTGAATCATGTGATAATATGTCCTTAAAGGGTTACGAAAAAAATAGATCATTGCGCTTTTATATGTGTTCAGGCCAGCTTTATTACTTTGGAAGTGATTGTTTGGTTACTTGACTTTGCAACTGACTTTGTGATCACTTTAGGAGATATTCATTATGTTGTGTACCAGGAGGGCACAATACACAGAATAGGAGACAGCAGGGGAGTTGTAATTTCATCATGGCGGATGCTTGCCCACAGAGAATCCCTGTGGTTTTTAGGGCTAGTATGCAGTAGTGTAGGGCAAATTTAAGAAGCACTTGACTCACCGTGCAAAGCAAATAGTACGGCAACCAAATCCGTGAATAGACATATTGAGTCCACTTGATTATATTTCTTTGTATGTGAGTACAATAGTGAGAAAACAGATTGAGTCAAGATGGCCACCATGCACCAGGAAAAGTGAGTGCAGGTGTGTTTAAGAGAAAATAAAAAGCCTGTAGGAATTTTGCGGCAGATTTAGTATAGTACTTAGTTTTGCTGTTGAGTTATTTCCATCCAGACAGATAATAGCTTCCAAACAGCTTCGGGGAGAGATGATGATCTTCTAGCTATCACCAATGAATTGTTTTTAGATTTTTTTTCTTTTTTATCACATTATGGATTTCTTTTTGTCTCATCTTGCTCCTGGTTTCTTACAATTCTCTTGTACTACTTCTACCACCTCCCCACAATGTTAATGTTTGTTCCATAGAAGGATATATATATATTTTTAAAATGTATTTGTAATGGATATGTGTTTTGACTTTTTATTGCACCTTAACTTTGGTTTAAGGTACTGAGATTTTGATCGATGTATTTTACATTTTAGTCCACATTCTTTAGCATTATCATCAAATTGGGCAAAATAATACAGGCAAGAATCACTGGTAGAGCTAGAAGGGGGGGGGGGGGGGGGGGCTGCCCCTGATTTTCAGATTTAATCGGGAATTTTTCTCTACATTTCCCTCCGTGTCCCGTCAGGAACATCTAGCGAATGTTCATCTGTGTTTTCTGAATAATTTTTAAGCTTTGTAAAAAGAAAAAAAAAAAAGAAAATCATCAGCAATTAATATTCTGTGTGTACAAGAGATCGAATTCAATACTTAGAGTGGTTGATACAATCAATATAAATTTGCTTGTACGTGAGTAGTAGTAGTGAAAGTCAACTCATTCAAAGAGATCACCCATTGACAATAATGGACTGAAGGCTCCGAGAGACCAAAGTCAATATTCCAGCCACTATTTATAGACGGGTGTACACGTAAAAGGAGTTTGCTTTTAAGCCAGTCCATTATTTATCAATACTCAGTGTTACAGTAGGACTACGCTTTTCTTTTACTCTGTACCCACAATTCGAGCCTATTGATACACACAGAGTTGTATTTTAATGCTGAGTCAACCCAAAACGACCTCATCGAGTATCTTAGTGATGATCACCTGGAGGTTTCACTTTGCCCGCTTGCTCTCATTCCCAATTACTCCACGATACTGCTTTCTCGACCACGGCACATATCTATCTCAGTTTTTACTGTTAGTTTGAATTATTCACACCAATGCCATTACTGGGAACACTCGTGCCCCTATTTTACAATCCAAGCCCCCCCCCGTCATGAAAACCCATCAGGATAAGATAAGGTGCTCTGTTAAAATGGGAGTGGCAGACATTCTGGGGATCTACTCTCAGAGGTGAAGCCTCGAGGTGAATTATTGACAACGTCCATGGTGGGACAGAGTGCACAGTTCATTTGAATCATGTGGACATAATATCTCTTAGGGGACCTTCTTAGTTGCTTTAAATGTTCTCATTGACTTCGACATGTTTTTAGTTGGTGCCTTTTTGACTTCCTCAATTAGTTAAGTGCTGTTTGACTCATTCACTGCCAGCCCAGTTAAAATAGATCTCGGACGTCTATAGCAGTCAATGGGAGCGAACGAGTTCATATTCTTTTTTTTTTTTTCGGTGAGACTTGATCTGTCAATCATCATTTAGATTAGTGCTGCCTTGTCAGAATGACATAAGGGCAGATGTAACCAGTTCTGCTGTCCCACTCAACAGATGCTGTTAACACACAAATGACACTTGACTCTATTTACAGGGAAGCACCGGCTGGCTGTGAGTTCCTGAGAAGTGATAAGCGTAACTACACTGCTCTGAATGTTCCCTTGTTATCACTACGTAGATAACCCCAATGTGGAGTTATGTGGAGGGCGGAAGAGGGGAAATGTTGGGTCATAGTACAAAGAAAGGGACATTTTGTGTCAGACTAGCAGAAAAAAAAAAAAAATCCACACAAAAATTTAAGAATGAGGAACTAGTGTGCTATTGTGCATGCTCGATGAAGCACAAATTGTAGTAAGAAGGTCACGTTTTAGGCTTGTGCTTGGTGTTTGCTTAGCTGCAATACATTTGGAAGAATAGTTTTACGCTTTGAAAGAGAGCTTGACCTCTGAGTGAAGGTAGAACTGGCTACTTCAGTCTGTATGGGATCAGGAAATGAACAGATAAACAGAGAAGACCAAGACGACTATTCTGTTTGGGTGTAAAAGCACTGATTATGATAGAAAGTCATTATATATAATGATTTAATGCATTTTCAAGTATGTAACTTTCCATTAGGAATTCTTGATGGGGATTGATAGTGCGCCTGCAGAGAAAAAGCTTTTTCTGCATAGATCCATTTGTAAAAAAAAAAAAAGAATGCTGATGTGTGCGATGGAAATGTAATGTTGCGTTCCGGGCAGTTTGACGCAGAAACAAGCGGCGGCAGCAGCAGTTCAATGCCTCCAGAAACTGTCATACATTTTTCATCTCGCTATCTGTTCATTTTCCCAAAGCACCTTTGTGTTTAGGGTTAGAGGTCAAGTATTTTCTGCCCTATCAGTTGTGGCCACTACGTGATTGTGTTGGGTCACTCAGAGTTCACAGGTCTGTTTGGGCCAGCATAAATATTGAAATTTATAGTAGCCTTGCTCATATTCATGTTTTATCTCACATAGACCATTTAGGTCTCCTCCAGGAGCTCAAAGAGGATTTTCCTCTGGTACTTTTGTGATAAAAGTCCAGTCTAACGTCACTGGATAATAGTCTGGTCTCAAGTTGAACCTAAATATGACATAATTCCACTTAGAATAATCACAAGGACAGAGGTTGGTAGTCAGACAATAATTGGTTGACATTTTGACAGTAGATTGAAATGGATTAAGAAATGGAGCAATATTCTCAGCTGTAAAGCCATATATGTGTTTTGTTCTTGGAAAGAGTTGGAGAAAATCTGGTCATTTTTTAAAATAAAATAGCCTCGGATAATAAATAATCCAGAAGTGCAAAGCAAAAATATTCAATACCGTCTATCAAATGGAAGCATATTTCGTTTTTCTGCTCAATGTGTGCCATGTCTTAGTTTACTCTGATTACTGCTAAGATTTATAAATATTCCCCTCCATCTTTTATCTCTATCCAAGGCCGGTTTCCTCCCATGATGATGATCTCAGCGCTTTCCATCAATTGTCTTTTTATTTTAACATCTGCTTTTTTTTTTTTGGTAACATACTTTGTATTTGCTGCAGGGTCCTGATGAGGATGAAAATCTGCTGCATCCTGACCTGTCCCAATCCCAACAACTCACTGCACAACATAGCTTTGTCCAGGAACATTTTCAGGCACAGTACAAGTGAGTTGTCACATTTTGTTTTTTTAATGCTTGCAGTAAAATACACATATATTTGTAAAATGAATTAAAAAAAACAAGTTTGCTGTTGTGTGTCCCAAATTTCAAAGTCAAAAGTCAAAGTCCGCTTTATTGTCAATTTCTTCACATGCCAAGACACACAAAGAGATTGAAATTTCGTTTCTCACTATCCCACGGTGACAAGACATATTACATCCAAGAAAACCACACAAAAAGCAAAAACAAGCACAATAACCTTACTCAGAAGTCCCAACTTCCCTTTTCTCCAGTATTTATGAAAAAATAGAATTTATTTTATTTTTTATTTATTTTATTTGATTATTATTACGCTATTTGAACCACACAAGTGATATAATAGTGACCTTCAACGTGTAAATTGCAGTATAGCATTTACCATGTATCCTTC
The DNA here is from genome assembly GCF_054491065.1 of Syngnathus leptorhynchus. Taxonomy (NCBI): domain Eukaryota; kingdom Metazoa; phylum Chordata; class Actinopteri; order Syngnathiformes; family Syngnathidae; genus Syngnathus; species Syngnathus leptorhynchus. The sequence goes on along the minus strand of NC_141210.1, from coordinate 7,523,165 downwards.
ATTTACACCATGAAGCTGATCATGATGCAACAGAGTGAAACCAAAGGACATAGAGGAAGCTAACACAGGTCACATCAGAAGCTTTAATGTACTTTTTAAAAGGTCGCGATGAACTTGTGCTGAGCTGCCAGTTCCCCGCAACATTGTCAGCTCCGTGCGGCTGCCGATACGACACGTCTTATTAATTACGCTCCTGAAATTCTTTTCAATATTTTACGTTGGACATCAGAACGCAAAGGAATGCAAAGATGTTGGCTTGAATCACATTCACACAACCAGTCGAATATTTCAAGCGAATGAAAGCAGGTGGGCACGGGAGTGAGACAAATGCCCCGAGAGCTGGGATTAGATAAATTTATTTCTTTATTTTTTACTCCCGTTCTTCTCATTTCCTCTGAAGTCCCGAGGCCTCAGCACTTGCCAGACAAAGAAGTGCAATGTGGAGAATTGATGGACCAAAGCATTGTCTCAAAACAAGCCTACTTGGTCACATCACGACATTTACACGGGTCTGCGCATCCTATAGTGGATCCTAATCATGATTTTCACTTATTCTATAATACACGTGCATTTTTGATATTTTATTTTTTAATGTGATGCAGTTTGAGTGAGAAAACTAAAGTTGCAAGGGCCAGATCGGTTGAAGTGGTCCTCACATTTTACGGGCCCAGTCAATGATCTGTTTTATATTCTAACGTTCTTCGGTGAATGATGAAGCCCGTATTTGGTTTTAATGACCTCTCGATCTCAACAAGAAGTTGCTCTCTTTTTTTTTTTTTTTTTTGTAACACTATGAATGTATTCTTTTGGTATATTCTCGGTTGCTTCGCTGAGTAAATCGTCATCTTGAATCCTTTGAGCTCGTCCGCACGCACACACGAAGTATACATGGTTGGACCTTTGCACGCTTCCTCCATTTGTCCATCACTAGAAACATCACCTCTGCCTTTTAAAGCTTTTCTCTTTTTAAGTGTTTTGGAGCAACGGCGGGGCACATCTATGTTTTAGTGCGGCTTGAGTGTGATTTGCATGCACAAAGCGCAACGGCCCCTCGCTGTTTCCTGGCGAGGATCAGACATCCGTAGGGCAGCCATTCCACTCTGCCAAGAGGGAGTGATCCAGTGTGAGCCAGTGTCAGCTGGGCTTGCTTCAATAGAGCTTTATTCACCCCACATTTTTTCCCATCCTGGGTTTGTCTATCCATCCAAAAAGGACAAAACAAGGAGAATACCTTTTATGACCAAAAAAAGGGAACTGTACATTGTTTTTTTGTTTTTTTTTTGTAACTATTTAGTAATTTTTTCCACCTTATACAGCGGTAGGGTTGTTTAAGTCACAGCAATAAAATGATAAATGACCGATACCAAATATATTGATTTTTACATTGGTTTTATTATTGTAGGTTTCTGTATTAGGTTACACACGATCAAATCAAGCAATCTATTTAATGTTTAATGTCCTGTCGAGCCTTTTGATTGATTTCGCTGCTGATTTCATTATAAAATGCTTGCACAGCACAAAAAAACGTTTCGGAAGCTAATGGATTGAACTTGGCCTGTCATTTTCCCGGGAATGTCAAAAATTATAAGCAAATATTTGACAAATTATTTGATTTATTTTTTGGAAGTAAATACAGAGGAACAATCATTTCTCTACATATTCTTACAGCAATCCCTCTGTGGCATTAGTGATGCAACATGATGGAAATGATTTCTTTTCCAGTCTCCCAATCAGATAAAAACGAATACATATTTTTCAGAGTGTTCTTCAAATGTGATGTAATTAAGCCCACTCCATTTCTGCCAGTGAAGATTCATTTCAAAGTCCAGCCAAAATTTGGGAAACTGATAATGTGTGTACTTTATTTTGCACAGATCTTCACTGACTTGCCCTCATTGTTTGAAACAGAGCAACACCTTTGACCCTTTCCTTTGTATCTCACTCCCTATTCCTCTTCGCCAGACCAGGTGAGTCCAATATTTTTATCATTTTATTTGGTTGCAAGAGACTGAATCCACTTGCCTTCATAGGTCAGTGAAAATCTACACAAACAGAATTGTCTAGTATCCTCAAAAGATTCATTTGCAAAAAGCCACTTTGTCAGCTAATGACATCCACATTAAGATGCAAACAGGCTGATGTAAGCACTTTGTTTAAAGACTGTTCTGTTAACAAAGCCTTCAATCTTTAAAAAAAAAAAAAAAAAAGGTGCAATACAAAATGGCCGTAGACACTAAAGGTGCTTTGGGATCTCAAATGGCTGCTGGTATTTTGTTGTTTGCGTTTTTTGAGATGAGTTCAGCAAGTGTAATAAGATACGACTTGTTATATCTTTTAAACGTCAGCACTGACAATAAGAGGAACGTTCCAGTTACTCTTAAATATAGACATGGAAATAATTCTGACCTAAATGATTCGATAGGTCACTTGAGCTTGGCCGTTATTTTGCTCCGACCTTTCTCTTGCTTTCACTTGGCTTCCTTTTTCTATCACACCCTTGGCACACATTTCGGTTGATATCGGTGAGGTCACTCATTACCACACGGGCTAGGCAAAGATTAGGGATAATGAATGTTAAGGTTCTTTTTATTTCTGTCTGTGCAAATATTCATACATAAATTGCCTCCAAACAAAAAATGTCCTGTGCTGAACACCCCAAACATCGGGTTGTCTGTTGATGGTATTGCCGTATTTACATAATGGATCATTTTGTTTATCCAGTATGGTTGCAAATCTATCCGGATGTCACGTGACGATTCTCTCGTGCATTTGTTTACACAGCCACCTTGGCAGTATAGTAGCGCCGGCATGCCAAGGACTATGAAATGTGAAATTGACCATTGTATAAACATTTATGGGAAGAATTTTTGAGAATAAATGAAAAAAAATGTATTCTCTATAACTAAGGGTGTTTTGAAAATAAATGTATGTTTCTGCTCACTGAGAATAGTTTCTTTTTTTTTTTTTTTTAATTCCCATTTTTGGAAGCACACATACACATGGAAATGGCATCTCACTTTACAAAGGGAGGTGAGGGGTCACGGCCGCACAACATTGTCAGCTTGAAGGAGAGAGAGGTCAAAGCCAAGGGCTCCCTCTTTTAAAAAATGCAATAGATTCCATTATTTGGCAGTCATAAAACTTAACTCCTTAATGATCCATTATTCATGTTAAAATGTATTGATTTATTTATGACAGTCTTCTTTTTGTCCCATCCTGGCCTTCGAGCGCAGTCCGCTCAAACACGGCCGAGAAGGGAAAATGGAAGTCGTCCTAACTGCGTGTTGGTCTTTGGCAGGCCCATGTGTGTGACTCTGGTGTTCAGCACCAAAGGACAAAGGTACTTCCGAGTCGGTCTGGCCGTTCCTCTTTTTGGTTCTGTCGCCAGTTTGAGAAGGATGGTGGCTGATGAGGGCAACATTTCTCCAGATCAGGTAAAGTAACCATATCGACTTGGCGGATAAGAAAAAAAATATTATGACAGGCCTCATTTTTTTAATGAAAGACATTATGAGTAGGGAAGTCAAAATAAATGACCTGCTGATGACTGTGAAGCAATCATTTGAATTTCTGGTGTCTTCAGAACAGATCAAAAGTGCAGCAGCAATTGATTAAGAATCAGTTGGAATATGAATAACAGTTTGAAATGGTCACAATTAGGCGATATTAATTTTAAACAACAAGCGGAATATTTTTATAGTAATTCCATAACTGATCATTTTGAAATATTCTTTTGAATTAATTTTTTTTTTTTCCTCCTCCATAGGTGATCCTGACTGAAGTTTACTCCACCGGGTTCCAGCGCTCCTTCTTTGATGAAGACGATTTAACCAGTATAGCCGAAAATGATGTCATCTATGCCTTTCAAGCTCCGCCCCTCTACATCAGAGGGGGCTCTGCACGGACTTCAGGTAGCTTTACGATTGGAAAATCCAGCTCAAGGTTTTCATCCATTTATAACACACGACACGTATTTTAAAATAACTGCTGTTTTGCTGACTTTAAAGTAAGCAAACAACCAGTTGTATTCTTTTCCTATTCTTAATGAAACCCGATGGGAGTGTACCTGACTGCAGGGGGGGGGGGGGGGGCCTTGAGGAGCACATTAAAAAGTATGTACATCACATGAAACACTGAATAATGCGCACACACTACGCCGAGCCTTCTTGTGCGATCAGATTGATGTCTTCGATGTCTGATTTATTAGGATTTCATTTTTTTACTATGTGCTTGTTGGCTCTCTTAGCCCTAAAATTCATTTGAGCTATTCTCGATGTCTTTCTGTCTTTTTTTTATCCTTTGGGAAAAAGTCATATCTAATTATAGTTTGGTCGTGTTTAGTCTGCTTCATCCTGGTGGGTGGGTTGCCTGTAAGACGAGAGATTTCACAAACCAGTTTTGTTTTGTTTTTTTCCATATTTTTCCGATTTAACAGACAGAGGTGTGTTGGAAGACATTGAGTCAAAATACATTTTATGATACCTCACCCAAAGAATGATGTGGCAGTTCAAAAGAAGAGTATAAAAGTGAAATGAGACAAGAAACAGATGTGTCGTAAGCATACAGCGTTTGACAGCAAGCCATAAACGATTTGATTTAATGAGGGATGAGCGGTCGCTCTCCTTGGCGGCGGCGGCGTGTAACTCTCAACGGGACCGACCAGGAGGTGACCTCAGCAGTTTAGTCTTTCCTCAACACGATTCACAAGGCTTTTAAAAGGAGATTTCCGTCATGCGTCATTCGCGGAACCGTCAGAGGTCGTTTCTTGAGAAAAATTGTCACCCTTGATTTCAAGTGCGTTTTTATAGCGAGCTTGATTAGAGCAGCGTTACTCGATTAAAAGATGCGTATTCTCATCAGAATTTGAATTTCTGAGGTCAAGACATCGCAATCAGCATATTCATGTTCAAGCTTTGATGATGTATTCGTAGACTTTGATGAGTTTCGAATAGGTCTTGGCCTTCTGGCAGCGCCTGGCACACCCCAATTACTTGTGCGAGAGCACAAAAAAAAAAAAAAAAACTCGCACTGGCAGTGATGAATCGCATGACAGAAGAACAACAGGCTTTAATAAAACATTGTGCTTTGAGGAGGACTCGGTAACTTTGGCCAATCAATTACTTCTTGTCTGAGTGGGATTTACGGCGTGATTTATAACAGTCGAGCTGGTCGGGGCGACCTGAGCATCGACGTTGTCAACCGTGTGACAAAAATCGGCATCACTTTTCACGGGATATTGTGAAGGCTACTTTTTTTTTTTTTTCCTGTCACACCATTCCTTGTGTTGGTCAAATGGGTGGATCACAAGATGCGTGAAGTAAGAGCGCTCCTGCTGAGAGTTCAAGGCGCCATCTGCTCCATGAATCACTTCCCCTTAAATAGAAAGCTGCTGTCTCATCCATAGCAGTCATCCTGGAGAATTTTTGGTCAAATATTTCTCTTTGTGTGCCTTTTTTTAGGATACCATCATAGTCTACCATCTTCTACATACGCTACTGGTCCTGAGGGGAAAAGATTACCTGCGTCTGTGGCGCTGTCTTCCGAATTTCTCAACCAAGGAGTCCCGGTTAAGATTTTGTTGTTGGTGTGCAACGCAGCAGGAGCAGGCCAACAAACTGTTAGGTAATTATCCAAGTCCTTTTTTTTTTTTTATGACATTGTCTATTTGTTAATATTGTGTCATTTATAGTTCAAATAAAGTGATGCCCAAAATCAAATAGTTAAAAAATACAGTATAAATTTAAAAGTATTTAATGGTTTCAATAGTAGCTACGTTTATGTCTGTGCAAAATTCACTAAACTCAACAATTAGCTAAACATGACAGAATATAAAAAAAAAAAAAAAAAAAAAAGTTAACACAACAGCATCAGGAAAATAATAAAAATATTTATTTCCCCCGCCCCATTTTACTTTTAGGGTTATTTACGCAAACTACTGCCTTAATGTTGTTGTTTTTTTCATTTAATTTGGTACTCACACAATTGATTATTCCGTTATGCCAGTTAATGAATGAGTGAATGAACATTTTGATTTCAAGCACTTTAAAATCTCAGCACTAATCTACTTGGAGTGAATATTATGATCACAGACTCGCTCTCCCTCCTCCGTGGAACTGGGATGCTCGGTCATTTTATATTTAGCGCTACTTTGTGCCAGAAACATGTCAAGGTCATTTCACCTCTCTGGAAAATAAATGGCTCACATCCATCTCACGGCGAGAGGAATCAAACGAATGAGGAATCCAACATCTGGTCCGACAGACACTTGTCTCCCTCGTCCAGTTGAGACAGATCAATAGAGGTGAGATGGCCAACGCGGCCGTGAGAAAGTCCAATCTCATCGGTGAGATTCTGACTCATTTGTGCCAGTTTCTCCTTCAAAACGACTTACTGTCATTGATCAAAGCACCCACCCACCGATGTCGGACTCATCAGACGACTGTGGGAGACGTTGCTTTGCCAAGAGGATGACATTGAAGTCACGTGTCTCAAGCTAGTTCTCAGGAAGCACCAAATCATATGAAAATTACTTGCTTTGTTTGTGTGTGTTTTGTCCAAATTATTACATTTTTTTTTTAACAACATAATTGCTTTTGTTTTAACAATTTTTTTCACCATCGTACATAAGTCGATTGTCACTGGGATGAGTGCCAACCTTCGCCAAGGCTAAATGATTAATTTATTCATTCAAATTGTAATTGGATTTAAATTAATTTCAATTGTAGAGTGCGGTATGTGTTTATTCATTTGTTATTTAGTTAGCTAATTAACTTCCCGGATGTTGGAGGGTGATGAACTGATGATTTATATATAATCAGTGGCGGCGCTACGGGGGGGTCTGTGGGGGCACTGGTCCTCTCTCACCTGTGCTCCGTATGGAACAAATAATGACTGACTAAAAATAAAATATCAAATTGTCCTGACTCAAATGATGCCAACACTTCTATCACAATTTTTAATACCTATTTAATTCTCAGCCAGCCTGCATATACCGTAGAGAGCAAATTATTTATTCACAAGCAATTAAATAGTCTGTTTTCTCTAAGTATCTCCCCAGTTCTGAAATGAAGGACTTCATTATTCTTTAAAATGATAATCTTCTATTCAAAGACCTGAAAAATCCCTCAAACAACAATGAAAAACGTCATCATTTATTCTTTGTAAAGTATTTGACAATGGGATTTTTTTTTTTCCCCCCATTTGAGCTTTGCTTGAAGTTGGAAGCTGACTAGTTTTACGTATGCACTTTATGGACTTTATGTTACTTTTTGTATCGTGTCTTACCATTTCATAAAATGTTTGAATTTTAAAAGGCATTCACGGCTCCTCTTGAATGTCAACAGGGCATTTCACTTGTTTTATTGTGGTACAAATGATTACGTGAAGTGGTTGTAATATAATTTTTATGAATTGATCTGAAGACTTCCCCAAGAGGACATTTTCTTGGGGAATGAACACACACTAAAAAAAAAAAAATCATCTGATACCCTAAGCCAAATTGCATTTGTGCGTCTGAGTCTACCACAGAATAATAAGTACGGCGTAATCTTAAAATGCAACATTTATTCACTAAAGGTTTTTTTCTTTTTTTGTCACATCACTGGATTTACAAGAAATCATTCTGTTTTATTTTTTTACTCTCTTGCCTACTTTTGTTTCCTCAATGCGTGCATAGACTAATAAATCTCAAGCAGACAATGGAGGACCTGCCTTCAAAAAATTGTTCCAATAAACGTGTCATGGGATCCATCTTTTTAGAGTGATGTTTTTCCCCTCCTCTCATCCGCCAATTATTGTATTTCATTGTGCTTCTGAAACAATTCTAAAATAAGAAACTCGTTCTAATGTTCGAATCATTTATTTGCAACCTCCTGTTGTTGTTTCAGGTTCGGGCCTCCATTCTTAATGAGGGAAGATCGGTCTATTTCCTGGGATCAGCTCCAGCAAAGCATTCTGAGCAAGCTTTACTATCTGATGATCAACGGGGCACCAGCACAGGTAACGGACAACTACTTACAAGAATGGAATCGTGTTTTAACATCAAACCAGTATGTCAGAAGCTGCGCAGAAAATGAATCAGCAGGAAAGGATAGAGAACGAGATACTGCGGTAAATAGAGCTAATCCAAAAAGGTGACGACAAGCTTTTGGGTGACCGGGAAGGATCAGATTGCAAATAAAAACGGCTTACCAGACTCATCTTCAATGATAAGGTGAGGAGCTCAGTCATCTGGGATTCAGAGTAGATCGGCTGCTCCTCACCTTGTTAAGTGGCTTCCTCCGTTTTTTTCTTTTTTTTTTTCTTGAATGCCTCCCTGGTGAGATGTTGCAAGCATGGTCTGCTGACAGCAGGCCTCAGGTTATGCTGGAGGGACAAACAACTCGCCGTTACTGCTGGGGGAGATGGAATGGGAAGTCTGGTTTCAGTGTGATCCAGATAAGATAGATGGATGGATGGCCACTAAGTTTGGAGGTTTGGATGGCCACTTTGATGACCTTCTATGTTGTTTACCAGCCGGCGTCAGCCAGTGCTCTCAAGAGAAGACGAAAAGAGTCAGGTGCAAAAAAAAAATAATAATAATTCTTGTCATCTACTCTGTGCCACCTCAGCATCAGGCTTGGCATTAAAAGCACTCTGCGAAGCGTGGTAAAGTTTCCCGGAGCCAGCCTTCTGCCCTGAAAGAGCAGATGTTTGCTCTGCTTTGAAAGCAAATCAATAGCTGCTTGTGTCAATTAATGACACTGTCAAGTGGATTTTTCCGCTTCTAATTTTAGCCTCGGTACAGACTCCAATTCAAAAGCAGCCTTTTTTTTTTTTTTTTTTCCCTTGCTGCTGAATTTGCTGGAAAGGATTTTCAAAAGGTTGGCAGGGTGCCTACTGAAGCACGAATAGCAATGTAATGTATTACAAAACACTAAGGCAGTGCAAGTTATTGATCTTTTTTTGGTTGCAAGCTGTGAGGAGAAGGACATTTTGTTGGCCGAGATGAGATCTATTTGGCCTAAAATATTCCGTTTAACCGCAAGTGGTAAATCGAATTTAGTGTGAGAGATGATAGTGGCGGTCCTTCGCGCCGACAAATGCTTTTTAATTTTATTTTATTTTTTATGGTGACAGCGCAAAAGCTCACAAGATAACGAGGACCTGTCACAGTGGCTTGTATTCAATTTGGATGAATTTTGAACATGAATATTTTTTTTTTGCTATTATATAATAAAATCCAAAGGTTATGGATTCATATCTGTGAGGAATGTGCTGTTCTGTTGGAGACAGCTTTCCTTCCAGGACTGAGCGTGGGTGTTTGTGTTTGAGCTCAGCCCGCATCCACCGAGCACATTTCATATGGGACGAGAGGAAATCTGCTTCATTTCTTTTCGCAAAGCTCTTTCATTCCTTAAGCATCTCCCATCTGAGCAAATCTCACAGTAATATAAACAACTACTTTTATTGCTTCTTTTGTTTTTGTCCTCATCTTTGGCCTTTTGAACCTGCTGTTTTTTTTTTTAAATATTTTACGACCTTGCGTGGTTAAATTTTTGATTTGGTCACGTATGATGAGTGCTCGTCAAACTCGGTGGTTATAGCGCATTGCAATGCAAGCGGTGTCTTCACGTGGTTTCATTGGTGTTATTTTTCTTCCAGAATAACCGAGTGCTCTTCAACATCCGCGTGGTAGGAGGATCATCATTTTACAGCTACTTGTCACCGCAGGACAGTCGACCACTCTACCATCCTGCTGTTGACAGGTCAGTGTGGATTGGGAATTTTAACTGAGGACAGAATCTATTAAGTGACTTTTTTATTTCCCCCTGGAAGCATCTAGCAATGTCCCTCGTTAGAGTGATACAATATTTGCTTCTGCATAATCTTAGGCTGCTAATTATGCGACCCGCTGAATTTTGTTCTTTGCTGTGGGCCACACCTGGAACAAGAACTATAAATAGTCCATTTTCATGTTTATTTTTAGTGTTAGTTTTTTTTCAGTTTTTAGCCTTAGTTTGTTAGTGTCTGAAATTTCAATTTTCAGTCGTTGTTAAATATGATAACAAATAAAAGGAATTAATTTGTTGGAGTATAAGTCAAACAAAACGGTTTCAAAAACTCAGGCCACAGTTAAAAAATATAACTACCAACTCATCCCAACTCAAAATAGTCATTAATGAAATGTAAAGATGAACAATTTGTAAAGTTAGAAGTATCAATTTAGTTTAAGGGGATTAAAGTAAGGATATTGCAAATTTTTTTGTGTCTCACTGGAATTGCTGACATCTAGTGGGTGAATTGTCATTTTAGATATTCACTTATTAAATTAAAAAAAAAAATCAAATTATAGTACAGAACAAGGACTTTAATGGTGTAAATAGTTTGCTCCAGGTACCCCAGCTTCCTCCCACATTCAAAAAATGGATAATTCCCTTGCTTGTTGTCTTTTAGAGCCCTGAAACTCTGCAGTCCAGGAGGACCACCACATGTCAAGCTCATCATTGAATGGGAGTACCGAATCAAAGATTGGTGAATAGGATTTTTTTTTTTTTTTTTTAAAACTTCAATTCACCGTCTGCTCTACTGAAATCCTATTTTTCCTTGTAGCCTGTTTGGTAACATTCAAGAGGAGGTGGTGAAGGATGCGGACAGCGTGAGGAATCAGCAGCAACAACATGTCCAGCAGTACAGCTGCACCTTGGATGAGTGTTTTCAGCTCTACACCAAAGAGGAGCAGGTAGCTCACTTTTAAATTCAATGTTTCTTTTCTTCTCTCAAGAGATATATCAGCCATTAAATCCATCTCCTATCTTCCAGCTGGCTCCCGATGATGCTTGGAAATGTCCGCACTGTAAACAGCTACAGCAGGGCATGGTGAAGATGAGTTTATGGACGCTCCCGGATATTCTCATCCTCCACCTGAAGCGCTTTAGGCAAGTAGGCGAGCGGAGAAACAAGCTGACCACATTTGTACATTTCCCCCTGGTGGATCTGGACATGACGCCGCACGTGGTGAACCGAAACCAGCAACCGGGCTGGAAGCAGTCCAGACGGGCCGAGCTGGCTCCACCTGACTTCCTGTACGATCTGTACGCCGTGTGTAATCATCACGGAGGGATGCACGGCGGCCATTACACAGGTGAGAAATTTGGAAATTTGTTGAATTGAAAGGGCATAACGTCGACCTTTGTTACCGCCACGGCAGCGTTTTGTCGAAACTCCGTGGACGGTCAGTGGTACAACTACGATGACAGCAATGCTGAGGCGGTTCCGGAAGGAGATGTGTGCACACGCGGCGCTTATATCCTCTTCTATCAAAGAAGAAAAACCATCCCGCCCTGGTCTGCAAGTTCTTCAGTCACTGGTTAGACCTTGTCATCTTTTCTATTGATCGCTAGCTTCCGCCATGGGATTTCAACTGTATTTGAACATTATAGAGAAGAAAAAAAAAAAGATGTATCTTTTGCAGCCAGAGGTCATAACTGTATTAAAACCATTTGTCTCGTGAATTTCCTGAAATGAATCCAGTGACATCACATAATTCATTTTGGTGATGTTAATTTGACCTTTACAAAACCTTGTCAGTTGTTTTTATAACGGTCCTCTTGATGGTGATAGCAGTATGACAACTAGTAATAAGTTGTCTTGCAGGTTCCACCAGCTCAAACACTTCTGACCACTGGCTGGTGCGGCTAACGGGAGCCAGTGATAGAGGTGCAACATCCATCGCAGGGCCCCCGGTGCTCACGCAGCTTCCGGAATCATCTGATCGACCAGTCTTTGAAGAAGAACCTCACAAACCTGCAGACACGAGTAACTACTGTTTTTGTCTTCAGCAGTTTCACCGTGCTGCCATGCTAACGTATTTTTTTTGTCAACAGATGGATTTGAATCCAAACCGTTTGTCCGCGGGACCCAAGCAAGGAGCGTCAGCGTGAGATCTCCGACGAAGGCCAAGGAGTCTTTAAGCAAAGTCCTGCCGATGCGATGGTCCTTCAGATCCAAGGACCGCACGAAGCATTCGGTCGAAGCTCAATCGGGAGAGCTGGTGGAATATCTCGAGTCGGGCCGACGTCCGCGATGTACCAAAGACCCGATCGTTGCGCTGGTGGCCACCCCGCCGCAAAGGCACGTCCAGCGTAGAACCTTGGAAGGCGGACAGGAGTGCAGCTCACCGAGCGGAAGTAGCCTCAGCTGCACGGAAACGTGCTACTCCCCGAAAATCCCAGAGGGGCAGAGCCGGCCTGCCGTGGAGAGACAGCTCAGCAATGCTGTCAAAGGCAGAGATGATGGCTCCCTGAGGGTGAGGGCATCTAATAAGAGAGCCAGGCAGGAGCAAGGTAGGACTTTGGACATCCAACTACAGAGAGTGGCCATGTTAGGAGCACACGTCAGCAGTCATAGCGCACCTCCCAGCAGAGATTCCACACTGAGAAAAAACAAGGTCCATTTCGGGGGGAGCACCAGATCCCCCAAAGATACGCTCGTCTTTCAACCGGAGGGACAAAGAGGACGTGAAGGTCGGAGCCAAGAAAGCCTCGTGGCCTTTTTCAAAGCCGGTTTCATTCCGAAAGACGTACCGAGATCCCCACGGAAAGATCACGAAAGACGTGCCAACGGACATTTGGGAAAGCTGACGAGCGGCGACTTTAATAAACTGTCCCTCTCGAACGGAACTCTGAGCGCCACCGCGAGAGACGAACGTAAGGTTCTCCCCTGCTGCAAGATCCAGCTGCTGAATGGACAGGCTGCTTGTCACGACGCCGACATCAAGCGCGCTCACAGCTCCGGAAACATTCAGACCAAACTGGACGGGACTTTTCACCGCTGCGCCTCACTGCAGAGGAACGGAGACATTACGCCCTCTCGTCGCGTCCTGCTCTCCGACAAGCCCGGCTTTGCCACCCTGCAGAGGACTCGGTTCAGTACCACCTCCTTGGGTAAGCGCCTTTGTAACTCAAGGTTAGCATGATTGGAGTGATCGCTAACCAGTGACTCTGTTTTCCATCAGTGCCTCTGTGACAACTTCTTCGCTGGGATGTCATCCACCGAAAGCATCACTGGAAAAAAAAAAAAAAAAGTGTCTTCGTTGGTCTTTTTCTACAGTAGGACTGTTACTTCTTACCTGTGTGTGTCTTAAACTAAATCTATGCAGAGTTGAGTTACTGCTGTCATTTGTCGGACTGTTGTTTTCTGCTAATACGTGATTTTGGAATACGGTGAAACTCCTCCCCCACTTGGACTACATCGGATGTCACAAGTACTTTTGTGTGGATGAGACGCATTTGACTTCAAAATAGTTGCTTGGTACCAAGATGCCAGATAATTGTGCCAAAGTAGTAGTAAGTACTTTTGCTTTAGCCTGGATACAAAAACAGTGAATTGATGAAAAAGAATTTGGAGGTTTATTTCCTCTTTAAAATCCGAGTTATTATTATTTTTTAATTCACATTTGTAAAGAAGATATTTAAATACCCACGCAATACAGTTAAACCACACACACACACTCACTTTGTATATTCATACATAGGTAAATAAAACACACGCACAGATTTGTGTTTTTTAGAAATGCACTGTAAATTGGCTGTTCAATCATTGTTTTTGTGATCGTTGCACTTTTATAAAAGGCTTATTTCGCTATATGACTTAAATTGTACATCCTTCCAAGTTTAGGAATAATGATTAGATTGTGTTTGAAGTGATCCAGGTACAGGCTGGAATGATGTTCCAATTTTTTTCGATGAGAATGTTCAGATATGAACCTCCAAATACTTGAGAAATTGTCCTAACTTCCAACTTGGTTAAGAAGTTGAATTCTATCGATGAAAAATCAAAGCTAAACTGCTTGCATGCCAAACAGAATTTATTTTATTTATTTTTGCACCCAGCACTGTGTTTGCGTGTGTTTAAAAATGTAATTTAATTCAATTAAATGAAGTTTAACCCCTGCTCATAAAAGGACCACTTGAGAATGTAAAGCTATTTTATGTAAAAGTACTCTCTGAGTATATAAATTGGTAGTCACAGTTAAATTTCAATAATTTCAATAACAACATACGCAAACAAAGTTACTGTCTATAAACTCCTTTTTCTGACATAGAAGCAAAGGCACAAGTTTGATGGTGCTCCTGAATGAACTGTTTCCACTTTCTAAATGATGATGCTATCTGTCCTTTTCAATTTTCTTTTTTATACATTATAAAAGTGGCACACTGGGAATGTTACCATTTGGGAATGTGAAGAGAGACACACACACACAATGCTCTTCATCAAAAGGAAGGATGTTTATAGATTATATTTTATTACTAACTTTTTTAAAAGTCTACGTTTTGTACTGACATGTCATATCAGAATTGTTTTATGTTATTATGTGGAAAGGGGGCGTGGTTAAACTGGACACAATACACAATAGCCACTTTATTGGGACTTTCTGTAAATGCTTCATGTACTGACATTTTCTGGATTTCACATTAAACACATTTTTCTCACAAGTTAATTCATTTTTGTACAAATTATTTACAACCTGTTTGAAATGTATTTTGGTCCACTGCTCAGTTTTCCTTCTAAAAACAAATTAAACCAAATGAAAATCAACCATAATTTTAAAAAAATATGCACCCTTGTAAAAACAATAAAATTACATACAAAAACATATAGTTGTAGTTATTTTTAATTAATTAATACTTTAGTACTTTTAAATAGTAACTCTAAATGCATAAATAAATGCAAAACATGGATTTTAATTGCACCACTAGATGTCAGTAGAGACGAGGTAATCGTCTGTTCCAGATGGGCCCGACTGAAAACCAGATGGCTGAAAAAAATAATAGAGCAATACGAGCAAATATGAGAAATACACTGTGACCAATAATTGGGTTAATATGAAAAGTATTGTATATTGTTAGAAAAATAAACAATTCTACACAAAGTACATTTTGCATTTTTGAAAACTTATTAGCCAATATCATTGTTAAGGCCGTTTTAGTGGTGACAGTTATGTTGGGGAGAAAATCGACAAAAGAGAATTTTTGCCAGTGAAGAAAAAACAGCATTCTGACTTTTTTTCTCAGAATCCTGACGTTAAAGTGAGGTTTCCCACTTTGACGTCAGGATTCTGAGAATAAAGTGAGAATTCTGACTTTAAAGTGACAATTGCGACTTTGACATTCCGTAGAAAGCGGAACAACTTGGTTGGGCGCAGTTTCAGTTCCCGCAACTGTGCAGGCTGACATCAAATAAACACTAAACATCGATATCTTATGGAACAGGTTGGGCTTTTGCTCCGATACGTCAGCAGGTCAGCCATATTGGATGTGTTAGATCCGCTGCTAAACCAACACAAGCAAATGACACACATACCAATTAAATATATGAAGAGATAATAGAATAGAATATGGAATTAATAATATTAATTAATCTACAATGCATGGAATAAAATAGAAGCAAAACACACGAACGTGATTTATTCCATACAACAAATATTCTCTTTATTTGTGCATCACTGGTCTCAACATATTAAGAATACCTCGGATTTTATTTATTTCAGCACTTTAAATCAAAAAGTGAAACTATTTCAACTATGTACTTAGTTTGATGCTGACAGCAAAAAAAAAAAAAAAAGTCCTGTCTGGACTGAAATAAGAGGCATCATAAACTGAATTTGAATGATTTATGCAGTATTTGAATTGTAATTATTTGACTCAAGCTATTTGAGTTGGAATATAAATCATTAATTTTCTTTCTGTTGGCACATTTTGATAGTTCCGCTTTGCCACATACAATACGGCGTCGGCGTCGAGGTAGGAGTCGGAACGTAAGGCGTCAATTTAAGGCTTTATAGATCTACGAGGCTGACCATCCCAGTACAGTGAAAGGAAGCGGAAATAAACGTCGTCAAGCTTATGCTAACAGCTCGAGTCAGGCTCCGAGGACGGGCTGGAAGCGATACATGACACACATCGGAGGATTTTTTTTTCTTTTTTTTCTCGGCAGGAAAACCGAGAACGAGGATCGGGTAAAAACGCGATCGGGATTTCGTTGTTAGGGTGCTAACTTCGACGCGGAATATATCGAGTGGTGAGTTTGTCTTCATACTCGTTGAACTTATGTACTGTTTCCTTCTCGCGACGCAGGCTAGTCAAGTTGAGTGAGGCTAGCGGGGCTATCTGTGCCACTACGTTAGCAACAACAGCTTGCGCTATGAAAAAAAAAAAGGTGTTTTCTCCCTTGTCAAATTTAGCAACGCGAAGCGAGCAGCAAGCTTCCCGTCATTTATCAACTCATCGCTTCAAGTTAATAGCATGTTCACTTGTTGATTAACATAACCTTTTCTTTACCCGGTTATGATAGATTAGTGGAAGTGAGATGGAGAATCACTTTGCATCGTAGTTATTGTTATCCGACCGTTAGCCGGCATGCTAACCTTAGCCTCCTAGTGGACTGGGCGCAGTCTTTTGAGGGGGGGTTAACGGGAGAAGTCTGCGGGAGTCCATGAAACAACGACTTCATGACAAATATATTGTTTGTTTATATGTAGCCTACATCTCCGCCGATATTGATTGGAGAAAATATACCAAGATTGGTGTTTCTATATGCCCGATTGTACCACTTGAGCGCCAGCTCTTTATTGACTGATCATATGATTTATTAACAACTATTTTTGGCGATCACTTATGAGATGGAAGCGTTTCTGCAGATTCCATTCGTATGTGTGCTTTTCTTGCGCGCGCCCAACGACTTTTCTAGAAGTGTCTCACATCCTCTGTTGTAACACGTCTTACTCACATTTAGAACGGACACACACACAAAAAAGAAGATAAAGCAACAGTGTTGACGAGATCGTTGTTCCCAGTTGGCTGTTGGCGGGCAAGTCAGGTTTAATGACCTTAGGGATCGTCCGGTTGTATTAGATTGACGGACATTTGTAAACAACTTAATGAGATAAACTTGCTTTATCCGTTTAGCAAGTGTAGGTTGAGCTAATGTATCACTGACGGCTCTGCATAAGCTCCAGTCTGCACAGGTGCTTGGGAGTCAATGTCGGGGTTGATTTAAATGGCTTCACAAACGGTATTTAGTCATTTTTTAAGCAAAAGTGGTCGTCATAATTGTCACGCAGTTTGTTTGCACGAGATGTGCATACAGTTTTCACAAACCTGTGCATATTTCTGCCCAGCCCATCTTAGTCAGCTCCTTCTCTCCCCCCTTTTTACAGGAACCTCGCTGCGACCTATGTAAGGTCAAAGCCCTAAAGGAACGGGTCACAGACGGGAGGAGAGACTCGGGAGAAAAGCATCTGGACGCAGAAGCTGGGATAAGCGCTGTTTTTATTTTTTATTCAGTCCCTGAATCCTAACTTGAGCCAGGACGTTATCTTGCACGCACGCCATGGAGGCCGTTGCCAAATACGATTTCAAAGCGACCGCTGAAGATGAGCTTAGCTTTAAGCGCGGGGAGGTCCTTAAGGTATGTGAAAAGACTTTCATTTTCATTGGAGGGTATACTTTATGTAAGCAGAGTTTGAATGCCATCAACATTACTGTCGGTTCTTTGTCTCATTTTGTTCTGTTTTGAATACCTTACTAAAGAAAAAAAAGAAACGCCTACATTTTGTAAAGACGCACTTGAATCTGTCACTCGTGAATGCGATTGGTTAATTCTGAACACGGCTCCATCTCTCAAGTAATACAAGGGTGTGCACACTTATGCTTCCACCCACATTCTAACAGGGGTGTGCCGACTTTTGATATCCACTGTCGAATGGAGGATGATCTATACCAGCAACTTCAGTTCTTTATTTGAACTGCATGTTTTCCGTGGAATGTTATCATCTGTTTGAGTCCACTGTTTGCTCTACCAAACATCTCTACAGAAAAAAAATGAAATCTTGCATGTAAGCTCCATTCTAATTTGAAACATGCACCGTAAAGAATGATTTGTTTCTTTCACAAGCCATTGTTGTTTGCATTTATGTTGCGGGTCAAGTTCCATATTCTCCTTTTCAAGTTATTTCTAGAGAAAAGATGAATCTAAAATGGCTTGCCACAGTACTGCCCCTGGCACCATTTGCAATTCATCGGAATCATTTGTTGGCTGCTTTCCCCCATTGGACTAATTTGCTTTTTGAAGCAGGCATGATGTTCTTTCCCTCTGTCAGATTGAATCGCCCTTTCTCTCACTCTTTCATCTCCTTTATCCTCTTCCTCTCATCGCCTTCCCTTCTTCCAACTGCATCCATCCTTTGGATGTCTTAGACACTTGCAGTAAAAATGGAACCAGGTTATATAAAACATCATTCTATTTTCAGGAATTTGTATTTCTGAGAAAATCTGTATTATTTAGTAGCATTTTATCGTGGACTTTAATGATGCTAGTCATCCATAAAACATTTTTTTCCGTACTTAAAAGTCTGCCCAGATACAGATGCGAGTAGACCGACCTGAAAGCGGCAGTTAAGGTCCAGCGCACTCGGTGGTACTTAAACGCGGCTACCGATTTGATGAAACGAGAATCGCTTCTCTGTGGTGCCAATGAATGCGCAGTCAAAGCAAGCCATCTGCCGATACTGATGTTAAACGCTTCTGTTCTCAGGACAAAAGGTCTCTCATGGGAGCGTACTGGCTTTGCTTATATGAAAGTCGACTTGAAGCATTTGGACTGCGTCTGAAAGATGCTAGCTGTGCAACATGAGATAGCTTTTATGTAAACATTGCAAATCATCATTTGTTGTCGAAACATGAAAGATTTTTCCTGTGGGAATTTATCTGATTGAAAAAAAAAAGCCCACGTTGTCCACTGTCATATTTAGTCGTCAGGTTCCCCAAGTAGCTAGCCTCCAGCGAGCGAAGCCATCACTGCGTCACTGTTCTTTCACAACAGCTGGCCCGCTCTGACCATTCTGCCCTCTAATTTGCAGCCTTGAGTCATTCGGTAACATTTGGGTCTGTCATTTGCCGTCTCGTGAGTCATCAAGCGAACCGTCACCAAACGGTATCACAGCCTACTTCATTGCTCCAGTTAGCTATTAAGTAAAAAAAAAAATAGAAAAGACTCTTAACGGTTGCTAAGTTAACATGGATACTCTTGACGCGGCGTTTTTTTTTTTTTGCTGTATGCCATATCCATCTGCTCTTGTCCTTGGTTTTTATGTCCGCTGATTCCGAGGCAAAGAAGGACATCTTCGCAAAGTCTGGCCACTGCCCCAAGCGCTGTGCTCATTTCCTCTTTCAATAAATAAAGATTAACAACCCGTCCGTGCTGACAGAATAAGCTCCTGTCAACAGTTCTGGTGGCTCTGTGTCAACACTTATAATTAAAAGTCATTGTGCTCACCGTTTTCACTGACTACCAGCAGACTGTCCGACACCTTGGAAGTGCCAGAAGTGAACTATCACATCTTGGTCCTTGAGTGTCATCTTTTTTTTTTTTTTTTTTAAGCCACAAATTTTGAAGTGAAACGAGATTAATAGAGACAAGCGCAAGATGGTTTATTGTATCTGGTGTGCGTTTATATTAAGAGCACAACGTGGCTTTTTTTCACATCCTGTTTGTGTCATCCAACCCCCCCCCCTTTTGCAACTTCCTGCATCTCCACACTCAACTCCAGCAAAACTCTCGTCTGCATCGACCACAATCTTGTAGAGAAGCACAAGTTGGGAGTCAGGCTGAAGAATTGTCGTATGCAGTCAGCCAAACCTCAGGCATTTTTTTTTCCCCCCTCCTCTTGCCTTGCTCTTTTCACTTTCAAACGTTCTTATGTCCCGACTAACGGTGTTTTGTGTGTAAAAGCTCGTCAATGTAATCCTAGAAAGAAGCTTTTAAGCCTGTTGCCTCATTACTTTCCATGAAGGCTCTCCACCCATCCCTGATTAATGGCTCCCACATTGCCTGTTACTCGAACTATTGATCGTGCTCTGCGAAAAGTGTTTTATCAGCGCTGGCTTTTGATACCTAAATGTCACCCCCATGCATTTATAGACAAATCCAAAGCCATGCTTTGGCTTAAAACCTTTAGCACGATACCGAAAACAGCTTTATGGGTTTTTGCGGCTGCTTGTGCACCTTGAAATGGAGAACTGAGAGGTTTATAGGTAATGTGTGTTGTTGGAATGTCAGTTCTTTTTGAAGCATTAATATTCATTTGAGGAGGTGGCTCCAAACAGAACCCCGACCGGGTCACCGCCAAGCATTATCCGATTGCTCGCTAGAGTCCAAATCTATAAAGTAGGCCACATTTTGACTGTCTGCTGCATATACTGTGCACCCCTGGGCAGAGTTAATCCTTTGGTGATGGTTTAAATGAGGTCGACAGAGGTGTTTTTTTTTTTATTTTTTTAAGATAAAGTGACGCAGACATCAGCCCCCAACAGTTTGGGTACACACTGTGATGATGTCATGAACGATGACAGGTCTTTGAGGTCTTATCGGCCTATTGGTGATTACGTCATCAATTTTTGATCTAGCTGGTAGGTCACATTTAGTTTGTCATGGAAAAATCCGAACGTTGAAGTGACTGTAGGCCCTAGTCTGCTTTTTTTTTTTTATTCCATGCTTATCATCATGCTCCTGGTGTGCCCGTGCCCACGGCAAAACATGTGGAAAAACACAAATACCGCCTTTGTGTGTTTGCATCAACTATCTCCATCCCTTTCCTTTTTGTCCCACTTGGTACTTCCTTCTTTTCTCAGCAGCCCGATTGTACTTAGCCCATCTATCACTTAGGCCCCCAACATTTCCTAGGAGTCAGAAGCTAGAATAGAAGTACTACAAACTCCAAGTAAAGATGGCGATAGTTGTGAAAGCCCAACACTTTCTACGAATGATTCATGTGGTTTATTGAGGTTACCATTTGTTTGTTTTCACTGTTCTGTCTTTCACTCCAAGGAAAGAGGAAATATTTAAATGGAGCCACTGATGGATTTTAGATGTTTGTTTGACATTAGTTTATCTGTCATGGGGTTTTTTTTTTCCTCCACTGGTGCCCTCGAAGTCGTTTCTTCTTGCACTTCCTCTATTTGCCTTTTTGTGCTGAGTCAGAGAGCTGCAATTAGGATTCCTCCTCATCACCACATCACTTCCTGCTCATGTGTGCCAAAAAGAGACTTCTGCATTTAAAGCAAGAGAGCACCATCAGTCTTGCTCTGAAACCCGGAACATCCTTCAGTGCCGTCGGTCCCGCACTGCCAAGTCTTAAGTGATTGAAAGTAGGTCAGAAGTCACGGACACGATTTAGTCGATAATATATGCGTTAAAGATCAAATAACTGTTAAATAGTTGCTGTGATTTGTGTGTTATGATGCCGGGCGGTTCTGCTCAATATGGCGGAGACCTCGGGCATGATTGTCAATTCAACGCTTTGATTTTGTGGGATTGCTGTAATCTTCCCTGCTGTCTCTGAGATTTGAGCTCATGACCTCCCTTTTGGTGTCTGCTGCTTCCCCGCTGGGCATAAAGGAGGTCACGCTCCGTTGCATGACTTTTGCAAAATAACACAAAATACTTGTTTATCAGGGAGAAACTTCACAAACTTATTTTGAGATGTCTGAATAAGCAAATGTGGTCCAATCTAAAATCTGACAAGATGTCACGCAGTCAAATGGAAATTTAGTCCTTGCCGCATTTTCTAGGAGAATCAGCTGATAAGAGATCTTCAGGCTTCGGAAATTATTTAATCTGCTGCCTGAACCTTTTGGTTAGTCTTTGGCCTACTTGTATCAATTTATAGCCATAAAGGAATGCACATCTTTGTCACAAATATTATGTTGTAAATTTGGCGGCAACCTCTTGTGCAAATTTGATCAGTTTTATAAATGTAAAAAAAAAAAAAAGTTGCTCTCATCAGTATTCTGATTTTGAAGCTGAATTTGTTTTACTCTAGTGGCTAAACTGTCTCAGGCCCAGATTATCTTGCACTCCAGAGTAATCCCTGCTCTTGATTTTTGTTTTTGTTTTTTTCCCCCTCAATCCATATGGACTGTCCTAGTGCATTTATCATCTTGTTGAGATGTCTTCTCCATGTCGCTAGCTCCCTCATTTGCTCCTTTGCTGTTAGACAGGTTGAGTTTGACTCTCATCCTTCCATCATACTTGACTGTTTTGCCATAACCGTTCTTCTTACATTTTTAAAGATTTAAGATTCAAAAAATAAATAAATAAAATAAAAAAATAAAAGTTGCATGGTACTACATTATTTTTTCCATTACTGTTGAGAAGTAACAAGACAAAATGCCGAATTGAAATGAAGCCATTTGATTGGCTGTTGTAAATTGACAGAAGTGCCGAACAAAGTATGCACAACTCAAAATTGTTTTCAGGTCAACCATGTGTTTTTCCTTCATGTTGTGTCAATGGAAGTGCTATAATAATCTAATGTGAGAGGGGAGCTATGCACTGGCAGCTGTGGAGAAGATAATCCCTGCTATGGACCTTAGCCTATCAAATAGCAATTTCTATCCATTGTGGCTCAATCAGATTAAAAAAAAAAAAAAAAAAGACAACAGATAGTCAGCAAAAATAGAAGGATCTAAATAGTCCAATGGAGACCACGCGGTCGGACCTATTGCTGTGGTTGTGTGGAATGAAGACTTGCCTGCCATGCGGACATTTAGTTGTGCATCCGCCCCGTCACTTCCAAGAGACACCAGATAGACATTGAAGCAAATGAAAGAGCCAAGTGGCTTTTATTTGATTATAACCAGGCCTAACCCAAATGGTAGGGAGAAGGAAAAAAAAAAAAACGTGCTCATTTTTTGTAAACACTGTCACTAATGTACGTTTTGTATTCTTTCTATCTTATATTTGCCTCAACTAGCATATAAGGGTTGGGTTAGCAGCTGAGATAAGCTAGCCGACAGCTGGCATTTGTCAAGCTCGCTGGAGCAAAAAAGACCCCAAGGCCACTTGCAACACGCTAGGGCCAACGGGCACACCTGTCTTGGCTGGCCAAGGCAAAAATAATAAGGGAATCTGATTTCAAAAGCAAGAAAATGTATGTTCACCCCCTAAAAAAAACAAGATGTTTGCCCTCTTTGAATTATGCAGATGTGACGCGATCAAAGGAAGTCAAGCCTCTCAACTTGTGAAATTCTAATGAGTGAAAGTGAGTCATTCGTCAACGTAGGATTCTGCCCGACTGCTTCCAAGAGTTGAGATTAATGCTCTCTCTGCTTAAATTCAAGCTGCTTAAAGTCTCAATCGAGTGACAGCCTACTTTGGAAACACATGAAAGTTCGCCGATTCTGCATTACAATGACTGCCTTTACATTTTTTTGCGCGGGGGTTTCACTTTTAGGCAAAGTGAATGGGAACCGCAAGGATTTATCTTATCCACATAAGGTGCTTGTTCTATTTTGGAATGGAGCAAGAGGATTAGAAAAGCCAGTCACATACAATACCAAAATATCACTTGAGGGTTGTGGTTTAGGTAACTTTCATCGCTGACTAATCTGTATTTGTTTCCATTGAATCTATTCTTAAAAAATGTCACCTTATTCGAGACTTTATTATGAAAACAAAACAATGACTGTACTGTAGCTATAATGGCCGATGTTGCAATCATTCAGTAAATTAAATAAACATTTTGTTATCTTTAAAAGAAAATAGGAATTATGTATTGCATTGTCATTTAACATTTACCAGCAACGTTGCAATAAGACAACAGGAAATCAAATTGTACCAATAGCAAATATGTCATTCCAATTTATTTATTTATTTATTTTTTGTCATCACCAGGTATTAAATGAAGAGTGTGACCAGAACTGGTACAAGGCAGAGCTCGATGGAAAAGATGGCTTCATTCCCAAGAATTACATCGAGATGAAGCCCCATCCGTAAGTGTTCTGCTTTAAATAGTTTTAAATTCCTGCTCTCCAAACATCGCCTCGCCCAAAGCAAAGCAAAGCAAATCAAAGTGACTTTGGTTATATTTGTCAGAACTACAGCTCGACTGCTTTACATGAAATATGCTTCAGGCTTTTGTCCTTAATTAAATATTGACGTTATCATTGTTGCACCATGGAATCTTTTTGCCCTGCGGGTTAATTGCTCAGAATGCATTGATAGCGCTTTTTTTTTTTTTTTTTTTTTTTCCAGACACTACTTAAATTGAGAAGCATTACGCTAGTAGACTAAACACTGTATAATTCTGTTTATTTTGTTTGTTTTATTGTAAGCTAGCAATGTCAATAAACCCAAACTGCAAAACGGTAAGCTCAAATGTTGTTGTTTTTCCCCTTTTCGTCCAGGTGGTTCTTTGGGAAGATTCCTCGCGCCAAAGCAGAGGAGATGCTCAACAAACAAAGGCTCGATGGAGCTTTCCTCATTAGAGAGAGCGAGAGTGCACCGGGTGACTTCTCCCTCTCGGTCAAGTGAGTAGCAGCGCCGCCACCCCGTGAAATGGAGTTGAAGCGGAGACAACCATCATTGCTCACGCTCACAACAATCGATCGGCTTCACAAATTTCCGAGCTCTGAGTCAACAACGCGGCCACTTCCTTATTCTCATAAAGTCAGACCCGGGTTCACTCGTTAGCTTCTTTTCCAGTATTTACTTAGTCAAACGTCTTGCTTCCTCTTCTGCGTTTCCATTGCATCGTGTCACCGCTGTTTACGCGATAGGAGGATCTTTTTGACCTTTCATTTAACGCTGTGACCCTTTCTAGGTTTGGGAATGATGTGCAGCACTTCAAGGTTCTCCGTGACGGCGCCGGGAAGTATTTCCTGTGGGTGGTGAAGTTTAACTCCCTCAATGAGCTGGTGCACTACCACCGCTCCACCTCCGTCTCGCGTAACCAGCAAATCCTCTTGCGGGACATCGAGCAGGTCCACCAGGTAACTATGAGCGTGACAACTTCCTGTGAAGCTGTTCAATCTTGTGGTATATTCTTGTTTTGTGAAGATTAATAAACAGACACCAACACAATATATATTTAAACAACAAAATGTTGAACCAAACTATACAAAGTTATCAAACGAAAAAAAAAAAACCCTAGCTTACTGCTAACATATAACAAGAACTGTCATAGACTGGCTAAAAGAAATTAGCATAGATGGTACATTGTATTTCATTATATTTCCATTCCAAATTCCATGCCATGATTTTTTTTATTTCTTTCCACCGCTGTGACGTTGATACCAGTCGAAGTGAATTTTTGATTTGAAGTCTTTCATTTAATATTAAGCCTTAGTCTTTTTGCTGTACTGTAATTAAGAATTACATCAGTCCCTGATGTTGCTGCAGCTGATTTTTTTTTTTTTTTTTTTCCTCTTGCTGTGCCTTGCCAGTTTGCACTTTTGCTAACCTCTATTATCCGCCCGCCTGTGTTTCCTTGTTTCCATGGCACAGCATCCCACATACGTGCAGGCGCTCTTTGACTTCGACCCCCAGGAGGAAGGCGAGTTGGGTTTCCGACGCGGCGACTTCATCCAAGTCTTGGACAACTCTGACCCCAACTGGTGGAAAGGCGGTTGCCACGGCCAAACGGGCATGTTCCCGCGCAACTATGTCACGCCGGTCAATCGGAACATGTGAAACACTCCCGCCATGTAAAACGGCCACCATACCACCACCCCCACCTTCATCATCATTCTAGATGTCATCCCTCCACCCTCATCTGATTCCCTCCTCCTCCCCCTCCCTCCGCCCACTCCTCTTCGCCCAACCCCACCATAGCACGAGCAGAGAGGAAGAATGCAAACAAGTGAAAAGTGAGAGAGAGAGATAAGACAGGAGCGCTGTGATAGGCGGCGGCGGCGCTTTGTGGTGGGTGGCGGCTGAGCAAAAAAATCCACTTCGACTTACACTGAGACTGCGAACGCCTCGGTGAGGATGGCGACCGACCGCCTTTTGAGCGAAAGAGAGAACCAAATGATTTGACTCCCACAGCCGCTTCTGTCTCCTCCTTAACTTCTTAACATTCTGCCGCCTTGTGTTTTGCTTTTGCCGCATGTTCTTTTATCAGCCACATCTGTTTTAAAGGAAAAACACGAGAAAAATATGAAAAGAAAAAAAATGAAATGTTTTTAAAAAAAAAAAAAAAAAAAAAAAAAAAGAAAGAAGAGAACTGATGCCATATACAGCAAGTTTCCACGTCTACGATGATTGGCTCGTGAGCATTGTACATCAGCCATCGGCTGTATAAATAAATCAACTATAGAGAGAATCCATTTTTTAAGAATATATATATTATATATTTCTATGTGTTTGTCTGCATTACCTCTCATCACAAAGTTGTAAATTATGTTCAATGGTTTGTTTGTCCCAATAAGACCTTGTAGCTCTAGAATGTGCTGAATTGTCCTTCAAGTTTCTATCTGAGAGATCTCGGATAATACGCGACGTTCCTCACACAAGGGAAAGTCCACTTAGCATCGGGAAAAGAAACCAATCATGCTGGGAAACTCCTGTCGTTGAGCGGCAAGGATACGCAGCCGTGAATGCGAGCCATGTATGACGTCAGCCCCCCCCCCCCCCCGACGATGTTATTTGTCTCCCCCCCCGCAATCAATTTGAATGTAGCTGACTGAGTCCGCAGACTTTAGCATGTGAGATGCAGGCTCGAGGAGTTAACTCCGTGGCTGTGCAAGGGAAAACACGCTGTAATGTTATCCACGGTCATTCATCACATTTACAGTACCGCTAGTTAACGTGCATACTAAAAAAAAAAAATAATCTCGTCATACATGTGCATAGCATGGGGGCTGAGATTGGATAATCACGTGTAAATCACCAGTCTCCAACTGACACACATGTACTTACCAAATTTGAGATTGTCTCAACCGACCCCCCCCTCCCCTCCCCTCCCCACCCCGCCAACCCTACCAAATGACAGATCAGCTTAAATGTTATTGATTTTTGTCAAATGTGGTGTCGAGCACTTTTATTTTTTTGGTCAAAGATTTCCTATCTGTTCTGGTTTAGTCCGTGTGTGTGTGTTTTTTTTTTTTTTTTTTTTCTTCTTTGTTTCTTGCTCTCTCTGGATAGTGCCTTTCTCTCTGGTGTTTTAGCATCTCCCACCCCCCTTCCCTTTTTACGGGGGCCTGCCAGTCCTGCAGTGAGAAACAAGTGTACATAATCTAACATGTCCTACCACCCTTTCCTACATCAACTCGCCTTCACCTTAGTCCCCCCCCCTCTCCACCTACATGGAACTCTTATTTAAGTGTCTCTCTTGTCTTACCTAAAGATACTGTCTCGGTTTTGCTCTTTTTTTTTTTTTTTTTTTTTTTTTGCTTTTTTGTTTTTGTTTCTTGTTTTCAATTAATAAAATGCAATTATTAAAAAAGACGTGTGTGTGTGTGTTCCTGACAACCATTTGAGAGCGTTGTGAACATTCTCAGAGGGACATCAGAGGTGAGTAAGTGCTATGAAATCATTGAAGATAGCACCGTGCGTCACGTGTGTTTATGCAGGTCCAACCCAGTGCGTACTGCAATGTAGTTCACAGTGGGGTAAGATTTTTTTCAGGCTCTGCTTTCTTTATATGCTAAGATGAATCACTGGTTGTGGTCTTCTGGCTACAGGCACTTTTGAGCGCTTGCTGAATGGGTCAGTGAGACCGTTTTATCTGTGACAGCCTCATGGTGGGTGTCTGTCTAACAAAGCATCAATGACACCATGTTTTTAATCTGGCACAGACCACACACACTGTGTTTTGTATCGGTGATGATCACAGACTCCGTTTTTTTTGTCTTTGGTCTTTTAAACCATTTTTTTTTTTTTTTTAATTTATCTCATCTGGACTCTTTTCTTTTTATGAAAGATATCAGCCCGCTTCAGTGCTCCCATTTAATCCAAGGCATCCGTGACGCATTAAGTGACATCTAGTGATCCTGGCTTTAATTTGAATGAAAGAATGTTCTCATGGAATAAATTCTGGTCTGAAGTCAGTGTGAAAACAAAATATTTGGACATTTGTGTTTGCTCAAGTTTTCCCCTGTTGAATTTTATGGATGTTTTATTTCCCCCTCTTGGATGTTGACCTATTTTGTCAAGATGGTTGGTGCATGTTAATTGTACCTTGTTGCCTGCAGGCTGTTTACCATATGTTGCATCCAGCAGCATGTCATGCCAGCATTTTAAGATGATTGAAGGATTTGCAAGGGAGGTTCAAAAGATTATCATTTGCGTTTAAACGAAATGGAACTCGCATTATATATTGAACCTTTTTCTTTCAGTCTAAATAACAGGTGTCATACACATTCCTGAGAACCGTACGTTTGTGTTCCTTGCTAAATGAGCAAAAACTATAATGATGAAAAAATGATTTTCCTCACTTGAAGCATCAGCTTTTTTAATCCGTTTTTGATTTTCATCCTTTGTTTGTGGTTTACATTCATGTTAGAATGAGTCTTACTCTATTTGTGAGTCATCTTTTGGCCTTTTGCAAAATCATGGATGGATCTAAAATGCAATCGTGGTACTAAAGGATGAACTCTGTGGTTTTTTTTTTTTGCTGTGGACTGTTCCCTCAGTTTAGCTCCTATCTTTTTACCCCGGTTAGTGCTGTTAATCATATTGGAGTCAGCAGTGAGCTGAGGTTGAACTCTCCCCCCCCCCCCCCCCCCCCCCCGTAAGATTAAATCAAGAGCCTGTGGAAAAGGTCAAGTCATGTCATACACTTGCATGCAAAGGTGAGCAATTTCCGCTTGCTAACAGGTGATGAAAACATGCTACCTTTTGGGTCATTCAGTAGTACAAAATTCAAATATTACTCTCCTGTTGTTGTATTGTCAGCATGGTGAAATAACGGTTAGCATATCGCAAATGACTGTTTCTTTTTTTGTAGCCGATCTGGACTTTTTGCGGATTCATCCTGCAGTAGCGGTTTTGAGGGGGCAAAAAGGGGTCATGCCCCCGTTAAGCTCGAGTCCGTCAAGAGGTCACTCCTAAACGCGAAGATTATACAGTAGTGTAAGTCATAAAATGAGTATATAACAGGTGAGATTGTGATCTTTTATATAAGAGTTCAATAATAGACTAGATGCGTTTTACAATGCAATTTTTTTTATTAGCAAATTGAATTAACAAGGCAGGGAAATATTGACATAAGACATTTTGTGAGGTTTGGCTTTGAAATCAAAACAGCAGTAAAATACAACAGTGAAGCCGCGGGATCCTGTGGTTTATTGCACCACTGGGAACGCTGGTCAAGAGTACGTTTGTTGATGTACGCCACCAGAGGTATAGTTAGAACTTGCAAGAAAAACAATTATGACAAATGATCATGTATTATCATAAGCTACGATTTCTGGGTCATTAACAGGCCTGCCAGACCAAGTTTGAGTTGATTGCATGCTTAGGTAGTTAACGCAATTGTATTTTTATGATATTCTGTACCATACGCTATATTCTTTGCTCTTAAGCTTGACCAAGCTCACATGTGAGCTAAAAGCAGGTTGACTGTGCCTCACTGGGAAAATCTCAGTCAAACTGGTTTACAATCACCAGTGTCATCTTGATGTTACCACCCTGCCTTTCTGACCTTCTGCAATCTTCCATCAAACTGCAGTTTGCTGTCATATATGTATATAATATGTGTTCATGTCTTTTTTTTTTTTTTTTTTTTACAATGTATGCAACAGCTCTGTTTTTGTCTCCCAATAACTGCTTGGTGTTTGTTTCTCCTAAATTGTATGTGATTGTACTGCCACCTGCTGGTTACACATTGCACATGCTTTCACATTACGGTATTTAAATTTCTCTTCATGACACCTGAAATGTGCTAATTGAATTCACTTTGTTGCTTATTATACTGAGCGTATATGTGTGGTGAAAGGTGCTGTGGTAATTTAATTTAAAGAAAGTACAAAAAACACAATATAATATAAAACCATACTTTGCATGGCATCATTGGAGGATCACCCGCAGTTGAGAGGAAAAAAGGGAAAATCCCAAAATTAATTAAATTGACATGAAATTATGTCAATAATAATAATAATGTCCATTTTACTTGTAATAATAAACATTTTTTTCTCGGTTATTGTTACCACTCCGGAGCTAGCAAGTGCACCACGTGACCCGAGTGGTAGGGGCCTGTAGTGTTTGTTGAGCCAGAGACAGAAAAGAAAAATGGCGGCTCTAGGCGAACCCGAACGGGACGCCGGGCTAACATTTTGAGCTTTCACACCCGAGGATTGCATGCTCGGCGCCAACCCCGACAGCTCCGGTACTGCGGGGGGACCGCTTTTTGCTCGCTTCCTCGTCGTCTAAGATTACGCAATCACTGGGATTTTAAACGAATAGCCTTTGCCTATCATGAGAGGGAAAAGGGGCAGGCCGCCCAAACCGCTAGCAACCGAGGAGCAATCGCCAGCTCCGGCTGCGACGAGGGGTTTGAGGCCGAGGAGGAATATTAAGCCTCGCTTCCGAGACAGTGGGGACGAGGACGTGGTCAGTCCTGTTCGGGAAGCACCTAAGCCGACCAGAAAAAAGAAAGCGGGATCTGTCATCTCGACTCGAGGTAGGGGACGACGAGGCAGAGGTGGCCGCGGAGGAAGAGGAGGGGGTCGCGGAGGCAGGAAGACGCCTGGCTACAAAACGGTGGTATACGACGACCACGAGAGCGACGAGGACGACGACGCTGTCAGTTTGAGATCGGAGGAAGAAGAGCCAGTCGAGGAACCCCAGTCCGAAGAGGACGAGGCCCTCAAAGAAGACTCGGACTGCCTTGATGATGTGCTGGACGAGCCGGAGGAGGAGGAGGTGGAAGAGGATGCCAGCTACTGTACGGAGAGTAGCTTTCGGAGTCAGAGCACGCACGCCAGCACTCCGGGTAATTCAACTCCAAACGTAACCATTTTGCGCTATCATGAGGGACATGGCTCTTCATCCAAGCCGTTCCCCATCAAAGGCTGCACGAAGCACTAAGGTTATTGTTCAAAATGGAGAATGCACAGTGTATGCAACACAGGCCGCACGCAGCGTGTGCTTGGTTATCGCAGGCAGGTGGATTGGCAAGTTAGCTTACGGGAGCTACTCGTTGCATGTTTACGTTCTGGTTGCATATCTTGTGTGGTCCAATTCGAAATATACGACTTGCGTATTTTTGGACTAGTAGTAGATTTGAAAGCTAATGTTAGCAAGCAAAATTAGCACACCAATACATACAAGTTAGATGTTCTGCTTCCATTCTTGTACTTGAGTAAAAGTAAAGGGGGGAAAGTACAATGAAATATATTCAAGTAATAAAAAGTGAAGTGTCAATTATATGCACTACCGTGGCAAAAAAGTCATGCATAGATAATATTTGAACTATTATGAATAGAAGGGCAGTGTTAAGATGAGGTCACCAACAGAAGCTGGGTAACAACAGCAAATGTCTGTGTGTGTTTATGAGGAGAGCATCATTTTCTAATGTCCATGTGTGTCCTACAGGGAGGAAAAAGGCCCTCACCCCCCGACCCCGCACCCCCATCCTAGAGGAGAAAAACATTCCCCCTCTGGAGCTACCCACATCTTCCGAGGATCTCCTGGTGCCTAGCCAAGAGCTGCTTAACGCAACCTCCATCTACGAGGTGCTCCGGAACTTCAGCGCTGTCCTGCGACTGTCCCCCTTCCGTTTCGAGGACTTTTGCGCAGCACTTATCGGCCAGGAACAATGCACTTTAATTGCAGAGACCCACATTGCTCTGCTGAAGGCCATCCTTCATGAAGAGGAAACATCCAACACTAGCTTTGGGCCCGCCGACCTCAAGGACAGCGTCAACTCCACACTGTACTTCATCGACGGCATGACGTGGCCCGAGGTGTTACGGGCTTATTGTGAGAGTGACACAGAGTACCACTACGTCCTGCCCTATCAAGAACTGGACGATTATCCTTTTGGTCCCGTTGAAAGTAAAATCAAGGTGCTTCAATTCCTGGTCAACCAGTTTCTTACCACCAACATCGCACGTGAAGAACTGATGTCCGACGGCGTCATGCAATATGACGACCACTGTCGAGTGTGTCACCGCCTCGGTGACCTGCTCTGCTGCGAGACCTGCTCTGCCGTTTACCACTTGGAGTGCGTGAAGCCACCACTCACGGAAGTTCCCGAAGACGAGTGGCAGTGTGAGATCTGCGTGGCGCATAAAGTACCCGGTGTTACCGACTGCGTGACGGAAGCCCAGAAGAACAGGCCCTACATACGACAGGAGCCTATCGGATACGATCGCCACCAGAGGAAGTACTGGTTTCTCAGCAGGAGGATTATTGTGTAAGTCAACACCACTTTGGAACAAAGGCAGTCAAGATTGCTAGTTCCGAGTATTTTACGCAACGGGTTCTTGACTGGTTTGGTCTGCAACGTGGTCTCCACACAGGCTGGTCTGGAATTGGCTGCAGGCTGCGTATCAGCTGCTATGAAAGGCATAATGCAATTTTGTGTCTTGAAACCTTTTATGATTATTTTGAAACCAGGTTGAAATACCTGCAAGACTAGATACCATACATTTAAGAAACTGCACGATATGTTCAATTAGTTATTTTTATCAGCAAAGTAATTCAACTCTCACCTGTAATGGTTTTATCAGCTTGTCTAATGTTCTTCTTGTCACTTACTTGCCAGTGAAGAGGACGGGGAACACGAGAAGAAAAAGATCTGGTACTACAGCAGCAGAGCCCAGCTTGAAGAGCTCCTTGAGTGTCTGGATAAGGAGTACTGGGAGATGGACCTTCGTGCCAGTCTGGAGGAGATGAAGGCCGAAGTTCAAACTCACATGGACATCACAGAGGACCTCACTAATAAAGCTCGTGGAAACAATAAAGCCTACCTCACAGCTGTCAACGGTAGGATTTTTTCTTTTTTTTTTTTTTTTTTAAATGAAGATCGACTATGCCGATGCCAATTTGTCCGTGTCTATTTTGTGATAGAGATGGTCACAGAACGTTTAAAGCTCAGACGGGAAGCCCAGAAAACAATCCGGCCAGCAGAGGAAGTGAAGCCGCAAGCAGAAAAAAGTTCTGGACCGTCAGCGGAGGATTCTGCCAAAGTCTCATCACAGCCTGGCGACAGAGAACATCAAGATGCCGAGCCCAATGAAGCGGTTACTTCGCCAGGTAAACGAGAACCGAATCGTTCTGCGCGCATGACTTTGATCACCACACACTCATTTTTATGCAGTCAACGTTTAGAACTGAATATATCTCAAAACCTGTCCATGTATTCTTCACGCGCCACAGCAGCCGTCATTCCGATTGATAGCCGGGAGAGCTGCGTGTCTGATTCTAAGTCCGGCTCAGCCCCCCAAGATTCAACTGAAATTCCTGATTCAAATATAGAAGCCGAGGAGGGTCGGGAATCCCCTCCGGTGGCAAACCAGCATAGGACAGGTACTCCTGAGTCGGACTGACTCGCGCTCAGTTGCCACGTGTGGCTTTCCGCTGCATCTTGAGCCGTTTTGAGCATTTCCTCCTCCCGTTTTGTGCAAATCCAATTGCCTGCTCGCTGTGGCTCACCCTGCTAATATAGGGCAACTAAACCTTTCCCAATGATCCCTACACTGCTTATTATCCCATTAAGCTTATTCTACACTGTCCAATATCCTTCACCTGTGAGGCCATTCAAGCAATACCCCGCTGTGCAAATCATACCAACATCTTTTCCAAACCTTCTCCTCAGCCAATCTCTTGCTTTGCAAATAAATTGCTTGTACACGCCACTCGGTTAACCAGACTGTAACTCACAGTCACTATTTAATATTATTTTTTTATTTTTTTTGAAGACGAGAATATAAAAGCCAAACAGAGCAACGAGTCCACGCAGCCACAAACCCTTGACGAGCATCCGGAAGCAGGTTGTGAGGTCACGGACAGCGCGACCCCCAGGAAACCAGAGCAGCCGGACTTGTCTGAGAGGTCCTCTCGCTCTTCTTTTACCAGCCAAGATGGGACAGGTAAGGGATTATGCAAAACAGTATTTGCATTTTTGGTCAATCGGGGATGTTTTTGTGGTTTTTTTATTGTACTGAAGTAATCTCATTTGCTCTCTGATTGACAGAGGAGTATCATGAAAATCTGAAGCGCAGCAGAGCAACTGGATCAGGACTGGACTCTATGCACCAAATTTTCAGAAAGAGCAAAGAGGTGACGCAAATGATTCAATGAAACGGACAGAACTATTTTTTAAGGATGTCATTTAGCCAATAAAACGTCTCCTGTGTTGCAGTCGTCCCCCGTGCGCTCTGATGTGGAAACTTCACAGTCCAGCTTCTTCAAAAGCGACCTTGCAGTGAACTTGAACAACTTGTTCAAACTGGGTCAGGAAGGTAAATATAGGGTGTACCACAACCAGTACAGCACCAACGTCCTGGCCCTCAACAAGCATCAGCACCGGGAGGACAACGACAAAAGGCGCCACCTTTCCCACAAGTTCAGCTTGACGCCTGCGTCGGAGTTCAAGTGGAACGGCTCCATTTATGGATCCCGCAGCCTGACCATCACCACTTTGCGTTTTAACATCATCCAACTCGAGAGCAACGTCCCGTCACCGTTTATGCACCTTAACTGGGCATCACACAGGTTAGAACGGATCAACAAGATAACAGTCCAATCTCCATTCAAAACTTTTTGTCTGATTTTTTTTTTTTTTAACCCCCCAACCCAATATTCTTTTTTGTTTCTAGAACCAACTGGAACAAAGCAGTGCAAATGTGCAGCAAAGCCAGGGAATTTGCTCTGGCCTTGGCCATACTGGAATGTGCCATCAAACCAGTTGTCATGCTTCCCGTGTGGAAAGATTCTCTTGGACACACAAGGTGACGTTCGGAATACTATTCACGAACCGTGTAACTGTCAAATAATACGATGTAATTTGCCCTCATGAGATTTTAAAATGAAATTTCTCCTGTCCCAGGCTACATCGCATGACCGCCATGGAGCGTGAAGAGAAAGAGAAGGTAAAGAAACGAGAGAAAAAACTGGAGGATGAGGAGACCCTGCAACAGGCCACGTGGGTGAAGTACAGCATTAACATCAAACACCAGGTAATAAAAAACAATCTATAGTCATTTATAAAATACAACTAACGTCAAAGCAATATGTGACATAGTGGAAGAAAAAAAAATCTATTGTTTTTATTTGTAATGTCTGGTTGTTTTGTTCTGACTAGGTATGGAAACAAAAGGGTGAGGAGTACAGAGTGACGGGCTACGGTGGCTGGAGCTGGGTCAGTAAGACTCGCGTACCACGCTTTCTTCCCAAATTACCAGGAAACACAAACGTCAACTACAGAAAAGAACTGAAAGGTAAGGGATGGAAAAAGCGGAACTATTCAACAGATGCCAGCACCTACAACTGCATATCTCTTTTTTTTTTTGTCGTCATAACAGCCAATGTAAGCAAGGAAAGCAGTGCTGGCACAAATAAACAAAAAAAAGCAGAAGATGAAATGCAAACCTGTCAAAGTTCAGACGAGGACAAGCAGCAGGTCCCATCAAAAGAAGGTACACCCACAGATGAGGAACAAGAAAAGGTAGAAGAGAAGAAAATGGAGGTTGAACCCAGTCCAGCAGCAGCAAATGAAGGTAATTTGAGAGACAGTCCGAAATTTTTAACAGTGTCTAATTTAAGCGACTCAGTAACCGAGATTTTTTTTATTTATTATGAATGATTGCCTTATGAGTCCTCAGACATGACCTTATCGTCCTGTTTATTCTAGAAAATGTTGAAAACAAAGACCCTTCCTCGCCTGCCGCGCAGCCCGTCAAAACCGAGCCCGTCCAGAAGGTTGACCGACCTAAAGAGGAGACTTCTGCACCCAAGCCTTTATATGACGTTGTCAATGTCAGCGAAGGATTTCATTTGCGAACCGCTTATAAGCAGAAGGTGAAGCCTTCCAAATTGGATGGACTCTTGGAGCGGCGTGTCAAACAGTTCACCATAGAGGAGAAGCAGAGACTGGAACGCTTGAGACAGGCAGCGCTGCTGTCAAAAATGGTTTCCGCGAGGTCGGCTTCCGTCGTCAAGACTGAAGCGAAACAGCCGCCTGCTGTGAGTCCGTGTGTTCAAAAAGATGATAAGCAAGTGAAAGACGCCGTCGTGAAAAAGCTCGACTTTGATCAGGAACAGAACGAGCCTAAAATAAACCCGGATATCAAATTGGAATCCGCAGCGGTCAATCATAGCGGAGGTGCCGAAGCACACGGCAAAGTGAACGGAGGATCCACAGGAAACACGGGGCTCAACGGTAAAAATAATTTTAAATCGGAAGCGATAGAAAGCCAGGAGAAACCTCGGAAACCAGAGGCGACACCCACCGGCGAGAACACAAAGAAACGTAATTACGAGGAAATGGAGCAAGGCAGTAGGCAGGCTGACCAAAGCAAAATCAATGCGGAGCAGGTCAATGGAGAAAGTGGACTCACTCTTCCATCCAATTCAAACCTAAGCAATCAAGATAACAAAGAGCCCGCCAAGCCGCTGATGAATGGAAGTCTCTCCCAAAATGACGCTCATCCACCTCCCTCGAAGATCCCCAAATTAGAAAATCATGTGTCTGATACAGGAGAGCCCCCAAATGTAACAAGTAATAAAAGTTCAGCTGCTGATTCCCAAACTTCCTGCCTTAATCGTAGCGAGTCCTCCGGGCAAAATGTCCAAGAATCTCAAAACGCCCAAACTTCAAATAATCCAGTCTCTTCCACAAAGCCAATATCAACAAGCATCTCCCAAAGTTCCAAGCCCGTCAGCGCGGTTGTTACAACTACAAAGCTGGGCACCGCCGCTTCAACCGCAAACAGCTCCATGATGATCAGTAAAGAGTATAGCACTTGCGAAAGAGTCAGTCTTCTCAAATTCACCAAATATAAGAAGGCACGCTCAGGCACAGCTCTGCCGTCCTATCGCAAATTTGTCACCAAAAGCAGCAAAAAGAGCATCTTCGTTTTGCCCAACGATGACCTGAAGAGGCTGGCGAGGAGAGGAGGTTTCAGAGAAGTTCCCATCTTTAACTACAATGCCAAACCAGCTCTGGATATATGGCCCTATCCATCACCTCGTCCTACCTTTGGAATTACATGGAGGTTGGCATCACACTAGATGTTTCATATCTTAGGCTATAAATAAAAATAGGTTTTTTTTTTTTTTTTTTTCCAATCTCTTGAGTATGCAGATTGTTCTATTTTCTCCCTACTCAGGTACCGTCTTCAGACAATGAGATCGCTGGCGGGAGTTAGCCTGATGCTCAGGTTTCTCTGGGCCTGTCTGAGGTGGGACGACATGGCCGTGAAGCCGACTGTCGGCGTAGGACTAACACGGAAAGGTGGGGGACGTGAACATCTCTCTTTTTTTGCTGCGGATATCGTGTTCAAATGTATTTTATGCATTTTCCAGAAACTACAGACACAGATATCACCACAACAGAGATCATAAAACGCAGAGATGTGGGGCCTTATGGGATCTACTCAGAATACTGTATTAGGAAGATTATCAGTCCGCTTGGAAACAAGGACACGCCAAAAGGTAAGGTTTTAGATGCGGGTCAGTAGCTAAAAAACACATTTGCTAAATTTGAGTCGTGTGTGTGTGGTGTAATTGATGTTGGCAATAGTCCGGTTCACTGGGTCAAACTATTTCTCTTTTGCATGGGTAGAAACTCCCACTCCACAAAGGAAAGGCCTACGATCAAGTGCCTTGAGGCCCAAGAAACAGGAGTCAACAAAGCCAACTGGACCTATTGCCGTGGAGACGTGGATTCCCGAAGAAGATCTGGAGCTGTGGGAGATCAGAGCCTTTGCAGAAAAGTGAGCATCAGAGATTAACTTTGTGTGTGTGTGTGTGTGTGGGGGGGGGGGGGGGGGGGGGGGGGCACTTGTTTTTGGAGCTAGCACTAGCAATTCTCAGCTAATAAGGCATTGAAGTACCTCATTGGAAAAACATTTTATAACCCAATTGCCATTTTCCTTGTTCTTACAGATTGGAGAAGGAGAAATTACAGGGAGATTCCCCGAAGACGGTCAGTACCCTGAAAAGTGCGGAGGATATCAAGGCTCATCTGGAGAATCAACTTAAACAGACTAGACTAGCTGCCCAGCAGGTGAGAAGACGTCAGGAGTCATCTTTGAAATGGTTTCAGAAGACCTTGATCCAGATCGGTAGTACAATAAAGTTTCACATCATGTCTCATTTTAGAAACGCTTTGAGCAAGCCGTATCCACAGTTACGACGACGACCATCACCACCACTACCACTGCCGCCGCGTCGTCATCCAGCACTTCAAGTTCTCTTAGTACATTTGTGTCCACCGGCCAGAGAGCAAGTCAGGTCACATCAGGAACCAAAATGGTCTTGGCCTCCAAATTAGGCTCTTCAGTCTCCTTGCATCAGGATAAGAACTTCCACCAGTCTTTTGCTACCTGGGTCAGGCAGGGTCAGACCAGTAGTAATGCAGGTAAAACTGTCTTTTGATATTAATTTATTTTTATTTTTTTCTAACTTCTATATATTTTCACTGCTTATGGACAGATGAGCAGAAATGCACCAGCATATTCCCGTCCGGGCCACCTGCAAACCTGAGGACATACAGCACGCTCCATCCTACAACTGGCAACCTCAACCTCAGAGCTACCAACCCCATTTCATCTGTGCAACAGGTATCTTCAACCCTTACCTCAAGCAAGGCAAATGTGATCCAATCCTGACTCGTGTTTTTGCTCCAGATGATGAAAGCAGGAAGCCAAATACAACCCAAGTTAGCTTCCCAAGGTATGTTTTTTTTTTTTTTTTTTTTCATTTGAAATACACCTTCACAATGCCCTAAAAATCAAATGTGCTTTTATTTCATTTTAAGTTGGATCTGCAGCTATGTCCGGTCCTGTGCAGACAACTGAAGGTCAGAGAACCACGGGTCCTCTACCGTCATCCGGCGCTACCAGTGCAGCGCCTGGGCAACGTCCCGTGACTCCTTCCTCCCAGCCGAGTAGACCACAGCAGGGTCAAGTCAAACTCACTATGGCACAGCTCATGCAGTTAACACAGAGCGCTGAGGTGAGGTCTCAAAAGATTTTCATGCACACGTTATACATTTTGCATGTAAAATAAAAAAAATCCATGCACCACCTTAGGAAGGAAATCCTGGTCTGACGGTGGTGATCCAGGGTCAAGGCCAGACCGAGGGCCAGCTGCAAATTGTCCCACAGGGTGTAACGGTCATCCCTTCCCCTGGTCAGCAGCTGATGCAGGCAGCTATGCCTACTGGCCAAGTCCATCGCTTCCTCTTCACTCCCATGCCGGCGCCGTCTTCGTCGGTTTCAACTTCAGCAAGCACGACAGCTGTTCCCGCAAAACCCGCCGTATCGCAGAGTCCGCAAATAGCCACTCCTGCTCTACTTAGGTCCAACGTCCAGACTATTTCCTCGGCCTTAGCCCAGACCCAAATGACAGCCCCTATTCCAACTCCAAGACAACCCATTTCATCTCTTTTTTCGCAAACTAGGCCAGATTTGGTGACCACCACAGCCTCTCCCCGAGTGACACCATCCGTTCCTACGACTGCGCACGTTTCTCCACAGACTCCGGTACAGCCCCAGATTCCGGCGCCATCATCACATTTATCCCCCGTCGCAGCCCAGGCTTTGTCACAAACAATAGTTTCATCATCCTTAGCAGGCTCCGCCCCAGTCCAACCTGAAGTGGCAACATCCGCGCCTGCGTCACAACAAATTATGATTCACGCACCCGCGCTAGACCAGAATCAAACGTCAATGGCTGTCGCCGGGCAAGTTGCACCCCAATCCCAGATCCCCACACAAACGTCCTCCGCCTTCACGTCAGCGCCGGTCCAGATGCATGTTAGTGCCCCAGCTCCCGTTTTTGTCCCCCTCTCAGGCAATTCTACTGTCCAGTATGTCAACTCAGCCCAAATGCAATGCATTTCTGCATCTCTACCCTCACCCGTTCAACACCAAGTTCCGACATCTGCCCTCGCTCCCGCCTCCGGGCCAGTCATCGCTGTGGTATCCAATCAAATCGGAGTCCTGTCCCCGCCTAAAGCAGTAACCCAAATTCAAACCGTAGCTCCTCGTCCTCTTCCTGCTGCGGGGAATGCTGTGGTCACGCCAGTCACGGCCACGTATACAACACCTTCAATTCCAGGTAAGAAATCCTCAATCATGATTAAAGTTCTTGACTTTTAACATTCATTTCTTCATCTTTTTGTTATAGCGCTAATAGAGCAGAGGACTGCTCAGCCCCAGGTTTGGAAAGCGTCTTCGTGTGAAGCCCAGGTTCCAGTTCATTCTGTTCAACAGGCAACCATTCCCAGTCCCACGACCCTAACTTCAGTTCCCGTTTGTACCGTGGCATCGGGCGCCACAACCGTTTCCCCGCTGCCTCAGGCGTCTCTTTCCTTGCAATCTCAAGTCCAACACCCGGCGGTCGTATCCGTGCAGCAGGTGTCTCACATTCCTCTCTCTGCTGTGCAGCTTCAAATGAAGGCGTTACCCGTCTCCTCTGTGGTGAGTACAGTTCGACAGCCCCAAGCGTTCAATCAACTGCAGCCCCGACCCCCGAACCAGATCTGTGCGCAGATTCAGGTGCAACCTCATAGCCAAGTCCAAAAAATGCAACACATTCAGTCACCACCTCATCTGCAGGCGCAAGCTCAAATCCACCCCCAGATCCGAGTTCAGTTTCAGCCGCAAACTCAGCCGGTATCGCAACCCCTAGTGCAACAACTTCCTCAAATTCAGCCCCAGGTGCAGTTTCAATCCCCAAAGCCCACCTTGCCCCAAGTTCAACAAAGAGTCCAACCCCAGTACCAGTTGCAGGTCCAAGGTGCACTTCAAACACAACCTCAGGCTCAGCCACAGGCCCAGGCTCCAATCCAAGCCCAGGTTCAGTTCCAGCAACAGAACCAGATGCACCCTGTCCCTCCCGCTTCGCAGCAACCTCAAGTTCAGAGTCACTCGCCAATTCCAACCCAAAGTCAATTCAAAGCACAGTCGCCGACCCAGGCTCCAACTCAAGCGCAGGTGCAAGTCCAGTTCCAATCTCCGACCCAAACCCACGTTCAAGCTCAGCCCCAGCTTCACGTCCAGCCCTCAATTCGACATCAGCTCATCACCGTTCCGGGCCTTCAACAACCAGTCCAACTGTTGTCAGCTCTTCCACCTCACGTCGCAGCCCAGATCCAAGTTCAGATCCAAGCGCAGGCGCAGCAGCAGCAGCAGCAAGGCGGTGCACTTCCCCAACAGATCAAACTGCAGTTGCCTATCCAGATCCAGCAAACGGCGGCTCAAATTCCCACCCACCAAATCCAGAACATGGTGACGATACAGGCGCCGACCAGCCTGCAGGACCAACTTCAGAGGATGCAACAGCACAGAGACCAGCAGCAACAGCAACAGCAGCAGCAGACGCAGCAACATCCTCCACCACCAAAGAAGAAGAAACACCAAGAGAATAAAAGGGAACACAAGGATCATAATCAGTTGGCTGTGAGCGCGGGCGATGGTGTTCACAAACAGGTGAGAAGATCATACAATCTTTTGCCGCACATTTCTGCACTGATATCATATTTATTGGTGCCGTCAGGTGGGAGCAAAGCAGAGTGTTTCGGCGGAACAGCTCAAACTGAGGAAAACTCAAGCTGCTGCTGAGCGAGAGGAGAACCAGAGGTTTGGGACTTAAATGTTCAAATTTGTTTCTGGTGGCCCTAATGACTTAATTGGGGTTCAAAGAAAATAATCATAATAAAGGATGAAATGACAGTGATTTTACCGCTGGACCAAATGTACCCGAAAAATCATTTGCTCTCGTCTACTTCCTCCAGAATGATTGTGTGCAACCAGGTGATGAAGTACATTCTGGATAAGATCGAAAAGGACGAGAAGCAGGCAGCTAAGAAGAGAAAGAAGGACGAGGTGGTCGAGCAGAAACGCTCCAAGCAGAATGCCACCAAGCTGACGGCATTGTTGTATAAGCACAAAGAACAATTGAAGGCAGAGATTCTAAAAAAGAGAGCTCTGCTGGACAAGGACCTTCAGCTGCAAGTGCAGGTGAGCAGGAGAATTTGAAAACTTGAATATCATGTCATACTTAATCAATTATTTTCATCACACACAGGAGGAGCTGAGGCGGGACATTGCCCGGCTACAGAAAGAAAAGGAGAAAGCCCGAG
Source organism: Syngnathus leptorhynchus (assembly GCF_054491065.1). Lineage (NCBI taxonomy): Eukaryota > Metazoa > Chordata > Actinopteri > Syngnathiformes > Syngnathidae > Syngnathus > Syngnathus leptorhynchus. The sequence goes on along the minus strand of NC_141210.1, from coordinate 7,481,089 downwards.
CTGCCATTGCCCAGGCTGCGGCCGCGGCGGTCAAGTCATCCTCCCACTCTTCCCACGCCTCGCACTCGTCCCACTCCTCACATTCTTCTCACCACTCTCACTCGGCGCATTCCTCTCACAGAGACCGCGCATCGGGAACCCCGTCCTCATCGCACAAACGCAAGCGCGAAGACGAGCGAGACAAAGAGCGAAACAGGGCGAAGGAGCGCCATCACGACAAGAAACGGGAGCGAGAGCGGGACAAAGACCGCGATCGCTACAAAGACAGGGAAAAAGAACGAGCGCGCGATCGAGAAAAGGAGAGGATGAGAGAAAAAGAGCGGACTCGACCGCTGGACGAGGAGAAGGGCAGAGAAAGGGACAGAGACAAGGACAGAGATCCCTTCTCATTAAAACACAAGAAGAAGAAGAAGCTCTCGTCTACCTCAAAGGATCACAAGAAGGACAATAAGCTGTACTGTATCTGTAAAACGCCTTACGACGAGTCCAAGTAAGATGTCGGCTACAACAAAGACTCGCTGAGGTGAGCCGCTTTTGTTCCAAACGTGTCGGTTTTTTTTTGCTCTCAGGTTCTACATCGGTTGTGACCTGTGCTCCAACTGGTTCCACGGAGCGTGCGTGGGCATCACCGAGAAGGAAGCCAAGAAGTTAGAGGACTTTGTGTGCAGCGATTGTAAACGGGGCCACGAAGGAGGAAGCAAGGAGGAGCTCTACTGCATCTGTCGGACGCCGTACGACGAATCGCAGTACGGCCACTCGCTAGTTTTTACGCGTATCTACCGTTGACAACGCAAAACGGGATTTGAAACGTTTTCAGGTTTTACATCGGCTGCGACCGCTGCCAGAACTGGTACCACGGGCGCTGCGTGGGCATCCTGCAGAGCGAGGCCAATCACATCGACGTGTACGTTTGCCCGCAGTGTCAGTCGACGGAAGACGCCATGACCGTCCTCACGCCGCTTACCGACAAAGACTATGAGGGCTTGAAAAGAATTTTACGTTCCTTACAGGTAGGCACACTACTCTGGACGGAATTTACTGACATGTACGTTTTAACATTTTTAACACCGTGGCATTGCCTTTGCGTCTTCATTACCGAATGAAATTGATACGTTGGGCGATAATGCCAAGTGTTTAATAGTTTGACAAGCCGAAATCGTGTATATTTCAAACGGCGTGGTCCTCATCTACACTTAATCACCAAAGACTTCAGGAAGGTTTTTTCTTTCTTCCCCACCCTTCAATCTTAACCTACATTTGTTGTTTTTGTGCTGATGACAAATTCATGACAAGTGACGCCATCTTGTGGCATTTGTTGGTAATTACAAACATTTTGAATAGCAGTTTGATACATTCAGAGAGCTTTTATCCTTTGATAAAATTCCTGTTTCCTCCTGACGATCACTGGAATGCATTTTTTGTCAGACAGTTTAAAAACAACTTTATTGCATATTCCCATTTTCAGTCTCACAAGATGGCGTGGCCTTTCCTCGAGCCAGTGGATCCGCATGACGCTCCTGATTATTACCGCGTCATCAAAGAACCAATGGGTACGAACAAGTTCAATGTGTTTGCTAAGCATCCCCGAACAATGCTAATGCGAACGTTCTCCCTCGCAGACTTTTCCACAATGGAAAGCCGCCTCCAAAAGCGCCATTACAACAAGGTCACAGAGTTTGTGGCCGACGTGACCAAAATATTTGACAACTGCCGCTACTACAACCCCAATGACACGCCCTTCTTTCAGTGTGCCGAGGTGCTGGAAGGCTTCTTTGTGCAGAAGCTCAAATGTTTCAAAGCCGGCAGGTAAGGTTTGCCGATGATGTTTTTTTTTTTTGCCGCGCCATTCTTGTTTGCTGGTTGGTGTCACTGCTCGGTCGCTTCCATTGCAACACTTTCACTCATTTGTACCCGCATGAATTGAAAGTAAGACCTGCTCAGATGACAAACTAACTTGAGCTACTAGTCCAAAGTTGATGTGTGCATGATTTGCTTGTTTACAACATCCGCCATGTCTGGCTTTGTTCACGTTTTGCTGTGCATGCTTTTTTGATTTATGCCATCCCATTTTCTTCTGTCTTGCAGATTGTCAGATTCTTAAATGGGCCAGTCTCGCTGGGAGTTTGGATTGGATGCTTGTCTCTAATAATAGTGGCAAGAGTGTTCAGTAATCACCATAAAGCAGCCGCCGTGTTGACTTGACTCCATCAGTTTAATGATGACTATGCTTTTTGTCCAATCCGCATTAAGTTATTAGTCCTAATCAAAGAGCGGTCACATTCATTAGCATTTTTGGGCAGGGGTTTTAAATACATTTTACCCATTTTGTGTTTATTCCTGATATACTGTAACATCTTGGATTGGTTTTGAGTCAAGTTAAAAGTATACAAAGCTGCGTATTTTATTACAGAGATATTTATGAGAAGCATCGCTTGCTTGGCTCCGCCTCTTTGGTTTGATCAGTGTTTAAGGATAATGCAGACTTTTATCATGTACAGTGGTTGTAATATATCTTGGGTTTTTTGTTGTTGTTTTTTTTTTTTAAAAAAAAACAAATAATGTTTATGAGAGAGAATGTGGGCAACATCTATTGTCATTCTGTTCCCCAGCTTCACAAAAATAGTGTAGTCAGCAAAACATTACCAAGGAAAAATGCATTCCTAGTACATGAAATCCGACATGGCTGTGGGATCATCTTCCAGGGAGGCCTTTTTGCATCCACTGTGGGTGTGTGGGTGTGTGTCTGTGTGTGTGTGATCATTGTCCACATTTTTTTTACAACATCTGAGATCATGTGAAGGCCTTTCAACTTCGCCCTTTCTCCACGTGTCGTAGGTCTCATAACAACAAGCTACAGTCTTCATCCTCGTAGAGCGCTGAAAAACAAAATGCACTTGGCCAAGACGTTTGGCTTTTCTCCACTGTCCCTCTGTGTTGGGGATGTGCTTATTTCAAAGTGCGCAACCAACCACTGCTGCTTTCACACAGTTGGTCAAGCGCACCTCCAAGGGACCTTTTTGTTTTGTACCTGTCTTCAGAGTGCAGGAGCCGGCATTTCACAAGGAAACTTTACCTCGGAGAACAGACTCTCACGGAGCTCTCGTGTTTCCATGTACTTTATTTTTGGTCACGTTTGTTTAGCTCTTTTTCTTTGTTCTAAGTCTCTCTGGCCATCCAAATGGTCCATTTGTTCAATGAGAAGTAGGAAACTGAATATAAATGGCTGAGTTTTAATGAGCATACTAAAATATTTTGTCTCCATCTTTTTTTTGTACCATTTTCATTGTTCACTCAAGTGGCATGAGAAGACCGTTCGGGACTCAATGTCTAGACAGCAGGAGATGCTTGCGACGTTCCTTACCTTGCTCTGCAAAAGTGACAGACTTAAGAATGATGAATCTGTGTATTTGAAGGTTCCTATTATGTTTGTATTAAAAAAAAAAAAGAAAAGTTGTCAAATTTGGACTTAATTTTTTGTATTACAGCTGAGGAAATATGGATGTATATGAAAGTTATTAAAATGCAGAAATATTGTGTTGTTTTGGTTCACTAAAATATGATCTGCTAGTGCCATTCATCCAACCAGTGTTATGAAAATATATGAATACAATTCCTGGAAGGTTGGTTTAATGAACACCGTTTACACTTTTCCTCCCACATTCCAGAAACTTGCATGATAAAACATTGAACTTTTCAAATTACCCGTGAGTGTGAGGCCGAATGGTTGGTGTGCAACCAGTTCAGATATTTAAAAAAAATTAATGACACATTAGCTAAATGTCACTGTGCATAAATACACTGATTTCATCCAGGAATTTTTGACCAAAATAGGTGTAATGTGTTATACGTATGGGGTTGGCAATAGTCACAAATGAGGTTAATTTGGTTAAAATTTGTTTTTTTAAGTGACATTATTACAGGGTCTAAACTTTCCGGCGGCCACGTTCCTAATTCTCGCGATAATTCGTTGATGACGCAACTTCCGTTGCGCTAGGTGTTTCTATTCAAACAGTCCAATGACGGGAGGCAGTTGGATGCTTGTACTCAAACTGTCCAATCAGAACAATTTGTTCCAGGAATTTAAAGGTCTGCGCGTCATTTTCTGCACAATTTGAATCATCCCGCAAGAAGGAGGTAAGCTAGTTCTCCGTTCTCGTGACATTTTTTTTTTTTAAATTACCATGTTCTGTTACCGTCATATTTCCCCATGACTTATGTGTAGCGTTGCCATATTTTCACTGCCGTTATTGTTATTGTTGAATCGGTTAAATACTAGGCTTAATACGTATTATGTCGTCATGCTAAAGTGTCACGAGGCGTCGCCGAGTGAAAGTTAACATTTTATTTTTTTATTTACGGCAGGAACTCCTCTCTCAAAACCCAAGATTTTTTTTCCTTACTACCGCCCTGCTTTGTGTAAAATGTCCGAGAACGTCGCCCGTCTGAGTAAGTTCAAGAATAAAGGCAAGGATGTCAATGTAAGTAAGCTCTTCAATAGTGAAGTCGATTACTCGTTGACACAATGGCGTGACATTTTTTTTTGTTTGTTTTGTCGCACACAGGAGCTTCGACGCAGGAGAGTGGAAGTGAACGTCGAGCTCCGCAAAGCTAAGAAAGATGATCAGATGTTCAAAAGAAGGAACGTGGCTGCATTTCCCGAGGAGCCCACATCGCCTCTTCAAGTGAAAAATCAAAACGGCCAGGTAAGCAAACCAACGCCGTTATTGCTACGTTTTAATAACCGCTAATCGTCACGTACGATTGATTTTATTTTATTGTTCTTCTAAAAACTCCATATGGGTTAGCAACACTTGATTTGTCTGTTGCCGGGATTCCCCAACTAGATTATGTTCTCCAATTTCAATAAATTTGTTTAAAAAGTATTCAATAGTCTGTCAAGTGACATGGAATTAATTTCTTGCCAATGATGCTAAATACAACTGTATTTGTAGAGCCCTTCAAAAACTTTTGAAGTTGTGCACCTTGAATATTATGGCAGATATTGATTGTCCTTCATGTTTGTCCTGGTATTGTCAATGAAGACTTCCAGCCAGTGGACGGTTGCGGAGATTCTCACTGGAGTAAACAATGCTAACATCGAGTCACAGCTGCAGGCAACACAAGCAGCAAGGTACTTTTTTTTTTTTTTTTTTTTGCCTTGTTGTAGTGTGCAGCCAGGTCAGCACTGCAAAAAAGAATGTGTTCACACTCTCTTTTTTTTTATTTTTTTTATTTTTTTTTTATATTCTGATTGCAGGAAACTGCTATCCCGGGAGAGGCATCCCCCCATTGACCAGATCATCAGTGCTGGTCTGATCCCCAAATTTGTGGCCTTCTTGGGACTGTCTGACTGCCCTCCCATCCAATTTGAAGCATCTTGGGCATTAACCAATATTGCCTCTGGGACGTCTGACCAGACGGCCGCTGTGGTCCAGGGCGGGGCCATTCCTGCTTTCATTCGGTTGGTCACATCCCCCCACCAGCACATCAGCGAGCAAGCCGTCTGGGCTCTTGGAAACATTGCTGGTAAATTGACAATCAAATAAGATGGCATCAATTGAATTAGTATTGCAGCGTGATCATTTTCAACTTCCGTTTAGGCGATGGCTCGGCTCTGAGGGACAAGGTGATCAAGCATGGCGCTGTGGCCGCCCTTCTCGATCTGCTTGCGGTGCCTGACCTCACTGCACTTAGTGTAAGTAGCTGCTTTCAAAAGTCTTACAGGTTACTCGGTTGACAATAAGCCCAAAACAAAACGTTTTGAGGCAACAATCTAGTTTGTGCACTTGCATAAGTCATGGATTTATTTTCCAACTATTCCTTTTTTTGGCCACTAGAGGGCAGCCAAACTTTAAAAGTCATTCTAATTGAATTTTTTTTTCACCCCCTCCTCTCAGCCTGGTTACCTGAGAAATGTAACCTGGACAGTATCCAACATCTGTCGCAACAAGAACCCTTCACCTCCTTTAACTGCCATCGAGCAGCTCTTACCCGCTCTCGTACGTCTCCTCCACCACGACGACAAAGAGGTGTTAGCGGACGCCTGTTGGGGGGTTTCGTACCTGACCGACGGTTCTAACGATCGCATCGAAGTGGTGGTGCAGGCAGGCCTGGTGCATCGTTTGGTCGAACTGCTGGGCAGCGGAGAACTGTCTGTGGTGGTAAGTACGCTAACGCTGCGCCCAATTCACAACAGAATCCCAAATCAACTCATTTCCTGGACCTATTCAAATATCACTGCACATTTGAGGTTAATCCTGAAATATCAAATTCGGTGGTTGAGTCTTTGGAAGCACGTTAAAGTGTCTCATTTGTGAACCCTCAGACCCCCTCTCTGCGTGCCATCGGCAACATCGTGACTGGCACAGATGAGCAGACTCAGATTGTGCTGGACTCCGGGGCGCTGGGCATGTTCGCCCCATTACTGTGCCACAACAAGGCCAACATTCAGAAGGAGGCCGCCTGGACTTTGTCCAACATCACGGCGGGAAAGGACACCCAGATCCAGGAAGTCATCAACGCTGGCCTTATTCCACATTTGGTCAATGTGCTTGTGAGGGTATGCCATCGCTTGTCTTATATGAGCTGTCCTTTTCCAGCGTCTAATCTTTCACTCACTTGCTGGATTTCCTGGCCTTTTTTTTTTTTTTTTTCTACAGGGTGACTACAAAACCCAGAAGGAGGCAGTGTGGGCTGTGACAAACTTCACCAGCGGGGGCACTGTGGAGCAAGTTGTGTTCCTGGTGCAGTGCAATGTGCTCGAGCCGCTTATTAATCTTCTGTCCTCAAAGGACAGCAAAACTGTTCTTGTCATCTTGGATGCCATCACCAATATATTTTTGGTTGGTGCAATACATTTTCAAATGACCATTGTTTCAATTGCAAAGGAATTGCTTAGGTAACTTGACTCATTTGCCCTCTTTTTTTTTTTCTTTTTTTTTTCTTAGGCTGGTGACAAAATTGGAGAGTCACAAAAGTTGGCCCTGATGATTGAAGAATGTGGTGGGCTGGACCGGATTGAAGCTCTACAGTCTCATGAGAATGAGATGGTCTACTCAGCAGCTCTCAAGCTGATTGAGAAATACTTCTCTGAAGAGGTAATGGCCTTTTTAAAAAAATAATTCCCCCCCCCCTTCCTCCTTTCATTGTTCTCACATCTTGCCTCCATTTGAATTACTAGGAAGAGGAGTTGCAGTGTGTTGCTCCAGAAGCAACGGTCGACGGTTATGAATTCCAAGTCGGTGAAAACCAGAGCACTTTCAACTTCTAACACTTTAGCTACTCCACGCTCACCGCTACAGTTTGTCCTTATTCATGTCAATGTGCTGTTCTATAGCTTGTTGTATGTGTTTGTACATACTCTTTTAAACACTTGATGAACCACTCGTGTAAATAAAGATGAGACTGTGTATGGGCCTTTTTTTTTTTTTGAGAATTTAGTTTCCAATATATAATAGCTCATGCACAAAAAAAATCTGTGCTTATCATCTTGCCTTTTTATTCATACAAATATCAAATCTGCAATGACAATAAATAAAAACGCAAACCATTGTAATGCATGATAAACATAAAAGGGGGCGTGAAAGTTACTTGTGTTCTTAAAGTGACAGTAAACGGGGAATCACCAACCTTGAAGACACGCTCAAGGGGGCGGCGTTGTATGTGTGCGTACGCGAGCGAGCGAGAAGGTTGGAGGTGGTTGTGCCACACGCCAGGGGAAATGTTTGGAGCGTTATCGTCTCTGGTCAGCTCCCAGCAGCCCAGGCAGAAGAGGCAAGGGCAGCCTCCTCAAGTGGGCTACACGCCGGAGGACTCCTCACTTCAACTCCCCGCCAGAGGAGAGGACTGCTCCCAGGATGTAACACCGCCTTAAGGAGAACTCATCTCTTTGCAATAGTGCTCCATTCACGATTATTATTTTTTATTCCTTAATGTATTTCCTTGACATTTTTTTTTTGCAATGACAGTTTTGTCGACATCCGGCCCACAATGCCTTGACTCCATTATTGTCTAAAACTGGCGGAGAGACTGATAAATCTTGTTCTCCCCCCCCCTCCCACCTAACGACTCATATTTGTCCGCGCCGTGAAGGCTGGAACAAAGAGGTGATGTCTAACCAAGGAGTTCGGCGGAATGGACCCGTGAAGCTGCGATTAACAGGTAGGTAGCGATATTGTTTGAAACCCCCCCACCCCTAAAGTAATGCCGTTGCACATGAGCTAGAAGGGCTCCGTGTATTTCCTGGATAGGAGGAACACTTCCCATGGGCCACGGAGTTGGCTCATCGCCGCTTCACTCTTCCTTTATTTCCACGACATCCCTTGTGTGATCGCTCCAATACATTTGAACCCAAACGAATGTGACATCCGTGCACCCGTTTTGCTTTTTTTTTTTTTGGAATGCATTTTGCTAGAAGTGTTAATTGATCATAGGAATTGTCATTGTCGCCACTTAACCCAAGCCGTAAGTCCGAGTCGGGTCCCGCAGGAGTAGAAGTGTTGTCACTATGAAGCAAGTCATTGTTTGGGAATATGTCAAAAATGTGATGATATAAATTTGAATAAACACTTGTCACATTCTCCGGTGCAGACTGGCCAGACGACTATCAACATTGTCGTGCTGTCAAACGAGCTCATTTAAAGTTGACTAGCCGGCCGGCGTTAGCTCGCTAGTTAGCTCGCGGTTGGCTCTGCACAAATCAAGGCTTTCCAATGTTTATGTGACATTTAAATCAGTTGACACCAACGAGACCCGTATTTCCTTAATGTTGCAAAGTTACAACCCAGAGGAAGTTAAAATTGGGAATAAGGAAATCAAATGGTTCAAAAATAACATTGGAAATTTAAGAAGAATTAAAAAAAAAAAGTGTATCAATTTTAAAACAATACGTATTAAAATGTAAATGTATTTACATTTAAAATGGATGAAACGATTAGATGTGTAGATAAGGTTGATACAACTTTAAATACTGAATATAACATGTTTAAAAAAAACTGAATGTGTTGATATAATCCCACTCTTGATCACCAAATCCCAAAATGTTGACACATTTTTGCCCGGTGATGATGTAGTTGTGCTTCCTCCTGCAGACCTGCACACTCTCCCAAAAGCTGTTTGCTTTGTGCCTTTTCAACACAAACAGCAACGAGGTTTACATGGGAGCTCAGTGTTTTGACTGCGAGAAGGGGGCTGACGGCTTGTCCTTTTTTCATCTCCTTCCAGGAACCTGACTTGCAGCGCATTCCCTTGGAACTGTGTGTATATATGTGTGCAAATGCCAAGTGAAATATTTAAGCCATGGTGTTTTCTGATAGACAACAAGGGCTGATTTTAATGAGATGGATTAATAACTTGCACGCGTTTGATTGCCAAGTCAATTGCCGGCTGTCACTCGTATTTACGCTTGTCATAAATCACACATGGATAATGAGAGAGCTATCAAATATTTGTAATGTGATATGTAGTTTGGAGTCTGTTTAATACGGTAGAACCTCCCAGGATGGAAGATTATAGAAAAACAATCTATTCCGGGGTGGCGCTTTGGTCATTAAAAAAAAAAAAGCTCTACTAAATTTACAGTTTTAAGAAATCGATGAAAGTAGCATCAGTTAGATACGTGTCATGGCAGCGTAAAAAGAAATCAGATATCCTCAGGTTGGAATTAGAACCTATTAGCCCGAAAAAGATCAGTGTTCATTTCTTGGTGCTAAGTGGTTTCAGGAGATATGCTGATGCTTTGTATGATGTCATGATTCTGATCTCCCAAAAAAAAAAACATGGTGGCATTCCATTCTGATTTTATTAAAGCATTCACTCAGCATTGCAGTTTCTTCATCGGTCCCTTCAGTAGAATATTTGAGCAAGCAAGAGTCATTTTACAACCCCGAGAAGTCCATTAGACTGTGAATTAGTTTGTCACCACCGTTGGAGACTGCAGTGGTCTCCTGGAATGCCAGGAATGTGAGCCCGCTGTGGAAAATAGAGCAAGCTGGACCTCATAGACCAGCTTTGGTCCTCCTCCTTGGAGTGACACATACACACCCCGCCATGCTGAGTAACAATACAAACTCAGCACCTCTTTTCTCCTTTGACAACTTTTGTCTTGTCATCCCGTGTTACCCATGCGGAGAAACGCACTGCAGGAAAGGAAGCGCGATAGGAAGGACGGCGTCTGGTGCTAAGAGCCAAAGCGTAGCCGCACACTGTCATTATGTGCGTCTTTGTTTAGCGCTTGCACAGCTGTGTATATAGACTTTTTTTTTGCGTTGCAGTCATGGGCCCCAAAAGAGTGTCACTGCATGTTGATGACTCACACAAACCTGAATTTGTTTCCAGCCTGAATGTGAAGGATGCCTTGCTACATCCAAACAGGCCCGTAGCTGTTTGTGCTGGAGGTGGACCTCCTTGTTGACAACCCCCCTCCCCTCCCTTCCACATGTCCATTTCTACCAGATGTTTGTCAGCTATTAAAGGGAGGAGATATGTCTGGCAAGCTGCGTAGACGAACAATCGGGGTGTGATCTTTCCCTTTGAACACATAAGAGCAGGCTGACTTCTCCGAAATTATCAAACAGATAAAAGTCAAATGTTATCAAGCTTCATGAACTTCTTATCACAGTTTGTTTCTTTTATTGTCGCACCAGAGTGACGCCAAAGATTTAGGCCCCATGAAAATTGTAACTTTGGGGACAAATGAATGGCGCAAATTGACTATAGTTAAAATAAATGGCTGAATCATGTTAAGTTATGATGTTGATGAGTGGCCACCAGGCTCCAACTTGTGTCACAAAAATCAACTTGTATCTGATTTTGTTTTTTTTTATTATTTAAAAAAATGTGACCGCTTCAAATCGTTCAAATTATGTTTTATTTTTCTCTGACTAGCTCAAAGAAATGCCGGAATGGTTTTGAATTCCCAATTAAGATATAAAAGAAGTTTTATTCATATACAAAATGGGGATAAAATCAAATGTTTTGTAATTTTGGAGGCTTTATTTTATTTTTTTCTCATCTTGAACCGGGAGTCACCACGTGACTTAATCGGCATATGGTTTGCTCATCGGAATTCTTTGGTGTGGTGTGCTCCAATCTCAGTGGGATTCCCTTCCCTAGTATCCTCCACTCGCATTCCCACCTCTTCCTCTCTGAGTCACTTGTGTTCTTTCCGATTGGAAGCTTCTCCCCTTCTCCAAACCCATATCAAAGTGTCTTGTCTCATCTGACAGACAGCTCGCAATATGCAAGTTTTTGCGTTTAGCGCTTAATTTAAGAAGCTAATCTGTTGTGATGGAAATTTGGTTTTAGGATGAAACCCCAAGAGTGTGGCTGGGTCCAGGCGTATGACCCCTTCTGATCAAGAGACTTTTCATGTGGTTTTCAGTTCCATTCTCGCGCACAGCTGTATGGAAGCCATTTGGGATGATCTTTCGGGTTCTTCAGACAGGATTCATGCGCGGTGACTGCACCGAGCCGTCATCGACGTCCAAACATTTCCACATTTGCCTTTAATAAGCATATCGTGCAGGAGATGAAAAAGACGGAATAATAAAACGGGACGGTAATGAGCGCTTATTGCACGCCATTTGTAAACATTTTCCTTCTTCCTGCTGAGAGACTCCCGTAACTTTTTTTAACATTGTTCCATGAATTAATGGACTCTATTTCTTTCCACCCACCTGTATGAAGACTCCCTTTGTGCTCACACTCCAGTCATCCTCAAATGTGGCTATTTTTTTTCGATTGATGTCAACCCAGAACGCCGGCAAACTTCTTTAATTACGGCTTATGAAAAATGCAAATGAATATTATACTGATTGATGTGGTGAGTCAAAAAAGAATTCTATGTCTGAGTCTGCTAATGTGTCTCTTGTTACTCAGTGAAGTTTTTTTTTTTTTTTTTGTTGAGTTTCAATTTAAGAATACGTGACAGTGTCGGAAGCTTGCTGGTTACTGATTGATCAGTTGAGATTCAGTAGTTTGCTATCACAATCTTTTTACAACATGGGGCATATTTGATGACAAAGCAAACATTCTTCCATCAACAATTTTCAAGTTTTTGCTTCCTCTGTTTGCCCAGACGCATCTGATTATGATTGTTTCTTAGCACTGTCCTCATCAGTCTGCCATGGAAGGTTCACAATATATCATTTTCAATTTGCCAGCGTGTCCAGTTTGACGAAGGAGAGAAATGTGATCTAAATACGTGTGTGTCTGAAATCTGTATAGACAGAGATTGATTCAATTAAGTCTGACTTGCGTCAAACAGACGGGGGTTTCTCTCACGTCTCCAGTCTTACTTACTGGAAAGTGTGCGTGTGCACGCGCGTGTGTCTACGTTGGCGTAGAAGCCGCAAAAACGCCAACAGCTGACTGCAGATGTCTGTCTGTGTCTGGGCTCCGACGTTTCAGTGGCCAAAAAAGACGGGATCAGACGAGAGTTGTTTATATTCACACCAGATCACCTTTCAAATGGCATCTCTGCGAGAGTTGAACAAATACACTCGTGAATTCCTGCACACAGAAGCAAACGTTAGATTAGAACACTACGTTTTGTTTTTTTGACGCTCCAGATGTGCCAAAATCCCCAAAATAAGCACTGCGACTCGTCGCTCGGTCTGGTGAAACGCTCTGCTTCACAGAAAATGGACAAAAATCATTTCAAATTATAACGCTATTCTTAATTTGGAGTGTTTTCACACTGGAGTGTGCTCATATAGGAGCCAGCGTTGCATACTGTGGCTTACTATATACTGCATAAAACATGAAGGCCACACTAACACCTGCCATGTGAGGTGATAAGTGTGCATATTAATTCACAATTTACACTGGCATAGTTATCATCATGGCTGTTAGATGTGCTGATGGTACTTTAGTCTTATAGTACAAATGCGTACGACAGCCTGCTTTGTTCTATATGGTTGTTTCCTATATAGATATTATTTAAGACGATATCCGCGCTGGGGCTTTATGCTCAACTGTGAAATTTGATGGCTACCAAGGATAAAATGGAACTTCTACCAAATCCTGCAATCCAGGCTACGAAAATGTATGAAAAATAAAAATAAGCATACATTTTATATATAATGCACTTCATATTTCAAGGAAACCTCAAAGTGCTAGAAAAAGTTTTACAAATCCCCAAACTTCAAAAAATGCTGTTAAAGATTCAAGGGACGGATGGAAATGTGGAAAAAAAAAAAAAATCCCAGAATATTTGGGAAAATACCTAAAGGTCTGAACTGGCATGATGTCACGTCTTGTAGCCACTTCAGGCGAAAAGATGTTCCTGACATATACCTCCACACTATAGCGCCATCAGTCTATCTCAGGCTAATTCACATTGACTGCTGGTGATGAACACCTCATATCACACAATGACAGGAAGGTGCAAAGGAAAAAAAGTCGTGTTCCTCCTGCCTTTGCCATTTGTTTCCTCATCCATTTTCCATTCGAAGGGATCTCTGAAGCTTTCATCTCCGATGATGACATAACTGTCCTGATTCTTAAAGTCTAACACATTCGTTGGCAGTGTAGACAGTAGGAAAGGGGAGGGTGGAATGATGTAACTTTTATTTCTCAAAGAAGTTGTGAAATCATTCTTTGAAACCCAAACTTCCCGGCGCTGGCTCCCAGACGGGGCAGTGGCGTGCTGCTCGCTCGCTCGCTCGGCTTCTGTGCGATCCGCCCTGGCTCCGTGACATCAGCGGGGTCAGGGGGAGCCAAAAGTCCAAGAGGGCCACTCGGCTTGTAGCAGTGCAAGCTTGCAGGAGGCCCCGCTCGGTTCTTCTGCTCGCTGTTTTTTTTTACTTCTCACTATAGCGGCGGGCGGCGGTGACGGCACTGTGGAAGATTTTACTCGGCTGGCTGACTTTGTGTTCGGCACGTTGTGGCGTACAAAGTGGAAAGAGAGATTGAAGCAAGAATGCCAATGTGGCATGGTTTCCCACTATTTGGAGCTGAAAATAGTTGGGGTGGACTCCCCTCTTATGCAATGGCAGAGGACTGAATCACAGAGGGGAAAAGGTGACGTGAGATGGGTGAAATGTTCTCACACTAAAAATGTTGCCAGTCGCGAGTCCTCCCTCCCTCCCTCGCTCCGTCTCTCCCTGCCTCCCTCCTATATATGTGTGCGTGCGTGTAGTGAGTTTCCTCGTGTAGTCAAACTGGTTCCTGTTGAACTCCTGAAATGCCAGCATTGTTTGAAAACGGGTTTGTTCACCAAGACTTATTTAACCAAAAGAATGTCACATGAAAATGGAGCAACTTCCTGCTAATGCCAGAAGCTGTAAGCATAACTTTATATAATACTGAAAAAAAAAAGTCCTCTGAACTGATGTAACAAGTCTTGGATTCAAATTAAGGGTGCTTGATACCTTTTTTTTTTTTTTTTTTTTCCTTCGGACCAATACAGTAGAAATTCTCAATTCTTGAGTCATCGCCGATACCGATACCAAGTGTCGATACCACTCGTGATTTAAACATAACCTTCCAGGAAAACAATAGCAGATCATTTGAAATAAAGACCAAAATATTCAATAGAGCAATTTTCCTTCAAATTGCACAAAATGGCTGTAGCGAGGGACCTTCTTAATGATGGATGAACTGAAACCAAATCTTGACGTGGCATTAAGCAATCTCTCATCAGTTGTTTCCTCCACAAGAAAGTCTTGTACTCCAATCCCAGATGCACAGAACTGCTGCATGACAGAACATGAGGCCCACAAACTGTCAAAAACATCTCCAAGTAACATCAATGACCACCGTGAATAAACCACACAAAATGGAAAGCGTTTAATTGCAAAGTTATGACGTCGCTGGGCGACCTTCGGGTTATTATTCCACAAATTTGAAAATATAGAATTCATATATGAGAACACGTGTCTGGTTGCACTTCTTGACATCTTTCAACCTTCCAACAGGTGCGGAATGTAATGAATGAATGAATGATGATGATTTATGGCTTCTCTAAGTTGTGGCCTTTTGCCCTTTGACCTATGATGAAAAGCAATGTAAGGCTATATTGTGTCTTTTCTACGCGACTAGTCAATGTGATTTTGTGCAGCAGATGTCCAAAATATTGTTTTTTTTTCCGCCGTGATACCGGTGTTCCTTTACATCAGTCTCGGAACGTGTGAGATAAAGCGGGAGCATGGCGTCGGATACCTAAGTAATTGTTTGAAACTAGATATTTTCCCCTTCATTAAAAAAAAAAAGATTCTCCCTTTGGTTGCTCTTTGACCAAAGTGATGCATGGCAAGAGTGTGTTACTCTTTTTCCTTTCCTTAAGTTCTAAATCTAGCAAATGGCTGATTTTTAGAGGCATTCAAAAGTTTCCTGGCACTTCAAAGTTCCATGATGACTTTTGTATATACTCTATGTATGCTCGGAACCAGAGGAGATCTTATCAGGTTTGCGCATTTCCATAAGAGGATCTGCGAAGAAAGCCAGGTTATTTCCCCATGTCACTTTGTCACAACCACATTTCCATAGTCCAGTGAAAAGCTGGACAAAGTTTCTGAAATTCTACCCTGTGTCCTGAAGCTTAGCTCTTTAAATGCAGACGGTGTAGGCAGGTCTTTAAAAAGGAACTTTGCACTGCTCAGTCAGAGAATTTGAGCAAGGTCCTCCACATTAGTGAAATCTGATTTATAATGTTCAAAATGTAAACAAATTCCCAGACACCGTCCATAATTTTTTAAGGATTTTTTTTTTTTTTGTGGAATACGTTTATTGCTATTTACATTCTCAGTTGCACTCACCTTGTTTTGCTTCAAGTTTGATTTTTGCTTCAAAATATATCAAACGAGATTTTATAAAATGATATGAAAAATTCATAAAATAAATGAAAATTATATTAATTCAGAATACTTGAAACCTCAGTTGACCAAAATAGTATGTTAAAGTTTCTGGTTTTGCCAAAGAGGAAAAAAAAAAAAAAAAAAATCAAAACGAGAAGTCGTAAAAAGTTGTCTTCCATCCACCGATGTGAAAATCTCTGCATCATCTTCAGGGTATTTAATAATAAAAAAGAATATTAAAGCCCAATACCTATTGAAAAGTAGGTTGTCAGCATATGTTTAATTCCTATTTCTGCTCCACAGCACACTGAAGACTAATATAAAAAAAAAAAAAAAAACCTCTTCATTCTTTCCATTTTGATTAAACATGAATATGAGCTGTCGCTTGTGGCATTAAACTTAATTTAGATTTGGGAACTCTTGACAGGTACTTTGACACATGCCTTTACTACTATTACATTTTGGTGGGTTTAATGTAAGCCCCCCCCCCCCCCTGCGGTCCCAGCAGTTGATGATTTACATCTTCAGGATTAAACATTACTGCCATAGGAGATTGATTAGAAGATGGTTTGAAGATTAGCAAAACCAGGTCACTCACCCAACCATCACTTTCCTTCCTTTTAGTAGCTTAGGAGTATGAAAGGTAAAGGGAAGTCTTTTGTTTTTAGCTACATGGTCCAAGGGTTGAAGTCAAAACATGGCCAGAAAAAGAAAAACAGAGGAAAGGTAGCCAGAGTGTGAAGAGTAATCCTATCCAAAAAAGTGTCAGACTGTCTGGGGTGGGTCATCATCACACTGGACCGGAGGAACCAGGTGGTCAGGAAGGGAGGTTCAAAAGGGGTTCAACCTGAACTGGACATTTGTGTCGTCTCGCACATGAACGCTTCCTCGCAAACACAGGAATGTCTGATATTTTCCAAAAGACCTTCTTTGCTCTCCTTTGACTTTTAGACAGGGATGGGAATGGTGGAACATTACCAGGCGGGCGTCTCAGTTCCCACACACCCCATTTCCTCCCCTCCTCATAGTCTCCGGTGTAATGGTTAACCACAGAGCAAGAGACTGGAGGCACTTTGAGTCCACTTTTCCTCCCCACTGTGCTCCTCTCTTTTTTTTTTCCCATGCTTCCATGTTATTGTGTACAAATGGATTCCCCTGTCCGCTTATATGAGCAAAAAAAAAAAAAGACCGACAGCTGACTTTTCATCCTTCCGTCTGATAGTTACCATGGCGACGCTGACTCCTTTCCAGACGTCACGTGACCTCTCCCTTCCCAGGTGTTTGGCTTGCGTCTGGCCCAGCGCATTGATTTGCCCGCACAGTGGAGCTCTTTGTGCGCCCGTCTAGGGGGGGGGGGACTCGGCCCATCCTCTCCCCACAGATGGAACTCAGAACGTCAGCCCAAAGGCCCAACTGGAGGAATCCATTTGTGTTAAGCTGAGAGTTTTTTTTGGCCTTGATTGGGGGCAAGCCATTGAACAGACGATTAATAAGCTAAATATAAATATGTGCACTTTATTGCTCAGCACAATTTGAGTGTGAGTGGGATTTATTGATATGTTGTATTGATGGATTACACAAACATCAGTGAAAAACTTTAGCTATCAATCACACGATCAGTTTTTTCAGGTTTAATTGGCTACAAGAAGGAAATGGCTGCCATGGTGAATTGCCTTATCGCTAGTGGTGAATTTGTCACTGGTGCTCATCCCGTCTGGGTTTCGCTGCCGGAGCTGCAGTGCGACCGGAATGAGAAACACAGGCAGCACAGAGACACCCTTCTCTCAGTTTTGCTTGGATACTCGCCGTCGCTATGACGACAGAGGATTTCAGATGGGCCGAGATGCGAAAGGGTTATTTGATGCTCTTCCGGAGTGTTTTTTTTTTTTTTTTGGGGTGAGAGAAGAGTACGGTAGAATGAAAGCAGCCCGTGATTTAGAACATCTCGTTCAGAATATTAGGAACCAATATAAGGAAAAGAAAGTGAGTCATATGTTGGCTAATTATTGAATACAATTTTTTTTTTTTTTTTTTTTGAGGGACTGGAATTAAGGTGGTCCAGTTCCAAAAGTTACCCTGACAAGATTCCCGCATGTCCTGAAAAATAATCTTAATAATAAAGCACAGACCCAGTGAGAGACAGGAGATGATTTCCCGAGTTCCTTCACGTTAAAATGAAACATTGCTTATTTCCCCAGTAACGTTCTGTTCTTGACCTATTCTAAAACTTGTACAGAGCAGCCAAGACAGATGAGCTTGTATCGCTTTCCTGCTTTTTCATCAGCCCCATTAAAGGTTTACCATCACGGGTACTCTCTTGTGGCGCCAAAGAAACGTGACATCATGCATGACGGTGGTTTTTGGGAGGTGGATATTCCCCCTGGAGATTTTGATTCAATTCCAATTTGTAAAATGTCATGGCTGATAGAATTTGTGTGTGTGTGTGTACTCCACTCATGTTTTATGTGCTCCAATAATTTGCTGCTATCAAACGTTTTGCTGAAATAGAGAATCATGTCAATTCAAACAAAATCCCTAAATAATGACTTTTATTCAATTTGTATTTTTTTTTTTTGACTGCGTTTGAACTGAGGCACCATTCTCAAGCATATTTATCAAATGTTCCCGCTGTCTCCTCTTATTTTCTGTCTCAGCACTGTTTTTCTTATGCTGCATGCCCAGACTGGTCACATGTTGATGCTGTAACCCAACTAGACACATTTTTATAATGGATTGGCTCTTAACATATCACTCATGGCACGCTCCATTACCAAGGAGAGCACGCTCAAGGCTTTTCCCATGCAAGGCAGGTTCTATTTTTTTTTTTTATACTTTGCTTTCATGCCACTTTGCATTTGAACCTCACTCATGATACTCTTGCGAAACAATATTCTGATGATGATTAATATGGTGATAGCGCATGTTAGCATTTGTGTGAAATTCTTGTCAACTTAGCTACTGTCTGGGACAGTCGAACCCCACGCCACTCCTCACTCCAGGCAAAAATGCGCAGCCAGTAAATCACACAGCAGAGGCAGCAGCGCATGGCTTGACTGTCTGTGTTTTCATTTTTCCTAGATTTCAGTCAGCAAATTCTTTTTTAGTTTATTGCCATTCTTGCCTTGTAAACTTGCAAGTTCATCTGCCATATAAAAAGTCCAATGCTGTTTTTATTCATGCTCGATAATGGTCAAGTGGTGAAGCAAAGTCAAATAAGCCAAATGAGGATAGAAGATGATTTTTTTGCTAACAGATGAAGCTTTAAAAGGCTTTTTTTTTTTTTTTTTTTTTTTCTTTTTTTTTTTTTTCTGGCGGCTTCCTGCTGCCACTTGTCTTCCTGCGTCGCCCAGTCCGGTGGTTTTCTCTGGAGCTCCATTCCAGTTCTCAGCTGTAATTCAGCCCTGTATGTTTTCCTAAGGATCCTATATGTAGGTATAATTTGAGTGTTCTCTTCCTGCGACGTGGGTTGCGGAGGACTGCGTATGTTCTTATTGAAGAAAGCAACTTTTCTTCAGCATGGCTGCTGCTCTCATCCAATTAATCCTGACATTCTTGACATCTACTCCATCCTTCCAATTTCAAAATGACAACGCAACCTGTATTATCGGAAGAACATATTACATTTTGGTCAATATTTGCTTAAAGGTACTTTATTTATGTATTCACTCGAGCCATTTACGCCCCAGAATCAAAATTTCACGGCCCTTTGGTTATGCTGTGTTTATATTATCTTCCCAGTGGCCACGGCAGACTTGTTAACTGGAACTTTAGTGTGCTGTGGGATCTTGGCCATCTTTGTCTCCATTTTCTTTTTAAGGTTTTTGTTCAAGTTTTGTCACGGGCTATCATGTTATCTGTGATGCGTTTTTGGTCCACCACAAACGCCAACATCTGGGCCTACTTTACACCTGCTGGCACGATACTGACTTGGGCAATATTAGGAAATAAATCTAGCTCTATTAGAGACTTTTTAATTGACCAGATAATCTGACAAAAATTCTGCAATATAGCAACAACTGTGATTCGCCTAAATTCGTCTTTATCGATTTGATCGGCGTTGTCAGAATTTATTTAGCTGACTCAGCTATTGCTGACAAACACATCAGATTTTGCCGTTATGATAAAAAAATAAAATGTCACGCTTGGTGTCAATTTATATTTCGATAGCTAAACTCAGATCTGCCTGCCACCTGTTACCTTACCTACACCTCTTTGACTTCCCCTTTCTGGTTCATTTTGACATACGCACACAATCTTCTGTGCGCCTGGTAATAATTAGTCCGATAGATGGAGTTGGATTGAACAAGTCTCCGGACCGTGTGTGCTCGAGCACGTGCGTGGCTTGTGTGTTCAGGCCGACTGGAAGCAATGTATACCAGATGTTGCAGAAATGAGTTGCTTTCTATGGAACGTAACACATTCCCAGGGATGTTTGCGGAAAGAAATTCTTCCTCGTCTGTCGAGCATGTTCTGCACACAGCTCCAAGAGGTTATGCCGTCTAGTTTAACTCTTCTTTATGGTTAATATATTAACTTAACCTTTAGTGTCTGTGTGTATGCACAGTCTGTGTCTTTTTTATGCAGGGAAAAAAAAAAAAATGGTATGCGCACTTTCCTCAATGTTTCAACTTGACCTCAAATGCAGGCTGATCTATAGTTGTGTGCGTGTCTGAGTATGTGCGGAATGAGATGGAGACTTAGATAAATATGCAGTGGCTGCAGACTGCATGGCTTAGACTGTAGTCTGGCACTATAGGTGTGCCCTTGACTATTTGTGTGAATAAAGTCTGAATAGTCCCACCTGCGCATGAGTCGAGCCAAAAAAAAAAAAAAGGTGCACTTAGAATCGATTCACGGAGCTTGTGAAATGGACTCGTCTGTTAAATTACACTTTTAATGTAAAAATCAAATCAAATAAAACGTCATGCTAAAGAGGTCGTTGACCTCTGCTCTAAAGGAAAATGTTTACTATTGGAAAGCAATCTAAAAAGCACATAGGGTTGGTATCAGATATCGCAGTAAAGATAATTCCCTGCTAGCTAGCAGAGGCATCTGTTAGAAGTGCGCTGTTTATTTATTTATACGGATAGTGATTCATCGGGGCACTTAGGGAAGTGCAGTCATTAACACAGTGTTCACATTTCACATTTGCTCGGGTTAAAACAAACTGTCGTTGTCTTAATGTGATTTGTTTGGGCAAGTGTGAATGCTATCATTTGTACCCTGGCGTGAACCAAATAAATCGAGTCTTGGTGAGGCTGATAAAAATGAGATGATCGACATTTAATACAACAGAGTTTTTTTTGTTTTCATCATTGTACAAATAAGGGCCTAAAATGTTGAGACTTTTTTTTTTTTTAACAACCCAACCATGATATACTGTGTGTTACATTTCTTTGGAATGGCCCACTGCTTGTTGCCATCGTGAATAATATTTAGTAGGAAATAAATCTCAATCAATGCCCTCCAACGTTATCAGCTCGTTGCGCTTTACAGCACAAAAGTGCCATTAGTTTCCAGACCATTCATCGTTAATAGAAACTAAGCTTGACTCACTGCCCGTAGCTGTTAATCCAGATACCCAGGTGGTGACGGAGCTTGCTCATTCGTACAGACACACACACACAAGCCCACACACACATCCCTCATCACTGCTGCCTTTATTTTCTGAGTAGTCATGGATTTGTGTCAATGTGCCAAGTTCATAGCAACGTGCAATATCGATTGTGTCCATCTTGTTTCCTGAAGTCTATGAATGTAAATTTTAATGTAAAAATTGACCGGCGACTATTCCAGAATGTCCGAATGATTTAGCTGATTATCACTGTTGACATTTTCAATTACTGGCTGGGATTGTAACGATTATATCGATATACTCAAACATACTATTCGTTATTTGCATTTGACTTGAGTAATTATTATTAATATGCAATTATCTCCTTTTTATTTTTTCATTTCAGTCCTCTGTGCCAAAAACCTCGTCAAGAAGGACTTTTTCCGTAAGTATGAGCCAAATGCATCTTTTTTTGTTTTTGTTTTCCCCTCACAGTGTATTTGGTGTTTGTCTTGAATTTAGCAAATGTGGGTCATGCTGCTTTGATAAAATTCCTGCTGTCTTGGCATCAGCATACCATTTTCACAAATGCAAATGGCTTCCTAAAAATAATTCCTTGAAATAGAAAGCGTTGTCATCGACACAAAAAAGAAGTGTTACACTCCAATTTTATTTTTAACTCAATACATGAATACAAGAGGCTTGAATGAATCCAAAATTAGCATCTAGTGTCTTGTAACCACTACCTGTCCAAGGGAAGGGGGAAATCTCCCTTTCCTTGGGAAATGTTGTTGTCTTTTGTTTTGGTGTGTTTGGGTCAGGCTGTCATGGTGAATGCGCATGTAAAGGTCGAGTGGTCACACTCAGGTGGTTTCTGTGGTCCTCATTCCTGCCATTCCAATACTCCAGAGCTGAGCAAACAATTTGGAAGTCAGTAGAGAGCATCACTGAGCCCGCTATATAAGACTGATGAATTTGTCATCACTTTTCTATTGCGATTGTGTGTGTGTTGTCATTAACGTACATTAAATGTCGACTAAAAAAATGTTGGGACCTTGGCGTGGTCATCATCAAGTCCTGGTACTTTTCTGACACATGTATTGTAATATACATTTAATTTTCTGGTCTTTTTCTCTTTCTGTAGGCCTCCCTGATCCTTTTGCTAAAGTGGTCGTGGACGGTTCGGGGCAATGCCACTCAACAGATACTGTGAGGAACACACTTGACCCCAAGTGGAATCAACATTATGACCTGTGAGTTACATGTAACGTTCCCTCGACCCAAATGAAACTGTAATTTGATGACTTGGAAGTTTCGAGCCGTGTTTGAAGTTTCACAATGTTTGTTTCCCCGGTTTAAGTACACGTCAGTATTCAAAGAGTTCCAGCTGTAAAAACTCACACGGTTACGACATAAGCCGTCGATGCGATCAAACGATCTAAAAATGTCCCTTGGAACTGTATTTCATACACAGAAATAGACTGGAGTAGTATTTTCTTCCAATGACTGGAACACGTGCATGTCCAGTACGTTTACCCTGATCTCCTTTTCCAAAGATGGCTTGTCCTGTGAAAGTAACCTGGAAAAAACACAGACACAGCGCGTCTGAGTGAATGTAAGAGTGAAACTTTCCAATGTTTATCCAACCAACTTGCATAGCCAACTGCAGAAGAAGCGCAAGTCAAAGTTTGTTTGGTTGCTCGGGTTACCCGACTCTTTTTTTTTTTTTTTTTTTTACATCGCTGATATATTATCTGTTCATGTCCCATTTGACTTTTAGAGGGGGAAAAGTCGTGTGTATGTATTTACATTTTAAGAGTTGGAAGGAGACCGACATAGGCTTAGCATAAATCCTTTGGGATTTGCTATGAATATTTCTCTTGAATATACACCCTCTTAACTCTCATCTTTAATCCCAATTTAATGGAGGAGAGGTTTTATTCAACTGATCAGCCCAACGAGATCTCTGGCCTTAAATTATACTCCCACCTGTTGTCCTACTTCAGTCTGTCATAAAACTACTGGCACAGTTCAATCTGGCATAAGTACACCAATAAGTCTCGTTGCATAAATGTCAGAAAAATGGATGAATCGAGGGCTGCTAAATTTGCGACGGGATTCAGTCCCTTAATTCAAAAATCACAGTCTGTCACTAACTCATGCAGCAGTTTGTCATAATTACGATTAATATTTGTGTTGTAGCTCATAAATATAAAAGGATCATATAATTGTGTCTTTATAAAAAGTCGAATTAATTTCATATGTGGCTTATGACAGAGACTTTACTGTACTTCCCTCCAGCCCGCCATGTGTGTGTGACCTCGCCGCACTCTCACATCGCACACCAGACAGGCATTTGGCATTGACTCAAAATGTCCAGACGTCTTACTCACAGACCATTGTTTCATATCCCTTTTGGTAACGGCCATGATCATTACAGTGGGATCCCCTTCTGTCACTTCTCCAGGAGTTTTATTTAGAAGGGGTGTCAAAACATGTTTTAATCTCATTCATAGCTTCACCTGATAAAATAAACAGAAGATTTCAAGTGGTAGCGGAGAAACTAATACAAGGACACTTGATGGAAAGATATTCTCACCATCGTGAATATATTTCATGTGTTTTCCTCTCAGATACATCGGAAAATCAGATTCTATCACCATCAGTGTGTGGAACCACAAGAAGATTCACAAGAAGCAAGGAGCTGGTTTCCTGGGATGCATTCGCCTTTTGTCCAACGCTATCAACCGCCTTAAAGACACAGGCTGTAAGTTTTAATGATGTCATCCAAAGCAAATTCCTGCTCGCATCCTAACCGTTGAATCTACTCCATTATTAGCTCATCAGTGCTAACGGGGGTGGGTCGTTAAAACGAGTCTGTAGCGGTTAAGGAGTTGCCGTTACAACTTCACTAAAATAACAACCGCTGGTTAAATGCTACATAGAGTGTTGTCATGTCTAACTCATTCGCTCAGACAAAAGCCAGACTCGGGTCTAAATGGGGTCGACCTTCAAACCACATCACCCCGTCATGACGCAAAAATTGGGCGGTCAGAAGATGCTAACTGAATAAACTTAGTTTGAAGCGATGGATCTGGAATGGAAGTCCAATATAGTGTTTCGACGCTACATTAAAGAAGCGCAACCCTAAATTCAGACCGACTGTTTGACGGTAGTCTCAAATTGAATTTAAAAGGGCTTGTTTTCCTCGAGTGACAGACGAAACCCGAAGCTTGTCTTGCAGCTGTGAGTGGTTACCTCGACTGCATTTCCTTCTCTTGGCCTAACCCTCAACCCCCCTCCCCCCCATCAGTTTCCTCCGCAGACTGGCAACATTGAAAGAGACAAGGAGAGTGTGGGACTAGCCTCCCCTCATGTGTCTGCTGATCCAGACAAGCGGTCATTTCACGCAGACTAGCTCTCTTGTTTTTACTTTACATGCATTTTAAAAGAATGCTACGTTTGTCCCATCCCCTACACTAGAGGGGTCAAACTCTTTTTTTGTCATAGTTTCCTTCAGAGGGCCATGATTGTCAACGCCTTTACTTATCTACGGTAATAGTAAAAGCAGTAAAAATGTTTTTTTAATATTTAAAAAAGATGAATGGTACTAATAATTCCCAGCAATTTTTTAAAAGTGAAAACAGTTTTTAGGATTGACACATAGTGTTCACGGGCCACATAAAATGATGTGGCGGGCCGCATCTGGGGCCCCGGGCCTCGTGTTTGACACAGAGTATTGGCTTCAATTTAACATTTGTGTCAAATGGTCTCATTTGAGTGTTATCTCAAAGAATCTGCCTGTGTATTTAAAAAAATGCAGCAATGTGAATGAGCACATTCCTGCAAACATCTTTGTTTGTGTCTCTGTGGCTGCTGACCTCCCGCCAGCCTTGTAATGGTTTGACCATTGCCTGTTTTGGTTCTTGTTTAGTCTAGACAGACATCCTGGGCTGATCTGCATGACACCCAGACAACAGAGAAGAGATAGTGGCCATTTTCATGTCTGCAGGCAACATGGACGTTTTTTTTTTTGTTTGTTTGTTTTTTTTCCTTCCTCCCTTGTGTGTGTGTGTGTGTGTGTGTGTGTGTGTGTGCATGCATGCATGCGTGTCGCTGTGTCTATCTCAAATTCCAGTCTTGAAGAACTTCTGACAAAGAGTTTCCAGACTGGCCAATAGTTCATGCCCGTTCTGAGACTGAGCGGAATAGTGCAGGCTTTGTATTGACATTTGTCAAATATTTGACCTTTGCATTTGAACTGATGCCCGCTCGGTCAGATTTTACAGCCTGTGGCCATGGGAGCATCTGTTTCGGGACACCCTCAATATGTGGCCTGCAGACAGAAGGAGAGATGAATTTCATAAGCCTGTTACCGAGATCTAGAGGGAGATGATGACCAAGACGCTTGTTCATTTATTATTGTTTACATGTATGAAACTGATGAAGCGTCGTCTCCTCTCCCATCTGATCTTTCCGACTCTCTTCTCATTTCCTCTTTGTCTCTCTAATGCATTTGTGTCCCCTTCCACAGACCAGAGACTAGACTTGAACAAACTGAGTCCAAATGACAGTGACACAGTCCGAGGCCAGATCGTGGGTAAGTTCACGAGGACACGCAAAACAAGGATCAGATCACAGAATCAAATCAAATGTGTTTTCGTATCGGCGAAGTCTGTGCCGATATAACGTAACAAGACTCTGTTGTCTAGTCATTCCGACACGTTCATCTGTCTGCCATGTGTCGCTTCAGTGAGTTTGCAGTCCAGAGATCGGATAGGCACAGGAGGCCCGGTGGTAGACTGCAGTCGACTGTTTGACAACGATCTTCCAGACGGGTGAGTCTCTTATCATCCGCTTTGGAGACGATACATGAAATCTGGAAAAGTCACGTCGCTGTTGGCACCCGTAAATACCGCTGTGCACGTATGTTTGTGATGCCAGCTGGGAGGAGAGGAGAACCGCATCTGGACGAATCCAGTACTTGAACCACATCACACGTACCACGCAGTGGGAGAGGCCGACCAGGTGAGATTTCATTGAAATACTCTGTAAGCTTTTTTTTAATTGATTGATTTGCTCTGTTGTGTCTCTCAGACCCGCATCAGAGTACTCAAGCCCCGGTCGGCCACTTAGCTGCATCGTGGATGAGAACACTCCTATTAGCACAAACGGCGCCACGCCCACCACGGCATTGCCACCAAATGACGGTGACCAGCGGGCCCAGGAGAGGCGGGTTCGGTCCCAGAGGCACCGCAACTACATGAGCAGAACACACCTGCACACACCGCCAGACCTCCCAGAGGGCTATGGTTAGTGGCAGAACGATGATTCAATTCATCGACAACTCATCGGAATCAATCGGCAGCTATTTTATTTATCGGTGAATTGTCGAGCGCTCTTAAAATGGTGCAAATTCTCAATAGTAAATATTCTCTGATTTCCATATTTCTCCATGAAATGCATATTTTGTGTTTAATTACAAAAAAAAAACACATCGGCTTATTTTCTGACATGTTGCCGACCAAACCAGTAACTGCGCATTTTCTCTTCCTTTATATTGTCATGCTCTGGTATTTTCTTTTGCACTCCTCCAACCCACGATGAATCTAGTCGTCACGTAATTGTATTGCACTAATTGCTCCGCTCCTTCCTGCTGAACACTGGGCTCAGTAAAGCCGCCAGTCTGAGCCCCTCATTCAATCGGTAATCTCTCACACAAGGAGCCTGCAATACTGGCTCCATTCTAATTGAATTGATCTAGTTCTTAAAGTCTGGCTACTGCAATTTGCTCCCCCTCCCCACATCTTTTTTTTTTTTTTTGCACGTACTCCAACAATTGCACACATTCATATAAAAAGTAGACATACACAGCAGCTGCAGTCCTCCACACATCTTTGGGAGATTTGTTTATCCTCCCGGGATTTTTCTGCACCGGGAGTTTGGAGCCAGAGCTGTAGAACGATATCTTAGCCTTGTGCCCAAGTGTTTGAGATTTAAGAGGCTTCTTAGCTTCTCTGGGTTTCTTCAATTTGGCTACTTCTGGATACTAATTATTGTATGTCATGTTGAATTGACCGCCCTTTTTAAAAAAAATCATTTTACAGAACAGAGGACCACGCAACAAGGCCAAGTGTACTTTCTTCACACTCAGACAGGTGTCAGCACATGGCACGACCCCAGAGTACCCAGGTATGTGACCTCTGGGATTTAGGACATCATTACGTCAACGTGACATGACGAAACAGTCGAGCACAGTTTTATTTTTCTATGTGTTTTTTTTTTTTTCTTCTGTCAGAGATTTGAGTAATGTGAATTGTGAGGAACTGGGTCCGCTACCTCCCGGATGGGAGATCCGCAACACGGCGACAGGGAGAGTATACTTTGTGGACCACAACAACCGAACCACACAATTCACTGACCCACGCCTCTCTGCTAACTTACACCGAGTCCTCAAGTGAGTTTTGACCTTTTGTACCCTTACAGTATATTATTGTGAAATGACTCAACAGGGCAAGTTATTTTTCAAATGTGGTTTTGTTTTCTTTTCTGGATTCAATTCTCTTTGTTTTGCATTTACAGTCCAAGCCCGAATGGCTCACGAGGAGGCATTGAAAGTCAGAATGTGAGGTAAGATTTGTTTTGGGGTTTTTTTTTCATTCCAGGAAGCACCCCGTTGCACACGGCCACTCATTCTCTCCACTTTTTTTTTTTTCCACTTCCACACTAACATGCGCCTTGTAGCGTTTCAGATCATAAAGGCATTTTTAGCAGGCTATTCGTCACGTCGCTGGCGTTGGCTAGTCATCTGACAGCAGAATGAGAGACGACGACTATAGCTTACATCCAGGAAATAGCACATGAATGTAATACCCAAGTCTGTTAATGAATTGTGTGTTTGAGTCATTCTTTATGCATGGTTTTATGGTCCAAGCCTTTGAGCAGGGCCCAAACACATGTTCAGAATGTCTTTGCCTATGCAGCTGTTCAAACACCTACTGTGCTGTTAACGGCCGGAGATTTGCCCAGCGGCCTTTTGCTTCGCAAAGATGGAGCGAGCGGTGGACGGGTGCCTTGAAGGGCCTCCTCTGCCTGACCTCATTCCTCCTCTGAGCAGGGACGGAATGCATTGCAGAAAGAGATCCGGTTTCTTCTTTTTCCCCCTCTTCACATGGATCAAAGAACATGCTGGCATTTTCGACTTTTTTTTTTTTTTTATCTGCCCCAAAACCCCCCCAAAGTTTTAAAAACCTATTTTTCAGTATCTTGGATTTTTTTTTTTTTTTTTAATTATTGAATAGTGCAGTTAGTCGATTGCCTGCGTGCATTTTGCTCAAGATTACCAAATGATTGATTCAACCTTTACTTGACTGCTCAAATTGGTTAAGCACTTGCTTCAGAACACAACCGTTTAGAAACGTTATGATATTAGGAAATATGTGATATCTGGAAAAGATATCAAGCATTGTGGAGTTCCATCAAGACATCTGCCTTTTATCAATTCAGGGATTCCACCCTCCCACCCCTCCCTCCCTCCCTCCTCTTCCGTCATACCGCAAAAATGTTTGATATACTAAGTCTGTCAAATTTGTCGTTTTTAATGCTGCTTTTTATTTCAATGAGATTTTCTCTGAGCATCCAGCAAGGACATTTTTTTTTTTGCTACAGTTTCGATTTTCCGCATAATGTTACAAACTTTTCAGTAACTGAATCTTTAAATATACTGACATGAGAAGTTATCATGTCATCCTCCCACAAGGGTTTAAATTTATAGTATAGCGCACTGTAAATGTTTTTTTGGTGACGTGTCGCAGAAGCAATTGTCTGCAGAGTTCTTCTCACTAGGAAAAAGAGAAGTCTGAATTTTGTGATGAGGACAGTCTAGAGCATAGGTGAAAGTGTAGGAGTCATCGAGATGCTTTGTGACTGTTCTCATCCTTCCCCTCCCACCCTCCGAGATGTCTACTCAATTTTGAACGGTGTCAGGCGAATGCCCTTCCTACTTCCCATCCCTCCCTGAGAGTCTAGTCTGCAGGAAATAAAAGGGGATTGGAGAGGAGTTGTTGAAAGTCCTTTGGGGCCCTGTGGCTTTCTGAGCTAACAGGAAGTGATTGAAAAGCCTAACTCAATTCAACTTGGCAGACACTACAAACTAAGCAAACTTGTCAATGTGATTATGGATAACGCAGGCCATTAGGAGGATACTCGAGAACAATTGTGGGCCAATTGTCAACTGCAGCTTGTCTGAGTTTGCCATCTGAGTTGTCTTAAAAGTTTGTCATGAACTGTTATCAAAATATTATTTTTTTACAACCTTCGCAGTCACACTGAGCGTTGTGCTTTGTACGAGCCTGCTCAGAGTTCTGCTTGCTTGCTACTATACAACCCACGGAACTGCAAAAATGCATTATGGAAATGGCTCTATCTCATAAGGATCATTTGATTTTAGATTTAAGGCCTTAAATTGATTCCTAAGTTAAATGTCGATATATCCTTTATTACACCACTTTGGATTCGTCGGTCTAAAGGTCGGTCGTTTTGAAATGGCGAGAAACCAAGCCATAGCGTTTCATAAATATTGTCGATCTATTCAATTTAGGTTCAATAGGCAACTATTGATCAAGTGTAGTGGGCATTTCTATGAAATAATTTCAAATTCACCACTCACAAGCTGTTTTTTAGAGACATTTGTTGATCAAGTGTAATGTTTGTTCACCAAATTTTCCAATTTCCAATTCAGCATTTTTTTCTGCACAAACTATATAAAGACTGAAAAATAATGATATATGTTCACTATAGCATTTTCACTTTATATGTTTGTAGATGATGTTTTTATTGAAAAGTGTCCTGTTTAGGGGTTGTAGCACCACCTCTTGGTTCGGCATGGAATTACGTTGCCCCTAAATAGATTTGAAATTATTCTTTATGCATGTGAATAATACTTTATATACTTATATTTACTTTTCTGCGTGACCCTAATTTTGGCTGCTTATTTTTTTATATCTAAAACATGGATTGACTGACCATAAAGATACACATATATATTGATGTATATATAATATCATATATTGATGACCTTTTTTTTCTGATCTTTCTCATCTTCCATAAAATTGTGTTTCTTGTGCCCATCAGTCGTCAGAACCCGTTGAAGGATAAGGTCCAGCAGACTCTGGTGTCCACAGGTCACCTCCAAGAGGAGGCAGAGTGTCTCACGGTGCCCAAGTACAAGCGAGACCTAGTCCAGAAACTCAAGATCCTTCGACAAGAACTGTCTCAGCAGCAGCCTCAAGCTGGGCATTGTCGCATTGAAGTGTCCCGTGAGGAAATATTTGAGGTGAGGGAATGATATCAATTATGTTGTCATTATCATATCAGCTCACTAAGACATTATGGGAAATGTTGACATTAATTATGAGCGTTGTTTTTTTTTTTTGCTTTCAATGCTGGCTGTGAGGCAGACAACCCAAGATCTGCTCTTAGTTAACTGTTCCAAGTTATTTTTAGATCCACTCGAGTTATGTGAATGTTTTATCTCTCTTTTTTTTTGTGTGTACTCCCATAAACATTGTCCGCTGGCAGTTTGACTGTTCCATACACACACACACACACACACACACACACGTGAAGGCTTTTCTGTTTCCAATCTAAAGCAGACCAAGTTGCTCAATGTTTCTGTGAGGTGCGGGGCCTTTATCAGCGCAACAACACCTGCAACAGACTACA
Source organism: Syngnathus leptorhynchus (assembly GCF_054491065.1). NCBI lineage: Eukaryota > Metazoa > Chordata > Actinopteri > Syngnathiformes > Syngnathidae > Syngnathus > Syngnathus leptorhynchus. Next base: position 7,450,015 of record NC_141210.1, on the reverse strand, counting down.
CGACCCTCATAAAATATGCACTGGAATGTGCTGGAACAGCCATGTCTGTTCATCTGAACCAAGACATTTTTGTTGGCTGATCTCACCGAGCGAGACAGGCGGTCGGTCGGGTAAAGGATGTTTTAAGGTTGTGTGATATTCCAAATCATCTGAAGCTGTAACTCATGACTGAATGGGCAAGTGTTAGCCCATGGGCTGTCAGAGCCTTCTAAATGTGTACTTTTTGGTGTAGATAAGACACCCCCACCCCCCTCACAGCACCTCTAAACTGTCTGCCTCATCTGATCTCATCTGTGGTATTACAGCCTTAGGACTGTGTTTGTTATAACTGTCCCTAATCCACTTTTAATGGACCCTGCCCTTAATACGTGAGCAGTCTGCGCATGGGATGAACACCAATTGAGCTGGAGCAGCAATGAATTAATTGGTCTATACAGGAGAGTGTGACAGTGCAGGACTTTCGGACTTTTCAATAGATGTAAAATGTCACTTTTTTATGGTATTGTTGTGGTGTGGTTAGGAGGGAAAAAAGTATTTTAGTTGGTCAGTACACTGTACCAGTAAAAAAATTAAACAAATAAAAATATTGTTTAAAAAAAAATATATTTACTTAGTGTTTCGTAAGTTAACAACCCTAAATAACAATAATAAAGATAAAAATATTGTTTTAAAAAAACATTTATTTACTTAGTGTTTAGTAAGTTAAAAACCCTACCTGAAGTGGATAAACAACATATTTTATAATATTTGTATCCTTAATGAGAGTGTGTCATTGCATTACAGGAATCCTATCGACAAGTAATGAAAATGAGGCCAAAGGATTTATGGAAAAGGCTAATGGTGAAGTTTCGGGGAGAAGAAGGACTTGACTATGGTGGAGTGGCCAGGTAAGAAAGATAAACATTTTTAAAAAAAAGTATAATACCAGCCTTGTCCCAAATATGTACATTTAAGTACAATATGTACTTGACATTCTTTGTTTTGTTTCTCTCCCCAGGGAGTGGCTCTATCTACTATCGCACGAGATGTTGAACCCGTACTACGGCCTGTTCCAGTACTCACGTGATGACATCTACACGTTGCAGATTAACCCCGACTCTGCAGTCAACCCTGTGAGTCATGCACAAAACATGATTTAACCTCTCGCTTCATTGCTACTGAACGAGTGCATTTAAATGACACTGCAAGAGAGAAGAAAGTTCCCATTTGTTAAAGATGTATGTGTGTGCGTTTAGGAGCACTTGTCATACTTCCATTTTGTGGGCCGTATCATGGGGATGGCAGTGTTTCATGGCCACTACATTGATGGAGGATTTACCTTACCTTTCTACAAACAACTTCTCGGTAAACCCATCACCCTGGACGACATGGAATCTGTCGACCCGGACCTGCATAACAGTCTCGTCTGGATCCTGTAAGACACAATTTGTTGGAAAAAGGCATCACTGTGAATTAAACGTACAATTCAACTCAATATAAATCACATTTTTTGAACACGTTTGACATGAAACAAGCCTTGACCAGACTTATCTGCTGGATGAGAGCACCACCTAGAGTTTATTGTGAAGCAAAGCTGAAAGGCTTTAGAATCTGATAATCAAGGTTAAATGAAGCAATTTGTGCCATAGTTTTGATGTTATACTCGAAAAAAACTCTTTCTGTGATCAACTTTATATAGTAATTGAACCTGTCATGGCTCCTCAGGGATAATGACATCACAGGCGTGTTGGACCACACCTTCTGTGTCGAACACAATGCCTACGGAGAGATCATCCAACATGAGCTCAAGCCAAATGGAAAAAGTATCCCCGTCACTCAGGACACAAAGAAAGAATATGTCCGCCTCTACGTCAACTGGCGCTTCCTGCGCGGCATCGAGGCTCAGTTCCTCGCTCTGCAGAAGGGCTTCAATGAAGTCATCCCCCAACACCTATTAAAGGCTTTTGACGAGAAAGAGCTTGAGGTACTTTCCCATCGTCGTGTCAGTCGAGTGGGAATGGCTTAAACAGCTCAAAAACCTTTCTTCTTTCCACAGCTGATCATATGTGGCCTGGGTAAAATTGACATCAATGACTGGAAGTCCAACACACGGCTCAAACATTGCACTCCAGATAGTAACATTGTCAAGTGGTTCTGGAAAGCTGTGGAGTCTTTTGATGAGGAGCGAAGAGCCCGCCTACTACAGTTTGTCACGGGTTCTTCTAGAGTTCCACTGCAGGGCTTCAAAGCCCTCCAAGGTAAAGTAAGAGTAATGATGAGAAGATGGGAGTGTTTGCTTTTCAGTCACAACACGCCAAAACCAGTCAAACATTGATGTAGCTTTTCATGGAAGCCATTTTGACAAATGACAGATCCTATGAAAGTCATTAAAATAAAATATCAAAGTCTACTCTTCACATTGGTCCCTCTTATTTTTTTTTTTATTTTAATGTAGGTGCTGCTGGCCCACGGCTATTCACCATCCACCAGATTGATGCTAACACCAACAACCTCCCCAAAGCCCACACATGGTGAGAAAAATGTTGTTAATATGGAATAAATGTTGACACGATCTGAAATAGCCAACGTCCTCTTCATTCACGTGAACTTGCAAATGTTTCTTAAATAACTTCAAATGATCTTCTCCTATTTTGACAGTTTCAATCGGATCGACATTCCCCCCTATGAAAGCTATGACAAACTATATGACAAATTGCTGACCGCCATTGAGGAGACATGCGGCTTTGCCGTGGAGTGACACAGCGCAACAAACAGCTGAAGTTTTTTTACATACACACACACACGCACACATCGAACATTTTTTTTTGTTATTAGCAACAACAACAAAAATCTCTGCAGCTGCTAATAAGTCAGACTATTATACTAACTCGTGGAACATGCAGGATTCGCTGGCTCTTCCTCTTTTTCTATGTTCATTTAAGCATTTTTAAAATATCGACTATTCCATGTAGCAAGGATCACTCTGAACTGCAGATACAAGTACAGGGTAATTTAATGAATGGTTACCGTAACCACTTGGAAATGTTAAATCTCGATATGGAGTGTGCCTTGGACTGATGATGCCCGGCCAACTGGGGATGTAACGATGAGACTGAATTTGGCAGACAGATTTCTATCGGTCTCCAAAGACAGCAGCAAGGACCGCAATGAGTCGCCGCACGAGCTGCATTCCCATCGTCTCTCATCATCAACAAGTTTGTTTGAACGTGTAAACATGAACAAAGTGCTTGCAATGTGTTATTTTTATAAAAGTAACAGGGGAAAATGGAAGAAAATGACATTTCTAATATATCTAATTTATTGCTGATACATCTCCCCATTCTGTTGTTTCAGGAAAAAAAGTGTTACTGTTTAAATTATAAAAAAAATAAATAGTAAAAACAGAAAGATTATTTCCATGCAAAGATGACCGTATTTTAGTTTATTTAACACAACTCTCATCTTAAAGGCTTTCAAATTGGAAACACACACAAAATAGCCTTTGTTGAATTTTTGTTCAACTGAGCAGACCCTTTACAATCCACTCTCATTGTTGGCATAACTGTTGCATATCTGAATACTCGGTTGGACCTGGGCCCCCTGCTATACTGTTCTGTTAATAATGTTCCATTTGTGAAGTTGTTTTCAACCATTCAACAAAAAAATTCTTGAATGTTTTCTAAAAGATGCTGTTTGTTTAGCAATCCCTCTGACTTTGGACTGTTCTTAACATTTGCATAAACTGAAAAAGAAAAAAAAAATCAACTGTTATGTTGTTCTTTATTGTAAACAAGTGTATGCAAAGTGACAAGTGTCCTCACATGGTGCTTTGTACAGTCAAAATATATTGTTCATATGTGGATCAAACAACCTGTAATTTATGTTTAATTTAATTAGAAACGGATTTTGTCAAAATGGAGGGGGTGAGTTGCACAAAACTAGAGGGAGGTTGCATAAAGGGCATATTCATCCACTGAGCAGTCCAGTGCACAAAAGGATAGATCACTCTTCCTTTCGTACTTTAGTCAATGCCGTCTCATTGCTGCCTCTCACTGAAGAATTGAAGTTCTTATCAAACCAGAAAAGGTTAAGCGATGCAGCTCTTTTTAGATTTGTTTTTTTTAGCATGATCCACTAGGACTATTATCTCTCCTGGCTGACTGATGCAATTTGATGTATGTAACACTACCATTTTGTAAGAGTATTTTATTTTTGTGTGTAATTAGTTCTAATTAAACTTGCCTTTGTCTAACAATGTAGGGCCTTGTACAAAGAAATATTGTCTTTTTTTTTTTTACTTTTGTTGTTTTTTCCATTTTGGTTCTAATCTGAAAATTATTGACTCTAAATTTGGGTAGCTTTATTTGAATTAAAAAACCTGACATTTTAACAAGGGTGTATTGACTAAACAAACAAACAAAACGCCGTGACGTCGACGTTTGGGTTGGTCCTAGTGACGTCATTTGTGGTATTTCATGAGGAACCGCATTACGAGACTTTGTTTGGAACATAATCATCCGCCATTTCAGTAGTTCTTTGCAAATGGCAACGGGTGAAAAATAAGTCCAATAGAAAAATTTGTCTTTCACCTTTTGGTTTATTTTCATATAAACACATATTCAAAATAAACCTTTAGTCGTGAACAAGGTAATTCACTCTGCTGCTCTTTCATGTCGCTGAAAGTAAACAGAAAAAAAAAACAGCGGATGAATACAGCGGAGGTCGAACTTCCGCTTGCTATATAGGCCGGACCTTCTTTTTCTTTTACCGGCATTTCATCACCACTGCCAGAGCCATACAAAAATCACCGCCGACGAAGTTTAATTATATTTTAATTTAGATTTAACATTACACAAATACCAACAAACATGCCAGGATATTCCGATAGAGATCGTGGCCGAGACCGGGACAGAGATAGAGGGTAAGTACATATTTGTCGTTTCTTAAAGACGTTTTTCCCTTAGTGGAAAATGGCCGACCGGGCCTAACCAAGAAAATAAATAGAATACTGGGCGCGTGTGTTTCTTTCTGTATTTAGACGGAAATAACATATTTGTGTTAATGACAAGTACGCAAGTCAAATTGCCGCTGCCACGTGTATTTTACAATGCAAGGAAAAGGCTTCCTGATGTGGTTGGTTTGAGGCCTCGCCTGGCCTCGTGCCTAATATGGCGGCTGTTCCTCAGCTTCAAGCTAGCACTTTTTTTTTAGCTTGTTCGACGTTCGGCGTAGTCTAATTTAATTTATGCTTTAGACGCTTGTACATGTTGAATAGTCTCCGCATTCACACACACATCCATGACAAGTCTTGAATTCGTTGTGATTTCGCCCGCCGTTGTTACGTATTGCTAGTCGGGTTTTTTTTGTCCGCCACGAGGCAATTGTAACAGCATTTCCAAAATGCCGACTGTTTCCATTGTTCCTCATCTGGCTAGAAAGTATATGACAGCAGGACATTTTATCGCAATAGCTGAATTAAGACCATTTTATTCAGTTTGTCGGCCAATGCTCTCAACCGATATGCCTTTATTGAATGGCAATGTGTATTTTAGCTACGGTGGTGGCCCTCATCGTTTTGGAGGTAGCCGTGGCGGCGGCGGTGGAGGAGGTGGACCAAAGTTCGGCAACCCCGGTGACCGCCTTAGAAAGAAACACTGGAATCTGGACGAGCTTCCCAAGTTTGAGAAAAACTTTTACCAGGAGCATCCGGATGTATCAAGGAGGCCTTTGGTAGGTCCCCGCATGGTCCATGTGTTACGCAACACGTGTGCGAGTCGCCTGCACGTGTTGGCGTTACGTAATCGGCATGGCCCCTTACTTAATGGTTTTTTTTCCTCATTATTCCCACTTGTAGCAAGAAGTTGAAAATTACAGAATGACCAAAACAATCACAGTGAAGGGGCGAAACTGCCCCAACCCAATTGTAAATTTCCACGAGGCAAGCTTTCCAAGTAAGTATTGTATATATTTGATCTCTTTTAAACTTGATGCATTTAAAAACGTGCCTTTAAATTTATTTTTCCTCCTCTGCAAACCAGCCTATGTCATGGATGTCATCAACAAGCAAAACTGGACTGACCCAACCCCCATTCAGGCTCAGGGCTGGCCTTTAGCCCTGAGTGGGAATGACATGGTTGGCATTGCACAGACTGGTTCTGGCAAAACTCTATCGGTAGGTTTACGTGATTAGAGCTCAAACTGGTTGTCCTTGAATTTATTGTAATTATAAGTCTTCTGTTCAGTATCTGTTGCCTGCAATTGTTCACATCAACCACCAGCCTTTCCTGGAGCGCGGTGATGGACCTATTGTAAGTATCTTTTTTTTTTTTTTTTTTTTTTTTTAACATTAGGTTGACAACAGGCATTAATCTTTGATTATAAACCTTTGCTTACAAAAAATTCCCCTTTCACAAAACGGCTTTCTATGTTTGCTCAAACTTTACATTCTAATTGCTGAAATATTTTTCATTTTTTATGCAATTTCCATTGCTTCCGGTCTAACAGTGGTAACCCAATATTCCCATTACAGTGCTTGGTGCTGGCCCCAACTCGCGAGCTGGCACAGCAGGTTCAACAAGTGGCTGCCGAGTATGGCAGAGCTTCTCGCCTGAAGACCACTTGTATCTATGGAGGAGCACCCAAGGGACCACAAATTCGTGACCTTGAAAGGGGTAAGCTGTTGAATAAGTTGAAAGTTCGGTTTTGTATGTTTCATTCACATGGTTAAATTTGTTTAATGTTTCTTTTCAAAGGTGTGGAGATCTGCATTGCAACTCCAGGCAGACTCATTGACTTCCTTGAAGCAGGAAAGACTAACCTGCGCCGTTGCACTTACCTTGTACTGGACGAGGCTGATAGAATGCTGGACATGGGATTTGAACCACAGATCAGGAAAATTGTTGACCAGATCAGAGTAAGTTTCTCCCTGTTCTTTAATACCAAACCCCATTTTGCCTGTTAGAATTTGCTCAGTGATGCATTTCTTGATTGCAGCCTGATCGTCAAACACTGATGTGGAGCGCTACCTGGCCGAAAGAGGTGCGTCAGCTGGCTGAAGACTTTCTGAAAGACTACGTGCAGATTAATGTTGGGGCCCTGCAGCTCAGTGCAAACCACAACATCCTTCAGATTGTTGACGTGTGCAATGATGGCGAGAAAGAGAACAAGTTAGTACATGACAGTGGCATGAAATCGTACATCTGAATTCTTGTGTCCTTAATCACCTTAATTTTTTTTATCCTTCTAAAGACTCATTCGCCTGCTGGAGGAAATCATGAGTGAGAAGGAGAACAAGACTATCATCTTTGTCGAGACAAAAAGGCGATGTGATGACCTGACAAGGAGGATGAGGCGGGACGGGTAAGTTGGGAAGCAACAAAAAAAAAGCACAATTACTTTTGGCAGCACATTAATGAAATGCTCTTGGATTTAGATGGCCAGCTATGGGAATTCATGGAGATAAAAGCCAACAGGAGAGAGACTGGGTTCTTAATGGTGAGGTTCCTTTTCTAACAATTTCACAATTGACAGCCTGGGTATTAAAACATCTTTTTATTTGTTTCAGAGTTTAAGTATGGAAAGGCTCCCATTCTGATCGCTACAGATGTTGCATCTCGTGGTTTAGGTCAGTATCCCCCCTAAAGTGCGAAAGTTTGCATTTTTAGAAGAAAGTATATTTGCTTTCTTTAACTCTTCTGCTTCTTTCTGAGTCTCTCCCATGGGCCAAAGGAGCAGTGTTTATGGCAGGGCCTTGGCATGACAAGCCCAGGTGTCCAGAGGGGGAAGGAGGATTCTTGGAGATGTCCTGACTGTCGAGGCACGGGTCTCCCAGTCGTGCACATAAGCAGAGGTGTCAAGGTCCGAGTGCAGCATACAACGCGCTGGCCTTTCTAAAAGTGGGGAAGACCACAGTTCCTCCCCTACACGCTCGACTGTTCTCTGGCAACGGTTTGGACTGCGTCACACACCCAGGCTCTGTAACGGTCCCAGCTGAAAGCCCCGCCGCATTGAATGGACACAAGCGAGTCCCGAGTCATTCCTAAGGTGCTTTCGGTTGCGCAGACGTGTTGTAAAGCATGGGTGGCGTCGCTGTTGCAGTTCAACTTGCGTCGGATGAGCAGCTTCTAAGATCGATTGGAATATCACCTCTGCAATAACATGGCTACTGGCGCTTTTGGTGACAGTGGGACATGATAGTTGGACAAATTCCAAGCTCACACTCCTCCCTCGCCTGCGTTACAATAGTCATGTCGAGACCTGCCAACGAGAGACTGTGTGATCACTGGGATAAACTTGCCCCGGCGACCGGGGTGCGCTGTTTGTAGGCATCCTGCAAACCGGTTCACCTCTCCACTGGGTTGGCTAGGGACTGCCTTGAGAACTTAGTAGCACCTTCTCAACAGTGTGTTGACAAGTGGACTGACACTAGGAGGCAGTAGTGTGCATAGTAGTACCTACTGTGTAAATGTGGGGGGTGCGATGGGAACGGACTAGTGAATGCACGCTCCAATGAAGGGTAAGGCTTGTGCTGCTTTTTTTTTTTTTTTTTTCATTTTGAGCGGGCGAGGTTAGTCTCAACTTGGAGGACACCTTGTTGCTTTTCTCCTCCTAATGCCCCTCAATTGGACGCAACTGGAGTGTGCATTTCCTCTTCCCACTGTAGTTTCCCCCCCCTCCCTCCGTTTGAATAGTTTCCTATTAAGTTTTTGTGGCCTTGAATTCCTTCGCCACCCCGTGACGCTACTAACGGTGCTCTGTTTGATCTGGTTGTTGTGGTGGCGCTGGCGCACATCTGTGTACCGTCCTCCTCCTCCCTTTTGCCACACCGCACCACACAATCTTACAGATGTTGAGGACGTGAAATTTGTCATCAACTTTGACTACCCCAACAACTCTGAGGACTATATCCACCGAATTGGCAGAACGGCCCGTAGCCAAAAGACTGGCACAGCCTACACCTTCTTCACGCCCAACAACGTGAGACAGGCCAGCGACCTCATCTCTGTTCTACGTGAGGCCAATCAGGCCATCAACCCCAAGCTCCTCCAAATGGGTGAAATCAGAGGAGGTAAATCAAATTGGTGAGATACGGAAACTGTGCTGTTAAAAGCAGCCACTTTTTCTCTGCTAAGAGTCATTTTTACAAGTTACATTTGATTGAGGAGTTCATCATCCCCAAGGGTTCTATTAACGCCGCTCTGTGCTCGCTTTTGCAGGTCGTTCAAGGGGAGGCAGAGGTGGTGATTTCGACCGCAACCGGTATTCTTCTGGAAGGCGAGATTTTGGCAGAGACAGGGATAGCTTTGATAACGGACCAAACAAAAGCTTTAGCACAAATACTCAGAACGGAGGATACGGCGGGACCGGCGCGGCTACTAATAGTTATAGTGGCGGCTACAATGGCAATGGACAGCCATATGCTAACCCGGCGGCATCCTTCCCCCCGCAGAACAACTTCCAAGCCCAGCAGAATGGCGTAAGTCACCCCCCATTCCCCTTCCCCCAACCACAGCCCCCTCAGCAGCATCCGGCCCAGCCGCATCCACCTGGGATTGCGCCGTACCCCATGCCACCACAATTCCCTCAGTAAACATGCTAAATAATTTATTGTTTTTTTGTTTTTTTTAAGTTGACTTCCTAATACAGGTTTTTTTTCTTTTTTTTTTTACAAAACCGGGTTAAACATCTTTGACCTGGTGAGCATTTTAAGATCTGCAGTGCAAACAGTGTTTGCACAGTTTTCCCCCTTCGCCACTCTTGCTATTTAATTTGTTACATTCCTTGGTAATGTTAGTTATGTTTTGTACTAAGTAATTTCAGGAGTACTTTCTTTTCATGCGTATCCTTGAAAGTGATGTTACCTCCCACCGTGGAAGTGCACTGCATGATCTTTACAATAAAAAACAAAAGAAGGCTGTGTGTGTGGTATATTTTTTTCTTATTCTTTTGGGTGGGCCTTAGGAATGGTTGTACTGCAATATCTAGCCACTGGATGTCATGACACGCGTACCTTGAGCTAATGCAATACAAAATGAGACTATTAGGGAATTGGCTACGATAAATTGTTAATATATTACTTTTAACTGTCACAAGTTGATGTACAGTAAATGTCTTTGGTTTGTTGCCACAAAGGTCTCGTTAGCTTACTTAACTTTTATATATAAATAATAAACTAAATATACAATGATCAAAGCAATTACCGTTATTTCTTTATATGGCCCATTTACTTCCAGCTACTATAAACTAGCATTTTGTGGTACAGTTCAAAGGCACCAGCTGAGATGAAGAATTTCCCATTTAAAACTAAGAAATTATCGGCTACACTTCCTAAACTACTGCTTCACTGGAAGCATTAACTTATTTTTAAGTCCTCCCACGAGAAGATATGAACTGGATTTGTTTCCAGACAACTCGTTGCGTGGGGTGTGAACGAGACACACCTACAGCAAGCATGAGCCGGAGCAGCATGGCCGGCTCGACCCACTGAGGCATGAAGTCACATTACGGTGCTTTTACCTACTTACTAACCTTTTTCAAAGCCAACGTGTACGTATTTGTGCCTATACGTCTGCTATCCATTTTGTTTGCCTTGTTAGTGTCGTTTGACGGGGGAAATAATTCCATGTTCCTGGCTCGTACTGATGAACAAACATTTGATGTCGTGCCAAAAATTCTTGCCATTCGTTCATAGCGAAAGGCCAGTTAATTAGACATACAAAAGTTTGAATAAGATTTTTGAGAAGCCTTATTTCGTCAAGGAGGGCTTTTATACTGTATAATACTGTGCCCTAGTGTGTCAAATATTCTTGAGGGTGAGCTTGTGTGGAGGAACATCAGCACATCATTGAAGAAGAAACATGAGCACTAACCTATGAAGCCTCATACACACAAAAAATACTTGGTCCATGCATCTTGGTCCACAGATGAGCTTTCCATAAAAAACAATTAAGTCCCTTCTCTAATGCTTACTATCAAAAGGACTATAAAAATACAAATGGCACAGAATACCAGTGAGGTGTCATGTCATAATCGCTGATAGTAATCCATTCATTTGTGGAATTACTCGTTCTTCTACATTCCACAGTATTTGCATGCATGCATGCAAGCAAGCCCTCATCTTGTGTCATCACATCTCGACTTGAAGTCATCAGGGGCATGTTTAGTCTTTTGGAGGCTCAAGGAAAACCCACTTCATAGGACCTTCCACTGCTCTAGACTTTGAAGATGGAAAGGCATCAAGAAATTTCCTGTTACTCTTAACAAGTTCAAACCCAACCTACTTTTGTTTCCTTATATTGACGGGTCAGAAACATGACGTGTGATTAAGAAGAAGGAAGAAAAAAAAAAAAAAGTTCCAAAGTAGGGATTTCTTTATGTGACAGCTGGAGAAGTGTGGAACAGGTCTGCCCGGTCTGCCCCTCACTGCTGACTGCTTTTTATTGCCGACACACCTGCAGGCTTGGGCGGAGCCAAGAGACGCACCTTAACTAAGGGAAGACGCCGCCAGAGACACGGACGGAGCTAGAGGAAGAAAGGAAGGAAGAAAGGAAGGAGGAGCACACCGACACACACGTACTCCGGTTACACAAGCGGGCCTGTGCAGCTTCCCGTCATGTCGAAGAATCAGGAAAATGGCCCTGTGAAGTTCAGCAAGTGAGTTGGGCCTCCAAGAGTTTATTTGTGTATTTACGTGTGCAATTGTGTGTGTGTGTGTGTTCGGTGTCTCAGTCTGCTCTCACTGGTCTAACCTGTCATGTTTTCTAGTACATGCTCTTCCATGGTAATACAAGGCGTTGATGTAAAGTACAATATGTAGTAATAATGAATCAACCGACACACATGCTAGTTGTAAGAGTAATCCTTTGTCGTCATGCCAACAAACATTCGCTCTTCAGTGTCGGGATATCATGACATACTATTGCTATAAAAGGGGTGGGTAAATTTTTGCATGCAAGGGGCACATTTTATTTATTTATTTTAGAAATCAAATGAGCCAGGTCATACAGTAGATGAGGTAATAAATAAATAAAATGATTGTAGTGTATTGCGCCACTAATTTTCCGTTTAAGTAATAATGAGCTAATAGCGCATTAAATGACCAATTAACCAAATATTTCATGAGAAATTAGCAACAAAAGAAAAATTTGGTTGAATTTATTAATTTAGAATGAATGATGGTTAAGCTCATGCTATACTTATACATGCACACATGTCTATTTTCCTATTGTTTTATTTTATTTTCGATACAAGAGGAAGAAGAATTACATATTCGCTAAGTAATTTTGTGAAAATGACCGGGTCAGAAACAGTTTGGAGTGGTTAGCACATCTGCCTCACAATTCTGAGCAGGTTGGTTGGAATTCGAGGATTCCTGATCATATAAATGCTTATAACGGCCGTATGATAGATAAAAAAAAAAAAATACTACAAACATGAATCAAAGAGCAATTGGGCATGACATTGTGTACTTGCTTTATGACTAAATCACCTTTTGCTTACTTAACAATCAACAACCATTTCAGCCTGGTACATGCCATTTATCTGCACATTCTGTCACTCAACTCGAGGGTAGGTGCACGTCGGAGGTCCCGCTTGTGTAAAATAGGCGTGACGTGCGACCCGAGAGGCCCGGGCAGTGTCAGGGGTCTCCGATGGAAGATGATTAACAGTCCATTTATTTTCATCAACAGCGCTGCTAATGTTTAAAAATCAGCATGGAAACTTGAGCGCATGTTGGACTTTTGCAGCAGTGATAAGAAATTGACGAGCAATAAAATGAGGCCGCCATGAGTCGTCGTGACTCACTCGAGGCGGCCCGAGTCGCCATGGGGGCCCCTTGTCAAATTGATTATTGACCATTCATTGTGGGTGAATCACTTGGGGTGAAGTTACACGACATTCCAAATGATCAAGCACTCGATTTTTCTCATATAAATAAATTGAAATACAATTAATCCATTGCAACCCAGTAAAAAAATAAACTAGTTTATTTGGCATAATTAACACTACTATTATTATCGCTGTATTTTAAGGGGGCGTGGTCTAAAAAGTGAGCCAATGAAATGTGACTGTCCATAAACCACATATTATACCACCAAGTAATATTAGCAAGCAGGTGCTTAATTAAATGGCTTCTGACCGACTCTTTATCTCTCCACGTTGCCGCACGTGAATGGCAGCATTCATGTGCATTTCGGTCTGACAACATTCCAGCAGGCGACAGGGGTGGCGATGGCGTACCCCCCCTCCTTCCCCTCCCATGTCCTGCTACGGGCGTGTCAAGGCACATAGTTGCTTTTCATATCTCAGAGGTGAAAGAATGACAGAGCAAACAGGCCAAGAGCAACAACAGGTCACCACTTCACGAGTGACGTGCTGATAAAGAATCTTTCGCCACCTAATCTAATGACATTTCGTTTAGTTCTAAAAAAAATGCATTGTGTACATACCCAATAAGCAGCGGTGAATTCTTTTAACACCACAAGGCCACTTATTGTTCAATTCATACCATTGTCAATCATTATGTCATTAGATTGTGTAAGTGTGCTTTAAGAAGTGGTTAGCAGCAGGCTTTTTTATTTATATAAATTTCAAAAGCAGGCTCTTACTCTTTTAAGGACTTTAAACAAACCGACTGGTTTGTTCTGATGCTGTCAGACAGTAATTTGTTCCTTCCAGCACAAATTTATTCCAAACTAATTGCAAACATGTCAGTTGCACACTGCAGTCTTTTAACTCTTATGTAACAATCATTGAACACGACATTTTTTACTTCTACTTGACTCAAAATGGTGGTTTTTTTTTTTTTTTTTAAATCGTATTTGCCTTGATTTTCATTGATCTTAATTTGTTGTGCTCCACAGGAGCCAGGCCACAGACCTGGCTGTGGTCATTGCTCGCATGCAGAAGAAAGCCGACCAAGTGGAGAAAGACATCCTGAGTGCAGAAAACTTGCTCGCTGTGGTATGAAAGCCTCCGTCGCATTCTGCTTTGTATAAACAAGACTTGTGAGATTAAAGCTCGTCGCTGTGCAGGACACCGAGCGCGATCGAAAGAACCAGAGCCTGATCCACCAGAAGGAGAACTCGGACAACCTGGCGGAGGCCGAGGGTCTGTTGAAGGATCTCTTCATGGACGTGGACAGGGCCAAGCGTCTGCAACACCCGCAGGCCAACGAGATAGAGCGCGAGTGAGTTGACTGGCGCCGGCCGGCTAATGGTTCCTTCCATGCGTGCCAAGTAGACACACCTCGCATACCACATCAAGATAAACCATCACTTCCACATTCCCTTCCGCTCTCCACCCACCTCGCCACTATCGAGGACATCATATCTGTGTTTTTCCTTTTGGTCTCGCAGGCCAATTTGCCATTGTAATGTTCTTGATCTAAAGGCTAATGATAAAACCTTGTTACTGATTGCGATCGACAGTGTGAAGAACCTTCACGATCGCTGGGTGAAGGACTGCGCCACCTACAGGGAGCTGTATGAACAAGTGCAAGACTTGGCACCCGTGGCCAGGATAGACTGGGGTCCCGCTCTGGATGAAAAACAGGTCGGAAACCTTAAAGACCACACCAATTACTGGCAAGGTGAAAAAAAGTCACATGTCTTCTGTGTGTGTGTGTGTGTGTGTTATGTTGCAGAGACGTATCGACACGGAAGGATATGCTCACAGTCTTTCTGACGTGGAGAAACAAATTGCAGCTCACAACATCCTGCATAAAGAAATTGAGGCTTACAGTGAGCAGCTGACGCCCAGCACAACCTCTTCACAGGTACATTTCTATCAAATTGAGCCATTTAAAAAAAAATATATATATATTTTGGAATAAGGTTGGAACCTCCTTTGACCTCTTTTTTTTTTTTTTTTCAAACAGGGCCAATATGCCGCACTTAAAGAGAAGTACGATCGACTGTTGGTGAGTGGCGTCTTTTGTCCAATCTGTTTGTGTGCGATGGGAATGACATTTTTTTTGTCTTGCGTCTTTGCAGGAGAGCTCCAAAATGAGGCGCAAGCACCTGGCCTCTCTGTACGAGTACATGCAAAGCTGTAGAAAAGAACTGGACTACCTGTCTCAGCAGAAGGACCGGATCCTGCTGAGAGACTGGAGCGACCGCATGGTTGACCCGCCCAGCGTCCGCATGGAGTATGAGGTCAGTCTTCTTTTGCGATGGAGCCTTAAGAAATATCTATCTTCAGTTGTGTGCATACTTCCTTCCCTGCTCCATTTGACTGTACACATTTCCATTTTCCAACAGGTCTGATTGGGTGATGAATTTGTATTTCTTGAATACCTTTTTTTTTCTTTTATTCAAAAGACAATTATGTTTTTCAAAATCAGACAAGATTAACACTTCGCATTTAGTGACTCTCACGTTCACGCTTTTGCACAATGCTGGCCTGAAAATGTTGTCTTTTTTGTTTGTCCGTTGGCCTCGGGGGGGACTTGCTACAAACACGTACAACCAGTGACTCAATTAGCCGCTGCCGTTGGCTATGAACACGACACGACTACTTCTTTACATATTTTTTTTTGCTCTTTGTTTGCGTGCAGAAATTCAAAAGCAATGGGCTGCTGTCACATGAAGGTGAAGTCAACCAGCTTCTGGAGGAAGGAGATCGTCTGTCAGTGTTGAAACATCCTGGCGACTCTGCAATCATGGTACGCCTCCGCGCTGAGTCGACAGGTGCAATTCTTGTGATTCTTCACACAAATGACTCCAAATGTTGTTGACAGGCACACAAAGAGGCGGTGCAGAACGGATGGCAGTCGTTCCTCAACCTGTGTCTGGCACAGGAAGTCCACCTAGACAGCGTTGAAGACTACAAGAAGGTAAGCCACCGTCATGTGAGATTTTCCTGACACTTTTAACCACTGACGCTTTGTTATAGTTCCAGCTGGATGCAGAGACCTTGTCTGAGTCCTTAGACAGACTCACTTCCAATCTGGACCCAAAGTTACTGGAAGGCAAGAGCAACTCGGAGGCTCTCTTGGAACTTCAGGTACTCTGGCTTCTATTACAATGAGTGTCAGCACTGGGAACTCAATGTAGCAATAAGATAAAACAGGTCAAGACATTTTAATGCTTTTTTTTTTTTAAATCAGAGATGCAAGTAACCTTTTGTTTTAGAATTTTTTTGCACCAGTTTTTAATATATTAATAATAATAATCATAATATTTTTTGAATTATATTTTCAGGCTAATTTTCATAAATAATAATAATAATAACAATATTTCGAGCTCTACCAGGATGCATGCAGATATTTGAGTGGTATTTCAAGTATTGTTGCCTCCTCTGACATGTAAATCCCCCCCAGGGAGACGAGCCAGCAATGAAGAGGAACGAGCAGCGCCTGGCGGCCCTCAGAGAGCTCAGTCGCAACATAGCGCCGCTGAAGCTACGCCGAAGCACCCTCACCAAACCCATGAAAGTCGTAGCTCTGTGTGACTGGGACGATAAAATTGTGAGGAGAAGTCCATTTTACAAGGATGACCATATGAGATAACTCCACTTAGTGTCTTTTATTTTGAGTTTCCATTACATTCCTTTGGAAGTTATATGGTGAATTTTTAACTATAAACTTCCCGGTTAATTCTTTCTGTGTGTTCTTTAGGGAGCAGTGAGGCGTGGTGACGAGCTAACATTAATGTCCATCTATGATCATGACAATTGGGAGCTGCAGGATAGCAGCAGGAGAACCAAAAGGCTTCCCGGGGCCTGTTTCATGATGCCACCACCTGACGCCGAAGCTCTGGAGAAAGTAAACAGGTGCATGTTGACCCATTGAATGACAGCTTGTCAAAACCAGATGGATTCCAATGGAAAATGTCTTTTCATGTTCAGTTTCGAGAAAAGGCTGGCAAACCTGAAGAGCCAGAGATCCGCTATCATGACCTCACTGAAGAACCCCACCGTGGAAGTTGATCACCCTAAGCGTGCAGGTGAGAAGGATTGTTGTTCTTACCACAAGACAAATTTTTTATATGTCCTTTTTTACCTTAAAATTGTTGCACCCTAGTTTCTGTACAAAAGTCTCCAGAAGACACCAAAGGTCCACTGCTGGCCAGACAACTAGATGAGCTCAACCACAATCTGGATCTTTGCAAAATGGACATCCAGAAACGACAGAGGGCCCCTCTGGACAACCGCAACCCGGCACTAGACCTGGAAAACAGGCTGCAGGATCTCAAGGTTCAACTTTTGGAACAATGAAATGTATTTGACACCCATTATTGATACGATGTGCTTCCACTCTAGAAATCGTCCCTGATGGCGAGGAACCTTGAGTCAGAGAAGGCCGTCATCCAGAGAGAAATGGACCCCATTTTGACCAAGAAATCACTTGGATCCACTGCCTCAATCTTGCCACTCAAACTCGCAGCTGCCAACACAAAAATGGATGACACCTACAGTCTTATTGATCTTTATGACAAAAAGTAGGAGGAACCAGCATGAAGCCGCTGTTGCAGGAGAAAATAAGTAACAGGTTGCTGCTTTTCCTGCAGAGCTTCGGCCTCCATGTTCTTGGAAAGGCAGATGCAGAAGGTAGAAGGTGTGGTCTCTGGGTTCGAACAGAAGCTCGCTAAAGATGGCGTCATTCCCAATCAAAAAAATGCCCTGATGAGTCGCAACCGTCAGCTTCAGGTGCGGTACGGTTAGGGCTAACAACACAAAACAAAATACTGCAAAGGATTTGTTTGGTCATGTTCATGTCTCCAAACAGGAAATTCGTCAGGAGCTTTCTTCAAAGAAGGACGAGTTGAACACATTAGGTCGAGACCTGGACCTGACCAAGCAAGCGTGCAGCGCCCTGCAGCAGAATTTCAGCGAATACTGTCCTGACATTCGCCGGCAGGAGAGTGAAGTGAAACATCTGAAGAACCGCTTCACCAACGTCAGTAGTCAAGTCCAGGACAGGTGAGGGTTACCAACTGTAAGCAAAACGGATGGAAATGCTCAGGTGGTACAGACATTTTGTGGGTTGAAACAAAAAAAACATTCCAGAACTAATTGTGTTCACCAAGTTAAATTCCACAGTGTGCCAGTCATGTCATTGGTATGTGCATGTGTGGTTTGATGACCTCTTAAAAATGCTTTTAGTAATTCCAGTCCAATTGCTGTAGGTCTACCCTCATACAGGAAGCCAGCAATAAAAACCAAGACTTCCAGAATGCTGCTCAGTCCTTGGATTTCTTTTTGGTCAATTTACCAAATAACTCAATCAGCCCGACTGATAATTCGGCCGAGATAGCAGCCAAGCACGACTTTCAGAAGGTGAGCGCAAAGGTCTTTTCTCAACATCATTTTTTGATTCTGCTTGGACTTATCAGTTGTTCTGGAATAATATTGGATGTTTAGAGAGTGATTGACGACATCAACAAAAAGTCAGAGGATGTTCGTCGGATCAAGGATCTCTCCCGAGAACTCCAAAACGGCTTAATTGTAAGTTGGGATTAATGTTGTTTACTATTTGCGCTCGACCCGTGGCCCTTTCTGAAACAAATAAACTTTCAGGAATACGAGATAAAATCAAAGACATACCGCGGCATTTTATACGGCGAGAATGATGTCGACGACGATGACGACGAAGACGACGACGAACCCGTACTGAAAAAGCACCAAACTTCAACGATGGCTCAGGCAGTTCAGAGGAAGGTACTACAACAACGTCAAATCGTAATAAATAAATGAGACTTTTATGCTTCATGCTGACTAAACTTGAGATACGTTTGCCCTACAGGAAAAAGATTTACTGAACCGTTTCGCTGAGGTGTCTGCGCAGAATGAGCAACTTCTCAATCAGATGGGGACTGCTAAGAATATCCTTCTCAGGGTAAAACTCACGTCATCATTAAGCTTTTATTTAGCTAAGAGAGGGAAGAATTGGCTAGCTAAACTGAGCAGTGGCATTTCTAAGAAACATGCTTCTTTGTCTGAAATACGATGAACCCCTGACGTCTGAAAAAAAAAAAAATCACTATTTCTCTCTCTCTTCTTTGATATGTGGACAGAACGAAGACAAAGTCAGCAGAGTAGTCGTCAGTCAACAGCTTCAACTGCAGAGCCAAAGGAATGACATGGAAGAGGCCGAGGAAATCTCAAAAGAACTGAATGAGGAAAAGTCCCGTCGCTTCTATGCTGAAAAAGACTTGGAAACATACAGACAGAGATATTTGTCCTTGAAGAGCAGGAGAGGCGTGGAGAGGTTGGAGGAGAAAGAGATGGTGCAGTATTACCGTGATCCCAAACTGGAAGGGGATCTGCAGACTCTGAAGAGTAGGATTCAAGAAGAAGGATATAAGAGATCAAGATTCCATTCAGATATAGACATGATTAATGAGAAAATAATCCAAATGGAAAAGCAGCTCTCTGGTATCGAACCTAAACTTTTAACCAAAGAAGTCACGGAATATGAACGAGACCCACAGCTGGATAAAGACATGGACCGGATCCGAAAAGAGATACAAAAGC
Source organism: Syngnathus leptorhynchus (assembly GCF_054491065.1). Classification (NCBI taxonomy): domain Eukaryota; kingdom Metazoa; phylum Chordata; class Actinopteri; order Syngnathiformes; family Syngnathidae; genus Syngnathus; species Syngnathus leptorhynchus. The sequence goes on along the minus strand of NC_141210.1, from coordinate 7,430,560 downwards.
TTCGTGCGGAGATCCAAACGAGAGAGTCTGAGATCATTCGTGTGAAAAAGGAGCTCAGCCTCTTGGCTCAGCAGAAACCCAAATTCCGAGAGAGGGTTGTGAAGAAGGATGTGTTCAAGCTGGAAAAGGATCCAGAGATGGTAAAAGCGGTTATCACACTCAAGACTGAAATTGCAGCAGAAGAAGCCCAATGCGTGACCATCAATGACAGCGTTTTCAGAATTCGAAGTCAGATTAACACATTGGAGAGAATCATTCCCACCATTGAACCAAAGATTGTCTCCAAGGTGGTCAAGAAAGTACAACAGGATCCAGAGTTGGTAAGCGAGTCACAGAAACTACACATGGCTTTGGAAGAGGAGAAGGACGAGAATGTTATCTTGCTGAAGGACCTGACCACGCTTCAGCTGAAATACGGGGAAGTGGAGAAACTGCGGCCTAAATTTGAGGTCAAAGAGGTGATCAACGAGATTTTCAGAGTTGACCCCGAGACGGAAGTCCATTTGCAGCGTCTGAGGAGTGACCTGCAGGACTGTAGCCGAAAACGCACGGCAATAGAGCAACAAAGTAACGTGGTGATGACCACGCTGACCACGCTGCGTACTCAGAAACCCAAAGTGGAGTACAAAGAAGTGACCCAGGAGGTCATCAAAGAAGAGAAAAGTCCTGAGGTGGTCAGAGAATTACAACGGCTGAGCAACCAAATTTCACGTCTTAAAGTCAACTACGACACCACTCATGAGTTGCTGATACACCTACGCAAAGAAAGAGATGAGCTGAAAGCTGAGAAATCCAAAGTGGAGACCAAAATTGTGAACAAAGAGATCATCAAATATGAGAACGACCCCCTCCTGGAAAAAGAGGTTAACAGACTCCGAAGGACCGTTCGAGATGAGACTCAACAGCGTCGCACTGTTGAAGAATTTCTCTTTGACCTTCAGAACCAATTTATTGTTATCGAGCGCCAGAAGCCAGAGGAGAAGACAGTGGTGCAGGAAGTGGTGCGTCTTCAGAAGGACCCCAAGCAGATTCTCGAGCACGAGAGGTTAAACAAGTCCCTAGATGATGAAGTCAAATCCCGTCGGAAACTTGAAATCGAAGTGAGGCAGCTGAGAGCCCAGATTCACGAAATGGAGAACACCGTGGCTCAGATGGACGAACGCCAGAAGAAGATTCAGATCGAATCAGAGCTGCGGCAGATCAAAGCTCAGATCCATGAGTTCGAGACGTCTCCAAAACCTGTTGAGGAAAAGATTGTCATTGAAGAAGTCTTGAAAGTAGAGAGGGACCCAAAGCTAGAGAAACTCATGGGTAATGTACGTGCACAGATGGAAGCAGAGGCAAACCAACTCAGTCGCCTCCAAAGAGAAATCAGCAGCCTGAAGCTGAAGTTGGAAATCCTGGAAAAGGAAAAGACAACAGAAAAGATTGTTTACAGAGAAGTTGTTCGCGTGGAGAAAGATCCCGCTGTGGAAGCCGAGAGAGACCATTTGAGAGATCTTGTTGCGCAAGAGAGAAATATGAGACGTGACAAAGAAGACAACCTTCAAAGCTTTAGACTTAAAATCACCCATCTGGAGTCATCCATATCTGTTATTTCCAAAGAGGAGACCACTCTGGTTTCTAACAGACAGAACCTCCAGAGGGAGAAGGAAGACCTCCTCAAACAACTCAAAATGCTTGAAACTCAAAGGCAGAACATCAGCATCACCTTCCAGCAACAATCCAAGATAATGAGTGAGAGAAACCAGATGGCTAGGCAAAGAACTATCAAGGCAACTTCTGAGAGCCAACGCCTGGAGAAGGAAATCTTGAATGAAAAAGACAAACATCACCAGAGGGAAGCGATCATTAGAGAGCTGAAAGAAGCCCTCAGGAATGAGGATCAGGCTGAAACTAACACAAGGGAGACCAACCTTTCGACAAAGGTCACCATCATGGATCCCGATACTGGTATAAACATGTCTCCTTACGACGCCTATCTGAAAGGACTAATAGACCGCAATCAGTACATCAACCTGTCAGAACTGGAGTGCGATTGGGAAGAAATCACATCCACTGGCCCGGATGGCGATTCGACAATTCTGCAGGATCGTAAGACTGGGATGCAGTATGCCGTCAAAGACGCCTTGAGAGAAGGCCGCTTGACCCAGTATGACGTCATGCGCTATAAGGAAGGCCAAATGCCCATTTCTGAATTCGCTCTTCTTGTGGTGGGAGAATCCCGAAGATCCTTCATTCCACCTCCACCGATTACGAGTCCAAGATCCCCCATCAAATCAGTCCCGAGCTCTCCATTCAAATCGATGCCATCTCCCCTGATGTCATCCCACACTAGTCTTAACAACCACAGCGACAGTGTTGAAAACCTCTTTGGTATAGTTGATGAGCAATACCCTATCTCTGGTATTTTTGACACGTCCACGGAAAGCCGCATGTCCGTGAGAAGCGCTTTGACCCGTAAGCTCATCGACGCCGATACGGCTCTGAAGCTGCTGGAAGCGCAGGCGGCTTCCGGTGGAATTGTCGATCTCACCAAGAAGGACAAACTGTCTGTCCACAAAGCGGCCGAACAAGGTCTCATTGACAACGGTCACATGTACAAGCTTCTTAACGCTCAGAAGGCCTTCACCGGGATTGAGGATCCTCTCACCAAAGAGCGTCTCTCCGTGGGAAAGGCAGCGCAAAAAGGATACATTCCCGAGGAAAACGCAAAGTGGTATATTGAAGCTCAATACCTGACCGGAGGCTTGGTCGATCCCACCAAAGCCGGCCGCCTCACTCTCCAAGAAGCCGAAGCATCCAACGTGATCGACAGCAAGACAGTCCAAGAGCTGAAGAATGAGTCGTCCTACCCAAAGCTTATTGTCGACCCCATCAGCAAAGAGAAAATCTCATACAAGCAGGCGATGGATAAGTGTAAGGTTGACAAGGGCACGGGACTGTTGCTCCTTCCCGCAGCCTCGGGTGATGAAACTGATTCACCGTCATACTCCAACTTTCGGTTTACTTAGACTAACAAGAGAATCTAGATCGTGAGTTTAAGATGAGTGAAATGGTTGCCACCGGATTACAAATTGAAATATTACAATAACACACACATCTTGTTTGGTTTGAGTATGATTTGGGGATTTGCTGTAAAAATCAGGGTAATGTCTGTTGTGTCATTCAGCATTCTAAAGTCAAATCCAACACCTTCACACACCTTGAACTGCTTTTTACAGACTTGTTTTTTTTTAACAATAGTATTTGTATATTCAAAACGTATGCATGTATATTGCATAAATGTGAATCATACTTATTATTACTTAATAATAAATGACTCTTAATAATAGCTCCATGTTTTTGTCCTTCCAGCAAATACATATTATGGATGGATAGATGGATGGATGGATGGATGGATGGATGGATGGATGGATGGATGGATGGATGGATGGATGGATGGATGATAGAGATAGAAATAGTGTACCTAATGGAGTGTCCAAGTGACGTTACAGATCAGCCAGCCAATCAGGAGGTGGGGGTGAGGGCGGGTGTGGCACTTTTCAGTTTCAGTTTAGCTTTGACCATGATTTTTCCCTAATAAAGTGGCCTGTTATTAGGTACACCTGAAAGTAGAGGTGTACCTAATGGAGTGTCCGGGTGACGTCACAGAGCAACTAACCAATCAGGAGGTGGGGGTGAGGGCAGGTGAGGCACTTTTCACTTTAAGTTTAGCTTTGATTTCACCATGATTTTTCCCTAATGAAGTGGACTGTTATTAGGTACGCCTGAAAATGACAATAAAGGGCATTCATTCATTCATTCATTCATTCATTCATTCATTCATTCATTCAAGTCGTGGTGTACCTAATGGAATATCCGAGAAACTTTTCAGTTTAGCTTTGACCGTGTTTTTAATAAAGTGGGCTTTTATTAGGTAGACCTGAAAGTGGTCCCTAATGGAGTGTCCGAGAGAAAGATAGATAGAAAAAAAAATCGAAATTTTCACGGCACTGTGGGATAATGGTATAACACTTGGTCTGGAGTTCGGGAGATATGGGTTCGAGTCTCGCTCTATCAAACTATCATATGTTGAAAAGATAATATATGACACTCGAACTATATTATCTAGGCAAAAGCTTTAACCACAAGATAAATTGAGATTATAGTACAAAGGTCCAGTTTTCCTAGTGAGTCAAGCCATATGTCTTCAAGACCCACAAAAAAAAAACGAAATCTTCACGGCAATTTTCATGGTCTGGAGTTCAGGAGACATGGGTTCGAGTCTCGCTCTGTCAAACTGTTATATATTACAAAGAGTACTATAATTCGGAACTACAAGCAAAATCTTTAACCACAAGACAAATTGGGATCATAGTATAAAAGTCCAGTTTTCTGTAATTATGGGTAAAGCCATATCTCAGTAAACACCCACAAAAAAGAATCCGAAAATTTCCACGGCACTGTGGGATAATGGTATAACACTTGGTCTGGTGTTCGGGAGACACGGGTTCGAGTCTCGCTCTGTCCAACATTTATTTTGATATCATACAAAGTAATGCATGAGACTCAAACTCGATTCTCCTGAACTCCAGGAAAAAGCTTTAATCTCAAAACAAATTGAGATCACACTACAAACGTACATTTGTCTGTAAGGGTCAAGCCCTATCTCAGCAAGACCCACATAAAAAAATCCGCAATTTTCCACGGCACTGTGGCATAATGGTATAACACTTGGTCTGGAGTTCAGGAGACACGGGTTCGAGTCTCGCTCAGTCAAACTATTATATATTACAAAGAGTAACATATGATACTCGAACTCAGTTCTCCTGAACTTCAGGCAAAGGCTTTAACCATAAAACAAATTGAAATTATCGTACAAAGGTCCAGTTGTCTGAATTTGTAGTGGGTCAAACCATATCTCTGCAAGACCCACCAAAATCTTTTGGGAAATTCTCACGGTACTGTGCAATAATGGTATAACACTTGGTCTGGTGTTCGGGAGACACGGGTTCGAGTCTCGATCTGTCAAACTATTATATATTACAAAGAGTAATGTATGAGACTCGAACTCGGTTCTCCTGAACTCCAGGCAAAAGCTTAAACTACAAGACAAATTGAGATTGTAGTACAAAAGTCCAGTTATCTGTATGTGGGTCAAGCCCTATCTCAGCAAGACCCACAAAAAAAGATCCGAAATTTTCCATGGCACTGTGGCATAATGGTATAACACTTGGTCTGGAGTTCAGGAGACACGGGTTCGAGTCTCGCTCTGTCAAACTATTATATATTATTACAAAGAGTAATGTACGAGACTTAAACTCGGTTCTCCAGGCAAAAGCTTCAACTACAAGACAAATTGAGATTGTAGTACAAGTCGTTGGGTCAAGCCCTATCTCAGCAAGACCCACAAAAAAAATCCGAAATTTTCAAAGGCACTGTGGTATAATGGTATTACACTTGGTCTGAAGTTCGGGAGACGCGGGTTCGAGTCTCGCTCTCTCAAACATTTAGATATTATACAGAGTAATGTATGAGACTCGAACTCGGCTCTCCTGAACTGTAGGCAAAAGCTTTAACCTCACGACAATTTGAGAAGACACAAGAGAAGTCTATTTGTCTGTATTTGTTACTTTGGGTATGTACCTGAATTATACAATAGAACTTCGAAAATTTCACGGCACTTTGGCCGAGTGGTACAACACTAGGTTTGGTGTTCGGTCTACCCGGTTCGAAACCCACTCTGTTTAACGTTTACGAATTAGAGTGATGCTCAAGGCTCGAACTCAAGTCTCCCGAATTTAAGGCAAAATGTTTAACCATTCGACCATTTCTGTTACACATGTTAGAGTTCGTTTCTCTGTAGTTAAATGGCACTTTGGACTTTACATCTAAAGAGTTTTACAGTACTCTACAAATACGACCAACTACCACCAACTTCTCATCAGGCACTGGTCGAGTGGTTAACGCCTATGCCTCGAACTATGCGATCCTGGTTCGCGCCCCGACCAGACTCTCAAGAAACACTTTGTAAATTTTCCTCTCGCATCGTGATTAAGCACCTGTTTCTTTTTTAAACTTTTTTTCCCCGGAAGTGACGTCACCACAAAAATACTATAAAAGACGTCACAAACTCGACAATCGTTCTCTTGCTCATTTCTGACACCATCACGTCGTGCTGCTCCGCACGCCTTAGCACAGCATGCAGCGTCCAAAACCTTCACAAGGTGAGTCTTCACTATTTTAGTAGCATTTTCAACTCACTGCTTTTGCTCTCTTTCAGCGTTATCTTGCACTTTGGAGACGCAAGCTAAAATGTTTGCACTAGCGTTGCCAGTTAACGTCTTCTATCACAAATTGCATCAAACGCCATTCTGCCGCAGGTAAGACAAAACGTTTGCACAAATTCTCAACAGAATAAATGAAATATATTAGTGCATGCGCGTTAATTCTTTCATTTCTTTCTACAGGTGCGAAATCTTCCTAATGAGCCTCACATGTGCGCTTCACGAGTGAACTCTTTCAATGGACTGCATCTAATTGTCTCATTTCTGTCCACAGGTGTCCATCTGCAACAGAACCACGTTTACGACAAAAAAGGCAAAAATCTGGTTTATAATTGCAAGATATCTTTTATTAAACAGACTAAATAATTGACTTTTTTTTTTTTGTCTGCAGGTTTCAAAATGATCGACTTGCTGTCCTTTAAAGCCTGACTTCATGAGACGTCTGCAGGTCTACTCTTGCTAAGCACGTCTACCAAATGCCACGTTGCTAATCCAAACTAACTGGTAAAATTCAGTTTACAAGATTGGTTACAAAGTTACCGTGTCTTTCAGGCTAGCAAGCTGCAGTTGGAGAGAAGTCCAGTGTCGCCCTGCGCTCTTCACTGGTGAAACGCATGCACACCTACATGTACAAATGTTTGAAAAGCATGTGCATTTTCTTCCCGTCTTGTCCACCAGGTGGTGCCAAAGGACAGGCTCCTTGCCGCATGGATCGACTGGTGAAGTAAAAGCTCCACATTTGAACCTGTTGCAATGACAAACTCGACTAATCAAAGTGCTTGACCCGTTCCAGGTGGTGCTGGTGCAGGCAATCAGGGAACGAGGCGTCATGATCAACTTCCTGTCCAACATTTTGAAAAGTGACCTAATTTACCAAAAATATGCATTAACACTAACCTGCTTCTTTCTCAGTGCAGTCCAGTTTCCAGTAAGGATTCTGTCGGACGCTCCGCCTGCCGGGCCAGGATATTCTCCAAAACCATGTTGAAGGTCCTCAAAGCTGCCTCAATTTTCAGTGTTGAGACGTGCAAAAAAAAAAAAAAAAAAACTTGCTCGACACCAGCTTGACTGTTACCTGGTTTGTGTGCAGGTGTGGCAGTCCAGGAGTCTTTGCAACATTTCAAGCCCTCAGCCTTGCTGTTACTCGTCTGAGATTCAAGCGCATAAAAGATCAAAGTTTTCAGCGGAAAGTTCCAGTCTACAGTTAAAAATATAAACAGTCAACTTAAAGTGAGTTGTCAATGTTTTTCTTTACAGGCAGAGGTGACCAAGGTAGCTGTAGCTAAAGCCAAACTGTGGCAGGCTGAAGAGCCCTCTGCTGGTAAGAGAAGAAATTACATTTAATTCAGCCAAAATGTTAAAATCTTTCAATGCCTGTGTCTAGTGTGGTGCACCATGGAAGATCCGCATACAATCGAAGTCGGAGCAAAAGCGCATGCTAGCACCACGTTTCTCATTGCGTCCACATCCCCAAGGCAACCTGACAGGTGAGGCACAGTTAGCTGCTACTCCTTGCACAATCATGACAACCTTGTTCCCCTATTTTCTGACAGGCAGCAAGTAACTAGTCATACAGCTTGCAACACTTGGTGCTACGAACAACTCATTTGCTCTGGTAAGGTTTATGGCTTTTTCTGCGCAAAATGTTAACTTGACTTTTGACTTACAGATCTTTGTCTTTGATTCAGACACGCACCTGCCACTCATCCCACTAGCCAACCACTTTGCCGCTCGTCCCACTAGCCGACCACTTTGCCGCTCGTTCCACTGGCCGACCACTTTGCCGCTCGTTCCACTGGCCGACCACTTCGCCGCTTGTCCCACTGGCCGACCACTTGTCAGAGCAGACAGCCATCCAACTTGAAACTCTTGTGATTGAATGTTTTCTCTGCAAAATAAAATTTGATTTAAAAAAACATTCAACTCAACTCTCCTTTCTCAAACACATCACAAAAATAAAAAACCGAAAAAATATTTTGGATTTTTTTTGGGCCAGAATTTTTTTCTGGATTTTTTTGGGGGGGCGGCCAATACTGGAATACTGCTTTATGATTGGTTGAGGGGTCAAGAAGTGGGCGGGGCAATAAGAACAAACGTCAGTGATTGGTTGAAAAGGGGGTGTGTCTATGCAAATGAGGTGCTCTGTGATTGGTTGGCATAAAAGTGGGCGTGGTCAGGAAGATTTGGCGCAATCTGATTGGTCAGATGTGCAAATGTTGAATTCTGATTGGCTGGTCAAAAGTGGGCGTGGTTATGCAAATTAGGTGCCGTGCTGTGATTGGTCAGATTGAATTTTGACAGAGCCAGGAGGCGGGCAAAGTGGCACTTAGGTTTTCGAAGGCAGTTTTTAGTCTTGAGGTGAGCGTTGGGCCTTCTGCCACTGCCATGGACACAAGTCTTTGACTGTTACCCTGCATCTCGCATGACTACGAGTGACAACAATTCAATTGCAGCCACTGTGAGTCATGCGAGATGCAGGGTAACAGTCATAGACTTGTGTCCATGGCAGTGACAGAAGGCCAACGCTCACCTCAAGACTGAAAACTGCCTTGGAAAACCTAAGCACCATGCAGCATCCACCAAATATGAAAGACTTCTAATGAGTTGACTGCAAACTGGCACATAAAACACAAAGACTTGCATTCCAATTCAACAATTTACTAGACATAAATGCAGTTTGAAAACATAGTCAATGTTTGCGTGGGACTAATTTGGTTGCACACATTGACGACAGGCCTTGCATGGAAGCAGCTTCAGTGTTTGATGAGCTCAGGTGTGATGTCACTTACTTCTCATGCCACCAGAGGGAAGGTGAGCACATGCAAACAGCAGTACCTGGCACTTAGGTTTTGGCCAATGTCAGACGTTTGCATGCGCTCACCTTCCACCTGGTGGCACTTGTGTGCCATTACAAATGAGAGGTGAGGTAGGTGCACTCGCAACCACCTTGTGGTACAATGAGACATCACACACCAGCTCCTCAAGCACAGCCCTGTGTACTCACATCACGTTCCAATTGCAGGTTGAAGTCCCTTCCTCATGTGCCACAAGACTGTCGGCTGCACCTTCGGGCCCCTATCCTGTCAAACAAGAAAAAAAACAAAAGGAGTGATTAACATAAATTCACACTCATGGGTTTTGTAAAGATTCAAGTCACATTATTAGAACAAAGTAGTAGAGTTCACTTTGAATTTCCAAATGTGCCAACACTCGCAATGCATTTGTGTGAGAAATCAGTTTCTTGGCGACGTCAACCCTAATACAAACTTCAACTAGCCTCCCTCTGCTGGGGAAAGGTTGTACTGCACCCATCCCTCTTATTTCTATGTGGAGGACGTCTTTTGACCACAACTTTTGAAACACCCGGAATCAACGTCGACTCCCACAGAACATGAATGGCTAGACTTAACAATATTTTACAGTTATTTAATTATTTTTATTTTTATTATGATTTGTTTATTTCGGCAAGTACATAAACGTGACTTTTAACAGTTGGATACAACAATCACAATTTAGTATGCTTGCAGCATAAAAATGGAAGTTTGCACAACAATCGATATCAATTTGCCAAGTAGATTTAGTTTGTATATAGTTTGTTATATTTCCATAATCACAATTTAGTATGCATGCAACATAAAACTGGAAGTTTGCACAACAATCGATATCAACTTGCCAAGTAGAATTATTTTGTTATATTTGCATATCAGTTATCTAGTCTGTATTTATTTCTTGATTAACTTCATGCTCTGCTATTACCCCACGCTTAAATTACCTGGCAACAGTCGAATAACTTAAAACACCTCTCTAATCACTCGAGGCATAATACTACATAAAAGAAACGAAGGAAAAACACAGCACGTAGTAACTTTTAGAGAATATGTTCGCTGTGAGATGTGCAGGTAGAGGACCACATTACGTGGAAAACATGCAAAACCACATGGAGGTCAAAAGCTTAACTCTCATTAACGTTTGATCGACAGCCCATGCAACTTGTGGGCGTGCTCAAGTCACCTTTGTTGATATTGTTCGACGATAGCTTGCGAGCAACAAACAAACTCAAGGAGCTCGTGTCGTAATGTTCCTCTTGCATATTTACATGCAAACAGCATATAGAGAGCTTAAAAATGTTTGCAATACTCACTCAAAACACGGCTCGTAGTCACCGGAAATGCTGCACGGAGAACTGGCGTGCGTACGGTTACCGAGAAGGCTCAATTCAAATGGAACCAATGACAGGCCACTTCATTAGGGCAAAATCATGGTCAAATTGTTAACTGAAAAAGAAAAGTGCCCCACCTCCCGATTGGCTGGTTGATCTGTGACGTCACTCGGACGCTCCATTAGGTACACCTCCACTTTCAGGTGTAACTAATAACAGGCCACTTTATTGGGGGAAAATCATGGTCAAAGCTAAACTGAAACTGAAAAACTTCTGATTGGCCGTGAGGTCGATCGATCTTGGTTTTTTGTTTTTTTTTCAAAACCATACTAAACATGATCATTTTTTTCAGGCCTTACTTAACATGGTCATTTGACCAAAAAAAAGCCTTTGAACAATATCACTTCAGCCTCTCATTTAATATCTTCAAAAAAAAAAGATAATTACAAACTGAAGGAGAAAAAAGACATTTACAGTTATCACTGTATACAGTAGAAATCATTTTATTTGAATTTTGATGGTAACATGTGGACAAACAGCAGTATAACAGAAATGTTTTATTCATGTAGTGACAGGAGTGTAACTAAATCGATGGCTCCGCTAAATCCTTTAGTGTTGACGGTGCTAAGGAGCTGCAATTGAGCAGCTCAAGCCTGTTTACTGACGCACGACACGGCTTATCATGGCTTACAAAAAAGAAAAACAGCTTCACACTTGGATGTTTCTACACACTGACTACCTATGAGGTTTGCTTGCACGAGAACAGTGCAAGACCTCTTTATTCTACTTACTTTTTAGTTTTTTTTAAAAAAAAAGTCAAATGGTGACTTTTAAAGAAAACTAAATGGGTATGCGGATGACGTCTACTCGGGTTACCTGTCAAATGACGTCATACGTCCATCTGTTGGTCGCTGTGGGCAAGTGGTACAGTCAAGGGAGCATTGGGGAAGCGGATGGCCTCGCTGTTACGCCTCATGTAGGCGTGGCCGCTGATGGGGTACCACATCTCCATAAAGGTCAAGGAGCCCACGGTGATGGCGCAGCGGCCCAACGGCTTGAAGCCCATCTTGCGGTAGAAGGGAACCAGGAAGTCCTCGCACATGAGCACGGCCCGCCGCACGTTGGGGAGGCAGCGTAGGTACTGCAGGTAGCGCCACATCAAGATGGGACCTTTGCCCTGCTGCCGGAAGGTGCGATGGACCGCCAGTACGTGGATGTGGGCAGTGGAGCCACGGGGCTTGTGGAGCGTTAGGGCTTCCTATGAAATAAACACATGACCTATATTTAGAGTGGCTATAAATTGTCTACACATCCCTGTTTAAATTCCACTCAGTGACATCACTTGACATGACCTCCCTCCATCACATCCATCTATCCATCCACCCATAGTTGGCTTACAGTGGCGAGACGGTCGCGGTCCCACAGTGAACTGATGATGAAGGCCACCAGCCGACCCTCCTCGAACCAGCCCATGGAAAATTCTGGACACAGAGTGAGGAAGTGACGCACCTCGTCCAGGTGCAGCGGACACTCGCCTGACACGGAGATGAACGCTGGAGTGACAACACAGGCGTACACAAATCAAATCAAAATGTTCAAGCTAATCAATGGAGGATGAGTAGGAAGGACAAAATGGTGACATCTTACCTTCTCGCTCAATCTCAAACACACTGATGGCATCCTGCGTGTTGAGAGGTCTGACTTCACTGGCGGGAAGTGTGTGTCTCCTCTGGATTCCAGGCGACACCGAGGGCTGCATGGCTTCGCCCGATGGCTGAGCATCCGCTGAGGACATCACGCTCCCTCCAAAAATCCTGCAGGAGTTGCTCTGATGGACCCTGCGTGAATGAAGCAGACCTGCTTTGAGTTTTTAAAGGATGCCTGTGAGTCATGGTCTCATTTGCATTTGAATATTTGACCCCAGGTCAAAGGCCTCAGCTGCTTGTAGTCTTCTGTGGAAGCCTGTACTCACATGGACGCAATTTGGGTTTTGTCTCTGCAAAGCACATAATCATCAGTCCCCTCTGCTGACATATTCATTAACATCCACTTACTGCAGGCTCACATAAAGCAGCTGTTTATAGATTGGAATATACAACACAGGAAGGAGCATAATATAGAGTAAAATACAATCCTTAAAACAACTCAGCAGCCAATGAAAATATGGCCTCCTTGGTGGAGGTAATAATGGCTCACTTACTTGTAAGGTTTTGGATCTTGAGGTGAAGCACTTTTCTTTGTCCGTCTGCCTGCCAATCTACCAGCCCATACACATGCACGTCAGTAATGAGTGATTATTACTATGAGTCACATGACGGAGGATTACAGAAGTTGTTTCCACAACTCGGCGCATTAACAGACACGTTATCTCCTCAGCGACAGGACAAAAACCTGCGAGATGAACAATAGAGTGGTAGCAGACACGTCTTGTAGGTAGTAGCAGCAATTGGAATTGCACTAAGACAAACAATAGCAATTTTTCTCGAAAATATCATGACATGGATGGTTTATTAAAATACATCTTCACAAAATGATGCATATACGAACAGTACACGTGGACATAAATGTATTGGAAGGCACAGAAGATGAACGCGAGATAATTGCAATAAGTTGGAGATGTCGTTGAAGCTCTATTTTCTTACACAAGCAAAGCATTCTTGCACAAGGGCTGGAAAAATACTCTAAAAAATAACTTATGTATCTCAAATGTACGCAATGGGATGTCCACGGAATCTATGTATGTTGGGAAAAGCGAATGTTGGGATACCAACCGCTGGTGTCTTGATGCTAAGATGCATGATGAGGAAAAAGCGTTCATACTCAAGAAGCTGACAGGGTTCCTTTTTTTTTTCTTTTCTCAAGTTAAGGCATGTTATTCCTGCTGCGGGCTGGGCGTCTCGTTGGCGTTGTTGTCAGTGACTTTGTTTTCCAGCTCGTCGTCCGACAGGAGGTCCAAGGACGACGATCCCTCCGCCGGCAACTGGCGTCTGCCTGAGCGACTGGAGGAAAAACTGATGGGGCCGCCGCGCCTATCACAACAACAGGAATTTCAGAAATTCTAATTTTTTTTTTTTTCCATTCTCACCCGAAAATCTAAGCAAGAGTACCGGAGTCGGTTCTTCAGCGTGTGGACCTCCCGGCTGAGGCCCTCGCTGGCCTCTGTGGCGTCATCCAGCTCCCTCTGAAGCTTCCTCCGTGACGCGTTGGCCCTCGTGGCCTCCTCTTCCGCCTCCTCCAGCTGGCGCTTCAGCTGCTTCATACGCGAGTTGGACTTTTCCAGCTTCACACGGACAAAAACACAAAAACGACCAAGCTATGTAAAAAAAAAATACAAAATATATTTTGACAAATGTAAAATAAGAAAATAACATACTTGTTCTTTAAACTGGTCGGCATGGCGGCGTTCGTCTTCCACTTGCATACAAATCTCTTTCAGCTTCTTCTCAGTCCTCCTCACTAACTTGTTGGCTGCTCCGCGTTCCCTGCACAGAACCGAAGACGTTGAGGGCTTTGACATCTTCTCATCATGGTGAATTTAGTATCTTACTTGGCCTCCTGCTCCAGCTGCTCCTCCAGCTGTGCTATCTTGGCCTCCAGCGCCGTGATGGAAGCCTTGAAGCGGCTCTTGACGGAACCTTCCAGTTCGCTCAGCTTGGCCCGCAGCTCCTTGTTTTGACGTTCCAACTGCTGCCGGGCATTTTCGCTCTTCTGGGCCGCGCTGCGCTCAGCGCTCAACTCCGTGGTTAGAGTGTCCGCCTGTGGAGACCAAAGGGACTTAATGCAATCCTCTTCTTCGGAATCCTTGCGAAACTTAGAGGTGGTGCCGGACCTGCATGGTGGTCTTTCTGAAGCGGTCGTTGAGTAGCTCCATGTTGCCCTGCTCTTCTTCGAGCTCTTCCTCGAGCTGAGCGATACGAGCCTCCAGCCTCCTCTTCTCATCCATCAGAGCAGTCCTTCAGCAAAAGAACAAGCATGTGAGATTCATCAATAATAATAATAAGAGAAAAAAATAATAATAAAAAAAATAATAATCATAAAACACACAAACTTTGAATGATGAAATAAAAGGATCGTACTTTCCAGATGTGCTGTTGGAGATTTCATCTTGCAACTCGTCTCTTTCTTGCTCAGCGTGGCGTCGTCCTCTCTCTGATGCCGCCAGATCCTAAATTGTGCAAAAGACCTTCATGTTGCCTCTTTTTTTTTTTTTTTTTAAGGAAAATCCTATTAAGAAAAAGAGTTTTGTACCTCATGCAGCTGCACAATCTCAGCCTCCAAACTCTTGAGTTTCTTCTCGTTTTCCTTGGATAATGCGAAAATATCGTCTCTGGAAGCTCGAGCATCTTCCAGTTCCCTCTGGTAATCCTTCATTTGTGCCTGGAGACCAAATGTTGGTGTTTAGACGCAAAGCAGGCTGGTGAACGAAGCACAGCGATGTCATCTAAACGTGCACCTGTAACTTGCGCAGCTGTTTGATGGCTTCATCTCGAGCCTTGGTGGCACCTTCGATCTGACCCTCCGTGTTCTTCAAATCCATTTCCAGTTTCTTCTTAGCTGCAACGGCTATCGCTTTCTGCTTCCTCTCATCCTCCAGCTCCGCCTCCATCTCTCGGACCTGAAAGGAGGAGCCGAGTCCATTTGATGGGCCAAAGGTCAAAGTCGAGCCGGATGTCGCACCTGTTTAACGAGCGCTCGCTTCTTCTCGTCGTTTTGGTCATCACGGCCCTGAAGATCACGCTCGTACTGAGCCTTCATGGCCTGCATGTTGACCTCCAGCCGCAGCTTGGCGTCCTCGGTGGCCTGCAGCTCGTCCTCCAGCTCCTCAAGTTGAGTCTTCATCTCCTCCAGCTGCTGCTCCAGAGTGCGCTTGGATTTCTCCAGCTCGTGAACCTGAGGAGCGCGACGGATGTAATGACGGCAAAGGGATTTTATGAGTTTGCTAAGACTTACATTCTTGCCCACGTCGTCCTTGGAGTTCATCAGATCTTCCATTTCGGCACGGAGCTGTTTGTTGACCCTCTCCAGCTCCTCTTTGGCCTCCAGGGCTTCATCCAGCGCTCTGGTCATGGACAGAGCTTTGGTCTCCTTCTCCCTGGCCTCAGCTTCCGCGCGGTCACGCTCTTCAGCATAACGGGCTGAAATGCTCTTCTCCTCAGCCAACAACTAGAAGAATGACGATATTGACATTTGGAGATTAACAACATAAAAATTGGCTCTCCAACTGACATCTCACCTGGTCAAACTTCTTCTGTTTCTTCTCCAGATTGGACACACTCTGTCTCTGATGATCCAAGTCAACGGTGAGATCATCCAGCTCCTGCTGCAGACGAGTTTTTGTCTTCTCCATTTTCTCAAAACCGATGGTCTTCTCCTCCAGACGCTGGCTTGACATCTCCAAATCCTTTTGCAGCTTCTTCTTTGCCTCCTCCAGGCCGTCTATTATCCCCACGTCATCCTCCAGCTTCTTCTTGCTCTCGGAGAACTACGGGTAGAAAAAGTAAGCGGAACTCAAATTCAGCATCAACCAGCAATGTCAGAGATGAACGATCGGACCTACCTGAGCTTGTAAGGTCATCAATTGTTTCTCCAAATTTTTACGGGCCACCTCATCCTCCTCTTGCTGCTCCTGGACAGCATTCTTCTCCTCCTCTAACTGGCGCATGCGGCTGCTGAGGTTCAGTTTTTGACGCGTCTCCTCTTGGAGCAGCTCCTACGAGAAAATATGATCCATCTTCTAGTCAAGTCACAGTTGATTTTCCGATCGATAGTGAAAGTTATGGTGGAGCACCTGTGTGTCTTGGAGCTGACTTTCCAGTCCAGCGACATCTTTCGTCATCTTGATGCCTTTTCTCTCTGCATCTTCCAACATGGCGGACACGTTGTCCAGCTCAGTCTGAACGAAGAAATGATCCGTTTATTGGTTGGAACGTAGACTACGAAATACCGAGACCTGGACAAAGCGACACAATGAACTTCACCTGCAGTTTGTGCGCGCGTTCGGCCAGCTCGGCCTTGGTCCGCTCGCCTTCTGTGTTTCTGGCAGTGACCTCCTGCAGCTGAGCCTCCAGTTTTTTCCTCTTGTGCTCTGACTCGGTTTTTGCTTGTTGAAGGCTTTTGACCTCGCAAGCCATTTCCTTGTTGGCGCTCTCCTGGCTCTGCTTGGTCTTCTCGAGATTAGCTTTGAACTACAGAGAAAACGTCAGTGTTCCCCAAAAAATGTTTTCTTTAAATGTTCAGGGAAGGCACCTCACCCTCTTGGCCTGTTCGAGCTGCTCTGAGATCTCTTCCAAAGCAGTGGCATGCCTCTGTCGCATATCCTGTATCTGTGCCTCGTGGTTTTTGGACTCCTCCTCAATGGCCTTCTTCAGCTCTGCAACTTCTTGCTCTCGCTTGGTCCTGAATCGCACAGAAAAGTCTAAACCTTCTCAATTACTGACAAATCCAGAAAGTGTTACCTTAGCTCCTGCTGGGCAGCTGTTGTATCCAAGGTGTCCTCCAGTTCTGTCTTTAGGGCCTCCAGTTCTTCACTTAAATCTCGCTTGAGCTTCTCAGCCTTGTTCCTGGCCTGTTTCTCCAACTCCATGTCCTCCTGCAGCTCAGACAGCTGGGCTTGAAGCTCTCGCACTTGTTTAAGAGCGTTGTTCTTCTGGTTGACCTCATCTTCACTCCTGAAAAACATCAGGCAATAACATATTTAACATCCAAACCTGTAATAATTACTAATATTGGACAAATAAAATATAAGATAAAACTAGCAGAGATATGAGAATTTTTTTAAAAATAAAAATATAATATATTTAACATTCAAACTTGTAATAATTACTAATACTGAACTAAAAAATATGAGATAAAACTAGCAAAGATATGAGACTTTTATTTTTTTTAAAGAAGTGTATTCTGATATCTGGCCACTAGATGGCAGCAGAGACAAAGCTACTCCTATATTTGCATTCTTTTATGATGAGACCTTAGCTCCAAATCCCTTCCCTAAACCACTTCAGTAGTTATTTATGGTGAATAAGTGAGTCATATTGAAAAGTTCACAATTGCGTGGACAGCTTTATGCAAGCCATTTTCCCCCTTCCAGTTGTTTTGTCAGAAGCTTTTTGTAGTCGTTACATACACAAATATCCCGATAACAAGGCCACCACCAATCACACAATGACACATTCCAAAAGAGTAAGAATAGGAAAATAAATTCTTTGTTGGGTCAGAACCAGGTTATGAGACTTGATGTGTATTCTTATCTATATGCTGTCAGTCCAATAACATGCAACAGGTGAGACATGTTAAATATGGCGACGGTGACCGTCATTGTGACTCACGATTAAACTTTAGCTCCGGCTCGGCTAAACAGTATTTTGTTCTTCGTGTGTGTTCCTACCTTGCATGAAGCGATTGCTGCTCGTCCTCTTTCTTGACAATTTGAGTTTTCAACTCCTCTATCTGGACCTGGAGCTCAGTGATCTGGTCCTGAAAATCTGTTGTTTCCCCATCCAGCTTTCTCTTGGCCTTCTCCAGCTCCTGACGGGTCTTTTCTTCCTTTTTAAGCCTCTCTGGATGAAACATTGGACCATGTTAGAGAGTAGAAGTGATGAACTTCTTTGACATGACTCAGATGCAGCTCCTTTACCTTCCAAGTCGACCATCATGATCTCTTGCTTGTTCTTGACCTTTCCCAGGTTCTTAGTTTTCTCTTCTTCCTCAGCAAGGAAAATGGTCATCTCATTGATACGATCCTCCTGTGACTTTTTTTCCTGAAAAAAAAGGACATCTTAGGTTGCTTGTGTCATCAAAAACCATTTGAGCATCTTTGCTGTCTCTCACCTTGACAAACTTTGTGTTTTGGTCCTCGAGCAGCAAAATGTCCTCTTCATATTTCTTCATTTTGGCCTCAGCTGTCACTTTCTCAAGCTGCAGCTTTTGTCGAGCTGCCTCCTCCTCATCCAGTTGTTCCTCCAGGTCCTACCAAACATTTATTTAGCAAAGTAGAATACAACATTTTGGAGTTAAAAAAAAAAAAATGGAAATAAGAATTGGACACGGCACATTTAAAGGGGTATATGATTTTTTCTTTTTTTAAATATTTTTATGTCTGTATTGTCACAGGCTTACTTGGATATGGGTTTGCATCTTCTTCTTCTCATTGACCATGCCCTGTGCCCTCTCCTCTTCTTCCTCCAGCCTGGACTCGAGGTCATGAAGGATCTCCTCCAGTTCTTGTTTCTTAGTAGCCAGGCGAGCTCTCATTTCCTCTGCCTCTGCAAACAGCTCAGTCTCTGCCTGCAGCTGCTCTGCTAAGATGTTTTTCTCCTCTGTTAACTACACAAAGACAAAACACTGATTAAGCAGGGCAGACATTTGAAGTATTATTTACATGACCATATCAGACCTGCTGGTGTTTTCGTTCCATCTCTACCAGCTGTCCCTCCACTTTTGTATGCTTCTCCTTCACTTTGACCAGCTCTTCATCTTTAGCTATCATCTCCTCCTCTTGTCTGGTGACCTGCAGCAAGGGCTTCACCTGTATTTGGATTGGAAGAGGAAGTTGTCATATTGAAGTTCTCTATGGGTCATTTAAAAAAACAAACAAAAACAAACACCTTAGTGAAGAGTCTCCACCACTGCCAGTGACGAAGCTTCAAGTACGCGGCACAGTTTCTTTGGAGAACCTTTAGCGCGCTGAGCTGTTGTTGCT
Organism: Syngnathus leptorhynchus; assembly: GCF_054491065.1. Lineage (NCBI taxonomy): Eukaryota > Metazoa > Chordata > Actinopteri > Syngnathiformes > Syngnathidae > Syngnathus > Syngnathus leptorhynchus. The sequence continues at coordinate 7,411,434 of NC_141210.1, read as the reverse complement.
TCTTGGCAAAGGCTCTGAAGCAAGATGAGAGAAACAAGATGGGCATGTGTTTGCCTCAATTCATCAGAAAAGTGGAAGAGATGTGACCCTTACTTGCGTGCTAAATAGCCACGACAAGCAGCCTGGAAGTAAATAATAATGTCAGTGATCTTCAGGTCCCTCTCTTCCTCCAAGTGGGCCAGCACTCCCGCCCTGAAGAAGATTTTACTCTGGCCGATGCGAAACAGGTTGTTGTCAAGCTCCAGCGATTTGATCTATCAAAGAGGGAAATAGTTGAAAAAAAAAGGTTTGAGTTCACAATTAATATCTACTGACAAGTTTGTAATTGTGTGTTTGCTGACCATTCTCTCACAGGCCTGCTTGCCGTCCATAAAGCCTTTGGGGATGGCGTTAGGAGTGAGAATCTCATACCTGTACAAATTTGATTGAATTAGCCACACTAGCTACAATGGAACACAAGTAATGAAACTGAAAGTAAAGTACCTCTGTCTGAACTCTTGAAAGACAATACGGTTGGGGAAGCCTTGTCTGCAGATACGGATCCCTTCCAGGACTCCATTACATCTTAGCTGGTCCAGAACCAGGTGAGGATCAAGTTTACCAGCCTGGAGGAAGCAGACAAACCAATGCATTATTAATTTGGAGGTAGAATTTATTAAGATGATAAATCATAATTAAAAATTAGTAAATAAAAAACTAAGAATAAATAAATCAAATAATAATTATAGATTCATTATATATAATATGATAATTTCATACAATTCATTAGACCATGTGACTTACTCTTTTCTCATGGTTGGGGATGATGCAGCGGACAAAATTGGGGTTGGTGTTCCTCAACGTGGCCATCAGCTTGGACAGCTGCTCCTTGTACAGCTGACCCACCGTGCGGAACATGCCCTTCTTAGTTTTGTACGCGGCGCCGAATGCCGTCTCGTTCATGCCGGCAACTTGGTCCAGGCCGACGATTCGGTCCACTGGTGATGACAAATGTGACATTGTTAGCAGGAAATTGGGCATCAAGCTGTTTTATATTATGGTATAAATGCAGGATATTGTATAATGAAGATGACATGGAGTATTTGTATGTGCAATTTCTTTTCCAGTGTTGCAACAGTGGTGAAAACCACCAACTGAGACCACAAGCCACCACCCGGTTTCCCTCAAAGCTGTCATAATACCAGCTAATACTCTGCAAACACAAGTTTTGTCTTCCTTTTTTCCCCCTTGGAATCATCTGTTGATTTTTTTTTTTTAAATATCGCTTTACTATCATACTGTAGTAAAAGCCGAACCAACCTAAAAAACATTAAATATTTATGGAAATTTTATTTTTGTTTAGTACTACATATTTTGGGAAGCCAAATACTAGAAATAGTTCTAGAGGAGGTCACCAGTAACAATGAAGGGATGAGGAAAATAACAGTGATATTTAAAAAAAAAAAAAAGAAAAAAAGAGAGAATAGGCCATGCCAAGCCAAACAGGATTTAAAGCGAGCGCATAGCAGTCAGTGAGGAAAATATGGAGGATGTGCAGTAGCTAGGAGGACAAGTCATCAATCACCTTGAGGATCATGGAGCACAGACACATTTTCATAGAAAGAGGCTCTTTGATATGTCTCAATTTCTACAACAACACAATTGCATGCACACAAACACACAGAAGACAGTGGAAGAGTTAAAAAAAGAAACAGAACATCTACAAACAAGGATTAGCCCGGAGAGCAATATAGACAATGAGTCTGTCACATTAAGCGTGTTCTTAACAGTGTAAGCGTGCTCAGCTCATGAGCAAATACCGCAAGTATTCTTTCCTCCTCATGATTATTTCATCTCCAAACAGCTGTTGCGAAAACATCTCACCATCTTTCCAGAGTTCAGCCACAAACTTGTCAGTGGACTGATGCAGCAATGTGGCCACATTGTCATTCAAGGGATCCATGTTCTTCATCAGCCATTCATCGGCTTTATAGTCCACCTGAGGAAAACACAAGGCATCAAATTTATCTTTTCATTTGATTGACAGGTCCCCTGTGTCCATCCCGTGTTGACTCGTGTTCGGTCGAGCTATGATAATTGGATTAGTCTGTAACACCACGATGTCCGACACACTAAAAAAAGAGCGCTGGATCACAGAGCGGCATTCCGAGGAATTGACACGGTGAAGGAACCTGAGATGTGGAATGCCGGTTCCCCATCTGGGATTCATCAGAATCCCGGAAAAGCAAACTCGCACTGTTTGCGCATATTTTCTCTTCTGTCTCGGAGGATTTATTTGAACACGTTGAAATGAAATGCTGCCTCCTGGATGGCGTCACTTCTCTGTTTGACATGGCAAGCTCGACTTACTCATCAGAACAATTGAAGTCCAATTAAAACTCTGGAGACTCTAAAATCAACCCGCCTTGACTGACAAACTTCCACATGGGAACGACGAACGGCGAACTATAGTTTTCGCTTTACAGATGACTGCCCGCCGCGCAAAGGTGAAAACGACCAACCTCGGTTATATAACTATCGCTACACGAAGCCGTCAATCTCGCGTCGATGTGAACCAGATGTGAGAATCCTTCGGCGGTGGTGGCGGTCTAACAACCGGGCTATTGTATGAAGGCGATGATGTCATTCATCCAAAGTTTCAAACATTAGCCAGACATAGGCCATGAATAACTCTGACAGCTATTTTTAAGTAGTAGTCATACGATATTTTTTCCTCTTAGCTATCGTAAAATATTGAAATATCAATAAGGTCGACGGAATGACGTACCCTCCCTGCGTAGTGGATGATGCAGAAGTCAGCTTTGTCCTTGAGCTGACGTGGTTTTTGGAACTTAGTGTGGGTGCCTTGCTCTTGCAGCACTTTGTCCACAAAGGTCTTGTCTGTGGCTTTGGGAAACCAACATTCTTCATCCAGCAGAGCCAGAATACCAGGAGGGTTATTCTGAAGGGACAAAGCTTGTTGAAAATAAATAAACACCAACGAGTTTGGACATTCCGTGCATATACAAACGAGGAGCACCGACCGGCCTCTCGATGAGTTCGATGCAAGGTTGGAGGTCGAGGCCGAAGTCGATGAAGCTCCACTCGATGCCCTCCCTCTGGTACTCCTCCTGCTCCAGGACGAACATGGTGTGGTTGAAAAGCTGCTGAAGCTTCTCGTTGGTGTAGTTGATGCACAACTGCTCGAAGGAGTTCAGCTGGAAATGAGGCGTGAGGCAGACGTCCAGTTAGTTCGGGAGCGCCAGATGGCCGTGCGCGCCGGGGATTCTTTTCCACCTCAAAAATTTCAAAGCCAGCGATGTCCAGAATGCCGATGAAAGATGCTCCCTGACGTTTGGTCCTGTCGAGGGCCTTGTTGATGCGATGGACCAGCCAGCGAAACAGTCGCTCATATGTAGCCTTGGCTAGAGCTTCCACGGCAAAGTCAGCCTGTGCAAAGGGCGAAATGATTCCATCATGAGGTGGACTTTTTACAATCATCATTTCTTGCGAGTTGTGTTAGATAACCACATGCCTGTTCCTTGGTCTGCGCTTTCTGTACATAGTCTCGTCCTACTTTTATCCTCGGAGTGAGGATAGCTCTGGTGAACTCCATAATGTTCAACCCGAGCAGATGGCAAAGCTTCTGCGCCGCTGAAAGGACAACGAGATTTCAGGACAATATGTGAAAAACAATTACGCGGTCAACGACAAACGTGATATTGGATCACGCTGACACTCGGACATGCGGCCTGTCGACACTTGAAGGATTGATCAGAACAAATACCAAGAAGACAATCTATTTTCTTGTTTGAGTTTTGTGGATATGACCGAGATGGCTTCTACCATCTGTTGTGGTGAAAGCTGAGGGTTGACTGTCGTTTCATTTTGGAGATTAGCAAACATGAGTGTTGATGTGTGAGCGCGTGCTCACCTGTGTTCTCGGGCATGGAGGCCTGATCCGTATTTCTCTCTTTCTTGAAGACAATGTTGCCAAATTGCAGCACAGCTGAGACTACCTTCAACATGCCTGACAAGAAGAAGACAAAAATTCATTTTAGAGTGAAGGAACATAAGACAAATAGTCAAATAAAATAAAAAATAATACAATTAATAAAATCACAAAATAAAATAACTAAGTCTAAACTAAGTCCACAACTAATACTTACAGACAATCTCATCGTGGGAGAAGCTCATGATGTGCATGGCCTCTAAAGTCTCCTGGAAATTGTCTTTGTCTTGCTGACCAGGGATGGGGATGTTACCATTTGACAGGAACCGGTAGTTGTTAAAACCTTCGAGGAGCAGGTCCGCTGTAATGAGAAAAGGAAGATTGCTATTGTATTTTCACTGTTGGGGCAAAAAAAACCCAAATGTCTTGAACCATATTTTAAGGGCACACAAAATTAAATAATAATTCAAAGCAGCTTTCATAAGTCTTATATGTGACTGACTTAAAAAAATTGCTATGACTGTGAAGCTGGCTACAGAACAAACTCACTTTTGAGATGCTCTCCGGCTCCTGCCAGCAAGCGGTAGAAAATGTGAAAAGTTCTTTCATCTTTGGCCTGTCTAATTGCCCGTGACTTCTCCAGAAGGTCTGACAGCAAAAGTTAAGAACTGAACTGGAATCAAGTTTCGCACGTTGTCAATGCTATAGCCATCATTGTCAAAGAAAATTCCAACCAGCCTTCATAAGGATACAGGTTTCAATGTTGGCCCCGACGATGTAGCCGGCAACATCGAAATTGATTCGGATGAACTTGCCCTGCAAGAAAGAAAGATCAATATTTGTGTTAAAACCACAGTTGAATTGAGAAGTCTTTAGTATGCATCTTCAACACCCACTCACAGCTGGCTGCAAATGACTGCGGCCGTGAAAAAACAAAATTGCTGTATTGGGAAAAACATTTGCCCACATATTTTAAATGATTGTTGTCATCCCTGTGAGTCTCGTTACATAATCGGACATGACAGATGATATTTTCATAATAACGATAATTTAGTGCTTTATTTGCTCTTGCACAAGATGCTCTGTGCAGAACTCACAAAACGGGAGGAGTTGTCATTTTTCACGGTCTTGGCATTGCCAAACGATTCCAGGATAGGGTTAGCCTGAAGAAGCTGGCGTTCCAACTCGCCCTGCGGAGAGAGAGAGGTCAGAGGTCATCTAGCTGGCCAATGACAACAATGCGTCCACCAAAAATTAGAAGGAAAAACAATTCAATGGAGAACTGCATTTGTAAACGTCGAGTGTTAAATGTGTGGATTCAGACGAAAAACATGCAACATCAAAATACTTGACATGTTACGGTAACTCTCAATGATAAAAGCTATTAAATAAAATTGACGTCGGATCCAAGACCCCCTCTTGAGGTTCTTATGTGGTTAAGGGGGTTTAACTAACCTACAAAATTGTCACAATAGAAAAGGTTTTGCTGACATTGCAAAATATGTTGATTCTAACAGCAGAGCTTCTGGCTCGACTTTCTTTCCTTTAGTCAGCATGATGTGATTTTTGTCAAGGGAATTTAACAAGTTAAGAAGGCCAAGACATTCAAAGAGCTGTGAAGCCAAAAAATAACAAAGAATGTATTCCAGCCCGTGGCAGTTTGATTTTTATTCCCTTTCCCTTGACATTACAGTAAAAAAGTGAAATATAGCTCTATATAGTAGTAAAAAGGCTACCCTTGATAACATTCCCTAAAGCGTGCCTGAATTTCATTCACAAATCGTGTTTTCTCGTGTCCTGTGTTCTGATCATGGGAAAAAAAAATTAAAAAAACAAACAAACAAAAAAAAAACAATGAATCCAGTGGGTTCCACCTGTGGGATTCTTTAGTAAATTGAAATGACAAATTAGTTATTCTGAATGTCTGTTTGCTTTTGAGTGTCCCGTAGTCAACTTAAAAAAAGATGATTTAAAAAACAAAACAAAAAACAACAACTTATGACTTAGAAGTGGAACATAATTCAGCCACAAGCAAAGCAACTATTAGTCTTTCATGCAGCTATTACTCAAGCTCTTTTGAAGCCGACAATTACATATAATAAGTCAGAAATCAGCACATGTATCACTTCAGAATAGGCAGACATTCCCAAGTGATTTGGTGTGTTTCTCCACTACCTCATATTTTCTCCCCCTACCATGTCTACATTCCTCTGGCTTTTGCTCAGAGGCATCCATAATGTACTGCAGAAGGAGAGCGAGCGGTATGATGGAGGTCAGACTGATGGCAGGGGCGACTCTTGAGGCCCGAGGTTTACAGTTACTCGCTCACAGCGACTCAATTGCAACTTATTAAACGATCCTTTTACTTGTTTGCAAGAAGCAGCAGACAAAGGGACCCCTTCCCTCTAGCGGTTTTATAATTACAACGTGTTAGCTGGATATTAGTCAATAGTTACAATAAAAGTAGTAATTCATGCAGGGAGATTTATGGACTATCCAGTTCCATGAACCAATTCCCATTTTTCATTTGCTGTCCATGCAGCAATAATGTGACCATTGTAAACCCAGAAACAAATGTTGTTCTATTAATAGCTCACCAGTGAGGGGACATTGTGATTTTCTGGGAACATTGTCGAGGGGATCGTTTGAAAATATTCAAACTTGCAGAGATCTATATAGTATTGCTGTTTATGTTTCTTACCATGATCAGTTTCTTCAATTAAGCATGCAAAGTCATTTTGGAAGCGGTGGATATTAGAAAAATAAGGGCATGCAAACACACACGCACAAATGATAAGACACATTGAGATAGCGGGGAAATGCACTTGCCTGAAGCTTGAATGCTTTGGGAGATTCTGGCTGTTTGTTACGGATAAACAAATGTACCAGTTATGTCAGACACAAGCCGAGCCACCATGAACACGGCCATTGAATGGCGTGAAAAAAAGCTACACACAAATGTATTACGTTAGCTTTTGATTAGCGTGGGACTCGGCAAAATATGCAAACTAGGTTATCAATTTCGTGTAATACTACGAGTGTTCAATTTTGAGGTTAAGCAGAGAGGATGGATGACAGAGGCAGTAAGCTGGGCTACAATTGAAGTCAGAGTGAGCCTCTTACTGGAATGTTGTGGTCTTTGCGTCCTTTGTGTGAGGAGGCAACATGGGCCAGGTACTGAATCACTTTCTTGGTGTTCTCCGTCTTCCCAGCGCCTGATTCACCTCTGAAAGCAAAAGGGGGTTGCAATTGTGGGTTTTCAACTTAAACTTCAAAAAAAAAAAAAAAAAACAGGGTGAACATCATCAGCCATGTGTTGTTGTTTTCTATATAATCACCCATCTGCCGAAAAGGTTTAACTTCCCACCATGTGGTTTTGTGGGCCAGTCTCCAAAGTTTTCCAGGCTCTGCTTTCAGCCGAGTTTCTAATGATAGCCGTGTTGAGAGAGGACCATCCGAACTTCCCAGAGCCTGGAAAGCCACGCTCGCCAAGACAGAAGGCAATGCGGCACTTCTACATGCGGCAACATACCAGTGGCTTTAGTCGAGCTGCTTATTAGCTTCTCTGCACTTAGATGCGAGGGGTGTCCGTAAAGGCAGGATACAGACATGGCCAATGTAGGTCATCACATCCTAACTTGGCTTCATGATTTCATAGTTATGCGTGAGTGAGGGAAAATATCATGTTGGAATACTTTTCTGGAAATAACCGCCATCCTTACGAGGCTTTTTGACTGCGAAGACGAGCGATTGTAAGTCCGCATTGTAAACGTTGACTCATACTCGTTGCTGGATAGTATCCATAACTTCCAAGTGAGAAATTCTACGAGTTGTTCATTTCAAGGGCCGCTCCCCCGTTGTCATGTTTTGAATAGACAACAAGGAAGTGTACAGCATATTTTTAATGTATCAGATGACCATCTGGAGGGCTGAAAGTCAGATTTACTGCCGTCTGCAAGGTTTGACAAATCTTTCTTTTGACTCCTGTATGGAGCCTTTCCCCCCCCACAGGCAAGAGCGACCCTTAAAAAAAGTTGGGAAGTTCTAAAGGAGCCATCCATCTGTTTGTCATTCTCAGTGAACCAGGAAGTAGTCTGCTTACTAAAAAAACAAGGTCATTTCACAATATGAAAAACACAGCGTACGATCTGGTGAAATTCCCCGACAACATGAATGATAACGTTCTTTTTAAGAATGCGAGTCTCTTCGTAAATTGGAACAGTTGCATACTCGTTAAGTCCAGAATAGGACAGTGAGAGAGAAATTTCATTTAAAAAAAAAAAAAAAAAAAAAGGTCAAGGAGTCACAATACTCACGTGCAAAGAATTGATTGGTCCTCACGATCTGTTGAGATGAGAAAAGAAGAATGATCAGGAAAAATAAATAAATTGTGATGACACGATTAAGCAAACTAAACTTTCCTGGTGGAACCCAAACCATTTGTAAACAATATTGAAATGTACTGTTGTTGAGTAAACAAGCGGGCTGCAACAAAATCTTGAGGCCAGTTCTTGACACGTCAACACTCAAACTCTATTCATCCATACATGCTACCAAAAAAAGAAGTCAATTACAGAAACTCGCAAAGTAATCTATTCTAATAAGATCCTTCGGTAAAGTAAGTGCCACAACCGCAAGCCGCACGTAAACCACTTTTCCTCCCTCAAAATTGAAGCAGATGATTAAAAGCCTCATAATACAATGACAGCTGTCAAGGATTGCAGTTAGCGATTTTTGCGCAACAGCCAAAATAATATCCTTCAAGAATCATTGGTCAATGATTACAGTTGTTTTTCTTCATAAGGGAGAAAAAAAACAAAAAAAAAAACAACAGATTTATCTCCAGCAGTATAAAATAGGCGCCAAAATGTAGCCAGTCTCCTCTTGGTTCCAATATAAACTTATAACCCAACTGAGGTTTGGTACGTGACACTTAAAACTTTAATTGTTGGGTAATACGTGAGAGTCTTAATTGTGGACTTGTTGTACTTTGGTTCGTGTAAATAATAAATATACTGTATCCATCACAAAAGTGCCAAGTTCATTTCTCCATATAGAGTCTCGGTGATTTCGAGTGTTTCTTTTTCTTTCTGCTCCCTTCAATGTCTGCTGGAATTCTTGCGGCAGGAAGTGAGAAGCTTTTTCATTTCCTGAAAGATAAATTCAGAAACACCTCTCCAGACCTCTTCGTAATGCTGGCAAAGCTTCCACATTCATCATCTTACACCGCTTCTGCTGCTGTGTCTATTTGAAGGATTTACAAACCTGAATCAAGTTTACAACAAAAAAAAATCATGAATGTGACTTTCGTTCACAGGGTTCCCTTTTGCTGCTCATAATTTATCCTCCAGGAGGATTAAGCAAACCTTAATTCTTCACATTCCAGAGCATTCCCACTCTCCCTCCGAGGTTTCCTTTTTTTTTTTTTTCTTTTACATTTTGGCATAATAATGCTCCTAGATGTGATTTCATATTTTATTTCATCTATGTTAAGCAACTGAACAAACAAACACTTTATGACAAGTACTTTGCAGGTAAACAAGGTTATAAAGATGTTTTTTTTTTCTTTGCAATTGGGTAACACATTTCTTCCACGCTGCTGCTCAAGCTCACAATTTGCTTGATAAAAGAAGTTGTAAAATGGCGCTGAATGCAATGAAAGCTCCATTACCGTGGCAACCACTTCACACGCATCAGAAATCCCCCAGCACTCACGCTACTCATCTCTATTCGATTCGGTGACATTTACCCACAGATGCACACTCGGCAAAAAATAAATAAAAATCATGTATATTCTCCCTGACAAAAACTTTTTCCACATTTCTGTTTGTTATAACAGCAAAAAAAAAAAGAGCTACAAATTACATAATAAAATGTTTGCAGTTAATGACAGTTAATGACTAGTTGCAGAGATAAAACACTTTTGGAGGTAAAACTATGCAATGTGGCTTTCTTGTAACCCCTGAATGACTAAGCATTAGTCATTCCCATGCTGTTGGACCAGCTGCCAGTTAGGCATTCAAAGGCACGCACGATTCCATGAGGAGCAAGCCAGACAACCCCGCAGAGCTGACTGGCCATTTGTGTGGACCAATCTATGCGTGCACGCTGGAATTCAGCGCTTCCGTCACAGCGGGCGTCATTTTCGGGAGGTTTAGGGGGGGGGGGCAGGTGAGTAGAAGACAATGCGCTGACCATTTAGTCAGTTGTTTTTTCTGTGCCACTCAGTAAGACCAAAATGTTGTGAAATGGTGAGCTGCAACATTTCTACTTGATGAACGAAAAGGAAAGACTTGCAACGGGGAGGAATGTGGCACTCTTTCAAGAGGTGACGAATCACAGAGCAAGCGACCGATTGTGGTGGGAAAAGTCCAGATAGGAGAATGGACAACTGGAAAGATAGATTAGCAGTGGGAAAGTAGCACATTAGAGGCAAGGCGGAATTGCACAGAACATAAATGTGCTATATATAGAACAGTGTCAGCCGCTGATCCTATGGCTGCTTCTGCATTGATGGGACTAGTGACGCCAGTTGGCAGCTGAGATCACAGACCAAAATAGTTTGTCATCAGGGGTTAGTCTGTGAACGTCCACGCCTTCGCGGAAATGAGCACAGTGGGTTTGGGACCCCCTGGTGTTGTGTGAAGGCTTCTAGACACAACGACAAAGAGGAAAGAGAGGAAGCCATTCACACCTTGGCAATACAATTACTGACAGTTACGATTGTGTGTTCTCTTTTATTTTTCTGAGCAGTGTAAAAGTACAAAAGAAAAAAAGGAATGTATTACTGAGTAGATGTTAGTCACAATGAAATTCCTTTGTGCTTTCAAGAATAAGCAAAAAGATGCATTCTTATGAAGTCAGGTACATTTGTAACAGTGCATATGCAAATCTAATGGAAGCAGATGCGCTGGAGGTTTGAATTACAAAAGAGGAATTTGTGAATTAGAAGCTTGTTTCGTTTTCGTCTTATTACTCGGCACACTGTGCGTCAGCTTAATTGCACACAGCGAAAGTAAACCATGAGATATCCAAAGATAATAATTTTCAAAGCGTGGAAAAGATGAGTCGTACCTGTGGCTTATTTAAATTGCAAGAATGAATGAAGAACAGTAAATAATGAGAGTGGAATGCTAAAACTGAGTCGTTCCACTCTGTGTCTCGCCTTCGATATTTTCTAATACTATCCACAGTTCAGGGAAAATTCAGCCAGATCTTTTTTTTTTTTTTTTTCTCCACAAAACATATTTCTTAAATGGTCTTACTGCATATCATTATGGAGGTGAAATAAGAAAAGTCTGTGAAGGAAAAGGAGGAGATTGTGGTGGAAAAAAAAAATCCAGGCCCCACATGTTTTTCATGGTGATTTGGAAAACATCATCGGGCTGAAGAATAAAATCTTTCAAATGTAATGCCTTTATTTCATGACTCATGAAGGAGCCACAAAAAAAACTTGGCAATATGAAAAAGAGATGAAAAATCCATGGCTGCACTTTCTTGTCACAAGTCGAAGCATTTGAGTGGATAACATTTGTTGAGTGGGGGCAAGAGTGGAAACAGACGGAATGATGTCACGCTTTGGTCTGGACTCTTGATTGTGTTGTTCCTGCCTCACACTCGGGCTCGCTTTTCGTCACTATTAACTCTGGACACATGCACTAACTGGCTGCAACATTAGCTAAAACCATCATCAGGCATGTTTTGTGGTTGGCCAATGAAAGGTGAGAGAGAGCCGAAGCAGGAGATACGGCAGAAAGCGTTTGGCAAAGTAATCGATTGCAGATGGCATGCGTTGGGTGGCTTGTCATTCCACAGAGGCTCTTTGTGATGGCTGGTCCCGCCTGCCATAATCCAACAGAACAAGGCTGTTTTCATGTCCGTGCATGTGTGTTCATGTTGGCACCTTTAATATCAGAGTACGAAACTCTGCAGGAAACCAGACACACACAAGGGGAGCAGGGAACCAATCACAAAAGAGAGTCAACGTGAACGAGAATGTTAACAATGATCACTGCAGCCATTTTCAATACTTGCAGATTGGTAAATGTGCTAAAAGACCAACCACATGTATGGAATGACCATTAGAATGGATTTATTTTTTATTTTTTTAAATAATAAATTCACAATTTTTTTTTTATCACCTCGTGCCAATAGCTGGCTGTCACTGTCGGATAATTTTGGGTAGATCCCCCTGCCGGCCACCACCTTTTGTCACATGTGGCCGACAATGGTGTGCAAAGCCACCATTACGATGCCTCCAAAAACAAAAATGAAGCCTTTAAAAAATGACTTTTGATATGTACAGTATGCACAAAGCAGGGAATGCCTTCTTCTGAAATCTGTGTTAAAAAAAGGCTAATGCTAGGAGAAACATCGCGTAAGCGGATGCTGAGGAATGGCTAAGCTATAAAAATCCCAGCAGAAATACAACTATATGCTGGTATGACTTCCACAGCTGTCTGATCCTGCAAGCTGCATCTGCCAATATGTATTACAGTGTGTGTGTGTGTGTGTGTACTGTTAAACAGGCCTCACATTTGTCATCTCCTGCAAATTCTCAGAGTACAGCGAGAGCGAGATTTTAAGGGCTAGGCTAGCCCTTCCTTCCACACACCTGTTTTGTCACTCAAATGAGATGTTGCCTCTGCTTGGCCTCATTATCCCAGACTAGAGAAAGGGCCCGGTTTCCAAGGGGAGATTTCAGGAGTACCCGTCTGCATCCACAGGTCCCAGCACCCCCTCCCTTTAGACTGCACAAAGCCGCCATTGTGCAGCACAATGCTGGCTGCTCCCTCTAAATTTCCCATCTACCCTCTGCTCTGCTCTCTTTCCCCCCCCATAACTCTCGCCGCTCCTACTTTTGCATAACTTCTCTTGTTCGATGCTTTTCCTCAACATTTCTGCTCATTCCTTTTTCAAGGATGAAGACATTTCCTCCAGCTGCGACTCTTAAAACTTATATTGAGTGCTCGTCTAAGATCTTACATTTGTCAGCCTGACATTCTCTTAATACACAAGAGGTTCCTTGATGTGGAATGTGAACACTAATTTATGACGGTCTCACTAAATTAATTCAACATGGTCATGACTTAATTGCAAATCAAAATACTTTGTTAAGTTTTCAAAGTAGTTGGGAATGAAGAAAACGCAATAAAAGTTATTTTTAAAATGGTATTGTGGGCTTCAAAGTCAAATCACTAATAATTATTTTAAATCAAAACAAGATAAAAAAAATAAAATAAAAAAAATCAATCTCAAAACAAAATGGAACAAAAAATAAAACACCCAAAGCAATGTCAAACAGTTTCCATTCTTTCATGAATTATTGAAACTGAATTTAAATCAGATGCAGCTTTGGTAGGCAATCCATGCTCTTGTGTGTCTCAACAGTACCCGAGCTAAATATTTCATCCAGAGCTATAAAGAGATCCCAAATTATATAACCAATGATGACACTAAGAACATCCACCATGCTTAATTTGGACCTGATTTATTATTCTGAGTAATATATCAGTAATTTAGCCAGGAATATTCATAAATCTTTCAATGAGAATTCAAGGAAAGTCACAATGCATGTGTTCACCTCACCAACACTGCTGCTAGGTTTTCTTCTATAAAAAAGGGTGTAGAAGATAAAGACCAAAGGGGACAGAGAAGCTAGAACAATTCCAGCAGATTTGTGGTTGTATTTTTCATGCCAAGCAAGGGGGGGAACCAAAATGCCTTCAAGGATGTGGGAAATTCCTCTCTTCCAAGCCAGACGGTTTTGTTGTAGGAAAAGAAGAATAAATGAGGAATGAAACAATTCTCAAGTGAGGAGGACAGAAAGGAGAAGGATCGGCTGTTAAGTCAGAAAACGAGGTAAAGTCGCCGTTCCAAATAAGATTTGGATGAGAAAAAATAAAATATATACAAATAAAATGTATCTAATAATAAATAAAATATATATAATATATAAAAGTAAAATCCAAGTAAGATTTGGAGGAGAAAAAAAAATCTTAGCATGAGCTAGCCAAAATGGCAGTTGTATTCAACAAATATGAGATTCAGCACCACAAAAGTCCATTTACACTGTCACGCAGCAAGTGACACCTCTATCTGAGTTCCCTCGAGATGGTTATTAGGGTTGTCCACACGTGACACGTACACACACGGTATCCATGGCGATGCACTCCTCCCCGAAGGAGTCCCGTAGTAGCTAATAGAGTGCTAAAGACAACTTGACCGTGACTCAGCGTGCAGAATTTAGCACGACGGGGTATTTATCGAGGGGACGGTGATGACCTCATTCCATTGGCTACCCTCTGTGTGGGCCAGGGGGGCTCAAAAGAAAGAAACCCAAAGAATAATGGGGCCAAAGAAGAATGCTGGCACGGGACTTGTCCCATACTGAGATAAACACAGCCCGCACACAAAAGCTTTGCAGCTGTGGAGTGTCGACGCAACAAACAAAATGGAAACCCATAAACACCTTTTTAGCATGCATGTGACCAAGACGAGTGATGACATCTTAATTGGAATAATTATCACTGGTCGAATGGTGATGGGATCGGGCTAATGATCCCTTGATGCATCACACTTCAGATCTAATCAATAATGTCACATCCTGGCTAACCTTCTGACCTTTCACACACTTTCTCCGCACACTAATCACCTGAAGTATGTAGCAAACCCAATGCTGCTTGCAAGTGAGCTAAACTCTTGCACCACATTTCTGAAATGACTCTTGGTGGAAAAACACTTCCACGAACTCACAGATTCTGGCACCAAGGTCCAGTTCTGAAAGTGACGGAGCAAGAATGTGTCAAAAGCGGTACCTTGAAGCATGCAGCGGTACGCCGACTCGGAGATGGCGTAGATGTGAGGTGGCATCTCGTGCCTCTTCTTGCCTCGGTACATCTCAATGATGTTCTCTGAATATATGGGCAAGTTCTTGTAGGGGTTGATGACCACGCAGAATAGGCCAGAATATGTCTGCAAAACAACAAAATTGAATAAGAAACATAATATTGAGCAGCACTTTAGTTTTGTTCTGTTGCCATCTGGAAGGAATCATAAAGCTATTACAATGTAACTGAAAAGGTTTTGGAAAAATGTCCAGGTTATTTTGAAGGCATCCATTTTTATCTTCCTACTTTTAGACAGCCTGCTTTCCATTCATTGGCAAGAGCAGAGTGCAGCCAGCCGTTCATTGCCCGACCAACCCGTCACGCCGCTTCACATGTTGACATGTGTATCATAATTAGAGTCGACTGTGACAGAACTTCAGGGGCAAGCAACCAGGAACCAGACAGCATGCTGAAATCGTTATATAATAGCTCAGTGTGGTGCCCCTGGTCCAAAAACAAGAGGATGTTCTGTACAAATGATGAAGAACACTAGAAAGGAGTTGATGAAGCATAGAAAGGTTGGGAGAAACCAAGGAATGAGCTGGATGGCTTTTCCGAACGTCCAGTTCAGTAGATGTGAAGCTCTTTGCGACTTTTCTGTCACAACACCAAGATACTAATTGCGCCTTCATTGTCACTCGCGGCAGCAGACCACGCAAATAACTTAACATCATGCCCAGCCCCATCTAGGAAAGGCTAGGTGATATTTCCACTGTGAAATCAGATCCCGTGGCCTGGTAACAGCTGAGCAACACACGGGCAACAGCGGACACGACAGCCGACCCCGTCTGCCATCTCTGGACAGGACATGGATACGCCGGCTCCCCGCCGCTACCGGCCAAGCCAACGCTTGCTAGCTGAAGTGGCCGGCAAAAGAAAGACACATCAGATGGATGGACACCATGGAAGAATGCTGATGCTTTCTGACAGCTGAGGCTTATCGTTTGATACAAAGGATTGCTTGTTTCCAAATCCAAGCTACTGTGGTCAAGCCCACTTTGGAGATGTGATTTGCCTGTGACGCACCACCTCGTCAAAATAAATCTTTCCAATCAGATGCTACGACGGTGAGCGACAGTTAAACGATGCTGTGCGTCAAACGTCCACACTATGACTCAAATGTGGAAGTCATCACCTAAATTGTAAGTCCTCCGCATGAGGAAGGCTTAGGGGGGCTTTACAGCATGGATATAGTTCAACTCCGAGGAGGTAAGTTAAACAACTGAGCAAGGAAATTTCCTTCCTGTCAAAAAAAAACCAAAAAAAAAAACAGTGAGGACACATGTTTGCAATTTGTCTTAGCCAAAATCCAAATTAACAAGATCCGAAGCTGAACATGAGCCATGACAAAACATGGACTGAGCCAACTTGGTAAAAGAAAAAAGAACTGGTATTCAAAGAAGATTTGAGAATCCGGCTGGTTGTCTTTTATGAAACTTTTTACGTCTGAGATTTTTCAACACGCTTCAGAGTCCACGAATAATATTCCCTCAGGTGACAAGCAACCTACATTCTATTTCTGAAAAGCAGAAAATGGGTCATAAGCAGAGATACCAACCTTATTTTAAGGTATCGGTACTCGTGAAGACTGCCGATACCAGCCACCGATACTTAAGGTGAACAAAATTTGACATTGAATAAGACACATCCGTGAATGAAGTTTTACAAATCAAAATACTACCATTATCGGTACTTGGAGTACTCAAAGAGTGAAGACTCTATTGACGTGTGTGGTCAGGAAGTTCAATGTCCTATCCTGTCCCAAACACAGACTGATAAATATTAAATGAAGCGATTGCATAATAAACAGCTAAAGGTTATCTGTGGTGTGCGAAAAAAACCCCGAATACAAGGTGACTTTCAAGGTTAATCATCACCCTGTGGAAAAAATATACAGCAAAGAAAAACCTCAGAGGTTACTCACATAAATGAGTCCAGAGTAGTAGCGGTCCTTCAGGTTGTGCAGCACAGATGCCTCATTCAGGCAGGTGAGCTCGGCCATATCCTCAACCTTGCTGAATTTAGGAGGGTTCATCTTCTGGATGTCATCCTTGTTGATCACCACCTTTTTGCCATTCTCAGCCAGCTCTACCACAACCTCCTCACCGCGCTCCTCGCGGATACCGGCCCCCTCAAAACCATGGCGTTCTGAGGGAACCCAAACCAACTTCTTGGCCGTCCAGTCGGCCTGTGTGGCCGGGTTGTAAACCACGGCGCGATCCACAAACAGGTACCGCTCAGGGTCCTCTTGTCCACTTCGATGCGACATAGTGCGTTGGCTTGACGAGAGCAATGTGGGCACCTAGATGAGACAACAGAATGAGTGAGCCACAAGTCAGTGAGGGTGACTAATAATGTAACCAATATATATGACATATGGCATCCTATTTATCTATTATCCATGACTCATCCAGTTCAGGGTCATGGGGAGCTTAGAGGTGGGGTACACTCTGGGCTGGTGACCTGTCAATCACTTTGGAATCCCAAACACACCCAGGGATGGGGAGAGCATGTAGATACCACACTTGGTTGATAAAATGAATCCTGTATGTGCTGGGAATTAAGTGATAAGACAGTTAAAAGTTGTCCATAACAGAGTTCAATGGAGAGTGTGCATTAGCCGCAGTGTGCGGTTGGACTCTTGTCATATTTATTGCGCATTGTGCGTAACTGCGTCGCTCTGCGCACAGCAACGGGACACGAGGACGTTATTAACGGCATAAATAAACTTCCACTGACCAAACCTTAGTATTTTATAATAGACAGAAATTGATTGAAACGCACTCAAATCATTTATACATAAAAGGTTTATGAGAGAAGATGACTGTGCAATGCGCAAAACAAGCGACAGAAAACTTGTAAACACATTGAAACAAATGCATGGCGATAACATGACAAAGGGCATTAGAAGTTAAATAAAGGGGTAATTAATGGCATTGCGGTCGTGCAATTGGAGCAGGTAATTAGGTGATAACGGTACTACCTGGTTGTTTTGTTTCATCCAAAGTGTACTCCTGCAGCTAGCTTAAAGTGCTAATTATAGCGCAGGCTGTGTAGTCTTATTCGAGTTCATCTGATTAAACAAGAGGTAGGAAAACAATTAAGCATTCAAATCTGCTTTCTAAAGTCACGTCACACGAATAATTAGAATAGTCCAATTAAGTTTGGGGAAAAACTCCCTCCATCCCTGAAAACAGCAGCTCCAAAAATATGGCTATCGGTCCATCACCATCCATATCCAGCTGGTGATTCCCCAAACTCACCTGGTGTCGTTCCGAGAAGCTCGAGTCCGGTTCCCCACGCAGTCCGCTGTGCCACTGACGCGCAGCCTGTGTGTAACGTTCTGCTCCACGCACACAAAGGAGATGCAGGCATGTGTTGGGGCTCCGGTATGCGCCACAGACACAGGACTGCTGCCTCGACACTGGGGCCCCTCCTCGACCCCACACTTACTCACTTGACCGCCCAAGCCCCCGCCTACGAGCGACACCCAACTTCCTACGTACCCCCTCAACTGAGGAGCGTGTCACGTGGTCTGTTAAGTAGCTATAGTGCTTGATTTGACTGCTTTTCTTACAACTTTTGATTTTCACGTTTATTTAAAAGCAAATCTATTTTCTACTTTGTCAAATAACCTTATTAGAGTGGGAGACAACATAAAATCAATTAAAAAACTACAAAAGCCAACAGCAGTTGAGATCTCGATTTATTGTTCTATTTAGTTTTTTGTAAATTGTTTATTATTGACCAAATATCGACATGAACGACATTTCTGTCTATTTTTTTAGGGTACATTTCAGCCAATTTAACGGTGCATTCTGCCATCTAGTGGAAAAACATTTATTTGCTCCACCTGTCACTAGCGCTGATGACAGATGAGCAAAATACATTATATTATTACATTTCACCAAAGTGACCACAGTTTGCTTTGGGGTATGAAGAAAAATACACGTTTTATTTTAATCAATGTTTCAGCTGGAAGAATTTTACTACAAAATGGAAAAATGCAATGATAAACTCAAGCTAAAGACAGGAAAACCCAGTATCATCATAATCCAGTTTTAGCATGAAAAACAAGATATTTTATGTACAGTCTACAGTTGAATTACAGGCCTCAGCGTCCCCCTCTCCAGGCAGCTCCGCCCCTGTTCTTCCCACCTCCTCGTCCCACTCCCGAGCCTCCTTTAACCTTCTTCCTCACCCCGCTTGCTTGTTCTGTGTCATCCTCGTCTCCGGCTCGGTCTTTGGGTCTTTTCCGTTTCTCGCCATGTTCCCTCATTTCCTGAAAAAATAAAATCATATTAATCTGAAGCAATCCAATCATATTAATCACATTGTCTTAAAACCAGAGCCTTTATTATTTTCTAAATGGTGAAAAATGAAATGCATGCTGGATGCACGCGTTTTAGGATGATGCAACAGCGCTGACTCACCAGCCTGGCAAAGCGCTGGGCCTCGCTGACCCTCTCCACCAACATCATCACCTCCTCCTCGTGTGTGGGGAAGGCAGGAAGTTTCTTCCCAATCAGGTTTTCAATTCTCTGGAAAAGCTCCACGTCATATCTAAAAAATAATACAACAATTGAGAAAAAAAAGCAAATAAAATCTGATGATGAGACAAGCAGGTAGTGCTTACTGGGTGACAAATGTGATGGACTTCCCCGATCGTCCTGCTCTGGCTGTCCTCCCGACCCTGTGGATGTAGTCCTGCGTGGGGGTCCGAAGATGCAAGAATCAGCTAAAATCTGCATTCATTCATGAAATCTTGGGACTAAAGTGGACAGCAGCACATTACCTTGGAGTGTGTGGGGATGTCGTAGTTGATGACACAATCAACGTGTGGAATGTCGAGCCCTCGGGACGCCACATCAGTCGCCAGCAGCACTGACCGCGACTTCGCTTTGAATTTATTGAGCGATCCAAGACGTTTATTCTAACAATGGGAAAAGAGTGACATATTGAAAATATTGCACAGGGACAGGAACTAAGCAAATTATATATATATTTTTACATTTTTGAA
This sequence comes from Syngnathus leptorhynchus, assembly GCF_054491065.1. Taxonomy (NCBI): domain Eukaryota; kingdom Metazoa; phylum Chordata; class Actinopteri; order Syngnathiformes; family Syngnathidae; genus Syngnathus; species Syngnathus leptorhynchus. The sequence continues at coordinate 7,391,594 of NC_141210.1, read as the reverse complement.
AAGCTAACTTATTCAGTGCGTGATGGTATGCCAGTGTACCTGACTCATCTGACCATGAAGAGGGATGGCAGTGATGCCAAGGTTCCTCAACAATAGCGCCACCCGCTGTGCGTTGTTGCAGGTGCCGCAGAAAATGATGAAGGAGTTGCCAGCCAGCTCGTTCAGGATCGACACCAGATAACAGTCCTGCCAAACACACAGAGCACACGTCAGCTTTATTTTCCACCATTAGATGCTTGGAGTGACAGGAAAAATGGGATGTGTATACAAACCAAGTGTGCTACCTTGCAGGGCGGTCACTAAATCGAGTATTTCTATTGTCGATTAGTCCATTGATTAATCTTGCAAAATTCTATTTGCAATAACTCTATTATAAAAATATGAGTCAATTAATTTGATAATTGATTGTGAGTAAATTTGACACCTCTACTACCTTGTACTTGGACGGTATGAAGACGTAGTACTGCTGCAGCTTTTCTACTGTTGAGTATTTGGTAGAAACCGCACACTTGACCGGATCTTTCAGTGCGGCTCTCTGTAGTTTCTGGACCTGTAGACAAGCAAAAGGATGGTCGATGTGAGGTACTGCGTATCACTCGCCAACGCGGACCACAAAATGATGAGTCACCTTTTTGGTCATGGTTGCAGAGAAAAGAAAGGTGCGCCTCTCCCTTGGAATCACTTTCAAGATTTTATCCACCTGGTTAAAATGAGCAAAATTATGTCATCGTGGGCCTCTTGATAAAAAACTTTAACTGAAACATGAATAGCAGCTGTATTTGCATTACTGTCGAACAACAACAAATCCTGCTTTAGGGAGAAGTTTAATGACCCACCTCAGTCTCAAAGTCCATGTTGAGGATTCGGTCTGCTTCATCCATGACGAGGAACTTGAGCGCTCTCAAGTTGAAGCCCTTTGTGTTCTCCAAGTGATCCATCAGTCGACCGGGTGTGGCTGGAAAAATTGTGTATCACACATTACACAGGTCTAGTAATTTATAAATAAATGTATTGATTCTCAATAAAGTACAGTTTGACAGCTCTATTCCAAAACAAACTGTGGGCACATGAAGCCTTTTTTTTTTTAAATTTGACTTGACTTACCAATGACAATGTGGGGTTTCTTGGCCAACACCAAAGACTGAGACATCATGTCAATTCCTCCAACTACGACAGCTGCAACAAAAACATTGGTTTAAGACACAATCATTGTCTATGATTTTGTGCACAATTGTGGCCTTTGCAGGACACCTACCACACTTGACACCAATGCTAGAACCCAGGGCCTCAAATTGCTCCGAGATCTGAAAAGCCAATTCTCTGGTGGGAGTGAGGACAAGGGTATGAAGCCGCTGGGGTGAGGCAAGCAGTGACTGGAGGATGGGCAGAGCAAAGGCACCCGTCTTTCCTGAACCGGTCTCAGCCAAGCCAATGACATCTTTGCCTTTATGTCAAGGAGAAGAGAGATTAAAAAAATAACAATTAGTATACACAACAATATTGAATAACGTTATTTGGTACTAAAGTAAAGTTAGGGAAAGTTCTTTCACCTTGAAGGGCCACTGGTACTGCTTCAATCTGAATCTTTGTTGGACTCTTCCATCCCAGCAGATCACAAGCCTCGCACAGTACGTCGGTGACACCCTATCAAAAGAATGTTAATTATGTAAAATGTTGGATTTACATTAGGTAATAACTAGCGAACTTGATGAGATATCAACTTTGGACTAGGACTCCCAAAGAACGTTCACTTCTAGCTATCCTCAACACGACTGTTTACTGTAATCCGGGACACAAATTGTTCGGTCTCCTAATTCGCTTCAGGTAAACCTACCAAGTCCCGGAAGGACTTTACAGCCTCATTATTTTCTCCACTGTTGTCATTAGTGTCGTTATCATCGTCCCCACTCGACTCTTCGTGGTTTTCTTCGTCTGTGTTTAGCTTGGAGGTTCCCTCGTCGGCGTCCGCCATGTTTTTCGCCCCGACAACCAACGTGCCTTTGTGCGCCTCAGTGCGCAGATGCGGAAATACGTTCAAGATGGAAACAGCAAAGATTCATGGGAATTGTTGTTTTTTCGCAAATGCTTTGCAAATTTGTATTTGATTACACGTTTCACTTTAAAAAAGCAATTACTAAACTATTTTAAATCTATCATTTGTATTTTCCAATTAAGAAAGTGACAAAAATCAAAACGTTTTACCTTTGCAGTCCACTACAATCTGAAATCTGGAAGAGGCAACCTAAAATGAACTGTAATGCCATTTATAGTGCTTTTACTTACATCACACAGCCATCAAACAGACACAGATTAGTTGAAGTGTTTATTTAGATGCAGATCAAACAGTTTGAGATACCTTTGCCAGTGCAATAAAAAATATAGATCCTAGCAAAGTTAAAACAAAACAACAGTAACTGTCATTCTCGAGAGCAGAGTACAGAGGAAATCAACAGCAAATTGAATTGGGGGTGGGGGTTGCAACCACTCAAATAGACCTAATTGTTTCAGATTACTCACACAACTACATATTTTATGTTTGGCAGATTTTACCAAATTAACATTGCAGATTGAATGAAATGAACATTTAAGACCACGCCGTCATAGAACATAGTCTTGAGTTCTTAACAGGAACAACAGAACCAGGATAGCCTTGAAGAACACTACCTCTATTGTGGTGCACTTACAGACAAAAAACAACATGGCGTCAGTATGACCTTGGTGCATATCACAGGAGTCCCTCCATCTCCCTCATGAAGGCTTCATATACCTGGTCCTTGGTTTTCATGCTGGGCTGAGCTACAGCCCCAATCTGAGCTGAGTGAGACATGTTCACAGAAGCAGCTGAAGAGTGATATTTGTGACCGTGGCCACTTGCCATACTGTCATCTCCCCTTCTCCCCCCGAAAGCACCTCTGTCCAACGGACCAACCACTGGCCCTGGCGCCGCACCACTCTTGTCCCTTCGCACTCGCAGTGCAGTGGGCACAAACCGTGTGACCTCCGTTTTGGGATTGATGATTTGTGGTTTGGCAGAGATAGTGGCCCCAGAGCCAGCACCGCCTGCCAGGCCGCCTGCCCCGGCGACAGAGGTGAGGTTGGCCCGTTTTTCAATGGTGGCTGCGTGGAGGTGGCTGACAGCAGAGGCTGCAGCGGTTCCTGGGGGAGGGGGCATTTGCATGACACTGGAGCGCATGGACATTGACGGCGGAGGCATGTTGCCTTGCGGGCCATCCTGGCCGGATCCTGGGCCTTTTTGCCGCTGGACCAGGCTGGGAGGAGCACTAAGCACATTGCCGCTGAGAGGTGGTGGAAAGAGAGAAAGAGGTGGCGCCATGGGACGGGGAGGCCCTCCTGCTCTTGGGGGAGGAGGTGGGATACCTGGATGGAGAAGCAAAATATGGACATTGATGAACTCCTGACCCACCAATTTGCCTGGCTATACTCTATCTAGACCCATAAGCTTACCGGGAGGTGCTGGGGGCGGTAGCCGTGGAGGGGGTCCACGTGGTGGTGGGCCGGGAGGAAGACCAGGAGGGGGACCAGGTGGTGGACCAGGCGGGCGACCGGGTGGAGGCCCAGGGGGTAGAAGACGAGGTATTGGACCCCTCATGCCTGGAATACCCAACGGCCTTAAGAACGGAGGAGCACCTGAACACAAGATGAATATAATACAAATTACGATGGCTAATGAGCGATGGCTAGATTTCAATTAAAAAGCTACATAGATAAGACCTAACCTGGAGGAGGTCCAGGTGGTGGACCAGAGGGTGGACCGGGAGGCCTTATTGGTGGAGCCGGTGGAGGACCCATAGGTGGAGGCCCGGTCATCGGAGGACCCTGTAAGGGTGGGGGCTGTCCCAGTGGCCCACTTGAAGGAGGAGGACGCTGACCGGCAGCCAGTTGGGGCGTGTCCCCTGGTGGTCCCTTGTCCTCACCGTCAGAACTATCCGATTCATCTGAGAACTCTTCCTCAACTTCTTCGTCCTCTTCAGGAATTGATTGACCTGAGCGGAAATAAACACCATGTCACAAGGTTATTACATTTGAGAAGAGAACATCCACCCTCACAAGTTCAATATACAAACCTGCCATCTTTAACATCATCGCCTGAAGCGGCGTAATGGCCTTTGTCTTCTTCCCAGACTTTTTCTTTTTTGTTCCGTCACTGGCCGTGTCTGAAGGCATGTCTGCAAAACGTACACTGCGACCTAATTTACAGTAGAAAAATCAACATGTTAGTATTGGGACACAAACTTACAAGCAACAATTGTGAAATACCCCCAAAAAATTGAAACATTATCCTAGTTTCATTTCTTTTCGATAACTCGAGCGGAACTGACAATGGTGTAGACGAGAGTTGAGAGTTATGTTGTATCACCTTTCTCCTCAGCTCTCTTGTCATGTCTGTCTCCCTTTCTGGAGTCATCATCTTCATCCCGCTCGTCATCACTATCTTCCTCAGAGTCGCTGTCATTGTCGTCCAAATCGTCCCTGTCGCTCCCACTGCCACTATCCTGATCTCTTCCCATATCTATTAAGCTCTTTTCCAGGCCAGGAATTGAGGGCTCTGGATTTAGGGGAAAAGGTAGAGAGAGCAATATAATTCGTAAAATAAAGCAAACACCCATCATCCAAAAGTTATCATTGATGTCTTACCCAATTCAGTGCCATAAGGCCGCCGTGAAGGAATACCATACAATGCCAAGATATGTGGTGGTGGGGGTCCAGGTGGCGGCCCAGGGGGTTTCTTCCCAGGGGGTAAGCGTGGCACAGGTGGCAACGTAGGCAATATTGGAACAGATAGAGGTGGTTTCCTGTGGGCCACACAAAAATCAATGGCAGCAATGAATAATCTTGAGCAAATCCAAATCAAAGGTTAAACATAAAAACCTACCCAAACAACGAGCCCTTCTTTAGTATTGAAGGAGGCTGAGCCCCTGGAAGAGGGATGTCTTGGATGTGGATATTGGATGGTGCGTGGGGCATATCTGGTAAAGGAATACTGTCAACCTCCACAGATTCTGCATTCTGGGAAAAAAAAGAAAGAGCCTTCAATTATTTTACATATTTAAATTGTTTTTTGACCTCGTGGGGGTAAAGCATCATCTCATTTACAATTAATAAAAAAAAATACAAACCTTGACTGAATCAAAATAGAGTGACAGCTGGCCCCGTTTACTCTCATAGTCTAGCTCCAGTTTGCGCAGATCCTTGTAGGTATCAGGATTCTCCCGCTCATACAGACGAACAATACGTTCAAATGTCTCCCGTAGCTTCTTCCGCTTGTCCCTCAGCACTTTCTCATTCAACATGGGTTGCTGGACTGGATTGAACTCTATAGCAGAGATTAAATAGTACTGTCAGATTTGAATGACTATTGTAGTTAGAGCATTGTGAACGTGGTGGTCCTAAAAGAACCAAACTAGTCTTATAAGTGTCCATTCAGTCTCTTACCCATCTCATCCAGTTTCTCCATGTCTCTGATTATCTGTCTTGGGTCCTTCATCTTAAGCACTGCCGCTCTCACCATCATTCTCTGCTTTTTGTTCTATAGATAAAATGAATATTAGTAGACAAATGTAGTGGCAACAGATTTGTCTCGCAAATCCTTTGAAAGTACAACAAATAATATTACCTTTTTTAACTCCCTTTTCCTGGCTTCTTTTCCTGTTGGGGGGGGGGGGGGTAAATGTGTGAATTTTTATACTACTATGGTTACAACTGATTATTTATATGCATCAACATATTCTGCTGGCTGCTACTTACTGGCCTGATCCGTGGGGTTCATGAATTTCCCACTCTTGGTGGAGGAAGTTGAACGTCGTCCCATTGTGATGCTGTGCTCCTTTTGTCTGAGGAGACAAATCCGTCAGGGATGATATCAAATAAGTGACTTTTGAAAGCTATACACACAGACAACATTTCCACAAATATATTACACAGCAGTACATCACGAATCCCACGGAAACAAATGAATGGATGAATGTGTAGCGTAGCCTATAAACAAACTTCGTGATTGAGGAAGGGATGAACATTTTAACACTATTTATATAGTATAATGTGCTAAAATAATTCTAAGTAGAGCATATACAGATTGTGAAAAACAAGCAAGTTCACAAAAACGATGCTAGCAATGAGCTAATATTAGCCTGCACTTGTAGCCAAGGCCGCGTTGGCTTCAACAACAGATAATACATTACCTTATAAAGAAGAAAATCAGGAGTAATACTCCCGAATACGACTGCAGGTCTCAAAGTTCAAATGGGGTAGTTTACTCTTACGCCATGCAGCTGAAACAAAACAAAACCATGACTGAATGGAATTCAACGACTTTTAGTTAGCCGCTCGCCATGTTAGCAACTAGCACTGGCAGCCGCGAGCAAGACCGGAAGTAGATCATCTGACGTCACAAAAATAAGAGCTACAAAATAAAAAATACATTGTTGTTATTCTATTTCTGCTCCTCCATTTTTTTCATGCTGTAAATTAACTTCTATGTTTTTATGATTTTGTTGTTTAATTCCGACAGATTACTTTTTTTTTCCTTAAACTACAATTTAAGAACAGTATTAGTAGTCAAGATCTCTTTATGTTGCCAGTCAAAGTGTCTACTTGATATTTTTTTCTAAATTGTCTCATTTTAATTTTGGCTGACAGTCTTATAGTGAATAAAGTCTGAATGCATTTGTTGCTCAAGCGATGATACAGGTTGGTGAATGTGAAGAAAAGACAGCAGAGGGCGACATTTCATTGTTCCCCAAAAATTGTTTGATATAAACTATTTTCCTTTTTTATTGCCATGGACCATTTTGGACTGCACAAAACCTAATGACTTTTATATACAAACAACAACAAATAAACAAAAAACAAGAATACAAAATGATAAACTAGGACAGGAAAATGGACCATGATATTCCTGCGTTACCAGCACCTTATAATTAACTACAACATACTAAATATAAAAGTATATTTGCTGGATTGATTACTCTACAGACTTGATCAGGAGTTTTCTGAATTCAGAATGTCAAAAAACGAGATTAGAATAAACCTTCTCGGTCCAGCAATTGGAAGATTCCTGTTGTCGTAGAGATATTTGGGTGTGATAAATTAACCCACCTTATGTCAAATTCAACATCTCATAGTTGACATCTTGTGTTTACAATCTAATCTATTAGCAAATGTTTGGAAAGTTATATACGATCAGCAACAGACTAACTGCGACAGCATGATGGTCTTGTGGTGAAGCCTTCATGTTGTGGAGTTTGCATGTTTACCTGCAGGTACTCTGGGTTACTCCCACATTCCAAAAACGCGCAGGTATGTTAGGGTCATCAAAAACTCTTCCAACTGCCCATTGGCTGTTTGTCATGAGCCCTCTGATTGGTTGATGACCAGTCCAGGGTGTTACCCTTTAGACTATACGGATGCGTGTATGTCTTTTATATACCCACTCTAATCACCCCCCTGGCATCAATAAAGTGTTTATCTATCTATCCAAAGCACTATAAACTGTGCTTGTTAATTGCAGCACTTTTTTGGAATGGGGGTAATATTTAATAATGTTATGTTCCATTGGAAAACACATAGGACGAGCCTGCGTTCAACTCTTTCTGTAAGCTTCATTTCTCACACATGAGGAATAATGACACAACACACACACTTTGATTTTCATTATTTTTACTTATTCATCACGCTACTCTACAGGCTGAAAGAGGTGATAGAACCATAGATCAGAATTGAAAAAAAACCAAATCATGGCAGTGCTATCCCCCCTAGCACTGCTCCACAATTTGATTAAAACATTTTTTGGACCTTTTTTCTCATGTTACTTAGGTAGAAAATGGGGGATGACATGGGTGATAATAAAATGCAATGTAAAGGTATTTATGTCATGATGGCGACTGGAGTCAATTGTGGTTTGATATCTAATAAGGGATTGGTCCGTAGTAAGCGTTGTAGGCAGCGACGACTCCATCTGTATCCATCATTTGGTCGCAAGACACGTTGGTCTCGCAGACTTCTCTCAGGCTGATTGAAGATATAGAAGGTATACGCTATTACAACATAGTCATTCCCCAAAGCTGCTAATTAGACTGTATGTGACTTTTCTAAGCCACCAATGCAAGTAGTGAGTATGATCCTGTACCTCTCAACCTGGGTCAGGGACAGCTCCACAGTTGGTCTTCTGGGTGGCACCACAGCAGCGGCCTGTGACCTGTCCATGAAAACTGCGGCACACCATGCACATTTTAGGAGTGGAGCTCTCTCCAAGCCCTAGGCTTTGTCTCCCTCCTTGCACTGTTATTGCTGGAATAATATGTGCTAAACAATAAACTAAACTAAACTAAAGCCAAAGCATTCCGTATTGACAATAATGAAAAGACCTACTAAGCAAACAAACCAAATCATCTTAAAAACACTGTTAAGACAATGTCTGATTTGTAGACACAAATAATGTCATCAAACAGCTATTACACTAAAATGTGAACTTATGACCTTACCATGATGGCGATAATTGTCACCGTTGTTGTAGCGGTCGCCGTTGTCGTAGCCTCCGTTGTCGTGGCGTCCGTTGTCACGTCCGTTGTCGTGTCCGTTGTCGCGTCCGTTGTTGTAGTGTCCGTTGTCGTAGCGTCCGTTGTCATAGCGTCCGTTATCGCGTCCGTTGTCGCGTCCGTTGTCGCGTCCGTTGTCGTAGCGGACGTTGTAATTACGGCGGTGGTCATCACGGTCGTGACGATCATCGTCGCGGTCATCACCATTGGAATCCATGGAATCTGTGTAAAATACAAGACAAAATAATACAGTCAGGCGAGATTATAAATAAGAAAAATGATGAAAGGTTAATTAAGGACAAGGTTTTGTCAAAGTGATATGCTTGGCCTTAAGTTTCTTAGTCAATGCTGATTTTCTGAAAAAAATGTGACAATACCTGTTAGATAATCAAACACCAAGCCTATATTTGTATTTCTTACCTGATGACAGACAGGCAAGAGCCAGGGAGGCAAAAACCAGGATGGCCAAAGTCTTCATCTTGAGTGTCAGGCAATGATAAGGCTTGAAGATGGGAATGGCTCTGTTCTTCTATCTGCAAATGTATCTACCAACAACTCGAATTTATAGACGTGGCGCTCTCGAAATGATTGGTTAAGGAATCATGTATCACACGCACACAGACACACACACACACAAACTCCAAATAGAAAAAAAACATTAACTCTCACATACCTCTCCTACTTTCGAAAGTTGCTCTAAATCAGTGCTTCTCAATTATTTTCTGTTATGCCCCTGCAGGAAGAAGAAAATATTTCACCCCCCCCCCCCAAATCACCTCAGTGACTATAAATAGTATCATTTGTCTATTAAATTGGAATAAGTACACCTCTGAATCACATTTGATCCTAATTAACATTCCCATGCGACCCCCCCGGGTATAACATCGAGTACCCCCAGAGGGTCCCGCCTCACTATTTGAGAAGCCCTCCTCTAAATTAAGGCAGACGTGAAATCTAACTGGATTAATAACAGATATTAGTTTTTTCCCAAAAACTATTTTCCTTCTTCTGAGCTTTTGTATTGCATATTTCTTGGTCCCAAAATGCTTGATGGGAGTTTTTGTTGTTGAAAAGCTGTTTTTCTATAAAGCTGTAATATGAGATTGTTGCAGAATTAGAATCTGCAGGATTGTGTCTAATTTCAGTGATGACTTTGATGACGTGTCAGTGCGGTGATGCCTTAAGAGCGAGCATCTTGGCCATATCAGATAGACTTGCTGCACTGTATTTAGAGATCACATCAAAGGGCCCTTGGCACACACAAAAACCAAGTTCTTGCATAATTCTTTAAATTTCAGTCAAACTAACTTATTATTAATTTACATAATTTGGCTGTAAAATCAGCAATGTGATTCTGAAGTCCAAGTCACTATACTGGTTACGTAATCCTGGACGTAAAAACTCAAATTGCTTCTTCTCTTTTGCTATTCCTGACAACACCGCTTCTATTTGGATTAGATTCTGTATTGGTCTTACTGAAATAACACAGGATGTAATTTTCACCGTCTGGGTCAATGTTGGTCCTCGGCTATATTTTGGTGAATGACTTCAACGTTCTTTCAGTACCATTTTGGGACATCTTGATTGCATCATTTGTGGGTATGCGGGACTCCAGAATACAAATTCATTAAAAGCTTCTTAGGCTTTATGGTTGTATGTTATAGCAATAATCTGTAGCAGTACTTTTATACTCCAATGAAAAGGCCAAAAGAAGATCAAGACATGCATAAAATAAAATATTTTTATTTTCTCACTGACAGCAGAGCTGCGGGTGGATCATGAATAGTGATGACGTGCGGTTAAAGGAGCAAATGGTTAATATATATATTTATATATTAGGAGCAAAACATAATGCACACAGTTTATAAATGATTGGAAGATGTGATTGTTGGATAAAACCGTTCTGCTCCACTTATACAAACAATGAAGCGTGAATAATGATGGGTTGTCATGTACGGGGGAATTCATCATAAAAATAATGACCACATCCAGAAGAGGCCACCATTATAATTTAAATCATATATAATAAGTCCCTGTTGGTGAAATGTGTTTGTTGGAAACAAATATCTGAATGTCATAGAGATTTTTTTGCATTTGTTGGTTGACTGTTGTTTGTGCACGGGAGTGTGTACATTGTTTAATATCGACGAGCTGAAGATGGTCTCCTCTGCTGTGGACCGCGGGTCCCAATCCTCTGCTCTGGAACGCGGGTCCCAAAGTATCTCCGATAGGCCACCTGGTAACCATGGTGATAGGCGAAGTAGCGGCAGGGAGAGTAATCCTCGCAGGTCTCCGCACGTCTCTCTGCTGGAGTCTTTACCCTCCGACTGAATTTAGAAAGGAGAAAGCCATTGCGGGTATTTTTTTTCCAGTCTTTTCATCCTGTTTTAATGACTGCCACTGATCTTAATGTGCTCTTTACCTCATAAAGTAACTGTTGTAGCCGTTTCCTCTGGGAAAATTGTATACGGTGTGTCTCTGTGGCGTGATGAAGGAATTGGCTTGTCTCGGCGCCACAAACACATCTGAAACCACAAGGTTTGTCATTTAAGGTAAAAATAACGTTTCGCACAAGTCAGACGAGCTTTCAAAGTAAGATTTTTCATTCATTTTCAGCACGAGTGAAATGCAACTGATTTTTAAGCCTCCGAGCATTGATTTACCTTCACTGGATTCTGTGCTTTCATTGGAGTCTGTTAGAAAAGACATGGGACAATATTAACCATAAATTCCTAGCTGGATATACAATGAAGAGGTGCCGTGAGTATCGTACCTGAATTTGACCGGGTAGTTCTACTGCCGTCAAGAGAGACACACAGTGAAAGCAGAGCACAGAGTGCAAAAAGTTGAAGAAGGCTCCTCATCTTTGGAACTCTTGTCTTGGCCTGGAAGATAGGAAAAAGTTATTTACGGGGTCCGAATCTTTGCCATTGGTAGGAATATTTTTTTTTTAACCAGTATTCGATTTGATCTGACTTCAGAGCATCCCTCACAAACTTCTGCCAGCGTATCTGCATTCTATAGCACGGCTCATATATAAACTTCTTTCCCACGCAGTTGAAATGTCTAAATGGCACAAATATAACCTAAGTTGTATTTATAAAAACCAGGCTGAAAACCCTCAAAGCCAGAGCCAATCCACAAGAAGGGTTTTGCAGTTCAAAATTCTATTTGTGAGGAAGAACCATAAAAAAGCAATTGGTGTTTATCGCCGCCACTACCAACTGGAGGAGAAATAGATTATGGTAATAAAAAGTTTGCACACACACACAGTCATCGTGTACAGTCGATTCGTCCGTCAAGGAGCTTCTGTGAAATCTGCAGTTCCTGTACAAGGAAAATTATTTGTGTGTTTCTTCTTTTTTCCCTGTATTCTGGTGCAGGAGCTTTTCCTCCCTCCTTCTCTGGGATTTGGATAAGATTCAGCAGCAGCAGCAGCCTCCCCTTTTTCACTGTCAATAGATGCTTTCATGATAGTGAGCACACCCACCCACCCACGGGATGGTTACACACACTCAGAATGTTTATAACACCAACCCCTCAAGCATATCTTGGCCCCACTTAAAAAGCCACAGCAGTGGGCACAGAAACAGCAAAGTCTGCAGGCCAAAGTTGAAAAAGACGCCACATGTTTGCGCATGTGTGTGTGTGTTTGGAATTGCTGACAACAGTGTTTGCGGAATTTAACAGTCATTTAATTCTTCACAGGTGAATTTCGGGGGCCATAAAAGTCTGCTGGTAGTTAGAATGTGTCCACCTCAATGGAAAATTGCAAAACATATACATTTTGCAATATTACAAAAGGTGGACCAGAAATATATTGTCTTGATATAAAAAGTCAACAAAAACAAATAAATACCAGAAGAGCAACAAAAACAGAACATGTCTTATTAGTCACAATTAATTAAAATATATTCTGTAATGTACTCACCTTGGATTAAGTATGGAGTGAGGGTTGTCGGCGATATCAATCGGTCTATTTTTCCAGAGGAATAATTCCTAATTCTTCAGAGCAAGTCTTATATACTTACCTCTCCTCCCTCCACCCTTTCACTTCACCCACCGACTCCCTCCCCAATTGCCCTCTCTCCTCCCTCCTCACATGTATCAACCCTCTTTTTTTTTTTTTTTTTTTTTTTTTCCATCATTTATTCAGACCAGAGTATTAGCTCACTCGCTCCCCAACTCCCATAATTCACCAGTACAGTTGGGAAGAAAAACACTCAGAGGGGGTGAAAAAAACAGAAGCGGCCTGGCAAGAAGGACATTAAACCTGGCTCATCGCAGGTATATGATAATATTCATTGACGACAGCAAATTATATGCAACGCGCTCGCCACCACTCACTCCACTTTTAGGCCCCATAATTCACATGTGGGAAGGCATGGGCAGCCATTTTTGATGATGGAGTGATTCTGAAAGCAAGCCACCAAAGATCTACTTGGGGGTGTGGGGGGGGATTTTGGAAAAGTTCCTTTACATTCATGAAGGGACGATGTGTTCTCATACTGGCACTGATGTCTGTGATTGTCAATAAACCACAAACGTCACTTCTTTTGGAGAAAAAAAAAGATCCCACTGATTTACTGCTTATTTGTGAACATGTCGGAGGTGTAAAAACGTTTCTGCGGTAGCTTCACAGCCAAGTGCACCAACATCTCAACGGTCCAATTACACTGAGGTCGATGCAGGAGTTAAGATTATGGTTTATATCTGAGAGTTATGTAACGCCAAATCACATTTGGCTCAAGCAGAATAGCTGAGCCAGAGCCGAGCGCTGCCAACAGTAAACAAACGAGAATAGGAGGCCCGGTCCATGCCAAGGAGACGCAGACGGCCAGATCAACATTAGGATGGAGATAAAGGTTGTAGAATTTATGAGAAGGGGGCTCGGATTGAGATGATGGTGTATCGCTCGGGTCGTGTTTTGACTCGTATGTTGACTCTGGAATCACTGAACTGATCATTGCCCAGTAAAAATATCTAATATCCAAATTCAACTCTGCCGAGGGGAAAAGTGCAAGCGCTACGAATCGGTCCAACGATACCCTGCATAAATTCCATAATAGTTTTTTTTTTTTTTGGGTAAGCACATCGAGTTTTCATAATAATAAATAAAATGAATAAAAAATAAATTTGCAAATTGTGTCACCCTCTGTGACGTTTAAAAATCTTGTATAAGCAATAACAACATCTAAGTTTCCTATGCCATATTAAAGGCTGGGCCCATTTAATTCAATTAGTTAGCGTCAGTTCAAGTTTTGATTTAAAAGCATAGGCGTGGGTTGATTGATTGTTTACAGCCAAGTGACAGTCAGATTAATGGGAATTAATCGACTGGAAATAATGGGAGGTGGCCTTCACACCCACGCATGACTAACAGTACACAATTGTAAAAAAAAAAACACCAACAACACATCTATTTTTATTGGCAGTTCTGAATTATGGACTTTTTCAGATTTTGATGGTGCTGTTTGTTTGCTGTGGTTTCTCTCTGTGTTTTTCATTGCAGCTTGTTATTTTGTCGGATTATGTAAATACAACAACAAACTTTTTTTTGTTTTGCTCTTGATGACACCATTCAAACATCCGCGTGGCCTCGATGGAGCTTTGCACCCGACCAAGTGCGAACAAGACGAGCAGTTTGCGAAAACCAATGTTTGCGCGTGCAATTTTTTCTCCATATATATTTATTTTGATGGAGCCTTAAAACAAGTCAATAGATTCCAAGCCAGGAGACCAGCAGCCTCTCGCGGTTGCACCCCTTCAAGGCCTCACACCTGGCCTCCAGCAGCAAGCCACAGTTTGCACCCACACAGTCAACTGGGCAGATTCAGAGCGGAGCAGAGCCGTCCGTCCGTTTCAAGTATGTTCCTCAGACATTTCCGTTCCTTGCAAACAGTCTGGGCATCCCTCTGAGCCCGCCCACTGCCTCGTCTGGCCTTCAAAGCCGCTTCAGTGTTCGCTAGCCTCGTTGCCACCTCACAGTCATCCGACTGAGTTTGGCTGTTGGAGCACAGGCTGCTTTCCGAATCTTTACCACTGTCACTGGCTGGGAGTCTTATCTTCTCATGCTGTCTACCAGAGCGTTCCTGAACTTTCCACTCTGCCCACGTTCTAGTTTTTACATAATCTGGATGGTATCAAGCAAGCATGAGCACTCAATTGAAATCATTGGCGACTTATTACCTTTGCATTCTGCAAGAAGAGCAAAGGTGAGCTTACGGTCAGCAAGCAAAAAGGTGGTTAACACCCTTTTTAAATTGCTCACAGCACAACATATTAGGACATATTTTGCTAATGTCTGTAAAAACAGAGAGACATCATCCAACTTGTCTGGGCTGGCTTGTTTCCTCGGGTGGCCAAGCAGGTGAACCTCAAGGTGCTTGGCTGGTTCAAGCAAACACAAAAATTACGCAACCGTTGCTATACATGGAGAGACATTTTGGCCTGCTATTTTTACCACTTATTTTTTTAAATGTTCTTTGCAGGTATTCACCCCCCCAAAAAAAAAGAATTCAAAAACACTGAAAGAAGTGAGTGACTCAGATAGCTGATGAAAATAACTGGTGATGTCATCATGTTGCCTGAGCGCGCCAGTTCATAGCATGATGGAAGTTCCGGGCCAGACTGGATGAAGGACAGACGTTACGCACCACTATCCGCCTTTGGGAGACTTTTGGTGGTTGCGTTGTCTCACGGCTGTAAATATTGCTGGTTGTATGTCAACACCAACATGTTGTATTTGTCTTGCAGGACAGGGGCAACTTATTTTAGTTTAATGCAATGTAATCTATATTGTAGCTGGAAGTTATAAAATATACTATAAAAATATGTATTACTCGATTATCTGGAACGTTTATCTTCGTTAGAATCGATGGCGTGCTGGAGCCAATCCCAGCTGTCTTTGGAAAGAAGGAGAGGTAGAAAAGAGCGTTTGCGCCGTTGTGGGAGCGAACGCACGTGTGTTGTAATCATTAGATTATTCATTGGGGAATTAAACAGTGCCGTGCTGTTATGATGTCAGACTATACTTTAGAAGTATTTCAAAATATGGAGATACTTTTCAACCGCCCTATATTTATATATCTACCACAGCTATTGCGTACATATTATGTGTCATATTATTGTGTCGCGTAAACAAAATCCTTGGTTGGAATCTGGGCGGGACACGATAGGCAAGGTTGCTTCATCCCGTTTCCTTCCTTGAGATTATGACGTGTGCTGTGTTAGCGATAATGCTACATTCATTATTATTTTCAATTTCATTTATTCCGTTTTTTGTTGCAGGCTTCAGTTACACATCAGGAATTAGCTTTTGAAAATATGACTAATATTTAATTGACTCAACGAAGACAAATGTATGATTTAGTTTCTGCTTTCTCTTTGAAAAAGGGAGTTTTATTTCCCCATCACTAATGTTGCCAAGAGCTTGCTCATCAATTTATGTGTCTCTAGAATTGGGTGTAGTGGTCTACTGTTTGAATGGTTCAAAAGATAAGTTATTTTATTTGGGGGGCAAAAAACAAGGAGGAAAAATCCAGTGTTGACAGAAATGATTTAAAATGTTTGCGCTCATCAACACCGCAATCCCCATCCCAATTTGCACTCACATTTGAGACTGCCAAAGATACGTACTGAGGTTGTCTAACACCTCGTAGTCGCAAATCTCTCAAATTGTCAACTGGAGTGCCGGTGGGGAAAGACGAGGCAGCTGCTTGGATGCTTCCTTGTCGCTTCTAACCTTGTAAACAAACTCTTGCAGCCAACCTGTTGCAGAAATAGGCCATCACATAAAAAAAAAACCCCATATAATCCCAGTCAGGAAATAGATTGCACTCAGACAAAAGAATAGTATAAGGATGAATTTGGAGTTATTCTTTAGTGAGGTTTCACAAGATTGAGTGTGTGGGATCCAGATGGATGTAGAACATATAACCGTAAAATTTGTCACATTGTGTGACTTGGAAGTGTTTTTTTTTTTTTTTTGACTTCATTGTGCATGACTCCACAATGCCACAAGTGCTAGATTGTTCTTTTAGCACATCCCTAATTTGAAGGTCCCACCAGGACATTTGGGACGTCTTTCAATGTGTCAATAATCAAGGTCATTTCAGGAAAAAATGCAGTGAACCATATTGCACGTGTGGGCCTCTCAATGAATACAATTTGATCTAAATAAAAACAATTAGTAGCTAAGCTTACAATAATTTTAAATAAATAAAAAAATTTTAGAAAAAAAAATCAAATTCCATTAGATTTTGGTGGCAAAATAGTGCAATATAAATGAGTCATCAAATTGTTTTATTTTCCATCATGCCATTATTTTTAATGACACAAAGTGCAGTTGCAAAAGAAAAGGTTTTCAAACTACATTTTGAAATGCCAAGATACACAGGGCTTTAAAATTTATAAATTCAAACTAGCCTGCTGACGTTTTGCATAATAAACACTTTCTTTGTCTCGAAAACATACTTCTCTTTGTTTGGTTTTCTGAGGCCATTCCAGGACAAAGGAAACCCGAAAATATCACTGGCTAAAAGTAAACTAAGAATTTTACACAAAGTATATTGTTTACCATCGAAAACGCGACATGTCAAATGAGTAAACCCTCTGTCGGGATGGATCGGCTCCGGCTCACCCGTGACCTTCCCGAGGACAACATTAACGTTGGGACATGCGTGTGTATGTGAGAATGTTTGCTGTCCCGTTGCCGCAAAGCTTAGCTGAAAATTCACATAACTGCACCATCCAAGTTTTTTTTTTTTTTGTGATACGTCTTATTTACCTTGGTGCTTCACTTCTCTTCTGTACGGCCAACTCGAGGCTGCACCCACCTAGCCGGTCCGGAATGTCACACACGCTTGTAAACATTCACAAAGTACAACATCAGAAATCATTCATAAGCAAACGGACACAGACTGAGGTGCCAGGAAGGGAGGGGGCACAATGCTTTTGGGCCGATTACACAATTGCTACACAAATATTGTAGTTATTTGGGAGACATTGGGAGTACAGTAATTGACTCAGCTGACTTGAATGCAACGGTGGGGCAACACATGTAGACAGATAATAGAGCACTTTGTCGTCAATTTTAGTCACCGGAAGGGGGCGACGCTGCATAACATGTCCGCCTCATTGGATGTCTGAAAAGTGGGGGATTATTCTTAATCCTTAATTAAAATAGTTTTTGACTCGACTTCCACTTTGGGATTAAGTCTTAATTCAAATTATATTCACAAACCATGAAAACCTTTTGAGGTTAATTTTATACTCAATATACTTGCATTCAATAAAAGTTGTATTTTCTTCTAAAAAAAATTGTCTGATTTATATTAACACGATATGTCATAATGACAAGCTTTATTCTGAAAGCAAGAAAATAAAAAACACATTTTACTGAAGTCACAAAAAATGGAGATGTCCTCGAACTGTAGAAAAAGTTTCTTTCTTCATCCCAAAGTCTGAAAATCCAATTCATAAATAAAAATGTGTTTCAACACTTTCTCGTATATTCAAGAGGCCTCTCGCGTGGGCCGTGTTTTATGTTATACTTTGGTGCATTATATTTTGGAGGACTTCCCTCGCAAACTTTTTTTTCCCTATCATCTTATTGTTTGCCTATCCCGAGTCTGCAAGCAAAGCGATGCAGTTGCTGCGCTGCTTTTGTCTTGGCTATGCATTACTGCTCATTATCTGACATTTTGGACTGGACATCACATGCTTTTGGTAAACTAAACTTAAACCTACAGTGCGGGTTTGAGCTGACTCGGCACAGCCAGATAAGGAATTAAAGTACGTCGTTAAGTTTGAGTGAAAAAAAAGAAAAGAAACCACATTTGAAACAATGTGAGCCAGACTTAATTTGTAATTCTGGTTTTAAGATACAATTTGTCCTCTGCCACTCAAAATTTCCACTTGTCACTCACGTTTGATGACTTGATCTGGATTGGGATCATCAAGTTTATTGCTTTGACTTTAACTATCGTTTTGAAACGTCTTCTCCGTCGCTCTGTCTTTTTCATATTGTGGTTGTCAAAAGCGGTGGCGGTAATCACAGATTTGCTGGCCACTAACACAACAGGCTAAGTTGTGACGCTGCGCATGGACTGCAGTTGACCGATGACACGCAGGCAGCGAGGCGAGCGACACGAGGCCCCGACACCTGCAAATGCATTTACACACATACAACAAATGCACACATGCTTTACAAGCCTTTTCAAGAACTTTATATTGACGTACGTTCATCTGCTGAGGTCTGACCCAAACCGCCGCTTGCAAAAAATGCCAGCTAACCCTTAACCGTGCATACCAGACAGCTCGGAATAAAATGAGCGGTTTTTGTGGGGGAGTGTGTGGGGATGTGTGGGGGTGTAGGATGGCTTTTCTTGTTCTAAACCAGTCTAAACTGAGTCTTGCTACTAAAATAAGAAGATTTACACGACAGTGACTGGGCCGCTGAGTTTTATTGTGTGTGTGCATTTTGGAGTTTAGCTTCATCCGTGACCTTGATGAGGACAAATGCGATAGAAAATGGATGGAATGCATACGATGTATGTTGACGATTTGTATCCTGTGAATGTTACACACGACACGTCATCGAGACTCTGAATTTTTTTTCCCTCTGAGGCCACATACAGAAGAATCAAAGGATGCCCACGTCTACTTTGACATTGTCCAATTGATTAAACATGCTTAAAAACTATTAAGCAAGCAATTGTGAATGAGTTATTTTTGCAATTTTTATGTGTTTATTGATTTCATTATTTATTTGTAAATAAAGGCCTGTTAAAGATGATAAGGGGCATATATTTGGGGATTTTTTTAATGATTTTGGCGTGGGCCACAGCCCTTAATCCGATTACAATATGTCCGCCCTTGTCCCGAGCACATCTCTGCACTGAGAAATAAAGCAAGAGAAGTCTGTACGATGAGGGCGACTAGAATATGGACTGCAACATGTATCGAAATATTGTTTGTCCTTATGTTCCCTGCGCGATTGATTGATATTTTTTTTTCTCCTTGGCCTTTAAATGCCAAGAGTTGTACAGATATGTTGCGCATAAACAATTGTCTCAGGTTTTACCAGTAAATGCCATTTCTGTGAATCCATCCATCTATCCATTTTGTGAACCGCTGAAAGCCCAAATCAAGTGGTGCAGACAAGTGGAAGTCCACACCACCAGCTCCCAAAACCACATTTGATATTCCTAGCTGCCTGCGGGACAATGTTTGCACGATGTTCAAGTGTCATCAAGTGCATGGCAGCGTGGAAGCCCCACTGACGTGTCCTTTTTTGCCCTCACCACCACAGACTTGGACTTAGAAACTGGTCTTGGAAAGTCTGCCTACTAGGCCACAATGTGACGCTAATCTGCCACCTGCTGGTGATAAACAATAATTGCATTTTTTTTGAATTTTTGGAAATATAATATAAATATAATGAACCCTATCCTGTTTATTGTATTATTTATTTATTACTTGAGTTTGCTGCTATAAATACATGAGATGAGGACATTATTTTTTTTAATTCTTATTTTTATTTTATTTAATATATTTTTTTTAGCGCAGTGACTTTATATTTTGCACAATTTAAAACACCGCTCAACATTCCAACAATTATCTACAAGAAGGCAATCTCTTCATGGATGCTTTCTGAAGACTCTTTAGCACATACTCAGGGCTGTGAGCGTGGATGAGAGTCTCACTGCTGACTGCGTTTCTATCTGGAGCTTTCCTGACCTCTTGCTGACTTGACTGCCTGAGAGCTTCCAGCCAGGATTCGTAATGAGATATTTGCTCTGACAGACGGGGCAAAATGGGCAGCAGTGCAAAGTGCTATTACCTCATCTTCCATTGCTCTTTTCTCTGCTCACTTGTAAAGATTGAATTTCCTTTGCTCTTGATGTCTCACTTTTTTTTCCTTTTAGGCATCATGATGTCTTTTTTTCTAGTCACCCTCCAATCTCCCTCGCTCTCTCCAAACTTACTCGGCCACTGTGTTGCTTTAAATTACACCAGCGAATATTGAAATTGCAGCTAGGTCCCGCATGCGCACATCTCGCATTTTGACCGGGAATAGAATGTCTTCATTTTCTTTCCAAAAACTCTTGCATGGCCTTCTGCTATCACTACTAAAATGTATCTGCATAGAAAAGATACAAATAAAGTCATCCCAATAGCCCAATTTGGAATTTGAATGAAATTTGCAGGAATTCAATGGATACTGCACTGTATATATCAGCGCTAAAACTGTTTCATTGATTTATATTTAAAAACTAAACTCACAAATGATCTCCTTCTCTCTAGCGCTGCGTGATGGTGTTTATAGCCTGGAGTCACAACATTACATTAGATGCGCAATCATTGGCTTCTGGGGCTTTAGTGGCTGCTTGAGTATTGTGTTACGTAGTAACGAGTACATTACGACTAATGGGAACTCGCACGCACGCCAAAACAGCAAAACAAACCCTGCTGCTGCACTAATGCCCTAAAAATAGCAAAATGGAAGGGACAGAGTGAATAATAGAAAAGAAAGGTGACCCCTTCTTTCCACGGATGCCTCAAAGTTATGCTCAAAGCTGAAAATGTCCCTCAATGGGACCTCTGCAAAAGCCTCTGAGCACTTGTCACAGCAAATAACCTTTTGCTTACTCACTTCTCCCCTCTAAGTCGACTTGCTCTCTTTCTTTAATCCCCTCTCGCTTTCTCTACTGCCTCCGTGCGCCATTAATCCATTCTTTATCTGCAGTGTTCCCATTTTTCTTTTCCCCTTCGACTGCCTCGATGTTGGCTCGCTGTGACGTGGAATGGTTCGCAAGCAATGTTGATGTGATTTACATATTCATCTTTTTTTTTTAAACTATCTGCATGCTGGAAAATGAATTAAACATACTTTTTCTATATAGCTTGCCCACATTGAGCTCAGGTAAATTAGTAAATTGGCCATGTTTTTGCTGCGACTCACTAAGCCGCGCCCCTCAAAGGCTGAAAAAAGAAATCAAATTCAGATGCTAATTTCACATGGATGTTTTTTTTTTTAATAATGCATGAATAAAGACAGACCATTTGATGCATTGGAAATTGTAGTCCTAATGTTGTTGCTTCATTGTTTATGTCATCACTGGCCATCACTAATTGCAGTCAAGTGTGCTTCCATTGCTTTGGTGCCAGTAGAAGCAAGTTCCTCCTCCGCACTGCTGTTTTTTTCTCATGGCAAACGTCATGCTCCTTGATTTAGGAATATCCAATTAGTCTCCCCCTCTGAGATGAGAACGCTCACCACTCCAATCTAGTAAGAGCTCTCGGTTAATTCTAATGGGAGCCAAAACCCAGATTACAGTTCACTATTTCACTACAGCACACTATTTTGTGTACAGCATAGTTTGGTCCAAAAATGAAGCAACTGATCATTTAAAAAGCCAAAACATCTCTTGAGGATTTACTGTACAGTATTTGAATTTTTTTTTTTTATCTTTGTAGTAAATGCTAGAGTGAAGAATATTTCCAACCTGTGTATTCTGAAGCACAGTAATGTATGCCTTCATGAATATATTCAAACAGCGAATGACATATGACGTAAGAAAAAAATATGCACAGCCTCACTTATAATTCAGCTCAGAATGGTAAAGTCGCTGCAGACCTGGAGGAAGGTTCTGATTTTATTTTTTTCCACTTGGATGCAGTTAAGACTTGACCTGATAGTTCATCTAAAAAAAACCCAAAAAAAACAGTTTGATGGCTTAAACTAAAATTTGACATTTTTTTATACAGTAATTTATTTAGGAGATTAAAAAGGGTGATTTCGGGAGATATAAATAATTTTATTTGAATAATTTAGCAAAAGCAACATGGATTTTTACCCCCAAGGAAAAGAAACCTTACATTCAAAATGCATAATTTAGCTTTTTAATGGATCACACTTAAAACAAGTGTCCCGATTTCCCGTTGAATATTCTAACTTGCTTGAATAAATACGTTTTCCAAATCTGCTTCTAAACAATTCATGGAATGCTAATTTTGCCACATAGTGCAAACATTGACGCAACTAAGGATTTAACAGTAGTGGAAAATGTTTGACGAGCGACTCATGACGACAACACAATGAGATTCAGGGCAATCCCAGGCTCCTTAAAACTCTTACGTCACCCCCCGACACACAAAGGAAAAAGCACAACATCCAAATGTAAACCTAACTGAGCCCTTACAATGGTTAAGAAATCTTATTAAGTGATTTAACACAGAAGGTGTTGTGAAAGCAAAAGTAGCCACAGCAAATGAATGTATAGATGTCCTGAAATTAAGCAAATGTGGAACTTTTTATGATTGGTTCAACTCAAAAAGATAATAATAACTGAATGTTCAAGCTGAACTGATAAAAGATTTGTTTCTTTCAGTGAGAAATAAAAAAATCCAAATTGCATTTGAATAATTGATGTGATTGAATTTAAAGGTGAGTATGCGCTGAACATGAACTACAAAAGCTTTATGTCCTCAGGCAAGGATTTTGGCTGGCATTTTAATATCTCGTTTGTATGCAAATACAAAGACAACAATGGTCTGTTTATGAATAATATATTGGCGTGCAGAATGCCGACAACGTGGGATATTACAGAAAAAAATTGACAGCGGTGTAGTAATAGGAAAAGTCGACGTGGTTGGTACTTGATAAGCACTCATGGGACTTTATTTAGTATTTTTAAATTAGGTACACTCAATACAACCAAGCCCAGAACAAGCAGAATAATAAAAAGATGGACAAATTCAGGCATAATTTGTTGTTTGGGTTCATGTATAGTGCTTTTTTGTAGTGCATTGAAGAAGGCCAAGACGTTTTGAAACAAGGTTGCATGACGCTAAATGAACTCTCTCGAGTTGTCCGGAGCAATAATTCAAACTCAAAGCAGACAGTCTGAGCTCTTGAGCTCTTTGCTCCAGATGGCTCAAAGACCACCTTCTTGTTTGTCTAAGCACGTTTCAAGGAAGCAGACAGAAGTCTACAGCAAGTACCTAACCATAAGCTTGATATGATGTAAAGGAAATTATAAACATGTCCAGCATTCTATATATACTGTGAGATTATGCATGCTTGTCATCAAATGTTTTGTGGCAAAATCCAAGACTTTCAAGTCTAAGAGGGTTAGTCATTGAAAAATATTTATGTGCCATAAAATGAGAGTCCAGTCCTTGAGATGCACTTGTTTGAACCCAAATATGTTCACACGCCATTAAAAGGCAAGCATTATGGTTTTTTTAAAGGCGGCAGTCGGAACCTCAGTGCATTCCATAGATATAATGTTTGTTTGCGTTCACACACGCACACTCATATTGAGAAACTTCTTGAATGAACATTCTGTACTTGTTGTTCAGAGCTGACCGGGACCTTTTGCTGCATTAAAAAAAAATAATAATTTTTATTAAAAAAAGCGCTATTTTCCTGTTTCCAAGCGCCCGCGTCAATCTACCGGTAATTAAAAGTATTAGCGTGCTTGCGTGACTGACGTATTGACCTACAATAGAGACCCCGACACAGCATATGTTTGTGACGGCTCACTGACAGCTCACTGATGGTGAGTGCAGCTCATTCATGCCCACGTTTAGGTCACGTGATTAATAGTCACCAAATACAGTTTTGAGACATGAACTACAGTATTGACTATCGCCACACTATCACAATCTCAATTTAATACTTCTTTATGCAGGATCCAAAGTATATTTGCATTCCCAGTGTGTACTAAATATGAAGTGGTGCTTCCTGGCTCCTGACCTTTAGAGTGAAGATCCAGTTAGCACATGTCGAGGCGTGTGCTAATGTTAAAGAGGGCAACGCTTTCCGCTCTGCGCCCTACATGAAGATAAAGAGGCTTAGCCATTGTGTTGGCCTCGTTTGGGAGCAGACAACCAGGTAAAAAAAAAAAAAAAAGAATTGTAAGTACAGTTGTTTTTTTTTGGACAGCATATTTTTCTCTCTGAACATGTCCTCAGGTAATATGTTTTGATAATTCCCTTAACATTCTAGGAGTAGATATTGATATTTAAATTTCAAAAAAATCAAACTATTGATTCGAGTTGTCGCACAAAAATATAACTTCACTTCATCTTCCACTAATGACGTCAGAAACACCAATGTGTCTTATAATTCGATTGTTGTGATGTTGTTATGTCAATTAAGCGCAAGTCCAAACATTCATTCACATGTGGAAGGTCAGAAAAGCACCCGTGATCAACAACAACAAGCACACGGGAGTTCATCCGAGCACAAGGGAGCTCAGCCCAGCACATGGAACAGAAACGCGACCAGAAGCTTCTTCTCCTCCTCCTCTCTGTAAATCTCATGTCAGGTGCGCTAAGGTTTTAGAAGGATCAACCTGATGGAATCCTTACAGATTGACCTCTGACTTGTGTGGGCACACAGCAAGGCTCGAGGGAGTGCCGCAGGAGTTAAGATGACCTTAGGGGACCACATGACTGGAAAGAGGTGTTTGAAGGGATTAGTGATGAAGATATAAAAGCACAGCGCCGATAGCAAATGTCACAGACAGAAGCAGGAGAAGGAGGAGGAGGAGAGATCAGTGGTGGCCTCTTGGGATATTTCCAACAGGTAAGGACGAACAATGATGCTTTTCAACTTGCTCAACCTAGATTGTTACTATTCGGCTCAATTTATAATAGATAGCATGGAATTGGTAGTGATCATTTAGCGAGGCAAAGATGGAATGGGTGTACGGAGGATTGACCTGAGCAACAGATGGCTCTTCAATCACTTTATCTTCACTTCATCTTATCTAGAAGCTGAACTCACTCGTGTGTGTGTGTGTGTGTGTGTGTTACATAACCATTAAAAGTGGATTTAATACTGCAATCATAAATGAATCAAAATTATTATATGTTGAAGTGAAATCGTAAATTGTGCGGTTAATGAAGTGGACGGTCTGCATCCTTGTTGTCGAGGAAGGGTAATTAGTTCGCCGTGGATCAAAAGGGGGATTACAGCAAATCTGCTAGTTTAAACTCATCTGCATAATCTGTGCAGATTAGTGCAGAGACGCTAACAGGATTATTAGCAGCAGGGCATCAGGCAGAAAGAGAAGAAGCCACGAGACCTGATCTTTTTATTTTTTTTTTATTTTTTTTTTAGAGAACAATGAACGGCGGCCCACCGGCAGGAAGCGCCCTGACCCCTGGCGGGAACACCGGCCCAACTACACCCAAGAAAGGCCCGCCCAAATTCAAGCAGAGGCAGACTCGCACATTCAAGAGCAAGGCCCCCAAACCAGGCCAGAAGGGGTAAATACAAAATTCATTTGAACGCATTCCCTCTTGCCCTTTAACTCATTCACTCAGTTAATGCTGAATGAGTTCAAGTTAAATACAACAGAAAGAGGAGCATTCCCACTAATGTGATCATTATCCCTCCCTCATTTGCAGCTTTGGTGACGACATCCCCGGCATGGAGGGTCTCGGTACAGACATCACAGTCGTGTGCCCATGGGAAGCCTTTGGCGACATGGAGCTCAGCGACTTGGCCAAATACGGCATCATTTAAAGCCGCTCTCTTCCCTCCCTCCATCCATCCATCGCTCGGCTCGTCGGGATAAGGCGGCCGGCGTCCCTCTTAATGCCCTTCTCGTCATCTACCTCCGGCCTTGCTCCACTGAGTGGAGAGGGAGATTAATCATGCTCTTATTTATTTTTTTATATATAATTATACATATCATACTGTTTACAGTATATAATACGCTTGAAAGATTGACGAGAACATTTCACGCTCCCTTTTCCGACCTCATCTTCAATGTATTACAAAGGCCCACCCACCCCAACCCTTGCCAAAGAACCCGAAGAAAAACTAGCTTGATTTGCTTCTAGCGGCTGAATTGAATGTAAATACTTTGTAACGTATCTCCCTGTTGTTCCCTTTTTTTTATTCCTTTGTTATTGCTGCGTTGTTTGACTTCACAAGATCACATCATGGAGAGTATGCAGGACGCCGTAGCGGTGAACATGACAATGCACTTTCAGATGTTCTCTTCCTTTGGCTATAGAGACAAATCAATACTGCAAATGTGTACATGTTGCAGGCACAAAACAGAGTAAATGTACTGCGAACTACGTGTCCGAATAGTTGCATTAAATTGCTTTCTTTACACAACTCATTATGTTCCTTTCTTGTTGGAAACGTCAAATTGACAATACAAACAACTACTAGTGCATACAAAGTGGAGCAAATATACGACAACATAGATAGATTAAATAAATTAAAAGAAAAATGTAAGTTAAAAAAATATATATATAAAATAAAGATATATATAAATAAATATATAAAAAATAATGTACAATAAATAAATATAACAACATAAATGCCCCCCAAAGCCTCAGTCTGCGTCATGTCTTTTCAAGATCTTAACTGTAATTAATCACTAAAACAACATGGCAACTTCCGTCCAAGTGAGTAATCATAAGCAAACTTTCCCACATTTACGTTGCTATGGTTGCCTTTGCTTTTCAAAATAAAGCTCAGCCCTCCGGATCAAAGAACTCAACTGTTTTGGGAACGCTTCAGGAAAAACAGCGACACAATAAAGGGATGATAAAAATAGAAGTCGTAAATAAATTGCATTTAGAAACAACCCCAAAAGATATTGACGACGTTACACGCTAGTTTCCTATACGATTTAACAAGTTGGGATGAATTCCGAGCTGGGATTGCCGAGAACACACCCTTTAACATCTCAACTTGTCTTAACACGAGTTAAAAGCTTACGTGTGGGCTTGCCCGAAAAGAACAGCAACAACAACAGAGACCCTCCAGCTAATTTCATCACTGTCAGCTATTGTTGCTGTCATGACAGGGTAACCATGGCAACAACTCAGTCCCCCTCATACCTGCTCTTTGGTCAGGTCGAGAGTGGAATCGTGCTTGTGGAATTCCACTTAGTCGAGAGAGAGTGCACAGTTATCGGCAAGCATGATTCAAATTCTTGTGGGGGAGCAGGAAAAGTAGGGAGGAGTAAACTCTCCCTTTGTGTGTGTGTGTGTGTGTGTCGTTCAGGTGTGTGAACCCCACCTATAGACAGTGGAAGGTAGGAAAGTGTGAGAAGGGATGCAGGAGACGTCCACGTGGCTACACATCGAGTCCATCCATGCAACAAAACTGAATCTGTGGTAAGAATTTGTGGTAAGTGGCACTTTTGCTATTTCAGCATAAATTGAGATTCAAATAGAGCTGGATACAATTCCGTATAAACGGATGGTTGCCTTTGATCAACACATCATAAACATTTGATGATTTGTTTGCATGTTTTTACCGTGGTTACGTGGGAATATGTGACTGGTCGGTCGTTTGTCTACGTGTGGCGACCATTTAAGGGTGTTTACTGACCACCCAAAATATGGTCAGACGCTATAAAAAATAGATCCACTAACTTGGATTCAAGCCATCCCACCATTTTCTTTTTCACAATCCAAAAAAAACAAAACATTCTGGGGTCATATCAATCCACTGCTGATGCAAATAAAGATATTTAAATCTGCCAATGAAACAAAGGTTGCCTTATGTGGCTGCAGGAAGTGATACTAGTTGACTTATCTTTCACAGTCTCTTCAAAGTGCACTTCACATTCATTGACTCACCCTGCTGTCTCATTTTGGAGCCGAGTCAATAGTGTTCGTTTGACGTTCTCACACGAAACGGGCATAATCTCGTGTGGTGGCCCTCGGTCAAACCTCTTTTCCTTGTTCTGACATGTTTATGTTTTCCTTCTGCCGTTCGTTGCCTTTCCACTCAACTGTCAAGTAGGCGTGATGACACCATGAGACACACCTCTTTATGAATCAATAAATGAATCAATTGGACGGCACATGATGAATTCAAAGCAGGACCGGATCGTTTTGTGCCCCAAAGGTCAATGACATCACGCTTTAATGACTTTGATGTGGGAGAAACCCATCAAACACCTTTAGGAATGAACAAGGAGGAGATTGTGAGCTGGGCTTTCTCGAGTTTCAAGTTTATTTTTCCCCTTTAACTTCTGAGCTGTAAGTGAGTTAATTGGGAGAAAAAAAAACTAAAAGAAGGGAACACACGGAGCGGCCATTTTGTCTGAACATTTTCCTTGTTGTGTTTCTTTTCACATATTCAAGGACACATACGGAGGAACCAAATTCCTGGTGTGCACTTCCAAAATGAGTCCAGCCTTTTTACCTGAAGATCACAAGTTGGCCTTTCCACTCCTCTTCCTCCTCCATGTCCCCTTCACATGTTCATCTCAGTCAACGGCAACAAACAACATCATCAATGGGAGTTCTTCGGCAAACTCCACCAAGGCTGTTCCGGGCTGCCGTCCAGGACTAGATCCTCTCTATAGGTACTTGTGTGACCGCAAAGCCATGTGGGGCATCATTCTGGAGACCCTGGCCTCCGCCGGCTTCCTCTTCAGTATGTTCCTCCTGCTGGGGCTCCATGTCTGGTCCCTGTGGATCTGCATCTCCTTACGGCAGCAACGCAACCACATAGGCGGAACGGTGGCCTGCATGTCCATGTTCTTGTTGGCCACAGGTGGCATCTTTGCCATCACCTTCCCCTTCATCATCCAGCTCGGCCCTCAGACGTGCCCCACCAGGCTCTTCCTCTTCGGCGTCTTCTTCGCCTTGGCCTTCTCCTGCTTGCTGGCTCGCGGCCTCGCTCTGCTGGGCTTTGCGGCCGCTCGAGGTTGGGGCGAGCCCGCCATGGCTTTGGGGCTTTTCACGGTTCAGGTGATCATCGCCACAGAGTGGCTCGTCCTGGTCTTGGTGCGGGATAAGAAGCCGTGCGAGTACAGCCAAGACGAGTTTGTCATGCTGCAGATCTACGTCTTGTGCCTCCTGGCCATCAGCGTGATCCTGGCCGTGCACTTCTTGTGTCGGTCCTGCTTCACGTACAGCTACACCTACGCCGGCGCCACCCACCAGCAGAGTCGGCAACAGGCCGTGCTCCTCTTCTTAACGCTCTTGCTCTCCGCCGCCATCTGGGTGGTGTGGATCGTAATGCTCACCAGAGGGAACGTCAAGCTGAAACGTCGGCCGCAGTGGGATGACCCGGTGCTGGCCGTGGCATTGGTCGCCAACGGATGGGTGTTGTTGATAGGACACGGCTTGTCGCAAGTTGCCTTCCTGTGCAGGGGGGAGGCCAAATCCAAAGAGGTGCCTCTGAGCTTTGCCGGCTGGACCAGCCCCAGCGCCGACATCCCGGGATTAAATAGTCCGAAGGCGGGAACAGAAAACGGAAGCTTCGAGAACGATCCGGAAAACAGAAGAGGTGAGACAATTTCAACGCATCCACTTAACCGCAATGGAATTGAACAAGGATAGGCCAAGTAACCGTATCAGACTGGCCTTATTTCAAGGTATCGGAACCTCAAGGAGGCCTCCGATACCAGTCGCCGTTACTTAAAGCAAAACAATCTGACATTGAGTATATCCTTTTTGCCTCTAGTTGGCGCTACACTGTGGCAATCTTCATGTGTGTCAGAAATAATTAGCTTTAATTATTAAAAATATGCTACAGTACGATGAGTCTCAGCTGACACGTTTAGGCGAGTAACAAATTACATGATGTGTATGACGTTTCTCCCTTCAGGCAGGCGACACGATTCGAAACTGCGATCGCCCTACGAGTCGGGATTCTCCATGACCGTGAGTAATGAACTGTCAGGATTAACCATCTCGTATTTAATTGCACGCTGTGACCTTTCCTTTGTTAAGTCACACTGTATGCTTCCTGACAGCACAGTTTATCAAGAGTGTTACCGCAATTGAATTGAGCTTGTGTGTGTGTGTGTGTGTGTGTGTGTGTGTGTGTGTGTGTGTGTGTGCGCGTGTGCTTTGCAGGACATTGACCCCAATAAAGACTATAGCATTCCTCGCCCTCAGACCACCAACTACAGAGAGCCATATGATGAATATTATGGACAAACTTAAAATTTCTCTCCTGCACATGAACACAAACAAGAAATGAATGCTGCTTGACTTGGGAGGAAAAAAAAAAAAGACTTCATATATTGCTTAATTGTAAATACAGTGTGATGATTTTTTTTTCAATTAAAATATATACTAATACTACAGTTTAGGGATGTAGTACTAGTATATAAAGGGAATAATAATACTGTACATAATCCTGTCATTGCTTGTCATGATTCAAGAAGCTTTTGCAAATGCTTAATGTGCTCACTGTATTCCAACCAAGATGAGCAACCCTTGAGCAGGGGTGAAGTTGTCAATCAGAGGACATTAGCAAAGCAGTAGCTAGAAGAGCAGGCAAGGACATGGTTAAATTCCTCAGCCCCCATCATCCATCATCATATTCAAAGTTACGCAAGAGTTCCTGGGCGCTGTGGCTACAGCATAAATGTATCAAGATGTTATTGTTGTCAATAAAAGTTTTTTAATTTATAAAGTTTGAATAGTGCTTTTTGGGCTGAGGGGGGCAGATGCTGCACAGCCAACTACTTTCTCAAGCAAATGAACCTTGCCTCAAATATGCAACAGGATGTAATTTTGCAATTAAACCACCAGGGGGCATTGATTGCACACCAACAAGGACTCAGGGGCAATAACAGTCAATCTCAAAGTGGTGATAAAAAAAAAATATCCGTACGGTGCAGGAAAAGCAACAACACTATAAAATACGCTCAACATATTGCATTCTATCGATTTTACATTTTAATAATCTCACAGCAACACCAGACAAAATAATGACCTTGTCTGACGGTGTGAAATGTGAGCCTGTCACTTGACTCAAAGCTGATATATATGAAAAAAAATATATTTATTAATGTAAAATATTTTGTGCAAGTGCATAAAAATATCCATTCAAAGATGACCTTTATATACCGCTGAAGAGCTAACCAACATTATGTGCAAAACATTTAATTTGTGCACAAAAATCCAGACATTCAAAAATAATTATTATTAATAATTATTATTATTAATATTAATATAATAATAATATTAATATTATTCCACCATGCATTTTTTCTTGCATTAATACTCAAATCACCAAATGAATAAATTAGCTTACTCACTCAGTTCAGGGCTTTAAGTCTGGTCCTGGATTCATCTCCTCTGCCAGGCGAGTCCACCCCAACAGCTGATTGTCCAAGTAAGCCACCATTGAACTATTAGGCGTTGAATATATCCAGCTTTTTGGGCTGAGGGGGGCACAAATGTACACAATCCTTATGCACTTCAAATGAATTACCAACGCTGTTTTATAACTTCTAGTTATGACGTTGTGTCGATCATGATACTATTCACCATTAGTCTACGAGTTGGGGTGCTTGTTAAATGTCTGCCATCTTGTGGTTAACATTGGTATTACAACTTTCAATCGCGACGATCAACATAAAGAAAAAGGGCCACTCAACTGTGGGCGATAGATAGAAACTAGCCAATGCCTATAAACAGTGCTATTTGAATGTAAATGTTCAATAATATATGTACGCTCCCCCCTTTTAAATAAAGCAACTACAATTTAAAAAAATATACTCCTTTACACAGAAAAAAATCGCTTCGTATTGTATTTTATAACTTACCGATAGGCCCCAAAATTTCCTGATCGTGCAAAGCCAGCAGGACATAACCCAAATCTCGCCCAGTCAAGTCAGCCGGGCTAAGCTTCAGCTCACCAATGACCCTGAAACAGGATAAGCAGTACAAAATGAATGGATGAGATAGATGAAGATATCTACATCATTTCTTTCTATTACAGGTACGGCATAATGTGCAAAAGTCTATTCATGACATCACAAGCCTCCTATCAGAGTCAGCAAGTCTTCCCATCAAAAGCGGCAATTGTCCCCTTGTGCATCAATGCAATTAGCAGGCATACAGGACTTGCCGCCGCAGCCGACCCATTTGCAGCCATTAGCAGCACATTTACTATTTAAGATGCTTTCCAGATTGGCCCCCCACCCTCCCTTGGCAGAAATGAAAAAGGATGAACTGGAGAAAAAAAACAAAAAAAAACTGATCGGCGCAGTTGATTCGGTGCAGAGTCAAGAAGCGGCATTAATGTTGCACAATACTTGCCTCCATCTATCATCCGAGTCACATGAGCTAATACGCTGCAAAGAACGCCATTCACGGGTGTAATCAGAAGACTGCGGCATTCCTCTTTATCTCACACAGCAGTGAATTCAAACTTTTCTTTCTCTTGCCAAATAGCCTCCCTCACTTACCTCCAGAAAAATTGAACCCACTCTTACGAGGGGTTTAAAACCCAGAAGTAATCACTCATATCCACAAAGCAGTATAAAAACCAAACCGTTTATTATATACATTCAATAATAATGGAGAATAAACAGAAGGCAGATACAAGGATGGCAAAATAAAATATGAGAGAACACTGTGAACTAAAAAGTCACTTTTGTCAAATGCAACTTGAAATAATAGCATGTGATACACAAATGAGGCCACATGCAATTCACACGCATTTCCTTCATCCCTGCTCACAATGTTCCAACATCAAGTTTGATGTAAGCACAGTGCAAGGACTCGGGGGGGGTCAAAGTTGAGGACCGGGCTGTGTGTTAACTTGGCTTCTGTCATTCAAAATCCCCCCGGGCTGTTGGAAGAAGATCCCCCTCCAAAGAAAGAGCACATAACACTTGGTGCACTCGACATATTTTTTTTCTTTTTCTTTTTTTCCCCCACTGACAGGCAAAATTTTGAAGGGCTGCCTCAGCACTGTTATCATTCATTACAAAAGAAAACCCACAGGGGAAACGCAGAGGGTGGTGGAAATCCCAAATGAAACTTTTAACATATCTGATATGACCGTGACAACCTCAGAGGCATTTGACTGAGATCAGACATATTATTAAAGCGGACTGAAATCAGTTTTGGGCTCGGATACCATTTTTTCTTACTTTCCTCCTTCACCTTCTATCACGGAACACGCTAAAGTTGTTCCCTCGTCCCTTCGCGCTATTAAATAAACATTGCGCTCGCGCACCTCCATCTTGTCGTCCTCCAGCACTAAGATTTGAATTCATGCACAAAGGAAAAAGTTCTGACATCTGTTCTCTCTCAGGAAAGCATGCATAGCAACACTTGTGGTAATACTTATAAGGAGTAATAAGACAAACAAAATAATAATAATAATAAAAATAAGAGCGCACCAAAAATACTCACTATAGCACACAGTGTCACAATCATACAAAACATCCTCACAGGTTTCTGCTCCATGAGCAACTCCGGAAAAAAAAAAAAAAAAAGATGTCCTGTCAGATATGGGATTAGAAATCCTCACCTCAATTTTTTTTTACCATCTGCACAATGTTTGCAAAACGCAAGTCCTGTCCCTTTGCCTCTAGCTTTGGCAATTCCAAACACCCCCATCATCTCCCAAAATGTCCCTCATGACTCCAACTTCGGTCAGTTTTGGATTTGCAGCAAAACAGTTTGAATAAAGGGCAGGGGAGGGAAAAAAAAAAGTCAATTATCATCATGTGAAGAAATATTCACAGGTTCCCAAAAGTGCTGCAAACATTTAAAATGTCTTGCATGCGGACAGCACTGGACTGTTTCAACCTTGAAAAAAAAAAAAAAAAAAAAACCCATACATTTGAAACCCAGAGATTAAAAAAATATATAATAGTCAAGTACAGGCAAAACAACCACAAAAGGAAGAGAAATATATCAAGTCTAAAATGTGCTTTCTTCAACAACAACAAAAATCTTTGGAACCAAAAAAAGGCAAATATCAACAATAACATAGTGCGAGTATATGGAGGTGGGTTACATGGAACAAACTTGGCCAGGCCTCCTAAAAAAAAAAAAAAAAAGGCTGAAAACCAAAAACATTATCAAGCCAAAATCATCGTCATGTCCAGAAAACGTTGAAATGACTTCTTTCATGGGACCAGCAGCATGAGGAGGGACAAAATTCAGATGTTTGCTTTCCCCTGGTCTTTTCTATTAAATCTCTTAATGGAGGGGTGGGCGGAGGGGGGGGGATCTTTTTCCTCTTCATCCATCTGCCGGTTCTCTCACTGCATTACTGTTGGAGCTACAAAGTCTGATTTGGGGGGCCAAGAGCATACTTCCTCCCTCTTAGTGTTGTTGAAATGATGTGGACCCAGACATAAAGGCATGTTAAATAACTATGGCAGCAAAAATCATGAGATAAAAAAAAAACATTGAGGTAACGTCGAAGCAAAAAAAAGAACAGAAAAAAAAAAAATATCTTTTTTTCCCCCCCCCCAACATTTCATATCATTGTACTCCTGGGTGAATGGAGACGTTCCACCAAAAATTGAGCACTGCAGGCCATGTTGGTAATGGTTTTGGCATTTTTTTTTTTTTTTTTGGGACCGCCAGTAAGAAGCTTCTATGTTCCACAGTGCCGAGGGATGTTGCTTTTCTTCAAACTAGTGTTTTGAGTGTCTTTTTTTTACTAGCAGTGCTGTTCTTGTGGCGGCTCAATCACCAAAGGACACTGTGGGAGTGGGTGCACAGAGACTTGAGAGAGTGGCTTTACTGAGGAGCTTGGAAACCCAAAAAAAAAAACATGTAGTGTCGTGTGGCGGATCAAGCGGGAGTAGTCTCTTTCCAGCAGATCCAATAGTGTTCCTAAAAAGTTAGCGGTCATAAATTGTGCCAAGAGCTTTTTCATTAGATCCTTGTCAGACAGAGAGAGGAGAATTGATGATGTGGCAACGTTCTCTCTTGCAAAAAGAAGAAAAAAAAAAAGGACGGAAGGGGGATAAAAAATAAAAAAAAAGAGGAGGTTGTCACTAGTCCACCAGCAGAGAGATGGAAGGAAGGGTGCGTCTGCCAAACAAAGAGCTTCAAAAAAAGGCTTCTGGAGGGACAAGAAATTCCTTGGGTGTAATTTGTGGCTTTAGTATGGAGCAAAGCGACTGTATCCCGCCCTGTATAAACTGGCCTGGAACAGACGAGAGAGAGAGAGAGAGAGAGAGACAGCCATTACTGTTGAATATATTTCGAATCGGTTCATTTAACGATTCATTGATTACAATTAGTTTGGAGTGAAAGTATATTAGAAAAATATTTGAAATTGATACAAATAATATTTGGATAAAAACAAATAATAATTCATATCACACAAGACTTTGATGTTTTTATCTAGCAAAGAGAGAGAAATAGAAAGTGTAACAAACGTATCAGCATGAATTAGAATGTATTGGATGGATTCTCTCACCATGGCTCCCACCCCGTAGGCAGCAGCAGCTGGGCTTAAAGCGTGGTACGGATCTGTCGTGTAAACCCGACCGTAACTAGAAACACATAAAGAAAATAGAACTTCACTCGGATTCTGAGCCGCTATAGCTGTCAAATGTATGTTGTGTTGAATTTTTAATTCCTGTCAATACACCAGATGGGTTTAGCATTTTGAACCTCAGTACGGAAAGTGCCAGCACGTCTCACGAGCGTCTCTGCAGTGGTGAGCTGTGTGTTTACTGGTGTTTGTCCTCACCTGTCACTGTATGCGGCAGCTGCTGCGGTTGCTCCGGTTACGGCCGCGGGCTGAGTGTAGCGATAAGCGGCGGCGGCGGCGGCAGCGGCGGCAGCAGGATAACCTCCCTGGAGACATATGTACAACACAACTGAGAAGACTATGGGGTGCTAAAAAAAAACAAAAAAAAAAACGGCCGTCATTATTTCAAATGAAAATCAATTCTATCATAATTTAGACAATTGAGTAGAAAATAAAAATCCCAATTACAAAATACAGTGATTTAAAAATCTGAGTCGGCTTCTCAGGGCTCAAGCTCGCATTATGCGTTAGCATCAAGCTAGTGGAGCTTTGTTCAACGAAATTATACGGTTTGACTCAACGTTTGCCGCTAATTCTCATTTACGCGTTAGATTAACAGTAAACTTACACTAACAAACAGTTTGAAGCCAAGTCTAAAAGGCATATAATGCAAAAAGTGAACAGTTTGGATGTCGAGTATGAACAATAGCATTTCCATCTTTTGAAACATTTATCACGTGGATTCAGTGAAGAGGGCAAAGACAACAGAGGGGTAGACTTAGAAAAAGAATCACACACTCACAGACAAAACCACTTACACAATCCTATGGCGACAGCGAAAATCAAACATCGACCGACTGCGCGTGTGAGCAAAATTCCGATTTATGAAACGCACGAGAAATGCCCGTGTGACCTGATCAAAGCAGAAAAACAGAACACACGCAGCATCGAGGCTGGGTGTGCGGATGCGGGGAGGAGAAGATTGAGTTATTCATGAAGAAGCGAGGCCTTGTGGGTGAGTGCAAAAAAAAAAAAAAAAGTGAAGACTGTTAGCAGAAAACACAGCTTGTCTGCATGCAGCACACATGCTTGAATAACCATCAAGAAGAGACCATGTTCTCCATTCTAACTTGAGCCCTTCAGAGCGTCTCACCTTGCTGTGAACGGAACCTCAATTTCAGATTAAGGACACTGCGACTTGAAGTTTGTATTCAAACCATCTTTACTCTATGATTTCATTTTTTTTTTTTAAATTTTGTATTCAGGGAAAGAAAAAAAAAGTGATAGTCAATTCCTCAAAAACTAGTCAACCGGATGAGATCAGGCTCTCTACTGAAATTGGAAATCAAAACAATTTAGTGTTTTAGTAGAGACCCCGCAATCAAATAAAGTGCACATTTCAGTGAGTTAGTAAAAAAAAAAAAATATATAGATATTTTTTTAAAGTAGAACATCTACTAAAGGACAATATGTTCCAGACCAGCTCAAAAGATGACTGTAAGGTCAGAGTAGGGAGCAACAGGAAAGCAATGCACACTGTGGGTTTGGTGTTTAGTTGACCCTACCTGAGGCAATCTGGGACTAAGGACTGAGTCCTGAAACACTAGTCTATAGAGAAAACAGAAACAACCGTTGTCAACCTGGATACACACACACACATTCACCTGCAACGCCGCTTCATCCACTCACAGAGCACCTTGTAGTGGTATCCACAAACTCAAATTATTTCATCACATTCCAATTAGTCTGACTTGAGTGGGACTCAAATTTCACGAGGCAATTTTGAAAGAGTTTGTGAGTTGTGCTATGCTTAGCACTAGTTCCACTGTCCAGCGGGTAAGCCAGAAACTCTGTGTTGCGAATGACAGGACCAACATGCTGAATCACACCCAGAGTGGAAGAGCGGGAGGAAGCCGTGAAAGGAGGAAGGGGGAACAGAGCCTGTGCTGGTGGGCGGTGAGTTTACTTACGTATAAGTCCGCAGCGCCGTAAAAGCCATCTTGGTACACCACGCTAAGAGAGAGAGACAGAGAGGGAGGGGGAAGACCACCGAGAGGCAGAGAGGGAGGCATGTGGAGGAGAAAACGGAGGAGGCAGAGTGGGGCCAGGAGTGCAAAAACAAAATGGTGCACAGTCCCAAAAACCATAGTGGGTGAGAGGGAGAGAGAGAGAGAGACAGAGAATTATTTCACACCCATGCAGCATGCAAAAGTAATACAACTTCATTTGAATTACAAAAAAAACAAAAAAAACAATCAATAAACAACCTGAACAAGCTGTTTTATACACCACGGCAATAGGGGGCGGTAGTGCACCAACTGCAAGTGCCGCAGGAACTCATTTAAGATAGCTGAAAATTCATTTCTAATGTAAAATGGGTGTCACTTAAGTCAGTTAAGGTCAGGAAAATAATCTTCTAATGCTCACCGACAAAATTTGAGCATCGGCTGAATTATAGGAATGTGGATTGAAGCGTCATAAAAGCTGACATGAAATTTTCTGTTGCCAAACGGGGCTACGCAAGCTGAAAACTATTGACAGGTCAACAGTTCCCAGAATATTATTTGCGCTTCAGCGGCTTGAAGTGAAGCAATGTTGTTGTGCGCAGATGGCTAGCTTGTTCAGCCGCTTACAAATTGCCCTTCAATACTCCAAACAAAACATTCAACAATACAATGCATGGCAACTTATTGGACTTAATGCTTCATGACATAATTTATCAACTCGTAAATTAAATTTGTGGGGGAAAATTATATAGTAATTGCATTTTTTGAGAAAAAAAAAAAAGAATATTTCAGTATGTGTGGAGGATATTTCTACCTTGTAGCAGCACACAGACATGAAAATGTAAATTGTGCTTGGAATATTTGAGCACTCCCATGACTCCCAATATGCAACTATCACAGCACAGCAACATGCAGTGTGTCTACAACTCTGGGGACATCGTAAATGTGAATAATTAGGTGTGCAAGGAGTCTGCTTAAGCATAATTAGTGCTGGTGGCTCTGGTTGATGCTTGTGCAAATTCAATGATGGCCGCATCTGCATGAATCCCTAGATGGCCGTATCTGTGTTTATTCAAATCAACCTCCGGCGCCGCGGTCTAAATCATTGACGAGCTGCCGTCCAATTGACAATGTGATTTCTGAGCGGAGTGTTGTGAATCGTGTTTGAGCTTCTGTATGAGCACAGCTGTGTTAAACAAACACCTGCTCAAACAGAAAGTGGACATTTCAACTCAACGTGACATGGACAAGATGTTCATCGATGGATGTAACTGATGTTACTTTGATTTCCTTTTTTTTCTCCCCAATTTTATTTTATTATAAGAATGCGGGGGCAGCTACATATGAGTGTATTCTGGATTTCAGATTTTTTTCCAATATTTCTCAAATTCCCTTTGGAAGAGTTCCAGCTCATTTTTTGACATGAATGTTTATTTTTTGTGATAAATTCTATTTGTATTTTTTTTTCCCTTCAAAGCATTTTAATGGGCAACATTTACAGTATCAGCAAATTGTCATTCTATTTCTAAATTTCATTTTAGTCCTTTTCAAATCAGATGTCTGATGCTGTTATATTGCTTTTTTTCCCCCCATTTTAATATCACAGATTTCTTTACGAGGTGTATTAAGTCAAATAAGTCTCCCATTGAATGCACCGCCTGCGACTATACAAATCATGTGAAGTCCTCAACTCTGACATACTGCGGACAATGTAAGCGTTGTAACATGCTTACCCAGGGTATGCGGAGATAGCAGCCTGAGGCACAGCTGCCCGCACTGCACTGTAGACAGGCCGCCCCCGTCCGCGAAGGTGAGCGCCACGGAACGCAGCTGCCGCCGCAGCTGTCGTGGCCGCCGCGGCTGCCGCGGGGTACGGGAATCCTGGGACTAGACGGGGTCAAAGAAGGAAATTTAAAGGTAATGTACAGGGATGTGGCATATATTGAACAGAGAGCAATAAAATAGACATATGGAAGCCCACGGTGAAGAAAAGCAATTGAGCA
This sequence comes from Syngnathus leptorhynchus, assembly GCF_054491065.1. Lineage (NCBI taxonomy): Eukaryota > Metazoa > Chordata > Actinopteri > Syngnathiformes > Syngnathidae > Syngnathus > Syngnathus leptorhynchus. The sequence continues at coordinate 7,351,774 of NC_141210.1, read as the reverse complement.
AAGCGAAGGGAAGTGTTGTACTATAGCCTGCAGGGTTTCATTTTAATAAGTAGCAGTAGGGACAAGTGCTAAGCAAGCAGTGCATTAATACAGAGTGGTAACGACGAGAAGAAATGTGAATAAGGGAATCCAGATGGAAGTGTGTCCACCTACCGGCATAAATCTCTGGTCCGTACACAGCCCCGACCATCGGGCTCAATTTCCACCCTGCTGAGAGTCATAGAAAAGTAGTGTTGGGGAACAAATGAGGTGTTGCGGTTTATGAAGAGCATCGGATTTGTTTGTTTGGATTATCAGGTGAGCACAGAGCCTCGTCGTTAGTAGGTCAGTGCGATTGTTACCGTAGGGTAGCGTGCTCAGAGCCTCTCCATTAGGGTAGGGGCTGACCATTTTCTTGTTAGTCATCACCCGGGCAGTGGCGTTATTCACCTGGCAATGGAAGGACACACAGTCAAAGACACAGAGACAATAAAATGGACAGAGGACACTCAAGTAGACTTTTAATGACTTCATGATAAGGCCGATGCTGTTTGGAGAATGCGATTGTGTGTGTGTATGCTAATCGACGTGGACCCGTGTAGCGGATGCTATAACTGTTAGCTCCTCGATGGCGATTGTGTATACAAGTGGGTGGGAACGGTTGTGGTTATTTCGAGTCATCATGCAATTCAGAGCAAGCTGAATCTGATTCACGGCGAGATTCGAGGGCTGCCACAAGCTAAATTAGTTATATTGCTGCAGCGGCTAACATAAAGAGGAGCGCATTTTGGGCATGCACAATCAGATATTTCAGTCTAATCCAAGATGGCTGATTATCACTCCTCGTCTCGGAGCTTCAAAAGGATTGCCCTGCGGTTCCGGAATTTATCCTCATCTGCCTTTGATGAGCTTTAAGGAAAAGAGAATTCAGCCCTCTGCCCAAGCTCCCAAATCTGTCTGTGCCGCAATGCCGGGATTTATGACCTATAAGCACCAAGAGGGGAGAGGCTGACAAAGAAGGAGCGAGACTGAGGAATGAGCATATTTGTGCGCTCCCATTAATGGCAAGGATTGCCATCCATACTCTCTCTCTAACTGAGTCATGTTCTTCATCTGCTCAGTTTCATTCACATGGAAATGAGCTTTGCATCCTTTTCCCCTCATTGCGAAAGACAAGGTCAGTGGCAAATGATCCAATTAGCTTCACTTGCTAACGCAAGTGCTGTAGGCGGCTGAGCGACATCAATACATTAACATGGAAGGTTTTGCATCAAAGCAAACATTGTTGTAAGATGTTTTAACGATGCCTAATTGATGTCATCTTCCATTGTGTAGCTGTATTTGCGTCATGTGAAATCAATGGAATCAATGGCAACCTGATAGGAAGACATGCAAATCAACAGAGACGCGATTGGAAGGTAAATCTGAAAATGTTAAAAGGTTAATAAAAACACTCAAGACTTTTGTCCTGCCCTTTACGCCCACCCAGTCCATTCTGACCAAAAGACAAAATAAAATTACATTTCCATATGAAACCAAATTCGTGGGGTTTACACACCTCAAAACAAATACAAACAATACATGGGAGAGTAAAAGGGGGTGCAAAAACATTTGTTCTACAAAATCAATAATCATATAACACAGAAATTACAGGCAGCCAAATATGGGCGCATCACATGACCAAGAGTGAGTTAAGAAACTTAAAAAAAAAAAAAAAAAAAAAAAAGAGAAATAAAAACAAAATCAGCCAATCAGCAAGCGTCGGATGCAGCATAGAGACCAATCAAAACAATCGCAGCACTCCGACGTCAAACACATGAGACAAAAATGGTGTGTCGAAGGGGAAAGGATGCAGGTGAGAAGTACAGAGAAAGAGCCAGTCCATAAACAAACAAAGACAAAATAACAAACAAGGGGGTAATATTGACATGAATAACACAAAAAACATCTAAATACAAAAAAATAAATAAATATAGATATATAAGTATATGAAGGTGCATCATTCAATTAGATCTGGTGACCATTCTACTCGAGATCTCATGTGGGTGGGTTGAGAAACAGAGCACCAAAGGATGGATGGAACCGAGAGTGAGAGAAGATAGAACGAGAGAGACAGAATTAGAAGAGAGAAAGAAAGAGAGAGAGAGAGAGCAATTCTCATTCCCAAAAAGGAGAGAAATAAAATGGACATGAGACACTGTGCCAGGCAGAGAACTGTGTGTCACAAACTAAGACCAGTACACTATGACTATCACTACAAACTACTGATACACAGACAATCCACTACAAGAAGACCAAACCAAAAGAAGGAAACAAAACGGCAGCAAAATCCCCCAAAACAGCAAAAGTAAACCCAGCATCGGTTTCAGAGGCGCATATGGTTTACAACACTGCCTGATTAGCGAGCTGGAGGACCATGGCTTCTTTTCTAATGTGATTTTGAAAAGAAAACACAAACAAATATTTTGGGCTTGTCCTGGTGGGTCTTGGTGTTAGTCAACTACAAATTAAGCAGATAAACCACGATTTGTCCACATTATGGCCTGACATTTTGTATTTGGTTAAAAAAAAAAGGCAAAAATACGATTGGGGTTTTGTTGGAAAGGCAATTTTATCTCCAAGGGATTTAACTCATTTACTGCCATACCAACGTTTTCTAGGAATCTGGGAACCAACGATTGTGCCAATGTCAACATTTTGAAATGTGTTAAATTTACAAGAATATAAAATGCTGGCAGGTCATTAACATGAAGAAATTAGCGATCAGCATTCACTGGAAAAAAAATAGTTGAAAACAGTGATTTTTTTTTTTTTTATCAACAGGATGACTACTTCATATACTGATGGATAAGCAGAAAGACTGTGGAAAGCCGTGTCATTGCATAGAGGCGGGTGATTACATTCGATCATTCCCAGTGAGGTGTTAATGGTGCGGGGGGGATGGGTGCAGAAAGTATTACGGTTACACAATCCAGACTGTCGCATACAGTGTTTCTGTGTGTGTGCCATGTCGGGACTGTAAATTGAGATGTACAACAGCTGTTCGGCTTGATAAACAAAATGTGCGGGCGTAAATTTCAACTCATGATGGAATAACAGTATCTGTACATATTGAGAAGAAGGTCCATTTTAGGGGTGAGGTGGAAAAAGGGGGGGATCAGTTCAGTGATGAACGTTTGCACACAACTTACCATTGCAGCAGAAACAGCGAGCGGTTACCGTGGAGACTGACAACAACACACAGAAGTCATCAGGGAAACAGAAAAAAATATATATATAATAAATAAAGGAACAAATAATCCAGGCAACAAAAGAAAGCTAGATGTCATCCCCTCACCATCCATGTCAACTGAAAAACCTGATAGCAGCAGTGTTACAGCTCAGAAGAGAATGAGAGAAAAAGAAAGACAGAAGAGGGAAAGGGAATGGGAGCCCTCAATGCTTAACGGAGATCTGCGCATTATTATGACAATCAGGCCTGGGAATGGGATGTGTTTAAAAAAAAATAAAAATTGTAAATGCAGTGTGGGCCCTATCTCGCTTTTAATCCAAACGCTGGTGATGTGGGTAAAGTAGGAATTTTTTTAGCAGTCAGTCATCAAAAAAAAAAAAATATATATATATAAAGAATTTATAGTCAAAAGAGAAATAAAATGACAATTCATTTGTAACAAAAGAGGGCAATTAGTTGCGACGAAAAGTGAAATGAAGAAAAGACAAAGTGACTGGCAATGAAAGAGTTTAGGAAGGCAAGGATTACATGTGACAGCGAGAAGGACAAGGATGGAAAGGCCAAAGTGCAAATTTGCTTTCTACAAACAAATACACATGGTAAACTTTGTCATTCTAATTTGTGTCATCCAGTATTTTGAGATCAAAATGAAGCTGGTCCAATCCACATCTTAATTATTTTGATTTCTGATCTGCCACAAGAATTGCTTATGGTCAACGTGAGTCCAAATGAACAGTGTGTGGCACCATGAAGAAGTGGGAGGCTGAGAAGGTTTCTCTCCACACATACTCATGCAGTGATGATCAAATCTGTCAGATGAGCCCCCGGTTGGATGAAATTATGCATGCAGAACGGCACCATTTGCCACATTGCTTGTGTTCAAATGCCCGATTCAAACTCTGCGCTACGGAGGAGCTGACTCTTCCTGTTAAGACTCCATCTCACAGAAGAAGGAGCAAAACTCAAAGCACCTGACGGGGGAAGGGGGCACTTCTGTGGATACGTTTAAGGTCTAAAACAAAGAAACTTCTTCGAAGCGCAGAGTTTTAGTCCAGGAAAAAAAAACAAAAAAAGTACAACAGAACTTACATAGCAACAATTTTCTCACCTATCAAAATTAGGCCGCATACATGCTTGGTTAGATTCACAGTGGCATGTACCAAAGACATGTCAGCAGTTAAGCTTTACTGACCAATTTTTTTTTTTTTTTTTTTAAATATAAATAAACATTCCAAATAAGAATGTAGTTATTCAGTCCATCTGCAAAGAAAAGACAATTGGACCTATACCCAGGTGCAACATTCCATGCCAACAAAACACAACCCCATCACCAAAACTAAGACGTATCACAAACACCTTGAGAATTAACATGCAAGGGAAGAATCTGCACACCCTGATCAAATCTGTTACACTACGTCCACGTATATTTCCACAGGAAAGTACTAGTCATGCACAAATAGGCTACATGGACTTAACTCATGCCGGTGGAACATCGTAAGCCTCCTTGACACACACACTCAACATTTCAATCAAAGCAAAAGTATCTCAGAGTTTGTGAATGACAAAATTTTCTTGTGTCGCCAACTGTAAACAAATAGTTCCCCAAACTCTGAAGTGACCAATGAAAGGAAATGTTTACAAGAGCATCACCTGCAACATAGGAGAACTTCCAGACATCACTGCCGTAAATAGAAGTGCCTGGCCTTGTTTTCTCCAAAGAAGGAAGGATGTGTAACCCAAACCCCGAGATGTGCCCTGTGCCAGCCCTTTTTGTTTCTTCAAGCCCATGCACCATAAACCGACACTATACCCGACTACTGCTTCATCGCAGCCCGACGTGATGACTACAAAGTAGTAACAAAAAGTACAACAAAACAATGCATGCCACAAAGTTCTCTCAGCGGCAGAATTGCTTTCATGCAATTTGGGTTGAGGCACACTCAGCTTAAAGCAATGCAAGGGACAAGACAGGCTGCCACTTCCGAGTAACTCCATCCATATCCATTCAGCTTGCTTATTGACTCAAAGTGGAGCTGACAGAGGATGTTGTACCAGTGGATGCAGGCCGCTATCGTGTAGTTGCAAATGCAACGGAAGAATAGAATACAGGACTGAAAGGGGGGAGGGGGGGCCCAGCCTCCGTCCGTCATGCGGGTCCTGTCGACACTCACACACACTCACGCACGCATACACACACAAATGGGAGTCAGCACAGTTAGCCCATGCAGAGCTCTTGTCCTGCAGTGACCTGGGTCAAGAGATCCAAAACAGATAACAGATACAAAAATCAGAATGCAAAACCACTTAAAAAAAAACAAAAAAAAAACACCTGTAATATTAGGACGTACATCAAGTGAACATGCGCCAGTGCTGCTGTGATTCCCATCATGCTGCTGTTGCACGAGGTGCCACAATCACCACAATATCAGGAGAGGGGAACACGGGATTTATTGTACACCGGGGGGGAAGAAATCAGGAGATAGCAATCTGCCATGCATTACAATTCCACTGCATTCCTCTCGTGCCCTCGGGTGCCAACCACAGACACGTCATTCCAATTGGTGGTGAAAAGTTGTTGTATCAATGTGGCTACAAGTTGCACATCAAAAAGCAGAGGAAACGACAGCTTCAAGAGGGGGAAAAAAAAAAATGCTGCAGAGGAAAAGTACCCCAGCATGCCTTAAATGTGTTCTTGCACCCCCAATCAGTCTCACCACAAAATAAAAGAACAACAAAATATATCTATATTTATTACAGCGGACCAGACAGTGGGATATGAATGCGCTGCATCAGAGAGTTATCAATGCTAGCAATGCTAATGCTAGCTAGCAATCAGGGCTTCTATAGAAGTTAGAGTGGCAATAGAGACAGGGCAAAACAGTGCAGTGGACACAGATGGCAAAATTACCTCAATCTTACGACCTTCCACCAATGTGCCGTGGAGCTTTTCGCGGGCTTTCTCGGCATCAGCGCTGGTCTCAAATGTCACAAAGCCAAAGCCCTGCGGTACAAAGCACGGGTCAACAAAGTAGGCAGAGTCTGATTTGTCATGGGGGGGAGGGGGGGGGGGGGCAGATATTTTTCCACATGCATTCATATTCAAAAGATCATTAGTTCCAATTTTCCCATATTATATCTTTTTGTATTAATAAACATGTACATTTGCTTACCTTTGAGCCCCTCTCATTGAAAATGATTTCTACGTCCAGAATCTTCCCATATTGCTGCAAAAATAAGAAAATAATTACCAAAAAGAAAAAGATGAACTCAAAAAAATATTTTTCTTGGACGTGACTACATTTAGAAGGTTCTGACTTTGCGCTAGAGGTCCCTATTGTACATAGGGCACATTGCTGACATTTTGTTTTTGGTTCACCTTTCTCCACCACTCAGTTTAACACACAGACACGTATTTATTGCCCAATAAAGCATCACGAGAACAACCACGAACGTTCCGTCCCGTCCGTCCCACTGCCTTGCCAAAGAATTACTAATACGTCTTAAATGTTCTACTGAAACTTTTGTAGGCCATGTAAGGCTACATAGTGGCCTCACTCTTACCCCAAACATCTGCCTAAGGTCCGGGTCACGGAAACGGAATGGGATGTTTGAAACGTGGAGACGTTTGGGGGTTCCTTTGGCTTCCGGTGAGTCTCCTCCAGAGCCCCCTGCTGCTGTCCCCCCAGTCCCACACTGTATAGTCGTCTCTCCTTGGGAGGTCTCCTCGGTCTTATTCTGCGATGGAAGACGGAAGGTAAGAAGGATTGGGGAACGTAGGTGCAGTCATAAATGATGGCTAAGTCGCATTAGTTAAAGTAGCATGAAAGCTAAATGAGCACACCCAAAAAAAAAAATGTTCCTCGTGCTTTATCGATTGATTGTTTACACACCAACCATCACCATTTAGCAAACTAGTAGTTTACAAATCCAATTCACATCAAACTGCTTATTTTGCCATATCAGTTAGGAAAACATGTAATTAGTTAGGCTTGTGTTATTTGGAGTGGAGTATTTCAAAGTTTCAGTCCACAAGGGCTGACAAATCTAAAGTTAGGGCTGACAAGTGACCCGAACTTCCAGCAAAGCACACAATGCTTACATTGTCGTCGATGGTGGTACTGGTGGTGTCCTCATGAGCACCAGCGCCTACCTCAGCTGTTCCTTGACCCCCTGCACCAAACATGGGCCCGGGGCCAAATTCGGTCCCAGCTATGCCATTCTGGGGAGGTGGCGGAGGAGGGAACGCTGTAAAGGCGGGTGCCACCAAACCATCCTGTGCTCCTGTTGAATCCTGAGGCCCCTAAAGGAAAACAGATTGATGCTAAATGTCTTTCTTCTTCCATGAATACATTCCAATCTATTTCTGCAGCCATGAAATAGTTAAAGCACACATGAATTATTAAGCGTTTGAAAATCCAATGCGCATTTTGAAATGCAGAGATGGTTGGACAAGGAAAAAAAAAAAAAACCCAGACAATTTATTCATGACACATTGAAAGGCATCTTGTTGAAGGTGTTAAATACTAGACTACAGTAGTCAATAAATACTAATGGATGCGTGTGTCTCGTCTAAGATATGTTTTGGTATTGCATACAGCGAGAGGGAACGATAAAAGTCAAGGTTCCAAATAAGCAGATCGGCATTTTGCGAGCTCGGCTGTTTTACCTGCGACACCATATGTTTTTCCATACACAGAGCCGATGGAGGGGAGGGGGGGGGGGGGGGCTTTCAAGCGCGGGTTTAACGACTTGTGTGCTGGGCTGCGGTGGAGTACACAGCAGCCAAAGTCACCCGAATGCGGCAGCCATCGACGCCAACTCGTCAATCAAACAATTCCCATATGGCTCCTGTGACTGTGAGCAAAATTGCACGGCAGATGCTGGAAATATTTTTTAAACTCGCATTCATGTCTTTTGCAGCGGTTGGAGACTGACCGACCCCCCCCCACACCATCACTTTCAAGTCATTCAAAAAACTCCTGCACTGTAATGTCCATCAAGTAAAGGTTACTGCCTATCTCCTTATAAGGTCCATTTAGTGAGGAAGCCTTTCTCACTGTGGGCCAATCACACGATGTTCCTTGGGGTAGCTCACCCTCTCACATTCAGAAATGAGGAGAACTAAATGTAAACATTTTAAAATAAGACATATATGAACTGTCAACATTCTGACAATAACATTTCGGTAGCTAGGATGTTAAACTTACAATAGGATTTTTTTCCCCCCGACAAAAAAGTAGTTCTGGAGTAAGATATGAACGGATTTGTGAGTGCAGTAAATTTAGCAAAATGTAATTCATCAAATGATACAATATCTAATAATGGCAAACTGCTGTCGGGGATTACGATGCGTTGAAAACGTTATCAATCAATCGGTTTTATTGAAACAGGGAAGGCTGACTGTCAACAAAAGTGTTTATCTTATCGTAGCTTGTTCATCTGCTCCTGCTGCCTTTTTTTTTTTTTGCTCACAGGCACCAAATCAGAGAATATAGGACAAAGCATAAGACAAGGAAGAAAACGTGGATGCATGTCACACCAACCTTGGCACTTCATGTCAGCATCAATCTAAGCACATAGAGTAAAAGTTCAAACTGCACAGACGTCTTTGTTGACCATATTGGCTTCCTGAACAAGAACGTGAGCACATGACAACACATAACAGAGCTCATATTGTACTTAATCATACCACTGGTGAATGCTTGTCAACACAAGTCGTGACAGCAACTCCAGCTACCTCATTTCACCCGACACAGGAGCCTGTTAAGAACCCCAAAGAGAAGAAATGCTCGAACTGAACCGTGAAATAAATATAATCCCCGGGGCTTCTGTCCGCTATGGAGCGCACCCACACAGACGTTTATAGCAGTGAGGCGTGCAACTGCAATCAACTGTAGAAACATTCAATGCAACATTGTTGCTAATAAAAATAGCCGTGCTCATCTGTAAACAACTGAGAACAGATATGCAACTTTTAGCAAATGCTAAGTTCCAACATCTGTCCCTAGAAGCAGTGACAAAACAATCGTGAGAGCAGGTGCAGCATCGAATGTGACTTCATACATCTTCGCGAACACTTCCATGGATACACAAAACTCATGTCGGCTTTTTATTGTTGTTCTTACCAGCAACGCGGTCGGGTAGTAGAGCCCCATCATCGTCTGACCTGGCACAACAACTCTTGCCCAGCTCTCCACTTTGACGGTCTCCTCCCCGACCTCCCCTCCACTCCCCTGCCTGGGCTCCAGGACCATGAGTTGAAAACTGCTTCGATCCACGCTCGCCTTCACATTCAAATTGTCCGCTCCTCCTTCCCTTGGCTTTGTGGCTTCTTCCAAATGCGAGCTTCGACTGTCTGTCACCGTCTTTCCTCTTGGTCTCACCAGCCGGCTCGGCTGCTCTAATCCCTTCAGGCCTTGGCGTATCTCCCCCGCCTGACAGCCAGAGACTCTCCCCTCCTTCTTTTTCCTCTCTTCCCTCTTTAAAGTGTCTGTCTATCATTCACTTGCTCATGTTACACGTTCCCGCCTCTCTTTTAAACCTAACCTCTTTCTCGGGCTGAGTCTCTCCCGGCGATCAGAGCATCGGCGTAGCCGGCTAAATCCTCCCCGGGTCGGAATCAGAGCGGAGTCTTCTCGATCGGGAGGCAAGAAAAGGCTTTCTTCGATTCACACTGGCGGTGTGAGAGTACAGAAGGCAACCCCCACTGCATTGCAGCTTTTTTAGATGATTTATTTATTGCGTGGCAGCTCCCAAAAGCAGTGCTAGCTAGCTATGAGGCAAGACTGAAAAGATCTAGCTTAAGTTTACCATCCTCTGCAGCGGCTGCGTGCAAAACACACAAGGGGTTCTTGCAAAAAAATCAAGGGGAAACCCCAAACTGACTTGATTCTTTCGCATGGTTATTTTCGATGCTGCTCCACGTGTCCCAACATCGTATAGTTGCAGAGATGAGAGAGCAGTTTTCCGCACCACACTTCCATATGCAAGAGAGGGAGCACTGCGGAAAGAAGCCTTGATGCCAAGCTTTCAGACATCTGCTGAGTCTGGCTGGAACTGAGTCCAGAGGGATGGAGAAAGGGCGGGGTCAGAGTCGGAGCTGGTGGGGGGAAAAGGAGCATGGGGGGGGGTTGTCCAGCCTGGGGGGGCAAGGACAATGGGGGCAGTGGATGCCAGTGACAGATAACAAGATGAAGAGATAAATGGATAAAAGGCTGAGTGAAAAGAAAGAGCAAGGGATGACAGGATTAAGGCTGTAAGTGAGGAGGATGAGAGGATGAATGAGGACTGATCTGAAGATTAGGCACACTGAGTGAATTTTGCGATAAACACGCTCAAACACATGCACATTATGCACGCGTCATCGAACGAATGTGCTGACTCACACAAAGGCCACAAACGTCAATTTCACTTAATTTGTCATGAAAAATATAAATAAATAAATAAATAAAAATAATTAACTTACAAATTTTTTAAAAAGTTATAGTAACGGACATTTGTTTTTGCTTGGTGGTGTGCTGGGACATTTTTTTTTTATGTTAACATTCAGAATAAATAAACACTAAACAAGCTAATCCAGCTAGGCCGGCTTTGTTTTACTACATTTGCATTGTAACCAGGAGTTTGTGTACACAAGTGAGCAGAAATTACTTTGATGATTTGTAACCTATACTTGCTTTTTATCATTCCCACAATCGACCTGCTAGAAGGCAAACAAAAATTGGAAAGAATACTCGCTAAAAGAGAAATGTAGAACAAGATCTAAAATACATAAAGCTGACTTTGAACTTGACGGATAAATTCTTGCAGGCGTGCCCTGGTTAAGCTCCTGCCATGAAAAGCTAAGAGAGCTCTATTCCCAAGAAAGGAGATGCCAAGCGCAGAGAAGGATGAGGATGAAAAAAATAAGCATATATGGGAGGAGGACATTTCCCATGTTGGGGAGGGGTGGGGAGTGACTCACAGACCAACACTTCCCTCCTGTGGCATCGCTAGAAAGCTACATCCCAAACACAATTGCAGAAGATGTGGGACACACAAGTGTTTTGTCATTAGCGCACCAAAATAGAAGTTGCAAGTGCATACACACAGATTGGTCCTCTGCTCAGAAGCAGATAAGAAAAATTTCACTCGCTCTTCCACAACGCTGCACATAAGGCACGCGGTATAGTGAGCAATATTCACAAAGGGGTGGGGGGCTTCAATTGGAGAAGAAGAAAAAAAAAAAACACACGATGAAAGAGCATCGCATGTGAAGGATGTCGAGCGTACTCTAAAGCAGATGACGGCAGCATTGCGATCTGCTTGTCTGAGTGTCGGGGCCTTTGAAAGAGGAGCTCAATCGCAGGCAGGTTCTTTCATCCTGTCCTCCGAGAAGCTTCGTTTATGACTTAACCAACGGATGACGAAAGTAGGAAATTAAAGAGAGGCCTGGCAGAGTTACACGGAAAAGTCCCGCTGCAAAACTAAATGGATGAACTTGAAAAAGTATTCAAGAACATTTGATTTCTTCGATCCCTTGGATAAAAAGTGCTCTATGGTATGTCGAATTAGAAGTATGATGATAGAACTTTATTTTTCCCATAGCGGGTATATACTGGTCTTGCCAAAAAGCTCTCACTCATCTCTTACCTGATTGTGAGGAGTGTATCCATGGAAACCAGGATTTAAAGGCTCATTGTTCTGAAAGAGACAGAAGGAGGGGAAAGAGTGCAAATGGTATTTAAGCGGCTGGATTATGATAAACATAGTTTACATTACAACTATTCTCTACAAAAGAAGATTTTTTTTTTCTTTTCGGATGAATGCTAATCTGTTCATAAGTGCAACCCCCCCCCATTAATAATAAAGGAAACAATATTCAGACGTGATTTCTGTCAATCATGAGAAAAGCACTTCAAATCAAACGGAAGCAATTTTTTATATTCCCCCAATCAATGAAGCGCTACTCTCTAAGCAGCTAACAGTCAGCACATGCCCCAGAAAGCAGTGCTTTTTGTTCACTAATTAATTTTAATTAGATTATTCTAGTCCGCCGTCCCCTCTTTTCTCTCTGACTCTCATCTCGATGTTATTTTGTCCTGGTTAGAGGAACTATTGTGAGGAGGTGAGGAGGAGGCAAAAGGGGGAAACAAAAGAAGGGGGCAGGAGAGCAAGCCTGGAACAATGGCTGAAAGTTAACCAAACGCTGATATTTTGACAGCAGACAGGGAGAAGACACGAGCGCAGTACTGCCTGCTGGCGTGCCTCGCAGAGAAAACATGACCTCCTACTGAGACTCATGCCACGACTTTCCTATGAGGAACAAGAGATGAATGGGGGATGGTGCACTTGGTGATCTTTCAATAATTTAAAAAAATAAAACAATTAAAAAAAAAGAAGTATGCAAGGTTCAAAGCTACAGACGACATTCATGCAAAAAAATAAATAAATCAAATGCAAGTATCTGAGTACATTTGAGCTAAAAAAAAAAAAAACGACCAGCGAGAATGCTGATGGAGGCAGGAAAGTTAATGCAGTTCAACCGCGACTTGAAAGTATGCACGCTAAGACCAAAAACAAACGTGATGAGATACAGATGAGGTGCAGATTGAGTCAGAGGTTAGCTAAGTTCTTTGCGGAGAGACCACGTTGGAGGTAAGACAACATTAGCTCACACACATACAGTGGATAGAGAAAGTTTGCACACCCCTGTTCAAATGCCAGATTTTTTTGACAAACCTTTAAGAGGGTGCACATGGGACATGATGTCAGTTGTTTATTTTTTTTTACTTCTTTGCTCAGAAAGATTTTTTTTGTTTTGTTTTTTGACACGTCTACTGACTGTGGGACAGGGAAGGGGCCTTCTCAAAACTATTGCCATAATATATTGGTTAGATGAAGAATTTTGATTCAATGGAACTAAAGGTGCACACCTCAAGCGTGTCCCAGTGTAGGTAGCGACCCCCCCCCCAAAAAAAATGGGGGAAAAAGATGATGTATTTTCACCCCGTCCTCTCTCGTTCATACAAAACAGTCTTTTCTTTGTTTCTCTCTCTCTCGCTCTCTTTCCCCACTTCCTGTTTCATCTGGAACCAATTTCCCCGCCTCACGCCTTGTCCCCAGGGGGAACACTCTCCTTGGTGCGTCACATTTAGAGGGGAATGAGCCGGCTCATATTGGACAATGCGGTGACTTTGTAAAAACAGCTGGTGGCTAAAGACAGGCATTTTGCATGCTGCTAACATGACCAGGTCTGGCCGACCTACGCGCTAATATTTCTATATATATTTATTAAGATTGTTACATTACACCACAGATAGGATTCATATTTCAATTTCTGGCCCTTGGTTCAATACATAATTAGTTTTGACATATTTAGTGAGTACATTTAATGGCAGAATCTGAATTTATATCTATTTATAATATTAATATTACGTAATATGATGTAGTGTAGAAGTTCCTACGTTTCAACAAATAGTGAAATGAGTTCCATCCCCAAATTCTACTGCTAAGGGTGTATGCAACAAAAACCTGATGTAAAACCGCATTACCAATTAAATGTGAACCTAAATTATAGTCGACCATGAAATTACAGACGTTGGTTTCTGCAGCGGGTAGAGCAGAGTGGAAAAGAAGAAACGGGAGGGAACACAAAAAGGGTGGGAGGAGGGTAAGAGCAACATCTGGAATCAATCTGGTGAGAAAGAAAGAAAGGAGGGAGGGAGTCAGCAGATGAAAAACGAATAAGGGGGTGAAAATAAGGAGAGAGAATCAGAGGAGGAGGAATGCGGGGACAAAGTCGAGAAAAAGAAGGGAGAACTCCAAAGCAATGAGCCTGGCGAAATGGAGACAATGAGTCATGGGAGAAGAATGCTGTTCAGATTGATATATATTTTTTTAGGGGGATGGGAAAGGCTGAATTTGATATCTGACTCCACAAACATATATAATATGTGCATGCTGTTTGCCATATGGTAGCGCTTAAGAACATTATGGCTCTTATTGGATCAATTCATGCATTTTCCATTAAAAAAAAGGAGGGATAGGACTGAGAACTAGACTGGACAGTTTCCACTTAGTCAGTTTCAAAATGTAGTTTGTGCAAGAGGCGGGACTCTGGAAGATTGACATTCAGAGCTTTAGGCTGGATCAACAACACACGCTCCGAGGGCAAAGCTAAAGGCCATCGCTCTTGTTTATTTTCTCTCTCGCTGGCCAACGTGTACGCTATTTTAGGGAGAAGGAAAGAAGTTAAGGAGTAGGTGGAGGGGGGGGGGGGGGGGAGAAAAAAAGAGCAGCAGTGGTGGCGGAAGGTAAAATGACATGAGGTCAGCAGATGGTGATGGGGGTGATGGGTTGTGGTAACAGACTGAGGAGGGGGTGCGGGGGAAATTAAACGGGAGTGTGGTTACAGGCATTCTATAAAGCTGCTTTATGAAATCCACTGGAAAAAAAAATACGTCTCACCAGTTAAAAGTCAAAAGAAGAAAATCAAGATAGGTTCAAAGTTCGACGACAGGTGATAGGCCGTGGAGTCTAAGAGACACTCTCAAAAGCCAAGACAGCACTTCCGACATATGGCAGCCATGAAGAGAAAACATTTGAAATAACGGTGGTTAAAAAAAAAAGAAAAAGTGGACTTGGAAAGAAAAACATCTAAAAGAATTATTTTCAATTCCAGCTTCCACTGGTCTGTATGACTGTAACTATTTTCCATGACATTCTTATTTTAAAAACCAGCTATTTAAATGACTTGCACTGACATTTGCTCACAACTCATTTCTACCATTTTGGTTTTATCCCTGCTCGATCAAAAATAGACCAAAAGCAATAGGAAACTGAAGGGGGGAAAAAAAAAAAAAAAAAAACTGACTCAAGTTGTATTCATGACACTGGAGTAGTCCATTACTGATGACCTCGTGTGAGCAAAACATTGACATTTTGCTGTGTGGGTGGAGATGGGATCACATTTGACAGTTTGGGGGCAGCCGTGGGGAGGAGGCAGCGGCGGCGTACGAGTGAGTGCGGAGGGAGCGTTTGTGTGAGGTGGACTTGCCATAAAGCCAGAGTTAACATGTGAGTGTCATGTTAAAAATAGTGTGTTAAAAGGAACAAATGGGAAAGTGACATATCTAGTTTTTTTTTTTTTTTTTTTTTTAGGAAATGTGCCCTTGCCTGTCGGTGACAGTTGACCGAATGTACAGACGCTGTTGTTTTCATCTTATCGCTGGTGCCGGTTCAAAAGTCAGGTGTGACGCTGCCTAAGTTACAGCTCAAAGTTTACCAGTAATCTTTAAACAACGGGAGAGAACCAGAAGGCAATGAGGGCGGCACATGTATATATGCAAACTGCTTGAAGTAATTAAGCAAGATTTTATTCTCATTATATTGGGCCGTATGAGTCATTAGGGGAACGTTAACGAAGAACAAAAATAATCTAAGCCTTTCGGTGACATACCTGAAATGTAATTTTGTTATGCTGCTAATAAAGCCCTGTCATCAGTACTTTTTTTTTTTTTTTTAATATAATCTGATGTCGGAGGCACACCGTAATCCTCAGTGAAAACTAGGACGAGACAATTATGGTAAAAATACTATTATGTGATTTTTTTTTATGTTGAAATCACGATTAATAAATTCAAAATGTTGTATTTATTCAGCCGCCAGAACCCAAAAATATCTTTGGGCCGAACGATATTAGAAAAACATGATACGATGATTGAATATAGTAATATCGATATTATTGTGACATTAAGCATTTACCTAAAGAAATAACATTTTTATTAGCCAATGAAAGAATTTTTTTTTTCCATGGGACAAAGTAAACAAGCTCAATATATTTTCAGCCAAATGTGTAGATACCAGCATCATATTAATGGGTACAAAAACCAGCTTTTGAAGTGTGATTTTATATACTACACAAGCGTGCACGTATACATCATGACAAAATACGACAATCTACCCATGCATATCAAGCACCCACTCTGCTTTGGCTACCTACGCCCGTTAAAGCGATCATCAGTCTGCTCAATGCCCTCCCCTAAATGAGCTTTGATCTTGTTAGTATGACACAAAGCCTCTTTACCGCCAACGATAGGCCAAATCGGCTCTCCGAGTTAGAACTGTAAAGCCAGTGGACTGTAGCATCTCCTTGACGGGAGGCGCAAGAAGGATACAGAAGATGGCTCTCCCGAGAAGAACATCATCATAAAAAAATAGATCAAATAAAAACAATTCCGGTGACTGCACGCACTGCAGGAGGGTTACCGGATAATCACAAAGAGTAAAGGGACATGGGGGAGGGGGGTGGTAGTTTGCCTGTGAACCAAGAGTCAATTAGCAATCTGGAAATATGCCTGGGGGGGGTGCGGATGGGGGGTTATCAGAGGACAGCTAAAGGGGAGTAGGAGATGCAAAAGGGGCTATATGGAGGGAGGCGTTTGCATGAGTCAGAGCAGCGGGGGGGAGGAGAGCGAATCAACAAAAGGCAGAAGAAGCAGCCCTGCAGCACTCTCATTTATTATGACAGTGTTGATTAGCGGCCAGGGAAGGTCAGTGTTTCTTGTACCCTCACATCCTCCGTGGTAAGACTATCGGAATGAGTGGCTGCATGGAGGAGCATTCTCTCCACTTATCCTGAGCACACACCCTGTTTCGGCGGTGACCTTTTCGCGCTCGGTATTGTGCCGTGCTATTGTGTAGCGAATAGGCTGAAATACAGCAGTCAGTCGCTCCGATTGTGGACCAGACAGTTATTAGGACCACCGTCAATGAACAGCAAGAACACTGATGGGTTCAAATATGATTGTAAATTCGACATTTTCATCAGGTTTAGCTAGCTGTGTGTGAAAATAAAGCGATATTTTCACTGCGAGTTTTACGCCTATTTGTGTTTTATTTGCATTGTGTTATTTGTTGCATTACCTTATAATATTCACACTGAACAAAGAACAATTGATAATTTAATTACAAGGAAAAAAAACATGTATTTATACATGATTAATTATTGTGTAAAAAAAATCACCTGCTTTATTTAGTCAATTTAAGTAGATTTTTAATTGAATGATTCCATATATGATTTTTAGTTTGAATCATTTGCACCTAATTCATGTGAGCCCCTCCCAGTAAATCACGTACAGTAAATGGTAAGTCACTAGCATGGAAGTACTTTTTAAATTCAGCTGACACGCTGTCGATACCAATTCATCAGAGCGTCTCAGCAATCCATCACTTCCATTTCCTTCTTCATCATGATCACGGGCGTAGGTAAACAATAGAGCTCATCTCCTTTCTTTGTGGAGTTTTTTATTTCCCCATATATCCTTCTCGACAGCGTCGGTGCAGCTTTTCTTTCTCCCCAACCAAATATCATCTTTCTTTGTCCTCGACTCTGGCCCTGCCGACCCCTACACACGAACACACACGCGCAATCCCCCGCCCACCACTGTGGTTGGAAATCAATACAAGTGTCAGGGAAAGTCCACCCCATGCCATGCCGTTTGTTCCCACATCAACTTTACTGGCGGCTTTTAACTTTTCTGCTGTGAAGCACACCCAACATAACTGCACAATATGGGACCTCTTTGTCAATGCAATTGATCTGCTGTAGAAGTTCAATTCAAGTTTTTTTTTTAACCAGTTCTGCACAATTCAATCACCTGCAGATGACCTCAAATCTCATTCCCCTCACCTGCGGCTGCTGGTAATGCTGTTTTGCTGCCCGACTACGCCAGACGCCGCCAAAATTCGACATTTTGTCTTGGGGATCGTGAAGCAGAGAGGGAATGTTAAGGCTGAATGTGTAAGTGAGCTACAGTGCATTCAATCCAGATTCATATCATTTGAGATGATGATTAGGTGCAAATGATTCGCAGTCTCAGCACTTGGGTTATGAAAACAGGGGGAAGACCAGCACAGAGCCCCCCCCCCCCCCCCCTGAGCCCCTCTCTCCTTCAGCTAATACCAAAAGGCTCTGTTCTTTGTCTTTCACAGTGGTGACCCTCCCCCAATCCCCTGTCTGCCTCCCTTTTAACACCTAGCGACAATCAAGGGGTGGAGGGGGTGCATGGCGCGATTAATAGCACATGCAGCGTGTGCATCAATTCTTGATGTGGTAGGTGACTCACTGTAAATTGCCAGCAGCCTTTGGAATTGTGTCCTATGTGAATAAAATATTCCAAGCGTGCCTCGCTCCCAACAAGACACGCAGGGGAGGAATGGTTGCGATCACTGCGGTCTGTCAAAGTAATGGAGCCTGGATCATGTTACCTTTGTCTGGCTCGCTCATGCACCGTGCAAGATGCAATTTACGGGGTTTTGCGTTGGTACACGGTTATATGTTGGTGGGCGAAAGAAAAGCGAACAAACAAAAGAATGTAGAGGTGACAAAACAAAATGAACGTTTACCTGTCCGATGTCGCCAATAACATTCCCAGTGCCGTCTATCCTTGGTCTCTTGCACTCCGCCCCGGTCAGGTCAGTCAAAGCAGCGGCTGCAAGAGCGTCTGGTTCCGGGTCTCCTCGCTTCATCCCCCGGACCGCCGCCGGACCTCCGGCAGCGCTTGTATGCGGCACCGCTGATGTATCGATGTCTCTTTCTCGGTCCATTATCCCCCGACTAACGGGTAGCATTATAGATGCAACGTCGGTCGACATTAACATTGGACGGCAGAGAGTCTTCGCCCAAGAAAAAAAATAAAATAATTGGACGGTGTTTTTCCCCTTCTTCTCTTGTCCTCGTTGTCCTCAATGAAGGATTCGGATGGATGATACGAAAGTGGCTCTCGTAATTCAGGCAATTATTTAGTGTCTTATTGGCGTAAGCTACTCAAGGCAGAACATAATGGCTGTGTCAGGATAATGGATAAAGCACAGCGTGTGCGGCTTTTTCCATCAAGTCAAACGCCGCTAAATAAGTGACCCAATTTAGTGAAGACCACACGTCCGACTCTTGTCTGTCTGACAAGCTAATTAGCTAGCTAACCTTAGCTAGCTCGCTAGCAATACATTCCGCTAGCTCTCTGAATAAACGTGGCTCACTCTCGCTACGTGAGAAGAGAAAGAAAAAAAAAAGGTTATAAATTGTCCACTGCTAATGTATGGAATGACGAGTCCTAATGTCTGCCGCGTCCGGCTTCTCGGTAAACCTTTGTGTGGATCCTACCAGGCTTTCACTTGATTCCGTCCGTTCGTCCCTTTTCACGCCGTGGGCTGCTGTGGAGTGTGGATGTGGCTCCAGCACGATTTCCTCCGATCTGAATCCCACTTGGCGTAAACTCCTAGTGAGTCTGAGTGGGCTGGTCCACGGTCAGATGGATATCCATTATTGGGCAAGGTTTGGTTAAGAAGACTGGTCTGGGATCTGTGTTACATCTCGTCTTCAGCTCCCGGAGTACCGCAATAGCATTTCAGCCCCCTCCTATTCCATAATTTGATTTTCAAGATGGGACATCATTTGATTATTTGGATTCGACCCCCTGTGAGGAAAAAGCGGTTCGGAAAACGCATAGATGGATGGATGGATGGATGGATAGAATACTGCTCTTTTATTCGGTGCTTCTACCTCATCGAAACATTATGAATGCGGGGAAAATGGTTAATGGATAAAGCAATAACAAAACAATAGGACATACGTTTCAGTTCAATCGCTAAGATTATTGTGTAATGTTTACGCACAAATGTTAAAAATGATTCAACTTCAATCTGTCACCCAGGTATACGCACTCATTATTTAACGATGACACAGTTTTGTCAGTGATAATTACAGAAGTATGAAAAACACTGTTTATAAACAAAATAATTCAATTATGTACTGTAAAGACAGTAAAGTCTGAGTGTTTCTATATTTCCAGACAACGTATGTTTGTAACATAGATGATTAATAAATAAATCATAATGGCTTTCACAAAAAAAAAAAAACTAAATTATATTTAAAAAATGACCACGCGAGAACATTTTCATATAATCCAAGACGCACTCAAAATAAAGGCCATGCGTACACGTTTGTTATCTTTGTTCGCCCTCTAGTGGATAGTAAGATGCAGTTTTTCAGTTTTGGTTGTCAAGGTATGAAAATGTGTTGACCTGCATTCATTTGATGTGGAAATGAAATGTAGACATTTCTAAGGCAGAAAATTAAAATGGGTGAGAGAAAGAGGGTTTATTTTTCTCCATTTGGAGCTGTAAATGAAGTATTTATTAACAATATTTTTTGGGGTTTGTTTTAACATCAGTTCTCCTAAAGTACAATTTTTAAAAATGAATCCAAAGACAATATCTTCCTTTCAAAAGGGACAGAATGACTCATTCTGGGTGACAACCATTCCTGAAAGTCGTTCCAGTAAACTGCGTACATTCTGTTAAAAAAAAAAAAAAAGATTGGCAACATCTTGTTCTTAGAAAAAAACAACCGAAAGACAAAGTTTCCTTAAGTTTCGTTTCTGCCGTTGGCCCCGCCCCTTGCACATCCGCCGCTCAATCTATTGGTTATGCTGTGTGTCAGTCCCAGTCGCTCAGCCAATCACATCATTGCTCACATTCTTAAAAGGTGGAGTTCGTCTCATCGTTCGTCAGTGGAATTTTAATTCCGAGACGATCTCTGCAGTCGCACGCCATCCTACTCACACAGGTACTTGAAGGAAACACGAATGATATTAGAATTATCAGACGATGCGCGATAAATATGGAAAGTCTACCTATTTGGTGCTTAGAAGTGTTTTTAACTTTACATATGCCATGTGGGTTTTTTTTGGGCGCGTTGTAAGCATGCGTACATGTTTTATAAATGACAATAACTGTGGTTTACTCTGCAGACTTTCCACATTGTGAATTAAGCATGGCTTTGGACGGATGTGCTATTGTGAGCAAATTTATCCTCATCCTCTTCAACATTATCTTTGCGGTAAGTTTGGACTATGAACATGATGATTCATCGCTGGATAAGTAATCTGGCCTGGGAAAAATGGGAGTGTAAGAGGGAATTGACAAAGGCTGATCAACTGAGTCGGCGCCACTGCTTAGTTTCGTTTCCTCGAATAAGCAACTCATGCCGTTATCAAGAACCCCCCCCTCCCACTAAGAGACATAATAGCACGCAAGAAAGTTACATGTTCCTCAATTTGAAGTGTTAAACAGGAAGCAAAAGTACTCGAAACATTTAGTAAGAGTAAATGTAAATATAAGTATCAAAGAGAGAGGATGAAAGCATTGATTCAAAAGCTTGCTGCTTTTTACTTTGCAGATCCTGGGCTTTGTCTTGTTGGGCCTGGGCCTGTGGCTGAGGTTCAGCAACAGCACCAGAACAATATTTGAAATAGATGGCCTAAACTCCAGCACATTTGTTTGCGGTGAGTTTGTTTTTTTGTCCTTTCTTCTTTTTAGGGCTGCGAGGCGCTCCGAAAATATTATTAGAGACCTGTCCCGACTCGAGGACATTTTAAAGTTTTGATTCGATTCAATGGAATTCATTTTATCATCTTTTTTTTTTTTTTTTTTAAAGGTGTGATAATACTGATCGTGCTCGGCGCAGTCATGCTGATCTTGGTTACGATTGGAGACTACGGGGCCTGCTGTGAGAATAAATGTGCTCTCCAATTGGTGAGATGCTTAAAAAGAAACCTAATATGGAAAAGTTGGAAACACCGCCTTGTTTGTTCTAGATCCTCTCATCCCACAAATTCATTTGTGTGCATTAAAACAGTCACTATTGTTGCTAACAGCTCACAAAACACCAACATTCACCATCTCAAGAAATTTAAATGACATTTTAAAGGTGCTTTAACCTTCTGAAAATGATTTTCCTATGCGTATGACAAAACACATTGAAGTGACATCTTGAGAGAATGTGGAAGAAAAGCCCCAGCACCACATGTTAGAACAAGTTACCCAATTTTATCTGCAAAGAACAAAACTTACTTTCATCTGAGCAACTCAGGTTGAACGTCATCTGCCTGGCACTCCCGATTGTTTGTTTCGGATGTTTCCTGCCCTTGTGAAATCAGCGTACATTGTTATCACGTAAGCCATCCTCAGCAGACACTCACCATGAAATCTCAACTTTCTCTTTCAGTCCTCTGTTCTCTTGTCCATCATGGCGATTGCATTGGTTTGTGTCGGAGTGGTTGCTTACGCCAATAGGCAAGAGGTAACCCGGGAACCAAAACGTCAAAAAGAAATTGGGTATTATGGTCAAGTTTTGCAAAAAAGCAAACATTTCCCTTGTGATTTGAAGGTTGGGATGAAGGCTGCGGAGTTCTACAGTAGTCTCTACGTTATGTTTGGAGCCAGCGGAGACCCTGGCATCGGCGTCACATTACTTTTCGTTCACAAGATGGTGAGAACGAATTCTCCGCTTATTTTCTGTACGGTTTGTAATTTGTAATTATTCGTAATACGAATAAACTTTGCAAGTTTCCCAATTTGAATTGACCAAGTACAACTGTCACAAAAAACTCATTCACTGCCAGTGACGACTATACACGTCAAAGATCCGAGAAAATATCTGAAATAATCTGTCCGTGATGATAATCAGCTTTAACTTCTTCCTCCACCATTGTGTAGCTTCATTGCTGCGGTGTGACAGGAGTCACCTTGTTGGAGGTTGTAAAAGAGACCTGCCCTCAGCCTCAAGGCTTCTTCGAGCACATCGCCATGTCTGTAAGTTGCCCACTTCAGAGATTTTGGAGATCATGATTGGCCAAAATCTTTTTGTCTAGATGTGTTTAGTTTCTGCTGTTTGCTTTCAGACATGTCCTGGGGTTATCACTGATTTCTTCAACAATAGCGCACCATTGGTGATGGCCATCTTCATTGGAACAGGAGCTCTTGTGGTAAGCAAAAAAAATCATAATTCTAAATACTCAATCAATGTTACTATTTCAATACATCATGTAGGTTAATGTTATGAAAACAAATCCCCTTTTGAAAACTGTGACAAACATGATGGATCTCAGTCACGTTGAAAGTTCTAATTGTGTCCCCGTTCCTTTCTTTCAATCACAATTTCACGCCTCTCCATCCATCCATCCCCCTTCCAAAGTTCATTGCTCTAATATGCAGCAGCATCCTCAAAGCCAAGCTGAATGTGTCAAGCTCTTCATCTCCTCAGTATATCATCTTGACCAACGCGTCTCCATCCCTGCCTAACTTGTCCCAGCATCAACTTGACCCTGACCTAGACCCAATCGTTTTCCCTCCTCTCACATTGGCCAACACTACTATGGTCCAGACTTAGTCTACTCCCATTCTTTTTTTTTTAAACCTAATTCCATAATTCAAACGTCATCACACACTTAGAATTTTTGGCTCTCACCATAACACTCACCGCTTCTTTCACTCTAGCTTGAATTTCTCCCTCTACTTTCTGTGTCTGCATGATAGATGACTGCCCTGGTGTGCACCATTATCCTCTTGAAACAGATCAAGAGAAACCTATTGGCCAGCGCTGCCCACTTCTCTGCTGTTTATTAGGTGGTGGGATTCCTCTTTCATTCCGAACCTAATTTCAAAATGTCAACGCCACGTGTGCTCTTCTATAGGATTCAATATTAGATGCAAGTGCTTGGTTTGAATAATCATTTATTGTGTTATGGGATTTACATTTTGGGTAACACGGGGAAGCTAACAGTTGAAACAATGTTTATCTAAATACGGTATGGAAAATGTCAAATTTAATTTTTGAAAGAAAATTACTGTAGCACGATAGCCATTTTTTTTTTTGACATTTTAGTTTATAAACAAGTATGTAACTTTAATAATTGTGTCACACTGAACATTATTCTGTCAAATTTTCTAAGGCTTTTATCGTAGTTTGTACACTTATTTTATTTGTGTAAACTGCAATTTTTTTGGTACAAACTAAAATTGTTGGGATTTGGTGAAGGTCAAATTTACTTACTAGCGACATTTCTGTTACATTTTCTTGCTGCTGTTCAATGCCTTTGAATGTTTTTGTTTTAGAAACTTCGTTTTGCACTATATTGTAGAGACCTTGTTTATCTTAATAAAAATAAACAGTTTGTAATACAATGGGGATAACTTTTGCATCTTTATTGCTGTAAGAAGAAAGAAACAGCTGTGAACTTTCACTGGCAGGGCAATGTCTTATACAAAGAAAAGATGAACGTTTCCGTTTCACCAAAATGAAATTTTTTTGAATGCACATCAAAGGATTAAATTGCACATTTCTGCCTACTATGAATTCAAATCACTTTGTTAATATTTCATTTGTTGTCAAGGCATAAGAAACATGAATGAAAAGTGCGTAACAATAACTTGACTCCATATGACAAAAGTTTATATTTGAGTGTATTGTGAAACGTTAAAATGTCTTAATGTCGGCCTTACGTGCTTTCTTGCATCAGTCGTCCGGGACCACCATGTAAATGTCAGGGTCAGAGTTTGTCACCTGCAGTGAGCAGGAAACATTGACCTCCGAGGACTGGGGGGGTGGGAGCTCCAAAGAGTTGGGTATCAAAAGGAAAAATCGAGATCCTAATCCAGAGTCTACAAAGACACATTTAATTAAAGTCAGATAATAAATGAAAAATAAAATCAGCTAGTACAAATTCACATTTAAGGTACTTGAAGACTCAAGAGTATTCCGCCCTCTAGTGGAGATCTGGCAAAATGTCTACAGTTTACCAAAATATGCTTGTACATTTGAATACAAACAAAATCGTTTTGTAAAACAAACTCTCTACAAGACACAACCACTGGAAATACTGTCTTACCCGTCATTTTATCAAGCTCGTCCTCTTCATCGTCACCACGCTCCAAAACTTCATATGGATGTACCTGACCCAAAAAACTAGCAAGGATGTATAGAGGCCAAGATTGCGATAAGACACTTTCAGAGTTGATGCGGTGAAGGTTAGGATAAGCATTGACCTCTTGAACGTCATCCATCTCTGTTTTTTGAAAATCAGAATGTTTAGGTGGGTGCTGAGAAAGTGGGTCAACAGGTTTGTTAAGGGGCGGAGCCACAGGATACGTTCGATAGTAGTCATAAGCGTAGGAGGGGAATACATGAGGGGCAGGAAAGAACGATTGCTCAAAATAAGTAGCCATAGGAGGACCGTCTGATTCGAGAAGGTCATCAAATTTCCCATTTTTATCTGGTTCCCTAAAAGAAGGATCCGAGTCCTGGGCTGGAATATATGGAAAAGGGGAATAATAGTAATATGGATTATATTGTGGGGATTGAAATGATGCTGCCTTATCTTCAGATTGTTGATTTTGGCGGAAAAATTCAGCAAATATGTTAGAGTATTTTGGCGACAGGTCCATCGGAGCCAGAAGGCCCGGATCAGACTGAGGGATTTTAGGGTGATGGTTGCTTGGAGGTTGGGAAGTGGCATCTTCAACCGGGGAGCCAGCAGTAACAGGCTGTTCGGACACTCCACGCAAATACGAAATTTCGTCATCTGTTGATCCGGGTGAGGTTGGAGTAGTGATGGGGGGTTCAGGAGGTGAAGATTTGACAGCAGAAGATGTCGCTTGGGGGGTAGCGGTGGGAATTCTGTGCTGATATGTTGGGTGAGGGTAGTAAGGGGGTGCCAGGTAAAAAGGTGGAGCCCATCTGAGAGACTTTCCAGTCTCTTCAGGAAAGAGAGGGCAGGTCAAAATAAATGTACCCTCGTCAATCTGTAGATGAAGTGTGTGTTTTCCATCCTGATGGGAAAAAAAAAGCTAATTAATTGAGATGACTTCATTTTTTTTATCATTGTAGAATTATCAAAACAAAAAAAAATATCAGCTCACCTCTACCGTGATACCGCATGTTATGAACGGAGCAGCTATTAATATTTCCGTATCTCGTCTGTCCAAAGTGTAACCACACTGCCGAGCCAACAATAACACCGGAGTCCATTCTCCACGAACTGCAGAACAATTAAACCGCCGAGTTTATAGACAAGTCAAATATTACATTTACGTTGCTTACCGACTTACCGTTGACCTTTACGTCTTGCGCGGAGGGAAGCCTGACATTCATCCCACGAGGGGAACAACAGACCGATGAAGGCCTCATGTCGGGAGGCTTGACGACAGAGAGAGGACATGACATCTTGACCGGAGTCCCCCTCCATTGCAGAGGCAACACATAACTGCCCCCCTAGTCAATGCATATCATTCATTATGTTTGTCAGGGCATTGAAGATGATCATAAAAAATACAGATATAAAAAAAATCTCTCACCTGCAATATGACATGACATGCATTGTATTGGACTATTAATCTGAGCTCTGTCCACGTGGTCTCCACAGAGTAGCCGCATTGAGTTGGCAGATGGGAGAGGCGAAGAGATGATTCATTCTCTGATTTGAAAAAAATAAATAAAATGAAATCACCAGAAATGTACAAGTTTGTGTATACAATGGGCACACCTCGGTCAAGCAGGAGGTGTAACGCTCGTCTCCTTCTGACAGTTAAGGTCATGGCGTCGTCTCCACAATCCACCTCAGGCTGAAGCTTCCGCCAGATCTCCTCGGAGCCACTTAGCCGCTGACCTGGCATCTTCACTTTTCTTTTTTCTTGTAACATAGTAAAGATAAAGAAAAATATCACGCTGTGAGTCAAGCGCTTGTTAGTTTCAGAAAATCAAATTAGAATCGAGTTTTTAAAAAAAAAAAACTATTCCATACCTTTAACATCTGAATGAGACTGACGGTCCACATGATGTCGAGGAATGTTTGCTTCAAGTTGACCGGGGATGAAGAACTTCCCATAGACCACGTGCTGGATTTGACCCGAGTTGCAGTCGTCAAGAACACCAATCTCCTCCCTTCCCGTTTCCGAAGAACTTTGACTCCTCGTCGGGCCATTTTTTTTAGCGTTGTTCGTTACTTCTGTAGATGTTGTAGAGAATTCTATTTGCCTTTCCGAAGGTAATTGTTGTCGCTGAGCGTCTTCTTGACTGAAATAATTGTTTAGACTATTTGTCGTCGCTCTGTTATCCTTATCGATTGGAGGTATCGGATTTAAATTGGGGTGGGAGTAATAAGAGATAGGTTTGCAAATTACATGGGGGAGAGAAAATGTTAAGATGGTGGAAATAAAGAGGGCAGCGATGCGACAATATACTTTGGGTTTCAAATACATTGCCAGCTTTAGTTTTTTTTTGTCTGTGTGACAAAACATTGGGGATCATGTGACTTGAGGGAATGCCTTTTATGATTTCTTGGCAGCACACCTGTTTGCTAATTGGGCCTTAATTGACCATTGACCAAATTTGCATATTTTTGTAAAACTTCTATTGTTGAATTTTTTTTCTTCTCCAAACAGATTTCTGCTCCACATTTTAGTAACATACTGAAAATGACAGGAATGAATATTTATTCTGCTAGTCGACATTTTTCAATTTGTGCCCCTTAAATTCCCACTGTGTTCCTTGTAAACAAACTTTGTGTAATCCCTGAGAGGTGCACATTTTTTGGGTGAGGTAATGCTCCCTTCCGTCCACTAGAGGACGCACTGCTGCATTCTATACATCCATTTAGCAGTGTTGTTGAGTATGTGGTTGCTATGACACACCAGGGATTCAAATCCCATTGACCATGAGGTGGAAATGATAAGTGTACTGAGTTGAACTTGATAAGATCATTATTCTCCACTATCTGACAATTCAACACAAGCAAGCCTCGATCAGGCAGTTGTCATTATGAAATCAAGATGGCTCCAGTGTGTCATTGTTATTATGACAGTTAATTGGGAGCGAGAGCGACAAGTTACAACCGTACTTTTTGACGAGAACGAGATCTGAAGACTGTGTGTGTTGAGTGTGTGTGTGTGTTTGTTGCGGGAAGGTGGGGGGGGTTGATCAGTCGACTATGGGTGCGGCACTTGGATGACTCACATTTTAGAGTTGCCTAGCTACGGCTTGAAGTTGTTTTCATTCGAACTGAAGTGAGAATACAGTGTGCATGTCTGCATTTCATTGAGGGGGGGAGAGCAAGAAAAACAGAGAGAGCAAGAGAGAGAGAGAAAGAGAGAGACTTTGTGGGCACAGCCTAAACACAGGGGTGGCTCTCAGCCGGAAACAGGCGGAGCAGAAATGTTCCCAAAAAAGGACTCAAATCACGTGAGGAGAAACTGGAGTTGAATGTTATGCCGACACAGAAAAAAAACCAAAAACGCAGCAGTGGGGGTGAGGTATCGTGAAGCTTGGTTGAAAAACCACTGGCCGGTAACCATGGAAACGGGTCAGCCTGGGCAAATGTGTATTTTTTTTTTGAACTGACTGTAAACAGCGGTTTGGACGCCTCACATTTGCCCTAGAAAAACACAAGGCCCTCATGTCAGCTCTACAATTAGTCTGTTGTTTTGAATAGATTTGCTAATTTTCTTATATTATTGAGTTCAAAGTCAAGCAGCCAACAGGAGACATGCAAAGCCTAATTTGCTTTGCTTTATGTTTTAATTTGATTTTCATTGCTTTTCCACTGAAGCTTTCCATCACTTTGTATAGCTTCTATCTTTCAATCATGAATTACTTTTAGTTTGCACTGTGAAATCTTTGTTTTCCATTCATACAAACATCCATGCCGCCTGGAGTGTTTTGTAAAATTGTTGTCATTTTGCTGAAGAGTGATTCAAAGGTTTTGTGGCTGCAAGAAAATCTAGGAGGTTTATTATTTAACCACTGGGTGCTTATCGTGGTTTTCGTCTCCTCCAAACATTTGTCATATCTATTGGTATTATGTGGTTTTAAATAACTGTCACTTACACTAACATTCAGAGACCCAAGTTAAAGCTCTGCTTTTTGGTTTTATGGGCGCGGCCATCTTGGAAATGGAAGTCGGCCCACTTGATGAATCAAGAAATGTGCCGAGTGTCATCATGGACTGCCAACTGTGTGTTAAAATGGAAATTACACCAAAGGGGAAGTCAAATCAAACATTCTCTTGGGTTTAGGGTTAGTTTGCAAATGTCACATGACCAAACTTTGAAAACTGGTGAGCCGTGATTGGTTGTCACACGAACAACTGTGACGCCATTTTCAGTGTATAGTTAGTGGTCATGACCGCCCCATTCCAATATCACACTTTTTTTTTTTCTCCATAGTTTACGGATCCGTTTTTTTTTTATTCCATACAAATTTATTTAATTTTTTTTTTTTTTAAAGAAAAATGGGCTGCTACTGCTTAAAAACCTGATGTGATAAAGATGGTCAAAAAGTTCAAATCAGTTGCATATAAAGCACTGAGTGACTTGAACCGCTGAACCTTTGACTGCATGGCACACACGTGCGAGCCAAATGTAGCGCTGCTAATTGGACAAGTGTGATCTCAAGTTTTCCTACAATAGTAAATTTTCACAAAGCCCCGAACGCCAACATAAATAACCAAGGCGTGGACACAGAGAAATTAAAGCCATGACCAGTCCTCTAAAAACATACTTTTGTAAAAAGAAAAAAAAAAAAAGAGTTTTGTGTCACTCCCTTAGTGAATGAGTAAGTGTTTGCTTTTGTTTGTCTCCGTTGATGTGTCACGAGCCAGATGTGTATTCCGCATGAGGGTTTAAGATTTTGCCATCGCGCATATGTGTCACTCGGGAGTAGTAGCGAATGATCATCAAAAACAAGCTCGCCCACACCGGAAGCAAGGCCGCAAGTGCCGCCAAGGTCCAAACTGAACCTTTGAGGTAAGCGTGAGCTCGTCCTCCCTTCTAATTCATAACCTAAAATATTCTCAAGCACCACAAGACACTTTTTTTTTTCATATGTGCTTTGGCAGGGTGTGACGTGCAAAACAGCAAAGGAACGAGTGGATTGAAGAAAGAACCACAGGCGAGGAGTTTTACTATTGTGTAACGCTGCAGTCTCATTGGCTGTGGTCAGGCTCACTCGTCTGGCATGTGCACACTGCTTTACTTCCCACAGACATTTTGAAAGGCTCCCGTCCTTTCACAAACACCTTCATCAAGGAATTATCATCCGACAAACATTTGTCATGCCACGCTCTACCGACTTTGAATAGCAATCCCACAATATGCCTCAAGAGAAGCTGTGGCATTCTGGCTTCTATATCATTGTTCCAAGCTACTGGAATTCTTATTGTGACAGGGCATGTAACTCATTCTGGGGAAATATAAAAAAATGTCAAAGTTGCATAGCTCACTTCTGTGTACTGAATAGTAGATTGTGCCCTGCATTCACTTCTCAGAAGTTCACACAAACAGGAACTTACTTTGTAAAAAGAACCACCCTCATCCAAGGCATGCTTGGGAGAATTTCATGGATTCGTCTTTTTTTTTTACATGTGCACACAGCGTTTGGTATCGCACACTCACAAACAATATCACACTGTTCAAACTCTGTTTTATGAGTCTGGTTTTTCCGGTATTCATTGGCGTTGCAATATGACAAAGAGCTGTTTGTTGAGTAAGCTACTCCATTGGTAGATTCAATAGCTACTCAGGCATGTGATTAGTTGACTTGTGCTTGGTTTCCCAAAAAAAAAAAAAAAAACCGTCTTCTGGACCAAGCGTCCGCCCCACCCCGCCTTAGACAAGTAGGCATTGGTAGTAGACCACTTCTTGCATCATCCAAGTGGCAATGAGCACATCCGCCGGTTTGACTCAGACTTTTATCACGCTTTACGAATAGTACAGAGCAAACCTCGCCCAAAGGTGGGGTCGACACACCCAGAACTCAATCGGGTCGGACGGCATTCTCTCCTCTCTATCGTGTCTCGCACTTGTCTCACTCTTCTCTCCGCTTGACACTCAACTCCTCATAATATTCGCAATTCTAATCACCATATCGTTGTGATGTCAGCACAGCCCAGATGGAGCTGATGAATCTTTCAAAGATAAGATGGATGAAAAGATACAGTGTGTATCTTTGCTGGGGGTACGATGAAAGAATATTCATTGTGATTTGAGAAGTCAGAAATAAACGTTAGAAGTCATTTCGGCTCTATGTGAGGGGGAGTGCTTGTGTTTGCATTCTACCATGGGATTGGAAGGTATGTGTGTGGAATTGATAACACCTTCACAATACAGTATGCATGGCTGTAGACTTTTATCAGGAAAGGAACTATATTTTGCTAACACTAAAAATGATCGTAGCCCTTCAGCAACAATTAGGATTTTTGATGAGTATGAGGGTTTTTTTTTGTGTGGTATTGATTAGCAGAAAGTCGGTGAAGGCCCGGGTCCCAAATACTCACTCGCCACGAAGAAGTTTTTGTTTAATTATTTAAAAAAAAAAAAAACTTTAAATTGTATAGTTTTTTTTTATTATTATTTATTATTATTATTATTTTTTATTCCGTAAGGACTCACAGTTTAGTTCAGCTCCCTGCTCCTCAATTTTCTCGAATTCCTCCCTCACGTGACCTGCAGCTGATTTGGCTGAAGGCCCTTGCAAAAATTTCTGTCTTTCCTACGTCACACAAAGATTCTGTCCTCATTCACTGGAATGAATGTTGTACTCATCTGACCTGCCTTCAGGTCACTCTTAAGGTCACTTTCCTGGATGTTCAACAAAGGCTGTTTCTCACTGAGCTGCGACGGTTAGCGTGGGTTTGCGGAAGGTCTGAATGATATTTTTCATCAGGATTCCTTCAAGGACGCAAATGGTCATAAAGACCATTTAACAGTCAACAAAATTTCTATGCGATAAGAAAAAACGAACCGTTTGCAACCTTGACGAAATGCTAACATTCGCTACGTACGCCGACACTTATCTTGGTTTCTGATTAGCATCCTGCTAGCTTATGAAATCAATATTCCGCATAACATTTACCTGTTTATATCTGTCTGAAACAACTTATCGAAACGATGCTATCATACTGTTTGGCTAAAAGGCTTCTTTGAGTTGTTTTGATAAAAATCAGTTTCTCTGCTATCACGCTTTCTCAATTTATGGTTGGTATGTTCTTGCTGTGAGGATTTGACATTCCACAATAAATACCACATTCATACTTATGATTTACATCTTGACTACAGTTGGAAAGCAAAGAGCTCATGGACAAAAAAAAAAAAAACATGCAATGATGAGCTTGCATATATTCAGCAACATGATCTGATTTCCAAGACGTTATATTTTCCCTTTTACTAAAAGAATGCGGTACTGCTACACGTGGGTGAGGGATGGATGACTTTGACTCACTGGAAACATTCAAACCATATACCACAAGCTATAAACGAGCAATGTGGATGATAATAATGAATTAATAGTCTGAAGCCGTCTCCTCCTGTTCTCATTACCCTCGGCTTCTCTAGCTTGACACTCCACCCGTTTCTTCCCCACCCTTGTCGTTTTTTTTTTTTTCCCGTTCCTTCTTTCTCTTTCAAGCTGTGACATGCACTCATTTGCCCCCACCTCTTTCTCGATTGCAACCAACAACATTCTTTCTTCCTCAAACTCCTTCCTCTAAAACAAAAGCAGGAAAAGAAGGGTGTTGATCGTGAAAGAAATGCTACTGGAAACTTTATTTTTCCTCTGAGCTTGTGTTTATAGCTACAGCAATCGCACACCGCATGAATACAAATAAATAAATAAATAAATAAATAAATAAATAAATAAATAATGATCGGCCACAACAGTAGTAGTTTTTTTTTTTAGTAAATTAAAAAAACAAAACAAAATCGGAGACACACCCCACCATTTCGTCATCTTCCAGTTAAAATGCAAACGTGGAGAACTTGTGTAGGTGTAATGACAGATACTTTTGCCCGTATAGTATTGTGATTACGATCCGGCCAGTCTGTCACCATGGCAACCCCGTGTACATTCATCAATGTCCACTGTTAGGGAGTTCCCCCACCAAACCTCAGTGAGTCATCTGCTGCCCTCCCAGAACAAAAATCACCATCAGCTGAGTGACAAAGTCAGGAGACACCAAAAAGGAGGAAAGTATGTTGTATAAGAGTCCCCCGTGCGTGGGTGTATATGTGTGTGTGTATATGTGTGTGTGTGTGTGTGTGTGGTGAGAAGCTGGGCGGGCAGCGGGGAGTTGTGGGAGTGTGCGGTGGACGAGTAGAAACTTGGGGTGGGTTAGACCAAGTAAAATAGAGTATATTAGTTTTGAGTCATAGGAGGGGAGGGCAAAGAGGGGTGTGGACTTGAAAAAGAAGGCGGGGCAAAAGCAGGCGGACGGGTAGTCTCTCATGTTTGTACTTTGCCAGGCTGAGTCTGAAATTAGTGTTCGAGACAGCCAGCCAGCCATTAAACAGTAAGTTGAAGATTTCTATTTATAAACTCCAAACAATACTTATGAAATTATTGTTGCTGATGAGTAGTTGATGGTTTGATTGTGTGCACTTGGTGTTTTTTTTTGTGTCCTTTAAATAATGTCAATTTAAGAGGTTTTGTTTAACTCTTCTATTTTTGTAGTCAGGTTTTGGAAGATTTGTTTTAAAGTCATGTGTTTTTGTTGAAAGTGTAAAAGAACATTTATTGGGTGTATTTTTCCATGTTGAGTAGCCAACTTTTTGTCTTTTATATCCTATTCCGGTAATTATTGAAAATATTACCCTCTGACAGAAAAAGAGATGAAGTCTGTATTTGTACGCCTATCGCCTCAGGCAGAGATTATACAAGACAAATATTTGACGACTCAATCTTTCATTTCACTGTAGGCAGATAAAAGGTGGGGAAACATCGATGTAGATGAGTCGGGCGTGAACACGTGTTTCGGCGTCCGCGTATGCGTTCTTGGCGGTGTGCGTGAGTGAGCGCGTTAGGCAGAGAGCCTCGGCCCAACCCTTGACCACTCCTTTTTTTTTTTTTACTGTGGAAAGAAGCAGCACATTCCAGATGTGACTCTTCCATACTTCACACCCAGTCTTTAAAAAAAAAAATATTGAAATGTCGTATGAATTTGTATGCAGAAAATAAAACCTTCATTAAATATTTGATCAAAGGACTCAGTCAGGGTGGGGCCACCTCATTCATTTTGATACACATTACAAGGCGACGTGAATGGATTGGAAATGTTCTGATGTGGTTTTGTGCTTAGGGTGCGAGTATTTCTCTGCAGAAATTCAAACTAGAGGAAGGATAAGTTTAGGCCCAGTCACACGAAGGAGGGGGGTCTGTGTGAATATTCTTTACAGTTATTTTAAGGAGTGGCAGGTTTCTTGCAGGCATCAGGCAGGCAAGTCCAAACTCATCTTCCCGCCACTCAAAATTTCCTCAAGTATAGTCAAGATTTAGTTTGTTGTATTCAGTCCTCGCATCTAAACAGCAACACTCACGCTTTGGATATAACTCAAAAGTAATTAGAAGTTGGAAAAACCAAAAAAGATGAGCGCGAGCCAGCATTTGGACCTCGCTCGGTCGGGTCACGTGTGTTTTTATGAAGATGGGCGTGTGCTTTTCATTACTGGCTTACGTTCAGAAAGCTAGCGGCCATATTTGACTTTTAAAGTGTTTGATGACATATTCATTTGAAAAAAAGTGGCACGACTGCTTTTCACCAACTTCCTTGTACTTGTCTCACACAGCACCGCCATCATGCTGATTCTTCTCGCTGCCATCTTTGCCCTGCATATTATTGCCATCATTCTACTCCTGGTGGCAACCATCGACAATGTAAGTGCGCACACACACACACACACACAGCTTCGTCATCGCCGTAAGGCTTCAAGGCATGCATAGGAGACATCGGTATGTTTTAATGACAGCAAAAAGAACCTCCTGACGAGTGATTGATTGGCGACGCTTTCATCACTCCCGAAAAGTCTGTAAGCTCCATTGTCTTACTCTTTAGGGGCGCTTGGCGAAAGGGATGGGCAATAGTTTTGACATCTCATGATGAGAGATGACGGAAGCATCTTCCTCTCTTATTGCTTCTAAATTGTAGCTGACACTTGAGGGAGACGACCTGCACATACTCGTCATTCACGCGCAAAATATGTGACATTGTTGCCTGTGTTTTACGTGCCACGCAGAGACTTGCGGAATGCCGCACCGCCCGACACATTCCACGCTCGGATTTTTTGATTACAAAGCACGTCTGAACATAAGGAGTAAACCCTTTCAAGAACAAGCAACCGTGACGATAATATTTTGGGAGATACATCATGAAAAGAGCAGCCAATAGCTACTGAAGGCCCAAACCACGCCCATACACTCGCTGACATCGCTCCCGAGCCTTTTAAAAGGCACACGTCACACCAGGGTTGTTGTTGTGCTATTTCTTCATTGCCAAAAAACAACAAACACACACTGGAAAGTTTAAATGTGGAAGCTGGAACGGATTAAAGCCATTTCAATTCATTTCAAATTGATTCTTGATTTGATAGCGAGTCAATAGAGTTACAACTGGGTCACGGTGTAACTATTTTTATATTAGACAATCAAATTGTTTCTACTATCTCCCTCAGGCTTGGTGGGTGACTGAAACCATATCCACTGATGTGTGGTTCCGGTGGATATTAGTGAATGGAGAGTGGAACGCCACCGACCTTCCGACGGGCTCACACTACCCACAGGGTAAGATACACACACACACACACACACACACACACACACACATAAATCAGCATCAGCTAGAGGGAAAACCTGTTCTTCGGCACAGGTGCTACTTCCCAATTCTAAAAGTTCTGGCTCAGGCCCTGTGTGCAAATCAACAGTGTCAAATATTTGAACCTCATTGGCCTCGCATTTAGTCAAATGAATTCAACTTTGGCCTGTGTTAAACATTTACCACGTGTTTGTCATTTGACAGATATTTTTAATTTTTAAGCCAGACATATTTTTTCAAGACCAAAGCATTATATTACACATTTGAACAGGTATTGCTTTTTCTGACTCCCCCTACAGACTACCTCCAGGCAGTGCAAGCTACTTCAGTGCTAGCCTGTATATTCTCCATTCTGGGAATTTTCGTCTTTGTAGCTCAGCTCTTCACTTTGAACAAAGGACAGAGGTTCACCATCTCTGGCGTTTTCCAAGCCCTTGCCTGTAAGTTTCTTCTCGGATGTTACTTTCTTTATCGTGCGAGAACAAAAAAATAAATGACGATTCCTCCTCCCTCTCAGGTCTCTGCATCATGATCGCCGCCTCCATCTACACGGATCGTTTCCATCTGGATGAGAGTGTCGGTTCTTATGGTCATTGCTATATCCTAGCATGGATCGCCTTTGCGCTCACGTTGATCTCCGCTATCACTTACTTTGTGCTACGCAAGAAGACTGCATGAGAGGAACACCAGAAACAAAACCCATCCAACCAAAATGGTTAGGTTGGATTGATTGTTTTTAGCAAAAACCTGATCTTTAGTTACTGAGCAATAGCAGATTGCAACATTCCACAATGGCAGTAGAATAGGAGGCACAACCAATTTAAATTGTATTGGTGTGGAATATTATTTCCACAAATGTGCATATGATGCAAAAAGAAAGTAAGAGCCAGCATCACTTTCTGTAACAAAAAAAAAAAAGGATTTAACAATTAAAATCTGTAATCTTTGTACGTCATTTTAAATATGGATATAAGTGGATAAAAAAAAAAAAAAGGCGGTGCGTCTATAATTTTTTAAGTTTTTTTTCCTCCCCATTATTTTATTGCAAGTTTATCAAGTTAAATTCATATATTTTATATGGTCTTTCTCTGTGATAAGTGTTACTCAAATTCATTCTGGTGCTTCCCTATCACGACGGCATCGGTCCAAAGTGACATGTTGCTAGATTTAAGAATGACTTGATGCCAATACATTTTCCAGTAAACAATGATGTGTGCTTGTTTAGGAATTATTTAATATTAGAAAGAGTCTAACAGTCATATGTTCAAAGATACAAATCTTTCAGTCATATAAAAAGTCCCTTCTAAATGATCTTTTGAATTGAATGCTCTAGGAATTTTTTTGAAATGATAAATTTTGCTATGGTAACAATAATTTTCACCTTCTAAATGTCATATTGCTGACTTAGGAATTGACACTGCCTTTAATACAACAAATGTAAATATGTTTCCTGTTATGCTTTGTATATCTAATGCTGTTCTGTTTTGTTGTTTCTCATCATGGATGATTATTTTTATGATAATAAAAAGAGATTCCCAACCATTTATTGTCATTTGAGAGTTTTCATTATCCTTTCCATTCTTTCCATCCTTCCCGTCATTAACAGTACTTCCATTTCACCCAAGTGCATAATAAATGCTTTCAGAGTTATGTTCTTTTCTCTGTTATGAATCGGTTAATGGGCTTGTTAAGTCCATTTCCCACCTTGTTATTCTTCTTCACATTGTAAAAAGAAGAAAAGAAAAATGACATCACAGAAAAGGTTTTAGCAGGAATAAAACTTTAGTGTACTTATCAAAACAACATGGAGCAAAAAAAAAAAAAATCACCTTTGTTAATATCCAATTCTGACCTGAGTTCTAGAATTGATCACATCTGACCAAATGAACTGTACCATAAGAGTTCAAATAGGGTTATAATATTCCTGATGTGTGTAAAGGGGAACTATCTTCTCCTGTCTATGGGCAACAGCAGGTGATCCAGGTGAGTGAGATGGAGAAGGGAGGGACAAACGATGCAAAGGAGACGCAAGGTGAGAGGATGGAGGAGGAAAGGACACAGAGTGAGTTAGAGGAATACAAAGGGAAGGCTTACCGGGCAGCGGTGACTTGGTTGGTGCTTGATCGTAGTATGGGGACAAATGGGAGATTGGCGCATTGGATTGGTGAAAAAAATGGCCCATGCCAGAGTTGGGTGTCGACAAATAAGGTGCCGGGGGCAGGAGCCCCACAAAGTTGAAAGGGTTGAGGCTGGAGTTAAGTCGGGCTCCCACCATCAGGACCTTTTTTGTGTAGTTGTTTAGAGTGGACACGCCAGCTGACATGCAGACAGTGAAGGCGAACCAGGCCACGCTGAAAAAGAGACAAATGGGAATGTGTTCAATTCTGGAAACTTTCATTTGACTTGGACAATGTTAGTCTTTGTCGAGGATAAACAATATATATGCCTGTGTGTATTATTATGAACGGTCTAAATGTGTTGCTCCACCATTTGTGTTCAAATTTCCGTAGCCTCTAAAACCGCAACTATCAATGTGTCAGACTTTCCATGAGGCAAAGCAACTTTGTAATATTTTTTAAAATTTAAGTGGGAGTGGCATTAAATAGCTTGAAGGCTATTTTTGAAGAATTGGTTACTATTTGCTATCAAAAGTGAGGTGAGACGACTTCGACCATATAGCGCCGGCGGGTATCTATATTTTAAAAATCTTTGCGTGTATAGAGGACTCACTAAAATGCCCAAGAATAACCGTAACTGTGAGGCTTGAAATCTTCTGGACCCATGGACACCGTAGTCTGAAACACCTGCATGAACATCATGTGACCCACCATTCCAAGCAAACCTGGAAAAGACAGGGGGGGGGAAAAAAAAAATTGAAGACATTCCATAGATATCAAATTGTTCATAAACCAATTTGGCACCTCCCAAAACTGTGAAGACAGCAGCAAAGGCGTTAAGCAGCTGGCCCCAGCGTTGAGTGGACGGGAACCAAGCCCTGATGCACAACTGCACGGAGAGCAGGATGCAGCTGATGAACAGCAGAGCCACGTACATGAGCTCCAAGGACAACGACAGCCACATCATGGCTGAGGGAATGTGAGAGAATAAAAAAAAATATATATATATATATATTTACAAACAATTTAGAATTTGACCAACTATGCGATGCAAGTCACCTTTTTCAGATCCCGGAGTCAAAGTGTAGAACCCTCGACACTTCTCCTCTGGAATAGAAATTTGAAGTTTTATAGTACAGCGGAAACCCATGAAGTCATTCATACAATTTGGAAGTGGACAATTAGTCTGGAAAATATGCTTCTGAGGTCAGACATGATTTCACATCATCTTATAAGAACTCCGATGATATTCAGCCCCTGACCTTTTGCTCTCTGGATTTCTGATCCATGATTGAGCCATACTGCTAAAGACTAAATCTCCACAAGCAAAACACACACTTTAGATAATCCCCTTTAGGCTGAGCGCACACACACGCACACAAATTCTAATTTACACAGACCAGGAGCTCAGTTCCCTATTATCACCTTGGATTTCCATTCCCCGTATGACCCAATTTGTTGTTTCCACTTCCTGTTTGTGTGAATCCTCATCTGACACCTTGGCAATCATGCTGCGCTGCACTCACGATCAATCCAACGTCTACAGCATGGATTGATAACTTTAACAGTTTGGGATTTTGGTGTTTAAGGCCAGAAAGCAAATCTGATTGGTCAGATTGTGATTATAATTTAATTTATATCAGTTATCACTATTAATTTTGAAGTCTAATCTAATATACAGCCAAGAGAAAGGCTACAAAAAAGGAGTAAAAAAAATAATGAAAAAAATCAATTTTATCACTCAAATATTAGAATTCAGTAAATATTTATTTATGCCACTTTACGTGTCCTTTCACCGTTCGTGTGTTTTGCTTTGAACGCTCACCCCACGCGTCCGTGTAGATGTTCTCCTCGCAAGTGACAAACAGGCCCGTGTGAAAAATGGGGAAGACAAAGCGGTCGTCTCCCGTCTCCCAGGAGAACTGGATGCTGGACGAGTTGGACACACCGGGAACTGGGATGCATTTGCTATGCTTGGTGGGTGAACACAGAGGTTTGGGTACCTTCTGTTTACCCACACACCAGTTGGAGGACGTGAGCGCCATGGCAGCCAGGAAGAGAGACACAACAGTCTGGATGAAGGAGAGCTCGGGGGAGCGCATTTGCTGAAGGAAAGCCATCATGCCTGTGTGAAGAAACACCTTGACCAGCGATAAGGAATATATGCCTGAGGTTTGTTGTCTGTCTACATGTGTTGCTCCACCTTTTGTGTTCAGTTGTTTAAAAGGCTTACCACATACAAATGTTATTTATTAGCCTGTCTATGAATGGTTGCACTTTTTTTTTTTGCATTATGTTAAATGAATTTAGATGATCTAAAGCAATGCAGTGTGGTAGTGAATCGTTAGAGATTTTTTTTTCCAAAACCATCAAATGATACACAATGCTACGTTTAACAAAAATATAGAAATAATTGAAAGTATTGGATCAAATGGGAAAACCATAACAGAAAAATAGCAAACGTCTGGTAATTAGAGGGTTAATTCGGGGGAAAGTCGGAGAGAAAATATCCAATTCTCCACCAGGTTTAATTTGAAATAATATATATATATAAATAAAAATGTTCAATTAAAAATAAGAAAAAATGCACTCACCGCCTGCAGCGTCTCTACGGGTTAGTTTCTCATCGCCGCTCCACTTTCAGTCTTCGCTCATCACATAGTGAGGAGTGCCAAATGAGGAGGCCTGCATTCAGACTCAGACACACACACGCACGCACACACACTCGTCTTCTTTAATCCATATTAATCCAAAACAGACAACTCTTTTCCATCTGTTTTCATTTTGGCTATTCCATTCATTTTCCCTCCAATTCATCATCACCGTCACCGCCGCCTGACCCATGTGTGGTCTCCTTCCCCTTTAGCGTGACCTTGACGTGATGAAAAGATGGCAAATAAAGAATTTAATGAACATTGCTTTTTCACTGCTATCATGTTTTCTGAGCCCTAATGGATTCCTGCACTCATTCCACCCTAAATATTTGGGTTGAAAAGCAGAGGATAGAAAAATAATGCTCTTAGAGTAAAACAGTGACTAGGTGGCTTTACAAAAAAATAATAATAATAATAAAATAAAGAGTACATTTTATGTCCCTTACCGAACACGTTACCTGTGGGTGGAATATTTGACTGAAATCAACATAAAAGGAAAATAAATAGAAACTGCTAATTTCATAAGGGGTGGCATAATCTATTTATTGGTTAAATCCTGAAGAATTCTTTGCCAGTTGATTGATTGCATTTTGAAGCAATAGAAGCAAAAAGGCGTAAACTACTCAGCGGTGACTTGCAGAGCTGCTGTTGAATCACTGACACCTAGCTTGGTTCTGAAAATGGAACAAACGTATGGGGAACTTGCATTCACAAATACTTGCGAGCATTGTTGGGCTAAATATAACACTGGCACGGAAACAGAAGCTCAGAACATTCAGAGATTCTCGCACCGCTTTTAAAATATTTAAAAATAACAAAATGCGCATGGATATTCCCTAGAATAGAATAAAACATATTCCAGGAAAAAGAGCATAGTTGAAGCATTTAAGTGTATTCATAATTCATATACATATTGACAATTTTTTTTTGTGATACATGGTTCTGATAGTGTGACTGCCATCTTTTAGCTTTTTTTTTTTTTTTTTAAAACAAGAATAACAATAAAAAATGATCAGGACAACACCATGTACGACTTACAGTTTAAAATCGGATGGCAATTGCGTCTTTTGAATGGATTCTCAACCTCCTTGCTGTGCTACCGCTGCAAAACTACTTGCTTGGTCCCCATTGGCCCGTGCAGCCAACTGGCCAATCACAAGCTCTCCATCAGAACCTCCTACTCATGTTGTTTAATTCCCAATTCCTATATAAGCGTCCAGCACACAGTTCTCCAACTCCGGACAAGTGCTCAATGTCCTTCATCTTAGTCTCGCTCCACATTGGCCTGGACATTGGTCCTTCGTTTTACCTTCTCCGCGCACTTTAGGAACATTTGTATTCCCCAAAATAAGACTGTGTCCATCTGATTTTTCAGGAATACTTGCTGTACCGTAAAAAGCTCATGATGAAAAATAAGAACACTTTTCAAAAAGGACCAGAATGGTATAGCACTTTCTCTTTCTCATGCACACACGCACGCACGCACGCACGCAGACACACTTACACTACATTGAAAGGCAACAAATGTCCGTTCTCCAAGGCAATAAAATGTCTTTGTGGCAAACTCGACCCTGACATTCCAGGACATCAATTTGGCTCCTTCCTCTCCGGGAATGAAAGAAAGAAGGGGGGGAAAGAAGCAGCCAATTAAC
Organism: Syngnathus leptorhynchus; assembly: GCF_054491065.1. Classification (NCBI taxonomy): domain Eukaryota; kingdom Metazoa; phylum Chordata; class Actinopteri; order Syngnathiformes; family Syngnathidae; genus Syngnathus; species Syngnathus leptorhynchus. The sequence goes on along the minus strand of NC_141210.1, from coordinate 7,309,687 downwards.
GTTCTGACTGAATATTAAGTGAGATACATCCATTTCATCATCATGGGTAAATACTGTTGAGGATATAAAAATAAGAATGAGGGCTAAACTATGAATTCTTCATCTTGATACCATGAGATAAAATAGTATTTTGCAAGAGAAAATCCCAATCTCTCTTTGCTCACTTTGACACCCTGTTTTCTCCCAACAGGCTTCCTTAAATATATCCCCCCAAAAATTCCAGACCAAAAAAATTTGTGATGATAAACAAAAATGTAACACTTACAGGGTATCGTAAGGAAATGAAAGTAAGCCCAGAGAAGAAATTTGCTTCTTTTGTTCTCGACTGAAAAGTTCATTTGTTCCGCTGTCAATCCATTCCACTCTGACCTCCGTTAGTGTTTTGTTTTGAAAAGTTTTTCTCCTTCCGCTTTGTTCGTCTACGCTGCGTGTTTTTTTTTTGTTTTGTTTTGTCTTTCAAGTAAAAAAGCAATAATAGCGGCTTTTCTTTAAAGTCTTGAATGGAAATGATGCTGATTCTCGTTGAAATTGTACATTCCCTTTTGTTGCTTGGCCTTGTGCAAGTCGTCTATCACAACAAGTCTCAACTCTTAGCTGACTCTTGTCCAAACCTGAACACAAGAAGAAAAAACATTGCTGTACAAATATCACACATACTGTGCAAAGTGATAATTATTCATTTTGTTGCAAACCACAATTTCTATGAAAATCCGGAAAGGTGGTGTTATGTAAGATGGGAAACATGCCCCTGTCCCATTTTTTTTTTTTCTGGAATGGGTTGCAGGCATCAAATTCAAAATGCGTGAATATTTGCAAACAAACACACACACAAAACAATCAAAAAATGATTTACAAATTGTAGTCATTCATTGGAACTGGGATTAGTATTTCAAATGGAGGTGATGATATATAAAAAAAAAAAATGTTCCCAAGTAGTTAAGGCTTTGGATAAGAATAAGGAAGCGACAAGGTGCTTGCTGCCTTGGCAACAGGTATTCATAGCTTCCCATCTGCAAGAGCAACCGTGAGACCATAATAATTAATCGTTACTAGGTGGTATGTCGAGGTGAAAAAAATAAAATAAAACAAAAACTAAATCATGACCCTGAATGGCAAAATGATGACATAATGAAAGGTGGGCAAAATAGATCAATAACTAAGGATTCCATTGAGCAAGTTGTCGAACAACATGATGTTGAGGACGACTTACAGGTTCCATGCTGAATAAGTCTCACCCTCTCTCAGACTGCTCCAGGTACACTGACATGACGGGCCGGAGGTTCTGGGTAACCTGCGGGTGAGAACAGTGGATGAAAAAGTTCAATCTGTAAAAGTATCAAATGTTGACTAGCTTGTCTTCCTCTCTCTCTCTCTCTCTCTCTCTCTCTCTCTCTCTCTCTCTCTCTCTCTCTCTCTCTCTCTCTCTCTCTCTCTCTCTCTCTCTCTCTCTCTCTCTCTCTCTCTCTCTCTCTCTCTCTCTCTCTCTCTCTCTCTCTCTCTCTCTCTCTCTCTCTCTCTCTCTCTCTTAACCAAAAAGCTATTGAAAAGGTCCGATGTCATGTCAGAGGGCAAGTAGTTATCTTTTTCATGATTGTATTTTCTAATTAAACCGCATTTTCTAAATAGAAAATAGATGAGAACATTTCTATAAGGAAAATCTATATCTTGATAGAATTTAAAAAATAGAAATATCCAGATATAAAATATTCTTCACTCATCTGAGACAGGGATGAAATTTCATTGAATATTAAAATTGCCTTTGCTCTTTTACCTTGTGCTTCGGACACCGCATTGAGAAGTTATCTTCATTGAGGGAACAGTCTGGAAGGGAGAGGAAAAATATGAAGACAAAACATGCTGAACTCATCTTTTAAGAATACCAGTTGTGTCTCTTAAGAGCGACAGGTTTAACAAAAATAACATTGAATAAAGTTACGATAACTATTCTGAACACGATTTGTTAATCTGATTTATTTTTGCAGAGTCAGGTTTTTTAAACCTTTTTCTCACCTGTTTCAATGGCACAAATATAATGATAACGACGTATACAGCCTTTACTGTAGCAGCCCAGGGTGGAGCCGACCATCTCGCAGTATGAACAGCTCTAGGACACAAAAGCAGAAATGTTCATGAGCAGCGACCGCTAAGTAGCTTTCTTAGAAACCGCAGCAATAAACAAATCGAAACAGATCACACGGGTTAACAGTACTTACTGTTTCTCTAGCACCATCTAGCGCCTCCTGCAGGCCGTAAAGTCTCCCATTGACAAGGTATACTCCACTGGTCCACACGATGCACGCTTCATGAACCCACAACTCTTCTGGGTCCATAGGCATCTGAGGCAACTGGGCGAGTTGTGCCAACGGTCCCAAGGAATCCAAAGCTGGCGGCGGAGGTTGGAAGGGGAGTGAAGCCTTACTGTTGGATGGCACCATTCTGGGGGAGTCCTCACTGGATTTGTGCCTCCGTTTGAAGCGTGGATGCGAGGTCAGCTTTCGGTGTTGTGGTCGTTGTTGGGCTTCCTCCGCCGGTTGCTCCGGTGGCTGTATGGGCAACTGCTGCTGCTCCGTGTCAAAGTCTGGCTCTCTTTTAAGCTCTGGAATCGGTATGATATCAAGGTTCAGGTCCCAGGATAAAGATGGGGCTTTATTGGCAGTGTAGGAAGAGGTAAAGGTACTGGACTCGCCAATCAGATCTTCTCTAAAAGATAAGGGAGGAGGTCTTAATGTGGCGCAAAGAGATGCAAGATTGGAATCCAAGTTTACGGTACAGTTAGTCGTGGCCACGGGTCTGGGCAACAGAACATGTTGCTTTTGTAAGTTCTGCAAAGTATCGAAAGCATTTGAGACAATTTGTGGATTTGGTCCAGTTTTGGTTGCGGTCGTATGACATTGTCTAAGTTGGGGCTGGTTTTTGGGGAGCTTTGCGGCATATTCGGCGGGATAGTATGGCCCGTAAAGATCTCCGAGGTGTTTGTAATTGGCCCATTTTTGACAGAGACAGCAAAGCTGGCGGCCGGAGTGTTTTGATTCTGTAACAGCAGGTCCAGAAACAACATAGCCAGATGAAGGAAGTGCTTTTCCAGACTGAAGCGTGGTTTCCACCTGGTCCGTCTCCCTCGCTTCCGATTCTCTTTTTGATAACTGTGAGTAAAGAGTTGAGGTTGGTAGAGAATCAGTCGCACTTCCACCTGTTTTCCCTCCGACGGCACTACGCTCTCCTTTCGATTTGTCATCCTCAGCATTTACGATCGTGCAGACTGACCCGATCTCTGGTATTTTGTTTTCCACATGAATGTGTGGAACAAACAGGCCTTTGAGATTTGGATCCAGGAATCCTCTATTTATGCTGCTAGAGCCTTTCGCCCCCAGCGGCGTTTCCGGGTTATCTCTAGCGGCTGATTGCGATGACGGTGGCCCTCCTCTTCTCATTCTTTGACGTCCTCTTCTATCTGGTGAGCCGTCTTCATCTTTCATACCTTTGCGCCGGCGTCTCACGGGTTTGACTTCTATCTCAGGTTGAATTGGTTCGCTGTCGACATCCACTTTTATTTCCTGTGTTAAAATGGGCGGCAACGGAGGAGGAGTGCTTTTGTTTTCCAAGATGGAGTTGGCTGTGCTGGTTGTGGTTTGAACTGTGTCAGGGATTGTCAGGACATCTGGAATGGGAGTTGGTGGCAGCTGAGAATTCTGATTCATGCTTTGGGCTTGAGACTGGACCTGTGGTTGGCCTTGGTTTTGGACACGTTTCTGTTTATTGACACTTCCAACAGGTCTGCCCTTCTTTTTGCCAGATGGAAAATAGCCTTTAGGCACAGCGTTATCTGGAGTCTTACAATCTTGTGTGGACAGATTTGGCCGAGGAGAGGACATCTGGTGTCTGCTCAGAACATGTCCTTGAGACTGGCTATGATGGGGCGAGGTAGCTCTATAGTAATCACTGCCAGCGTAATCATCAAATCCCATGCCAGATTCTTGAAGTTTCTGTCGAAGAAGGTTAGCGGCAGATTGTTCACCTCTTCTTGTCTCGAGCTGCTGGTAAGTATTGGTAAAATGTTGAATGTCTGACAGGGCGGATGAAGATGGAGGCGGAGAACCCTGGACTGGACGTGGAAGTGGCGGAGGAGGGGGTAACGGTCCGAGCAGTGCAAAGTCCTCCTTGTCACCAGACGCTGACACCACAGCAGCTCCTAAGCCAAAGTCAAAGTCTTTTTGTTTATGAGTTTGTGTTTGCGGATTGCATGCGTAGCCAGACAGTGGCAACGGGCCAGTCTCATCTACACCTCTGAAGGGCATCATGTCATTTAGTGAGTGAGTGTCTTCAATATAACCATCATCCCCTCCTGCAACTCTTGGAAAATTGATAAGGTCTTGGTCCTGTGGGTCATTAAACGGTGGGATTGTTGCATTTGTAAAGCCCGGGTAATGATTTGTTCCGTCATCAACATGGCCGACAGGCTTTGTAACACTTGGTGATATTTTCTGTACTATTGCCTCTAGTTTCAAACCACGTCCTTTCTTTGGAGGCAAGGCTTTTGTAATTCCACTTGATGGAGAAAGAGATTTAGGAAAGGTATTCTCACCGGGCAAAGGGGAAGAGAGGCGCGGCACATCCGAAGAGGATGATTCGTCGTCGTTGCGGTGGTTTGATTCCGAGTGCGCCCCGGCAGCGTTTGAATTGGTGGCAGCTCTCTGTTGAGAAGCATCCTGCAGTAGCCTTTTGGCAGGAATGGGAGAGATAAAAGAACGCACTCTCCTTCTCAATATGAGAGGATTGGTCTCACCAGGACCTCCAGATTTAGTTTGACGTTGCACCTGTGGTTGTTGAGTAGAAGTTGCGTCAGTTTGAGGTTTGGATGAGTTGCAAGGAGGAGGAAGGCAGGGTCGTTTAGTTTCCTCAAGCTCTGCTGTAGCCTTGGAAGGAGGCAAAGTGCCTTGTGAACCTGCAGGAACAGATGACGGTGGAGGAAGTCCCTGTGTCCTGTAGCAAGAATCCGTTTCAGTCATTCGAACAGCATCTCTGCCTGGAGGTGTGGACTCCCACATTTTCATGTCATAAAAGCCGCTTTGTTGATGGAGCAATGTTTTGGTTGCATGTTGATCACTATGAATGTCCGTTTGAGGGACCATCATCTGCCTGTGCTCCGAATGACTGACTTTATGTCGTCCTGGGGAAGAAACGGGCAACATCATCATGTCCTTAGCGGATCTATTCATTGCTTTTACCCAGTCGTTTATTTCCTGTGAATGCTGGAAAGGTCCACGAGGATGAGGATACATTTGAAGCTTGTTTGTAGTTTGAGCCTGGGGTGATAAATTATGGTATGGATGATGGGAAGGAAAATGAGAGTGGCCACGAGGCATATTGCTTTCTCTTGCGTCTCCAAAGCGATAACCTGGGAAATTGTTGGCGTTGCTTGTTGCTAAATCCACACCGTGAAGATATGACTGATGTCTTGATGGTGATGATAAAGGATTTGTGCTCAGAGAATGGGGAGGCAGGTGCCTGTAAGGGTCAGAATTAAGCACAATGGATGAATGTGGATATTTTGAAGAATATTCCATATCACTGTCATTTGTTCCACTACTGCCATGGCAATCGGGATTGGGACCAATCTCTTTGGGTGCCGTTTCAAGTTTGAACACTTTTTTCTCTAAAATGTCCTTTTTACTCAGGTCAGTGGCTGATGCTGGAGAAGAAAATGGCTGCTGAATCACAGAGGCCGCACTCTGGTTTTTCTCTCGCTCCCTGCTACTTTCCCTGTCCCTCTCTGGTGTGCCCCGTCTATTTGGTGACACATCACAGATGACGGAGCGACGTTCTGATTTCTGAGAATCCGCTTGACCGGTACACCCTTTGAGCGGCTCGGGCGCTTGCAAAAGGAGCTCTTGTACAGTAGAAGATGAAGCAGACATATTGGGTAATGTTTTTCTTTGTGGAAGAGAGTAGTCGGCTAAATTGATATGTTTTGGTTGGATTGGCTGTGAGTCAGAATCTCGTGGTAAATGATCTTCGGACAAATCCATTTCTTTTTTGGGAGTATTTTGCAGTATCTTGGGATGGGAAACATCCGTCTTAATTGAAGATTGAAGACCTGCTGCAAAATTGCTTTTACTTCCGAGTCGATGATTCGGATGTTGGGGCTTTCCACTAGTGCCCATTAGGGACAAATGGTCAGTGGCTCCACCTTCCATCATCCTGGTGTTTTCTGTCATACCGTATGGGTATCTGGTTTGAAACTGTTGTTGAACTTGGAGATGTGCAGGAAATGCCTGTTCTGGTCTTCCGTAACGTCGATCTAAATTATAGCCCTGAAGAACCTCTTGTAAGAGACTAGGGAATTGTTGGATTTGAGAAATGTCCTCTTGACCTTTCGTTCCTATTGCTTGGCCTTTCTTCCCAAATGCCTCTGTTAGAGAACTTGATTCTTTTGAATGCTCAGTACCATAAGCAGAGTGCGATTGTTGATAGTTTCTGGAACTTGATTCCATTACACTTGCTGGGCCAGTCCTTCCTTTCTTCATCATTGACAAATCAGAGCCATATGTTGACTCTACAAAACCATACTTATGGGATCCAAACTGGTTGAGATTGTGGGCCTGTTCAATATTTGATTTTGGATGCTGGCTTGAATAGCGACTTAAGTCAGTCCCTTCCTCTCCATTATTATTCATTGATTCTTTCAAATAGGATTGTGAGTGTTTCTCCTTCAAACAGGTGTCTTGAGGTTGCTTGCTTTTTTCAACCTGACTTCCCTCTGAACGAGCAGAAACAATCACACCGACACTTAGCTGTTCCTCAGACGGTGCTTTTTGTTCATTCTCGTCGTGTGCCGTAGAAGCGGTGTGCAGCAAATTTTCTTTGTCCTGTCCATGCTTTGTGCTGATTTCTCCATCTCGAACCATTTGGCTATTGCCTTTTTCCATTTTCTCAACCCCGTCTTCATGTTCGATTTTGATCTGTTCGTGTTTTATTTCGACACTCTTTTTATGGCCACCTTTTGAGTTATTCAATAAACTGGGATGTGAGACACGGTTTGCTTGGGCGGGAGGAATAATACAGGAGGTGGATGAGGAAATAGGAGATTTTGAATGTGAATTTGAGTCAGCATCTGACGACTGACACTCAGTCGGAGATGCTAATGTAGAAGCGGAGCGAGCATTTCCTTTTGAGACTATTTCCCTGGGTGATGACTTACAAATCAATGTTTTAGCATTTAATGCTTTTCCAGGTGGTGGCTGGTTTTGACTGTGAGGGGGATGATAGAAAATTGGTTCCGATCCACTGCTTGCGCCACTCATCCGCCTCACTCTTGTATGTGAGCCCTCTATTAAATGATCATCTTGCTCGATCTTGGTCTCGGCTGACAGATAGGAAGAGTCTTCATTGGCGACGGTTTCTAAAGCAGCACTTTCAGCAATTCCTAGAACAGATCCATCTTTAACTGTGCCGGTACTCGACGCTGCGCTTGCATTTCTACTCCTCGGTTGCAACGGGGGAACACTGTGTGTTGCTTGTTGCGCCGGTCCACCGTCTTTGCCCTTCTTCTGTGACAGCACGTTGTCAGTCCGAAGCATGTGTTGAATGGTGTTTGGTAAATTAGCGACCTGGGAGCTCAAGGCGTTTAGACTATTTAGTCCTGTATCGTGCATTTTCCCAACAGGGGGAGATGAGTAAACAGATGGGCTTTCCTCTCGGGGCACTGAACCAAGAACAGTTTTGTTGCAGCTTGTTGGCGGGACATTGTTTACTCCAACGGTACTGATGTTATGAGCTTTGTGACCGCCACTGCTACCACAACTACTGATGCTACTGTTTGAGTTGGGCGTTGGACTTAACTGTGACGCAGCCCGTATGAATCGATGACCATGACTGCTGGTATGGGCAGTAGATGAAGGGTGGGAAGGACCGGAGGGGTTGATGTAGGTTTCTGAAACACCCATCGAAGGGGAAGGAGTGGAGCTACAGCTGGGGGAGTGTACTGCCGAGGCAGCTGGGGACGGGTTTGAAATTGGGCTGAGGTTTTGGTTCATCTGACTTTGTTGAGAATGCAGTGGGGATTTGGCTATTTCTTGAGATGTTGACGGTGGCATACTCGTCGGGGTAGAGCCCTGGTGATGTTTACCGTATACTGAGCCAGGAGTTGGGCCTTGGTGTTGCGTCTTCACAGGGTTGTCGTAGCCCACACCTAAATTGTGCTGTGTGTTACAGTGCTGCAGTGTGCCTTCCTTGTGAAGTGTTTGCATTTGTGAAATATACCCAGCATAGTTTGATGCATGGTACCGCTGTTGAACACTCTCCACTGGCCCCGTATTGTTATCACCAGCTGAACTAGAGTTTGCACTTGAGTTGACACTGTGAGAACTGTTGACTTTGGGATCAAAAGTAGCGTTGGCAGTCCCATCAACATATCTCTGCGGAGGAGGGCTGTACATTCCCGATGACCCCGTGGACGCGCCAGCCTGCGGGGAGTACTGTGGGTATTGAGGGGTCAGTCTATGCCCAGAGCTCGGGTAACTCCGATGCTGCAGTCCATGGTGGACTGGAGCGAACGTTTGTCCGTGTTGGCGGCTCAGAGAAGCTGGCATGGCCTGCATTGCAGCGTTCTGGCTCATGTTGTATTGATGAGGAGAGAATGCTCCAGATCCTCCACCTGACCCAGTGCCGGGCCCATAATCTACTGAATATTGTGACATGATCCCAGATGATAATACAGATCCAGCGCCAGAATGTCTGTACTGGGGAGGTATGTGTCCATCAATATTAGGGTAAGCAAATCCTGCTCCATAGACCAGACCTCCTCTTCGAGCTTTGTCCTTCCCGGCCAATGAAAAATAATAATCCATTGTCTCCTTCCTGTAAGGGTTGTTACTGCTGCTGTGAAGGTTACCCTGTGTGGGCGGTGGTTCTACAATGCCTCTGTTTCGAGCACCGTAAGCAAGCATGGGGCTGGCTTGATTGGGATGCGGATGGCCTCGATGAAGGCTCTGCTGTTGCATCGCTGCATAATCTTCTGTCATCCTTGGGGAGACCTGGGGGTCTGCGCTTTGTGGGGGATATGGAGGTCCACCTCCACCCCTCATGCTAAAGCCCGGCGGGAGAGAATGGGGGGTGGGGCTATTAGAAAAATTCTGCATGTTTTTTTCCTTTTTACTTAAAGTAACACAATGCAAAATGCCACCCGCATCTGAGTGAAGTGCTGAAAGCAGGTACCATGGATGCAGAATTTTTTCTTTTTTTTTTTTTTTTAAATTAAATGCTTTGTTGAATCCACGAGAACACTGAATCACTGGGAATATAAGTACCCAACAGATGATGGTTGTATCAAAAAGTAAAAATGTTCTCACTTCAACGTGGCATTGGTATATGGTTGTTTCCACCTAAAAAGGCTCACATCACAGTGGGTTTTAAAATGTGTCGTTATTCATTAGCAGTTTGGCATCAAGAATATGATATGGACGGCTAACACGTCACTATGTAAGGCAACTTTCAAAAGTCTCACTTGCAGATGCTGTACCACAACAGCTTGGGTAAACATAGCTGTTTTAGGATAAAGGTGATGGAAAGATAAAATTGCAATTGCGCAAAAAACGGTTGTTCCATTGAGACGGAATTCTGACGAGATTTTTTTTTTCCTTCTTCTTCTGTTAATATATGTTATTTTGCCAGGATGTGAACCCAAATTGTCTTGGTGGATTGGAGTCAAAAAGATTTGAAAAGAGACTTTTACAAAACACTTTCCAGAACTCCATTGATATGCTCATCCACTCTTAGCTGCAGTGTGACACTTTAGCTCTTGTCTTTCTTGGTCATTCTCATTTGATATCATTTTTTGTTTGGCTTTTTTTGTCTGTCACTGCGTGTATTCATCTGGGTTATAAGTCTTTGGTCCCTCTTATTCCATTATTTCTGGGCATAGATTCCTCTTGATGCTCTCCTGGTACTTCAGCATTTAGCCGTCTTACCTTTGTTATTGTCTGTCAACCATCATTTAATTCTACCCGGCTCCATGGCAACTTATTTCCCAAAAGGAAGGTAATCCATTTATTCCACTTCAAGTTCAGTTGTTTCAAACTCCAGTTGTCGTTTGTTCCTCAGTAACTCCATGCAGATGAATTCATTTTCCAGCAGCTGCTGACCAAAAGATTAGAAGTCTGTAGATACAAAGGATACATATCAAAGTCAGCATGTGAGGGCGGAAAACATCATACAAGTATTACCATCATATGAGAACTAATGCACGTTTAAACGTAAGCATACATTAACATTATTATATATGATTTAAATCGTGAATAAAAGATGCCAAAATTATGCTATAATATATTCATTATTTTATTTTTCAAATATGAACAGGATTAGAATAATTTTGCTCACGAGTCAACGAAAACACAAGCACGACAGTATACTCTTATGACAAACATAAACAGCAACCAGCCACATTATTATTACAACTTACGTTGCAAGAGCTGCATCAAATGGTCCTTCATTACCAAAACTAACAATGCTGAGTTTTGATTGACACTGTCAGAGAATTGCTAATTAAGCAACCTCTCTATATGTATGCAGTACAAGATTTGTACACATTTTATCAAATAAATAGAGACAACAAATTTACTCCGCCTTTATAGACATTTAGGAAAATTGAGATTTTCTCATGGACTTTGACAGTATTTACAGGAATTGGAACATAAAGGCATGCCAAAGCATTTCCTATTGACTGATGAAGAGGTTTGGTGAGCAGTGGGAGCAAGCAACTATGGAAATAAAGTGATATCATCACATAATGCAACTGCTAAAGTAAACAACTTCATGAAGCCAGGCCTCATTATGTTGCCACTAAATGTAAACTTTATTGTGTGTTAACTTCTTTTAATTATAATGGCTCACAACTTGTGGGATTGCACCTTTTTTATGGGGCCAGGACCCATAATTGCCTCAAGTGTCAAGCTTGCATTGTCTCTTTTTTTTTTTTTTATTTTTTTTATAACCAACAGAATGGTTAATTGCCCTTTAACACATTTGCACAATTGTGTTTTGTAAAGTACACCATTAAGCAACTCATTGTAATTACACTATTAATGTAAGTGACACCATTTCCCTGACTGTCATTTTCTTTAACAATACATTGCAAATGAGTAAACACAAATAACCCAGTGATGAGCAGATACAGGAAAAACAAACACAGTGTGTCTGTATCAGGCAGTTGTGCCTTCAAGCATGCCACTGGAATCTGATTTAGAGAAAAATCTGTGCAGTTGGAGGGATTCCATTGATCTCCACCCTTGTATCTTGAGTACTAATTAATCACAGTAGCTCACTGAGCACGACCAACAAATAGAAAAAAAAAACACCCTGTTGTAATGTCAGCAAGACATGACAAGCATGTCAGTAACAGCACAAGCTTTTTGCACTGCTGCACCACTTTTGGGCCAAACATTATGCTGTTTTTTTTAGCAGCTGCATTAGCCAAAGAGAGGCTTTACGCATTCCAATTAGCTTAGTCGTGCTGCCTTTTTAGCTTGGTAAGGTTGGCGTTAGCTTATACACTCCCAATTGGGAGCTAGCAATGCTACAAGCTGTGGTTAGCATCTTAGCAAGACAGCTAATTAGGGTTGATTACGCTCTTGCGCGTTATTACAGAGCGTACACACAACGATAGCCACGGCAGGCTAAAATGCTGCGTTTGGCTAGAAAACATGGGTGATTGGGTACAGATGTTTCTCCCCTTACAATTCAGCGGTGCTGTAATAAACTGTTTTAGCTCGTGTTTATGGAGAAAATGAGCAAGAGACGCGACGTGAGATAATTAGCATCACTCTCCTTGGCGTTTTTCAAGAAGCTAACGTTGGTTCAGGGAAGGCTAGCTAACACCTTCCACATATACTTACCTGAAAACGTAGCAATACAAGGCCCAGCTTGGAGTGAAGGGCTCCTTTTGACAATCCCGCTGTTGTGGCAGGAAACCCCCAGTCTGTCTTGAGTCGAACGCTACGCTGCTTTTTTTTTTTTTTTTTTTTTACCTTCAGCCGTTTTGGGTTTAGGAAAGCCCGACCATCGGCGACCAATTTCGGGAGGGGGGTGAGCCGTCACGACAGTCGTATCCCGGGCCTCTCCTCCGATTTGCCCCCTCTTTTTTCCCTTTTGTCCTCACCTCCAGAAATGATGAGAGCGGGGCACAATCAGGGTGCCTGTGGGTCCCGTCAGCGGTGAGGTCCACACACACCCTCCCTCTCTCCCTCTTTTCACACACCGCTGAGGTGATTGCACCTATCTTCAACAAAAAAAAAAAAAAAATGAAACACAGAAGCCTCTGAACGATCTACCGAAGCGCCTAACGTCACTTTGCGTCCCTGAAGTACATCTACATACCTTCCATCACATGCTGATTTCCCTCCAAGACAATTTTTTTTTTCTTGCAACAGACTGCCTTGACTCTCGCACACAAAACACACACATTCCCTGCACCCCCCCCCTCCCCTCATCTTCCACATCACATCCCTCCATGTCTTTTGTTATTGCTCAGATGTTCCTCTATTTCTACCATTAAAAAATAGATCATTTCAACTAAGTGCGTCTTGTTCTCATCTATTGTGTTATTTTTCTCCTGTGTCCAGTCTACAATAGATACAAGATAAGACTTGCATAGACTGCAGTGTTGTTTTGGTGACTATGTTTTATTGATGCTGGAACACAGAGCTATTCTACTAAGAGCAGCATTGTACTTTTGTTTTAATTGGAACTTAATCTTTGCTGCATTTTTGGTACAACATAATGGATATTTATTGATGAATTAATTGCAATTTTACTGGCATTCAATACATTATGCGAGTGATTTTGTTGTTCATTTAGAAATAGGAACTTAGTGATTTTAGTATTTATTCATTTGAAAAGAAAACATGTCAAATGCTCTTCCATGGAAACCTACCCGCTTGATTTTTGTTTTGATTTTTAAATAAAAAATGATTTAATTAATCACTACAGTTCAAGGTATCAGCCAATCACAAGCCACATACAAAAACATCATTTATTTAATTATTTATTTATTTATTTATTTATTTATTTATTTATAGTTATCTATCTGTAAATGAGATTTTGTCAAATGGCCTTGTGGGGAATCTGAGCATCTTAAAAGAGTTGGGTTATTTTTAATGGCATTTTACTTTCTCCTAAAGCAGATCTGATGTCTGACACTTTGAAAATTCTCTACACTCTGCACCATGGAACAACCAAACCACATTTCATGCAAACACATATACAAATCCAACAATCAAACAGGGAACGGTCATTCAAACAATTAACCTTCCGTGGGTCACTTAACCTATCAATCAAGGCTAAATTCCCTTTTCCTCACAACAGTTCAATGCATTTCTTTCACTTGCAGACAGACGTCTATTTCTATCATAGTTGCCATAGCAACTGCAGCGCAGTGCTTTAACTGTGTATAATTTTTAGGCAACTGACATTTGCAGCTTACATGCACATTTTAATACACACCCACCATTCAGCTAGAATCCTGAAACCAAACAAAATGCGTGCAACATGTGGTAGTGCACTTGTGTGAGCGAGCTGAAAGAGAAAGAGCTGGGAAGCAAAGATGCGCCGTGCATTGATACGCTGAACCAGTAAGTCGGCCAGCCAGGCCTATCCAATCAACAGCAATGCCTGCTGGGATACGCAGAGTCGCTCCATCACCGACAAGGTCACAAAAAAATGATCAAATACAATGGCCCTAGTTTCTGTTTTGTTTTCGAATAGAGGAAACAGACCAAGGCTCGTCCATCAATGATTCTTGTTCCTTATCTAAGTGTCCACTTGAAATGTCACTCATTGTGCTGAAAACATGCACAAAATGAGTTTTTCTGCGTCATGCTGGTTTGCCGTTCAGCAGCTTTGTGACACATTTAAATAGGAATTTTGTGCAAGAGAGCCCTCCCACAGGAGGACAACAAAAGAGCAGTATATGGTTATTTTTATAGTTTGCTTGAAACCGCTGAAGAGTGGATTTTCTTTTCCATTTACATAAGAGCAAAAAATGAAATGTTCTGTACATTGGTTTCTGTACTTTTGAATGTCAGTCAAAGAAACACAACCTCCAACAGTGCACCTCATACCTTTCTTTATACTTCTATGTTATTAGAATGAACAACTTGCCACTAAGCAGATGTTCTAGCAGTTTCCTTGACGACCACCAGAAGTCAAATGACTGAGCAACGGGTACACCGACAAGCCACTTCCATCATATTCTCATTTCAAAAACACAAGCTGTATTTATTCTGTCTCTATAATATTTTTGGGATTGTTTGTATTTGGGTGGGGGGCATACAGCAGCACTGTCTGCATAAAAGGCAGCAGCTTGTACCAATACAAAGTGCTTATAATGTTATGTACAAAATCACAATAAAATAATTTAAAATGATAATAATTATAGATATATCTATCCATGGAAATTTTACCGACACAAATCCAATAAAGTATATAATCAAAACAAATTATAGTGACATTTTCAAATTCCAGCGAATGCGGTTGTAATATCAGTAACCAACAGGGGGCGCACTCACCCAATGTCCCAGCAGCTCACCAACGCTGTTAGATTACTTCAGTACATGTTGACTACCAGCAGGAGGCAGCCTCGCCTAATTTCTCCTCGCCTTTTCAACTAGAAGACCAAGGCTGTCTTTCTGCCACACTCGCCTCGTATCCTAGCAACCACAGAACCCTGCCTCCAATCACTACGGATACCGGGAGGGATGGAGGGAGGGTAGGAGGGAGGGTGGAGAGTGTGAAAGAGTCAAAGGAGGAGGAGGCGGAGAAGAGCTTGGTGAGGTATCAGCATCCAATGCAGCAAAGCTGAAAAGATGAGTGCCAGGTAACCATTAAAACCAGGTTCCTGTTGCTGTGTGCTCAGGGTTGGAGGATTGATCCATGGAACCCAGGGCTCTAAGGGACAGATTGAAATCATATTTCAAATCCGTCGTGATAGAAAGTGGAGGGAAAAAGTGAGTTATTGCCCTATTAAAATACTTTGTCTTGTGGGCTCCACAGCTCATACCCCGCCTCTCCTCGTAAGTCGGTCTATCCTTTCTATCACAGTTATCCAAATCATTTCAATTATCATCACCTTTTTCTTTACAACTACCGTTTTTATTGATGTGTTTAAGATAAATAAATAAAAAATCAAATCACTGTTTTGTCCTTGTGACTCTGAAGGTATTTTTCCAGAATGACTGGATTCTATCTTGGCATCTCTTGGCCTGACTTGACCTTCGTGGCTTTTCTATTACAACAGGCACCAAAGCAATTGGGGTGGGATAAACTGAACTATGCACACTTGTAGCGTTCTGCCACAGATTTCACGAATGACTGTCAACCACTGGTTTTGCAGGGATTCCAAATATGCAATTGCATGATATGGTGACGGTAAAAAAAAGTTTCATTGTTCCGAAGTGTGACGACAAAGCACATAATGGTATCAGATGGAGATCAAACATAATTGTGACCATGTCATGCAAATGAGCCCACACAGGCTTACAGTTGAAGCAAACAAGCGATCACACATTTCTCATGCAATGTGGCGCTGACCTCAGACCCGGGATGCTGTCGTCCTCCTCCCCCGACTCCCGCGTGGCTGTCATGTGAGGATACGCAACATTGATACACGAGTGACAGGATTTTGTCGACAACACTGAGCTGCCGTCAATGTCAGGTGGATGCGTAAAAAGTGAAAGCTGACAGCAGCTCACAAGATTGAAGTTATTGTGTTGAATCTTACAGAAAAGGCTTGATGAGCTCTGAGATTCCTACCAATGCATCATAGAATTTGAATATATCCTTAAGTGTGAGTCTACAAAATAAAATAAAAAAAAATGCTTGCTGCTGTCGCCAGGGCAACCATTTTCCTCTAATGTCTACGTTAACCCTTTCTCCCTCAACACATCCCTTTCACATTCTGTCTTTTATCATCACCACATTCTAACACTTTGCTGATGTCCTCTCACTCCATCTGTCCGTTTCTTTACGGCCATGTATCCCTCTGCTCCATCCTTGAAAAAAGTTGTGAGCTTAATCTTTGATTATTCAACCTTCTCGTCCATCCTCACACCTGCCATTTTGTCTGCTACGCGTTTGCATTGTTAGCACTGACTCATTCCGTGTTAAAGAACAGACAATTTGTGCTATCCGGTGTTAGCTAACGGGAATTTCACTTTAGGTGTTATCGGAGGATGTGCTGCTTTGATACACTAAGTAAATGATGTTAAAGAATAACCGTGAGTGTGAAAACGCAAAGGCGAGAGGTATTATTTGCTGTTTGTGAGGAGGACCACGCAAAACAACAACTGACTTTCGATGAGACGACAAACAATAACTTTTGGATCAAGTGAAGTCCGTTCAGACAGTTGATCAGTCAATCATAAAGTATATGCATTAAATTAGCTTATTAAAGTTGATACTTTTTCTTGTTAGCATTCCCATCGTTTTTTTTTCTTTTAAAGCAGTTCATTGTCCTCCCATTTTTGTTTTGCTTTCCCAGGAGCCTTTCTCATTTCTAACAGCAAGAAGCTGCTGAAGGGCGACGGAGTGCGCCAGAAGCTGCAGGACTGGGAGCTCACCAGGCCGCTCCTGGCTAACAACCATTTTAACAACAACAAAATGCTGCTCCAGGCTCACGTTGAACTGCTTGGATGCTTAGCTGAGCCCTAAAGATATGAATAAAGAAGCAGATTGTCACAGATTTCCTAAAACTTGACAAAGGATGACTAAGATTATTGGATGAACAAGTTGAAGTGGAAAATGATGATGTAGCCTGTATCATAGTCTCGGTTTAGCAATGGAAATTTGAAAAATCGGTACTCAGGGCTCAAGCAGAAACAGAATGACGGACAACTCATCTTGCACGCACAGCGAGTGGCTATTTCAGAGCAGCCAATCCCAAAGCATCTCCGACGTGAAAAATGTGCGGCCTGATCTGCTTCGTGATTCAGGTTTTTGACTAGGGGTGGATTCAAAATGGCACGAGGTCAAAGCGGCGTCACGAAAAGCGCTAATTACTCACACTTTACATCTTTGCTAAGCTTCAAAGATGACTAATGAACATCTGGTGTTTTTACAGCCTGCTTAAAAAAAGGATTTTGAACACTCGTCAGCTTTGATTGACTCTGGAATATTTGGCTTGGATTCTTTATGGAGCGCCCTGCTTATTATTCATACATTTCAATATATTCTACAAGTGAAATACTTGTGGCAACAGAATATCAAACGAGATCAACGTCCTTCTCAATGTCATGTGGAGAAGACTGGAAGTTTTCCATCTCTCTGATTTTTCAACCTGACATTATATCAACAATATGTATTTTATTGAGCAAGTCAGCCTAAGATAGGAGCGAGAATATTCCTGTTGCCGAGCAAGGAGAAGGCGAGAGCAGCATGAGAGCAACTCTGAGTGGCCTGAATGGCATCACACAAAGCTTTGTGGAGTGCCAGCAGCAATGTGGATGGTGGAGGGGATGGACCCAGACCCACCCGCTCCACCATATGGCCCTGTTTCTGTAGCATGCCGCTCCTCTGCTCATCTATTAGTGAGTACAAAAGGCCCCCGTTAGCTTAATGTTAACTTGTCATGAAAAATCCCATTGACAAGCTAACATTTAGCGGTCACTCATTTTACAAACCGTTAAGCTGATATCCGAACACAAATGGTGCAACAACACATTTAGACTAACAAAGATAACAAGCATTGATACTCAGCTGCATTTATTCTTTGTCCTCGTGAAGTGTTCTCATTAAATGGGGAGGAATTATGTTTGGAACAGATGAATGGCTTTTCTGTGCTATGAGGAAAAAGTGATTTGAGATACAACCATGGTCACGGAACAAATGAAACTTGCATCTCAAGACAATGACTATAAAACATTCAAAAGTTTAAAACGACTCAGAACCATATGCATGAAACTTACAGCATTTTATTATTAATACTCAACACATTTTGTTCATGTACAAAGAGAAAGAATAGTCTTATTTAATTAAGCACTTATAATTGTAGGTGTTTATCCTTATTAGAAGTACCATAATAATGCATTTTTGCAGTTTTTGCCATGACATGGTTAATTTTTATTGAGATTACTTTGATTCCATAGAAAAAAGTTAATGTATTCTCTAATAGTATTTACACAACCTGTACAATATTTTTTATGCGTGTAATTTCCGTGATCATGATGTAAACATATTGGCATTATTTCAAAGGGCCACAACAAGAAAATTGTGGCCAAGAGCAAATTGAGTGTATAGAATTATGTATACAATTGATCATATTTTACATTTTGTCGAGACACAGTAAATTGAATCAGGTCGTGTATCTTTACTTGGAAAGGAGTACTTTTGTAAACTCACTCCCCCCCAATGTGAAATACATTTAGTAGCAACCCCTTCTGCCACTTTAGAAATGATCCCGATGGAAAAACGGAGCAGTTTTATCCTTAATAGAAATGATATGCATATGCATTTGTATAAATCAGCACGCACACCCCAACACAAACAACAAAACATCAAATGTTAGCAAAGATATTCTGCAAAAAAAAAAAAAAAAACTTGGGAGGATAACATTAGTAATATGTAAAGCTAGTATCACAGTTTAAGTCTTCCTGGCTGCATGTGATGAAATCCAGTGCTAAACACTGAGGTGCCTATTACAAATACTGCTGACAAAGATCATTCAGAGCAATCCCGTCCCAAAACATATTTTAACTGACGCCTGTCATCCGCTTGTCATGGATGTCAGCTGGGGGGTGAGATTTACATCCTCCAGCTCCAGGATGTTCCCGTAACTCAAAGCTAGCTCAACCTTGTGTTGTTAAAAAAAAAAAAAAAAGGTGACACAGTGGGGTTTTTTTTTTTTCTTAAAGTGGTGTGGCATGATTGTGTGCAGAGAAGCCAGGCTGGAACCAATTTGGGTTGAAGGGAAACAAAAAGATCAACAGGTTAAAGGTTAAGGTTTCAAGAATCCCAAAAAATATTGCCCATCTGTCTCATGCATGAACCAAGAAATAGCCTGCTGAATAAACTAGATTTGAGTTCCTTACAGAATTATGAAAACAACAAATTTAATGATGGTCTAAGAATTGTGTGCAATACACAGTCCATGTATTGTTTATTTTGGATTTATTTGGAGCAGAAAGCAAATGGAAAAAAAAAAAAATCCAACTCCCAAGCACGGGTTCATAGTGTCAGTCTACGAACCTGAGCTACAATAAATCAACAGTTGACTCTTGCCAAGCAAAAAAAAAAAAAAAAGCAAATTCTTTTGATAAGGGGTTGCACTAATGCATTTCAATTTCAAATCAATTCCTTTTCCACGTTATTGTGCCGAAATTCTCAGCGACATTAACAGCATCGGTGTGCACTTGTGTGTTCTACACACATACACACGTTTATATACATACATCTTTCTTTACCACAGTGATATCTATCCCAATGATAAAGAGGGAACAGGATAGGCCGGGCCCACGATGGCTCTAAATTCTGTGTGCAATCACCATTAAAGCCCAGCTTCAAAAAAATGAACCCCCCCACCCACCTCCTCCCCCGAACAGAACACAATGATTTCGTAAGATCTGAACAAGGATCGCTGCCTAAAATGAAAGCACACAATATGCTGCTTCTATCTTCAAATATCATACATGTAATATTGTATTATAGAAATGTGTCGAGCAAGAAAAAGCATGAAGTCTAGCTCAGCTTCAAAAGAGAGAATCTAACACAATTCGAGGGAAACTTAGAGCTAAAACTAAATTGTCCCTCTTTAATATCACCAGACGTGTACACCTACGCTAAATTATCAATTCCTCAAACACTTCAGCGAACATATGAAAAAAAAGTAAAAACCTTAACATAATCCAATATATTAAATCGGTAAACTATCGTAACAACGAGTGTAAAACAAAATGGTTGACTTCCATCGCTTAAAATGAGTAATGTTGGTGTTTCTGCACATTTTTATCCGTCTAATTTTTTTTTTTTTTTCATTTTTTAAAATCAGTTTCATTCTTAAATTGCTGTAAAACTTGATGGAAAGTTACATCCTGTCTGTCTGTTTACTGTACAAAGTGAAAAGAGGTTCTGAATATACTATTTACAAGTAAAAGCTTAAACATACTAATGCCGACTCAGATGCCATCACCAAAGTGTTACTTATTTTCTCGAGATTCCTACTTGCTTCTCAGATAACACTTGATCAGAAAATGTGTACATATAAAAATTCCAGAGATCTCAGTCTATTTATTCAGAGTCATGGTCGTATGGTTGGTGTATTGATTTAAGGCTAACAACTATCAATCTCACGATTACATTGTTATCTGTGAATTTATGAATAGTAATCGGCAAATCTGTGCAGGAAAGGGGAAGAAAAAAAAAAAAAGAAAAAAAGTGCTGTTATCATTAAATTGTGACTTGCATCATCCAGCTCACACAACACACACTCACCTATAACAGCGGTGCATTTAGATGAGGTTATAAGATAGATGTCAGCACTCTGCACACTCGGGCAGCTTCAATCTTGGCCGAGCACTCCTGCGCAATTTCTTGCAGCCCTTGAACTTCTGACACCGCCAGCTAATTGAAGATCAAACCTTTAAATAGCTCATAGAGACTTTTTTTTTTTTTTTTGTATTCTGTACAGTTGGATGAGTCATTAGCAGACAGCTTCTGTGAAGTGGGAGGGTGTGTGTGATGGGGATGATAAGGCATGTCTACTGAGTGCCTGAACCTACAACAGGTAAAGGTCCTGTGCAATAATGAGGCTTCACCAGCTTTTGAGAAATAGAAAAAAAAAAAAAAAAAAAGCAAAATTATCTACATCAGTCAAAGCTGATACCTCAGCGACCGTTCTTCTGCTCAACGTATTATGACTATCATTGATCCCCCCGCCCCCTCAGTTTAATTTTGCCATCCGGGCCCACAAACGCGATAGATGTTGGGACACTAGTGAGAGGCCAAACGGGTGGTGACTATTACCATGTAACCTGAATCAAAAAAGAAGCGAAGTAGAAAGGCCGCCGTGCTGTGAAGTGGGCCACTGCGAGACAGTGTGGGGACATCCTGAATAGAACTGGCGTACAGGTTCATAAAATCATTTTTACGAAGTTATAAAACTCTGCAGCATCTTGTATCTAAACCACTGCCAGGCGGCTTCTCCAACCGCTTGTCATTTTTTTTTTTTTTTACTGCAGTTTTTTTGTCGTACGTGAAGAGAACACCAAGTAATGGCGCGCGCCGCTGCGTGACCATGTGAACAAGAGGACACTTCCATTGGAGACCATTAAGGCACGTCCTTTTCTCTCAGCTTCTGCAGCTCTCAGGCTCTTGACTGAACAACAATTTGAAATATCTCAAAACAAAGTATGAGTCTTTAAGATCCTTTTTTTCCCATAAGGAGAAAATATGTACTGTACTCGTATGAAGTAAAACGTCCTACAAGGTAACTAAAGACTTCAGTCTTGCTGGCTTGGAGGTTGAAGAACCTGGCCAGTACTCAAATGGGGATGGAATATCACACCAATTGAAAATAAAGCATTAAAAAAAAAAAAAAATTATAAGCAGTGTTAACACAATCATTGTTGTTATTCACAATGTTATTAATATTATTGTTGATCTTATACCCTGTTTTTTTTTTCTTTCAAGAAGAATATCATCATTCATGATTGTATTTCTTTTGGTGTCGGGGGAGGACGAGGAAAAGGGAGGAGAACAGAAGTTTAAGGGGGTGGGGGGGGGGACAAGTCATCCACGTTGCCACTCCATCAAGGCGACAATGTCTTCTTGGAGCCCAGAGGGGCCGCTCGCTCGCTCCGCCCGCCCGCCGATCTCACAGTCTTCCCCTCGTAAGCACTCAGCGGGAGCTCTCGGGCTGCCGTCGAATCTCAACCAGCGCTCACATGTCCGATATCAAATTAAGATGAGCGATAATGGCCGACCGCGGCTTCACCGGTGGATGAAATGCGAGGCTTGAGCTGAGTGCATTTTCCCAGTTTTGTTTCTTTAAACTGCAACTGGACATAAAAGTAGAGTAGCTTTGGCCATTTGTGAGAGAGGGGTCACCTCCCTCTCCCCCGTCTCACCAAAGGTGTCCTGATTTTTTGTGTTTACCAAGATTTGCTTGCAAAATATAGATTTTTCCATTACTCAAGTTTGCATCCTGTTTCTGACACCACCTTTGGCTCTCGCCTTGCTTATCTTAAATTCCAGTCTCAGTATGGGATAGAGATGCAGTGTGTGTGTGGACAGTGTCTTTAAAAACATCCCTGATCTCCTAACACACCTAACACAACTCTATTCCACGTCTAATCCCAAATCCAGTCTCGGTCTCTCACACGTCCGATTCGATACTGGAGAGTTTCTCGTAGACGTGGCCGTTGCTTCCGTTGAAGGGTCGCGGCGGGCCCACCCCGAGCATGGAGCCGTGGTGGTTCAGTCCACCCAGGCTGAGTTCTTTCGGGAACCGCGGGGACACATTGGACATTGGCGCGGCAGATGGCGGCAGATAAGACGTGGTGCTCAACTGGCTTCTGAAGTCACTTCGGCTGTTTTTGGCAACCTGTTGCTGCTGCTGTTGCTTTTTCATGTAATATTGTTTGGCTCCGTGCATCAGACATTGATCGTCATCAAACGTGGGTATAAAGGGGTTCTGGTTTACCCGGTCCGGATAAAGCGATTTGGATAAAGAGAATGCCGCCCCGCCGCTACCTTCCATCAAAGACCTGTCCCTGTCTCTCATGTCTCTCTCTCCGACGGAGCGGCGATGGAGGCCCTCGCCTCCTCGGAACAGCCCCCCGAATCGGCCGTCACCTCCATAAAACGAAGGGTCCCGGTCTCTTTCCCTTTCCCTCTCAGAACCCCCGTGACGCTCAAATATGTGCGCAAAGGGGCTCGTGCCCTCCATGTAGCGCTCCTTTTCCTTCAAGCTAACGCTTCGGGGAGGTGGTAGCATGCCTCCCATGCCCGGAGCACCCATCCCACCAACTCCTCCCATACCTCCCATCATGCTCCCCATGCCGTCCGAGTCGTCCTTCTGAAGGTCAACAAAGGCGTCGTAGGAATGCTGCCGCCTGAGTGGTTTGCCGAATCCGCCGCCCTTCCTCCTCTGCTGGGCTTGCGATGGCGGCTGGGAGATCGGAGCCCCACCTTTCCCTCCACCAATCTGTTCCAAGAGGTGGTTATTGTCCTCGCTGATGTCGTAGAGGTTTCCCGTCTTTTTGCAGCCCTCGCAGCGCATACAAGTTGCAGAGCTCGGGCGGCTGCTTCCTCCGCCCCCCGAGGAGCCGCAGCTCATACCGCCACCGTAGCCTCCTCCGTGCATGGACATCTGCTTCATTCCTCCTCCGGACCGACAGTTCCTGCACTCCCATTCTCCGCCCGCCAAGCCAGATCCACCGCCACTTTTCGAGTCTGACTTTTTGGGTTTGCCCTTGAGGAAGTCCTCCACCGGAACCAGAGAAGTGCAAGTTGGTACTCCGCCGTCCCTATTTCCAGTGCCCTCAGTCAGATCGACGTGTTCCCACTGAGGGACGCCCTCTTTTGGACGGAATTGGTCCAAATAAAAGTCCCTCACGCTCTCCTTTTCTCTAAAGAGATAGTTTGTGTCATTATTCCCTCCTCGCTTCCGTTCCAATGGCAAAAGTGGCGGTGAGGCCGAGCGATGGTTGTGGTAGTGGTGGTGGCTTATGTGGTACGGCTTTCTCCTGTAGCCCAGCTCGATCTCATCCAGCTCACGTCTGGATTTGGCAGAGGCCGGCCTCTTTTTCAAGCTATCGCGGTATTGTTTGCGCTTCTTGGCATTTCCTTCCAGGTTCCCATAGGTCACCGTGTGCGTGGAAATATCAGAGACATCCGATCGTATATTCCCATCATCGTCCCCTCTCCCTCCGCAGTAAGTCGGACCGGGGACGTAAGTGGAACTGGAGGCTCCTCCCTTGAACGAAAACTTCCCGTACAAGTCAGGAAGGCCACTCTTAAATCCTTGGCCTGAGGGGGGAGTCTGTCCGGACAGAAGGTCAAACTTGCTCATGTTTCTGTGGGTCAGTGCCGAGCAGGGTTGGGTGGTGAAAATGGGCGGAACCCCGCCTCCGAGGCTGTCGCAGTCAAACATGCCGCCCTCCAGGGAACTGGCACTGCCCAAACTATGGGGCCTGTTGGGAGGCGGTCCACTGAGCCCAACTGTGGAACCGTGATGGTGCAGGTAGTGGTCCTGGTACAGATTACTATCCTTCATGTGGACGTTGCCAAACGTCCTCTCCACCTCACTGATGTAATCACTGAACATGTTATCATCCGGTAAGTAAGGCGGCTTGCAGTCCGAGTGTCCCGCCAGGCTGCGTCTGTGTTCCGAGATGTCGTAAACGGAGGATTCGCGTCGAATGAAGTCCAGGGCGCTGTGCGGCGAGCCGTTCACCCCGGAGGCCATGTTCTTTGCCGTGCGTAATAGACGCAAGATGTTGGAATGAGTGTTGTTCATGGTGGCCGATGGCGAGTTCAACGCCGAGCTGCTTTTCTCTTCGATCTGCACGCCGTGAATACAGCTGTAGATACCCTGCGTGGGGAAAGAAGCGCCATTAACGAGGGAAAGGAGACGCTGACAAAAAGACAAACGGCTTCATTTGCATCCGCTGATGTACCGTACAAGCGAATGTATAGGAAAGCAAAGCGGGCTTGACAGATGGGACAGTAAGGGCACATATCAATTGCACAGAAGGATTTTAGTCAGGACGAACATAAATAAGACTTGGAAGAAAGTACACTAATAAAGCGGATACATCTGTCCAGAAGTCAAAGGTCACATGGCTTTTGAATGCTCTATTTTTTTTGTCCCCCTATCACTTTAATCAGGAGGTCAGAAAATAATGACTCACTTTGGTTGATAAATTTGAAAATCAGACACTAATGTCTTTTCCTCACGAACAATGAACGTCATTGCGAGGCTCGGTGTGAGAGCTCTCTTGCGCACAAATTGGCACCATTAGCTCACGCTAGCAAATGTCTGAGAAGTTAATACGGATGAAATCAAATCTTAGACATCACAGGTTTCATATGCGGCAGCTGCTCTTTGACAAAATGGACTACTTTGCTGCTGGCCCCTTTATTAAAGTAGTTGATTATTTGGGCAGGTTCGGCAAATAGCAATAACAGAGATCTTTTTTTTTTTTTTCTCGAGGGGATCACGGTAAAATCTATAAGTGATTAAGCTGGTACAGAGAGGCGGGAAATCAACAAATAACTAGCCGCTCCCTGTGTACAAGTGCATATAAAGTGCCGACAAGCACAAGATCATAATTTGGTTGATACACGATGCAAATAAAGGACGACAGGAGGGGGAAAAAGGGAGTAATTAACAATCCTAATATATTTATTGTTCTAAATTCCCGAATCAATATTTTTCATTAATTTGCAGCAACGGTACAGGTTGGGGGTTCGAGAAACAGGTAGCCCGCGGGAACAGGCTAGCAAAGGCGCTAACCGACCATGAAGTCATGTGACGCCCACCGAGGGTGACAGATGACTCATTTTCTCCACGCCCAAACTCAAATGTTAATTGCAGCAATAATAATAACATTTATTGGATTAAGCTGTGAAATTAGAAAAGCAGAAGGACAAAAAAAAAGAGAAAGAAAAGGGTCAAATAAATAGAAAGGACACAATAGGTTATGCAAAAATAAAAAAAAGTCTCATTTCCACTGTCTGTCAGGTGTTTTACTAGGATGGCGATTTGCATATGCAAATAAAGCGCTCAATGAATTATTTTCCCCCTGAATATGTTTACATACAAATGATCTGGCTGCGTGCGTGGACTTTCATTTAGGTTGCAGCAGAAATGGAGGTAATTTGGGTCAAAAGAGAGCAATCAGTGAATGTTACGGGGAAACGTAATGGCTCTCACATTGCGATTGTTCCCATAGAAATGTTAATGCCGCAATCATAAAAACAAGTGCGCTGAACAGCCTGCCTGAGCGTAGAAATTTAATACAATGTCACCTGACATGTTTGCAGATGACATTTTATGTTCAGTCTACTAAACAGTCGTGTCAGGCAGAAATGATTTGTTCAATGTTATTAAAGAGGATGTTAACAACATGAGTATGATTTAATGAAAAACAATTCAGCGTGAAATTCTGCAATTAAAAAAGTAGAACAGGAAATACTGTAGCTACTAATTCAACTATACAGTGATACTTTTTTTTTTTGTCTTGATTGAAGAGAGTCGGCAAAATTTTCCCTTCAAAATATGGCACCGTTTTAAAGAAAAATGTATTGCGAAGAAATATTGTTACAAAACTAATCATCTATTTTCCTTACTTTTTTGTGCCGTTTTGTTGGACCCGTGGTTTAAAAACATAAATAAGGAAATATGAGAAACCAGGATTGTTTTTCTGCGGCCCCGGTGCCATAGCAGCATATCAACGAGAAGGAGCGAGCAAGCCGCTCGTGGACCTCTGCCGTAAATTATCCGAGTGCTTTTTTTCGCCTGCAGCACTTCACCTTCAGAGGCACGCGGTGAATTACACCGCAGCCGTGTCAAAACAATTGGAATGCAAATCAAACACCTCGGGTGACTTTGCGATCGAGTAATCCACCTTCGACTGATTTTGCTTGAGTGATTGATTGATTTCGTCTCAATAGTTTGACAATATTTCATTTATGGCTACCAGAATGATTTCAGTTAAAAAAGCCAATCCAAATTGAGTGGGCCTAAGGTAGAGCCTTGGGGGATGAACTGGCGTAAAGATGCAGCCATTTATGGATGGGCTTGTTTGTATTGCGTACACGCTTTATGGTAATTTGTTGACATTTTCTTGTCAATTTTTTGGAATTAATCATGAATATTATGCTAACCTTTTTTGCATATAGGTCACACTGTCATTCCTGGGAATTTCAAAAGTTTGGCGAAGGATGTATATGTTACAATTCCTTAATAGTGATGAGGATGAAAAGTATTAATCTCACCCTGCTGACGGAAAAGACAAGGCCGGGGCGACCCGAGCAGACACCCATGAAGCAGAAACGCAGCTGCCAATAGAACCAGTGTTCGCAGATAAATGTGATGAGCGACAGTGCCATGGCGGCCCCCAGCATGTAGAAGACCCCCGCCATGTTGTCCACGTCCAGCTGGCTGGACATCACCTCATTCTTCTCGTGGTGGCAGATTCCCGTCAGCCACAGGGACTCCAGTTCCTCCATCTCACCTGGATGTGGTGAAACAATAGAGAAGAAAATGGAGGGAGGGCAACAACAAGGAGGAAAAGGGGGGGGGGGGATCAAGATCAAAAAGTCAGTTTGGGCCATGGCGCAATGATAAGCGGGGAATAGTTTTATAATTCATGAGGGACTGTGTCCGTGTGTGTGTGTTTTAAGTGGCAAGCAGAAGGGATGTGATGCAATAACATGATGCCTGTTAGAGGACACCAGGGAAGAAGAGAATGATGCAACAGAAGAGGAGAGGGGGGGGGAAAAAGATGGCAGGCATATTTGTCTAAATTCTTAACTAATATTCGCCTGCTTTCTGGATGATATAGGATTTAAATAAATAAATACATAAATAAATAGTCACATGTATTTTAAATAAATACACATATAAATAAGGACACAAATACATATAAATAAATAAATCAACTTGTTTTTATACCGCCCGTAATCACAGAAACATCTCCACGTGTCTGATCTTTTTCTAGGCCAACAGGAGGGGAAGCAAGTGGGGGTGAGGCGTTGCAATGTCACATTGAAATCCAGAGCAGAGGGGAGACATGGCCGCTTGGTTCTTGTCGTACTTTTGAAAGACATTGTTCAAACACACCAAAACAAGCTCATAGTAGATAAAAAAGAAAAAAAAACCACCAACATTTGCCAGGTATTTTAAATAGTCAAGTCTGTCACTCTTGTTTTAGGGTAATAAAAATCAAATCAACGCTCTTTTGTCATGTTGAAAGCGATGACCCAAATTCACACACACACATACACACCAACAAACCTGGAAACCCAAACGCATGCAGGGTCGAAATAAACCGGGAGCGATGCTGGCAACGCTAACTGGGACGCACGATAGCCGGCCCCGGAGGGTCTATGGTTCAGGAGCTGACATGATGGATGTTTTCGTGAATTTAGAAGAATTTTAACTATTACCGACACCATCACGAAAGCATTTTAAACTGATTTTCTTTCTTTTTTTCAATTAATGATTGTCGGTCACTTTGCTGCTAATCAATTTAACGGCTCACTATTTTTTTTCCTCATCATCTTATATCTCCTTACCTTTATTTTTATTATCCATTGTGATAAAGAACATATTTCTTTCAAAAGGCTTGTAATATTAATGCAGCTTTTATTATTGAGATTTATTCACCAAGCCGACGTGTGTCTTTCTAAAAGATTGTTTACTAAAAGGCTTAGACACTTCTGAGTGGGTTCAATTTCCACTTTGTCTTGATGTACTCTGTGATTGACTGGCAACCTTTACAAGGTGTAGCTGGCCTTTTGCCTGAGGTCGGCCGGAATAGGCTACAGCTCCTTATGACCGGGTCCGAGCTAAGCAGTATAGTAAATGGATGGCTGCTAGGCTCCAAATATGGTTGTCCAATCCCCTGAAAGCAAGGACTGAACTTAACCCGCAATTAAATTGAATTTTCTTCCCTTTAGTCATTTGAAATCATAAACTATAATCCCCAAATGAGCAACCTCCATTGGGTTATTCGTAGCAAAAAAAAGATGTCGTCGGAAAGCAAATAATACCGTGAGCTGTGTTTTGCGCACACCCCTAAAAACAATGCAGCAATGGCGGGAAGACGACTATAAATCTGACGTAACCTCTGAGTTGTGCTGAGGGGGGACAATAAATCCAAAGAAGACGTTTGATGTGTGATCACAATGAGCTAACGCTATCTCGCTTTTGAAACATTTTAGAGAGTATTGGCTTGCAGTCATTCCAAGGTGTTAGGAGGTTTAATTTCCCTCAAGAGCTGTCTGAATCCTTCCTTCCTTACGGGGGTCGGCCATAATCGTCTTATTTGAAAATTCAATGTGAGCGGATGTTTCAATAAATCATTCCGAGAACAGAACCTCCTCGTGAACAATCTGCTCCCTTCGCTTATGATGTAAAGGCGGATTGCCCTTGGTCCGCTCGGCGCATTGAGATGTGGACAGAAAACAGATGAGCGCCGCCGCGTCTCACCGTCTCCGAAGAGCTGCAGGATGGCCAGGTCCACGTGTCTCTTCCAAAGCGACTCCTTCTGGATGGCGATGCCGTAACCGGTGGTGGCGAAGATGTAGCCGCTGCCGATGGTCACCAGTTTGCAGCCCTCGTCTCTGCCGGCCATGTAATTCAGCACGGCCGCGTCATAAATGAAAGCGTCTAGTTTGCTAATGAAAAAAGAAGCAGCGGAAGAGAGATAGGTTAGACTTAATTAGCACTTAGGAGCGAGACATCGCAGCTACAACATTCCAATTAACCTGCTAAATAGCACTAAGCTGGTGATAAGTGGAATAGACTTCCAGACAGTTTGCACACAGTGTGGTTGGTGGAGATGTCATGCTCAACGGTCACAATATTAGGTACACCGAGACGCAATATTAAAAAAAATCTTCACCCGGCTTTGAGGCTCTGAAGAGCCTCGTTGACATTTCTCTGATGAAACTTGGTCATGTAGGAGTGCATCTCGGGATAGTTGTTCCTTATGTTTCTCTCTGTGCTCCCATTCGGAACCGTGCCGAACCGAAAGGGAGGCGAGAAGTCGTTGGGGCTTTGGAACTAAAGATGGAAAGCAGAAGATGTGTGTCAAAAAAAAAAATTCTTCATGAGGAGCAAATGAGAAAGACGCAAATTAGACGACCATCTTACCTTTTTGTCCGAGAGTCCCGTTACCTGGTCCACGTATTCCTCCTGGATCATGAAGGCGGCCAAGTTGGCAGTGTAGGAGGCCAGGAAGATGACAGCAAAGAAGGCCCACACTGAGACCATGATCTTGCTGGTGGTACCTTTGGGGTTCTGCACCGGCACAGAATTGTTGAAGACCAGACCCCACAACAACCAGATGGCTTTGCCAATGGTGAAGGATGGACCGTGCGGCTCTGGGGTCAAATACAGGAAACATTTACGGTTATCTGATGTTCCGTCCCTGCATAAATATTAGTTTTCACACCAAAGTAACAACAACAATAATAATAATAGTCATTTCATGATAATAATGCTAACAACAACAATAATAATAATAATAAGTTTTATTATTATTATTATTATTATTATTATTGAATGTCTTCCTACCAAGGCAAACTGCAGTTAACATTCAAATGTGTTTCGAATAATTTTGTCCACAGTATCCAGCGGCAACATAATAAAAACAAAAATCAGCTTGATAGATAAAACGCAGGTACTGTATGTCTGGTACAGTTCTCCTAAATTGTAGTCATCTGCATAAATTGAGTGACATGTCCATTTATTTGACACACTATCAAGTATATGGCGATTATGATCACGAATTGTGTCGTAATGAATAAACTATTTAATTAGTTCTGAGTCATGAACTGAGAGCAGACTGTCTCCCTCTACTCATTATGGAGTGATATAGCAGTTGAATTGTAATGTTTGTGTGAGTAAGTGTGAACGTGAGCGTGTGTGTGTGTGTGTGTGTGTGAGAGGGAGAGCGAGGGGACATGACAAGGAGGCAGACAGTATCCGTGCCCTCCATGTGGGTTTGCATTGTGATGCGATGGGGGGGGGGGGGGGCTTTGTTCATGGACAAACAGACTTTGTTGTGCCAAATGTTCTCTTTTGTAAAGTTTGTGAGAGAGTCAGTTACATAAGTGGAGTGGAGACTATGCAATCTGCAGCCATTGATATCCAGTATTGTTGTTTGGAGTCCTTTGTGTCCAAACTTCGATCTGTGTGATTCCAAACTCCTTTGGTGCAACATGCAGATAAAAAAAAACTAAAACTAAGGCTCAGATAGAGCAGTTAAGGATGAGAACATCCTTACATTTTGCTGAAGTTGGAATGGAAAGAAGAGCGAGACAGATGTCTAAATATAGCCATGTGAGGTGGCCTGGCGGCTTGGAAGATCTGACACAAAACTAGCCCCCCCTTTCGCTGTCAGTGCGAAGAGGAATTTTTTAAGCAGCATGGAAATGTATGCAAATAACTTGCAAATGGACTGTGTGGAGGTAAGAGCACTGACGCCGCGTTGAAAGCAGAGCACACAACACCTGTAAATGATGAAAAGGGCAAACGTGAAGGAGGAGGAAGAGAAGGGGGATGAAATAAGCAAAGGACTGCTGGTCTCCGTGTGGAGGCGGGCTTTGATATTTTTGCGCATGTCTGTAGCTCTCTGCACAAAATATATTCAACAGAGAAGTGTGGCAAAAAAAATGCAATGAGTCACTTTATTACTTTTTATGTTTATTTATTTATTTATTTATTTATTTATTTATTTATTTATTCATGATTTATTTATTTATATTATTTTATTTTATTTTATTTTTATACATTATTTTTATTTTTGACACCACTATTATGGCGCTACTGTATAGTAATTGACGCCCACTAAAAATGAAGCATTCAAAAACACGCTAAATGTCTCCAAGTGATGCAAACCGGCACATCTCCTTCTTGTTTGCGCATCTACTGTGGTATGTGTGCGCTGTGCGTTGATTTGGGGGAGGAGCCTCACCTCTGCCGTCAGCCAGACAGCGGTTGTAGCCCACGGGGCTGAAGTACTCAAAAATGAACACGGCAAATGCTGACACCAGCAACAGCATCACGAACATCATCACCCACACATCCGCGCTGAAGGGCTCTGGAGGGCAAGCCGGCAAAAAGAGAGGGAGAGAAGAGGGGAAGATGAAGGGAGACCAGGGAGGGGGTTTGGACCCACGGTGATAAGAAAAAAAAGACACCAAAGGGAGGTCGTGGGGAGCCAGAAAATTGAGGGGTGATGTTGAGAAATGAAGGGGAAACAGAATGAAAAGAAAAAAAGGAGGTAAGTGAAATAGAGATATGCAAGTATGGCGTGCCAGATTGAGAAAAGGAAGGACGAGTAGGAGAAATGAGTGGGAAGAAAAGGGCAGAGTGCAAGAATAATAACACATGAATAAACTGTGGAATATAAGATTTGAGTCAATGCATTGCCATGTCCGGTAGTTTTATGACAATATCCAGAACAGAGGAGAACAATAAAAACATTGCTCACCTAAGAAGGCAGAAGGTGAAACGGTGCCGTTGCTACGGGAGACCATGACGCTGATGCCGGTCTCGATGAATGGGACTGAGAAGTCGATGACCTCTGACCTTTCCTCGTTGATGGTCAAGGAACCGACAGCCATGTGGGCATTTTTTAACACCACCTGGACAATAGAGGACGGAGACTTTTGGTTCCGGATTGCAGACTTTATCGACCCGGGGTGTATATTTTGCATTGGGGAAAAAAAGTCTCGTGGCACATAAACAAAGAAAAATGTCACAACAAATGGATACACGGGTTAATTATGTAACCTCAGCCATCTAGTGGAAGAGCATTTAATGGTTTCTGCCTGTCACTTGGCGTCGCTGGCATAGATTTATCGCATCAATTAAGCAGAATTGGATAATTTGCCGTGGCGCACCTGATGATCTCTCATGGCACATTACAGTAATGTGTCACGGCACGCTGGTTGCCATCGAACACCTGAACGTCTGTATAAATTAGTAGGTCCATGGAAAATGGACACTGGAAGGCATATGGATCCAAACTGTCAAGAAATTACAACTTCATTTCGGAAAATCTACATGCAGCAGCCTGTATAAAATATAAATTAGTCAGTTGTACTCAAATAAAATAGTATTGTACTAATAATCAACAACTTTTAATGATATTTTAATAATATATAAAAAAATATATTGATTTTATCTGTGGTGTCATTTAAAAAAAACAATTTTGATATATTAAAAGAAATATTGAATTTGTCATTTTATCAATTAAAAAATTAAAAAAATCAAGTCTGTTGTCGACGCTTCTATTATTATCCCTGGAAATGAGAGACTGAAATATGTTCAATGATGTAATATATCAGGGGCAACTATTAGGTTTTTAGAGCTCAGACCTTGCAATCAGAGCATAATAACACCCGTCTAGACATCGTGATATCCAGCAACCGCACAGAGCGAGTCGGCTTTAAATTAAAAAAAAAAATTCAAACCTAGCTTCACCGCTAAAAATGAAGGAAGGTGTGGTTACTGTTAAGATATCCACTGCATCATAATGAGAGCTGATTGGCCCTCTAAAATAGACCAATCCAATTGTTGTTCTTATTTTGGATCTCCTCACATTGTTTGAAATGAAATATTAATCATTGTAGTAGAGGGAGGCGGACTCTCTTACTGCCCATCAGGGCGAGGAGAGGAGGAAAAAAGTAGGTTATCACATTAGGTCAGAACTGCATCCCAATACCTGTCCTACTTCTACTTCTCCGCAGTCCGCCAAAGGTAGTATATTTAGCCCCCAATTTGTGTTCAAGTGGCCCGAGACTATCGAATTAATAAAGTGTGCATGAGTCAAAGCTCCAGTGTGTGCAAAGAGACTTTGTGTGCTTGTGCATGAGTGAGTCACCAAGCGATGCTACCCAACCTTTGTTCCCCACCTGTGAAGCGGACGCTCACAGGCAGAAAGACAATCGACTCGGCCCGGTTGACGCTGTTTGTGTGTGTGTATTTGCAGACTTATTTGTCGGGAGGAAGCGTCGACGCGCATGTCCACCTGTGTGCCTAAACGTGTCAACGTCACCCCGGGGGAGAAGAAGAAGAAGAAGAAGAAGCTCGTGTAGCAGTGCACTTACTTCCTCTCTCTCTCGCTCTCTCTTTCCATTTGCTCTCTCCATCTCCCTCCTACGACATGTTCTCTCCGTGTTATGAAAGTGACCCATGTGGGTGTTATTGAGAATGAGTGAGCAAGGATGGAAGTTTGTGCGAGTGTGTGTCTCAGCTGGTGTGTGTCTTGGGTGGCCTAACTCATTATCTTATTGCCAAGAAGATTTTCGATGAAAAGTATGAATGGTAATGTAATCTCTGACACTTGCTGAAGTGAAGAAAAACTAGAAGCAATTATTGCCCGCCTCCAACCAACACCCCCCCCCCCTTCTCATTTTGATCTATTGTCTTATGAAAGGCCTTAAGTGATCTCAGAAAGTGTTCAAGAGAGTGTTGGGGCACGTCCCCAAATGGGTGCATGTGTGTGTGTGTAGGCACGTGTGTGTCCAGATCTCAGTCCATTAAGAGTTTGAAATCTACTGTCATTTTGGCGACTTTCCAACTGGAGAAGGACAAAGATAGTCGACATCCGCCAGAGAGATGCAACAGCATGGTGCGCATGGGTGTGTATGTGGTAAAATAAATAAATAAATAAATAAATAAATAAATAAAATCTGCGTAAATGCAAATTTGCCAGTGAAAAACGGAGAATATCCAAGGGTCAACTGTGGTTTTAAGTTGTAATATTACCATTCACCACTAGATGGAAGACATGGCTTAGGTGCATTTATACTATTATCTTATATTGCTCTACATTACATGAGCAAGGAAAAAAAAAATCTGTGGCTTTTAATGATATGCGGAATTATACCTCAATAATGGTTAAATTTGAGTACGTTGATTTTTATGAAAAAATACCCAACGTACGTCTGTGCACTTCATTTTGATATGCTGTTCAATAATATCTTTGTTTTTAGATTAGCATAGTGCATCTTATATACGCATTAGGAAAAATATAAGTTGCTCATCTCTGGTTTATATGCTTTTGTGTGTGTGTGTGTTGGGGGGAGAGCAAAATAGCAAGTTTGACAAATGGCGCCTCCCCCCCGATCCTAATGACCATTTATCGGTGAGGCTAGGAAGAAGACAGCACATTATGACGCTTTTAGCAAGGGTGATGGCGTTTATTACAGGTGAGCACACTTATAGCTCGGTGCACACTAAAGCCCAGCAGTGTAGCTTAAATGGCTTTATATAATAGACTAAATGGGTCACTTTAATATAAATTGAATAGCGGGGAGGGGGGAATGGACACATTGTGAAGGTTATGCAGACTTGTGATGAGACACAGCTACGTTTTCAACCTGTGACCTTTGAGCTGCTATTGATCTGCTTACTTTTTCCTTCATTACCAAACCACTGGCCAGACAGCAAAAGTGCATCTCGCTGTAACGGGTTGATGTACGAGAACTGACAGCGAGCTTTGACCGGGACCGGGGTCTATTATGGGATGTTAAGAGCCCACTGACCGAATCGCTTTGGGCTGCTGGAAATTGAAGGTATGAAAACAAATTTCCATGAGGAAATTCATCCTTTTGACGGCAAAGCTAAATATAGAAGAGTTCATTTGGCCTTTGGGAAGAAAGGCAGACACTTTTTTTTTTTTTCTTCACCTTCGCCCACACGTACATAATTGCAATTCTGGCCAGGTTTATTCAAACCAAAACAATGTCCGTATACTTCCGAGCAGGAAGGGCATTTTGGAATAAATAAATAAATGAAAGAAATTCTTGCTGGAGCTTTTCTCATAAAGCTGGAATCATAAATTGGAATAAAGAAAAATAAAACTCCTTACCTCTCCCACCATGCCATTCCACGTTCCATTAATCTTCTTGCCATGCTTGCCATTGGTAACCAGATACAAGTCGTAAGTGAACTTGACTGACTTGGCGATCTTCTTTAAGATGTCAATGCAGAAACCTTTACAGCATCGCTTGATGTAAATCCCCGACTCCTTGGTCTGATTCCTGTATATGTAGTAGATGAAATTAAAATGCGTGATTTCCATTGCCCTCAGGCAAATGATGTCATAATTAAACAGAGCAGAGTGGAGATTATTTAACCTAAACTAATTACAATTTCATATCATAGCTTTAAATAAGCCATAATTGAAGCATCTCACAATGTTTTGATCTGTTTGCGGCAGGGCACAGTGTTCCTCATACAAGTCCCGCTCAGCGGGTCCACGTCCTCCACGATGACGAAAGGAGCCTCCTCCAGCGTCACGATGGACAGGTGGTCATCTTCCCTGGTTGCAATCCCACCATAGAGTTCGTAGCGAGGCCACACGTGGTACTTCATCGAGAGGGAACCGTTTTCCCATTTGCCTACCTGTAGGGCGAAAAAATGCAAAATGGCGATTTAAATTGAGAAACAACGAATGACGAGACAGAAAATGGATGGAGTGGGAGAGTCACATGACCAGCTGGCTATGAAACTCATTCAGATGCAAACTGTTGCCTCCTCTGTGGAGGGAGGAGGGTCCAGCTGTACGGCTGAAGGACCGGGCCAAGCCCTGGTGGCTCTCCTCCAACCAAGAGTCATCAATTAGTCCATTTCCCCAGTTGCCGGTCACATGACAGCACTCTGCTGATGCCGGTTCCTTCAAGTGTACTTATGGAGATGGAACCGGCTTTGGATCGTCCAATCAGAGGCCACGCAATGGGAATCGTAACAGGAACGACGGCATCGGGTTGTAGAGTCATCATTGCACTGCGGGGAACTTGGCATGAACTTCGACAAACATGAGTCAGTGTAATATAGACAAAGACGCAGATGGGGCGCTGAACACGACTGGACACTCTTCACACTCATTCAGAAGGTGCCAGAAAGGACGCTTGTAAGAGCTCGGAACTCATTAGGATCCACAAAAGCAGTTCGGATGGAAGTCAAGCTGAGAATTAAACATGAGTGAAAACGAGAAGGAGGGGGGGGGGGGGCAAAGACAGCAGAGACAGAAGGGGAGACGCTCACCTTGTTCTCTGATCAGAGGACAGAATATAGATTGGAGGGGTAGAAGACGGAGAAATACAAAGAATAGAGAAGAGGAAGAGTCATAGAAGTCAGCTACGAGGACGAAGAGAAGGAAGAGGCGGGTCCGTGCAGCAACTTTGCAGGTGGCGTTCGTTTTGGGTTCGTTTTTGGATGTGACAGCGTGTCTCGGGATTATGAACCTATGACTTGACACATCTGGATTTTCTCCATCAGTTAAAGAAATTTTCCTTCATTGTTTCAAGTCAGGGGGCCCTTAAGTTGGTTCTTACTTTTCTCTCCCTTTACTTTCAAAACAGCCTCAAAATAAAATTGCTAATTAGCAGCTTTGGCAAATATTCATTCAGAAGCATCACTTCGGAGCGTGTGCCGCAGCGTGCCGCTCAAAGGCACCTTGACCATTTTGATCATATCTAATCAGTATGGCGCCTGGAAAGCTTTGGGCTTAAAAACTCCAAAACGTGATGATGAGCGAATCAGATCTTTATCTCCACATCAGCCGCTTCAATCACTAAACTAACTTACTGTCACTTTCTGTCTCATAATTATAACACAGGAGCATTTAGTTTGTCTGATTGATTGTTTGCTTGCTTTTGGTGACTTGCAAAATTAAAAAGTCCACGACAAACTTACCCTGTCCCACTGTCTGTCCTTATTGAGCAGAATGATGACCAGCTTGGGGTGCATCTGGTAGCCATCTTCACTGAACGACAGATTTCGGCCCTCAAACGTCACATTCATTAGGTACCTGAGTGTAGAAAACCAAATGAGATTGTATTATTATTATTATTATTTGAGTGTATTTTACAAACTCAACCGACAACTCATTCAGTACCATTGACGGTTATAGACGTCAAAGATATTAACTGGGTCGGCAGTGAATGAGTTAAATAAAAAGCCGCATCCACAGTGGTAGAGTACAAAAAAAAAAAAAAACACTGCCAAGAGTGCGATATGCTGATAGAGAAGCAGCAGTTCCATCACACAAGGGGAAACAAATGTCAAGAACACAAAATGTGCCGAACCAAAAACAAAAAGCCACAAATTGATGGTTGTCACACATTGCTACCCTTTATTTATCTCTCAGGTTCCTGAATGCATCAGCAGGTTGCATTGCGTCACACGCCTAGTGATGTCACACTATTTACGTAAGCGAAAAAGCTAATCGCCATCCCTGATTTCACACCCCGCTCGAGAAGCACAAGCCAGACGAGGATTTACTGTCCCAAATTGTACCGTGACAAGCTGAACTCAACTTGAGCTCGCTGGAGTTGAGGTCTGCTCAGGGACATCTGAATGGCTGAATTGCATACAAAAAAAAAATACAAATATATATTTTTTTACAGTTTCTAATAACAGATCTTCAAATTAACAATCAAGAAATCCCTCTCTGGAATGAATTGAAACGATTCCCTTGCGGTATATGTGCGATGCAGTATGTCTGCTTCTGTCAGTGTGTGTTTGTGTGGTGGAGGAGCAGAAAGCCAGCAAAAGCAGCATTGTTCCTGTCAGGTGAAATAATTTCAACTACACAACACACACAGTGCACTCTCATATTGCGATCATAGCGAACGTGCGTGTGTGTGTGTGTAGATGGGAACATTTGTCAGGTGATCTGAAATCTCGCACAGCCACACACACTCCTTTTGAAAGTGTGTCCTTACATGACAACCGCAATGTGCTCAAGCATGGAGTCGAAAACTCGAACGGTTCCTCGGAGAGATATAAACAGGCAAAAAAAAAAAAAAACACTCTTTCTGGATTCTTTCGCTCTTCACCCTTTACTCTCGGTCTCGCACCCACCCGACCGCCCCCCCCCTCCTCTGTGACAGTTTCCATGGAAACATTCTACCTCATAACCATGGCTGCCGTATATATTGTATGTAGATGAAATATGTACGAGAGGAAAAAAAAATCAATCTACCCATCCATCCTAGATATCGAGATTAGATTTGCAGACTGGAATGTTTTAGCCAATCATTCCGCAATGATGCTAATGCTAGCCTATTTATTTGATTTCCTGTATTAATAATTGATCTTTTCGATAGCGGCGAGTTCCGCGTGTCCTGCACATGGCCCCATCCCACAGAGCTTTGGCACCGATACAAAGTGCATGGAATAAATCAGAGGCCATTTACAAAATGACTTGACGCCGTGGCCCCTTTAATCTCGACAGAGCGGGCGATTGGTACAAACCACCATGCATTGTTTGCGATGGCATGTTTGGGCGTCCCACACACAAGCATATGTGTGTTGCCATGGCACCCACAACCACTGCGACTTCCGAGCCAATCTGCTGCATCACTATGGTAACGGTAATCTCTCGGAGGGTGGGCGGGAACGAGACCGAGACAGTGTGATGGGATTCAGAGAAAAATAAGGGGAAGAGGACTGCGTGTCATAATTCAAGTGTCTTCTTCTTACATTATATTGTTGCTATCGCTGCCGATAAGGTATTAGTGTGATTATATGTAATGTATAGAAGTGTGGGTAGAACTGAACAGCTGCACTCTGACATGTTGAGAAATTTTTTTTATAAATATATATATAATATATACATATATATAAAATATATTATTATGATATATACATAAGATATTATTATACATATATAATATATACACAAAATTCCCATGACTAGTCAGTTTGGTTTAGTGTGATTTTTTTCAAGTTTGCATTTTCAAATTATGAAAGGCATTGAAATGATAGGTTCCCTTTGTGAACCACTTTTTTTGTCCCAAATGAATCTGGTCAGATCCCGCAGGTCCTGCTGCGTGTCATCATGCCTTGCTTAAAACTAGATGACAGAGGTTGCCATGGTAACTCTCAGTGTATTCCTTGGAGCGCAGCCTCCTCCCTTTATTTTGTGACGTGAAATTGTAGCAAATGATATTGAATTGGGCACCCACTAAATGCCACGATGTGCTGCCAACATCATCAATTGGAATGAAAAGAAGTGTCATGCGTAGCCTGTGATGAAATAGAAGAGCAGCGGCTCACCGCACGTGTATTAAAAGTACAGCGAGGCATTCCGAAAACAATTGAGGCGCTCGCGCAATTTCCCTCATTAATGCTCTTGTTCCCATTTACATGGAAGCACAAAATGCAAAAAACACACAAACAGCCACTCGCTCGACAAAATTCACGGGTTGACACAGATACGTTTCAGCGCATGTTCTCATGTGAATAATGGAGCAGTGTGAAATATTGATAAGTCAGTTTCAATAAATTAACCCCAGAATAAATTAGTCATGAATTACGCTCCTTAGCAATTACTGTGGCTCAATGTACTTATTAGATTTGCATAAAGGAGCCCATTGGAAAATGGGCCATTTGTCACTGTGGGGGGAATTATTATTTTTTTTAAATATATTTACACTGTTTGTAACATACTGTACCTTTACTGCATTCACACTACGCGATGTGTCTGTGTTTAACTCTTTAAGCAACACACTGAACAAAAACGGTGGAGCATCATATGAGGACAGACAATAAAGTTAAGTCATATATTCCTTATCCTCTGCAAAGAATAACTAACATTTGCACAGGTGAGCTGAGAAGATCTGAGGTGTTTCTGATGCATTATACTGCCCCCAGGTGGCCAAGGGGGACACACCCAAAAGAGCAATGCAATTGAAATTCGATTAACATTTGAGTCTTTTCAATTGTATCCTCCCAAAATAGTAATTCATTACTAACAATGATGGAGTGCTATTTTTCGTTCAAGTACTTAAACAAACAGGGACATACAAAAATGCGGGGTTAAGATAAGACGACAGGATAGCGGAATAAACCCAAAGAGGAAAGTAGGAGGAAAACAGGAGATTACAATAAAAATAGAGAGCATTAAAAGACTAAAAATAAGCAGGAACACCCTGATCGAGTTCCAGTCAAGAGCAAACGCTCGCACACACATCTACATAAACACACACATATACGCAGGTGCACATGGCACACACTCATTGCGCAGCTCACTAGGGTTACAACACATTTTTACAAACACACACATACCAAGTTCAAAAAGGTCCAGAGAGCTTCAGAAGCACTTGACACCTTTCCAAGTTCAAACTCATTTGGAACGTGTCCACGGCATGCGAGGTCAGCGGCCCCGCTGTCAAACTCGTGATCCCCTCGCTCGTCCGTTTCCATCGCTGCCTCGTTCTGTTCTTATGCTCTCTTTGTGCTCCTCTTCTCCTCCTCTTCTTCCCGCCGTTATCTTTCCCTTGTCAGGATACCCCAGAGCTGCGTACTGTGGATTTTATTCACGTATAGTTGTGACCTTCACATAATGTGCTGCGTCCTTTTTTTTGTCCTGCACTGGTTGCTTTATTTAGATTACTTTTGGATATAAAAGAATGAATACTAAAACTAACTTTGCCAAAACATTTGGAATGCAAATTACTTCAGATAATCATTTAAAAAAAAAACAATAATTTTATAACTTTAAATTAAAAATGCGTTGACAAATTAAAAAAATCTATTTAAAATTTGTAAATTTAAATTAAAAAATGGGTTTTCATTTTTTATTTTTATTTTAAAGTATTCTGTCAGTATTTTAAGCTTTTCTATGAATCTTTTAATTTGATCCTTATAAGACAAGGCGGGACAATCACAAATTTGGACAGCACTCAGTTTTGCTTGTTTCTAAACTCACCCAATAGAGTACAAACCAGGTCAGTTTGAAAAGTCCAACCTTTGGCTGCAAATGTGAATGGAACCATTTCAAAGTCATGCGTTACAGCTTGAAAGCAAAAATCGAACAGGTTTTGTTGACCCCGCGGAACTCGTCGTGATGATTGCCTGCTCTCCCTGAACCGATGTGACTTCCTCGCAATTGAGCAAAAATATGTTCCACTAGAAACGGAGCGTGCGCTTTTATCGCTCAGGAGGGTAATTTGAGATGCGGCTGCTCAGACTAAAAAGAAAACAGGAAATAGACCGAGCGCTTTCTGAATCATGCTCTTTCTATTTCTACAGATTAATAACTACTCCTAATTAGTTTTTGAGAGTCAGAACAATTTCTAATCCAATTCCACTAGTTTGCCGATTAGTCTTCCTTTCAGCTGCCGGGTTCAATCAATTTTCCATGGTTTGTTTTCAGGACCTATTTCTTGCAGACACTCAGAGAATAGAGAATTAGTTATGACTGATAATCAGGCCCGTTTGAGCTACAGATGGCTGGCCAATGAAATAGAAGATCCAAAACCAAGTGGGGAAAGCAACCTGAGCGGGAGCAATCTGGCAAAAGATGCTCTCGTTCGAAAGATGCGGCTAGCGATGCAAAAATCTCCCACAAGTGTTACGCAATGATGTCGAAATAGGTCGATTGACTCGCATCCTTTTCATTCTGAAACCATTCAGCGACCTCGCTGTCCTGCACAGAAGCATTTATGCGTCTGCATTCATTTCTTTTACAGGAGAGTAAGGCCGCCTTTCATTGAGTCGTTTCTCCGCTCCTCGTTCCATGACTTAGCGACGAACCGTCATGGCCGCCTATGCTGGCGAGCGTCCGTTCGCTTTCGACTTCATAGACTGCATCCGATTGATAATCTCTTGAAGACAAAGGTTATCGCCACCTAAATTTGGTTAAAGCAGCAAGGGGGCGAAGGATCTTCGCGCGGCTCGGAACTGATCTAATCAACGACAACGCTAAGTTGATTATGAGATTGCACGTCCAAAACACAGAGGCTGGCTTTGGAGAGGATGGAGAAGGAGAAAGCGCCACACGCTTACGGGCCACTTCACTAAGCACACTTGGAAAACATTAAGAGATCTTGTACGCCACACCCCGATTCATTTTTTTTTTTTTCATCATTATGATTAAAAGCCTGTTTGCTAACAGTGTTACTCGCATTACCACTGATAGCTAGCATTTGGCTATGCCACACCTTTAAATAATTGTCAAGGCTTAGTGACATCTGTTTGAGTGAAATCTGTATGGACACGCATTTTATGGGGTAAAATAAAAAAAATAAAAAAGGGAAAGAGTCGAGGCATGTTGTCCGAGTGAGGTCATAATCCGTGCAGGTAAAAACACACTGAGCAGCTCAGCCTTCACTGACTTTCTTGACTAAAATAAAAACACACACACACATGGAGACACGACGGGAGAAGACACGCGAGGTGATACCGCCTCTGGCCCGACCGCGTATAATTCTGTGCCGAGCTCTGGAGCACAGCATGACAGAGGTTTGTGTTTGCCCACTGAAACGCCATTGGGACCAATTAGGACGCAGGGAGAGGAAAGTACCGGCGAGCGTCGCGCTTCACAGACGGTTCAAAAAGGGCCGCCGTTGAGACGGACAGCTGAGGGGGGGGCTCGGATTTTCCCGGCAAGGCGCCTATGAAGGGAGGCTTTTGTGAGGGCAGGCTATTATTACATGGAGGGAGGATGATCACAGTATGCGGGGGGATTGAAGGTGTTTGGGTATGTGCACCGGCATCTCCTGCAACTTTTAGTGGTCTAGGGAGTGGAGGTTTCAACAAACCAGGTCGAAACCGCCACTTTAATAGGAACACCTGCATGGAATAATCCAGTACTCTTGTGCATGTTTTTTTTTGTACCCAATATTTTTATGCCCTATTTAACTACATAGGCAAATAAACAAAATAAAATATATTTGTTTCATTTATGTGCAGGAATGTGCAATGCAAATAGAGAAAGCGTTTCTAAATCCTGCTCATGCTGCATTTTAATAACTACCCCCTAATTGGGTTTGGAGAGTCAGAATGATGTCTAATCCAATCCCCTCTCAATATTATACAAGGGGCAGCTTTACAATACTATGAAATGAAAGCGCAATAAGAGACAAATGACTAAATGAATACCCCTCGGTTAATGTCAATCAAAATTGAGCATTATTAATTTTGCCAGAAGGGTTATGATTATGGTTTTGTCATTCCTCCAAGGACATTCCTGTTCAATGACAATAAAATCCGCCAAATGATGGCGCCAACAGGGACAAAAAAAATATTCCGATAAGGACGTCGTGTTTTGCTCACCTGAGGACTTCATTAGGGTTACCCGAGATGGGGGTCTTCTTGTCGGGAGCTCCGTGGCACTCGGACTTAAGCAAGGTATGCGGTCCTCGGTCCATCATCATGGTGGACGTCGCCATGGTTATAATAGCCACGCCGTCACGGACGCGGGCCTCCAGGCCGTAGTCCCATTCGTCGTAGGACACGGACAGCAGCCCTTGATTGCAAGCAGAGAAAAGACCAATTAGAAGATCCAGAAGGCGCCAGATGGATTTATTTAAACAGAGTCAAAGTTAAGGAAGGATTGAAATCCGAAAGGTAAACAGTGCAAGATGACGAGCGAGGTGAGAGAGAAGAGATGAGACGAATCTGCTTTTTGAACAGGCTCCAAGACTTTGTGCATCTATCACCTTGTTCTGTTTGTCCATCTGTCAGTCTGAAGCACTGTCGCTCTCTATTTGTTAGCCTTTGTATTGTCTCTGCGCCTGTTTATCTTCTCTCTGTGTGCCCGAATGCTGTTCTCTCTCTACAATCTGTCGCTTTGGGAAGAAAAAAAAACAAAAATTGTCCATTTTTCCTTTTATGTAACCTGCACGTCATCCATTGGCTATTAAAAGTGCCGCTTTGGTTGATATGTAAACAAAAGTTATTTTGTTGACGTATAGCATTAATCTGAGATAATTGAAAGTCACACAATGTGAGGGGTTGATTTATTTTGAAAATGAGCTCCATCTATTAGAATACACTGGGCATTTTGGTAATGAGATCCATTGATATAATCTGCTGTTATTGACCCCGTATGATTAACTCATGACGGATCGCCGGCGGTAATTGATGAGACGGCGGCTTCTGCAAAACACTGATTTGAGTACGGCACATAGATCATGTTGAAATTAGCGATCATTTTGGACTGTCAGGATTTTGGAAGGTTAAGCGCAAAGATGTCTATTTTGTAAACATCCATCCATTCTTTTTTTTTTTAACAAAACTTGTCCTCATTAGGGCGGTGTGTTATTTTAGATGCTGAAGAAAAAGTTCAGTCAAGGTGGAAGTTACATTTTG
Organism: Syngnathus leptorhynchus; assembly: GCF_054491065.1. Lineage (NCBI taxonomy): Eukaryota > Metazoa > Chordata > Actinopteri > Syngnathiformes > Syngnathidae > Syngnathus > Syngnathus leptorhynchus. The sequence continues at coordinate 7,264,854 of NC_141210.1, read as the reverse complement.
TCCTTTTGTAGCTTTGACACATAACAGCTGGAGCTAAAACATATGCTTTAGCACTAACTTAATGAATGTTACTGCTTATGCAAATAAGTGTGTCCTCAATTTTGAATTCTGACCAAACTTCAGATGAAAAACATTCTTCAGTAGGTGTTATTTGGCTTTCTTGTATTTTAAGTGGAAAAAAAAAGAGTATAGATCCTGAGGTGGGCTGGGATTTGGCAAGGTTGGTCTAATAAAAAAAAAACAAAAAAAAACAGTAATACAAAAAAAAAAGTTCATCAATGGTATCGATGAAACCACAAATATGGAAATTTCCAAGAAGGTAAGTGAGAGGGAGGAGGATTGTCTCATCCTCAAATTCTCCGCTGCATGCGCCCTTCTGACTTGTGGAGATAGCTTCTAAGTGGTCCTCTTGTTTGGGCTCACCTCAGGGATGGAGGTCACGGCGCTCTCAACTAAGAGCGCAGTGCCTTCAAAACAATTTATCAGGCTATCTGTCTCTCAGTTTGCCTTTTAATCTGCCCCGCTGGCTCTCCATCAGATTGTCGGCATCCGTGTGACAGTGTATGACCGCATGTCAGCCAAGTGCAGTAGCATGTCAGCGTTCAGAAATAGACAGGCGGCATAGCAAAGTACCCCCCCCCGCCCCTCCCTCGTGGTGGCTTCACCATTGACAGCTCTCTTCCTCCAGGACCGCGGCACTGTCCACACGTTTGCAACACGCACTTGAACTTATTATGAGATGTAAAATAAATGCGTTTTTGCTTTAAGTGCTAGGACCCAGGAAATAAGCGCACATCTCTGAGGGTAAGTTTAAAAATGTCACAACAAAAATATGTCATAGCCCAGTGTGAAAGGAGGGCAGCATCAACTGACAACATTTTTTTTTTTCCATAGCTAATTTGCATTTGTCAAATATTGGTTGCTTATATGATCTTAGTGGAAGCAAAAAAAAATTAAAGATTTTATATCACGCTTACATTTTTATATTAAAGACTAACTTAGAGGATCAATCCAAAATATCTTATTCCTTATCTCGGCCGGGCTGGTTTTGAATTGGAACATTCTGCTGCTGCTGCTCTATATTGCTATAAATTGTACCCCCCCGGATTCTCACGAGGGTTGACGCGTCCCTCCAAAGCACCCGCCCCACGGCTGTGGTGTCCTTGATCAAGACATCAAAACCCTAAACTGCTCCCTGGTGTTACATAAGTCACTCCCCCCCCCCACACACACACACCATGTGCAATTCATGTATTCATGACAGTTAAAAACAAAGAGATAGAAGCTACGAAGAATCTCTGTGTGATAGATATACTTTTTGTCATGTATACTTGGTGCAGTTTGCATTTGATTTTTCATGCATTAAATGAGTAGCTAACATTTAGTCTTCTATCTGTCATTATGTCCCTTATGATTCATCTGGTAATATCTCAGTGTTAACTGAAAAATCACCCAGGCACCGAGCACATGAGCGGCTCGTGATTTTCTCGGTGGCTTCATAAATCAAGAGGGAACTTGTGGCATTTGCATAACTGATACGGTCATATATCAAATTTGATGAAGTGGAGGGAAAGGGAGACAAACTCACTGATAGACATTTTTTAAGTTGGCTTTGAAGAGTTGAATGGAGGACGTGTCGCTAGCACACAAAACACACAAATCAAGCTCGTGCAAAACATATACAGTAAATCATGTGTGAGTGTCCCAAAAAAGCTGAGATAAAAAGTTGGAACTTTTTTTTTTGTGTGTTCCAGAAACTGCAAGTGTGAAACATGGCGGCGCCTCCTTGACTTAAGTCAGGCAACGTTCCATTTGTTTTAACACAGGAATTACAAAGAATCCAAACTGTGATTCCCACTGCAAATTAATGCCAAAAAAAAAAAATGCTGGAAAATATTTGGTTGGGAAATAATAGAAAACATGTCTGATTGGCAAAATTCAGCATGTTGGATTCAGTTTCATCTTATATATAATAATATGCATAAACTAAACTCAGTGAGACAGGCAAAATAAAAAAAAATAAAAAAAACTGAAAAGTTCCATTCCGCATTCCGAAGGTCTGCACTAAATCAAAACCATTGGCGCTATTTTGTTTTTGAATTACGGAGGCCAAAGCGAGCGCTAAGGCACAACCAAGGTCTCCTGCTTCAATTCAAAATGTCTCCCCCTGAAGGTTAACATCCCGTGCCAAAATGATGCTCTTCAAAATCTGGCATCTAATCATGATTGGGCTTAGAAAATCAAATCTTTTTTCCCCCCCCAAAGACTGCATTAAAATTTCCTACCTGTCGGGAACTCGGCGGGAACCACGTCAGTGTCTCCGGCGATGAGCGAGGGCACAATCCACGTGTAGCCATAACCGGTAATCCCGACCGAATGGCCCACCTCAAAAATAGTGTTGGCTTCTTCTTTTGTGCAGTACAAAAGAATAACGGGACTCTGGAGTTTCTTTAGCTGGTTCTGAATCTTGGAATCGCCGTCATCTACAGACATGTCAAGGAGTAAAACTTCTTCCAATTCCCAGCCCACAAAACTGTTCTCGATGGTGCTTCGGATCTGGAGGGGCACAAAAATAATTGTTCAGATTGACCAAGCGGGCCTGAGTTACTTTTCTGAAGTCTGTTTTAACTAAGAGCACCAAGTGGAATCTTCTTCTGCCTCATTAGAGAGCAATGAAACATATTTTGTAAAAACAAAAAAGATCAGCAATCGACAATTAATTAGCATTTGTAATGATTTTACTAAAAGAGTGGTCATGGTTTATCCCGATTTTTTTCAGTTTTATGGCTTGAAAACGGCGAGTGATAGAAAGTCGGAGCTCATCCCACCATTGAGGTAGCTGGAATAAATTCTTATCGACTCGGACAATCAATTTTGGAGCACTCCAGTGTGCCGTGATTTGGAACCAATCCATGGAAGGGTGAAGATTTCAATTTCGCCCATTTTGGAACGCCGACTTAATTAACCGACTGGGAACTGTAAATGAATGGACTCGACAGTTGGTTCATTTTTATCTCCAGCGGGGCTAATATTGAACATTTCAGTGATGCTCTTTAATGTCTTGTTCTGACCGTTACCTTTGTGACAAAGTCCTGGTAACCCGGGTAATATGTGGTAACGATGGAGAAGATGTACCAGTCATACTCCTCCATGATGTTGAGCATGACTGATGCTTGCTGCTCGATGGAGGGGCCAAATTGAAAGAACATGGAGTCGTCATCCTGTAAATGAGAGCGGGACAAGGTTAGGGAACAATATTTGGCCCCAAGCTTTGATTTACTGTCATTGACTTGACACAATGTATCCCGGTCAACATGTTTTAAATTAGCTTCCTTTTTTTTTTTTTTTTTTTTTTCTGTTCACAGAGGACACCGGTGGCGGGAAACGATAGCGCTCACGACTTTCATTAGTTTCTTTTATGACTCCTTTAATCGGTTTGTACACGGGGCTGGTAAAAGTTTTTTTTTTTTCAGGGGACTTCAAACTGCTGTTGCTAATTCCATTCATCCTTTTCATCATTTAACGCCAGCACACATCTGGAGAAAAAAAAAAAAGTTTCAATATAGGTGTTAAATATGGAGGACCATGTATAGATGATCTTGATCTGCAAGGACACCTCGTTTAAGAGAAGCTAAATAAAGACAGGAGACGGGTCGAGAATGTGAATCTTAAACGGTGAGATAATCACAGCGCTGTTGAAAGGAGATATTGATCAGCACACAAGTGGAGGGGGGAGAGAGGGGGTTAAAGGTCAAAGTCTCAACAAGACTGTGAGATGAGCTTGACCCTCAGATGTGAGCGAGGTCATTAAGTCTAAATTTCCAGGAGACAGGAGCAGGCAAGTAGTGCAGATAATAACCAATTGCATGAACTGAAAAGATGCTGACGGACAAAAAAAAAAAAAAATCCTGGATGCTTTTAAAAACCTTGGCCGCTTGCTTTTTTTTTTTTTAGTAGTACTTTAAAAAGTGGACATGTCCAAGAAACAGCATCTGTATGCTGACTAATTCAACTACTGAGATTTCGGGCTCTTTGGCTTTTTTTTTTTAGGACCGTCTTTGAGCTTGTGTTCACATCAAACGGCAACGTGCCCCTCCCTCTCGCACACAGCTTGATCCGCTACCTTGTTTGTGCATTAATGAGATCAGGGCGATGGCGTTGAGGTGGGAGCGTTGGATTTGCAGTGCATTTGGCAAACAATGCTGCCGCGGTACACGTGATGGCGGAAACGTGTCCGTCTCGTGTGCCGTGCAAAACAAGTGCATCAACTTGCCAAATGAATCCGTGTTGGAAAAAAAAGCATGAAATAATGATGTGCACGCTGATGTTGGAGTCGTGTCTCTTTGCTGACGAGAATCCATTTACTCCTCAATTTTATCTTGCTCTGTCTTAATTATCTATCCAGAACCATACATAGCTTTTTTTTTTTTTTGCTGCTTTTCCATTTACACGAGTGGAATGTCTGCCAGGGCACAGTTATAATTGAATTTCCAGATCCAAATTGTTTCCTCTGGCTTCATCTTTCTATTTTACTATTCTTAAGAGCAGAATTAATCTACTGTCCAACACACTCGTTTAGAGAGCCAAATTCCCATTAGCCTTGAAGAAATACTATATCTAAGACCGAAATTGGTCGGGCAAACAAGAAAATTGCTGACGTCAGCGGATTTGAGCGTAAGGAACCTTGAGGAAAATGAAGTGGTGCAAAACACCTCTTTGCTCATTTACAGCAACAATAATTAGGCTCTGGCCACATTAGCACCTTTTGTTGGCACAATGTGATCGATTAGCGAGTATTAAAATTCCCACAGGGGGTGAAGCGGGGCCAGCGAGTCACTCATCCGGATTCGGGAAAGGGGCCAGCGAGGCCTTGGATTCGCTTCCGAGTTGTCTCTTACGTCAGCACTGGCTTCAATGCGTGCAAAAAAAAAACAAAACACTTCAGCCCACGAGTGGGATGAATGGCCAGTGGAGATATGAGTATATGAAAAGAGAGAACAGAAGAGAGTGAAGATAAAAGAGGGATCAAATTGTGAGAGGGAGGAATTAAATGAGAGAGAAAGGATGGAAAATTGAGTTGTAGCAGAAGAAGGGAGGGCGGAGGTAGACGAGGTGTGATGCCTCCTGAGGGACGGCGGCAGAGGACAATGTGACAATGGAATAAATAGACAGGAGGAGGCCAAGCTGGCACTCGGCTCTGATCCTGTGTGGCGCGACAGAGCAAGCCAGAAGTCAGGAGCGCCGTGTGTGTACATGTGTGTGTATGTGTGTGTGGGGGCTGGACAGGTAGAGAGTGTTTCCTGTTAGAGAACGAAAAGGAAGTAGAAACGCCGGTTGAAATGTCAGAGACAAGCTTGCAGTTTCATTTCCTGACCATAGTTTGGCTTGGTGGAGGTAATAAAGCTAATTTAACAAAATTCTGTAATTGGAGCTTTTTTTTCCTGCATTGCGTCATACTGGGACGTCCTGGATTTAAAAAAAAAGAAAAAAAAAAGGCTGCTGTGCCGTAATCTCTGGCCTGGAGCCTCCAAATGAGTGCACTTATATACTCCTTAGAGCAGTTATTTGGCTTGGAGGCGAGACAGTCAATAAGTTAGGTAGTATTTCAATTACACACACACACACGTGCACATCACCGAGTGCAAAAGAAATAATCCTGCATCTAATTTGCTATGGAATATGCATGAATACACACAAACACACACACACTCAAAAATGCACGTTGTAAAAATCTCAAAATAGTCAGGCACATGGGCGAACCACTTGTCCATCATTTACGCCAAAGTTTTTCAATAGAGACTTTCCATACAATTGTATTTGTCTACCAGTTCCGAAGTAGCCATGCAAAAAAAAAAAAAATTGCGATGACGCTGTGGGCTGCTGGGATTTTTTTCAGATTTTTTTTTGGGCAATGCATATTTCTACCCTGTCTATAAAGGCGCTTTTGAACTTGAGAGTTGGGGGGGGGGGGGGGCTGCTGGGTTACTGGCGCTGGTATTGACACTGCCTGATGGAGGAAGAGAGAAGTGAGAGGTTGGACGGCTGGAAAAAGAGAGCTGAGTGGGAGGCGAGGTGGGAGAAAAGGAAGGAGGGGAAGGTGGGTGGGGGTGGGGGGGGACAGCTGGCCTTCACTTGAATATAGTCAATTGAAAAGACAGCAAGCAGGAGAAACTTGCCACCGGCTCTTTCGCTCCCATACACTCATGCACACGGAGAGTCGAGATGCACACACACACACACACACACACACACACACACACGCAGTGCTAAAATGACGTATTGATGACGAGACCTTCCCTTTCCTTTATGCCGCTCTTCACACGAATTATCTCTACCTCAATTAAAAGCCCCCCCCCCTCCGCTCCTCATACCTTAACGATAAGGTTTTCTTATCACATTCGCCTACTCATCCTAAGTCAAACATATACGCGCTTAATTAGCTCAGGCATTTATCACAGCATCGCCTAATTAACACTGACCCTATTTTAGGCACGTTTTTTTAAACCTTAATTTAAAGCTCAGAGACGGTCATTGAATTGATTTGCTTTGCCGTGATAGCTCTTGTACTAGAAGAAGAAGATGTCATGAAGAAGACAACACGAAGAGGACGCTTTTGGTTCATGTCTTGACACGGTGGTCTAAATGTAACACAGATGATTTCTCAGTGGCCCATTTGGGCTTTAAATTTAGCAGATGAGCCACTCTGGAGCATCTGCAGTCTTCTGCTCCTCCTGTTTGTGTCCCGGCTTTTTATTGAACCGTAATAGTGCGTGCTTTTTTAGGAAATGTATTGCTCGGTGAAGTGGCGGGGGCTGAGATGCGTTTTTTGACATCCCGGGAGAAAACTCCATGCTCGCCTAGTTTTCCATATCTCATCTGTAAAGTCGGGCCATGTTTCAGAAGCATTTTAAGGGAATCCGGATTACACAGGAGGTGCAGCCCACATTTGCTTGTATGGGATTTCATTTAATAAAGGAAAGTGGATGCTTGAATAAAAGGCTGATACAAATTTGATTTATGGTATTGCTTACTGGGACTCCCTCCATCTGACTGACAAGAAAATAAACTATTGGCTTATGTCAAAATGATATCAAAGGTTTTGACTTTGATCAGATAAGGCTTCTCAGGCTAGCACGGCGGTGTGTCGCTTCGTTCAGTGTCAAGTCGGTATGTCGAGTTTGAACACATTTCCCATGTTGTCACAATGCATTTACAACCCCCTGGCAAAAAAAATATAAAAAATATAAAATCGCCAGCGGCAGATGAAATTGTTGATCACAAAAATGACAACAAACTGGTCATTTCAAAAGGCAACTTTCTGGCTTGAAGAAAAAAAAAAAACGTGGTGGAATTGATCAATTCTGAGGAAACAATTATGGAATCAACTTACAAATTCCCATTTGGCATCAAATTTGAGAAAGTCCTGCCAATCTGTCACATCAACCGATCAATCACAGCTTGTTCTCTCCTCAGCCACCATCTGAGCTCCATCCACAAAGCAAGGGCCAAGCACGCATTTAACCTTACAAGCCTTTCCAGCCCCCTGGAAAGAAACGAAGCATGGAAGCCAATGATCTCACGAGGGCAGGGAAAAGGAGCGAGGGGCGAGAGAGTGAAAAGGAAATGGAGTGCGAGTGCTTTGTGTGCTCGCAACACGATAAAGGCTGGTTCTCAGTCACTGTCAGTGGAAAGACCACCCTCCCTCCCTTCCCCGTCCCATCCCATCCCATCCAAAGCAAGGATGAGCTCCTCTATATCTTTGTGCTTCAGACTGTGTGCAATTTCAAATTACAGCCACTTTGCTGCCTTAGTGATAAGTGGCGAAAAAAAAAAAAAAGCTTCATATATTCCACAACGGCAGGTGTACAGAGGTAACGGCTCAGATAAAACAAACATGGGGGGTGGGGGGGGGGGGATTATGTGGGGAAATAAATAAAGAGGGTAAAACTTAAGAGGGCTTAAGTGCTCCGTCTTGCACGCAGACCACCCCGCATCTACAATTCCTCCATCCAGCCGGATGAAAATTCAAATCTCTTTTATTGCCGTGACAGCGACAGGGCCGCCTGCGCCACGGCACATGTCGGAAGACGAACAAAGACAATAAGACCGTGTGTATTCTTCTCATCTTCTACCACCTCGCTGCCTCAGCTTCACAAAAAGCTGCACACGCACTTCAAGTCCATTATACGATCAACTGAGCTGGGTGAATATCCTGGGCCATTTTCAACCGACAGTCGTCATACAAAAAGAAATCATCCGCAGTCAGGTAAGCAGAGCTGCATTGTGTTGTGTTCGCGTTCAAATCTATAATGTCCATTCGATTTTAATGTACCCTAAAGGTCAGGCCAATTATTGGAGAACATTTCCCAGAAAACAAAATGTTGTAAACGTTCTAATGTCAAAGGGTACCTTTGAGGATAACAGCCCAAGTAACATGGATCATGTCACATCCAAAGGTTGAATCCATTCTCAAAGGGCTTTTTGGATCAAAAGAATCTGATTGCCACATATTGGTACTCAAAATTCATAGCTGAGGATAATTAAGAGTCTTCAATTAGGCCCTGAGAGGGAAAACACGTTCCAACACCCAGATGAGATATCTTCAAACAATCCATTCTTGAAAAAAATGTGCTGATGGCTTCTCACCTTGCTGCCATTGCAAAAATCCTTGGGAATTTATGTTGGATTTCTTGGAAGGAGCACAAAAACAGAAATAGCATAATTAACACTGCATAAAAGGATCTTTTGTGTATATTGTAACCAACTACAACATCCTTTTACACCTGTCTTTCACCTCAGCAACTTCAACCCTGAAAAAGAAATCTGTGTAAATATTAAAATATGAGATATTATTAAAGGATTATTTAATATCATGAAATATATGATATTAAAATATAATTAGGATCTTTTTTTTTTTGATCCTAATGAATTCACACCTGACTTCACACACATGACAGCTGGTTTATTGACTGATTAACCCCATGGATGTAATTAATTTTGTATAAACAGAAGTGAGGCATTGTTTTCCACATCTAAAAACACTTGACAGCCTGCTCTGCTCCCCTTTATCTCCCCCCTCGTTGTGGCAGCACGTGCGTGCACACATTAATGAATGATTTACGACAGCAAAACACACACATGGTTGCAGGTATGTATTCACACACACACACACACACACACACACACGTGTACAAAACAACAGCTGCCACACTAATGCCAGTTTGGCATGAAAGCCTTTTAGATCTTCTCTGCTCTCTGTACAGTGTCAACCAACAGAAGCCCAATTCTGCATGCACACGCACAAAATATGCATGTTATTTACACCTGCTGTTTATGGAACATATTAACGGCCATCTTTTGTGTTAAAACGGTCTCACGCATGTTGAGCGTTGTCTCCCTTTTAACTTGGCATGATTGCTTTTCTTCTACTCCCACAAGATAAGATGATAACTCCTATCCCTCACATCTCCAGTATTTCCGCATCCAAAGCTCTGAATTCTTGATTAAAACCTATTAATTTTGAAAGGATGCTAAAAATAATCCCCCCCCCCCCCAAAAAAAAGCTAATCAGTTTAGCCAGGGGGGTCGGAGCTTTGAATCCGAAATGTAACAACAATAACATTCGCATTATTTATAAGACGAAGGGGGGGGGGGGGGATCTTTTATAGTGATAAGTGGCACATTGTTTCTCAACTTAAGCGAGCAAAGTTAAACTCGAGTCAGGACACATGTAAAGTGTAAACCCTTGCAGCGCTTCCAACAAGATGATTTAGATAAAGGCAGGCAGGCGAGCGGGCGGCAAGCGGGTAATGGAAGTACAGTCGCGGCATTGTGAGGCTTGTGCTTTGAATTATAGCAAGTTTGCGTGATGAGTTACTTGGCCTCAGAGAACGTTTTCAGCAGCCACAATCAATAGCTGAGGCTTGGGGAGCAGGACTATTTACTGAGAAGGTCGGTCGGCCTTCGCTTCACAAAATCAGGTCACACAAAGGTAAAGCTGTGAACCCCAGTCATAAGAATCGGAGAACAGCCTTGAGAGCACACTGAATAAAAAAACATGGATTGTAAATACAGAATGAATAAAGTTACCAAGTGTTTTGGGTTTTTTTGGTGGGGAGGGGTAGTTGTATGTTTAGTTGAAATGAAGAAGTTTGGTGACATCACAGCTGAGGTGAAGGAGAATCATTGAAGTTAAAAAAAGATAATCAAATAAATCATAATAACAATAATAATAAAAGATCAAATCATTCAAAAGGTAGGCTTTGATTTTTGGAATTTACAAAGCAACGAGAAAAGGCACAAAGCTACAAAGAGTCATCACATCAGTAACCAAACTGCAGGTGCAATGGTCCAAAAAAACTGAAATGCTATTTACAGCTTTTGATGAATTGAAACAGACGGGACATGATGGATGCACACTAACGACATACTTTCTCACTGTAAATGGGAGCAACCTGATGGTTCTAAAAATTAACTACGTGTTAAAGACGAGCGTCTTGGTAATCAATGGGACTCCCGAGCGCCGGGGGCATATATAATGTAACAAACAGTGTAAAAGTCACCTGATGTGAAACATCTCGACAAGCTCTTCTCAACCATAAATGATCACCTGCTCGGGATTCTCATTAGACTAAAGAGACGAGGTGCTCCATCACTGGCGTTTCATTTCCAAGCCCTTCCTCTTCAGACTAATGTGCTCCACATGCATCATGAAGCATGACTTTGTGTTTGCTTTGTGTGACCCGTGCGGGGCAGGGGCCGCTCCTCCTCAATCAGGAGGAAGGTGGAAGGTAAACAGACGGCGGCGAGAAACCTGTCTGGTGAGGTGAAGAGGCCGCTTGACTTGTTGAATTGGTGCCACTTTTTTTTTGCCTCTGGTTACAATTTTCTTTTTCAGGCTGTGTCGCTTCATGTCTGTTTTTTCTGAAGCAATCTGGGGGGGCCTACGCACGTGTCACGACATTTTCTTGTCAGCTTGCACCTGCTTATTAAAAAGAAAAAGCAGGATCACCAGCGGAGTTAATGTGGAGGGCATTGGCCCCTTCCAGATGCCAGGCCAGATAGAAGAATTTGGGGGTTTTGTAAAAAAAAAAAAGAAAAATATAATAATCATCATAAAAAATAAAATAATTTTGTTGGTGGATAGGTGGACAATAAATGGGTCGATTATCTGTCCACCAAATAGCCTAACGCCATGCGTCTACCTCCTTTTAGAAATCACAAAACGTCTTATCTTGATTCCAAATATCTTCCTTGGTAGCCCGACTTGACCAGAACCTTATCCAAAGCCATCTATCCGTTTTCTTTCAACTTAAAGCCGACTCTCTCGCTCTCGTAGCGTTCCTGATTGGATTAGCGCTATTCCTCAAATGGATTTGTCTCAGCATTTGGAATGAATATTTAAAGTGGAATTTCCAAACGTATTATGTTTCAAATGGATTATTATACACAGTGCCCAGCTGGAATTCATAAAAGCGTGAGTTTAGCGTGTTGATCTTTTTCATATTGCCGTGTCTTGTGCTTTAGCTTCAACATTGAATGCTTTGTCTCTGGCCATTTCTCACTCTGTCCTACTTTTGAACCCAGTTCTTCTATCTGTGTCCTCCCTCCAGACCTTCACTCTATGTCTCGGTGCCAAGCCGCCACCCCCTTCGTAGCCCTTCTCTCAACCTCCTTCCCTTGTCCTGCTTCTCTCAATAAGTCTCTCTGAAATGTTAATTCAAATTGCCTAGTCGGGAGGACAGTACAGTTCCAATAAAGCCGGAAGCACTTAGAAGAACATAATCAATCTCTCTTTTGCTTTCCCTTCCCGTTTTCTCATTCTCTGGCTTTTTCTCACCCTATTTGAAATTCCAGCGATACGAGGAGCAGGACTCTCTTGGCTTTTAATTTGCCATCTCGTCACTATGTTCTAATCAAGCGTTTCTTGTGCAAATATATCTTCCCCGCTCTTCACTTAAATGCCTCTCCACGGTTTCGATGGCAGTTACGGACGGGGTGGTGAGTCTGCCGTAATCAAGCACACCATCGGCGATGTGCAAAGCGAAAAGGTTTTCCAAGCCCGAGACGTTTTGTGTTCTTTTCATTGAGCTGAAGAAGAAGAAGAAGCTGTGAATTCCAATTGATGAGCGTTTTCTGTTTGTTGTTTGCATTGACTCCGTTTTATTTCATCAAGTGGCTGCCAAAAAATAAAATGATCAGATATGAAAAATGCATACGAATCCACATGATTTCATTCGTCAATTCCACAAAAACGTTTTTCAGTGTGATCATCGGCTTTTAGTGTACCAAACAACTTTTGGGAATTCTAAATTAATTTCCAGCTAATCACTAAGTGGTCGGACAGAAGTTTGTGCTCCATTAGTGGAAACTCTTTCCTCCCCTCACAGTATGTTCACCTGCCGCTGTCTCTTTGTCATGTACATGCACAAGTCTCCTGAGACATCAGCTTCAGGCCCGTCATGTTTAACTGCGGACAGGTGGAGAGGACGAGACGAACGAGAGCGGAATGGCCAACCACTCCCGAGCTGGTTGAGAATACTTGGAGAGTGACAGGAAGCGAGAGTGAGGGTGAACATAGATAAGAGGGGGAGCGAAATACTTCTAATTCACAGGGACAAGCTGTGTTTCCGTGGCAACGTGGTTTCAACCGTAATAGCCCTGCTGAGGATGCCATTAGTGGAGAACAAAAAGAGAACGGTACTCGGCGTTTATAGGAAGTGCGTATATAGATGGAAAAGTGGAAGAATGCATTTACATTTTTTCAATTTAAAATCCGCTACAATAACAAAAGCAGAACTTCAGCGGAGTTTTAAAATCCTGACAAATTAGCGTCCCGGTACGGATTGTGTTGGAATTTAGAGGTTTGGATTTTATGAGTATGAGGGTAGGATGTTTTAAATGAGTCACTACACGCTGTTCATGTCTAGAAAATGAAGTAGATAATATAAAGTCTCGAAGGCGAGATATTAGACAGCATGTTGGTATTACTGTAGGCAGCAGGCATGTTGCTCGCGCTCTATTTTGCTCCGGGCCATCGATGACAATAACCTAGTTTCGACTGCAGGGCCCAAAAGTCAAACAGACTTAGTTCATAACACTGAAACGGGATTTCTAAATCTAACCGAACATGTCATCGTTAAAAGGTTTCACAAGAAAATCAGAACCTTTGAATCATTTTGGAATGAATGACTAAAATGATTTCTGTTTATTAGTATGTCGCATAAAATGCCAAGTCTCATGCCCTATTAAGTTTCTCCGATTTTTCCAGATGCAAATGAGTGTCAGTCCATGAGAATGAAGGCTCTGTACAAACGCCGATTGGGCTTCCGAAAAATCCCATAACGGCAAAGATTAGAATTCAGAGGGAAAAGTCTGCCGGGGTGGGTTTCAAAACAGTTGAAGGTGAATCGCTTACAACCTCAACAAAGACCTGTAAGCTTATGTCTAAACATGCTGGAGGTTGTACTTGTGGTCTAACAGTACTTCTTTATGTCTGAGTCACATGATGCGTGCGCCGTGTGGGTGAATATCAAAGTATGGAAGCGAGAGCCAGAGAGACGGATGGACGGACGGATGCTTGTGGTAATTTAGGAGAACAAGTGAGAGGAGGGGCAACATTTAGATTCATCACAGGCGCTCACCTCGCCTCAACCTGCATGATGTGAGAAAAAGGGGAGAGAAGCTGCAGCCAAGATTAAAAAAAAAAAAGAAAACAAGAGATACAATGAGACAGAATGGGGTTGAGCCAAAAGATCTTTTCTGTGTTACAGTACTTGGGTTTTTTTTTTTAAATACTTTTGTGGTGAAACACAATTGGAATGTATAAAGGGGGGGAAAAATGAAATATTGTAACTGCAATTTGAGATAAATGTGATGAAATTGGCACAGAAAATAAATGGGACAGCAAAATATAGTGTCAGAAACTCGACATCAGACTAGCATCACGAGACCAAAGCACACCTCGCAAGCTTTTAGTTCAGTTAACATCTACTAATTAATGACATCATTTCATTGCTTTGCTTTTTATCTACGCTGTTTTGACTCAGAGAGTCTGCTCACGGGGAGCGATTAGGTTAATGAAGGTCTTGGCAAATGCTGGCGTTGGGTCTTTGAGGGGAAAAGTTGAGCTATTCTGCTTGCAAGACGTGCAGGAAAAAATAAGGAAGCAACTGATATTTTCGGCGTGCTGTGGGACGAGAGGTGAAGGAGACCTTTTCGTGTGGTGGAGAGGTGTGCAGTGGAAGTGCATGTCCACTGGGAGCCCGGAGACACGAGTGGAGTGTTTCAGCGGGGTGGAATGAGAAAGATTGATGGAAAAGAAACCAGGCAAGATTTAGACAGCACATCTTTGTGTGAAGAATAGACTCCTGACAAAATGTATTCTGCTCTATTGTCTTCTTGTGGCACGTGAACGTGGCGGAGCAAGATGGAGAGCGAGTGTGTGGGTAGCGTGGGTGGCGAAGAGGGAATTAACACTTGCGCATCTGCTGCAAATCGCTCTGTCTGCTTCATGTACGCTGCCCCGACGTGAACCAGATCTTACCGGGAAGCCGGAGGAGACAGGAAAATGACTTTGCTGTGGAAATGGGCATGGAAAGACAATGCAGAAAAGAAAAAAAAAAGCCAAAGTGGGGAATGGGGGAAAAAAAATGGTGGACTAGACGGAAGAAATTGGCTTTATACAGTATATACAGTAATTTTTTTTGTAATAATAATAATAATATTTTTCCTGTATACTGTACACATAAATGCCTTATAAAAATCAGCGTAGGAAATTGTTTTGGTGTGTGATTAAATTCATTTCAGTATAATTTTGTTATCTTGTATTTTCTATTTAGTTTATTTTGTTTTTTTCTCATCGCCAAAAGAGCCCCCCTGTCAATCAAGCGCATGGGCAAATTCTCTCCTTCCGATATAAAGCAACGAGATAAACAAAAGACTCGCTCCGAGTGCAAGTGATGGAATTGAGTGAAGAGGCGCTATAAAAAAAGTTATGGGATGAGTTTCAAAGTGGCCACGTTCTAAATGACCAGAGTAAATTGAGACCAACGGGGTTAGAAAATAGGCCACATATATTAAGGACTCCAACTCCATTTTGCAAACTCTTTTTCCAGGAAAGGGGAAAACAGAGTGGGCTGTCACATTTTCTAAACCAGGACAACACGAGCCTTGCAGCCAGTGGATAAAAAAATAAATAATAATAATTCTTCCAAAAAAGAATAAGTCATTCTTTCATCTTAACACTTTAGATGTGTACGTTATAATAAACAATACCTGCTTTACTTTCAAGTACTCGGTACTCGCCAAAGCAGCTGATACACCAATGATTGCAAAGACAAAATATTTCATATCAAATTACAAGACGAAAGAAAATCCAGAAATAACTTTTTGGAGCACAAGGAAAAGCACACAAATGGACTGAACAAGCGAGCAATGGAGATAGGAAGCCGAAAGAACCGAGAGAGGGACATGAAACAAAAAGAAAGCGCCAAAGGAACGCTTATCATTTACAGATGCGGTTAATTGTGTCTGTTGAAGCAAGTATGAGGCGGTGCCGAGCAGGAGACACATTATATTAAATGAGTTCAGTACCTCAGTGATTACCACAACAATGACTCCTATTATTGTAGCACATTAATTGGGGGAAAATAAGCACAGACACATACATGGGGGGGGGATTCGGGGAATATGGTAAAGCAACCTAAAAAAAGAGGAATTTTTAAAAAAAATGAACATTTGATTCTGCTTTTGATTCCTTTCCATCCTTTCCAATGAATATGTGTGGATGCATGCCAGCACATATTTGCATGCATGCGTTTGTTATCCGTATTACATTCCATTTTCCTCCGGGTCATGACGGTTGGCTGCGTTATCGTTTTTCTTAATTGCTGACGATCTTGCATTTAAAGCATATGAAGGAATGGATGCTATCTGTTTGCTCCAGCGGCAACCTCTCCAGATGATATAAACGCGGTGTGGCCCTGGGGTGATCAGCGACAACTACGGCTATTTGTACCATTACAAAACCATCCGTACCTTCTAGACAAGAAAATGAAAATGGCTAAGAATGTTTTGCTAATATGAACATTAGCCATAAGCTTTAGATGTGTTGATTGTTGATGCTGGTGCACATACGCAATTAGCAAGACAAAAATGCAGAACGGTGCCGGAAACCACTACGGGTTACAAACTGGCAACTCCAGCCATGCTGGCAAGGTAATAAGACACAACATTTATAAACAGGCAGTTTAACAAGGACATGCGTGCCATTAAACTGTTGGATTAGTTCCCAAGCAAGCTTTTGTTCATTATTTTAATTTATGGATGGACGAATAAAATAAAAAATAAATACATAAATAGATATAAAATTGAAAGTAAATTATGATAAGAAACACACACAAAAATATCATTTGAATAGGCTGTTTTTTTTTTTTTTTCCCTAATTCCAGCATGACGCTGATTCAATTTTATTAGAACGTAGTTACTCAAATTTCTAGTGTTCATTTTTCTGCTTGGAGATGAATGAGTCAAAACGATTAGACTAACTCACTTTGACTCTTCATCCCATGTTAAATATATATTTGATGGAACTGTCTTGTACCATTCTCCCAATTTTTTTTATTCTACCCATCATAAAAATTTCAGTATTTTATTATCATCGTGCCATGTCATCTTCTCTCTTTTTGCATGCGGGATAAAATACAGTTTTGTATTTTGGTAATTCTAATACCAGGTTCTGCCTTTGTGTGTTGGTATCAATAAGGTGGGGGCCGCATCCTCAGTTTTAAAAATGTGAGTGGTTTTTAATTTTACCTCCCCCCTCAAAAATACTTTGAGTTGTTCAGATTATAGGACACATTAATTAAGAACATAAAATGCTTTTTATTGGATTTAGTCTTTCATTTTTGGTATCACAAAAAACTTGGCATTTCAACAGGGGTGTGTAGACTTTTTATATCCACCCTATAGTTACATTACTTCCACCTGCATGACCATATCCTAAATATATCCTGCCCCATTTCATCCTCACTACCAGCATTTCCCCCCTTTTCTTTCTCTCTTCCTTCTGCCAATCCTCCTCTATCTTATTTACGCCAGCGCACCGTCTCAGCCCATTAGTCGGACACAAATCCGCTTGGAGACAAAGCCTTAATGCGGCCCTGTCTTAGTTTTCTCAAGTCCTGGTAATGCCAGGAGAAAGCTCTCATGAGAGGTGGACTCTGCTGGTGGCTGGGGATTTTTTTTTTTTCCTTCAACAAAATGGCAATCTTTTCTACTGTCTGGTCAACTCAGACCGTATGGACCCCAAAAAAGTTTGCCATGCAGTAGTTCAGTTTGTCTCTTTCAATAAATGGCATATTTTTGCAGTGGAAGGTGACAAAATGCAAGACTGTGTGTGTGTGTGGACAATAAAAAGGCTGCAAAAAGAAGAGGACTGTTCCATTTCATTTCTCTCCATAATTGTCTAATCAAAAGGGGCAGAAGCACAAGCTTCAGTGGCAGTCGCTGACCTCCACTTGTCACTAAAGCTCGTGTGTGCTGGTACAACTGATGACCTGGACTTGATGGCACCAAAACGACAGGGAAGTGGCACGGTAGGTGGAAATGCATTAAAAAAAAAAAAAATCACAGACCAACCAGCAGACTGCCGGCAGAAGGAGCAACACGACTCAGCTTATTCCACTTAATATCTCAAGCAGATGGATTTGCGCAAGTATGAAACGGATGAAAATTTGGAGGAACGAGCTTAAAGTCCCGATCCAGGCGGACACAGATAAAGCATTTTTTTATCCCCTTAGGTGAGGCCTAATGACTTGGCAAAGCTTTTCTTCTCTGTTCTGGTGCAATCTCCAGCTGATCGCATTATTAGCATCTTTGCCAGCAGTTGTTTGACTTAACCCTGACCTCATCCAGGCCTACTAAGAACAAAAAATCGGATCAATATTTTCTTCCAACAACAAATTGCGTCCTACCTTAGCTGCCATGATCATGGACGAACCCCCGCGAACGCCGAGGATGGGGATATGAGTCTGGGCCGAAATGAAGTCCAGGATCTGGGCGATGGCTTCCTGGTCCGTGTCATCTCCAAACACCACACCTTGCAGCCAGTGCTCCGTCATTAAGTCACAGATGCTTTTAATGATGCTTTTAGGGTCCGTCTCATTCATGGTCAGGATCTCCACATTGGGCGCCATGTGGAGGAAGTCTTCTTTCTCCCGAGCCCCCGCCAGCGCCATCTCACTGGAGTTGCCCACCAGGACCACAGCGATGCTGAGGCCACGCATTCTGTTGGGAAGGCCCATATGGTGCGGAGGTGGAGGAGGGATGGGGATGTAGTGGCCGCCGCCGCCGCCTCCTCCTCCTCCTCCCTTCTCTCTCCGTGAGTGACAGGCAGGAGGCAGGTGAAGAAGGCAGAGCAGTAGGAGAAGGACACCAAGTGTGCGGCAGCGCGGCGATGAAGGCGGGGATGGACGGAGGTGTCCGACTCGCCTCCTTTGCTGCTGGACAACAGAGGTGCAGATCCCAGCGTGGATGCAAAGGGGCGAGGGGCAGCCGCTGATAGGCATGGTGGAGAAGAAGCGGGGGAGAAATACCTGGAGGCACAAGACAGGGAAAAGGCATTGAAAAAATAAAAAACTCAAAATTGACCCCAAAAAAATAGAAGTGAACACAGAAAGCATGCAACATTGATTGAGTAAAGTGGATTGCCGAGAGGCAACATGGCTTATGTGAATTAGTGCATGTCAACGTCTCTCCGCAGACCCGATGGGGAAGAGTGAAGGAAAAGAAGAAAACCCTGTGAGGGGAGAAAAAAAAAAAAAAAAACAGACAAAAAGAGGGATAGGAGAAACTGTCACACTTGGCGAACATGAATAGTTGATGAAACATGATATGAAGATGCCATATAGTTTACATAGACCCAGCTCAAGAATCAATATTTCATCTGGAAATCTCTGAAGTCAAATGATGCTATGCATTTTGAGGACATGAATTCTTCCAGTGAATAAAATACTAGCTGACAGGAAAACATACACTATGATGTCATAGAGTATGACAATTAAAAAATATATATTCTAGATCCCCAACAAATGAAAACTAAAAACAGTGATGAATTAAAATTAAAATTATGGAATTTGCCATAAGTGCTGGAATGTGGTCCAGCTCAGCAGACAAGCGGCATAAAAATAATTTAACTCGTTAAAATGTGCATCTGGATACTTTTTTATCCTTAAAGTTTATGCGTCCTAACAGCATATCTATCACATGAGTAGGTGGGAAGATGTTTGCTGCAGCTATGTGGGCTGAGATACCCAGGACAGTAGTGGTGGAACCGCATTTAAGAGGCAGATGGTAGGAACAAAGCACCCCAAAAAAAACAATAATCAGGAGGAGAAAAAAAAAAAAAAAAAGGCTGACAGCTAATGACACATAAATTGATAGACAGGATTAAAAAAAAAAAGGAAAGAGAATGAGAGGAAGATAAAGGGACTTATATGCGGAGATGACAGAACAACTCCTTTAGGGAAAACTAATTGCCGGGGGTTCGTCAGCTCTAATTACAGGTCCCTGTGTTAATAGTCAACTGCACACGCCTCCCCAGGAAGGACGGAGAGGTGGGAGGGAAGGAATTGGGGGAGGGATAAGGACAGAAAGTGACAGAAAGGGAGGAAGGCGCAGTGGGAGGAAAAACAGGGAGCGTAAACCAACGAGGACCTTGGTGAGACACAAGAAAGATCAAAGTAAAGAAGAAGAGGAAAAAAGAAAAGTCATTCAAGACAGATACGGAGGAGCGAGAACGCAGAGAGAATCACACAGTGCAGGCGCTAGAGCTAGTGATGTCTTCTTTGAATCTGGACTTCTCTGGCAGCACTCTGTTTCCATGGCAACAATTAATAGAGAACTACATGTACTCACATACAGGCACATTTGATGGACACGGAGATACATAACATACATTATACGTGGAATTAATTTTCCGCAGGCCCTTTGATGAATTGTCACAGCACCCACTGATTTATAACTATTTTTAAGATGCACTAATATAGTTATTTGTTTGAAATTTCATTCAACAATCTCAAATTGGCAGAATTTTTGAATCTTTTTTATTTTTATATTTAATTGCATTTAATTTTTTTTAAAGTATAATTTGCTAAACAATCAGTTGACACGACTTTCACCGGGCATAGAGGGTACAAAATGCAATGACATGACAACAAAGTTGGCCTCAGTGTGTACACAGATTAGCAAACAATCCTGTGAACACACAAGAGCCACAAAACACACCACTTTATACATATTTACCCGCAACTAAAGTCACCGGTTTAGTTTGCCTTGTCACAAACACACTTTCAGCAGGTCATACACTCATATTAATTATACACACACTTTTTTTTTTTTTCATTTTCATTTTAAGGAAGCCATTTTTTACCTTTTTTTTATGCCAATTTGAGAAGAGGCACTTATGTTTTTAAAGTTGCACCCTATCCAGGTTAAGGAAAGATTTAAAATGGTTAACTTGAAGTGTAGAGCTCTTCAAGATAATATTCAACCAAAGAGGGCTTATCTTGAAGAGCCAACATATGTCGCTGCTGGATGAGAACACACAAAAAAAAAAGAAAAGTCATGCACTGTTCTATTCTTTTTTTTTTTTTTTTATGACCGCTTCGGCCTCTGATGCCACACAGATGCAACGAGGCATCGGCCAATTAGGTAAAGAACACGATGTTTCAGGTAGTTACTCGGACCAAACCGAAAAAAAAAAAAATAGCCACTAAATGGGCCCAAATGAACAATGAACTGAGTCATTAATGAATGTCAAGGCCAAACACGGCTCATATTTTTGCAGTGGAAGGTGACAAAGCAGGCGATGTGAGGCCACAGCTCTGTAATTGGCGGCGTGCTAAAATTCCAATTTATGTCAGCTATAAATCACAAAATAATAGCCAGAAAGGAAACACATTCCTGCAGGTGTCCGGCTATTAGAGCGCAGGTCATGATTCAGACGCCACAAACGTGCACACGCAACAATTTGTCAGTCAGCCAAACAAGCTTGACTCTTTTCACAGGTAGGTGGGGGGGGGGCGATTCTGACTTTAATATATGTAAGTGAACAGCACTCTGTTCCTATAGCAACATCTACTGCTCTCACTGTAATAAATCCACACAGGACAAGCTGCGGAATGGTTTGTGCGCTTGTGGACTACATGAATGTGTGTTAGTGTGTAGATGATGAATTTGGTTTGAAAGGTTTGCGAGCGGTGCCACGCAGCCGTTGCTCCCTAATGCATTTTTAGAATTGACATTTATGTTTGTTTCCTGGTTTTGTTTTTTTTTTTCTGCTCAAATGGATGAAAAGCCATAAAAATAAGTAACCTTGGCTGTGATCTCTGCTATGTGATCGTTTTGTTATGAGAGTGATTTAACAGGAAAGACGGCACATGACAAATAAAAAAAATAAAAATAAAAAAATGTCAGCGGGTCACTGCGCCGCATACTGATAAGAAATGAACCGGACATCCACCTGCACAAATCATGATCAACCAAATTCTGTCTTAATATGTGAAGTCATTAAAAAGTGCTCTGCTAAATATTCATGAAGCCTATCTGTGGAGGTGGAAGATGCATGTTGTTCGGAAAGGAGCCACTCGAGCAGCCCCCACAGTGAATCAGAGCAGCCGGCCTTCACGCACACATTCACCGAGACTCCAGCACCAATCTACTTTCATTACGCTGTCTGCTACCAAAAAAAGAGAGTACAACCAAGCTGCCATCACTCTCTTCCTTCCCAATTCCTTTCATTTGAATTCTATTTAGCCTCTACTTTATCATTTTATCTCTCCGTCTCATTTCTGCTACTTATCTTCTGCATTTGCGCTCTTTCATCAGCCTCAACATGTACATGTTAAGTGTCAGGTTTGTCCATGGTGGTATTAGCATTAAAAGTGGAGGATTTTCATTTTTCACCATGTTTGAGAAGAAGACAGCGACACTACATTCTGCATGCAGTGCTTCGTTTGTGATTCCAATTCTTCTTTCATTGAAATAAGAATGTCATGCTGAGAGAATCATTTATCAAGATCTAGGAAGGAATAAATAAGTTTGATGTCATGACGCACACTCGAGGCTGTTCAGGGGTATATTTGCAGATGCTGATGGTTGTTATTCATCAAATAATTATGGCACAGGGAAAGAAGTGAGGGTATTGTGGCTTCTTTTTGCACGGGGGCCATAATTAAGCCTCTGCACTTATTCCCTACTTATTTTATAAATTGAGGCACCGCAGGTGTTTATAAATGTGCACGCACCAGCTACAACATTTTGAACGTACAATATTGAGTTCAAGAAATCGACGTTAGCCAAGAAAACAATTTTGAGGAAATTATTTATCAGAGGAATATTATTGAATTTCAACTTTGGAGTCATGTAAAAGTGCATCGCTTCATACTCAAAGCTGTTCCTAATATTTTGGTTACTTCTCCAGTTATAAGAGGGTGTGCACAATTGTGCAACCACTTCACCCCAGTTGTTTATTTGTATTATTTTTTCATTTTTTTTAGATTTCTTTTTCTCAAGGAGTTGAACAGGTTAAACTTCACATTAATAATAAAAGAAAAAAAAAATCTTGAAATAATTTATGTTGGTCTCACCACAAAAATCTAGCACTGAAAGAGGGGTGTGTAGACTTTTTATATCCACATGAAGAAACGTGAGCTAGGTGTTATAAACTGGACACCATCAGAGGATTTTTTTTTTAAATATAAAATAGAGCCTTTAAGAGCAAACCGCAAAGTTCACGGTGTGCCCCGAGCAACATTTAGTTCCATTGTTTACACCTGAAGTGTAAAAAATCCCATAAACGTTAACCTAAGAACCGTTTCAAAGACCCCATTTACCAAAAGACTAATAGGGCTCTTCTTCTTCTGACAGATGTTCAAAAGCATCCTGGACCTGCTCAATTCCCGTCATGGCTGAACTAATTCTCTCTTCCAAATCTCTTTTTGTGAACAAACTGACCTTCACTATGCCGCAGCGACCCACCAAAGATAGAGCAGCACTTCTTCCACTTCCTGTCACCTTGCTAATATTTTACACAACCCCGCTTTACCAAACACTAAGTAACAACATCCTAAAGCCACTTTCCAAGATTACCGTACTTACGCCGCCCACTGCAGTATTTTATTTTACTTATGTGCAAGCTGGCCACTCTGACAAACAGTGGCTGCGGCCCGCCGAAGTGGAAAACCGAGCCGTCTGATCTTGTCTGTATAAAACTTTTTTTTTTTTTCTTGGAGGTGCGCGTGCCTGCTCAAGATGAACGCTAGGGTGGGATTAAATGCGTGGGGACATCCATTTTAGACGTCATTATCCCTTTGGGGAGTCTCATCATCATCTTGCCAGTTGAAGGAGAGTGGCTGCAACAACATCCGGGGCAAGCGAGAACATTCGAAGCTCTAATCGTGAAGGCCGAGCCCCTGCGGCTTCTAATCACGGTCTGACTCGAGAATACCTGGCACTAATTGAAATGGGGTAAAATTAGCCAGGGAATTGATAGCTGAAAATGAAACTCATCAGTCAATATTAAGCCGTGGCTTTCCTCTGGTGTGGCGGTCTCGTCGGTAACCAATATAAGATCGAGTTTTACGATATCACGGATATGCGGCATTACATAACAGTTGATGTAATCTTGTGAACTTGCTGAATTAATAAGCCATTTAAACCTGGACAGTCTGTTATATTTTTTGGAATCGTATATTGCTTTGTTTGTATCGTCAGACAGGGCAGTAGCGGATTAGGCCGCGTTCTGGCTAGAGTTGTGCCGCATACCCAAAAGACGCTGACTCGGACGTAAAGTGACGCCATTCAACTCTTGTCCTTCAGCGGAAGATCCAACGCAAACACACAATAGTTGTTGTTTCTCGCTCCGAAACACTTCCAAAGCAACTAATCCAAAAAAGACGGCCGGGATCCCGGTGCCAAAAATAACATCTCGGAATGAGATGGAGGCTAGATTATCGTGATTCTAATCTGTGGAAAGCTGACAATAGAACACATTTAAAGTGATTACGGCGCTTTGATTGTCACAAGGGTCACAGGAACCTCTTCCTGCCCCGAGCATTACCTGTGAACACGCAAAGTACACGTTATGCGTCGTGGGTGTGAGGTGAGCGAGGCGGGCGCGAGCAAAGAGAAAATAAATAAAAAGAAGCACGGGTGAGGAGGAAGAGGGCGAGGAGAGAGAGAGAGAGAGAGAGAGAGAGAGAGAGAGAGAGAGAGAGAGAGAGAGAGAGAGAGAGAGAGAGAGAGAGACGGATTTGGGTGCTAAAGCCACAAATCATTGACAAGATTAAGGGCCTCTTCAGGAGGTGGTGTAAATAGAAACATGTCCCTGGGAGAGAGACCAAACTTATCTTCCTCAGCGGCGTCAAAACATTTCTCAATCTGAAGGCTTGAATATATTTATGTCTGCCAGAGACGTGATATGCAAAAAAGGAAGCGTTTGGGAGTAGGGGGGAGTACACACCCCGTGAGACAAGAACAAACTGTTTTGATTCTGTTATGACCTCAGGCTTGACTGAGGTGTGGCGTCCAGGTTGTTGATCACACATAACACTCTCTGGTTTTAGTCCCTCAGACGCAGAACCAGCGTGTTGCCAAACAGCTACGGGCGCTTTCATCTGTTCCACAGCTGTCAATGTCAAAAGGGGAAGAATGAGGAATGGCTCCAAATTATGTGCTCAGTCAATGAGCTAAGCTAATGAGCTAACGGTCCCGTGTCCTTCGGGAGAAACGTTGGACGGCATACGGGCTCACCGGGCAGCAGAAAAAATAATTCCGTGCTCGCTTGTTACTCAGCTGGTGGGAAATTCAATATCAAACGTGTCGTCGCGTATCACGCTTCGTTAAAACGACTAACCCCCCCCTTCTCATCACGGATATTTGAAATTGTCATCGTACATAAAAGCTGCCACAGCACAGTTTGGAGTGAAAGTCGATTTGCCACATCAAGACTTACATAATAGCGGTGCACGGTGTAACCTGCCGATAAATTCAACAAAAAAAAAAAGACAAAAAAGCAACACGCTTGGTGAACAAACAAGAACAACAGAGTACATGGAGCATTTCATGTTCTGATTTGTTGCTATTTTGGCTGCTTATTATAAAACCTGCTCGGTTTTAGAGAAGGTACATTTTGTCAAATGTGGCAGTTATAAATCCAAAATAAAATGCTTTGTTAGAAAGTGGCAATAAAAGTATTACAGCTGTCGACATATGCGTTGATATTCCTCGAATTAAAAATCGCAACAAATATCTTCCTCGCTTCAAATGATATTGAGGAAATAACAGAACACCTTGTACGCAATTAGCGTTTCGATTCAGTCACAATTTGAAGCGATGACGACATACTGAACGCTCATCAATGCTATTTCAATCGAAAATGAGACCGCTCACGACAAGTCAATATGATTTGCTTATGAATAATCATGAGCATGCAAATAGAACTCAAGGACGGCATTGATTGTGGATGCGGGGGAGAAGGTGATGTGCAAAAGATAATCTGAATAACTGAGGTCATGACTCCAGCGGAGCTCGCTCTATGCCCGTCACCATGACGACGCGGAGGACTCCATTTACAGCTCTGCGGTCGTCAGAGTGAATCATTCTGGTAGCTTCAATTAGCAGGGCGTTATCATTCATGAGGTTGATTGTGCGGAGCCGTCAATTTGCATTCCGGTTAGTCCGTCCTTTCCACAACACACATTGGAACTTGCAAAAGGCCAGCAAAGCTCTTCATATCGTAATAGCGTTTTCTCACTGTTTCGACCGGATGATGTAAGCTAACAGTACGTATCGGCAGTTATAATTAACAGAGTGGCAGCATGTAGTGGTACGTTTGGCTCCTCCTGGCTGTTTTGTGCAAAATAATGGTGTTGACCCCAGTGGCGCCGCACTCTGGTTTTCGGAGTTTATTATATTTATGCAACCGCTAAGCTCTCTGGCTATTTCACAATACTGTCAACCTTCAGCAGCTGTGCATGGCCAAAGCCTGCTGTGAACATATTCCATTTCTGAAAATTGAACAGTGAAGGCGAGGGAGAAGCAGACAGAGCGAGTCAGAGAGGGGAAGGGGGGGGGGGGGGGGGGAGAAGCGAGGCCTGTATATTTTATTCAGCGGCAGCAGAGTACAATTCATAATCAACGCGGGCTGATTCACAGTTTTAATTAAAAAGTAGCCTCGTAGTGCCGGTGCGAGCGTCTTGATTTATGAAGACCCCGCCACGAGCTCCTATCCACCACAGAGCGAGTCAACAGGGGGGAAAAGGGGGCGAGGACGGGAGCAGAAAGCACATAGAGCTTTCGCGTGGAGGGGAAATGTCTCATTTCTCACAGCGAGGTGGTTGTGAGAGTTGGCACGTAACTCAGTGTGAGTGTGTCAGAGTGTGCACCTAAGCATATGTGTTTGTCTCCATTTGATGCTGACTAAATCCACTTATTGCCTCATTTTAATGTCAACAATGTTTGTCAGAAAATGTTGAAGAATTGTACGCATCTAATGTTTGAATGCAATGGTCAAACTATTAAACTACTGAGTATGACCAGTGTGGTTGTAAAATTAAAAAAGTTTATACATCAATAAACTACAACTATAAAAAATAAAGAATTAAATTTACTTCCCCTTTGACAATTGAGCATTTATTTTCTTTTTTGGCCAGTGAGTTTAAATACTGAGCGATTAGCTCCAGAAATAGTCCAATCCTGCATGAACATTTTATGATGCGTCACTTCGACCTGTGACCTGAGAGAAAAAAAAGGAAGGAAAGGAGTACAGCATCTATATTGGCTTTAAAATATTATGACTTGCAAAAAATGGCCAGCGCAGCAATTTTTTTTCCCCTGGACTGATGGAATTTACTTTGGTCTGACAGTAATGTTAAGTTCGTGTCTGCCACTGCCATTAGAGAATCCCTTGATACAGAAATATCTTAATTAAAAACAAGTGATTTAGTGTGTACGCGCGTGGGTGCGTGTGTGTGCGTGCGTGGTCAGAGTGAGGGAGGAAAATAATGAAAGAACAAGCAAAAAGCAAAAAGAAAAAAAGGTAAATTGAGGAATTAAATTGTCCAAAAATAGCTGAAGGGTTAAGAATGCAGTCGATGCTCTACGTACGGATATGGGCGTTTAAATAAATAAAAATTATAAAAAATATATATATATATATATATTTATTTCCTCATCAGGAAATGCTATTATGTGGACTCTCAATTTCATTCAATCCAGGAGCATGCTAACTCGCTTTTTGGTCAAAGTTAGCTCTAGCTAACCATCAGCCATCATGAGGACAACGGCAATAGAATTTAACATTTTGGTTATACCTCATTTAGCTACGTACATAACGGAAACGGCTCTCAATAGTCAGGCGTTAAAATTGAAAAAGCAGATGTGCACCATCCCATTCAGCAGACCACGTTTTTTAAAAATGTAGCTTTTAAAAGTGAACTTGGTCAAATTGAAAATGCATTCCAGATGGCCGCAGCGTTTCCACACCACGCTGTCAGCACCAAGTTGTGTGTAGCTAACACATGACTAACTCTCGGAAGTGAGAAAAAGCATGGGAGACTTGATATGGTCATATGCTGCGCACACTTTGCAAGAACTTACACCTCTCGAGTAGCAGAAGGACACCGTGTCATCATGTGCCCCTCAAGGTTTGCCTCCAGCAAAAACCAAATCAGCCGTTTGAGCAGCAAATTCCGATGTTGTCAGAGGTCAACTTGTGTCGACGGCTATTATTGTACAATTCAAGCTAACTTAAAAAGAAATACATTCAAGCCGCAGTGTTGAAACATTTTACAATCTCGAATCAATTGTTTTCTACCATCCAGATAACACTCCAATTTATGAGCATGGATACCAACAAATTACATTTTGGCTCGAAAGTTCACCCAAAAAAAAATATAGATAGATATATTTTATTTATTTATTTATTTATTTATTTATTTATTTATTATTTTCAAAGTTACCTTGTGCAAGAAATCCGCTATAGAAATGAAGCTGAAATATAAATAAATACAATTTAAATCAATAAAAATGACATATAATAAATAAATATATATCAAAATCAAGCCTTGCCTCGCCTGATGAGTCTACTGAGTAAATAAAACTAGACTTACACACTCACAACTGTATTGACGGATAATGTACAGTATCGGAATGAGCCCATCACGTCAATCCGTAGAAATATTACAACACAACGTGAACCTTTTAGCCCAAAAATATTCACTATCCACGTCCGTTCTTATCTCGGATCAGGATTTGTCGATTAGCGCCAGCCACTTTCAATCATATGAATCACCGTCCCACAAATTGAATTCTGTGCTGTAGTATGTGTCATACAACAAAGCATGTAGCGAAAATGTTTGAAGGTTGACTGGCGCTATCCCCGCCATTGACTATTATGAGTCGATTCAAATATGCTCAATGGAGCCTCTCACTGACTCATTGCTTTGTTTGCTATCACACAATCCAATTAGAAAATACTCATGTTTTAACAATGTAGTCGTATAATGATAAAAAGCATAATTATCACGCGCTGCTTTGGTTAAATCAACTTTATTATTACAACGAGCTCATTGTTCGTCATTTTATAGTAGAAGAATTTAAAAGCGTTTGCATAATTGAGCTCGCTGACAAAAAAAAAATGGAACACAACCTGTGTACGCTACCAAGAGCCAATAATATACAAGCTGTATGAAAAAGAGTCGTAGACTAACTGAGACGAACTCACTCACTGCCAACCCAGTTAAAATCTTTGACGTCTATAACCGTCCGTGGCACTGAATGTCAACAAATAATTGCATGCGTATACTTTGGGAAATGCTGATCGGTAGCTTTCACAGCTGAACAATCGGGCGTTTGAAATATCTGTAAGTTCTGAAAACTTGTGATTTTTCAAGAATCAATAAAGGATGCAAAGAAGAAGAGT
Source organism: Syngnathus leptorhynchus (assembly GCF_054491065.1). Lineage (NCBI taxonomy): Eukaryota > Metazoa > Chordata > Actinopteri > Syngnathiformes > Syngnathidae > Syngnathus > Syngnathus leptorhynchus. The sequence goes on along the minus strand of NC_141210.1, from coordinate 7,235,870 downwards.
GGATTGGATGCCAAGACAAGGTTGAACAATTACATGAGCTCTGCATCCTCTCCCCTCAGCGGCGCTGCACTGTTTCATCAATCAGACTGACAAAATCTATTGACGTTGTATCTCCCTCCTTCTGCTTTTTTTTGCGGCTACACAACATTTTACCGCTTTACTATATGCGCCACAAAATGAAGTGATACTATTTATTTCCGTCGCGGTTTAATTATGTCTCGCGCTCCGTAGCGGCGGGACCACAAATCGTAGCTTTTGACAGTTTGTGGACAAAACCCCCGCAGGGAAGCATTTGCTTCCCCACTGGGAATTCTTCAACTCCTGCTGGATACTTTTCCTTAACGCATTCCAATCAATAACTTTTGTATTAGGTCCTGGCCGAATCCCAGCTAGGTCTCGGGAAGAGAGGCCGAGAGCCCTCGGAGCAGAAGAGGCTGCGGAGTTTGCTCTGCTTGGTTGAGGCCGCCTTAGCAAAGTGAGCATTAGCCCTGACATTTGAACAGCGGCGGGGCCAGCGGTGGCTTTCTGGCGTCCACCTCGTCTCAGCGAGCATTCGGGAATGGCTGAGGGTCAGTGGCCGTGCTTGAGCGTTTCATCTTCGTATGATGTATTTGTCTAGTGCGGCTTTCATAATGGTAAAGAACATATTGCTTAGTGGAGCTTAGATGAAGAGAAGTACATTAGAAGAGTACTTAGCGGCACAGGCATTTATCAAACGGCGCATCTCAAATTCCACAATTGAATTTGATCAAAATTAAGAACTGCATCTGAGCAGATAAACATGACGGGATCTGATGCTTCCTTCCTCCCTGCAGCGTTGGAAGACATGCCAGGAAAGAGCAGACGCCACCATGTTGAAAGTGCTACGCTCAGCTAAAGATTGACTCTGCGGGCTCTTTTCCATGTGACTTATGTTCCTGCTCATCTACTGGAGACAAGGATGAGTGACGCCCTATTGATCTGCCGTTTTGTGGCCCAATCGATATCACACACGGGGAAAAAAAAAATCCCTCCCTTGCTTGAAGGTCCAGCTCAAGCATGTAATCTTACTGTCCGGATTTAATTACTATGGAGTGATAGTGACGCTTGATGATAAACAATCAGCAGATATTTAGTGGCCGCTGCTTATTCAATTACAAAATCATTGAACAGCCCGGATTGAACAAAATGATTGGAGCGCATTGCACCAAGCAGAATTTGCTCTCCCCAAAACTTTCTTTGAATACTTTTTAGATTTAATGAGATATGCCCACGCTGCTGTGCTCGCTATATATATATATATATATATTTTTTTTGCCACTGTGTGACAAAAAGGCAACAGCAGCTCATGCACATCAGATGTTCTAACAAAGGAACAAGTACACTCAATCGCTGGGACCTCTTGTACTACCAACAAACAAGGGCTGAAACATGTCCTTTTTCCTCCCAGGCCCTTGAATTACATTCAATTTACAAGGACATGGCAGAAAAAGAGAGAAAACAAGCTGATTTTCAAAGAAATTCCCTCCAAATCGCCACACACACAGCATTAGAAGGCCGCACTGGACTGAAGACACTTTATCAAAGGATGACAAATACGTACAATAAATACCTGGCCCATGGTTGTCATTCCATATAAAAATTGAGCATTAAAGGTATATTATTCAAACTGGATATGAATGGTGACGCATAATTTACTGTTAAGTGGATTCGGTAGAAAAATGAGTCGCGCGCTCGCTTAATGAAAGCAGTGACATGATAAAGAGCCGAAATCCTATTACTGTTTCGGAACAGAAACATTTTTAAACATCAGGGTCACGTGACTACATTTCAACCATTTCTTTGTAGTTGTGTCGTATCTTCTACAATCGTTGATTCAAGTTTGGATCTGAAAGTTTGACTGGGTTATGAATCATTTTAGGATTTGAATTAATAACACAAGATCTGTTACAAAGTTAGGCTAGTTCATTAGGGGACTAGCTTGCTAGGGTCCAAATCAGATTTTCCCATATTGCATGCGAGTCAGCTAAGAATTATGGTGGCCTTTAGGCGAGCAAAATCTTTTTGGATGAAGCGCTCCATTGAAAATGTTGAGAAGTAGAGATCAGCAACCTGCATTTCAGCAGAAACAATTTCAAGGCATACAATTTACATGTGTAGCCTCAAATAAGATAGCGATTAAAAAGCTCCAAACTTTAGATAAATTATCAATCATAAAATAATGTTTGAAGACCACCAAGCTTCAGCCAATGTACCCTTGGGTGCCCCCGAACCGCAGATTGAAAATCCCTGAACTAAAGTGTCCATCTTAAAATCTTACTCATTCTGAATTAACTACTCTAGCTTTGATCAAAAATATATTCACAATTGAGGCTTGTAAGCTGTATTAATGTACTAATGACAAATTTCTGATAATAGAATTGTTTCAGCCAAAAGGTCCAAGCGACAAGAAGGTAACTCCACAGGGTGACGCTATTTGGACACTATATGATCAGACGAAACTAAATAGGCCCATAGCTCTCAAAATGCCGCCATTAATGCCACTTTTTTCCTCCTCCTAGGAAGGAGAACGCCTCTTGATGCGATGCGACGACGCAGTTAATTCATCTATATGGTAATGTTTCATGATGTAAGCCGGTTGTAGGCGAGGTGCAACGTCAGCATTAGCCGATGGAGCTGTGTGACTTTCAGCTAATGACAGAGGGCCGAGGCAGAGGCACTTCATTACCCCCTCCCTTCTTCAGTCGGCCAAGGAGGACGATTAAGTAAGTAACAGGACCGAGTGTGTAAAGGCCGTTTCTCTCTTCCGTGAATGAAAGAATAAACAGACGGCGAAAGACAACACATCAAATCCTCTGTGGCTGAAGCGTCATGCAAAACCAGGGCTTATTGTCGATAGGTGCTGGATCAGGTGAAGTGGCATTGATCAAAGTGCTAAAAAGGCGGGATTAAACCGCTCGTCTGTAAAGTCCACCTTGAACCTTGAGACGAAATCTTAAGCGAGAAGCAACAAGGTCGCGGGACGAGGCCGCAACATAAAGACACGCCCCCGCCCCAAACCCCGGGTTTGGTCTTACCTTGCGTTTTGTGGGCCAAACTCTCATCCCCTCGTCTCAGAAGTAGCATGATGGTGCAGGCTGGGCCTCCTCTCTCCCTCTCATAGCCTCAGACTGAGGGAGGCTGCACTACAATCCACACAAGACAGGAGATGATTATTGATCACTGGCAAGTATCTTAAAAGCTCAATGGAACACAGATGGAAGAGAAAGAAAGATGGCATCCATAATGGATAGAAAAATGTATTCTAATTAAGGCTGAACAATTAACCAAATTTTTTCCATCACTAAGGCAACGGGGGGGGGGGGGGTCTGTGCTTCATTTTAGTTGTTTGGTTGAATTTTGTGAATTTTTAAAGGCTGCAAATCAAAGCATTTACTTTGTTTACAATTGAAATTGAAGTCGATAAACTGACTTTCATATTAGTTTGTGGTTCATTTCCCTTTATTTTAGAGCAAGACTAACTAAAATAAATCTGAAACTCCCTGTGATATTTAATTTTTTTTCTTCTAAAAGACACATGGACCAGAAAAATAATAATCGCAATATTGGGGGGGATCACAATTAGCTTATTTTTTAATATCCAACAGCCCTGATTGCAATGATTCTTACACAAATAAAATCCTAAAATGTATAAAAAAAAAAAATATATATATATATATATATATATATATATATATATTGTTACAAAATGAACTAGAGCAGCCCTGCAACATGAAAACATGACATAACATTATGATCAGTGAATATATTTTGTGGACACTATTTGTTTTAGTTTTCATCATCAAGAGGTAATTAACTGAGCTCGGGACAATTTGTTATGTCACGTCAACGCGATTGTGAATTACTCTGCCAAGATGGAATCATTTCAACGAAGGGACACGTCTCATAAACTTGAATGATACCATCTGTCAACATCATCACCCAATTAATAGAAAGATGACTTTAATTAACTCCGAAGAGGATCAAAGATAACATTTAGAATAGAAAATTAAGTTTTGGGGGGGTTTTTCGCAACAGGGCTTTATGTGCATTTTCATTCATGATTAATTAAATGACACCTCTTCATCTTTTTAGTATGCAGGCTAAATATACATTGCCAGGTAATTTTTTTTTTTTCAAGTCCATTTGGAATGACGTGGTTGGTTTAGCTCGGAGAACTCACAGCAATTTAAGGGAGGAAAAGCAGCAATTTCAAGGTAAATGTACTCCACGGGAGCAGCTTCTTTTCTATTCTCCTCCTCCTCGGTGCGCCGGCGTCGGGCTGACGTCTGCCAGTCTGCTCTTTTTAAAAAAAAAAATAAAAAAAATAAAGGGGGAACAAGAAGGACAGAAGGTTACCGGAGGGTTGCGGACACTTTCAAGAGCCTTTAGTGCCCGCTGCGACATTTGACCCGCTGCCTTTCAAGATTCATTCACTTAGGATGACTTAAAAAAAAAAACCTACGTCAATGTGAAAACAATTCCCCATTCTGTTATTTGCTTTAAAATAAAATAAAATCACACAGTGAAGGCCACTTCTTGACAAAAAAAACAAAAAAAAAAACAACCAACATTCAGGCTTAATCTGTTTAACTGCATCTCGTAACTCCCTGTATTAAACTGTGTGTGTGCAGTTGTGTGTGGAAACTGGCAAAAAAAACTGCTGAGTGGACTCAAAAAAGCAAAACCAGTCCAATTGGGTAAATTATACATTTTTTTTGCTCCAGATGTTCAGTAGCATTAAATTGTCTCCGCTTTCATTGCCAACAACGACTAATAAGGGGCGCTTATGAAATCTGCTTATGCATGGCTGACAACATTGAGGTTAGCATGGATGGACGCCGTTTTCAAATGAGACAACTGGACCTGGCTGGCGCTCACCTATAAAGACTGCAGTCACTGAATTTGGTATACAGGTAATCTTCGCTTTTGGCCAGACATTTGAAGCTATTTTTCATGCTGACTACTCAAATGACTGACTCCACCGAGACTTTAATTCATCACCTGCAAAGGCAAGTGGGTGGGTGGATGGACGATCTGAATAAAGAAGTCTCCAAAAAAAAATCAGCATGACCCAGCATTAATGAGATACAATTGAAGCAAACAAGATTTATAGATATATGATGACGCTATTCTTGCTCATTGTTCATTTTTAGTCATTTTGTAAAATTTATTCTGGACCTCTGATCTTTTTTTTCCCCCCTTGACTCTCCATCCATGTTATGTTCCGAACAAAAGGCTGCTGAAGTCTCCATCATTTTCGACTTTGTCTATATCTCCGAAAGTTGACGTCATCGTATCAGTTATCTGGAGTTTGAGTGCATGACAGTCAGCATTTTCTTGTGCAGACTGCACAGCTTCATTTTCTTATCTGTGAGAAAGTGCTCTCTCTTTTTGATCCTCCACAATGTGGTTAGAAATTACACATGATTACCTTGAATTGAAAGTAGCCGGGCGGCAGAAGAACATCAATGGTACAACCAACTGCACAAATACAAAAGTCGCATCTAGGAAAAGGCACGCCAATAAATACAACCAATTGTCAAGCACGGTCTTAAGAAAAATCCATTCAGGATTCAGATCAAAATGATTTGTCCTAATGAATGCACACTAACAAAGCAAATCCAACGATTATTTCAACCGAGCAAACTTGACAATGGTCTTTATTTTGCCCAAATTGGTAAGAGTGAAAGAATGCAGTCCATACTTGAAGAAATTATTCATTTACATATGTCAGTGAATATTAAACACATGTCTGCGGGGTAACAGATTGTCCTTTTCATATTTAATAAATCGATGGGCCACACAAAAAGTCACGCAACAAGTACACGAAACGCAGCGTGTCACACAAACAACACAAGCTATGAAAAGAAGAGCAACACCAACACATTTCAAACACCCAGGCTCTTTTGTCTCATACAAATGCCGCAAATGATCTTAAATGTTGCGATTATGCTCCGAGTACGAGCGTATTTTCTCACCAACAGCGTCTGCATCGATACAAGCCTTTTAATCAGCTCTGATGAATTATTGAGCAGCCCCCTTTTTTTTATATATATATATATATATATATATATATATATATATATATATATATATATATATATATATATATATATATTAGATTATGACCTATATTCTGGCTGCTTGAAAAGATGGTGCCAATAAAGTCCAGATTTAGTTTTGAAGTTGGTTTCAGCTTTAATCACTGAGCAAGACACATCCATGTAGCTCTGCAGATGTAATCATTCATTTAAGACGGCAAGTTCTTCTTTTTTTTCTTCTTTTTTTTTTCTTTCTCCACGCTGCCCCGCATAGCCAAGTGCTCAATTTGTGCCGGTTTAATTAAGGCTGATCTAGTGCTCAGACCTCAACGTGTGATACGTCTCATAGGAAGAACACGGGGAGGAAAAGGAAGCAGCATGAGATTAGTATTCTCCTGCTGTCTCTCCTCTTGGCCTGTTTATCAATGAAGATCATGTCTATGAAGGCTCTTCAGGCACACTTGTTTTCCACATAACCTTCTTGAGCGCTTTTTAAACTCTAAACACTGCCAGGGGTATTAATCATGAAATGTTTTTTTATTTCTACAACAAAGCTGAAAGTGTTCTATTGACAAATATTAGCATCATCTCAAACTATGTTTGTGAAAGGGAAAATAAATTTTGCATTAGTACCATCCAGTAAAACAGCCCAAATCTAAGTTGTAAGAAAGAAAAAATATATATTTGGCCATAGCAGATGCATGCCAGGCCAGTAGATGACAATGTGTCACTGAATCTTTTCCACGTGCTGGAAAATTTCAAAGGTTCCTACACATGAATGTCGGCCATTTTGTTTTTTCGTTTCCACAGAAACCTTAACGGATGTCTATTCAAACAAACTTCAAAATGGCATTGTCAACTAAATCAACATCCATAATAACATTTTCTCTGATATAGTTGTAATATTACAGACATAAAAATCACATTCCAGTGAAAATTTTAGCAAAATAGCTTGAACCGCCATCCAAGTCTCTATTGTCGCTCATAGCCTTTGAAAGGCTTGTTGAGCCCTGTGCCACAGAGGCGCAGCGGAGTTTGCACTCCAAACGTCCATTTTACATCGCAGCAGCTGTGACAAACAATTTGCTTCTCAATACCGCAGCCGTACACAGTTGGGTCACACGTGCGCCTACAGAACCGAGGACAACGGGGTAATGATCCCAACGTTATGAGAACAGGTCCCAGGTACGCTCATAACCTTGACTGCAGACAAACGCGCACGAACGCAGTATAAATCCAAACCGATGTCAACCACAGGAGAGTTAATCAGAGAAAAGGGGTCAATCACGGCTGAACCTTTGATGGATGTTTGGGACTCTCTGTGCGAGTGGGTGTGTGTGTCTGTCAAAGTATGAGTGGGTGTGAAAGCACATTTTGCATCCGACACAGTGAACATCTCATTCAACGGGATGCCGAGTTGCGCTCACATTTTGCAAGCCGGTAAAATGATTGCGTTGAGCTCATGCCCATGCATGACTATTTATGGATGTCGTTTTATTAAGCATTGCGGCCAATTGGGAAGGCGGAATCACAAGCACGCAAAAAAAAAAAAAAAATGCATTTGCTTGTATGAGTGCGGATAAGTGCTAATCAGGCGGATGGCAGGAAACAAACTATGAATGTTTACATCCCTTGCTGCCCGTTACTCTTGCTATACTGCAGATAGAAACAAATCAAAAATAGACTGCAATTCAACTACCTATCATTAAATAGTCAATAGATTTATATGAATAATCTCAATATTTTTTAGGATAAAGTCAAAAGATTGCAAGGCAAAATCAACGTGAGTGAATTTCAAGCAATGTACTCACCTATTGGTTAAAAAAATAATATAACTAAAAAAAATTGTTGGTTGGAGCAATTGAAAGAATCAGTATTACATTATTAATTAGGCAAAATATGCTGCTTGGGGTCTTCAGTCCATGAGTAAAATCCCACAAAGGAAAAAAAAAATGTCAAAGCAGCTTCAGCCCATTAAGGAAAGAAAATCCCTTGTGTTAGAAATTTTTTTTAAACATTTGGAATTAGATATCCAGGATTTAAAAAGGTAATTCCACAGAAAGAAAGAAAAAGAGCTCCATCCAGAATACCCTTATGGGGGTAACAGTTTCCCACTTGTCATTATCTTCATGTAGTGGGCAGAGAAAACATTAAAGCTCCCCTAGAGAAATGGGAATACAAAAAAATGAGGTGAACAAAAAAATAAAGGACTTGTGTGACTGTCTTCACTTTGCTATGCATCTGTTGGTTGTTTTGTAACTAACGCATAACTCAGACACTCTCTCTCTCTCTGTCTCACGACACACTCAAAGAAAATGATCTTGGTTTTCAATTCACCACATTCACTCCCCCCCTAAAAAAAAATCAAACAGAATTTCATTAACCATCTGTTAGTTGTATAGCTAAAATAACCCGAGAAATATATAACACAACTAAATTGCATCACAATTCTGCCAAATGATAAAAAAACAAGATGGTTGGACGTTACTTTTTTTTTTAAGAGGCTTGATGACCAAAAGCAATTGAAATGAATCAATATGTGGATCATATTGTCAGATGATGAATAGAAAGAAAAATGGATGTCAAGGGACTAAAAATACTGATAGTTACAAGAAAAAAGGGGGAGGAAAAAAATCCTCTGCATGATCAAGGCTTTTTTTTTTCCTTCTAGTCTATTGTCTTTCAAAGCTTGTGTCAGTCTGTCTGCAGGAACAAGTCAGTTGAGAGCGATATGAGATGGAACGTGGGTGTGTGTGTGGGGGGTGGGGGGCAGGAAAGTGTTGAAACACAGATGACAGCCAAAGTGAACACACAGAGCTTGTCTACAAGTATCCATGCACACAGTTTGACCTTCACATGACTAACTTGACTGCAAAGCTCATTTTATTTCCCAAAATGATGATCAGTCCTCCACTGAACAGATGTCTCTTATTGGGCATGGCGGGCGGCACACGAGAGGGAGGAAGCTGTGAGACATTTTCCATGTTTCATGAAGGCACGAGAGCAGACTTTTTTTTTTTTTTTTTGTGCAGTAACATAGAAATGACAATGCTGTCGGAATGTGGTTTGATGACGATGGGCAAGAGGGAGGCAGTCCTTGCTTGATGACACGGAGCTGGGGTTGTAGTCAAACAGAACAAAATATATAGAACAGAATGATAGGGAGGCAATAATATATCAAAGTGTGCACGCCACAGACCTTCGGAAACATTGCTAGCACAAGAAAACGAGACTTGGTGACAGACACTAAACACCGAGTAGACCTACCTATGGTTAGATTTAAGAACCGCCCAAAAAAAGGATGCATAGGATGGAAGGAGGGGGGGGGGCAATAGGAGAAGGGGTAGAGAAAGGTACAAAAGTAACAAAGTAGAAAAGAGAGGGGAGTTGATTAAAATGTCTTCATAGTAGGGAAAGGGAATTAGCACATTTGGCGGCTTCAAAAAGTAGCCAAAGTTATGAGTGGACAATGAGCGGCGTCGAGAGGAGGAGGAGGCAACGAGGGGAGGAGGGAGCGTGGGCTGCACAGGGAAAGAAAGGACTGGAGGTGAAAGCAATTGAGAGAGGAGAAAGAATTAATGATGAGGGGGTAAAAGAAAGGATAAAAAAAGGGGGGGAAAATCCCCTTCCTCCTTCTTCTTCTTTCCCGTCTCTCTCACCCTCCTTGTCTGGCTCATAAATAGAAAAAATTGTTGACCAGGTAAATGGCAAAATAGATGAGCAGACAGAGAAGTGAGAGAGCCAGCAAATGAACAGATAAAGCACCTCCCAGCAGCGCGATGAGGAAAAAAAAGAAGAGAAAACGAAAGATAAAAGCAAATACTCCAGTGGCCTCCGTCGTCTCCAGTTTATGTGTGGAAGGGGGGCTTGGCGAGTGCCAGTTGTTCCCCTTCCCCTCCTGCCTTCTGCTCTCTTCTCTCGCTCTCCCCCAAAAAAGCTTCCCATCCAGATGAGGAAAAAGCAGGCACAGGTGTCCTCTGTCCCTCAACTCTGCTTGGACGTGTGCTGCCACTCGCACAGGTAAGACATTGTTGCAGCAGCAACACACAGTGTGAGGAAGAAAAAGGCGTGCAGGGGGGGGCTGCTGCTAGTCAAGCACTGAGGGAAAGATGTGAAGCTGGAATTGCTCTGTCTCCCCTCTCCCGCCCATCCCTGCGAAAAGATGGGAGGAAGGGAGGTTCGCTCGCTCTCTGCATTAGTATTCATTGAAAGAGTGTGCGAGAAAGCCAGCAGAGGGGAGCCTGCAAATGTCGAGGAACCCAACTGGTGTTTGAAAATGACAGGAGAATGGCTCCCTCTAGTGGCCTTTGTCAGTACATCATACGGTGGCAAGCGAATGGACCAAAGTCGACGACTATTTTGCAGAGTTGGGAGATAGATGCAAGTTAAAAGTAAGACACGAAGGCTTGAGCTTTATTTTTGGAGTACACATCATGGTTATAAATGAAATAAGAAACTGTGGCTTTGTCACAGCATAAAGTGTGGTGATTACAAAAAAGTTGCTTTCCACTTATTACAAAAAAAAGACAGTATAAGTGGAAAGAACAACATTTTTATATTTTAAAAAATATATATTAAAATTACATTTCCAACAGTAAACAACATTCGCAGGTTAGTTGAGTTATTTAGGTTTTGCCAGGACTTGAGCAGAGGATGGAATTCGCACAGCCCGACTTGTGCATTCAAGTACCAAAAGTCTGTTGTAGCAAAAATGTAATTGCAACATATAACAAAAAAACAAATAGTGCAACTTCTGTGACAATATTGCGCACACGTGTAAGCAAAAAAAAAAAAATATTACCTTTCTCCGTTGAGAAAGCGTGACTGCAAGTCAGGTGTTTCTGTAGCGCATATGATGGGTCGATTGTGCGACGTTTGATTAAGTTGGTCTGGTTGTGGAGCGCAGACATCGCTCCCCGATCAAAACACTTCTTCAAAGATGGCGGCGTCTCCGGCTTCCTTGCGCGTCTACAGGGGGATTCTTAAAGAGTTGCGGGCCATGCAAGGGCAAAATTACAAGAAGTCGCTGGTGTATAACTACGTCACAGATCAATTTCGCAAAAATCAGGCGAGTTTTCTCTTTCCTGCAGTTCTACTTTGGCCAGCTAACATTTCTTCATCAATACACATTTATTAATAATTTCCTTTATTTGTTAAATGCGTTTTGCTATTTTAAAGCTCAATCATATTTAAAACGTCATGCATGGCCATATTTAAAGCATATGACTGCAGCGCAACTCAAGGGCATGCTAACAGCTAACATGGCAGCGCAGTAGTGTTGCCCAACGTAAGACAGGATATTTTAGCACACATGCATTGGCATCCAACAGCGACATCTAAATTTATTCGTTACCGCGATGATTACATTCACGTTAGGTCAATTGAAGACCCCAAATTGTCTTTTTATTCTGTGTCTTGTAATTGATTTAAGACCAGTTCCAATGCTCCATCCAGCTCACCCGTGACCCTAATGGGGGGGGGGGGGGGATGTACAAGTGGATTGATAGTACATTCAAACACAGTGACGCTGCCTGTTGAAATGAAACATTTGGATAGTTAAGCATATAGGCTTAAAGCTTTGATTATGAATGCTTGAGCGAACAAGGCTGGCCACGGTGGCTGAATGCATGTGCAGTGATGCACAACGGCTAAGGGGGGGGGGGGGAAGACTCGAGCCTGTCAGTGTATATTTGTTGAAACTTCAAAAATGGCCCAAGGACATTATAATGTATACGCAAGATCATCGGGACTGGAGCAAATGTTTCATGTCAGCATCACTTGCTTTGTCAGATGAAGCAGAACATTGTTGATTCAGAAAAGCTGGTGATGATTGCGTATTTGTTATTAATGTCACTTAATTTGCCACATCCTGGCTCCCTGCCCTTACTAATGTCCTTTTCGTGTCAGTTGTAATGAATGAAAAGTGCTGGAGTTTAAATGAATTCTCCTCCGATGCAGGTGACAGGCGAGAGGCACTGCCGTGCCCAGCAGGAGGCGCTCCATGCTTCACAAACCTACCTGTGTCTACTGGCAGCCTCCAGGAACCACCAAATCCTACATAACATCTACCATGGAAAGGCAGAGCGTAGGGCTGAGGAGGTGGCAGGTCTGGTGGGGCTCAGGTTGCCTACTCAGCCAGGAGGCAAAGGCTGGGAGAAGTGAAGGCTGCACGGGGAGCGACGTTGGAAGAATTGATGCCTTCAAAAGAACGATGTGTTATTTGAGAAGCGTAAAAGCTGTGGACTCTGCCTGCGTTCCAGGGAGGAAACGTGTCGAGAAAATGTTCCAAATAGATGTATCTGCTTTGGTCCTGCAAATGTTTGAAAATATTCAAAAGCAGTGGCAGGCAACTATTCTACTTTCTCTATTAAACGATTCATTGCTTTATATTTGGTTTCATTTCTTTCAAATCCAAGGCATGATGAATGCTTATTATTTCAACCAGCATTATGAAATGTAATGAGAAATTCCGTTTCAAAATGGAAACTTTCTATTTGAGAATTCAAGTCACAAAGCTACAAACACGCCATCAGTAAAGTTGTCCCTCGCAGCTAACGTAGGCCGCTCCATTCATTGCTTTCTCACTTTGCCCACAGTGACACCAGTCACTGTTTTCCATTGCACTGTTTTTCCATTAATCTCCCTTTCTCCAGCCCCCCTCCCCCCCCCCCCCCCATCCCGCTGATGACTAACATTGCTTTCAAAGTCAATTTAAAAAGAATGCCCCCAAAGCCGAGCAAGTCACTGCGACACCGGGAGTAAGGCAAGCACCCGTGCATTGTCCACATTCTCCACACTCAAAACCTTTCAATGCATTCTGACAAACCAAAGGCTTGTGTCCCAATTAATAATGCACAAATAAACCGAGACGAGGATGGGGTTCTGTTTGTGACTCAGCACAGTTGTAAAAACAAAAAAAATGAGATAGATATAACAAATATTATGTAGATAATATTGCCCCAGATATGTTTTTGCTGCTTTGCTTATTTTGGACTTCAATACAGTGTGAATGCTTTTTCCAGTTTGTGTCTTAGTATAAATGTAGAGCGAAAAGACAAGTGTGAGAAAGGCGGAGGCACTGAGAGCGGAGGCACTGAGAGTGGAGGCTCTCTCTCCCTCCCTCCCTCCCTCCCTCTCTCTCTCCCTCCCTCCCTCCCTCCCTCCCTCACTCAAAAAAAAAAAAAGACAGCGAGGCAGCGAGCATCTCTTAACTTGTGGCCGCGGAAGGCACACAGAAGGATGAGTTGATGAAGAGGCAGTAAGCCAAGAAGCGGCGTGCACGCTGAAGAACCAAGTGGATACCTAAAACATTTGGAGTTGTGAGACATTAGGGTGACAAGAAGAAAGGAGCGTAAAAGAGTGAGCTGAGACATGTTTGGAATGATCAAAAATTCGCTTTTTGGAAACACGGAGGAGACCGAATATAAACTACTGAGCACAGAGACCAAGGTAAGAAAGAAATGTCAGAAATTTTTAAAGCCGTCATGTAAACTGTGAGACTTGAAGTAAATATAGCTTCTCATTAGCCATGTTTGGTTAAAATATATATATATATTTAAATTATTCTATTGTATTTCTTATGCAAGCTAGACGTATGCACGCGAGCTACCTGAGCCCGTTTGTGGTCAACCTCCTGGCTCACATTAATCACGTGTACTGAGCTCACACGGCCACCGCAATGACATCACAGGGAAGGCCAGGACCTTTTCTTATCTCTGTCGTCCTTCTTCGATTTATCATCTCCATACATTTGAAGACAATGCGATGGAAAGCGAGCGTTGGTGTGTTAACTCTGGCAATGTCCGGCAGCTACTTGTTGTCCATGTGCTTTTTTTGCATCGCTACGTGTGCGAGGAGGCATGCACGCTTTGGTGATCATCTGTTGGGAGTTCTGAGGCCAGATTTAAGCTTTGGGGGATGCAAGGCTTATTTTAATAACTCAGTCATGGGGGTCGTCCACCTACATCCTTGGTTGACACTGACAGCGGCGCTACTGCTATTGGCAAGAGCGTCTGACGTTATGTAGTTGTTTACAAACTTTGACCAAAGTCATCGTGTTGAATGAATGTATTGTCATTTCACCAAATTTGTATTATAACTAGATTCTCAAAAAAAATTTACTTGTTTTCTTTGGAAACGAAGAGCTGATTTTATAACGCAAAGTCCATCAAATCTCTAAACTGGACTCAAGTTGAAACAACTGATACGGAAATCAGAGATTGTTACCTAAACCCTCGGACACCCATCTGACACCTTACACACTTAATTAAAACTGAGAAGAAATAAAGAGGAGCAACCTGGTCCAGATACGATGTAATTAAAAGAGTTGAGATAAATAAAACAACATGGGCAGCAATTTACTGTCGCGCTACCATTGACGGCTATTGACGTCATTTTTACATTGAAACATGACCTGCAGAATAAATAGCATTCGAATGACCTTTACATTTCTATACTTGCAACCTTGGACAAAAAAAGTGATTTACTGCAATCACGTTAACGGCAATGAAGCCACAGAAGCCCCTCAAAACGTATTAAGGTCACAATTGCATAGCGGTGGAGCAGCGTGGCCGCGCTCCGCATTAACCCCTCGAAATCACATGAAAAGACGCTTGCATCATGGTAACAGTGCGCTGGAGGCTGGAAGGGGGGGGAGGGGGGGAGCAAGTTGTGTTTTGCCTGCGTTATGTAACATTGTGTATCTCTGGCCTATTATAATGTGTAGCCTGACTGAACCCACTGCGGCAGCAGGAGACATTAAATCACATCAGAGGAAAAACGTGTTGTCCTCCGGATGGTTTTATCTGGGCCACACTTGTTTGGCACAACCACGTATGTGCAATTGCGCAGACATAAACATACATGTACACACGCTAAAAGCTTTAAAGGGCAACGTTAAGCCAGTCAACCTCAAATGTTATTCATTAAACTTCAAATGTTACTATTTGGGTTGAGAGGGAAAAAAAAAAAATGTGCACATTGCTTTAAATCCGTCCCCACTTCTAGGATGGCGTAAGCTTTGAGGTACGGCGTTATGACGCCGCCAAATATGCCGTTGTTTCCTCCGAGGGACGCACTTATGACCAGGTGACGGGCGAACTGGTGAGGAAGCTGCTCATGTATATCGGTGGAAGCAACGAACAAGGTAGGAAGGACTTCTTATTTTACCCATGAAAAGCGCCGTACAAAATGTAGCATTCAATTTCGATGTACTATTTATTTATTTATTTTCAACAAGGTGAAGCCATGGGTACGGCAGCCCCAACCATCATCACCGTCTACCCTCGCAACGACGGCGTTCTGTCCCGTCGTCTGGTGGTCGCCATCCGCATCCCAACCGTCTACCAACAATGCCCCCCAACACCCACGGACACTACCGTTAAGGTCGAGGAGAGGCCCGGCATGACCGTCTATACACTGTGAGTTATATTTTCGGTCACAACAAGGCACAGAATTCAACGACGGTAAAATCTTGAAAAATCTTTTACAGGCAATTTGGTGGATTTGCAGGTGAGAGCGAGTTCCGAGCAGAGGCTTTGCGTTTGACACGCACCCTTGGCGAGACGGCCCCATTCCAGCGCAAGCAATACTTCTGTTGTAGTTACGACTCGCCAATCAAGCCCTACGGACGGCGCAATGAGGTGTGGTTTATACAGGAGGAGCCGTAGACACTCGGCTTCGCCCATTCTGACCAATTCACTGACACTCGATTCAACTGAGGTAAACAGCCGGTAATGTCGCTTCAGTATTGTTCTTCTCTTTACACTAAAGAAAACAAGTGTAGTATGTTTGTGAATCCAAAATGTACTGTGACTTGTGTATTTGTGTGCATAGCAAAAGGGAACACTAATGTCTAAAAAAAAAAAACATGTAAAAGATAAATATTACCTCGCTTCTGCTTAGCAGTAATGTAGCAATATTTGTTTGTCCCAAATGAGATTATTAGCTAGTTCTTTTGTTGTTTAATTAGAGATGACTATTGTGTATTTTTTCAGGTCGTAGTGACAGCAACACAGAAATACAGTTTATGTTAACAAGTAATTTCCTATTCTTTAATTGGGAACTGGAAATGAACTGGACGTTAAGCCATAAAGTTGTTTATAACGAGTGAATGGTGCCGTACATTTCTAGCCGTTTGTTTTGTGATGATTCGCGTGATGTCACTTTGAAGTTAAAACTGCAAACCATTTTCATGTTGTTGTGCATTATTCATATTTATTTACATCCCTAAAAATAGGACTGTGATCCATCTGTTGTGTAGCTAAAACTGAAAGGGTTCAACTTGTCTGTCGGAAAATAATAAAAATTGTTGAAATAGTCGTATTTACAAGGCTTTTTTTTTTTTTTACACATTTGCTTTAAAGTGATTCTCCTGAAAAAAATAACTGCCGAGGCTCAAGGAAATATTAGAATCAATACATGACAAATTTAATAGATTTCAGTTAAAGAACTTTCAGCCAAGCATTATTCATTTATAGACATGAGTAAAGCAAAATTTCAAATCCACACTAAGTATATTTGTTAAGGGTGTGCAAAGACCTGTTAATATCAGCAACAACAAGAAAAAATGGTTAGCCCTCAGGAGTTTTGACGGGAGGCAAAACGCTGCTGTTCTCTAAATGATGAAACCTGGTAACCGCATACTGGCCGAATTACAAAGAAGGTTTCAGCTTGCCTTTGCATACATGAATGCAAGAGAGGCCAAGAGAACAGCGTCACTCGGGTGAGCCCTGCTTTTCCACTACGGCCATTGTCAACCGGGAATATTGCACACTTACTGTATGAAAATGTACATTTTAAAGGATACGAAAAAAAAAAGGTACAATTTGGGTTATCTAGAAAATGTAATTGTTGTTGCTGATCGTACACAGGATCGCCTGTAAGCTATTAGCTAAGAACGAATCAGGACGTATTGACGGCCATCAATGCATGACTAAAGTCTATTCAACCCACTTCTGCTATTGTATATGAATAAACACTCCATTCAAAAATAGTATAGGAAATACACACTGTAAATGACACCACTGAAATACACTGATAATAAGTTCGGTTGTTAAAAGCTACACGAATGAACTCCAAGAAAGTGTGTGGTGGTGCAGCTCGCTCGTTTTAAAAAAAACAAAATACATTCATCATCCTACTGCTTCCTTTCAGCTCCAGACACGACTGTTTATAACATGACACCAATTATTATATGAAGCAAAATAGCCACAGAGGGCTTTTTGATGGGGGTTGTAACTTCACAAAACTGAATTGTAAGAGATTAAATGTGCTGTTTTGTAATATGCCATATACCGTGGTCAGGGATCCACCAGAAGACAAGGAGGAAGTGTCCGTACCCGAGCCTCAGTTGTTTTTCTTTTCAGGAGAGTTTGGGTAAGGTGCATATGGAGGCGGCATCTCCTTAATGGGGGTAAAAAGTCATTGATCGATAGTATTAAGACGAAATAAAGTTACATGACTACTTCCACATTACTAGATGAAAAGAAAAGTATCTTACCGTGGGCATGTAGACATTGTGTGGATCGCTGGGATTGTAGTACGCATTGCCTGCTGCTTCTGCAGCTTTGGCGTTACCTGGGCCTGAAAGAAACATCAACAAAGAACCAATACGCAACATGAAATCCATTTCCACACCCCGAGGATTTAGTCTTTCATACAAAATCAGATGCCCAACACATGATATCTCAGCAGATTCACAAGATGAATATGAGGGAGGGGAAATGAAATAACAGCACACGAGAGATCATGAGTTGCTTTTTTTTTTTCCTAGGTGGACTGATGTAAAGTGATTCACTTTGGGCCAGATGGATCACATCTGACGGGTGCAATGAAGCAGACATGGAAGAGGAAAACTCAAGAGAGGGGGTTGGGTGTGGGGGGTCAAACCTGGAGGTGGTGGAGCTGTCCAGTTTTGCGGGGGTGCAACCCAGTTTTGAGGTGGCCCTGGATACGGGGGAGGTGGGGCCATGTAGTCAGACCCGGTTGGGTATGGGTACATTCCTGGAATGCATGTCAACACATAAGGTCACAGACCTTGAGATGCCTTGAGGCAGAACAGCTGTTGCAAATCCAGCAAAGGCAAAATAAAAACCTCAACCCCTCATTCCTTCAGAGAAAATTAAGGACATTTTCGCTTTCGTAATCGGTCACATTCTTAGTTATTGAGGGCAGCATAAGAATACAAAATATTTTGTCAGACTTGTCAAAGCAGTTATGATGATTTTATGGTGGTACATGAGAAATGTGGTTTTTGGAAGAAGAAAAAACACCTGGAGCAGCAGCTGGGTAAGGGTAGCCCATGTTGCCAGGAGCGGCAGGAGGAGGCGGCGGCTGCGGGTAGAAGCCGTTCTGCTGCGGAGTGGGCGCAAAAGGATAGCCTTGAGCAGCAGGTGGAGGCGGGCCATAGCCGTTCATCATTCCAGGAGAAGGGTAGCCATGATATGACGCACCACCATTCTGGGCCGGGGCTCCACGGGAAGCTGTAAGACAGTGTGGTAACACGTGTTTTGTAAATGACTTCTCCCCATATGGTGTGGTAACTGCAACAACGGAAAGTCATGAAGAAACCATTTGTGGCCAGTTTGAAGAGATGCTGGCCTAGCTCAATGGCTCCTCCGCTGGGAAATGACATCTTGAAATGAGCTTGACCCTCCCAGCCACCTAGTAAGAGATGGCAAAGTATTTCAGCTGTGCATGCAACTGATACACAATTTGTAAAATATAGTTCTGCATTAAAATCATCCCTAAATGTTCATAAATCAAACAGTCAAAAATATTGTATATTTATAAATTGCATTAACTTCTAAAAAGCGCTCAAATTAAAAGAGGATACCTACCGCCCGGCTCAGCTGACACTGTCCCTTTAATGTAGTTGGCAGCAAACACGGGCTGCTCGATGCTGCATCCCTTCATCAGATAATAGGGGAACATGGCAGAACCCAGGCAATCTTTTGTGTTACTGGACACAAACACCATCTAAGCCAGCGGGCAAAACCCAACAACATAAGAGTAAGGTCAACTACATCATGAAAAGAACAGCTAATGACTCATATGTATGTCATGTCGGCATTACCCTGTATGGTGTGAGGTACACAGTGCCCTTCTTGGTCCCCTTAAGTAGGTCCGATTTACAGCTGACGTCACTGAACGACAGCTCCACATTTTTACATTCCCTTAATACACTGGCGAGGAAGGAAAAAAAGATTTTTTTCAACTCTTGCACTTTCAAATGCCAGTCAGACACACAAATTCTGAACCAGACAATTCCTGATTTGAATCTGGTATATTGTACTACTTTTCCACTTTTTTTTTATATTTGGTTCACAATATACTAAATGAAACACTCAAGAAGGAGCTGTTGCCACAATTTGACTCCTGCTCCTAAAGCCACGCCCCTTAAAGGCAGATATACTGTAACTTCACTTTATAAAACCAACTTATGTCTTAGTATTTATATTTTAATGTGGCGCCATTTGTTGTTATTGGACACGTGTTATAAAACTGTGTTTTAGGGAGGGGCTGGAACAGATTAATGGCTGGTCAAATAATTTCTGTCGTCTAGATTTATTAACATAGCTTAATTATAGAACAATTTAAACTTGTAGGTCATGTTAGAACACGATATGTATCGTAACTCACCTTATTTAGCTTAATATTAGAATATTTAACACGATTTAGCTGAAGCTTTCCAAACATAATTCTATCTATGATGTGATTCAAATCTACGTCATTTCAGACGAATAATATTATTCACATTTCGAAATTAATATATCAATATTATGATACATTCGATTATACCCAGTAAAGTGGCACAATAATGTCAACATACTGGCTTCCTGTTTTGAAAGTTAGCTTATAGCGCGCCAATCTTTAATGAGCTAAACTACAGCGGAACCGTCACTATAGTTCGCACATTAGGAAAATCTGTATTCAAAACATTTTAAAAACATCACGTGGAAAACAGCCAGCGGCACAGCTGCGTCAGCTTAGTTGTGCTAAAGCTAAACTAGGCCACGATGCTGATGTTGATTACAAACTAAACAAGCCAACAAGGCTAATTTTTCCGTCAAATCGCATTGGCAAAAAATAAAAAAAAGGGAAGTTTATCATACCTTTCTCCATTATTGATCATCACTCCGCCATTTTGGGAGTGATTTCTATTTAACGCCATGGTCGTGTAGCTGTTGCGCTCGCTGGTGTTTGGTGGAGTTTGTTTGCGCTCCACTGACAAGAAACGCCACATACGTCACGCGTTACGCCACGAGACCACCTGGGCATACGTCACTTCCTGGAAAATCAAAATAAAGGTAGGATCTTCTGAGTCTCTCAAACGTCCTTGCTTAAACCTGAAGGGTGCAATAAAATTGACATTTGATTTAAAAATGAACTGAAGATCGTGCAAATACTAGTATTTCTGTGCAATTATGAAAAATACATCATTTCAATGTAGTTATTTAAAAAATAGTTGATTAAAATTAACTATAAATGGTTACATTATAAATAAAAATTTAAGATTAGATCAATAATACAGTTTGAATTTTTTTTTTATTTTCGTAAATGTAAATTAATTTGATCTACTTTCAACTAATGAATCAAATTCAATAGAATGTAAATGTGTTTGGAAATGTTTTATTTTCCCAAAATATTACTCAAATGCATGCTCATTTTTAACTATCATTTTTATATTGGCTCCGATTTGCGCCATTAATCCTTTGCTCGGGTTCCAGCAAGCTTCTAAACATCCATCCATCCATTTTCTGAACCGCTTTGTCCCCACGGGGGTCACTGGGCGTGCTGGAGCCTATCCCAGCCGTCATTGGGCAGTCGGCGGGGGTACACCCTGAACCGGTTGAGCTTCTAAACAATTAAAGCTAATTGGACAGTCACATGATACCTACCTGTCTACTTCAACTAGAGATCCACCTAGTTAGATGTGGGCCATGCTAAAGAAAGACTACGTATTAACACTACAAAGAGATGAATAGTCATTTTGTAACATTTTATTTGATTTCCATTGTTTTGACCTTCAACATTCAACTCCATCTGTGTATCGAAAGGCAAAGTCTTGCCTTGCCCAGAGTCAGCTGCTCTCAGAGGGGAATAAAAGCTATATTTGGCTCGCAGGTCATCGATAATATTCGCGTAAAAGGTGAGACTGCACTATCAAATTTAAAACTATTACGCTATACTCACTTTAAAGTTCTGATCGCTTTGCTCTCATGTCAGACAAGACGGGGGCCACATTCACAGTGCCCGAGTCCGAAAGCTTGTGTGGAGTCAAAATGGCCAGACACAACAACCAGAGCCTCATTTTCATCAGCACGTACGACAGCTGCTACGCTCAACTGAAGGTAAAAGAACATTTGAATAGTTCAATTCACAAAATGATATTCAATGTGATGCCTTCGAACCCTCAGGACAGCAAAGTGGTCATCCCACTGCAAGTGCAGCTGACGGGAGATGATCGACACTTCAATGTAAACATCAGCTGCCCTCTGACAAGGAGACCCAAGGGGAGTCCCCCACTCCCACCAAAAAGTGAGTGGAGATGAACTTGAGAGATTACTGTTCCAAAAAAAAAACTTAAAACATTTCTCCCAGAATTCCATGGAGAGTGTGCGATCCACAAAGACCTCCAAGTGAAATGTGGACAACAAAGAGTCTCTCCAGCTTCCTGCGCCAATTACGGATGCTGCTACAATTCCACGGATGCAACGTGCTACTATAGACTCAATTGTGAGTTTTTACAAATTGAATTGTGTTTGTACAAAGAGCCAAATATTTCTGTTTGGGTAATTCTTCCAGCCTGCTCTCTGGATGGACACTTTGTGTTTGTTGTGGAAGCCACCGAGATGGACCTTCCCATGCGCCCAAGAAGACTGCAAGTCAAGAATCAGTCACATTGCATCCCAGTGATTGCCACCCCACACGCTTCCGTCTTTAAGATTCACGTGACGGATTGTGGGGTTAAAGCAAAGGTCGTGCGGATTCCTTGATTCTAAACCTGTCAATCAAAACTCAATGACATAACCACTTACTGTGACTGTTTATTCTGCTACTCCACTTGCCTTTAGGTCAACGGAGATGTCGTCATCTATGAGTTGGAGGTGGAGGAGCTGCCTGAGCCTAGGAGGACAAACCAATCATCATTCAAGTAATTCATACCACACAATTGGCATTCTGAGCATCTTTACTCAGGCCTGACCCGTTTATTTTTTTTTCCAAGTCTCCAAGTTGACTGTGAATATGAAGCATCGGCGGCAAAGCGTGCAGCGTATCTTCATTCCCTCAACAAGGTGACCAACCCACCACCTGTGGTTGGTCTGGGAACCATTAGCGTGCAGATGAGAATTGCCACAGGTCATAAAACGCAAAGACTCCCTTTTTAAGCGTTGATATTCAACAAAGCCATTTGTTCATCTAGATGCATCCTTCACATGTTTCATTCCCGAGGACCAGCTTCCACTGACGTTGCCACTGCGTGAAACAGTGTACGTGGAAATCTCGATTGCGCAACCATCGCCAGACACCACACTATCCCTGCATGTAAGGGATTGCTTCGCTTACCCGGCATCTCGACATTCTGTGTGGATGCTTCTTTATGACGGGTAAGGAATGAACAGAATTATTGGGGAAAAATTGGAGCTGCTAGCCTAATCTTCTCCTCCTGGATAGATGTCCTAACCACCTGGATGACTCCAGAGGTTCAGTCCCCGTGGACAACCAGGGTAAAACATATTCCCGTTCCCAAATCCGGAGATTTGATGTGAAGACTTTTGCCTTCTTTAAAAAAGGCCGGCCGATTGTTGAAGAAGTAGGTTTGGGGGTATTTTTGGAAAGTACAGTGAACCGCAACTACTTCCTGACTCCTTTTTGGGTCGATTTTCTTTTTTTCCCAGATATACTTCTATTGTTGGGTGGAAATTTGCACACAGGATGTGGACTGTACACAACGCTGTGCCATCATTTGTGAGTACTGTATATTATTGTTGTTTGGGAGCGAGAAGGGGGGTTAGGGTCAAACTGAAATGTTCTTAGCAGCATCTGAAGGTGAGAGAAGCAGAAGAGAGGCTTCATCTGAAATGCATCCCACCCAGCTGGTCTCTTTGGGCCCTTTTCTGCTGCGTCAGAATAGCAGAAAAATGAAGGCTGCTCCATGTGTTGAGCAGAACAAGGGTAAGCCCAGCTCATGTCTCAACTGGTCATGAAGATTTGGATCGTTGATGGTTTCTAATGTTGTCTCTTCCTCAGTGTATATGGACACGGTATTTGTTCTTGCTGGCATGGGGGCGATGACAACGCTGCTGCTGGCGGTGGTGGTGGTGATATCGTGTCTGAGCAACAGGACGTTTCCCAAACAAAGGGCAACACAAGTTTCTGATGCTCAAGTTGAAGATGTGATCTCATAATAAACATTTCACCTAGCCCTCAGGAAATGGTCCGGTTTACCGCTTTTCTGCTTTAACTGTTACATTACACTCATCAGCAGTTAGTATCTGTTTATATTTGGAGAAATTAGTAACTACATGACAAATTACGAATCAAAACGTTCCTTTTATAGCATGAAGTTATACAAGACGAAACAATATACAGATAATAGTGATTTGCCAAGTGAGAAACAACGCAGTGAATGATTGTTGCGTTGCTTTAATACGGTCTGAACTTTCTTTGAGCCCTTAGGAGTGCTATTCTTTGTTTGTCCTCTTCGAACTTTTTCCTGAGTTCAGCAATATCTGAAACCCAAAAAGAATCAACATGCCTTATTTTCAGAACAGACAAATAAAAAAAATCTTAATTCTCCCAGAGACTGATGTATAATGGACCAAGCCGACTTACGCTCTTTCTGTGTGTTTTTATGCTGCCAAGAGTAGAAGTTCAAGAGCTCCTTCCTCTTCTTCTTCTTCATTTCCTTATTCAGGGCCCTTTTGTTGGCGACCTCACTGTGGGGACGCGCTTTGCTCCCCTTTTGCCCCCTGGTGACTTTCACCCAGCCCTCCTCATCCTCTTTTTGTTTCTCCTCCTCCTCCTTCAGGCGCTCCGCTTCCTGGTACAAATGAAAACAAATAACATTAAGACCATGCAATGCGCTTGAAACATTCAAACAAAATACAACGTACCTCTTCTTTCGTCTTGTCAAAATTCTTCATGAACTCATCGACTACATTTTGAAGGATGTCCGGCTGAACAATGGAATCTTTGCACTGTTGAATCCATTCTGGGAAAGTCATACACAAGTCAAACTGAATTTAAAACGCAACAAAACACTCATTATGGTGTTATTAATGTGCAAACTTGACTCACTTTGTATACCAGTCTTAACTGTCCGCTCTGTTGAGCAGACCACCAAAGGCACATTGTAGGGGTGCGACTTCGCTGCTGCAATACTGGAAGGACTATTGAACACGATGTAACCAACTTTGAAACTCTGAATAAAAGAATACAAAGAGGAAAGGGCATGAGAAGGATTGCATTGCAGAACAGAAATGACTAAAATAAAGAAAACATTGTTACTCTACCTGTTTTTCAGCCGGTTTGAAGAATCTGGACAGTTTAGGTTCAGATAGGCGGAATGCGCCCGGGTGGTCACCCAACTCCACGGATTTAACAGAGCCAAATTGTGAGAACAATTCCTTGACGACTTTCTGAGTGATCAGAAAAAACACACACCAATGCTTATAGTTCATTTCAATTGTGCACACACACATGTATCGATATTCATTCAATGGTAAACTCAAGAAGTTCTCATTGAATAGTGATTGTTATTGTACCTCAGAGCAATATGGCGGTATGTTAAGGACAAACAACGTCCTGTCGAGTGGTCGGTGGGAACCTGTCTCTGACCGAACTTTGTGCTCCTTCACGTACAACTTGTGTTCAGATTTCATTTCTGCGTTAAACTTCAAGGGCAACACTGCAAAAAAAAAAAAAAAAAAAGAGAGAGAGAGAGAGAAAGGCATATTATAACCGACTCAACGTAAATCTACAGCGTTACCCCTCCCGGCGGATCAGCCAGCCAGGTTGGAGTAAAAAATAACTTCATTGGGCGCTAAATTTATTTATGAAATGACAAAGATATGTTCTTCTCTATGGTAATTTAAGGAAATTTACAAGCTATACGACACAAGTACTGTTTAATTACCTGCAAATCCTCCAGGAATAATACAAGCCTTGCTGTTGGCATGGCTGCGTTCGGACGGTGCCATTTTGTTGTGACCCTTCACACCGGAAGTAAAACCAATACATGACAATGACGTACATCCTGTATTTTAATTTGAAGGAGGAAAGTGTTATTTGGTATTTAGTTGCACTATAAAACTATTAATTGACCGGTACATGTTCATTTTTATAGCAACAGTCGTATAATAGTGTTTCCCACGGTTTTGAATGTAAATATAAAACAAATGGAAAACTGCATCTTCCCTGAAATTTCATGCACATCATGCACTTATTATGGAGCTGTGCAGAGATTTAACTTTTTAACTGCCCACCCCCCCCTTCAGACAGCTATTTTGTCACCTCAAAATGACTACTGACCTCAATAGTTCAGTTATCATTCAGGGTGCAAGCCCACCCATTGCATTCCCATTAATACAAAGTTGTTGAGAATCTTTCATTAGCCTGCAAAGCTGAGGTCAAAGATGCATTTCCTCGCACAATTCTATTAAGAAATAGTATCAACGTAATCTAACGAGGAAAAACAAGCCTTGGACAACCTTTTTACAAAGCTACCTCTTTAATGACATTATAGGACAGTTTATGAGTTCTCTAATATTTTTCTAACTGGCAAATCAAAAGTTCAAAGTGATTTACAGTACAAAATATGTGTACCATGGGAGGGAACAAAAAAATAAAGCCAATCATCAAAATGATGAATGTCACACAATCAAGAACAACAACAAAAAAAACTGACTGGGTGAAACTAGTTTACGTAGAAAGTAAACTGGAATTGGACCACCACGCTGGTTATTTTTTTTTTATTTAACCGTGTAAAAGACTTCCTTTTATCAGGTATACATACAGCAAGGAAGGCAACCTATGCGTCCCGCGTAACAATATGAGTTTGGATTATTGTCTATTTTCTCTTGTGAACTGAACAAACTGAATGAACTGAGCACACAGGCACAGCTCAAAAGCAATACTGTTTTGGACATCGTGAATGGGTATGGGTGAAGTAAGCAAATTGGTGCTAATTTGTAATATTACACACACACACACCAAATTAGTTGGCTTTGGGGAAAATTCAGTTGTCCAACTGTTCCATCTTGGCAGAACAGGGACATATAAAATACAAGATGCTGAATACAACTGAGTGTTGAATGTGTCAAATTGCTTTCCTACATGTGGTGTGTGTGTCTTGCTGTCCAGATGAACCCCACTGAGAATGCATCAATATGTTCAGAAACAGGTTTGGGCGACAACCTAGATTTTGATGCGGAAGGCGGTGGCCTGTGAGCTGGGGGGCTCGGTGGTTGAGGAGGACTGCGCGGTGGACTTAAAGAGAGCTTTCAGGATTGTCTGCGGGTCCACCTCAGGAGTTGGCTGGGAAGTTCTCTGGCTTGCGGAACGAGACAAGGCGGGAGGGAGGCCATCTTTCTTGGCCCCACTGCCAGCGCCCGGGGTGTCGCTCAGTCGCCTGGAAAAAAAACGGGCGAATAATTTCACGTCATTTTTCCTAACTTACCCAGCAATAGTAAAATTCTAGTTCGTCAAAGTAACCTTTACCACTGTTAAAGAATTTCATAAAGCTTGCTTACAAGAGAATGGGCTGATCAGAAGTGATGACATTTCCCTGAATGTGAATGTTACACTTCATGGGCTGACCTGTGTAAACAAGGAAGACAAAAAAAAAAAAAAAAAAGTATAAATGTAAATGCCTGTTTTCCTGAACACAGCAAATGTAAACCACACAGTCCCTAAATATCTTCACGTTTAATTCATTCAGAAAATCTTCACACTTTGGCCCAAAGATCCATTTGAAGGCCTTGTTTGTTCTGAGCACTCACCGTCCAGGCAGCGGTTGTTGTACTTTCTATATGCGCTGACGGCATCCTCTTTGCGGACAAACACGACTTCAGCGACGCCCACCTTCACCAGGCGTGCTCGCTTCAAGGCACCGCACACGCAGAACAGCTCCTGTGAACAAATCGATGTGTTTTTTTGGGGGTTTTTTTAGGGGTCGGTAGCTATGATTTCAATACGAAGGGTGGAAAGTGTCTTTTGAACCATGCGTGTAAATGTAGCCTTGGATTTACTTACCACTATGTCTTCCTCAGTGACTCGGGGATGCAAGTTATTCACTGTTATTTTGGTTCCTTCCAAAGGGCTGAAAATAGGCTGAAAAAAAAATGACAAGATGTCATTAAACCGGTCACAACTATAGCAAGAAGGCTTGCTGTCCTGTAAAAACAATTCTGTAACCCGACATATTGTCGATAAACTAGTTACAAGTGTTTACCTGAGGGGCTGGAGGCGCTGAGCTGTGTTGAGCCGAGCTGTGCTGGAGAGTCCTCGAAACAGGCTTCAATGCTGCAGCGGGAGGCCGAGGGGTTGTTGTACTAGCGGTGGGCCGGGTGGGGGCAACGGGGACGGGAGGGCGAGGGGCTGAGTATGCATCGTTTTTCACCACCTTGGTTATTGGGGCTGACATGGAAAATGGGGAGCCAACTGGGCCATCCTGTTAAATGATCGCAATGAAAAAGTTGAAATATGTGCGAGATGTAAAAAGGAAATACGTCTGTATTGACGCATGATATACTCTTACCCGTGACTGTAGCAAATTGTTGGAAGTAGTAATTTTGATTTGTTTATTTGGAGGGCCATCGTGATCATTTGAGACTGGCTGCAGGACACAAATGAAAGTTATTTTTTGACACTAACGCAATAAAAATGAGACCATTGGTAAACTGAAAATGTAATTTTTGTAATACCTGTGAGTGAAGACGCATTCCACCAAGAACTCCAACTGGGCGCTGCTGTAAAATGAGGTTGGACGATGGGTTTTAGTTTACCGGTTTAAAAAACAAAGAAATTCCACAATACAGCAGATGTAGTGCAATACAGAAAGCCTTTCTGCTCACCTGGATGGTCTTAGTTATTTTTAGAGGCAGTAGAGCAGATGCCAGGGTTTGCGGCCCACTACTCATGCTCCTCTTAAGGCTCAACCTATCACGAGCGTCTGTCATTCCCTTGTTAAGATGGCCCATGGCGCCATCCCTCCCGCTCAGTCCGTGCGTGTTGGGGCCAAACAGCCTTGTGTTGACACCTGCAAAGTGGTTGTTGGCTTGGATCTTCATCTGCGGCACGAGTGTGTGGCTCTGCAGTTGGTGTGTGGCTGCTGTCTTTTGGATGGCCTGTACAGGCACAGTGAACACATTCTGCTGCTGTTTGCGCGAGTTGATCATCTGACGGGCATCCTGCACTCCTGCTGTCGCTCCACCCCTGCCACGGATTTTAAAGCGAGCATCTTTCTGAACCAGCTTTTCTCTGGCATCTTTCAATGGAAATCCTGACAAAATATGGACAAAACATGTGATGTCAATATATCGAATGCTGAAGAGGATTTACACAAAGATATAGTCAGGACTGTACCAAGTCATCAAGGGGGGGAAAACTGGTAATAGTACCTGAGGTTTGATTTTGATTAAATCTTTTGTGACACTAGTCCTGGATAATGAATTCTCATTAATGGATCACCATGCTAACTCCACAATTATAATGAACAGAAAAGAACACGAAATTATATACACTTACTTTTAAGTGAGGGTGAGGAGTTTGGAAAATGAATGAATGAATGAATGAATGAATGAATGAATGAATGAATGAATGAATGAATGAATGAATACTGTAGCACTCTTACCCGGTCCTCCTCCTAGTCGCTGCCGAGCATCAGTCACGCCAATTCTTTGACGGGCATCAAAAGTCCGGCCAACCCCTCCTGCACCCCGTCCAAACATAGTTCTGGGACAGATGATGATACAATAGGTTAGTGACTTTAGCAATATCAAAATAACAATGCTGCAAAGTGCCTTTGGATTATGACTCAAATTACACAGAACAAGGGTAGTTAACTAGTAAAATTAGGCTCGGTGGTCAACCTTTGATAGTCGGTCAGTGGCGTTACTGCTACAGTGGCTCCGTATTTAGTGATAATTACTTAATGTAACAAAACCATTGGTATATTATCATAAGTAACACGTTGTATCGGCTTAGTAAATCTGAATTGTCATGGCTAGACCACATGCTACTATCTAGAAAAGTACGTAGCTGCTAAGATTAGCCAGTCTGCAAAAAAAACAGGCGCACGACAAAACGTTACTATACACCCCATCAAAACAATGTATGTACTTAACGCATTTAAATGGACACCATTACAAACATTTATTGTGAATTGGACGATATGTAAACGAATTGCATTCCAAACTAAATGATTTCAATGCGAATGGCCTAACATCAAGCTAATGCTAATGCACTCGACAAGCGATCGCTGTGAGAGCATGAGCAAGCTATCTCTAGTTCAACATTAGCCAGCAAGTTCCTGAATAAGCCTCGGTTCCCGAATAACGGTTTTAGTGCCAGAAAACTATCAAAAACTACCAACCATCAACCAGACATAAAATAATTTAGCAGTCTTTTACCGTTTAACCGGCACCTTAACGTTTATTCCGCGTTGTCGTATCACTTCATCCAAAGACACGTCCGCCATTTTGCCAATATGCAATCAACTGCGCATGCGCGGTCGACAACGTTACGGAAACTTTGTTGGTTCATAAAGGTTTTATGTTAAATTAACTGTAGTATAATGTTGTAGTAAAACGTGCATCGAATAAAGGCCAAAAGAAAACCAACACCCATTTTTAATAGATACAACTAGTAAAAACTAGTTGACAAAGCAAAGTTTCAGATACAAAAAAAAATCATGATCGATTGTTCTTGAATCATGGGTCAGTCCTGTTCCCCATGAGCCTTTGCGCATGTCACAAGCGTGAATTTCTCATAAACTGGCGACACTAATAACAAAACTAACTGTAAAGATGCAGTGATAAAAAAACACCAATGATATCGACTGTTATAGTTAACATTACATATTAAAAAAAACATTTTCTGAACAGTTTAATGCGGTATACTGTTGCCATTCTTAAAACTCTGACTGAGCATATGTAGTCACTGTGGATAACCACAAGCTCATAACGGTCTACTGGTTATGCCTTAAACTGATGAGTAAGGAAAATAACGACGCGGGGTGACGCCCGTGTCCTCGTACAATTTGCGAGATGAATTTTTGAAAGGGGAAAGGTCCGCCCGTTGAGGTGACTTGCCTACTTCGCTAGATGCCTCGCAGGATATGGATCTTCCCTGCTCCCCAACTAGTTAAAAGTAAAACCATCAGCTATGCAAACAAGTTACTTGTACTCGTAAACGTGTGAGAAACAAAATACGGTATATATAATATATATAATCAAAAACCTACCACACACGATTTCTAATACACACTATTTATTCCTCTACTGAAATCGGTAACGTCCATTTCTTACCCCTAATTTTAATTATTTACTAATAGAATTTGGAAGTCTCTTAGACCGTTATTTAAGGAGACTGTTGTGGTGTAAAATAACATCAACATTCGTCCATTATAAACAGACCTCACTTCCAATGTCTTCCAAAATCCCGTCGACGATGAACTCCAACTCCCATGATGTAACTCGGCACGCACAGATCCAAACGCAGCGGGGTGGTGCGGTCCCTTCCTCCAGGCTCCAGCAGCTCATCACCGCTGTGCTGCAGATCCGCTTCAAGAGAAATGGCAGCAGCCTTATCCCGTGCTCTAAAACTACCCGGTAAGATCCAAATAGCATGATATCAACAGTCAAAGTAGTGACGTTTATTGTTCTATACGATTTACATCATTGCCCCAAAATAGTGGGGACTCGGTCGCATACGACATGCAAATCGGTTATTTTGACGTGTCACTTAATTTGCATTCTCCTGTCGCCTCTAGAAGAGCATCCGTATGTTTATCTGTGTGTGTGTGTTTTTTTTTTATTTCATACATCATTCTCTGGGGGGTACGCATGTATAGATTTATGGAAGTGCTCGCTAATTTTCCTTTGTAAGCATTTCTGCTACCTGCTAGCAGTCTGCTAGCTAGTAACCCCCCTGAGACCCCCATTGTCCTATTGAACTCAGTTACCGTCAAGGTTCATATATATATATATATATATATATATATATATATATATATATATATATATATATATATATATATATATATATATTTTTTTTTTTTTTTAATGATTGACGTTATTACGGACTACCTATTTACCCCTGCAGATTTTTCTTCTTATTTATAGCGCTACATAAACAAAGAAATAAAATAAAAACAATGTATTGTGCAACAATGTGCAAAGGATGACATGCTAAAATAAAATAGTACGTCATGTTAATTTGCTATTAGGAGCAATTTGAGGCAATTGTTATTTTGATAATTAACTTTGTATGCTGAAAAGTGATTCACGTTTGTTCATTTTTATTTACGATTACAGATATTAAATAAATTTACATGTTAAAATGCTGATATTTATTTTTGACAGTAAATTAAAACCGTAATTGAATTCACTGCACTTTATTTGTGTGTAACGTTTAACACTTCACATTGCTATTTGTAACGTTTCAGAATATTTTGTAGCCTTTTGACAAAGTTACATTTTTAATTGTGCAAAGACCTTTTCAAGTGTGTTAACCTTTGACACGAGTTGCCGAGTTTTGTTTGGACAGTATCATTTGCGTGTGTGTGCGTGTGAAGGAAAAAAGGGCTCGGAGCTGGGAGAGTACGACCCACTCACCCAAGCAGACAGCGAGGACGAGAGCGAAGATGATGACCTCGTCCTCAACTATCCCCGCAACGGTCTGGGGCGAGACTCCTTCCACGGCGCCGGCGGCTCCACAAAGCTTCGGGGAAGTCGATCCGGGCGACTTGTGGCCACCGGAGATTCGGCGCAGGAGGATGAGGACGACTGGAGAGAGCGACTTCCCAGCAAGTCCCAGCAGGGCAGAGACGATGTGAAAGCAGGGCAGTACTGGAGCCCGTCGAGGGAGGACAGGGAGGAGCTTGGGGGATCTGGACTGAGGATTCACGGGACGGATGAGGAAGCAAAGAGGCTGAAGAGGAAGAATGCTGTGCGGGCCTCCTTTTTTCTGGTGCCTCTAGTTTGCGCCATGCTTCTCGTGCTTCTTTGTGCTTTCCTGATTCCTTGTCAGAAAGGAGCATTGGCAAAGAGGCCACAATGGGAGAGAGCACTTGGGGATGCTGGAGGTAACAGAACAATAGTTACTGTAACATATGTAAAGGTAACGTCCGGAAAGAAAGGATTTGACGACTTATGTATGATCTCTTCTTCCATTTAGGTGTAACTCCACCTGCGCTGGCATTATGGGATGTCGACGGTGATTCCGTGGATGACGTGCTGCTCAGTGTCACCGAGTGGACCAATGACACGCATCCCGCACAAGGGAACAAAAGTAGGTTGAACCCTGAAAGGCTCTTATGGTGCCCTCAATTGAAATGACTTGTCCTGTCGTGCTACCAGTTTACAGCGCCGTGGTCTTGTCTGGTGCTAATGGGCAGCTCCTGTGGAGGAAAGTCATGTGGGAGCCAGTCATGTACATTCAGTGTGGCCTGCAGCTCAACACGAAGCAGTTACCTGTATGTCTTCTCATTGGGAAGTCTATCATCATGGCTGTGAATGGAACCACAGGTGAGAGATCTGGAAGACAGATTTATCGTAGATACAAAGGAGGAGAACTCCATGTTCTTCTTTGTGGACTTCTTGTAATCTCGGCATCTCAAAGCCGTTATGTATGAAGGCCAATGTAAGAGATTCCTTTGACTTCACAGGGAAGAACCTGTGGTCCACGCTGCTGAGGAACATTGAATCCCAAGCTGTGTTACTCCCAGATGTCCAAGGAGATTCGGTTCCAGATCTACTGATAGCCACCCTGCCTGCCAACGAGGTGCAGCCATTTTCCACTTGACTTCCCTTCCACACACTGGAGCTGGGATTTTTTTTTCCCATCAATGATATCTACAGAGTACAAAATACAAAATGATTTTAAATTTGGAAGAAACATAAAACAATACAGCAAAAGTGTCGACTAGAAATGAGATACTCTGTGTATTCAATGATTGTGGCTCTAACCATAGTGATCGCTCCTCAAACATCTTTGAGCTTTCAAATATTTATTTATACAGAAGCCAGATGAATTTGAATAACGTAATCATTATAAAACGACTGTAAACTAAATGGATGTTGCATACACAGTGAATTCCTCCAGTTATTTACAAAGGCATGAATCGTTTTGCTGTTTTCACCTTCAGGCTCTGGATCTCTCCCTGACTTTAATTTCTGGGCTGACTGGAGCCACGCTCGGACAGTCTGTGTCCTTCAACCTCACCGGACAAGGGAAACTGATTGGCCCTCTTCTGCATGAGACTCAACAAGGGGCACCTTACATCTTGTTTGGCCTAGGTGAATAAAAAATAATTATGCAACAAGAATAGAACTCGACAGAAGTTGTAAATGTACCAAAAACGTCTGCATCTGTTTTCCTAGGTAATGTCGTGGCCATTTCACTGCGGGATATTTACATCCGTGCAACCAGCAAGTTACCGCTGACTCCCACACTAAGACAGAAGGATCCTGGCTGGGAAGGATTGAAGAAAACAAATTCCTCCTCCTCCTTCATACATATCTTCAGGTTGACCTTAGCAACAACACGTAGCTTGACATAGCAAAAAGCCTTCATAAGAGATTCAGGGGAGAATCTCAGAAGACACACATTGAAATAGAAATTCATTTGAGTGTGTTTTTTTGTTGTTGTTTTTTTGTAGAGGATCTGAGCGTGTAGAGTTCTTGCTGCCCCTGGTGGCCGGTTTTGGCACCTACCACAACAACTTGGACACGCTCTCCAACTTGAATTCCAGTAAGAGTGACTGGGTGTTGGTGTATGGCTTCAGCAAGATCTCTGTGCTCAGACAGAGAGATGCCCGCAAACAGTGGACCTTTAATTCCGCCCCCATACACAGGTAGGTTGGAACAGAATTGATTTGTAGTCTCAAACTTGTGACGTCACCTTATATTATGTTACAGCCAACCAACTCCTGGACACTTTAATGATGACGGAATCCTCGATCTTTTCTTTCAGCACTCGGCAAACGGCATTATGAAGGTAATGCAATAAAAAAAAAAAAGTATGACTTAATCCTGCATGTTTGTTTACCAGATTTCTTGAATGACAGGCGCAGGTAATTGACGGGGCAAATGGGCGTCCTCTCTGGACGGCACAGTTCGTGTGCCCCCGTCTTGTTTTGGAAACGGCAGCGATCTCCACTTCCACTGGCCTATCAGCTTTTGTCTTCTGGGCCAGCGAGCCAATCGCTGCACCGAAGAATATCACCAAGGCAACTGTGAGTCTGCCAAGAGAACAAGCTTTGAGACAAATAACATGGTGACAATCCAAAGTCGATTTAAATACTCAACTACTATAAACATCAGGCCCACCTGCACAATCTCATAATAATAATAATGTTTCTTATCTTTGATATAATGATCATAAAGGGGATATTTAATGTTTATAACTCTCCACACAGGTGGCCCCGGGTGTTACGGCAGCAGAACCAGTCATCAGAAAGCTCTTCCTGTTGCACCCCGCCTATCCCACAATCCTGATGCAGTTGGCGACGACCACCGATACTGCAGTGGCTGCCGCAGGTAGAAGTCAAAAGTAGTCAAGTCGCTCTTCGCTGTCATACTAAGGCAAAATGGTGTGGCGTTGAAGTCGGCAAAATGATTTGGTAGGATTAATTTACCTATGTCATTTTTTTTTTCCCCCTCTTGCATCTTTTCTGCCAGTGAGTTACGAAAAGCGCCAGAAGGATGCATCCTACATCACCGTCTCCCCACGGCCGGCGCCCGACTCTGAGCCCGCCGCTCGGATAGTGAAGAGTATTCGACTCCGTGCGGCCATCGCCAAAGGACGGGTGGTTACATTGGGCGAGAGCTTGGAGACTGGGGCCACTGGTAAACTTGACACATTTGAGCTTGACAAGTTCTACAGACACCTGTTCTTCAAATATTAGGTAAGGGCAAGTTGTTTATTAACATAAGTTATTCACTGTTTTATGAGTATATACACCGTACAAATCATTTCATGATAATACAATGTGCACCACAACTCATGAATATTATTGTTTTTAGTAACATGCTGCTTTTCTACCATGCTGGGACACAAGAAAGGGTACAACTGGATAACAGCACTAAGAAGGGATTCATTTGAAGCTATTTACATCTTGGCTAATTCATTGGAACTTCATTTCTCTTCTGTTAATTGAATGTGAAGTATTTCTTGTTTTTAAGTCATGTTATTTATAATTAGTTTCCTCAAATATTTGTATTTATTTGAATGGAATTTTACGAATGTTTTGTTGAATGCCTAATTGCTGACTTGATCACAGCACTTTGTTTTAATGAAAAGAAGTGTAAATGCAGTACTTCATTTATAAATCTTTGTTAATGGTCAGTGTTACATGATCTCAGATCACAATGAATCTTTAGAATCTCCTCAAATGATCGTGGGGTAATTTTCACGTTGCTATGTGTAAAAAATGATTGCTGTACAGTATTTATTAAGTTGATGTATTGTCAGACTGTTTCTATTGTTTTTTTTCTCACTTGGCTGCTCATGATCTTATTGTAAACTGCAACTTCCTGTATTACAAATGAGAAAATAAATTCTTTGTGCAACAGGTTTTTTTTAACACCAGTACTTTCTGGGAAAAGCACATTGGATTCGTTCAATACACGTTACATATAAAGCTTTGGCCAGAGTAAAAAAAAAAAAAGAAAAGAAAAAAAATCTGGTAAAATTGCTGTAACTATAAATTACCACAGGGTGGCGCTGTTCCCTCACCATCTTCTCAACGTGGTTCCGCATTGCTGCCGTGTCGCATCCAAACGCTGCTTATCATGGCGTCGGCTCTTTGTCGACTTGGCCGGGTCTCGGCTGTCAGAAATGTCTTCGCCTCGCCGGCAAAATCTGTGACAGCGTATCGAACGGCCGTGTGCTCCTCTTCTGGAGCCATTCTACCCAAGCCGAAGAAGGTGAGTGTTTATACCGCGTGAAGTCTCACTCGGACGAGTCACTTCTGGCACTGGATGTTTCACCATTGAATGGTGAAATATTTTTCCTCTTCCATGTCGACTAACGTTAAATACCCGATTTATTTCTATGGCGGGGTGTGGGACACCGGGGAAGCAGACCCCCTTTGGACTTTGGCGGATTGCGGCGGTAGTGGTTCCCTTCTTGTATGTGGGGACACGAATCAGCAAGAACTTCGCTGAGCTTCTGGAGGAACACGACATCTTCGTCCCCGAAGACGATGATGACGACGACTGAGCGTGTCGACGAGCCAATCAAGAACATCATTGGAGCCAGGTAAATGCTGCGTTCAATTACAACCCGTAAATAGAACAACCAAAACAATGTTACCCAACCCTTAAGCGCACGTTGACTACGGAATAATACATATAAAATATAACACATACTGAATAATATTCAGACTAATGTCCTTGGATAAAGTGCTCCAGTAAATTGATTGGATATAAACACTTGTTTTCCATATAACAATTCACTGTAATATGTTTTTTCCTTTTTCTCTCAGATTTCATTTTGACACATCTACTGGGGAGCAGTTACCTGAGAATTCCATCCCCCTCGTCAGGATTTTTTTTTTAAACTGTCATTGAGCCTGAAAATGTCCTGTGGTTTTTGTCTTTGCATGCAGTAGTAAAGATTTTTGATAATGTGCTCTGTTTGTTTTAAATAACAGTAACAGTACAAGTGACTCTTCAGTATTTACATTCTCATAAAAATGTCTATTATGAAGTGCACATGGCTAAAACAATATTACAAGACAAATGGGTGACCACTCTTAGCTTTTGGGATAAGAAGCTCAAATTTGGATATTTCTCTTTAATGGCCCCTTTGATAGCAATCTCGGAAAAGCTTGATCATTATTAACAGACACATACACGAACGTGTGAATGTTACATTTGTATTTACAGTAAAGGGATCCCCTGTCGCAGTAGACAAGCACAACAAGGGGGGTCTAAGGTGGAGGAGGAGTTCAGGGTTTGTTACCGCGGTAAAATTTAGACAGGAAATCAGTGGCGCGTGGTTCCTCAGACTCGTGGAAATAACGCATTACATGTGTCTTCTGTTTCCATACGTGGATAGTCTCCTGAAGTTCCATTTTTCCCTGCAAGTGACATTAAATGCAGAAAGGAAACAACTAATGTGTGGCCTATCCAACATGGAATGGAAATAAACTTTTAAGTGTTACCTTAATGACCAACATGTCAATCAGACGGGGGTCAGTGACATGCTTGTTTTTGTCGAACATCTCCCTCACTTTGTGTCGGCCCTGTTGCGTGTTGATATCCAGCTGAAACGTCGCCACTGTTGAAACAAATGCAAAATTATGACACAGCAGCATCTTCATCCGCACTTTGCACATATTAAATGTTAATATGATCATTGAATGCAGTGCCAATATGGCCCAAGTCTAACTTTAAAATGTTTCAATACTGTCCACTAATTATATATGCCTTCAACGACATTTGTTTACTTGCTGCTTTAGCGGCGAAATGCTAAGATGACAGACACGACCTTGACACCTAAATCCTTTAAAATATTTATTCCAGAAACGACATACCTGTGTTAGGGACTTCTCGGTACCAGGCTCGGTAAAGCTCCCGGACTCTGCGTTTCGCTTCGTCCAAATCTCTGCTAAAAATGGGCTTAACAACTTTGGATGCACCAGCCGCAGTTCGGGTCGCAGCAGTGGACGCCATGACTGCTGCCGTTGGGATTTCCGGTGTTACTTACTCGACGGTGGTGTAGTAAGAAAGAGTGTCGCCGTCTAGCGGACAGGCGCCAATTTACACATTAACAATAGTGATATGCTGAAAGTGCCACTGGAATGTAAGGAACCGTGAAATTTTACATTCACACTTGAATAAGATCAATATTAATTTGCAATGTAAATGTGTAAATTAAATGTGTCAATGGAATGAATTGGGGATTTCGAAAAACCTTCCAACATTAGGAATATTGAATTTTTGAAGGAAAAAAAAATGGACGCCCGGAAGGCATGAATTTTTAGAACATGTTGAAGTTGGCCTGAACTGGTTGAAAAATGAGTAAGAAGTAGCAGGACAAAAAAAGTGCAATGAATAAAATATAATAAAGTTTAAGATGTCACATAACCAAGCACGTTTCCTGTTCATAACATACAAAAAAAAAAAGCTTTCATTTCAAAGCATATTTTTAAAAAGCTGTACAGCATAAAAAAAAAAAAAGTGAGATGACAGTAGCTCTGTGTCAACGGCCTCAAGTCACTAACAGACACATCAGGATCTATTGGCTCATCCATAGTAAAAGCTGACATCGAATCACCTAAAATACCTGAAACTATACCGCAACTATTCCAGTTTGAACACAAAAGGCACACTCCACTCACTAGAGGCAGAAGCTTTAGGGAAAAATGGCAAAGTGCAGTTGGTCACACGTGGTCCAGTGTAATGAAGCCAGTTTACAGCTCATCTGCGCTGCTGATTGGCGGAATGCTTGAAACAAAAAGGCACGATCACAGTCCGCTCTCAAACTTTGACCAGATTCTCTCATGTGTTAATTCAGTCACATCCAAGGAGACACACCTGCAAAATAGCAAACAGGAACTCTATGGGCTATTTTCATAGTTTCAATTGGTCAATGATCCAACGGCTACAAAAAAAACACAACAGGTATCGTTTGCTAGCATCTAAGAAGAATTCAAACCTTTCACAACAGGGATTGTCAGCAAACTCTCAGTGGTCCATGCTGTTACCCAGCCTTTGGCCCTCCTGCAGTGCAGCCATGGCCAGCCTCAAATGCTCCTTGAGACTCTGGATCTCCCGCTCACTGCGACCTTTTATTCCACTCAGCTCCTCGTTGACCTCGGCGTATCGCTCGCTGGCCAGACGTTTCTCCTGGTGGTGAATGATGGACACTCAACGATTGGTGGATTTTCTTTTGCAAATTAGCGCTGTCATTTCTGCAAAACTTTTCCATTTGATATTCTTTTTAAGTTTAAGTTTGGTGACATCTTGGTATCATAGAACTTTGCCAAACTTAGTTGAGAAATTTGTGGGGGGGATGCTGCCCTCTTGTGGCATCTTGGTGTCAAGTAACTATTTGGAAGTCTTGTTAAGTTCAAGTATGTCATAACACGCACACACACGCAGTACGGTACCGTGTTAAGGAACTGCAGTTCATTCCTTAGACAGCTGATCTCCTTATGTAAGTACTCAATCTCCTTTTCTTTTACCCTGAGAAGTACCTGGAAAAGGAGCAACACGGTGGTTTCCATTTCCTGCTCCAAAAGTCATGACACACATGTAACATGATGAACACAAATGACAAATTAAATGTTAGTTTATGCAGCCAATACAGGCTTCTTGAGGTATCTAAAAGGGGATTATGAAGAATATGTTATTGCAGTGAATGAGGAGGGAGGGGGGGGGGGGGCATGAGGAAGGTTTCTAAGTTGAACTTTCAGCAGCTTTCTTGCGGTTTACAACAATCCGCTTACAAAAGAGCGAGGTAGTGTCGTCACCTCATTGCCACAACTCGCGATGCAAAGACACAAATACTTCCTTTGCATATGAGGGCACATCTTTATTTTCTATCAGTGTTGAGGTTAAAATAGCGGATCTTACCTCTAGTTCACAAGATGTGTCTTTTTTGTTGTCCTTTGGACCCAAATCGGAGTTGTTACATCGTACGCGGGTGAGCTCCTCTGCCAAACGGTCCTTTAAGTTCTGGAAAGAAATGAATTGGCAGAAGAAAAAAAAAAAAAAACATCTGTGTGTATCGATGTTTTTGTGTTACTTACTTGGTTCTCCTTCCTGAGTTGCTCAAGGTCTCTCTCCTTTCGACTGAGTTCCCGCTCCCTTTCAGCATTGTTCTGTTGAGCTCGGTTCAGCTCCAGACACTTCTGAGAGTAGCGCTCCGATAGTCCGCCGAGTTCTCTCTGCAAGGCCTGACTCTCTTCCCTGCAGACGCGTCATCATGAGCATCACATCCATTTGGAGAGAGGCGATGCTGACCAAATCCATCTTACTGTTGTTGGCTGTGCAAGGTCGGCGGATCGAGCAATCCGCTGCTCAGTCGATTGACCTTCTCCACCTCTCTCTCCAGCTCCTCTTTGTGTCTCTTCTTGATTGCCTCCATTACTGGAATAAACAAACAAACATGATCTTCCCTGAAGCAATTAAGTTGTATTCGATGAAACATTTCACGAATGAGAAAAATGGATGGTTTGGTTGCGGAAATAGGAGTCGCAAAGAACCATTACGCAATCCACCACTTTCAAGGTTTCAGTGCGAGTCATCCCTTTTTCAAATTATAGCCTCCTAAAATGTATTTAAGCCGACCTCGTGACATATCTTGAATCTCCTCCAGCAGCATCCTGTTTTTCTCCGTTTCTAACGCCGCCATCTGGCGGTCGTGCTGCTTCTGCAGCTCGGCCATCGCTTGCCGATGAGCGTGGTCCATGGCGGTCAGACTGCGGCCGCACGGACCGTTGGGACCGCAGCCGCCCGCCACCCCTTCTCCTCCGTCCCCTCCCCTTCCTCCCCCGTGTTGTAGTTGTTCAAGCTGAAGCCTCAGTGACGCCACCTGGAGAGAGACGAAGACGGAGGTAAAGCGTCACTCAGTTCGAACGATACGCTGCTCTGTGATTCAAAAGCAACAACCTCATTTTTTTCTACCTCTAGCATGTTTGTTAGGTTGTTATTGACGAAAAGAGCAGCACGGTCTGTGTGTGCAGTGCGAATAAAAAACACGCCAAAAAGACCACACGATCGCACAGCAAGCAAAAGATGCAGTTGCAGCATTCCCAAGTCCACTTATTATTTTTTTCCGCCCCATCGTTTGTAATTCCATCTCGAAATTTTCAACTTATGGGGGAAAACTGCGGAAGCAAATGCAAGGCTATTTGAAGTATTAAAAGGATGAAAGTGGGAAATACTTCATCGAAATAGATGAAGATTAATTTGCACGTTTATTTTGTTTGCAAATTAAAAAGAAAAACCTGTCCACACACTACCTCCCTCTGCAGCGCCTCGTTGGCTGACTGGCTGGAAGGTCGTGACCCCACTGTCGGTTTCTCCTTCAAAGGCATCCGTTCAAACTCGGCCCATTTTTTCTCGATCTCGTCCTCCGTGCGTAGCTTTTGATTGACACCTCCGCTGGCGCTCTTCCGAGAGAGCACAGCCTCCCACTGGCTGCTCGTGGCGTCTCGTGTCTTGTCCTCCTGCCATTGCTGGCCCTCCCCGATGGCTCTCTGATTGGCCTGCGCGTGGCTGGACGACGCAGGAACAGGGGACAGCTCGACGTAGTCGAACCTGCGCTGGGAGGGAGGAACCTCAGAGGAAACGTCGGCGTGCCGTGATGACGGTCGCCGGGAAGGCAGCTGTAGGCGTGAGTGGGAGTTTTCTTTGTCACTATTGCTATCAGGCAACCTGGTGGAGAATATTTGAAACAAAAAAAAGTCTCATATTCAAGGAACCAAAAAAAAAACAAAAAAAAAGACTTTCTATTAATAACAATGCAGAAATTACTGTGTGATGTCTGGTGAGGTGCTGGGCCTGATGCATTTCTTTAAAACCTCAATCCA
The DNA here is from genome assembly GCF_054491065.1 of Syngnathus leptorhynchus. Lineage (NCBI taxonomy): Eukaryota > Metazoa > Chordata > Actinopteri > Syngnathiformes > Syngnathidae > Syngnathus > Syngnathus leptorhynchus. Next base: position 7,194,035 of record NC_141210.1, on the reverse strand, counting down.
GTTCCTCCTGATTCCCGCTGTCATGGCAGAAAGCGTGAACATAGCCTCTCGTGTCTGTGGAATGACAGATGTAAATGCTCTCAGATGTCGCCGCATTTTGTTAGCATGAACACAAAAAAAAAAACAAAAAACAATCACCTGTATCTGAAAGCCATAGTTCTTCTCCACATCAAACTCAGACACCTTGACGCAAGATTTCAGATCAATTTCACCATCTAAGTCATCTTTCTGTCAGGAAAACCAAAGATCCCTTTTCAGTTAAGCTTTCAATGCGGTTTTTATTATCATCAATTTTTTTAATTATTTTGGCTTCAACACTACTTAACGTACCTCTTCTGCACTGGAATCTCTGTAGTACTTCAGTCCAGCATCAGTCAAAACAAACCAGTGCTTCTTCCACTGAATATAGAAATATACATTTGAATAATTATTGTCATAGAAAAGACACACAGGGATGAGCGTTCCGAGAAGAAATAAAGACATCATCTGTGCTGATTTTTATTTTATTTTTTACCTCTCCACAATCATCCAGTTTCGACATCCATCCCTTCTTGAAGTTTAGGAGGTCGGGCTGTGGGGCAGAAAATCACAAATCAATGTCAGGCAGTACACAATTGTTGCATTTGTGCTTGATGATATAATTTTCACCATGAATGTGACCTGTAGACCTTTTATATTCACTCGATGTAAAATGGTCAAGTTCTAGTGCTGCACAATAAAGTTGCAACATTAGTCACAAGGGCGAAAAGTAACAGCGTAGTTCTCCAGACAAGGAACTCACTATCAACATTGGAGAGGCGTTTTAAGAGTGCAAGAGTGTCAGTCACTCTTGTCGTGACCCAGTGACAGATTGTTTTCAAACTAACCCCTAACCTATTTCCAATAGTCATCCTGTTTCTGCTTCTTCTTTTTTTAAACTACAGAAAAACACTTGCAGAAGTTAATAGTGAGGTTTTGGTGAGTCTTTGCTTTAGATTAGACAAAAAGTTTAGGGAAAGGAAAAGTTTAAAGCAAATAGGAACTAAGCCGAAAGTCAAACAAAAACAGACATTCCATCAGCACCCCAGACCAGATTGTGTTTGACCTTTGAGATTCCAATGTATCGGTATTATATTTAGGATTGTATCAGATTGTTGAGGTTTAACAGGATCTTATCCGAGCTGATGTTTAATGTTTACAAGTATTTTATCCAAACAATATTTTAAACAACCAATGTGAGGCGATTAGGGGGGGTAGTGCCCCCGCCTCTAACCCCCAGATCAACGCCCATGGATGTACAAATTTACTGCGTTTTTTGGTTTGTTTTTGCTTTAAGTGCTTTATTACAGTTAAGACAAAACAATCGGTGATTGGTTGTGCATGGTGGTTTCTACTTTACTTTGCATATTGTACAATGTATCATTAATGACTTTAGTGTTGTCAACGCGCCAATGCAGTTGCTAGCGTACACGAAAGCACGGAGCAATTGACATATTTTATTGTAAACAATCACATAACAGCATAAATAAAGCAATCGGCACGTTTTTAAGACGCTAGACTGGCGTTAGAAATACAGAAAATCGTTATCGTGTTTGAACAGTTTGAAAGTGTAAATAGCATAAAGCTACCAACTTAAAACACACCCTTGAACTGTGACAAACACGTTGCTCATTATGGCTCATTAAAGATGGCATGTAATAACGTGTACGGGAAAGACAAACGCAAAACAGCATTTCAAAACGAGGTATTTGCCATTTGAACGGCTTCACTTGCAAAAGTGTCGATCTTTGAGGAAGGAAGAAAGGAAAGCCGTCGCTTTGAAGAAAGAAAAAAAAAAAAGACCAACTTACCGTCATGATAACAGGATCCGGTTAGGACGGGGTTGAAAAACAACAGAGTACCGTTAACTCATGAAGAAAAAAACAACAACTTATACTTCTCTTCTATCACAACTCTCCATTCGACTTAATGAACGAGTGAATAAAGTAACACAACTTTCTTTTAAAAGACCAACGCTCCATTCACGGTCCCACAAACGAAGCTTGAGACAATCACAAGCTAGACTCGAACTCCGGTGAACACACAGTTACTTTTAAAGAAAATGCGACGAAAAAGGAGAAAATATGCGGCGTGCAGTTGGACTGCAGCGACCCCACTAGTATTTTGGACTTGATGTTCACTTCCTGGGCGGCTCCGCTCGACTCTTTGAAGGAGAAAACGCAACTCTGTCGCTCCCGCTCGCGGCGCGCAGCACCGGAGAGTCACTGCAAGCGCCTAGACATAAACCCCTCATCCCTGCTTAACCCGTTGCTGTAATACGTCCTCACGTCGGCCATCTTTGATGTGGCATATCTGTAAATATCAGCTAACCCAGCCATGGAGTGACAGTCTACAGATAGCACAGAATAAATGCATCTCTGGCTAACATAATTTTTAATCTTCCTTGCCCTGGGTGAAATTTCTCTCAGTGCTCCTTATTCTGTCACACTTTCAACCTAATTGGTCAAGGACAACGGCTGACCCACACCAACTCCTGGGTCTGGTCAAGGTTTGAATGAAACTAAATGAATGTCATCATTTTAATATTTTAGGACAGCAATTTGAAACCAGTATGCTGTGACAAAAGTGTGACATGAGGACTCATCAAATGTGCCATACTAAATGATCAATGTTCCATATAGGCCCCGCCAGCATTTTATTTGATATTTTAAAATACATTTTTGAAAAAAATTCTCTGACCCCCTTACATATTGGTCAAGCCCTCTTTTAGCATTAGGAGAAGAAGAAAAAAAAAAACTGGAGCCCATGAGATCTGATTTTGAGTATACAATGCCGGTTGGTTGTACATCTTCAAGCAGCAAATAAATGATCCATCTTCACCAAGCCCTCCATTATTGCACATCCAATATGGTCGCAACTTAGACGCACAATTAGCACCAAGGCAGGATCTAAGTATACATATCTAAGTTCCACACCACCTAAATCCGGGTCACCCAGCTTTGTCGCTGTTGGTTTCACTTAATGCAGCCCAGGAATTTCAACACATGCCCCAGCCAGCACACCACAAGTGACAAAGCTCAATTTGAAGAAATGCCCTTAGGCATTACGAGAGTCTCCAAAACAACTGCGCGGCCGGCAACATCAAGATGCTACAGAAGCAAGGCATATACAGTAAACACAAAAATAAATAGGATCTGATAAGCAACATAAAAAAGGGGATGACGGTTGTTTATACTATCTGCCACATACCTGCATTGGTGCTGATCTGTGATAAGAATCTTTCCAAGAACTGCCCTCATCTGGTGTAGGACTACAAGACCTCTAAAAAAGTAGTAAGTCATAGTGAGGAAAAGCACCATATTATTAATATTTATCTAAATACAATACACTATTCACAAACTATTTGGTTGAATTTCAGAATGAATTCAAAAAGCACTACAACTTTTACAGATGAACTTTATTTGACCTTTTCCAATGCTACGGGCTCTTTCTTCCAGTCACGCTACAGCGGAGCTAATTTACATCATAACTACTACCTGCAGCGAGTTTTTTCCGCCCATGGAGGCACTCCCAGTTCTGCCATTTTCACGTGACGGCCAGAATCCGCACTACACGAAAGCACGATCGAGTTGAAGCCATATCGTAAACAACGCTGCGGTGCCAGGCTAGCGTGGTTTTGCATTAACACAGTTAGCTGTATTAGTTTGTGATTCACCAATCATCACGGTAACAAAAGCATGACTGTGCTCTGGATTTCTGCATTTGCACAAAGTACAAATGCTTCCCAAAACTGGTTTATTTTGGACAAGCGATGGAGGACGTACCTGTGAACCTACCTGCAACGAGAAGGAGGAGTGAGCTCGAGATAAATACCCACTACCACCATAATACCCATCTCTGTTAGTTTCTTCTTTGTCCCACTCTCTGGAGGGATGCTTGCTCAGGGAGTGGCTGAAATAGTACAATAGAGAATCCATTAGAACATTCAAAGAACAGCTCTTGGTGAATTGCTATGATTGAGTTCAGTTAGATCTAACCTGGCTGGTTTGAAGAGTTCCTGTCTTCTCGAGCGCTGAGGTTGCTCTACGTGGTCATGGTCATCTCTCGGATGGATCATTTTGACCTTGGGTAGATCAGCCGTGGTGGCATATTCCTCTTTGTTTTTTCCAGCAGATGCCACAGACTCAGAGGAATCTATGGAGCTCTGCGATAAGGTATGACTTCGCATTGTCACCCGAGGTACAGGGGAAGGACTCCTCCGAGCATGATGAGGTCTTCTGTCATGAGGGGAGGCGTAGTGATTTTCAAGACTGTGTCTTCCTGTCCTAGACCTAGGAGCATCTGGACTTCTCGGAGTTTGCAAGGTGACAGAAGCGTTTCTGTTGACTTTTGCATTCTGCATGGTGGGAGAAGCGGCGCGAGATAGCGAGGAGCCGCGGAGGGAGTGTGTCGATCCCCGCCATGATCGTGGAGAGCGATTGGTGGCAGATTTGGAATCACTGTAATTGTTTTGTCTCTGAAGTGAACGTCCGCCTTCTCCAGCGGTGGCATTTCTGAGGACAGAAAAGCCTGGAGGGTCATCGGTGGTATTTCTAGACGGGGAAGAGTTCCGACTATTGTTATTATTTCTCTTTGGAGAGCTGCTAAGTTTATTGTTACGAAATGAGGTTTGATGAGGGGTACCGTAGATTTGCTTCGACGATAAAGAGCTATGACTGCCGTAACCTTTAACGTCAGACTTGCGCAATCCAGACTGGGTTCGGCTTTCATGAGTTCTCCTTGAAGGAGAAGAATTTCGACTTTTGCGACCATTAATTGAAGTACTGCTAGCTGTTTTTCGAAGTGGATACTGACCAGTTGTTTGATAGGATCTTTTTTCAGAATGTCTATCAAGGATTTGGCTACTATTGCCTGTAGTGAATCCTGTCTTGTTAAATCTGGGTTGACTCATTGTGTCATATCTGGTCGGGGAGTTGTTTGAGTTTTCAAGATCTTGGCCATGAAGTCCATTTCGCAGAAGAGCCTGACTTTCAATGTCGTAACCTTCTTTTATCGGAGACCCGCAGCGTCCATGATGACTTCTTCCGTCCAGTGATGTCATTAATTCTGATTTACAAAGTCCAGATTGGTCCATTGAACTATAAATTCTTCTTGCCGGTGAAGACCCGCGGCTTTCATGGCGACTCTCCGAAGGTCTACGAGATGGAGCGTTTGTATGATGGTTGAGTCTGTGTAATGAACTGACGGTATTTTCAGTTTTGTGGAGTGACATTTTGCCAGAAGATGAGCTCCTGCTCTCAAGACCTCGACCACTTACTTCTGTTTTCCGTAAGGCACTCCGAAAATCAGAAACTGTACTGGATTGGGATTTGACCGAACCAGCAAGAGTTTTAAAGTTTCTCGGCAAAGTTCCAGACCCACCACGTCGTCCTTGTGATCCTTCCAAGGAGCCTCTTAATCGTGGATCTCGACCTTGAGACCACCCTCCATCATCAACGGTAGGCCCTCTGATAGCGGAAGGAAAGTCACTAACCCTCAATCGAGCGTTTCCACGTGCCGGGGAAGAAGAGCGAGAGTGCAGAGCTGAGCTTGGCCTCGAATATTCAAAGCGCCCAGATTGTTGGTAGGAAGAATTATAAGAAGCGTTTCCTCTACCGTAAGAACCGCTGAAACCTTTTCGTTCCACAGAAGCCAGAGACTCCGCAATTTTAAACGGAGTCGGACTCGGCGAACGAGCGCCGACCTGCGCTTCAACCTCAACGGCAATGTCGTAGGGGTCAGGTGGAGGGAATTCCACAGGAAGCTCTTCATCCAACATCGGGGGTACCTGCCTTTCAGAGGCAAGACCAAGATTGGGGTTCCTGAAGGGGATGACATCTTTGGGCTCAACGTCTTTACTGTTAAAGACCGGATGGCCTCTCTCAAAATGACGAAACGGCGTTGGAGGGCTGTTATCACGGGGGGCACGGGCACCCGCCGCCCTCCCCAGAGAGAAGTAGCCGCTTTCTCGCTTCTCTCGGTCTTCTTTAAACCCTGGTGGGAAGGTGAAGTTAAAACAATGTGACAAAAGTAGAATCAAGGAGTGGTGACATATATTATGTTACTGCTGATTGCCCAGGGACACCTCAGGTAGTGGCATCACAAGTATTGCCAGGTAAAGAACACCTTTGGCTGTAACAGGATACAGTCGGAGGCAGTAAGTCAGGTTTACGGAAGGTTAACACATGGATATTCTCCCAAAAAAAAAAACTCTGGCTGTTATCAACCCAATATGGAAGAGAGGCAGTGGCCAGGCCATGAATTTTGTATTTGAGGATTTGGGTTGTCAGTGCTTCAAGCTAGCAGGCCTTGCTATTTGACCCTGGTGACCCTGAGAGCACATCACTGACCCGAACGCCTGATGTGAGCTTCATCCATCCAGGCTCGAGAAGTCCTTCCATGAGGTGGCGGCTCAAGTCGAGTCATTTTCAGTGATGGGTATTCATCCTCGGCACTGCCGGAGCCACTGAGGTCCTGGTAGTCACTTGGGTCAAGATGGCTGCTTGGAAGATGTAATAGGATGGATGGGGGTGGACATTAAAAAGAAAGATGAGTAAAGAAAACACATTGATGGGAAGTGATGAGACAACTTGAACTTCCACTGAGAATATAAAAAAAAAAAAAAAAAAAAAAGTGACATGGTGAACTTGGAAATATCAGCAATCGGTAATCCAATTGGAATCCTTACCTGTCGGTGCTGTTGTCGTCATCTCCGTCCCAAATATTCAGCTCACAGTCCGGGCTCAGAATACGCAAAGAGCTCTCGACATGACCCGGACAACCTCGAGTGACATCACAATAGCTGCTCACCGGCGACAAACGGTCCGAATCCTCCTGATGGGATGATCGACATGGACTAATCACAACTTGACTTTTTCTTCAACTAAATTTAAGATCAAATCATCCTGAAATCCGTCTGACAGGTTCTTGTCTCTTTTAACACTCCCTCACCTCTGACACACTCACATGTGCAGTCTGTTGTTCGATTAGGGTTACACCTCTGTAACTTGACACAGCTTAAGGCCTTGATCATTCATTATTTACATTTTCTTCTTACCGCAAACTCCCGTTTTAATTTTATTGTGACTTAAGATACCTGTTTGTAGAATGGCAGACATGATCCTCACATTCTATTCCACATACAAACAATATACTGCTGTACATATTAAATGTCTTGGAGAATAGCAGCGTATAATATAATAAGGTACCCAAAATATTATATATTATTTTTAGCTGTATTATTGAAAAATGGATGGATATCTATATTATTATATTTATATATATATTATTTATATTCTATTATTATTTTGGTGCAGATGCACCTAATGAAGTGGCTAGTGAGTTAAGTGAGACATTATGCAATATATAAAAGAAAATTATTTTCCAATATCACATTGTTGATTTTTTTTCTTGTGCGAGTAGTTTGTCTCAGTATTCAGGATGACTTTTAACCTTCTATTTTGACCCCAACTGGGATTCTCTCATCCTCAGGTCCAACTAATCCCATCAGTCATTGCAGATTCTGCATTAGGCCGTACCGAGCAACACACTGCACCTTCTTCCTGTCCTATCTCATCTTTCTCACCTTGCTGCTGGTGTCTTTTTCCTCTGCCTGAGAAGAGATTGGCGTTAAGAGCATTCCATTGCCCCGTCTCGTTAGAGGTTTGGCTCCGGTGACGGCATCGAGAGTGGATTTCTGTTCCGGAGGGGCCGCTTCGGTGATGTCCGCTCCGTCGTGATGAAGGCGCCTTTGACGCAAGCAGTCGTGGCAGCGGGAGGGGTCGAAGATGTTGGGTTGAAACTTGGGGCACATGGGCTCGTCATCGGAGAGAGGCATGATTTGGGAATGTGAAATGTCATGGCATCCTGTGTTGGGAACAGAGAGGGAATTTGCAAAAACGTGATATTACAAACAGTATTTCTGTTGTTTGAATTGTGCAGATTATGATTCAATGATTCATCTTGCTCTTGTTTTTTCAATAGCACAAACCACTGACATTTAAACAGGGGTGTGTAGACTTTCTATAGTCAGTGTATTTTACGATAGAAAAAAAAAAATCACACAGCATACCACTGGACAAAAATGTCAAAATGGCAAAAACAGGTTAATTGTCTAGTAGCGGTGCATTTAACCGATTGGTGATAACCAACCACCGAGAGTAAAAGTGAAACATAATCCAGGCATGACTGCTCTCAAAGCAGCACTGCTACCAAAGTATCTGCAAGGCCAATAAATCGCCGATATAAAATCCAGATCGAAAAAACAGCAAAGAACATTTGCAAAAGCATTTCCAAGAAAACAATGAGCCTTACCTAACAAGAGTAGCGTCTTGTTGCCTGACCACAAGTGCCCATTGACCCCCCAGCAAGCACATGGCTCATCCTCATGGTCTCTATAGTTCCCAGCTGCACATCCTTCCTATTGGCTGAGGAGACAATGAGTGAAACAGAAGCATCCACGAAGAGCGCTGGCGGCTCTTCAGTAGCGAGGTTAAGAGGCTCAGGGGTCGGACCCCGCAGCCTGCAAAAGCCCCTTGTATTAAATATCACGGCTGTAGAAAACAAAGTGAAACGTTCGTGCCGGTGGCAGGTGCCACGCGCAGGCTCGGGTTAGCGTAAATAAATAAACACGAGAAAGGAGGGGGGGGGCTGAATATATACATTAAACTCACTGGCAGACAAATGTTCAGAATGAAAAGAGATGATATTGATTATAAACATTGAACCAAGATAAAAAGTGTGACAATGTTTGGGTTTAGCGGAAATAATAAGCTTTAATCAAACTACATTACATTGAGTGTATAAAAATAACACCGTGTCAATATCTCTCAATCCTGTTGACCGCGCTTCTTTCCAGTCATACGTCGTCTCTGCCATTTGCTGGTCTTCTTGGCACTGATTTTGCTTTCTGTGACTCTCTTGTCAGTCTTGTCCGTCTGCTGACCTCGTCCTCCTCGTCCTCCCTGCTTTCGTTTTCTCTTCTTGCAGGTGAAAGAGTTAAGTGTTGATGTCAGCGAGCGGATCCTGAATAATAGGGTGACGGATGGACAAAAGTGCTTACAATGATTTCAATATACATATTAGAGTATAATGAGTAGAAGCCTACTTTTTGTTCAAGATTGGATTGCCAGCCTTTTTTGGCATTGTCATCAGTTTCTCCTCTTGCTCCTCATTATCATTTTCTTTCGGTTCTCCGTTGACCTAAGAAGAAATCAAAAGACTTCATTTAAATGTTAAGGCTGTCAGTCAAACAGACTTGATGCACACTCAAGTTGGTGTGTTGACCTTATTTGTTACTCGTTCAAGCAGGTGATTGTTGGTGAGGTCCAGATCACTGATGGTAGTCACTGTGACCGTGTGGTTCGGATGATCAAACTGAACAGACTCTGTTGTATTGGTGATCACATCTTCCAGATCATCTTCACTTTCCTCTGAACAATAAACATCAAGTTAAAGAAATTTTGAAAAACGCATGTCTGCTATAGACCATCTAACTCACCAAGTGCTTCATGTCGCTCCTTCAGCATTTTCATATATTCCTTATGCCTCTGAAAGACAGTTATCAAAGTCACACCATTTTGTCTTGAGTCAACAAAGTTGTCAACAATATGGCCTTTTGCTTGGCACCTACCTCTTGTCTGACTCGGTTCTGTTCATCCTTGATCTTCTTACGTATTTCTGCTACAGCTGCTTTCCTCCTTTCCACCTTCCGCTTATGGAAACCAGTGAGATATTCCCTGACAGGAAGATGTACCAACACAATGAGTATACTTTACAAATCCAATATAAGCAGTGCGTAAAAACTAAAATGTATGATAATAATAATTACTAATGCTCGCTTTGACACTAAGATACGTTCTGAGAAAATGTTTGTTTTGTTGTCACAATTTGCAGTGATGTACATTTACACGGCACCATACTCGAGTTGTTTTACCTTTTTGAAATAATAATAAAATCATATAAAACGTCATTCATAAAGATTCAGAACTTAGAGCGCGTACATGCAAACACACCGCTAGTGATGCTAAGAAATAATAGGGTAAACTTACGCTCTCTCTTTGTCGTCAAACATTACGACGCATTTATTTTCCCTCTTCTTCGACCCAGGCTTGAATTTGGCCTTGTTGGGCACATTACTGTTCTTTTTTCTGTTTTTCATTGTTGTGTTTGCTTACTTTCCATGCGCATGTGAGTCGGCTGTCTGACGACTTCCGGTGCAGACGGTGTGACTGCGAGCTCGCTTATTATGTCCGACTGAAAACATGCGAAGAAAGATATGTTCCTGCAACTGTAAATACGTACCCAAAAAATTACAATGCAACATGTGTACACAATTAGAAAGCATATGGAGTTCTCACAAAAATAAATCAAATGTAGACAGATAGCAAATACTTAACCCCCCAAAAAAATCAAAATCAACGCATACCATTTGCTATTGAACCAGGAAATGTATTGGTCTAATTCATTGATCAGATAAAGTCCCAATGATCATCGTCACGCACACATCTGGGTGTGGTGAAATTTCTCTCTATTATTATTAAATTAATACAATTTGTTTTAAGATGGCTATATATATATTTTGCAGGGTAGGAACAAACAAGAACTACCACCACCATCACATTTTTTTATTAAAAAAAAAGATCAAAATAGTGAACAAGACTGAAATTTGGAAAGTAAAAAGGATATTGACAAAAAAATGTAACATAACATCAGAAAAGCTGTAATAAACCCACCCTATCCATGGCATTGCTGTTCTTTGTGCAGCCAAGAAAGAGAATGATCTGCCTGGTTTGACCTGTAAGAGAATTTTCTGGAAGTTTGCTTCTCTATTCTAAAAAGAAAGAAAACAGCAACAGTAAGCTTTTACACAAATCTAAAATGCTTGTTCTATGTTTTAAATTCCTCACATACACACAAATTTTGACTTTCCTCCCCTCCAGCAAAGGATTATTCTTAAAAAGGATATAATTAAATAAGACACAAAAGCAGGAATGACAGCACCTTGTGCAAGGCAAAAACTACAAATTAAAAAGCAAACAGCTTTAAACAATTTCTAACATGATTTTAAAAATGACGTGATATAGCAAAATAGTTCTGTTTAAAATAATAATGTTTTGCCTGAAAAAAAAAAAAAAAAAGACATCAGACAAGATAAAACATTTCCACCGTAGCATTGTTGCACAAGCATATATTTTACATGAAACAAAGGTTTGCATTTTTTTTTTCCCCCCCGCTCAACGTAATTACCATCGAAACTTAACTCAGCGAAATATTTTGACATTTGGGGCAAGGTAGCCATAACTGCTCCGCTGATCCAGCCATTAAAACCAACCAGACAGTGGCGATTGTCAGTAATGTCTGTTTCCTCCGACGCTTAAATCTACTTTTAAAAGTTAGTCTATTTTGTATTTACAACCGAAATACAAACTGTTAATATTCGATAATCATACATGCACTACAATATGTATGTATCAACATCCTGTATTCCCAGCAAGTTGCCCTTGGTCGTCGCGACACCTTTGTGATGTACTGAAAGCTGCACGCTCTTACTTCCAATTCAGAATAACCGACCTTGTGTTTTGGGTGTTTTCTTTTTTCCCCACAGTATCAACGCACTGTGACTGAGGTAGATATAAAGCGACACTACTTAAAATTCAGCGTAAACCAGCTCGTCTTCATGTGTATGCATTTTACAGCCCTTCGAATTGAAGCTGGCAAACAGATTTAGAAATTGCAAAGTGGCATTTGCAGCTAAACGACGCACCTCTGCGAATGCACCCATTTGAAGTGATTTATAAACAGGTCCCTTTTTCTTTGGAAGCCCCATTACACCTGATATTCCTGTTACGCAATTTAAAGATGAGGCAGTGAGCCAACTTTGTGAATGACCAGAAGGTGGCGAGATTGTTCTAAAGCTGAGCACTGGAGAGATGATGATGATGATGATGATGATGATACAGGCTTAAAAATGGAGGACTGGAAGTTAATGAGTTCTATCGACAGAAGTGTGTGTTCAGGATGTAACGACGGTTGTGCCACCGCTCAGGCGCAACAGGATCTGTTGACAATCTTGCAGGGATCGCCGATCTCCTACCCGCTCCAGCGTGCGTTTGGCTTCGGCCAGAAGGTGGGCACGATGCCCGGGCGGGGTTAACAGAGGCATGGGTAGGTGGCCGCAGGCCAGCAGAATGGCGTGAGCCCGTTCCCTCTCACCCTCTGACATTGGAAGAGGGAGGACAAAATAGAGATCAACATTTTGTTCATCGTTTTTGTTTTGTTGTTTGTAAAATAAATCACATTCCTTTTTTTTTTTATCTTAACAAGAGGGGAAATGCAGCAGACAACAAGGCAAAGATATTCTTCACCTGCATTGGGGAGGCCGTTGGACCTGCGTCGCAGATTGTGATCCAGCAGCTGGTGCGTCCTTGTGGGACTGGCTCCGGCCATCAGCCTCACCGTGGTCTCGTGGAGGAACAACTACAAGCAAAAGAGTTGTGGCTTAAATACACCTGGAGCCAAAGAAAGTCATGAAACAATATGAATGTCATTATTCTGAACTTCTTGTCACCTTATGCTGGGCCTGTCTGGAGTATTGCGTGAGCTTTCTGAGCGCACTGAGGTCGTTTTGAAAACCAGCCAACTGCGAGGCAGATGCTGGGCCCGGTTCCCCATTAGTGCTGCTTCCTCGCTGCCATAAACTGGTCCTCAAGGTCAGTAGAAGGTCGCATACCAAGAGCTCCATCGCCTTAGATGATAAAGAAAAGATTTTAAACTGGTGGAATTTTTGGAAAAAGAGAATATTCAGTTCGAATATTCGTTATTTAACATCCATTTAACCATTTATGATGCAACTGTTTTAGATATGATTTGATATATTTCTTTTGTGGTTGGTGCAGGAGCAGCGTGCAGACCTTGGAGGTCTCTGTAATGCACTGCAGGTCCATTGCACTTGGCTTGAAGATCATGCAATGCAACTACAATGCACCACAGCCACCTCCCGCCATCTCTTATCGCGCTATAACATCCACCGACCAAACATCAAGCAATTTAACCAGAAACCCAATAAAAATAAAAATAAAAACTCCTTACGAAGAAGAAGATATTTATTTGTTCTTTACCTTGTTTAAGCCATCCCCGGGCTGCCCAAGCGGTACTGAGATGCTGGAGCGCAGGTAGCTGCTTGCTTGGTCACAACGAGACAGGCAGGCTGATGTTCCTTCTCCTTTTAGAGGTGACAGACTCATCTGAATTGACTTGCAGAGTGACTGCACAGCTTTGGGCAGAGGGTGGCTGGAACCAAAAGGAGAAAGAGGAAAAAGTTCATCTTTTGGACACATCTGTAATAGGTGGATACAGTGTGCCAAAAAAAAGAGGGCGAAAGTAGTTGCACGCTGAACAATCTGAGAGCACTTGATGACCTCCCAAAACGTGGCCACTTACTCAAGAGTGTGCCGTGTCCTTGGCATCCGCTCTGCTTCCACCAAAAGAGACCTCACAGTGACATCATCACCTCGAAGCCAATAGATGGTAGCCTTTAGGACCAACGCCCACCACCGACACATTGGATCTCTCACTGCCAGACAAGAAAAAAAAAAAAAGGCAATGTAAAAGGGAGGCTTTCAAAACAAAGCAGCAAACATATCTTTTGATTCCATCTTGAGATTTGAGACGTCAATATTAGATTAATTGCACAATTTTTACAGCCAAAAAAAACCCTCTAAGAATTTCATGAAGGAAGTTCAATTCAGTTCAAAAATATCCCCAACGAGTAAGTGTCAATATTAAATTAATTGCGCAATTTTTATAGCCCCAAAAAACCCCTCTAAGAACTCCATGAAGGAAGTTCAATTCAGTTCAAAAATATCTCCAACAAGGAAGTGTGCTATGTCAAACACCTGATGTGAACGTGTGACTGGGAGGAGTTGAGAAGGGAGGAGCAGACGGCGAGTCCTCTGTACATTTATTCAACTGTTGCAGGAACTCAAGGGCACTGGAAAACTCTCTGGAAGAAGGAAGCAGACGAGTACATAGTTGAACAGTCGTGTCATTGTTTCACACTCGAGTGAATTAGTGTTGGCAGGGCTCCTGTCACACCCAGAGCTTGTTTTGTGTTTGCACGCTTCAAAGTCATTTTGAGGCTGGATGAGGGTGTGAACGGCTCTCTCCAACAACTTCCTGCAGAAACAGCGGTGCAACTGGGCGACTGGGTCCGCTGGAAGGCAAATATTTACAGTGTTTCTCTTTTCACAACCAAATGGCGTTATTTCACATCAAATGCTTGGTAACAAAATCCGACTTGAATCAAGTTTTGGGGGGGGTCGTTTGTACCTGGGTCTCTCCGCGACATGAACACACCTTCGCTGCTCTCTGACTTCAATGACCAATCGCAGCTTAAAAAGAATTGCCGGCCTAATGGGTTGAAGAGCCAGCGCAGGCAGTCAGGGATGTGCTTTGCGTCACATTGATTTGCAAGGCTCTCGGCACAGCTCAGTAAGTATCCCTGAGAAGGAAAAAAAAAAAAAAAAAAAAAAAAAAAGGTGTTGTGTAAGTTGAAATCGATACAATTTTAAAAAGACAAACATAAGGGTACGTACAGGCAAACAGGTGATGTAGAGACCAGGTACAGTGCGCATGGCTGCGGCTGCAGTCACGTAGATCTCGGTGAGTTGAGCGGGGGCCATCTTTCCTTGGGCGCTCTCGCTGAGGTTGACGGCACTCAGAGACAGCGACAGAGCCCACCAGCTGCTTCGCTGAGGTAGCTTTCCTACAAATCACAAAATGTGCACAATTGATTGTTCGTTTTTATTGCGATTGTTTTTTTTGTTTTTTTTTGAATGACCATTCCTACACTTACCTGTGAGTTGCAGCTGGCTCAGACGATGGTATACCAGGGCTGCATCCTTCGCGCTTGTCCTCGCCTCGTCCCCCTCGTGTTTGCCTCTGATTTGGTGAACCAGCCATCCGAGAGGGGTTGGGCGATGTAAACAATAGCGAATCACATTCCAGGTCAACGAGCAGACTAGATCCAGTTTGGTGGAAGGCAACGCTCTGGTCAAGATGGACAAGGAAGTCTCTAAACTTGTCAATGCTGCAGCATAATCTCCCTATGACAGATGGGAAATAGAAGAAAGTTCGAAGAGAGATGACTGCAAGAGCAAAATGGGTTGGAACGCATCATAAAAGTACCAAATACGTAGAACGGCCATAAAAAAACGAAAATATGACTTCATTCGAAATGTACTCACTCTCTTGAGGTGAACATCAGCTTGCTTTCGGTGTCTCCAGAAGGACACCGACTTGGGGGAGTGAAGGGGCGTGACAGGTTCCCAGAGGTAGAGCACCCATACGCAACCCCAAATTGCTCCCAGCCCACTCAGCATCCAAACCATCACCCATGGCAACAGACAGCGCAGCCAGGAGGCTAGGATTCAGAACGAGAGAGCCCAGACAGGGAGATAAATGTCAATCAGATTCCATCTTCGTCACAAAAGCTAGCTTTTATTACCCAAATCTTGAGTGGGGCCCGGGAACCAGAATAGAGATCTCGAAGGTCCGTGCCCAGTAGAAACACTCTCCGAGGTCTCAGAACCCAGCAAAGAGGGCAGTGGGTTCAGGGAGAGACAGAAGAAGGTCAGGGCACAGAGAAGCAGACGAGAGCCATCCATCACTCCAACAAAGTTAGGAGAGTCTGGATCACACTTCATCTGGGATAAAAAAAAAAAAAAAAAAGAATGACATAACGTTAAAGGGCAACCAAAGACAATAGAATAGAAATACCATGATTGTCCAAAAAACGATGGACCCAAACGCCGTGTACATTACCTGATCGTGATCAATTAAGGGGCTGCTGGGCTCAGAGTCCACATTGTAGGGTGAGAACTGTTGAGGTGAAATTGAGCCCAAGTCGGAGGCTGGAGGTGACATAATTGCAATTTCCTCTTTGGTCTCCATATCCTCAGACATTGTCACTGGCCCTGAGATAAACAAAGATGTTCATCATAATGAATTTGCTATAAGCAGTTACTAACTTACTGTTCTTCTGGTTTGCCATCTTGAGACTCAGATTCTCCTGTCGAAGTTTATGATTGACCTGTTTCAGGTACTTAATGTAGTCAATGGCTTTACTCAACACTCCCGACTTATGCATCTGAAAGCAAAAATGTAAGGGGGGAATCATATTTGATTTCATCTCCAACCAACATTTGCAATTTGGACCACTTGCGATACACTCTAATAATTAGGAACACTTCCTATTTGTTCAGAAAATCAAAATTTCACACACAAAAAAAATATCTCAAATCACTGACCTTGACGTCATTGCCGACAACCAAGTCTCTCAGCTCCACAATCTTGTCATTGATGGACGAGCGGTACCTCTTTTCAATGATGTTGTGGGTGGTCCTTCTCTCACCCTCCTTCACCACCCCTCCTTGGCACAGCCCGGCTGCAGTCAAAGCGTTTTGGTCAATGCCGTTGGTGCAGTGAGAGGAGCCCGGCTGCAGGTGTTTGATTGTCAGCTTCTCTCCGCGTCCCAGAACAGAAGTCAGGAGGCTGCTCCCCATCACTGCCTACAGACACAAAAGCAATTGCTCATGGCATTGCAAGTACTAATATTCACTCGAATTCTGACTACGCTGGTGGTTCTAATTGACAAATTCTGGTTGTGTTGTAAAAGCAAAAATCAAGCCCTGTAGTGACAATTAATCTTTTGGGTGTATTACCGGGACTTGCGTGGTCAATGTGGTGATCCCTGCTGGGTTTGGCATGGTGGATAGTACCAGGGAATCCGTCTTCAAAATCTGAGGCTGTTGAACCAGAACCTGTTGAAAAGTACCAGCACAAAATAAAAAATAAAAAAAAAACAGAGCTTGAAGAGCTGACGTGTCTCAATCATCTACTGATGACATGAATAGCAAACTCGTTACCTGTTGCACTTGCTGCGGCACAGCATGGACTGTAGTGGGCGCTGTAGAGAGAGTCTGAATGGTCTGACCATTTGTCAGAAGGCGCTGTTGAATTGTCACCGGTTGGAGTTGGGGTGTTGTCACAATGTTCGGCACCTGTGGTTGAAGTACTGGAAGAACATGAGAAATGGAAAAATAAGTACCGGTGCTCGGTCAAGAGTCAGATTGGAACTGACTAAATAAGAAATATTGCAACAACATAATGACAGGATTGTTTAAAATAACATGTCTTTGTCACCTGAGAAACCAGGAGTTGGGCTCTGGTGGTAGATGACTGGGTTTTGGAAGAAACCCTGCCCAGCACTGGTGGCAATCATCACCGTTTGGGGCGCAGGTGTCTGGATGTGAACTGGGAATCGCTGGGTTTGCATCTGCAATGTATAAGGTGGAAAAAAAATGCAGTTTGGTCCTAGGAAATGAGATAATTTCTTTAAGGTGTTTAATAATGAACTAGTTCTCTGTTTAAAAAAAAAAAAAAAGGCCATTCTTCACCTGGCATGAGTGTAAGAAAATTTGTCAAACCTGAATGGTGGGTTGGGCCACCAGATGGGGTTGGATGGGTTGGACCACCTGAGGCCGCGGCTGAAGGGGCGGTGGGCTGCGGGTCACCTGATGCTGTACTGTAGATGGTGTGGCTGTGGCGGGCGACTGAGCAGGAGAGATATTTGGGGGGAGGGAGCCAGACCTGGGCGACAATGTCGGGGGGGCAGAGAGACCAACGGCGGAGTTGTGGTAGGCAACTGGGTTTGATGCTGGCGCAGAGCCCGAGTTTTGATTGGCTGGTTGAGGGGTGGTGCTTAGAGTGTCCAGCTCCTCAAATAAGTCGGGTTCAAGCTGGAGCATCTCTGAAGAAATATGAAGAGAAAAATGTTTGAGGATACATCAAGATAATTTATTGCATATATAGAAGATGTACAGTATGTTAGCATCAATTGATGACCCAAATGATCAATGCATAAAAATGTTTATTTATTTTACCATAAACTATTAGCATAAGGAAACTTTGCAAATACTCGACCTATTGTGACAGTAATATCGGTGAGGACTTTGTACGTCCTTGAGTAAAAGTGAAAAGCATTACTCAATCATGAAGTGTCTCTGTCGGTGCACCTGAAGCGTGTCAAAGCAGTTTTTACGGCAGAAAGATAAGACATGAAATAGCAGCCAATGTTGCAGATCGGCACACGTACATGCAGACGCAGCTTCTGCTTTTGGCCTTGAAAAATTATGTGCTGATGGCCCACAAAGACAAGCAGAGCTATAAAAGTGGAATTTCAGTCTTGATAAGTTTGTGGTGCTGATGTAGTTGAAACTTAATTGCTTCTTGAAGCTTTAAATGGAATTTTAATATATTATATAGGAAATATTGGGATGCGCAACAACTGTTTCCATTGACTCCCCGAAATATACCAAGATACGACTTGTGGGCCCGATTGCGTAACCCTATTTCTAATGCAGCTACAAGTAAATGAGATAATTGTTCATCCTTGTCCATAACCATTCGTATGAATGTCAATAACAAAGTGTTTTATTTTTCTCCAGCTTCAGATATGTTGAAGTCTTCAACCCAAAACTCCAGTGAAGTGTTTATCATATGTGACGAGGAAATAATCACGAGCACTCCTACCTGCCAAAATAAACCACCAGCAACAACAACAACAGAAAAAATGCATAGCAGTTTGGGGCGCGAACCTCATGGTTGAAATCCTGCCAAAAACGACATCAAGTCATTGTCATAAATAAGCATGGAGCATTTTGACAGAGTGGAAAAGGGGTACGGCCTTTATGGCAACCGACCAGAATTGAACCCTTCATACCAACAATTCAGCGTTTGCCACCATTTATTCAACTTGGACACTCAAGCCAAACGTTTTTCATGTATTGCAGATGAACACATTGATGCTGACAGATACACAAAACCAGGCATGAGTGCACCTTAATAGGGGGGAAATTGTTGGGGCAGACAGACAGACAGACAGACAGACAGACAGACAGACAGACAGACAGAACAAGCCAGCTATAGTAGCCCCCAGATGCCGCAGACAATGAGGATTGGTGTTGTGGGCTTCTTGGTGAAAAGAAAGAAGCTTATGCAACTGTAGTCCCAGAGAGAGTAATTAGGGAGCGGGACAAGTGCATACGTGCGTGTAAAATGGTTCAACAAAACAAGTATCAAACTTTTTTTTTTTTTAAAAACAAACATGATTTTAATACTTTTATGCTCTTAAGGATATGTTGGACTTCAGTGCATCAATGCTAATTTCAGTTCGGCTATCTAACCCTGACTAACACTGAATTACACTGATGAGATAAAAAAAAAAAAAAGTTGTTTGAACATAATGTTTGATTATAAAATGTTTAGTTTTTGTTTGATTCGTGTGAGTTTTACAGTTAACCTTAAGTGACAGAAGTGACCAGAAGTGACAGAAGAACCTTATTTGCAGAAGTGTGCATAGTGTGTCTTCTTTTCCTCAAAGTGATCTTATAGAATAGTGTTTTATTTCCCAGAATAGCGTAAAGTGTGTTTTATTAAATTTACATTTATATGACGTTTAAATGTGTTAAAAGCGCGAGTGTGGGGGGTGTAAAATTACACGTGGAACTGGAATTAATGCCATGATAAATGGGGGTTCACTGTCATTCATTTAAGTGGTCGGATATCTTAAATCATCAATGCATTTGAATGACAACATGCCTAATACCGAATGACATCTTATTGATTAACCTTGCTATAAACGACAGGAAAGATAAAGCCGTTTTCTCTATTTATTAGACTGCAATAAATGCCAGACGCGCTCAGCTTCTTACGCTGCTCCAGACTCGCAAATGCCATGCTTACCAGACTGAGGGGAAACTGGACGAATAAAGCCAAATAAACACAAAGACGGTTTTCAGTGACATGACAACTCACCATAGATGTCCCCTACTGTTAATCCATTTCCAAATTCCGCTAAAGGCTCCATTGGTGCCATGTACTCTCCACAGTCCATCCTTGAACGCCGTCACCGAGTCGCCTCTCGGATAAAACAGGACTGTCGGGTACAAATGTCTCTAAGTGTTTAGTTATTGTATTCACAAGTAAAAGTTGGACAACCCCAGCGCCTCAAAAGAGGCAGCGGTCTACCCGGCTATACTCATATAAAATGATATTTCCTGAAGACGACGCCATATTGTTTTGTCGTTACGTCATTCACAAACAGACGCGGTGGTTTAAAACGGGTTCAGATTGGTCCAAAACAACGTGTTGTTGTCAGCAGACCAGACAGGATTGACCAATGGCAAGCCCGCATTCTTCATGGCCTGATAGTACGTCATCAGAAACTCATGTGTTATTTCAACAAACCCCGCCCCTAGCACGCCCTCCCGAGGAGGAGTAGGGAACCGCACTTGGCAAATGTAACACATTGATAAAATGCTTATGTCCCATACATAGAAATTAAAAATAGAAGCGGGGCGCCTGAATAATTTCCGCCTACTGATGACATGATGAGTTTAATAAGTTTCATCATTTAAAACAACATGAACCTTCCATGTTGTAGCTTGGATTCCCTTGTATAGACGGAATACTAGAAGATCAGATGTCTTGAAAAGTGCATTTACTTGTTTTTTTGGCATCATACAATCCATCACAAATAAAGGGTGAATATTTTCATTAAACCCATGGGGATAAAGCGATACAGAAAATGGATAAATGGATTACAGTAATAAGGAAAACCTACTTGAAAACAAGAACAAAAATACAGAAATGTACTTAACGAATAAAATCAGTCATTTGATAAACAGAAATTTATATAAAGCCTAACTATCCCTGAAAGGTATTTATCAACTTCCAGTTTTTTTTTTGGGGGGGGGGGCACATTCATAACACATTATTTTCTCAAATCAAGGCAATTTTCATATTTCAAAAAAAGCAATGTAAGAAAATGATTTTAAACCTTAACCAATCTGGCACAATGAGAAAAACATAAATGCCCCCATATTTTATCATGGGTTAGAAGAATAAAGAGTACTGTGAGGAAAGTGGACTTAAAATAATTTTTAGAAACAGTCACAAAAACACTGTTAGTGTTCATTTGTTCCATGACATCTCATAAGTAGACTTTTGTGAGTCTTTGTTTTTTTCTATGACCACTTTCACTGCAAAACTCGAGTTCTGCAAAACTGCTTCTGCTGCACACTTCGAAATCCCTACCACTGCATCGAGACCAGTATTTCCGGCTGCAGGAGCAACAGGGGGAACTTGTGCAGTGGCCTGAACTACTTCTACCCCTGTTGTAGCAAAAGAAGCAGCTAAAGATCCAGCTGAGGTTGGGCCATTTTGCCCTGCCAATGGAGCTAAACCACCGTTGGCTGCGGCCGCACCAGTCCCAGCACTCAGAGCCGCCCCTACGCCCAAGGAAGCCCCCACAACTACGGAACTCGCGAGAGCAGTAACTCCGACACCACTAACCACCACAAGAGTATCCAAAACGCCCTCTTTCACACTCTCTGCTTCAGAGCCAGCAATGGCTCCTATCAAACCGCCGACAACTGCCCCGACACCTGCCCCGATAGCGGTGGTTCCCTTGGCTGCGGCAACTACGGCGCTCACAGCTCCGGCGCCAGACGCCCCGGTAAGCTGAGCAGCAACGAGGCCAACGGCACTCCCGGCAAGTTGTGCCGAGAGGGCAGCTGCAACGGGGACAGCGACGCCAAAGGCGGCTCCGAGTATCAGGCCTGAGATGCAGGCAGCCACTATGCGCTTCAATTTTAAAGAGCGAGCGGCATTTTGCGTTTCTTCCCTTATTGCTGCCTCTGCCTCTTTTTCTTCCCTTATTGCTGCGTCTGCCTCTTCAAACATAGCGTTGGTGTAAAACTGTGTTTGGCTCTTCTTCACCATCTCGTCCACCTTCATCATGAGTTCTTGAACCTGCGTCGCATTACCGTAGTCTTCCTCATTGTTAAACACGTGGTACCTCCCCCCGCACTTGTCAATGAGCTCTCTAAGACAAGCAGGACTCTCTTTCAGGTATTCGTCAAACTCCATGCCTTGAAGAGAATCTCCCTTGGTAAAGAGAACTATTGTGTGCTTTTTAACAGCGTCTTCTCCAAAAATTTTAGCCAGATGGATGACAGCCTGGGCCTCGTAATCTGTGTAACGTCCAAGGGGCACTACCAAGAGAAAAGCATGGGGCCCAGGATTGATAAATTCGAATAATTTAGCAATTTCTGTCTGAATCTCTTCCATACTGAGGTGAGTGTACCCAAAGCCTGGTACGTCAACCACCGTAATCTTCCTCATTCTCTTCTGGTCATCACCAACGGCACGCTCAGTGCTCGCGGACTGGCATTCCCGAGTCACTGAGCTGGGACTGAACTTTGCCAGGAACTCTCTTCGCCCCAAGATGGTGTTTGCAGATGAGCTCTTGCCATTTCCTGTGTTCCCAACCAGAACCAGCCTTCTTTCTTCAAACTCCGTGATGGTCATCGTGTCAACTGGCTCGTGCTGTTCTCCACTCTGTAATGGCAAAGCTGCACAAAACGTGTTAAAAGTCGTTAATATGTGGAATGAACCTGCCGATTGTAAATGTTAGCATGGGACAACATGCACTTTTACTATAATCTGTCACAAATTTGGATCCAGCAGTTTTGTGTACAGAAATCATATAAATCAAGTTTTAACCATCCCATGTTAGACTTAAACATTATAAATTGATTTCTTCAAGTATTCCTTAATAAATGTCAGGAAATGGGAGATTGTTGCACTTTGAGGGAAATAAAAAGCAGTCTTGCTTACACAAGTCTTCACGTGAAAAAACCCAAAGCGTGCTTCCTCCAAGCTGTTTGCTTGTCACTTGAAGTTTACTGCAACATTAACACAATTAAAGAAATACGAATTCAACATTGTACAGGCTGGGAATAAATTAGCATATAAGTACTTAATCGGAGTAGTAATATATACAAACAGAGCACATAAAAAATAATCCCAAACATTTCATGTATAATATTTTCTCTACTCTGTGGAAACAATGATTGGAGTTTGGTGCTTTTTTTTTTTTTTTTTTCCTATGTGCATCAGCCAAGCACCGCGCCTTGTCCTCGGTGAACCACATTGCTCAAAGATCAGATATTGTCACATATAAATCTGCGCATTTGCGAAAGGTGAAGCGCAAAGTGACGAAGGATAACTGTCAAAATGATTGCGCAATGCACGCATAAACTTAAGTCTCCTTAGCCTCCCCAAAATACTTCCAAATTAAGTCTGATCAAACTTAAAATGGCAACTCTTGCTGGTAATATCGAAAGCGAAACGAGCCACCTTGGGACGTAGCAACTAATATTATGTCAAAAGACACTGCGATCTCTCAAAATGAAGGCACATCATTACAAATGGTTTCAAATACTTTACCAAGGTCTTGCTATGTCGACTAATGCCAGTAGTCAACACTGCTTGCAGGTCGTTTGAAGTGAGACTGACGATGTTTGCGTCCTCGACTTCTTTCGATGGGTGATCGTAGTCAAATAAGAAAAGAATTGGGTGGTCCACCCACCCCTCGACACACATTGGCTGACAAACAGGGACATAAACGCTGTGCCAGGCCAACAAGTTTAGTCTTAAAACGTATCCGTCACTTTTTAATTCCATTTCATCTCAAATAAATGGCTTGTTCATTCTGCGGCGACAATATGCAGAGATACATTTGCACATTCGAATGAGATTCGGAATCGAATGCATGAGCTGAATGTTTACATTGGTACTGTAGGAAATGTAGAGGTAATGTAGATTACAGTTATTCAGATATGCGTTATATCATAAAAGTAGTTTTGGTAACCTAATTGAGCTACAGAATGGGTGGAGGGGGAAAAAACACAGGCTTGTTGTAGCCTTTCACAGTATACATTGGATCTCACCCTGCTGAAAAAATGAATTCATCAATAATCAGCATGTTTGAAGTTGTTTTTTTGTGCTCTCGCCAGCAAGTCTAGCAGCAAGTGCACAACAAAACTGCCAAACACCCAAACATTTGACCATTTGAACAAATGCTGTTTTTTTCCCTTGCATGGGAAGTAATGTTGTGGCTGGTGTGCATATTTTAACAGTCAGAATTATATGAATCCAAAATGGAAAAATAATACTGTCCAAACAGCATACTCAGAGAAAAGGTGTGCCCATTGGTTTCTTGTAAAACAAAAGTGAAAGTATCTTCATTGGATTCTTGTAAAACAAAAGTGAAAGTATCTTCATTGGATTCTTGTAAAACCAAACTGAAAGCAAAAGCCTTGTTGTTTTCACTCACAAGACGAAAATGTAAGATGCATTTTTTTCAGACCCTTCATGTCAGTTCATCAGAAATAGTCAATGAGGTTTGCTCTAATTGATATTTGGCAATCCGAAGCATACGGACAGTAATGCTACCCAATAGAAAGTCAATCTAGACAAACCAGCACAATCTGGTGGAAGGCTTCGAAGTAAATGACATACATGAACCTCATTCCAAGACACATATTTAAACCTTATTGTAACCTTAAATGATTGATGATAATCTCATAATAAATCAAAGAGTACAGCGATTCTGAACCCCCCCCAAAAAATCACTTTTTTTAAACGTCGATGTTTTTTGTATGATCTTCCTCGATACACGTCTTTCGTGACGGCCACTTTTCTTACTCTGGAATCAGAGTCTGCGAGGTAAACCTTTTTGAATTGCTCGTTCCCTTCTTATTTCACGAAGCCCGGTTGAGGTATGTTGCTATAGCTCGCTACGGGAGCGAGATATGCGAGGGCCTTTTCGGATTTCTTTCCTCTTTTCCTCCTTCCTCCTCCTCTTCTCTTCCTCCCTCAGAATCTTCTGGAAGGCCTCCGCAGTGTGAAGGACCTGAGGCCGTAAGAATGAGACGCCTCAGATAAATTTCCTGGGTATAGCGGTCAGGTAAAAACATACATCTGTATATATTGGACGGGCTCTTGTTTGTTTTGAACAGCAATTTGGCGGTCTCTCCAGCAGATGGCGATCTTATCTAAACGCACTGTATAAATAAGAATTTGTATCGTTGACGTTTTACTTACATCATCTCTTTCTGTCCGGTAAGGGTTGATAAAGTCTGGAGATTTATCTATTATTCCCAGTTCCTGCGACATCTATGAGATGGGAGGAACAAGAAAGTACAGAGGAAAGTATTGTTAAAATCAAAGAAATAAAAAGAAAAGATATATTGGGGTTATGCAGCTGGTCTGCTTTCTATCAGACTCATTCGTTCATTTTCGATACAGTTTATTCATTTCAGGGTCGTGGGTGGGTACTGACAACTGTGCCAAATTTGAAACAAAACCTCACTTCATGCTGCAATTAAAAAATAAATATATATGTATTTAATTTGGAGATCTTACCAGTGAAAGGACATGTTGATGGGCTCCTCCTGTGAAAACTCCAGTCTTGTTACAAAAATTAAGCCCCCAGCGAAGCAGTCCACTCCAGTCAGCGTTCCGGTCAAAATAATGGTGAACAATGCGCGGAAAGCGCAGCGCCACGTCGCCAAAAAATGCGGTGTTTTCCACAATGTGGGAATAAGCTGGAGAGAGTAATTGCAAGCGTGTTAATCAAAAGAAATAACCGAGCCACCGCTGATAAATGGCTCAGAGTAAAGTGATAGATGAAAGGGTGTGAAATGCAGATTTTTGCGCGGTAAAATGCTAACACTGTGATGGCCAGCATAAATCAATGCTCTGATGGAGGAGCAAAAAAGGGCAAGACTGACAGAGGTATTGCTTTTGGAGAAACCATATGTCCTTCAAATTAACTGCTGCTTGAAAGTTAAACAGTGAAATCAATAAAAAATGTAAAGTCAATCAATAAATGAAAATAAACGAGTCAACCAAAACAAAGCATCAAACCTTCTTTGATTTTATCATCCAGAGGGAACGGATCACTGGGCTGCATGTTGGCCGAGACCAGGATTTCTCTGGAGTCTTCCAAAACCTGAGAAAGAAGAAATTTACAGTAGCAAATGCTGAGGAGCAACTTCTTTTCCCAATTAATTCAGAAAGAGGAAAACATGTCGTTAAGATAGAATAGTTTCATGCTCTCAGCTCAAGTTCAGTTCATGTGAGTTAGTGCGAGTACTTCCAATATGAAGGCAACTGTCTGTCGCTATCACACATTACCTTAAAAAGGCCTTTGAGCATGATGTCGATGATCTTATATTGCTGGTTAATATCGTTCAGTTCCACCAGATTCTTCAGTGCGTTGAGCTGATCTTTTCTTTTTGTCTCAAACAAGCGTTTATCTAGTGAGGGAAGTTCAGGAAGAGGGAAAAACACCTGTGGTCCAAAAAAAAAAAACCCACATCCAAATACTTTGCGACCTTTGGAAAAATGCGCCAAAAAGAAGGATACAGATCTCAAAGTTTGTGTCGTGTTTCGGTCTGTGTGCGTCAGTGTCTCCCGAGCCGAGGGAGGCGAGTGCCGCCGCCAGGAACGTCACACACACACTCCGCATGGTCAGTAGGAGGTGGCGGGATGCCAAAAAAAAACTGCGTGGACATGTCAAAGCAGAAAACTGTTAAGTTAATATGGAAAACCAGAGGGTACTCGTTTAATCCCCGAGAACATTTTGAAGTCTTATACTGCCATCGCTTCTCCCTCTCCGCCAGTCCAATTGTTTCGCCATCCACAGCAGTCGATTTTGATGTTCGGCTGCTACGTTTCCCTCCCTCAGAGGCTTTTTGGAAGGGAGGGCAAGAAGATAAATAACTAAAAATAGAGCCTCATCAAATCAAGATTTTATGAGGGCAAAATCCTGACAAAAACAAGAGCAGGAAAAAAAAAAGCTGAAGAGGAAGAGGCTGGCTGGACTATAATTCACATTGCACATGAATAATTTAGCAAGGGCACAATCGATGCACGATGAGAAGGTTAGATGGAGGTGACTAGGGTGGGCCGAGAGCACCACTTTGTGAAGGGGATTAAGGTAATATTTCTTTTCTGAGACGGAGTGAAAATAAGACGTGGAAATTATATAAAGCAAGTTGCGAGATAGCTGAGAAGTAACAAGAGCACCGGGGCATTGTAGGAACGGGAAAGTGGGACGAAAACATGACTGATGGATCTTCAGCTCATACATAAAGTCTCTCCTCCAAAAAAAAAGAATAATTGTGGAGTATACAGAGAAGACTCGGCTAACAAGGAATTTAAAATGGACCGGTATTTCATACTCATTGAATAACAATGATAGGAATGAAATATTTATCATGAAATCTAATGATTTTTTTCAGTGTATAAAATTAGCATAAATAGAAGAATGAAAAAAAAATAATAATGATGAAAAAAGAACCAGTTGGTTTCAATGATACCGAATAGCTGGTGATGACATTTTTTTTTTTTTTTTTGCTCCTGCCCTTTGTGAGACCGTGCGGTAAATATCCCAAAGTGGTGCTTGTGAGCTTGAACATGACCAAATAATTGCCAGGAAGAGGAAGACTTGCCTGTTTTTTTAGATGTACAGCAGCTGGCTGTATTATTTGAGATTCCTGAACGACTCGGGCAGAAGGTTTGTGTAGTTGTACGACAGATGGTTACAGGCGAGATTGTTATCACCGACGGCACCGTTCAAGGGACTCAAAACAACCGTAAAGTAGGTTTTTGCTAACAAAGCTTAGTAACGCAATTACCCGAAGCAAGTATTTGAGATTGGATCGTTGACAGTCAGCTGTTTTTGTCTCTATGTGAAGCACTGCAGTGTCCATCATTCATCATGTAACCCAAGATTAACATGCAATGTTTTGAAGGAATATTTAACATTTTTAATAGTATAAAATCACCTAACATCAACACATAAAAAACGATAAGGCACTCACTCAACTTGAAAATTAAATCAACCCCTATTTTAAAACATACTGCACACAAATAACACCATCTATTGATCAATAAGATGAGGCTTTAGTCAATGGAATTCTCAAATTTGGATAAAAACACTAAACCAAACATTTAATGAAAATAAATGAAAGTTTTGAAGTTGCCCTGCCAGAGCAAGTGCAAATTGGTGGGTTGAATACAATTATGCCTTCGCGTACTAATTTCGAGAGATTACAAGGAAACAGAATTTCAACTGAATTGAATTACATCAGAAAAATTGGTGTTCATTGTGTCTCCATGCTAGATTCTCTTCTCACCTTGTTGAACTCTGCTTCAGCTGCTGCTGCTGCTCCAATTCAGTGTGTTTAGCTTCAAGGCCAGTGGAGTGTGCTCAAGTCCAGGGGATGACAATCTCCTGCGTTGCAGAAGCTTAGGTTAAATATATATTAAGTGGAATTCAGAAATGTCATTTTTCTTTTCTTTTTATATATATATATATATATATATATATATATATATATATATATATATATATATATATATATGTATATATATATATATATATTATATATATATATATAATATATATATATATATATATATATATAGGTAGGCGGGTTACACACTACTCGTATTGTGTGAAATCCCTGTGATTTCAAAACATGCATCCAATATCTAAAGATGCAAAGCCACTCTGCTACTGTTTACTCGCAGTGGATTTTAAAACTAGAAAAATAATCAAGTGTGGGAGGCAGCCAAACGCTCCACATCCATTTAAAGACACGCAACTGAGCCTGGAGGTGTGTGTGTGAGTGAGTGAGTGAGCTTCTCATCGTGGGGATAGGCGCCAATGTTGATCAGACAGATGGACAAGCTTGAATCCCCATAGTCTTTGATGTCTTTGTGAGCAAGTTTCATCTTTAAGGAATGACATCAGTGATATCTTCTTTCCATGCATCCGCAGTACTATGGCCATTCAATCATCTGGACCGATGAGTGTAAATAATGCCAATGATGACATCCACTTATCACTTGACTTATTACAAGCTGTCCTAAGTATCTGCACAAATGTATTCGTGTCAAAATGAATGGGATAGTTTACAAATCATCGGACCTCTTAACCAGCACAGATGATCAGACCAATAAATGAAACTCGCTGATCACTCACCCCGTTGACGCGAGAAATGCTTCTTTTAGAATCTCTATCCGCACTAATGTTGAATTTCAGCACGGCGAAGTGCTCGGCTGGACAGTCACTTCATCCACGATGATCCTCAAGTGGAAAAACACACACTTGGCTGCAGTGGTTAATATACATCCGGACAGCGCTTGCCGCTGCTCCACTCTACTGATGCCACGATCGCACCAGCAGGCTTCCCTGCGAAGAATGACAGCAAACGGACACTCGGCTCAGGCGACGGTTTCGTTCCGGAGTGGTTATAGGAAGACACCGCCAAGGAAACGTTCCGTTTCCGCACGGCCATTTCCGCTGAATTATTGAGAACATTATACCAAAATAAAAGATTATATTTTGGTATATCATTTCTGAAATTACTTGTAATTTTTCTTTAAAAAATTACACTGCTTTTGTAGTGGAACGTTAGTCTTTTAAGATCAAATCTATAATTGGAGAAGAAGTTGCTTTAAAAATTACAATTAGATTTTTGTCGGACCCGAAGAAGTCTGACAGTCCCCCATTGGTTCCTATTTCATTTATAGTACATGGTAAAATAATTAAACACATAATTAACTACAATAGTGTTGCAAACAATTTGCCTGGTGGGTTTCATTTAAGGGATTGGCGCTTCTGTAAAGTAATTTTCTTTTTTGCTTACACTCATAACAACAATAAAAACAGACATTTAATTCTTAACAGTTTCAGAGAATGCCAGTGAAATGCAAGTAATAAACAGCTCTTACTTTCATTTTGGGAACAATGTGATGATTAACGTATCTGTTTCATTCAACTTTCTTTTAACAATCTCCAAAAGGTATGGTGAATTCGCAATTCACCTAGCTATAGAAAAAATAATGGACAAATACTTTCCAAATATGTCACTTTTCTAAAGCGCTTTCACTGTTCACTGTGAAGTCAGACAAACAGATGGACACACTACCAAAACGTCTGGAAAAAAAAAAGGGTTAAGGGAGAATAAAGTGGTAGAGTACTGCTGAGTAGCTTTGAAAGATGGGAGCTTGTTTTGAAGTCTTGTCTTGTAGCCTATATTTTATAGTATTGTAGACCCAAAATTATGGCACAAGCTCCATCTTCTGAAAATGTTCCAGTGAGGAGAGTCCTTTCAGCAGACATACTAGACTAAATTATGGAACAGTTTCCATCTGGTCTGTGTGTGATAAAGAGAGAGTCTACACAAAAGAGTCTACAAGTACGATACTGACAATTACTGAAAAACCGTAATAACGTATGCACACTTTCAAAGAACCTAAGAGTTAAAACTACAGTTTGTTGAATAAAATCAATCAAGTTGCCCACAGCGACACAATATTTGCTGGATGTAACCTGTACTTGGTGCGTGCATAATTTAGGATACAGGATGTTGCAGGGCAAACTGGGCCTCTCAAAGGGCGGCAGTGAGTCCAGGACCTCGATCAGACTCCTTACTCTCTGCTTGTGTTCTTCTGCGAGTGGAGGCTGAAAGACACCACTCTCTATCTGAATAAGAGAATGGAGATAAGCCATTTGATTGAAAGTAAATGACAAGCGCTTAGAGAGAACAATGACAAGATAACAAGATATGTAGTGATAGCAAAGAATAGAGGGGAGTGGGATGTAAAATTATTTGACCAGCATGGCAAAAGTCACGCAAAGTTGCAGAAGTTAATTGCATTTTTTTATATATTGCAAAAAAAAAGAGAATAAGCAGTTTATAAAATGAATGGATTGAATAGCACCAGAGCAAATGGCTTGACAAGCACATGGGCTGTCTCAAGGAGCTTGAGTCGGCTAATTTTCAAAGGCATGTTAAGATATTTCCGATGCATGTTTTAATGACGCATAAGGGCCACTATCCAATCACTGTTTTCTCATAAGACGGCGGCAACAGATGGAAATAAAGAGTGACACACATTATTATCATTATATAAACATCATAAACTCCATTCTATAAATACCATTGAACTAAAACACAATATTGTCCTTCAAAAGAAAAGTTTGGACACTTCTGGAATAAGGTATTCACACTTTGGTGCATATGAATAAAGTAGAAACCACACGCTCGCAAGCATGCACGCACACACTCAGGTATGCTGATGAACTCAAGGACAGGAGGTAAAATATGACTATTGCACCAGTTATCTGACAGGTGCCGGTAACTTCCTTGCGAAATAAGATTTCACTAGAAAATACTGGCAGACAACTGTGTGTGTGTGTGTCTGTGAGATTGGCTGGGAGCAGAGGTGACGACAGAGCAAAACTCATATCAAGAGGAGAGCGTGTCGCACTGAAAACTGTCTCGTCATGCAAATGAGCAAGCAGGCACTGGTGTTCACGTAGTCTCTGATTTCCAGACACACGCGATCTGGCAGAAGCCGTCATTGTCGCTCCGCCTGTTCTGAGCTACTTGGCATACAAAAAGGATTTCTTCGTTGGCATGCCCTGAAAGTGACACCCAATGCCCACTCCGACTTCAACATTAAGATCCATTTGTGTTTGGTACGATACACGTTTGAGACCTTAATAATAAAATGTTTCCTCTGTAGATGAATAAAGCAATTCCAACGAGGAGCTTGCACTCCAGTGGCTTTTAGTTTGACTATCATCGCCGTTTGATCAATTATTTAGCGACAATTTTAAAACATTTCTGGTTGCGCTTGGAAGCGGTTATGTCGGCATGTGCGACATTTTCATTGCAGTAATGTTCATTGTTCAATAATTCAGAATATTGAGAAAGAACGATGATCAAAGATTTGCGGGGATGCTGATGTGGCGAGCAAATATTGTGAATAATAGAGTCGGAATAACGGACGGTCAAAAGAATTATGGTAATTTTATTCAAACATTACAGAGCTTTGTTTTTAAAGTGTAATAATGAATGTTTCATTAGTGCAGGCAGTGCAAGAATGTGTTTCTTTTTTTGACCTCCAACTTGATTTAAATTCAAGCCCTTACTCCACCTCAAAATGAAATATTATCTAGAAAACAATGAGGGTGACTTTGGTCTTAGTTTTGAGTCCATCAATGTATATTTGTATAGTATGCGCTCACTACATGGATATGGATACCTGTGTGAGGAGTAACCTGAGGGCTTGTGATGCTTCCTGGCCGAGCTTCTTAACCCCTGCCTTCTCCACTGCATCCATTACCTGGAGCAGGTCAGGCTCCCACCGTACCACCAGATTGCCATGCCGAATAAACTACACAGAAAAAAAACACACATACTCCACATATTTCAACGCGAAGGAAAAAGAAATGTGATTAGAATAAATGAAGGTGTGGGCTGTGAGTAACATCTCACAAGTGCGATGACCCTGAGGACGGCTGGGTGCAGGAGGAAACTCTCATCTGAGCTATGCAGGCAGTAAAGGAGGAATCCACTCCATGGCTGACAAACCTCATAATTGGCTAAAAAAACAACACATGAATAACTCTAGAATAGAAGTTAAGCATTTTTTTTTTTAAATCATTTAATAGTAAATACAATAATGCGTGTATGTAAATATGTTTAGTTTGCCTTTAAATATTATGAAGGGGTGACAGAGCCTTTAACTTTTTTACTACGCAACAGCATCTCCCGAATGAATTTACAAAATGTTTTGTTGTAGTGATGGGTGGGAACCTTTAAATATTGATGTTTGGCCTCAAAGTGTGTTACAAATAATAAAAAAGTCCCTGCTCTATTTTGTGTTTATTGCAAAATACCTGCTTTTTTCAATTTTGATTTAAGAGCTATACGACAGGAGGAATACTTCATGAAGGCAGCTCACATTAAGGCTGTGTTTTCTTTCCTAATGGTCTGAAAAAGATTTCTATGCGGTCTCTCTCTCTGACTGCAAAAATGGAAGTCAACTGTCTGGGGGTAGACTAAATAGGGACGAGTACAATATAGTGAAAGGGCAGCGCTGACATGAGATATTATTTTATGAATACAAATGATACCAGTCTGAGGGCTCTTTCTCTGAAGGAAGCCAAGCACGGAACTGAGGCAGTTGACTGAGGCTCTCAGCAGCAGCTCATTTTTCTGAAGTGGGCAAGTAGAAAAGTTGTTATACCTCTCAGGAGGAGAAGAATTATGTTACGCTATAAAAATAAAAAACGAAAAACATTATCTTGATGCCTGACGAAAACATGAATACTATATTTAAATATTGCTATATGACATAATCAGAAATAAAAAGCATAATGGAAGACCAAACAAAGCGCCGAGATGAGGAATGTTTTCTTCCAAAGTACTCAAGTAGGCCAGGCATATATAATCAAAGTACTCAGGAGCAAGAAGAGGGATGACAATGCAAAAGGGAATGAGGATAGAGGTAAAGTAGAGGACAAGAAGGTGAATAGAAGAAGTGCTTTGCTTTTTTTTTTTTGTCCTTCTACCAAACTAGGGCAAGCAATGGAGCATTTCTCGAATGCACCAGTATTGGCGAGAGCAAGAAAGAGAGCGAGACTGAAAGATTTACAACCTGCGATACGCAACAAAAATAAACAGTAAAGTATTCAGACAGGCATACAAATGATACTCTATACCCAATCTCCCGCTGAGGTCATACAACCTGTAAAATAAGTCCGCTGAGAGCAATTAAGAGGCACTCAGCCCCTCGGGTGCCAAGCGGGAATAATGCGCCATTTTCAGATTCCAGGGGGGCGTGGCCAACCAAGCCTGGGCAAGTGGTCACACACACCAATGCGGAGGTCAAGTCAACATCGAGTAAGGCCTGCAGCAATCTCAAGTAGCTGACTGAAAAGAAAAAAAAAAAAAGACGAAAAAAAAAAAAAAGTGAATGGCTGGGGGGAAAGAAAACATTACAAGGAGCTCTTAAAAAAAATATGAATCAGTTGTGACTCTTTTGTATCATTGTTGACATTGTTCCATAATATCTTTAACTACTATCTTTGTTCCCATGACTTTGGTTTTGATTCTTATTTTAATGGCTTCCGTTTCTTTCAAACTGTAATTGCTTAATTGTTTTGCAAACTCGTTGAAGCTTCACTCGACTCAACCGACGTACAGGCAGGGAAAATGGAAAAGATAAAATTGGGGAGTCAAATTTGCTGAGGTTCTTTCAGCATATACTCAGCAGTAATTGTTTTTGATGTGAGGCCATTTTGAAAGAAAATAATATAGTTGCAATTTCTTTGGCTTATTGTTTTGTACCAGGGTGGAATAACAAAATTCGAAGCAGCAAAGAGGGTATTACCACGTATTTGAGAGGTGATTGCATACAGTCTTTAAAAATGGCCATTTTGCTTTCATACGTTTTTTTTTTTTTTTTTAGTTTTTGGATTTGTTACCCAGCAAGAGAGTGTCTGTATTCCTTTTCTGAATGAGTATTCGCTGCACTGCAGCGTCCAGGCTCCAACTGAGGCTTTTGTGAACCTTAAATAAATGGAGAGAGACAGAAAAAAAAAAGTGTGGAGTAACTGGCTTGGTTTGCAATAAGAGTCCGTTTTATCCTCGGCTCCAAGGAAGCTGTGAGGTGACAGCAAAATGCGTTGAACACAGCAGCCGTCCACTTTTGTCTTTGGAATTGAAGCTGTGTGCGTTAACAATGTGTCTTGCCCTTGATTCGGCGAATTGGCGGCCAGACATAGTGATGAGGAGAAACAACGTGTACCTGGATGGAGTGCTCGTGCTGCAAAGTGATGAGAGAGGATAGGAGGAGATGACTGCAACATAGCAGGCCTGAGGAAGGAGCAGCTGAAGAGAAGACGGATGGCGCAGAGGACGAGGATGAGGAGAGGATTATCTGAAGCTGCTCTATCACTCCACAGTTGGAGAGTAGCATGGAGACAGCTGGGGAGGAGAAGGTGCCGCATCGTCTGTCAGCATGTGTGTGAGTGGTTGCCCGTCACAGGCCTGTCACTTTTTGTGTGACTTTAATCACCCCAAAATAAAAAGAAACCACCCACACAAAGCTGGTAAAACCAACACACAATAATATAACTTGTGACCAACATAGTACTAACGTTTTTATTTCATTAAATCTTTCTAATAATTTATTTTGGCCTTGTCAGTCCCATTTTTTTTTTGGTCCTAGTGGGAATTGGAACTTTTACATCCTGTATACTATTTATAAACCTGAGTCTTGAAAAAACACTGCTCAATGAATTCATGAATAAATCCATTAGGGGTTCCTATTGAATTGTAAATTTTTGTTGATTATTTTTTGGGGGGGAGGGAGAATAAATTGGAGAAAGAGAGCGTGTCAAACCTTTGCTAGTGCAGTGTGGAGGAGAGAGACTCAAGCAGCAGTACAGGTAGCTTAGGGCAGGCAACAGACTCTCTGTGTTGGACTGATGCAGTCTACCTGCAATATTACTCACTTACACACACACACACACACACACACACACACACACACACACACACACACACACACACACACACACACACACACTTGCTAAATCAGGTCTGCTCCCCACGCGCCGTGCTCACAGACATCATCAGGTGATATGATGACCTCAATCGTACAGTACAGTGGTCAAAAAAGATCATTTAAAAATGACAAGTTGGATGATGTGTGATAAGAAAATAGTGTGACCTGCCAGCAGAGCTGTTTTAACCTCACCGTGGTAGAACAGCTTGAAGTGAACTTCGTCCGTCTTGCTGCAGGGTAGGGCAGGTGGGGTGCTGGCGTGAGTTACGCAAAGCAGCCTGAGCAACAGTGGGAGCGAATTGACTGCAAGAGTAACGGGGGGGGGAAGAAAAAACACTTTTCATGCTGGTTGCTGTATTTTTAGTATGTTACAATAGGCTTGTACATTTGAAAGCAAAGAAATTTTCATTGATCGAGAAATAATATTTTTTTTATCTTTACGTTGTGGTTATTTATGTGCAATTATTTAAGAAACACACATGTTGCCTACCTTCTTCAACATGTTTCTGTCCTTGTACATGGCTCTCCACACTGACTTTCTGCAACGCCTGGAGCAGAGAAGGCTTCAGACTGCTACACAAGTCTGCTTCAAAGTCACTTTGACCATCCAAGAGACACATCAGAACTGACATTGCTCGCTCTGCAAGTGAGGCCTCCCTTGTGCAAACTATGTCCTGGATGGTAAGACCAAAAAAAAAAAAAAAAACAGGATCAGAATATGCAACGTCATCTTCCCTTGATCTTGCCAATGTTGTTTGACCTTGACCAATCAGATTCAATGATTGAATAGCATCTCAACTTTCAGAGCACAATGGCATCGTTGTTACAAAATGACACTCCACAACAACACCGGTTTACTATTTCCAAAAGTCATCAATCCTCTCTCGGTTTTATACCAAACTTCTATCTCCAAAATATTTCTGCTCCGTGTGTATCCTTATCTCACCAGGAGGAGCAGGATGACAGATGGGTATTTCTTTAACACAGACAGTAGCTCCACAATCTCTGCGGCGGGTTGCTGTTCCTCTGTCTGCACAAAAAATAATAAAAAAATTAAAAATGGATGAGTCTAAGAAGCTAAATGGATATAATTCTGAGGGAATAAACCAAATGCTCTTCACCACATCCAAGTCTGAATCTGTGGACTGTGCTTGTCTGGTCAACCAAAATTCCAAGACCAGGGTCCCATATTTGTCTTTAAGCAGCGGATAGCCACAAATGAAGTGGAGAACGGCAGGATGGTGGATGTAAAGCGATGAGAAATTTTGACAGGAGGATAGGGCCTTGTCGATACACACCAAAGGAGCCTAGAATGAGAAAAAAGACCTCTGTATGTATAAATAAAGAAACTATAATGTGATATGGTGTATTATTAACTTAGCTACCCCATCAAGTGTGGCGCTTCCATCCTGTGTCATGGCTAGCAGGTAAAGCGAAGACTGCAGGACCAAGGTAGGCAGGGTGCCGCTGCCTTCCTCTTGCACTGAATGCAAGAGCCACACGACACTGGAAAACACGATCTGGTCCGGGAGGAGCCTAGTTCATACATGTGACACAAACCAGAATGGACAAGCGCTTCTAGATATATACATAAAGGTCAACCTTAGGACAGCAGATACATTTAGTGTGATACTAAATGAATCGATCGAATCACTGAGTAAACATTCAGGACTGACCAAAAAATGAAGAGGAAAGAAATCCACATGATTAGCTTTATTTTCTTCTATCAACATTACAATTCTACGAGAGTGTCTGGTGCCTGATCTTTGTTTCTAATCTGTGTGTACCTGTCGCCTTGGTGAAGAGCGAGGTGGAGTATAATCACCAGACAGTATTGAGTGGCTCTCAGGCCTTTATAATCACACAGTTGGAGCCCCGGGGACTCGCGCAGCAGAGTCGGCCAGTCTGAGAGCCGACAGCACAGAGAGGAAAGATTGTATAGCAGGAGTGTTTCTATTTCTTCTGCATCTGGGAGAAACCGTGAGAAAACAAAAGCATTGGAATCAAGGCGAGAAGTATTCACGAACTTTGTGTTGCTCATAAGTTACGATTTTCTTTTTTTTTTTACTTAGTTGAAAATTTAATAAAGGCAATACAAACATGTATTATGTATAAAAAGGAGGGCCACTGAAATATGATATCGAAAAGAGAATAGCAGAGGCTGTAATGAAGAGTTGGAATTTTTCTTAAAACAAAAACCACAGTACGTATTTTTAATTTGTGAAGAATTGCAGAAAACAATTATAGGGGCATTTGTATAAATGTCTCAAAATGTATCAAGCCTATAAAATGAGAAACAAAATAATAAAAACAGAACGCTAGCAACACGAGAAACAAATTGTGGAAAGGTGTTTAATCAAGATATCGACAGAGAAGTAAAGGCTCGCAAACTAAATTAAGGAACAGCATCGTGGCTTGCACTCTGCGTTTTTGTATCTGCTTACCCTGCTGGGAGGCGCCAGAAGCAGAAACTGACTGGGAGAGCAAACACACACTGAGTTTCTGCAGAAAATCACAGCAAGCTGTGTTCAAATGTGTATTTCTGAAAAAAGATGCAAGTATGGAAATGTTGGAGAGTGCAGTAAAATGAGTTATATAAATACGATTCAGCAAAGAATGAACTACAAGATGCAGAAGAAAACATTGTTCAGTTGACTGGATTTTGGGCCACAAAAACACACAGACCAAAAAAGCTGTATTGTATCAAAAACAGGGATAAAGTAAATGTTTTCCAACAGAGCGAAATACGAAGGATCAACTTTCTTTTAGCTCACAAAGATACACATTCACACACAAATCCAGCTTTCTGTTTACGTG
Source organism: Syngnathus leptorhynchus (assembly GCF_054491065.1). Taxonomy (NCBI): domain Eukaryota; kingdom Metazoa; phylum Chordata; class Actinopteri; order Syngnathiformes; family Syngnathidae; genus Syngnathus; species Syngnathus leptorhynchus. Next base: position 7,155,851 of record NC_141210.1, on the reverse strand, counting down.
TATCCTCTTGGGTTATCCAGTTACAGTGTACCTGTTTCCTGCACAGAAAATCCCTTTGTGCTCCAAAGCCAGCTTGTAGAAACCAGAGGATGCTGAAAGGAGAAAAAAGGATGAAACAGTAAGTAGGGTGAAGATAGACAAGCAGAAGTTGAAAAGCAAACAGCTGACAAATAAGAAAAACAATGGCTGTTTTACAATTTAGCTAGGTTTACATGGACAAAATGTTTTTCATCCGATCAGAGTTCGAATTAAAATCCTTAATTAAGATTAAGATCAAATGCACTGTTTTTAAAGACAAGTCTGGAAGAAAAAAATGATCACAAAACTTACCCAATTTATTTGCAAAGGCCGGCATAACAGATGGAAGAAGGGTGAATTGCCAAGACAAGACTGAGTAGAAAACCTCTAATATTTGAGGATTGGGTGCACATTCACACACCCTCTACACACACACACACACAAACACACACATATCAAAATGAAAGTACTTGACAGGATCGATTGTTGGGAAGAGAAGATGATGGAACAGATGTTTGCAATTTGGAGCTGACACTCACGATGACGGTGGGTATCCAGACAGAGTCACAATACTGCAACAAGCATTGGCATAGAGACACTACTGAGTCAGGGCCATTGCTCTCCTCCGATGGAGCTGTGAAAGTGTTCTCCTTTAAAATGGGATCTGATGCACACTCCTCAGCTAATCTGGCGTGGACAGATAAACATGGGAAACTTACTCCATCAGTTTTGATGATTTTGCCTCTCTAGAGAACTTAATGTACGTATATTGAAACCTCATGGCTGACCTGCAAGCAGTCTGAAAGCAGAGCAGGGACTGGAGTAGATATTTTTCTGACCAAGATTCCAGGCTGTTGTGCTCTGGCTTCTTCAGACTCACCTGTTGATGATAATGATTGAAAAAGTAAAGAATCAATAGTCTTTAGAGACATGACAATTTATCAGGAGGGTGAAATATGACTTATGCATATTTTTGTTATTTGATTTTAAAGATATTACAAGTGAGTATACTCACTCTACTTCGCTGATCACTAGAGGCAGGTATGGGAAGCTCCGCAAATCTGTTTGTGATGGCCCTCAATATTCCTTGTAACGCCTCGTATTGGACTGGTATGGACTGGTGGTTCAATCTGGAAAGGTTTTGACAAACAGCTGAATATAAATATTGAATACAAAGTGATTGAGGGCCATATTCTTCCCTTTTTTTTTTGTGACGTGAGCTGGCTCATATTGTGTAGTAGTCTGTCAAGTAAACAAGTTGTATCAAGGATGAACTGAGTGTTTGTTGGACTAACCCTTATTTTTAGCAAACTGTTTTTCAAACTATAATGGATCCAATTTGACGTCACCAATCCTGAAAGTTATTGTGAAGAGCTTTTGCAAGCGTCCTTGAGGTTATCATTTGTGTGCTTGTCATTCTTGTTTGTACCTAAAAATGGCGGAGGCGGCGCTGGCAGCTTGTATGGCCACTCTCAGGCACGGAGAATAAAGTCCACAAAGCACAGCCTCTGAAACTGCCACAAATGCTGGAGGACTGAGGAAGAGACGCACATTTGTGGGCTGCCTGCACACACACATCTTTTTTTTTTAATTAAATTCTCAACTTCTCAACAATACACAAAACACAGAGATGGGTATTACATAATAAATAGGGCCACTATTGACATTCCAAATATTGACGTTTTTCACTGCTACATTATGCAGCAACAAAACTATTGTCTCACTGATGCCGCAATACTGGGCTGCCTTTCAACTTTGCGTACACAAACACACAGTCACACAAACTGTATATTCATCCCTGCCCTAACCTAGCCTTAACTTAAAACGACTTTAACGACTTAAGCTTTGCTTTTAAAACTGTGATGAGCCTTGATGTGACTGGGACATGTATGGTACTTTTGCTTGTTCAGCATTTTCTGCTTCACACTATGTCACACAGCGTAAAGGACAACTTTCTTGAAGAGATCTTTTTGTGATTTGTAAGTGAGAAATTGGAATCATCCAATTAAAATTCTATCAGTCTTCCAAAAATGTGACTTTATGCTGATATACAGCCAGTTGACAGTTCATTTTAATCTAATGAAACTTCCAAGTGCAAATTATAGAGTGCTCAACCTACTTTGAAAAAGTGAGCTTTTTATCAATTTCTCACTAAACACAAGTCACATTTTTATGATTTTGATGATTTTGAAAACTGGGTTACAGTAGGTCACGGGTGTATTGCAGTCACTTTTGTTACTGAGCAGTCCCACCTTTCCAGTATCTTGGTGAGGAGAAAAAGTCCTTGCTTCAGCACATCAACATTGGTCAGCTGCATTGCCTGCTTCAGACTGCGCACCAGGGATTCAATACCTAACACACACATGTGCATAATGCATCAAAACAAATTCTTTGTTGAGTACCATGGCACAGCTTCTAATGAATTGCAGGCATGTTTTACATTAAAATAAAAAAAACAAATTTGAATATGTCACACTTACCAAACAATAGCAGTATTATAACTTGAAGGGTTCTCACCATAAACTGAGTGACACTGGGAGAAGAATCGAGGGTCTTCAATTAATAACACCAAACAGTTGTAGGTAGACCACAGCAGCACCTCACTACTTGTATCAGCCAGCCGGTCAAAAAGAAATTCTTTAGAAGGGAGGAAGATGAAGACAAACAATTCTGAGGGCCAAAATAAATACCAATCTTTGAGAGAGAACTATTAAGCCAACACTAGGGGGTCTATATTTGTTGGCAACTAATTTCAAGAGAATGAGTAGAGACGCTTTCAATAGCACAGCAATTGAGTCAGCTGTGTTCACTCCCAAAACGACGCAAACGCCCCTTTCTGACTGCGCCCGTCTACTAAAAGAAAGAAAACTCATAAAATTAGACTTTGCTTTGCAGAACACTTCCGCTGGACCCAAAAATAGGAACCAATAACAACAGAGGAGATGAACCACTTGGATTGCTAACGAATAAAATCAGATGTGTTCATCATCAAGCATCAATGGCGCAAACTGCCTTCTTTTAAAATGCACAAGCTTGCACAGGTCCACAAATACAGTAAAACCTGGTCCAGCCCACATACACTAGACTTGCACTGGAAACAAAAACAAAGTCCCAAGTGTATCTGGTGTATGTACCTTACCTGGTATGTCAGCTTCGATAAAAGGAGCACTGTACTGAGTGGGAGAATGAACCAGAATAGATGCGATACACTTTGCACTGGTCGCCCGCAATATATTATCACCACTCAACAGTAACTGCAAATAGAGAACAGGCTCTGTTAGAAATCAACAAGCACATCAAGACACACGGCTCACAAAAGGTTTGGATGAGATGAGGTAGAAATGACTTGGCTTTCTGTTATTTTTCAGTATGCGGTTAAACATTCTAGCTAGTAATGTCTGTGTCAAAGTCTGTTAGCGATGGGCATCATGGGCATGGAAAAGTATCAAATTAAATCTTAAAACAGTTTTTTTTAATCTATCATGTTAATGTCATGTATTGAAGGAAGGATTTGGGTAGAAAAACAGGAAAGGAGCGAGCCTAGCATAGGATTTCCTGTTCTTTGGTTTGAATACATTTTTTTTTATCCTTTTGATAAGTAGGCTTGCTAATATTTGTTTTAATGATTGATCGGATTTACAGGTAGATTATTGAATTTGTTGTACGAATAATACAAGTCTCATGACCTGTTCTGCTATGTGATCCGACACAAGATACGCTAAAGCAACATTGATTTCCCAGACATGAAGTAAAAATATTTATCCAGAGCAGACCCCCTTGATTCCCTTTGCAAAGACACATTAATCCAGGATTAGCCATTCTCAATATCCAAATACAAGTTGAGGTCATGCAGGCAGGATGTTTGGACAGAGACCTTTTTCAGGATGAGAGGGAGATGGCAGTGGTCCGGAGTCTGTTGCTCTTGGTTTTGACTGCTGGAAATGATGTTGCCATTCTGGCTGCACATGAACTGATCATCAGCGTTGCTCATAAGGACCGAAACTGCCTCTCCCCATTGAACTAGGATCCAAAGTAGAGCTATGAAATAGAAAATAGGTGTGAAAACAGTTCATGACATCTATGAAATATTATACAAGTGATCTATTATGGAAAAAAAAGTAGTCTCTGTATAGCAGCATGTTACCCCAACAATTCTGGCTGAGGATGATAAAATACTGAACATATGCAATATGCTGATATATGAATAAAATATAGTGTTTTAATATACACTGTAGTGTTGAGGTCATCATAAAAATAGAGCACATTAAAAGTTTATATAAAGCCCACAAGTCTCATGTGGAGGGTTAAACACTACCAACTGAGCGTAATGAGTGCTGTGGGGTGTATATAATATAGGCTAATTTTCATTTAAATAAGTGTCAAGGTATAATACTCAAAGTGCATTTCCACAAAGATCTGGAAAACTCGTTAAGTATCGAATCATTTCAATGGAATCAATCCAATGAAACAAAATGTCATCCTATAAAAATTTAACATGAACAGAATAATAGAATAAGGAGAAAATGTTCTTCTGGAACGGTCTTAAACATACAATCATGAAAATCATCCTTTTCTAACTTCTGAATGATGTCATTGTCAAACTGGCCATGAACGTAGACTTACTGCATTAGCGACTGTGGCTAGCATATTCTAAGCTCGAAGATATAATTGAATAAATCTTTATGAGGATACTTTAGTCATTCAGATTTTTTTTTCTTTTTTATAAATTTAATTGCATAACTTACAATTAGCTGAAATTATAATGACCATCTCACTTACCAAGTCATGGCCAAAGACTTTAACGCTTTCTTATCCATCAAATGAATGTGATCTCTACACCCACGCACAATGTTTTTGCTCACCAATGCAATTGTTGATGAGCTGAGGGCAAGTGGCGTTGACAAAGGTCTGTCGCAACAGGATACAGACTCGATCTCGAATGGTGACCGGTAGTGACTGAGCTGTTGAGCCTCCAGAGCTCCCCAACAACTTGAGCCAAACATACACAACTGATGCCTTCACCTCTTCATCCGGATACAGCAAAATCGAGCAGAGTCGCTCAAGTAAGGGCACTGGGGGGACATAGATGCGAGTAAATATGTTGGGCTATAAAATGCACAAATAAATCGCCAAAGAATTGCTGTTGCTGCAACAGTGGCTAGAATCTTTCGGGAATACTGTAATCGGTCATATAAATTGGGAAAACAATGAAAGAAAAAGTCGGTAAGTAGGCCTGTGCTGTCTACCCTCTAAAATCAATAAGGTTGAGTTGGGTTCAAGCACCACATACATTTTTGCGACATAGCATCAACACTAACAACATAACTTAGAACTTCTTTCCAGGAAAACGAAGGGTTTGTTGTTGAAACAATTTAACGATGAACCATATCCCTGATTTATTGAATGTACCTTGCTTAACAGTCAGCTAAAAGCCAGAGTTTAAATAAACAAGGCTGTCTGGGGTAGACTCGAGCAGGTAAAAAGAGGTTTGTACGTCCGTAAAGCTCAAGTAATACCACATAAATCATAGCAATAAGTTGTAGAGAGAAAAGCTGGCAGAAGGAAATGCAGGAGGATAAAGTGTTTAACTCCGTGGCAGTGATTGCAGCGGAAAATAGGAGGAGAGACTCAACCGACTAAGTAGGCGAGTCGAGCGAAAGCCAGGCTGCTCTGTGAAGCAGATCAAGAGCCAAGCGAGGCTTCCGGACATGTTTGATTAAACCAACCAATATGCGGCAGCCAAAATGAGATTCAGAGGGAAGAGTTGGAAGCCCAAAGAACATTTGGAGAAAATAAGATAACATTGACCGAGGTGCCAAAGGTTGTGCTGCTGTTTGCCAAGAGATACTATAATTCCAAAACAGGTTACGTGCAAGATGTTTTTTTTTGGAGGCAATCATTTTTGGAATGACCTTCATGCTGCTCTGTATTCAATTATTTGAACTGTGTTAACAAATCAGAGTAAGATACAAATTGGATCTGTTAAGTGGAAAAGGCAAGACGGCAAGAGTGATAGTGTGACTTCTTCTGTGTTCATGTTGTCAGTGCGGGGTTGTTGTCGTTAGTGATAACAACCCCACTGAGATGTGCTGATTGACAGGCCACAGAGAGACAAGCAGTATACAGTCAATAAGGGTAGCCTGCATCTTGCATCAGCATCAGGCGCCTCGCTACTATTTGCTTCCAAGTGAAGCTTGTAAAACCCGCCAAGATGCTCCATCAGGGTGAAAACATTGTACAGAAAGAAGGCAAGAAGTCAAATCATTTTTCTTTTTGATCTTATGTTAGCATGCTAAGGCCTCACCATATTGAGTCACCAGGATGAGGGCGATGCTTGGAAGCGTTTCTATTAAGCTCCCTAAGAAGTTGAACACTGGCAAGAAGCTCTTCACGTTCAGTTGGTCAATCACCTAGAGCAGCAATATAAAACGGCAACAAATCGATTTAAAGACAGACATTAAAATAATTATAATTATTATTCAAATCAATACCACCTTTTGAACGACTTATTATGATTTATAGCCAGTGTGTCATTAGAAAATAATACAGCCTCATTTTCCAGGAACCTGCATTCTATCGGTTTCTATTCATGCAAATTTCTGATAAGATGAATTGTGTTCTGTTTTTCTGTCATCAACTTTAGTATTTTCCACCCAGCTATAATTTTTCCCTCCCCCAAAAGGAGAGACGTGCATGAGTTGTGTTTACTAAACAACTGTACGAGTTGGTCGCAAAAGTGATGCTACGGTGCATGTGTACATTTTACCCACTCTAAATCTAAAAGTGGCTTACTTACCTGTTTGTTTATTTGATCCAAAACGTAGTGTAGCGGCAGCTCACTTTGCAGCTCCACTAGCAACAGAACTAGAACTGAACAAGATGTACACACAATAACTTATGCTAGCCTAGCAAGTCATTTATGTCATTGAGTTGTTTTCCACCATGTGTCATTATGGTATACTGTATTTACAATTACTACTTTAAGATACTTATAAAAGCTGCTTGAGACAACGACAATCGTGAACAAAACTTAAACTAAACAGCTATGTAAAAGAGTTTAATCATATTTTCTCTTTACCTTGATCCACTTTTTCCAGAGTGGCTGAGTCCATCATAGTGTGAAGCATCCCTGTGGATAGAACAATGATGCTAGGTTTGATTTAACCTCTGTGCAGTGATATTGCTTACCCAGTAGAGAGTCAATAAAATGTATGGAGACTTGGTGGTCTTGCTGGAGCAATTGTCTCAGAGCCCCAGGAGAACACTTCAACAACCCACTGACAGCGGACAAAGCATAAGCCTTTCTGACCGACTGTGGAAAAACAGAGTAAGGAATGGATAAGTCAAATATCACAAAGCGGTTGTGATAAATTATGACTGATACAAATATTAGTCAGCAAAAGATTTGTTTCATAACCAGGAGAGGAACATTCATTTTCCAAATTTCTGGTGAGTTTTATTCAGGTTTATAGCATTTCAACAGATTGTTGATAAATCTTGTCATAATGCGATTTTTCAAAAACAACTAAATGTAATATTACTCACAGAAATCTCATCACTTTCCAGCATTTCAATCACGCAAGCCATGCAGAGAAGCAGCCCCCCTCCATCTGCAGGCCCCAGGCGCCCACTCCATCTTGGGTCATGCCTGAAGTGAATCTTGTCATATATTATCTCCTTGCTCGCCATTTTGGTGCTATCACATTCTAAATCACATACAGAAACAAAACACAACATGATCTTGAAAATAATAGGGAGTGTTGTAATTTCAGCAGGGCAACCAATGTCTAACTTGCTGCACTTTTTTTTATATTCAAAAACATTACACATTCAAAACAAAACATATTTCAAGCTCTATACGAGGCTATATTTATTGTACTTGAACAGAGTAGATGCTTCACCCTGTGGCAATGGTGAAAGAAATATGTTATGAGGCCAACAAAGCACGCAGCCGTCATGCAAACAAATGCGCAAAGTTACGTGGAATTGATGTGAGCCACTTCCTGTTGTGTGATACGTCTTTCATCTTTTTCCAGCCACCCTCGATACATTTTGTCACGTAAACCCTGCATTTTTTTGTTTCCTGTCACGTAAACCCTGCATTTTTTTGTTTCCATCGACAATGAATTGTATTTTTTAACATCAATATTTCCGGTTCAGATCTGTTTTGCTAACGATAAATAAAGAATAAATACACGATCTTCCTGACGTTTAACACAGAGTATCTGACATCAAGTAAGCCGGAGGAGGGCCAGCCGGCCCATCCGAGAGGAGGGTCATAGGAGCGTGCTCTCACCACTGAAATGCATCAGGTGCAACTCACCCACAGAGCGGGAAAGTACTGAATTCATGTCAGTGGATTATATCTGATCTAAAGATGATCATTCCTAAAAAAGGGATCACACTGAAAGAGCAATTTGGAATATAAATGATGAGAAGGTAAGCGTGGCAATTAAATCTTTTGTGCATTTTCGCTTATTACTTGTTTTCTTTTTTTCTCTCTCACTCTCTTGATAGTTTATATGACTTTTGCTACATGTGCCTTGATTTCGATTCCCCTAGTTCACATATGATCCAAAAAATGAACATAATGGGAAAAAAAAACCTGCTTCTGCTTTGTGTGAACAGGAAACAATCTAATGACATTCAATATGATACATCAAGTTAACTTTACCTGATTAATGTCCTCAAATTTCATTCATTCTTACATGAGATAAAATAATGTACGAGTTCCTGCGAATGAATTATAAAGATGAAAAACAGCCCGTGCCACATGTAAGCCACAGCTCAGACGGAAAAAATATAAACGGCTGTCACCACATGCTGAGACACAACAGACCTTCACATGCAAAACCACAAAAGCCTCATGATACATATTTGTCATGAGTCATTGCTCTTTTTTTCGAAGTAGACAAGCTGCCATACTGAAGCACAATATGCTTGCATCTTTTTTCCCCAGATGCTTTGCCTTCACTTATCTGTAATGCCTCAAAGCTATTCCCCCCCCCGCTCTCACTTGCCTCATCAGCACTTTCAAGCTGATGTCATGCATAATAAATAAACGGGGGTAATTATACCAATAACACTGGTTGTTATTATCGCCCTTTGCTGTCACATGCCCGCATTGTGGTAGTTGCTGGTGCTCTCCAAGCATGTACTGTCTATTGTGGGGGCATCATGGGGGCGAGAACCTTCATATTCTGTCCTCGGATTGCACTAACCCAGATGAGATTTTACACAAGAGAAACAAACTAGATTAATTAATTCAATTCATTAAACTCATATGAATGACAAGTGTGACTATTAATGACTGAAAAAAACAAAACACAGCGAAGGTTAGCTAACTAGCAAAGTGTAATTATTCAAAACAATGTATTATTTTCTATTTATGATGTATATTATCTCTCAAAATAATTGTATTTTTAGATTAGAATATGGTTAAAATATGTACCTGACTGAATTTGATTGAGGACTTCTTTATCCGCAATATGGTTGAGCTCGATGCGGTCGTTTACTTTGTGAGCTAACGTGATTTTGGGTGAAATTGATTTTATGATTGATGATTCCAAGGCTGACTGTATATTCTCATTTGTATTCTTCCTCTTTTTATGTCTTACCCCTTTTCCACGCAATTACCTTTCCTTGCACTTTTGTTGTTCGCCCTAAGATTCTTTTTCTCACTTGTACTCACTTCTTCATCCTGTCTCCCCCCTCACGTACTTTAACGGGGGTCCTGACAACACCATTCTTAACGATGAACTAAAAATTGATCTGTCACTCAGCCATCTTCCCACATTCTATCTTTCTGTTCCCCTTCTCCTCCTCTTTTGTCATGTCTGTATCCATGAGGAACCCACCCCATCGCCGGCGCTCTTTGGGTCCCGTCTCACCCAAGCGGATCTATAGAAACCTGTCAGTCCGGTTAAGGGGAGGAGAGTCATCTATCGACGAGCGACCCGACGCACCCAAGAGCCTTGGAAAATCTGCTGATGTGGTAAGATTTCTTCTTTTATGTAACATTACAATTTTAGATGTTACCTTCTTGCTGCTACCTCATTAGTACACGACTTTGTGGGATGCGGTGGAGAATGAAGACACATTGGCAGTACAAAGTCTTCTGTCCCGAATCCACAATAACTATGGAGGCGGAGGAGGTGGTGGAGGAGGAGGAGGGGGAGGAGGAGGAATCCTGTGGGAGAGAGGAGAAAAGAAAGACAGAGACTGGGTGAAAGAACGGGAGAGGGGGGTGAACAGAGTCAGCGAACAGGGCCTTGTTCCTCTGGATGTGGCCGCCCTGACCCACAATTCACCTCTGCTCCACGTGCTGGTAAAGGCAGGAGCTAGGCAGAACCCCACTTGTAAGTACATCCATCATTCGTATTCATGGAAAAATCTAAAACTAGCAAAAATTCGGATGAAAAAGAATCTGTATTTGAATATGATGTTGGTCTTTCTCCTTGCTAGTATGCAGACCAGAAGAATGGGCACATAAGCTTGATGATCTTGTGACGTTAGCGAAAGAAAGGGTGGATGAGAGGAAGGAGGAGTTATTGAAGAAGGCCGGAGCAGGCGCTCATGCACAGGCTGATGTCCACAGACAAGTTAGACTCTGGAGCCTCAGACTGCAACTTTACTGCCGCATGAAGGAGAATTTCCACCACACAGGTCAGTTAGGGGTCCGCTGAGCATTTTAGGCATTATTATATATTTTATTTCTCTCTTATTATGAAATTCCTTGGCCAGAATAACAATTTCTAAAGTTCAAAATAGTTTTTTTTTCCCCCTGACTCTAGTTAAAAAAAATTCAAGATAGTGAAACTCTGATCCGACTGCAAAATTTTCCTGGAGGCTATTGCTGATGTTAACGTAATAATATTGTGGGTTGTTTAATCATAGCAATCCCCCAATGGACCATCTTATGGAGTGCCAATTAATATTCAGGGTCATACCAAAGACTATAAAAATGGAACCCATTGCCTCCCTGCTTGGCACTCAGCATTTAAGGGTTGGAATTGGGGGGTTAGATCACCAAAAATGATTCCCGAGCGCGGCGCCGCTGCTGCTCACTGCTCCCCTCTCCCCCAGGGGATGGATCAAAATCACATGGGGATGGGTTAAATGCAGAGGACAGAGCCCTTTGAGACTGCTTGTGATTAAGGGCTATATAAACTTGACTTGATTGATTGATATTTTTGGCGAGAGGTGCGGAGTCTACTTGGCCGGAGTCCATGACGCTCCCAGTGGTGTTTTGTTTTTTTTAAGCTTTAACAATACGTCTTATTTTGTTTAGTGGACATTTGAACAACAGGGTCAACAATTGAACAAAAACTATTTTAATAAGAATGCCCGAAGAGAATTACACCATTTTAATGCTGCTCATTTAAAACTTGAAATTGTCTTGTGTATGTTTGAAATATTTGATCCAGAACTGCCACATCCTCCCTCTCAAGTCTCCATTGTGGTGACCAGCACATCTTCTCTGTTTGTGGCAATCAAAGAGGTCGAAGGTGACAACGTGGGGCTCATCACCTGCTACAAGGGTAGGGTATTTGAATTCAGGAAAAATAATTCCCACAGGAGAAAAAGAATAATCTGTCAGTGAGATTGTTTTGGCTTCGCAGTGGAATGGAGCACTTCAGCAAGCTTCAAGCGCATCCTTGGCTCAGCCCAAGTTACAGAGACCAAAAATCCCTCCTACACTATCCGGGGACTCAATACTGTAAGATATCAAGTCTCTATTTGGTAATAATTGTGTGTACTAATTTGGAGTTTATTCCAATGCAGGGAGTGCATTATTTTGTCAGAGCGAGTGCCTACAATGTGAAAGGATGGGGCCCGACTCAGTGTTCCACTCCAGTCAGTGCTGCTCCCTCCAGTAAGTATCTTTAACCTTGATGAAGATTTTTAAACAAGGCTCGATTCGCTATCAGTCTTGATTTAACAGTGGTAGGATCAATTCGTAGCGGGTAGATTACTGAATTATTTAAAATGCAGAAGCCTTCAAAGATGTTGCTGTGAGCTTTGTGGCATTGCTGCTGTGAGATTGAATTCATGGTTGGCAATCATTTTCACCTCCTACTGAGAAAATATGACACAAACTGATATGGTCATAAATAATTTGGTTAAATCCTCATCTAACAAAAATATACGTATGATGATCGGTAATAATCGTATTATCTTGTTAGCGATGTATCTGTTACAGTTGATATAAAAAGTCTACACACCACTGTCCAAATGTAGTTGCTCATTTTTACTTCCTCTCTCAATTTCTTTTCCAAATATTCAAATCATGTTGTACTTTTTGTTGCTTATAGGTTGGAGAGAGTGCGATGGTGTAAGGTCCCAATACAGAAACCATGAAGCCCTAGTAAGGAAGCTTCTGGAAGATGCCGGAGAGCCTCATAACAGAGGATACTACAAAGGTATCTTAACACATTTTTGCGGGTACATTTTGGAAATTGTGCCAGTCACTCCCTCTGTGCTATTTCAGAGAATCCGATATCCCAGAGTCCCAGCAAGCGTCTCTCGATGTCTCGAGGCATCAAACAACTGTTCCAGTCTGCAACCAAGTTTGTTCGTCTCTTACAGAGGTAACCCAAGAATTTATTGATAATGCAGAGATGGGAAAAAAAAAAACAGTTATGGTAATACTGTTGAATCAAATGTTACATTGAGATTTTTTGCTGAGTCACTTTGGGTAATAGTACATTCACCAAGACTCAGCGTGGCGGTTGTCATGACGACAAACTCACTAAACCACAATTGGGGACCTCATGAGGTTCATCAATGCTTAATCAATTGCCTATGGATCAGCCTGCAAACTTTCAGATATTATTCTCTAATTTTAGGGGCGCGTACTTGGCAACTGTGTTTTACCACAAGGAGAACATACTGGTGACAGCTGAAGATCAACTCCCACTGGTGGAGTTCCAGTGCTGCTCAACCACTCTCGCTCACAACTTTGTTTGGTTTTCCAAGGTGAACTCACCCATGAACATGTATCACCCACAATATTACAGCCACAGACGCAACTTAATGAAAAATATAAAATAGCTAGCACTATATGAAATATTCTGTCAGTTACTACTCTTAAATATATCTCTCTGTGTCATGCAAAACCAACCATTGCTCTTTTAACTCATTCACTGCCTTGTGAGCTTGTCAATATACATTTCTTCTTATCAATTATTCAGCATGTACGTCATTCAACTCCCTGCAATTTTGAACGGAATGCCATCTATTTCCTACAGTTATCCTGTGCATGGCAGCAAGTGCCCAGGCTCCAGCAAGCACTCTCCTCGGCTCATTCGTCTCCCTCGTCCCTCTTACAGAGCAGGCACAATATTTTAAAAGCCGTCTCGCAACTGCAGGTGGGAAGTTTAATGAATAACGCTGTAGAATAAGAAGAATTCAAATAGGTTCATTGCTATTTGAATTGCTTTTGAGCACATCTTCTGATTACAGCCTGACTTCACTACCCTTAGCTATTCTTAACCTTCTTTTGTGCTAATTAATTTCCAATAGTGACATACGATATTTTGACACTCATGTTAAGCACTCCTCTTTGCTTTTGCAGTCTTCATTGGGGACGATGGACCTTGGCCAAGTATACTATGAACCACTTAAAGACCGACAAGGCAACATTTTACTTGTGACATTAAAGGAATTCCCAAATGCTAGCAGGTGAGCCCAGAATTTGGAGACAGCGTAAATGTTGAGGCACTTTTGCTGAGCTGTAATATGAAATCTGTTGAAGACTATAAAGCAGCATATCGTGGTAATCCTCGAATATTGTACTATTAAACTTTGAGTAGAGTTACGCATTCTGGGTGTGGTTACCTTTAATACATAGAAGTTTTTGGTTTTTCTGTCATTCAAGCCCTCCTGAGCCTCCACTGCAATGGATGCCCCTGGCTCGCCTGGAGAAAAACCGTAGCAGAGCTCCTCTGCTGCCTGAACCCACCGCTATGGATATGCTGTATGAAGACCTGAGGGTAAGGCTTGTTTGGCTAAAAAAAAAAAAAAAAAAAAAGAAGAAAGAAAGAAATGAAGAATGTGACAGACTAACAATTCATCCTGTAAATATTCATATTCAGCCTTTGGCTATTCCAAGTTTAAAAAAAAAAAAAAGAAGGGCTATATTTAATTTTTTAAACAGCATTTTCTTTTCATCCAATTTGGCAGGTGAACAGAAATATTCCGAATTGTAGAACTGCGCAATGTTTTTCACAAACTGATTTGTCATGATCCCTCAAGGGGGAAATTCAACTCACACACTACTGAAAATGTTATTGTTTAAATTTAATATAATGATTATGTGTATTTTCTACGAAATTGGGCACCCTGAGTAAAAGAAAGAAAAGGTTATACACTTTTTAAGATACGGTATGATGACGGTGCCTTGCTCAAGGGCACTTAGCAAGCAGATTAGCATCTCTCGACGACGGCCATTTTGTCCACTGTGGGACTTAAACTCTCTTCGCCTGGCTCCAGTTTTACAGATGAGCTGGAAAAAAAACCTAACAGTGGAAAAGGGGCTATACAAACTCACGTAGCAACAAAAAAAATCAAGAGAATTCACATAAGCAAATACCACAATATTTACCATTGAATAAAAGGCGCGCACAAATCTCAACGCGTTCTTTCGGTACGTCAATTAACTGTGTCCCTTGACAACATATACATGCGGAACGAAAATAACTTCAATCATGCTTTAACCTACTGTAAATAAAAATATAACTTATTTAACACCATATAATGTTTTTCTTTATGGTTCTTCCCAGCCAAATCAAAACTTAAAATAAATGCAGCAATTAAATGAGAGTTGCCTTGAACAAAACTCTTGAATTCACCCAATAATTTATCTCCATTTTGTTCCCAGGGGAAGCTAAACTACCACAGGCACAGCAATCAGTGGGCCAAATCGGGTCTGTATGTGGGCATACTTAAACTATGGAGCTCAGTGGAGCAGATCAGAGTTCTGGTTCCTCAAAGGCTGCCCAATTTACTTTGTTACTCACGGGTCAGACACAATGCCCACGTCACCAGGTAAAACTCATTAAATTATGATTGTGAATTCATCCTTTTTTTTAATCAATTTTATGATCAAATGCTATCAAGATGATAATAGGCCAAGCTGGTGTTATTGGAGAGTCAGGTGTTATAAATGTTTGTAAAAAAAATCCTGCTAAATATGCTCTGGTAATTCATTATCACAAATTTCGTTGATGCACAATTTGTTATCAGACTTGAGGGTCTCTGCAACTTGTCATTTATTTCATAATAACTCTTTGTGTTTGTAATAGAGAAGAGTGGGCGTGGCTCCAGAGTAATGTTTATGAAACGACCAGTGATGGTGTTCAGAACCTTCTGGGCACCATGGATGACACCTTGGTGGAAAATAACAGCCTGGTGGAGTTTATCAGAGCCCTGAGAGCAGCAGTCTCACATCTTCTGACAAAGCTCAACATTCCCCTCTACAGGGTAAACAACGTATTTATCCATCTATGTGGCCATCTGTTTTAACCTTTGACCTTTGATATGAGATTGATAGACCCATAGAAGTCACAAGTGATTAATAGAATGTAGTTTGGAGCAAGAGTGTTTTTTTGTAGATACCAGTATGGCTTTATGTGTCTGACAGGCCTATCAGTACGGCGTATATACCAGAGAGTTGCTGCAGTTAGGAGACAAAGTGTCCATGCTGCTCCTTCTCCCACCAAGTGAAGACTTTAGCTCCAGCTACTGGCCTCTGTTAGGAACCAAAGAGCCTGGCCTTACCATGCCTCTCCAGATCTTTGAGCTGGGTGGGTTCAAAAGCCAACTCGACGGATCCTTAAGAACTAAAGAGAATGATCTTTTGGCTTTTTTTCATCTCTCCCTATATCTAGTTCACTTCTGGACGTATGAGCGGGACTTTGTGTCCCAGTACTGCCAGGCCTGGGTGAGGCTGGAGCTGGACACTCACCTGGCTCAGCAGGCTTTGCGAGAGGCGCTGGACACGAAGGAAGTGCAAGTGGCTCGCGAGCGTCTGAACCATGTTACTGAGCTTTCCCATGTAAGATTTTTTTTAAGAAAAATATGTTGTCAATAGTAATAATAATAAAATATCCAATGTTAAAGAATTGGTAATAATAATCATAATAATCAGCATTTCTTTTTCTATCAGCGTCTGGATGTGGTATGGCGAGATGCCCGCTGGATCATGGACTGTCTGCAGTGCGTTCGGTCCAAGCAATGGGTGGGAGCGGTGCCACTTGGGTTGGTGATGGGCGGAGACCCGCCGCCATGCCCCGACGCTGAAGAAGAAGATGAAAGATTGACTGCCAGACTGACGTGGCCTCTTCGGCTACAATCAAAAAGGGCCACCACAGGTAAAAAAAATTTTTTTTTAAAAAAGTGGACATGTAACTAAAAGAACAGTCTCAAATGTCTTTCTATATTTTTCCAGAAACGTTAGCCAGTATGGCTCCACCAAATGTTGTCACGGCCGAAGTTTCTTCTGCAGCAGGAAATCTGCTTGCCGTTGAGGTCACGCCGGTTTTAATGGAAGGCGTTGCAAAGGGAGGGTACCCAGTAGACATCAGTCAGGATATGACAAACATCGGCCAGTCGGAATTGGGATGCGCAAGCATTTTAATTGAATCGGGACTGGAGTCTCCTATTGTTGGACCATTGGAAGTAGGGTTTGCAGCTTTGGATTCACCTGATGCCTTCACTGCAACAGAGCTTTATCCCTCCAGCATCTCTGAGGTCATCCGTCCAATGGAGATGGCGGAGTTGGTGGATATTTTGCCCACACTGAGTCTTATTGAAGAGGAGACCCCAAGTTGTCCTTCTGCATCATCGATGATGGATATGATTCAAAGCTTCGGACTGGGGATGGGTGAAAAGGGCGGCTGTTTTGAGTCAGGGAATTCACACTTGATGGATGCTGAGCCAATCCTGTGTCCAAATAAAAGCTCCAGCGTGAAAGACACAAACGTGCCCACCTCACACACAACAGGATGTAACACAGAAAGTCTCCCAGAAGATAACATTTCTCTGCAGATTCCCAGTAAGGGTCTGAAATTTCCAGTAAGGAACCAGGTAGAATGGGATAGACCATTTAACAGCTCCTCCTGATAAAGAAAAAAAAAAAGTCTGCAAGGACCTGAATCATTTATACAGCTGCAGGTCAGCTGATTTATCACATCAACAATTTGGATCTATCACAGCACATATTAACTATAAAAGTGAAAATTTCATCATCCATAAAACCTCTTCTAGAGTACACATTAGAAAAATACATGTTATGCTGCCTTCATGCACAATTTCTTCTAATAGTACCATTTTGCTGTTTCATCTCAAATGAAAACACAAAATAATAGAAGGAAATGAATCCAGAATGCAAATCTTGGCTTACTTGACACTCAAAACTTGAGTGATGCAACCATTTACTGTCAAATGATGACATTAAAAAAAAAAGTTTTCTAAAATGTATTTACTCATACCGTATAAACATTTGTGTTTTGAAATGTCTATGTAACGTGTTGCCAACCATAAATTTTTTTTGCACATCACTGAGCTTTAATGATTGGTTGCTATGTTATTTTTCCTTACAACCGCTCCTTTCAGAGGGTGTAGAATAAATTAATATTGTTTCATTATATTGTTATTTTTTTGGGTGATCATTGTGGCAGTACAAAACAAAGTGTGATAGCCACTTTGTCAAGATTGAGCAATTTACAGCTTTTGACTGCCCTCGTGTGGCCTTAGTAAGACATTACATCCATGAAATCAAACTTGAATGCGATGGATGCACTGCAGTATAGTGAAGCAAAAAAATCATTAAGACGCAGGCGATATTTTTGTTTTGTGTGTATCATTCTAGTAATCCAGTCTGTTGGTTATACTAGTAATCTATTTGGAGTTTATCTGTTAGGATGTCAGCATCTGAAAGTGCTGCGTCATCTGGAGGTAGGTCGCGTGCGAATTGCACGATCCTATTATTATTGTGCGAGCAAAAATAACTAAACGATCATTGATCTTAATGTTTCGTTAATTTATTATTGACAAAATATTGTAAATTTTGCTACAGGCCAGATTAGACGCCTGCATTTGACATCCTTTGTATTATATATGTTGCCCTTGAAAAAAAGATTCATTTCAATTTTTAACATGAGCAAGTAGAGTTTCATATTATTATTTTTTGGGGGTTCTTGTATTGGCTCCAACTCTATTTTGCGAGTGATTCCGTAGCTAGCGATATGTTGAACATTTTAATCATGTGACTTTTTTTACCGTGTTTTTGCTGCAGCCTGTGAAGCATCTTCTCGGTCCACATCAGATGCTGAGCTGAGGATTGCTCTTCTAGGAAAGACAGGATCAGGAAGAAGCTCTTCAGGCAACACCATCCTGTGTAAACCGGCCTTCAGTGTTGATGTCTCCTCCTGTTCCGTCACCACACGTTGCATGAAGGAGACTGGGACAGTAGACGGAAGGTGCATCTCTGTGATTGACACGCCGGGGTTCTTCCACACACACCTGTCCACTCAGGAGGTTATTCGAGAAGTGGGACGGTGTATAGTCCTGTCCTCTCATGGCCCTCATGTATTCTTGGTGACCCTTCAACCTGGTAGGTTCACCCAAGAAGAAAGAGATGTCCTGGAGTGGATCAAGGCCACATTTGGACCTGGAGTCACAAGGTTTACTTTGATGCTATTCACGTGGGGAGACCAGTTGCATGGAAAACGTGTTGAAGACTTTCTGGAGCAGAATGATGAGCTGTCTGCGTTTGTCAGCAGCTGCCATGGAGGCTTTCACGTGTTTGACAACAGCGAGCAGAATACGACCTCGTGCTCACAACAAGTGGAGCAACTCCTGAGAAAGATCGACAAGCTCGTGGATGACAACGGAGGCTGTTGCTATAGCAACGAGATGTTCAAGGAGGCCGAGAATGCCATCCGAGACACTCGGGAGAGGATGCTGCAACAAAGACGACAAAGGTGGCTGAATATTGAGGATGACCAAACAGAGGAGCAAGAGCCGGAGGTAGAAAAGAGGAGGAGGAAGGAGGATGAGGAGGTCAGGCGGAGAGCAGAGAGGCTCTTCTGGTGCGAGCTGTTGACTGCGATTGGAACGGGTGCAGCAGAAGGGGCCGGGATTGTCGAGACCGACGGGGACAAAAGCAAAGCTTTGAAGAAAGTCAAGGTGGTGGAGAAGGCGGCGGCGGCTCTGGTCACCTCGCCGTTCTCCATTAGTTCAGCTGCAAAAGTGGTAGGAGGTGCTGTGAGAGAAGGAAGTAAGGTGCTCTATAAGCATCGCAAAACATTTCTACGCTGAAGGGATTCCAGATCAGGCTCAGGAACGAAAGAAATGATGACATCATATCAAAACATCACATGAGTCAACTGGAGTGTTGACAGATCACAATAAAGGCCATGTTAATAAATGATGTGCAATTTAATTTAGGGAGAAAAACATTTAAAGTAACCCAAAAATGCATTGGATTGAATTTCCATTTATATTATGTTTCATTTTTGGCTTCATGGAAAATAAAATTGTTGGCCCTTTTACACCCTACTTAAAAAATACATTATTCTGAAAAAAAAGTAAATGAGAAAAAATACAAAAATGTCACATCATTAGAAATAAAGAGAAAGGTAAAATATTAAAAAGGTAAAGAGGGAGTGTCTAACAATCCTAAGGCACTTTGAGCTCCATCACTGAGTATATTTTTACATAAAATATAATATTGGTGACTAAAAGATTTTAAAACAGTAACCATTTCAAACTGTGAGCACTCGTGGAGATTTTAGACAAACATTTCTTTGAGAGCCCGGTTCATATTCCAAAAACTGTATTTGCGGACTCAATTATTAAATAAAATCTATTCAAATAGTGTTGTAAAGTTGCCCAAATTTGGGCTGCGTGTAAAAACATCAGATACATTTTCATATCTTACCTTACATACATATCAAGTAAGATAAGAAGTACCAGCCAGGTAGGAATTACATTTCAACGGAATGTCGTCTCATCTATCCCAGAGTTAAAGACGTACTGTTCAACTGGTGACTAGACAGGCATTGGCAGGGTCATTTTCCCTCTCCCTCTTAGTACTGCAAAGAAAATTCAAAACGAAAATTTAAAAAAAACAAAGAGAACAGTGATTTGCTCTCATTTCAAAATGCAAGCATGATTAGGTTTGTTATGCGAAGTATTTCACAATGCATTTTTAGTTTTATCTCTGTGACTGCAAACTAGTTGAGCCTGTAATAATTAGTGGCTGCCAGAGCGAAACGTTATCGGTACTGTTTCCGTAACTAGCTGAGATGATCCATATTTTAGAATTTCCAAACAGGTGTAGTTTCTTAAATACTAGTTGCTATCATGCTGTAGGAATTTTTTTTTTAGCTCACCTCTTGTGACATAAAGGTAGAAGAAGTCACAATAGAAAATGGTCTGCACCACGCCAGCCACCACGGCGATATGATCAAAGAAGCCCTCGGTGTGGTAGCGCCAAACCCAGTTGCCGATGTAAAGGGCTCTGTACAGGCCAAGGAAGAACAAATAATGGGTAGTGATGGACTCAGCCTCGCCCGTCTTGGAGATCATGAAGAGCTGCGGCATTATGGCCACAGATTCCAAGAAGATCGAGAAGGTCCAAAGGACCTGGATAGAAAAAAAAGAAACATAAATGTGACTCAGACTCTCACACGATACTGTACAATAAAAGCTTGTTTACCTCCAAGGGTGTGAAGGCGTAGTTCTCCAGTAAGGAAAGACCAATAACCGGCACCAACAGGAACTCCACGCGGAACGAGTCATTCTCAGAGTCGTAAGTGTTTCTGAAGCGCATGTAGATCATGTAGACGGTGGCGTAGGACAGCGCCAGAAACACCACCTTTTCATTACAAAGGAACGCTTAGGTCAGCTGCTAAGTAGTTCCTGCAATGAATATTTTTTTTAGTTACCTTCATAACTGTGTTGTAAGGAGAAATGAATACGGTAAATAAGTCCAGGTATCTGGTGGTGAAGACAAGTGCAAACAGCACCTGAGACTTCCCAGAGATGCCTACAAACAAAAACAATGGTTAAAGTATTGCACATGTTCTCACAAAAAAAGGATGTCTTGTGTTTTCAGGTGAAATTACATGATGAATAAAAAAATCAATGAAAACCTTTCCGGGGGGGGGGGGGGATTTCTTGACATGAGCAACTATTTAGTACCTTTTTGCACAATTTTGTATTCACTTACATAGTGGATAAAATTCACAAAAGGATATTTTGTTTAACTTCTGAGGACGTCTATGTCTTTCTGTGACTCTTCCAGTCTATCTCTGCTGCAGCCACTGAGACCATGAAAGGACAAATCCCACAGAGAGCATCCTGGTTGAGATCTAATGAGTACTGGATCATTGGACATGTGCATTTCAAAAATTAGAGATTGAATTTGGAGGTTTCTCGAGAAATTGCAGCGGAAAGTTTGTTATTAGTGTGGCCATTCATAAACAGCAGCGCAATAAAAAGAGGAAGTAGAAAACTATTGCTACCTGCCACGTAGCTTCCACTCCTAGCCATATTATTCCAATTCCCCAATTAAAATTGATCTCAGGGATATTTGCACAAGTAGTGTTAATACACGATCTCACTTTAAATCAATAGGCTGCAGAATATGCTAAAGCGCAAAGATGCAAGTCACCCAAAATTAAAAAAAAAAAAGCCCACCTTACCTGCACATGATCTGGATTTATATATCTTTATTAAGAGGATGATGATGGCCAATAGATGAGATAAATCACCAGCCAGACGAAATGCGTTCATTTTGTTGACGTTTCCTTTTCAGTGACACCTAGAATTAATTAAATAACTTTGGCGACTGGGCCGACGATCAATTGCAATTTGAAGGCGAGTTGGAGAAAAAAAACATGCCGATCGCACTGTTTGTTGTTAATCCAACTGGTTGTTAAGTGTGTTGATTCAGAAATAAAAACAAAACATACAAGAATTACAAATTGCTCACACTAAAAGTTGTTGCAAGAGGAGGTGACGTGGCTGACAGCTCATTCATATGAATTGCGTTGGTAAAATAAAGCGCTTCCGGTCTAGATTTCCAAACTAAAACTGAAGTCAATTTACCGTAAATCAGTAGTTGGTCGTAATCATATCCGTTATTATAATGGAGGATGAAAATATTTTAGTTATGCTTTTCATTTTACAAATACTTCTATATTTTCATTCCAAATAAAATTTCTTTCATTTTATATGATGAAAAATCTAAACGTATGATCAGAACTTGCATGGCGTCATGTGAGGATTTAAACATGACGCAGTTATGTTCTTCCTCTACCTCAGTGACTGATCCATAATAAAACAAATTGATGACCAAAGAATGTACTTTAGACAGGACATACAGTGGACAAATCGGACGCCAGGACTAAGACACGGCAAGTAATCTGTCACCCAGGCCTGATTAACTTCTATTTATACATACAGAGTCAGGTCTCCCCATCATCCTTCTCATCCATCTCATATTGTTGATATCGACAAAATGTGTTGATCTCCGAGGATCCTTGGAAATCCCTTTCCAGGTTCTACTCTATCTCCATGTTCATGTTTTGAGTTTGACACAATGTTGATGCTATTTACAGTTCACATGTCTCCTGCCACCCACTTTGTTCCTCCTTTTGAAATATGAAATATCACTCCCACATCCTCACTCAGAGGTGATGATGTTTAAAAAAAAAAAAAGAAAAAACATTCCAATCAACGCTTGATGAGTTTAAGTTGTGGCTGGAGTCAAGCAGGTTGAGGATTGTGTGCATCTGAAAATAAAAATGCAAAATGTATTCATTTTATATGTATATCTGCTTGTGTGGCTGCACTTCGAATGAATATATGTACTCCAACACTTGTGCCTCTAAACCTGCATTTTTTTTTTTGTTCTATTACCACATCAACCAAAGTATCACTCAAAATCCACCTATGATGTGCGGTGGAAAATCGTCGTTCTCATTGTCGAATCATCACAAA
The DNA here is from genome assembly GCF_054491065.1 of Syngnathus leptorhynchus. Classification (NCBI taxonomy): domain Eukaryota; kingdom Metazoa; phylum Chordata; class Actinopteri; order Syngnathiformes; family Syngnathidae; genus Syngnathus; species Syngnathus leptorhynchus. The sequence goes on along the minus strand of NC_141210.1, from coordinate 7,132,820 downwards.
TGTGAGTGAGTGAGTAAGTGAGTGAGTGAGTGAGTGAGTGAGTGAGTGAGTGAGTGAGTGAGTGAGTGGGAGCCCATTGCAGCAGCAGCAGCAACAGCATAAAGGCAGCAGAGAATTAAAGCTGCACATTTTAAAAGCTAACCACAGACAGTTTCTGTGAAAGAGGTTATTTTGTATTATTTGATACTCTGTGTTTCTCTGTTTACAGACTTAATAATGTATTAAAAAAAAAAATCAGTGCTCCTTTTCACATTGCTAGTACAGAAAACATGATGCATACTTGTGTTTTTACATCAACACATTTGGAGCCCCCCATCACCATTTTTAGTTCACATCATCATCATCATCATCCCTCTTCCTCCCCCCCCCCCTCCCATCACGTATCATCCATGCTGTGAAAAAGGTAGTTACGGGAGAGTGCTCAGTGGCAGGGTTACACAAGTCACAAAGGAGGACAATAAGGGATTAAAAGGAAAGAATGATGAAGAATTATTCAAGAGGAAATCAGTGAATGAAAGTGAAAGAGAGGAAGGAGGAATAGAAGCCTTAACAGCACTAGTGGGACTTTGAGAAGTGAACTTTCAGGGAATTGCAATTGCGACAACAGAAGGGTGAGTATGTTTTTCATCATCGTCACACTTTTGATTGCAATTAGATCATTTATCTGTTGAATTCAGGAATCTGACATTGTAGTTTTGTATTATAATAAAAGAAAGGAAAAATGTCAGAAAATTAGTTCTAGTGTTTTGAAAAGTCCTTGGGCAAGTATGACATGGTCAATCTCACTGGGAAGGTGACATCATAGGAAAGTAGTAACTAAAAATGATAGAGACTTGTTTCTTTTTTTTTCTTCAAAGATACAGTATATATAAAAATAAATCTATTACAGCGTCACTCAACTACAAAGAAATAAGTTTCAAAAATGGCCAGTGTTGATTTCAACCTTTTTTCTTTTTTTTTTTTTTTTATAAAGCATTTATCATTTTATTATCGCTGCATGTACAGTCATCCTTATAGATGACTCTGGTAATTGAATTAAATGCATCTGAGATGACAAAGGATGTGATGGAGGGTGGAATGATAACACATCTAGGAAGAGGGCTGTGGCTAGCAGTCGCTCACTAATTGCTGAGTTAAGTCGATGATCGTTTTTGATCATAAAATTCTAGAGTTGATCAAGGTAAAGTTTGTTTTTATTTCCATTGCAGTGTAATGGTACAATCTCATTTATTGGGTCCACAATGCTCCTTGTGACAAGATAATCCTGTCTCAGATGTCTGTAAAACACGGCCAGGGTCAAAGGAGGATTAAGTCTAAATCCACTTTTTTTTTTTTTTTTAATCGGCAATGATATAAGAATGCCGTGGAAAAAATCTGATTAGAAAATCAAGAAGTATCCCGGAAGTAACAAATATGCCTTGATTGATGTCATTCTTCCTGGTGACCTTTTTTTTTTTTTGATGACTATTCCACATTTGTGCTCATTCGCTTCTGTTCTTCTCCAGCGTTTTTCTTAAAGGCCCAAATATTGCCTGCATGTTGGACGCCTGATCTGTGGGAGTCATCAGACTCTGGCCTCCCACCCAAAAACCTCAAATGAGGGATTATTGTTGCCATGGAAACAAGTAGGTCCCACAGGTGATGGAGGGAGTCTTCTGTGTAGGACTCCTAGAGTGGTTGGGTTTGGACGTAGATGAATCCAGACAAGAGCCATGATACCGTATCAGGCAGGCATCTTTGGACACGGATACAGTGTGAGTCAGGAGCAGCTCAGGAATATTTAGAGCAAGCAGATCGTCACAAAGGTTAAGGCCATTCTGTACTGTCCTACACAGAGTTCTCCTCCCCATCCTGCAGCCACAAAGCATGTTATGAGACTAAGGGCACGTCATTTTCTGATCATGAAAAAATGTATGCGTGCCTCAATATCAGTTGACTGTATCTCTTTTTTTTTTTTTTTTACTTGGTTCCTGATTCAATTCCTGTCAAGAAAATTGATGATTCATATTGGTAAATATTCTTCTGGACTAAATTAAAATCAATGAATTCAGAGGGATTTGCAATGATTAAACAAAGTGTATCATATTTGATAAAAAAAATAAAAAAATAATTAAAAATTTAAAAAAATAATTAAATTAAAATTAAAATATTAAACAACTACTGACGTCGACAAAAGTGTTATGAAAATTGGGGGAAACTGTATTGAACAAAATAAGAACTACTATCGATTGATCTTACATTCACCAATTCATCATACATTGACAATGAGGTCAAATATTATTGATGTTGCATCCCCAAAAAACTACTTGATGGCGTAAATGTCAAGGCTCTCACATCCTTCCACACCAAACTCATCAAAGCGTGCTTCTGTTGATTCAACTCCAAATGGACTATGACTCAGACACATCCAATATGTAATCCCATAAACGGACATGACAGTAATCCCTCCCATAAACTCAACTCACCTTCCCAATTTTTAATCCACTTAATGTTCACCTATCTACAGAATACCAGTGACAAAGCAATAAAAGTTCCTAAAAAAAAACCAATCAGTAACAATTATTTTAAATCCAAATAACATGAATCTTGCCATCCTTTGCCTGGCAGGTACAGCATTGTATCAAACAACATAGAAGAGTGTGGAAAGATCTCCATCTTGGATCTCAAGAACAATCACACTTCCTCCGGCGGCCACTCACACTCGGCCTGTGACAAGAAAATAGACGGCGGGAGGAGGAGGAGGCGTTCGGAAGCCTCCGCTGCTGTCCCCCGCGCACGGGGACGACCAGGGATGAACAACTACAACGGGAAGGTTCTGACAAGAGGCTCCGGCCAAGTACGGAGCCGCTTTGTAAAAAAAAACGGACAATGTAATGTTGTCTTCACTAACATGCAGGAAAAGCGGCAGCGTTACCTAGCGGATATTTTCACCACCTGTGTGGACATCCGCTGGAGATACCTGATGTTTATATTCTGCACCAGCTTTTTGATCTCCTGGCTTTTCTTCGGCATTATTTTTTACAGTGTCTCCTTCTCCCACGGGGACTTTGAGGAGCACCTTCTGGTGAAAGGGGAGGGGCTAGGGGTGAATGGGTCATACAGTACGGCCAACTCTGGACAAACGACAGCAGGTCAGACAAAAAGAATGCCTTGCATCCTTCATGTCCAGGGATTTGTCGGCGCCCTTTTGTTTTCCATGGAAACGCAGACTACCATCGGCTACGGTTGGCGCTGCGTTACAGAGGAATGTCCCTTGGCTGTCATAACAGTCGTCGTTCAATCCATCCTGGGTTGCATCATTGACTCCTTCATGATCGGCACCATCATGGCAAAAATGGCTCGGCCAAAGAAAAGAAACCAAACGCTTGTGTTCTCCAAAAATGCCGTCATCGCTCTTCGTGACGGCAAACTGTGCCTCATGTGGAGAGTGGGGAACCTTCGTAAGAGCCACATCGTGGAAGCTCACGTCCGGGCGCAGCTTATTCGTTCCTACGTTACGGCAGAAGGAGAATTCATCCCAATGGAGCAGATGGACCTCAACGTGGGTTACGATGAAGGCACGGACAGGTTGTTTCTGGTGTCCCCGCTGGTGATCGTCCACGAGATAGACAAAGACAGTCCCTTGTATACCATCAGCCGAGTCGATCTGGAGACTGATGATTTTGAAATCGTTGTGATCTTGGAAGGAATGGTAGAAGCCACAGCCATGACCACCCAATTCCGTAGTTCTTATCTTTCCAAGGAGATCTTCTGGGGCCACAGGTTCGAACCTGTCATTTATGAGGACCGCAACTGTTACAAAGTCGATTACGCGCGCTTCGACTCCACGTACGAGGTGTCGTCGACACCCAACTTCAGCGCCAAAGAGCTGGACGAGACCGCGAGTCGGAGTGTTTCTCCCATCTCGGCGTGTATGTCTTCAAAAAGTTTGATCCCCTGTTCGGTCAGTACCTTCTGCTATGAGAACGAGGTAGCGCTGAGCTGCGGGGAAGAAGAAGAAGACATCTTTGACTCCTGTCAAATTGTAGGGAAAGAAAGAACAGAGGAGAGAAGGACTTCTGTGGACTTCCAGAATATTTTCAAAGACACAAGCACCGTGACATCTGGCAGTCACAATCTCATGTGTGTTCTGGACATGGACAATAATCAGATGGAGTTTGACATCCTCCAGAAGACCATTCCACTTGATCCAGTCACCTATAAGAACGAGACAGATATTTGAAGAGCTCAGAGAGGATGCACATTGAACTCATTCACTGCCAATCCAGTTCATATCTTTGACGTCTATACCCGTCAATGGTACTGAATGAGTTAATACTGTTTGGCAGTTTAGAATTCTATCTAGCGAAATCGTGTACTCAAATATATACACCAAAACAGACTCCTGTGCACATACATTGGAAAGATGTCAGCCATGATGTAAAGTCATTGTAAACCGTAACAAAAGGGATGAAGTCAAGTTCATATGTACAATGTTTCTTCAAGAAGTATTTTGTTGTTGTTGCTGTAACATGTTCCTGCTATGTACATGTTCCAATCACATATAAAATAAGATTACTAAGAAAACAAAGCACTTTAAAAAAATAAATGATGTTTCCATTTCATGTCATAAATAAATCTTTGAATTGTCCTTGCTGTTGCTTTCTTTGCCACTAGATGGCAGTGCAGTTATTTAAAGTACAGAGCCCCATTAAAACTAACACAAACGTACAGGATGTGCTCATGAATTATTAAAAGATGCTTTGAAACAAAACAACCAATATGTACTTAAAGTGTGTTTTTACATGAGTTTAGATATTATTTCTTTTTGGTTCATTTAACGGGTTCTACCAAATATGCCATTCGGTACCTACATTTTTCTACGACTGATCATGTGACAGTTGATTGATACTGTGACTGCTGAGATGAATTGTGAAGTGATAAAGTGAATTTAAACGCTGTTGGATGAGGATTATGCTAAGTACTTTCACATTTGTAGAACGGAACCAAAAGCAGGTCATGATTGAGACGTCAGACAGCAAAAGAGAGAGAAGGACCACACAATTGCTTTTTCGCCAGCGGGTTGATGATGGGTGCAGCTCCATTTTGTCTTGTGACCCATACACAAAAAAAGTTAAAGGCTCCAGGCCCAACATGAATCCTGGCCCGAATACCCGCCCAACAGAGTCACAGCAGTATGAAATATTGAGCCCATTGAAAATAAATAATAGCTGTGGAAAAGTTGAAGAAGAAATAAAAAAAAAAAGAGCGACCAGGAGACATCCACTTATGGAGGGAATGAGAGAGCGAGAGAGAGGTCATATGATAGAGACAGTTTGACCCTGGAGGAAATTTGTTCCTTTGTGATTTTTTTTTTTCTTTTTCCAAATCATACCAAAGCAGATGTCAGTGTTTTGAAACTAGTCCCTCTTCCCTACTTCCTATGACTGCATCAGAATCCAAACAAAACCAGTATCTTCCCATTTCAACCTGTTTTGTTTTTTTCCCCACTAAGTCTCCACCATGCTACGTGTCAAAGCGATGAGGTTCCCATGCACCAGCGCCAAATTGGACATTTGAGTCTCATGAGTACAGGAAGTGCATATCGGCCGGTGTCAAACATGAAAGGCGAGAAGAAGGGAGGAAGGGGCCAGTTGCGCAGGAACAGGCCTGGAGGCTATCAGCTTTTCATTAACGGGTCACTGAGTGAATGAGAGTCATGGGTGGAATGGTTAAATAGGAGAAGCCGGGCCGGGTCACGTCGATGGTTATTGGGGTGATCCGGGGGGCTCCATATTGTGTATTGTCCTTGAAGGAAGCAACAGTGAGTCTTTGTGCCAGACATTTGTAAGTATGCTAATTATGGGATATTTGTCTTCTACCACAGTTTGCCACATTCACGCAAGTGCATGATCTTTCATTTGGGATTTGGATTCCTCTAACATTCAAACTTGGTTTTCTTTTTTTTTTTGCAAAACATGTGATGTGAATAAGTCACACTGCAGTCCAAATTGCGACTCAATTCACTTTTATTTCTTTTCCATCTACCCCGTTCCGATGTTATCTTTTAACTCCAATCCGGAAGTAAACACCCCTGGAACTCAAATGTTGATCTTTTGTTGAATATTCATGTTTCGGTATCAAATGTGAATGTTTTTATTCGACAGCAAAAAAAAAAAAAAAAAGAAAGAATTGGCTCTTCTGTTTTATATTTTCAAGCTTGTCGTTTCCTTTTTTTTTCACTTCTTTTGTCTTGATTGAAAATCTTGATCTGTCTGGTTTAGAAATCAGCTGCTTTGCCATCCTTCCATGCTTTAATTCTTTTGCTTTAATTCTGATGATAGATCCAACCAGAGGGGAATTCACAACCTCAGTCACAGTCAATGTCGGCATTGTGCTGACATTTAGGGAAAGAAAACACGACAGAAAATACTGCTTCTGTCCGTCCGTCCTTCCATCCATCCATTCACTATACATTGCCTGTTTCTTCCATTTTCAGGAAACCCAACAACAACAAAAAACATCAGATGTGTGAAACTATTCAAATTGCATTGCCACAGAGCGGAAGCCATTTTCAACACTTAGATTAGTCAATCATTTGTGAAGAAGAAAAAAAAAAAAAAACAGACCCACGTGGGGACCGAGTGAAGATCTATTAAAAAAAATAATAATAATAATGAAAATGACCAAATTTGGACACAGGACGTTTCCGCCTGATGCTCAAATTTGTCATCGATGTTTGTTTCAGGACTGCTAATAATGGACTGACTGTCTTCAAATTGTTCCGTTTTGAAACATCCACGTTTATTTGTGTGTAAACAGACAAATATGGAGACCTAATAAAAGATTTTCTGCATGTTGTCGAAAACGTTTTGTGGGTCAGACAATTTTAAAGGTTTATTTACAATTCCAAGTAAAACTTTTGACTTAGGATTTAGACCAGGATAACAAGATTCTTCACAATATTTATGCGAGCATGTGTGTGTGTGTATGTGTGTATGTCAGCCTGAAGAAGCAGCTGTGGGCCCTGCATTTGAACTTTGGCTCACATGGGCAAAGCGAGGCAGGGCCGCAGGGTGAGAAGGCTCTAGCAGAGGGGGAGAGTCACCCGACAAATTTACCGTCTCCATCTCCTCTTTCATGTCCCTCTGTCAGTATCCAACAACAAACTCTTTCATTCAGGCATCTTTGCAGCCAGCCACCCGCAGACCCTCGAGGTCCCCACCCATTCACGCTGGTTAATTAAATGATCCGTGAAAAACTCATGATTAGAAAGTGACTTTTTTTTTTTTTTCCCATACAGATTCTTTTCCATTTGACGCATCTTTTGACTTCCTGTTATGGATCAAATATTTAACTTAACAAATCAAAACATGGTTCCGTCTCATGAAGTAAAGCCGGGATATTTCATTTTTGGTGTCTTTCACGTCAATAGCACACATTTGTTTCAAAGAACCTTTTGTCACGTTATCGTCAGACGCAAGCCAAGTGTTGAATACTTAAGCAGTTTCTAAAAACATCATCAAAATGGAACAATTTTTTGCATGGCAGATCATGGCTTGCCTGTCCAAAAGGACAAGAAGCAGAAAGATCCACAACAAAGCATCCCATTGTTTGCAGCCAAATTCTTGCACATCATTTTCTGAATTTTCTTGTTAATGACTCAAATTTACTCTCCGCCCGATTCACGATATTCAATCACATCATCCTACAGAGATGCCATCCACTCCATGTTTAATGCATACGAGTGGACATGTAAAAGATATTAAGCCTTCGCACATTCAAAATGGCGGAGAAAAGCAGGACGAATGTAATCCTGATCACACTGTAAAAAATGTCATGAAATGACGCATTTCTTAGGAGAGCAACACATAGCCCGCAACGATCACGTCAGTAGCCCCGCAGCCGTGTTCAGAAAATAGACGTTCGTTTAAAGATTATTTAGGCCGCAATTCAAATTGAACTAGGGGCAATTTTACACAGTTTAATACGGCGTGAAGAAGAACATCAGCGAAGCGCCACGGGGGCATTCAGGGAGCTTTAAGAGTTTCGGGTTACATTTTGGCCAGAATGTGGCTGAAATGGAATTATGTACTGTACAGCAAAGCCTTTGTTGTAAATAAATACTTAATAATGGACTGTACATATTTTGTTATTCCTTTGACGTACTTCTACTCGAAGTGACATCAGTTAATATCTCTCCATCCATCCCTTCCTCCCTCCGAAGGCCGGAGCCAGACTCTAACCTTACACTTCTGAACTGCGAGGCGGACGTGCTAACCGGCGCGCCGCCCGTATTGGGGAATTTAAATGGATGAAATGTTTGTTTTGTGTTATAACGACGAGGCTATAAACCGTTGCACAATGTGTCTCTTTGGTGTGGGTTGATGTCTTTTTTGATTGGGAGCTGGACAGCACGCGTTTTAAGCAAACAGTCTCGCCATGTGAATAAAGAAGGAAGGAGAAGATGGAGACATTTGGTTCCAAACATAGGCGCTGTTCTTTCCTAACAAAGACCACCGCTGTACCCGGCATGCGACACTCTTTGCCCCAAACTAAAACGGTCACACTTTTTTTTTTCTTGGTTTGTTGAATACAGGAACATTAAACCTTGATCTTTGAGTGAGTTGATTTTTTTATTTTGAAAAAAAAGCGTAAAAATTTAAGGATTCCATTTATATTGGCTTCCTGGTCAGCAATATTGCAGCGGAAAAAAAATAAATCTTCAAAATCTTTCTTGTCAGATAGTAGCTCATGCATTGAGAAATATATTCTCAAAAATGATTAGTATATTTTTTTCCATATTTATAAGTGGTGCACATTTATATATCCATATATATTTATATATGTGGCCTTCAGTAGTACTGATTAAAAATGGTGCTCCCCCCCCCTCCCCTCCAGCATTTAAGTTGTCCATCCCTGACACGTGAGCTGGAGCAAATCCCTGAACTCTACAATACGTAATATGCATTGTCCATTTCACGCACGAGTCTAATTAGTTTCAAGAGCTTTACCTCAATTCAAGAGGGAGAGGGAAAAGATTTCAACCAATCTTATGGCAGTTCCATCCCAGGGAGTTGCTGTTACTTTAAGACCTATCCGCCCTTGTTTTATTCTACTATTTTTTTCCTGTCTGGCCTCATACAAGAAGCCGTTTAAGACGGGTGGCAGTCACACAGAGCTTGCATTCATAGCCTGGCACAGAGAGCGAGCGAGGGGGCTGGGGAAGCCTGCAGTGTCACCGTGGTGGAAAGGAACTGGAGGATTCTCCTGCACAAGCCACTGGCAACTTTTCCTCAGTACTGAAGTAAGATGTTCAGCATTTCCTCTCGATATTGCTGATATCCCTGCTCTCAATCTGTCTTTTGCCCCAATTTGATAAGAAGACGCGACTCTGAATTTGAACAGGTCACACTAGCTGACATTTGGAAAATTACAATTCTAATGTCAAACTTTATGCCTGCCTGACAATTTAAAAATCATTGAAGAGGTTCAGTAATTATTTTAATTTTCTTTTTTTTTTTTGCCCTAGAGCAAAAACTTTCATTTAACGTAAGGCTGCTGATGTCAGAAATGTGTTTTTGGTTAAATTGGATTTAATGTTAGTGTTTTGATTGTTTCTTTGTGATTTGAATGTGTTTTGATAAAGTTGTTCCTTGTTTGTTGATACTGATGGGAAGATTGATCAAAGGTGAGCTTGTCTAATTGGAAAAGTGGCAAATTATGGGCAAACTATCGGCATATTTTCAGAATTCATATTCATGTAATCTACTGTGTTCACTGGAGAAAAAAAAAAGTAAATAAAGTACAAGAGTGCTTTGTAAACTGTTATATTCTCATGTTTCATAAGAAATAGCATCAATATGGTTTCGTAATATAAATTCAGATAGCAATAGGGCACAAAACCTATTTGGAATTTTGGACCAATATTTCATTGATTGATTTATTCATCAATTTATTTATTTCGATTTTTTTTACACCCTGCAATCACCACCATTTGAGTTGCTCAGGTACCTAAAGGTCAAGCAAACAAGCTATCTGCAAAAGATATCCTCAAGGAGACCTTATTTGAATAAAGTATTTTTTTATTTTTGGGGGAAAAAAAGTCAATTGAATATTTTGGTGGTCTTCCAATGGCTTATTAAATTGACAATTTCTTTTATAATGCCACCGGATATGGGCTAGAGTTCAATATTTACCGCAATTTACCTTGGCAAACAAACCATTGAGTTGTATGTTGGCGATTCACGGCCCATTAGCTGATGTGGCTGTAAAATTGGGACAGGGTGTTGACTTGACGGACAAAACAAGGACACATTTTGCTACCTCTAATAAACGCGGTCCTGTGCAACAAGCACGCTGTGTCAAATCACACCATGAGGTTTATATTTCCACAACCAGGCCATGTTTATCCAAGAAGTTGCAATGTAAATCCGAGGTCTGTGCTATTGCGGCCTCAAATCATTCCAACACTTTCTCTCCTGGGAGCTTACGTTAACTGCCAAATGTTTAACGACAGTCGTTTATTTAGGCGGGGTGGGGGATGCCCCGCACGCAGAAACCAACGTGGGCCATTTTTGAATGAATTGCTATTAAAAGATGAATTGTTGAACAGTAGGAATTGTCAAGAAAAAGCAACATTCTGAAGTCGTGCCGTTTCAGGTCCGCCGTTGAAATTCCATCGCCTGAGCCGCAGAGGAGAGAGACACGGGAACGTCATCGGATAGGTGGGCGAGTTTGGTGCTGATTGCTGTGCTTTAGCAGGTAAACTGGGGTCTAAGGTGCGCGCTGAGCCGCCTATGATACCAACCACACGGATGGAAAGAACTTTGATGTTCAACCCTCATAGAGTTTTACAACGGAGGCTGAGAGTAGAGACAGATTGGCAGTTTATATTATAATTCAACAAAGGTCAGAAGTGAAGATCAGACACATCGACATCAGTGCATAAGAGTAGGAACCAAACAGCAGGCAGCCAACAGTTTTAGGAAGAAAAAAAAAGTCAAGCAAGCATCTTCATGAAGATGTCCAGAGAGGAGCAGAGCTTGTCAGATGTCGAGCTCAGCCCCGGCAGGTCGGACGACAGTCGTTCCAGATCACCCGGTCATTCGTCCGGCGCCGGCGGGGATGAGTCGCCCCTCCATAGGCAGCAGCTGCTAGCGGTTCTGGATGACGGCACGAGGGGACACCCCCCGGGTAAATCCGACGATGAGGATGAGCGATTCCCGGCGGGGATCCGTAAGGCGGTCAGTCAGGTGCTCAACTGCTACGATTGGACATTGGTGCCCATGCCGGTGCGGGTTAACAACGGTAACAAGAGCAAGCCGCACGTCAAGCGACCCATGAACGCCTTCATGGTGTGGGCGCAGGCGGCCCGAAGGAAACTGGCAGACCAACACCCGCATCTGCACAACGCCGAGCTCAGCAAGACCCTGGGGAAGCTTTGGAGGTGAGATGGTGTCGTCGTCACAGCTCAGGCTGTTGTAGCGTTGACGTGGCCTCGAACGATCGCTCGATCGAAAGCATCCTCCACATCTGTTCGTTTTCACCCAAGGCTTCTCAATGAGAGCGATAAGCGACCGTTCATCGAGGAAGCGGAGAGGTTGAGAAAGCAGCACAAGAAGGACTACCCCGACTACAAATATCAGCCTCGACGTCGCAAGAACGGAAAGACCGGTTCTGGATCAGGGAGTGACGCAGAAGGCCATATGGAGGGTGAGATCAAGCATAGACAATCCATCTACAAGGGCCTTCATCTGGATGTGGTCTACACTGGGGGGGCGGGGTCCCCTCTGGCAGATGGGCATCCCCCTCATGCTGCAGGTGGGCTGCCGGCTCCCTTGACCCACCTCACGAGTATGCCCTTGATATTATTCACGGTTCCGATGAATATCTTCTTGTAAAGTGACTTTGTGACTTCACAAAGTTTTAACGTGGTCTGTCCTGTGTGTTCAGGTCACAGCCACAGTCCTCCTACACCACCAACCACACCCAAGACAGAACTTCAGTCTGGGAGGGCAGGGGATGGAAAGAGGGAGGGAAATGGGGTTCCCCGTGGCCCAATGGGAGCGGAGGGTAGTTCAGGTGCCGCAGGGTCCGGAAAGCCTAACATCGACTTTGGCAATGTGGACATCGGTGAGATAAGCAACGACGTGATGGCCACCATGGAGCCGTTTGATGTCAATGAGTTTGACCAGTACCTTCCCCCCAATGGCCATCCAGGAATCGGGCAGAGTGCTGGTTCAGGAGCAGCGACGCCCATAACCACGGCGTCTCAATACACCTACGGCATCTCCTCCGTTCTGGCGGCGGCCAGTGGACACTCCGCCGCCTGGCAGCCGCAACAACATCACGGCTCCCCTCTGAGCTCAGACCCGTCCAAGACCCAGATCAAGAGCGAGGCTTTTTCAGAGGGGGCCGCAGCCGGTTCCCACGTCACCTACACCTCTCTGAGCCTCCCTCACTATAGCACTGCCTTCCCCTCACTGGCAGCCAGAGCTCAGTTTGCCGAGTATGCCGAGCAGCAGGCCTCGGGGTCGTACTACGCTCACTCTAGCCAGGCGCCGAGCTTATACTCGGCCTTTTCTTACATGGGGCCCACCCAGAGGCCCCTGTACACTGCCATCAGCGACCCATCCGGTGTGTCACAGTCACACAGCCCCACACACTGGGAGCAGCCCGTCTACACTACACTGTCGCGACCATGACAGATAACCAAACCAGAGGGCGCCGGTGCCGGCCCGGCCCCCACGCCCGACCCGACGAGCAGCAGCGGTTTTGGTGAATGCGGTCTGGGCGGAGGGGAGTGGGCTGGCACCGGGGGAGACAGGAGGGGAGAAACCCCGCACTGTTCTCACCCGGAAATGCAGTCAGAGGTGAAGGCTGAGTTTGGAGCGTGGTGCTTTGACCATTTCATGCAATGAGGTTTGTCATGAAAAAAAAAAAAAAAACTCAAAATGTCGAGCGCTCCAAACGACACAATTGGATCACGAATGGTGGCTGGCTTTCTGCGCGGATGTGAGCGAGTAGAATCACGTCACTCACTCCCAGAAAGAACGACAGATGTATTAAACCCTGAGCAATCATTCAATGTATTTTTGGATTTGTTTTATTGAGGAGAGCTCAAGACTTTTGCTGGTCCGTTGACATCTCAGGCACGATTGAGATATATCGCAATTTGTCTTGATTCAGCAAAACAACATGCTAACACTGATTTTTTTTAATAGGCACATTTGTTCCTGTTTATATCGCTCTGTTCACGTTTCTTTATATATATATTTTTTTTCAAATGAATCTGAATATGGGAGGAGAGGGGTTGCCATGAAGTATCTTATCCGTTTTTTTATGAAGTCAACTTCTCACTTGTTTGCCAACATTTACACACATGAGAAAATTGTCAAATCACCAAAGTTTTGAAACCAAAACTTTATTCATATGCAAGAAAGAAACTGACATCATCAAAATATGATCTTGCAAATTGGTACGTAAAAGATCATGTCAAATTTGTATTTGATTTCAGTCATGTAAAAAAAACAAAAATATTTATACTTTCCTCATCAATACATCATTGATCATTTGTTTCAACATTATATGTATTTATATGCTTCGGCCTTTATTATGGCCACTGAAAGTCTGTTCCGCTGTGAATTGTCACGATTGTGCATGAGTTCCAATCAACAGCAATTTTGACAAAAATTGCCTCATGCAGAGAGATCGGCTTTCACAAAGATGTATTTTCATAACATTTAATAGCTACCGTGCCTTATCCTTCATTCTTGCTTTTTATTCATGAAATTCAAATGTAACACATTATATTGTGCATTGCCTAAGTCACAATTTCCATTATTAGTCCTTTTGATATTATTCATCTCAAATGTACTTTTATCTTCACTTGTCCTACATTTAAAAAGCTGGAAAACAAGAAATGACTTTGTTTAACATATATCATTTTAAAATCACTTTTATTTGAACCCAATTGCATGCAGCTTTGCTCTCCTTTAAATTTAATGTACATCACCATAATTTTGCATTTACAGTCATGCTGTAATCTTTTTTTCTCTGTATTATTTACTTTTGCTGTTACTTGATGTTTGTTCCAGTTGTGTGTGACAATTGCACACCAACAGGGAGGATGATTATTTGCACTTATTTCAAATAAAACTTTGCTTTACAAGAAGCTTGTTGTTATTATTTCCCCTTCAATTGAACACATTAGTATACAGGAATCAAAGTCAAGGCTCCAGATAGAACAAATATATTTCAAGTGGCTAACACATTGGGCCAAGTGGAGGCCAATAGGAGGGTATATGATGGATAATCTTTTAATTAATCACTTTATCAACCTCATTACACAACACATGGCAACTGGAGCCCACCACTTAGCTCTCTAAAGAGATAATTTTGCATTGCTAACGAATATGAATGACAAACCTAATCCAGCATCATCTGATGAGTTTACTTCTTTTCTTATATAGAAAATATATATATATATATATATATATATATATATATATATATATATATATATATATATATATATATATATATATATATATATATATATATATATATATATATATATATATATATATATACACACACACACACACACACACACACACACTGGGTTTATTATGTGAATTTTTGTGTGAGTAGCAGCTTGACTCCTAATTCCCAGTATTTAGTAATCGGCTGGGTAAAAACAAAGCAGGCTATTGAAGGGGAACTGGGGGGGGGGGGGGGGGAGCCGTGCCCATAGCTGCGAGGCCAGTCGTTTCACCAGGATACAAAGAGACTCTCATACCGCCCCAGCATAGACCCCTTTTACCAAACCCCACTTGAGCCCTCCTCGTCTACGGCATTTGCACCCCCCCACCCCCTATTAAAAAAATGCAAGCACCCTAATGGGATTAAAAGCATTCCCAGATAAAGAATGTTTACCAGGGAAAGGAGCAGTGACAATTTGTGGCTGCTTTCATAATGACATGACTACATGATAAGACTATAAGTTATGGGGCTACTTATCACATTTAGTGGAAGCTCTTCCGCCTGAAGTTAGCTTTGGAAATCACAAGACATCCTTTTGAGCTGAGCTATCTATTCTTGCATCAGTAAAATGATGATCAATAAATGGTTTTCAGAGAGAAAAAAGTTGCAATGCCAGAATTTTCAGTAGCTTTAAATGCATAGGGGATTTTGTTCTTCTGTTTATTTATGTGGTTGAAAAAAAAGCCCAACCTGGTGACACTTAGATGAAAAACAAACTATTTTGAGCAAAGTGTAAGAATGGGCAGCAGTGGCTCATTCCTTCAGGATAGAGAAGTTGGAAAATATTTAGAACTGGCTGCTGGACAGATTGCTTCTGTGACACATTGAGCAACTCCCCAAAAACATATAAAAGAAGCCAATCCAGTTTTCAATTCAAATCTATGCAGCACCAGATGCAAACAGATTCTTTTCAAATGGAGATGAGGCAGCAATTTGGACTTTTGATCAACACATCTGCCTCACAACTCCTTTATCGTTCAGAGAGCAAAAAAAAACGTCAAAACTTGTCATCTTTTAAGAGCACAACTACAAGACATCAAAAAGAAAAGCACAGTGCTATGGCTTGTTCTAAGATCACTGTCCCACAAGGAAAGAAACGCATGACCACTGAATGAGCAAATGGAAAGAAGACTAATGACAAATGTGGCTAGAATGGCGTGCAGTTTCGAGATGAAAAGATATTTGCAAGATCCTCAGCTGCGGGCGACCTGATGGTGTCCTTACTGTGGTTGGTGCAGCTGATTGTCACATGGCTATGAAAGCAGCCCACAGTTCCCCTTAGGCACCTTCTCTTATGAAAAGACTTACATATGAAATCATCACAAGCAGCATAAATAAAGATTGTGAAAATCATTGCAAATAAGATCATCGCAAAAGTTCCCCATTGGTGTCGTTTGATCGCTAATTTTCTTTAGAATTGTACTGACACACTAATAGTTACAGTGGATATCTCAACAGGGGTGTGAAGAATTTTTATCTAAAACAAAGCAACAAACACTGACCTAGTTACTGCTGACAACCTATTCCCCCCCCCCCCTCCCCCCAAAAAAACAATACAGAGACTGCTTTGTGCGTGTGCTTTCACGGGAAAGAAAGTTTGGAGTTGAGAAGCTTCAGTGCAGTTTACAACCCTCCCTTGGCTAAGGTTGTAAACCATCTTACTCACCCACAACGGGGTGACAAATGCATTAAAAAGCTTCAAATGTGAGTTTTTAAAAAAAAAAATAATTGGCATTTAAATAATACACAACATGGATTGTGAAAATATTCCATTTGGAAATTTCAGATGACAAATTAAGTCGTGGCGCTCTTGTAAAAGTTGTCCGTAACCATGTCAACAGCTCAAGGCGAAATTGGGCAGCATGACATGGAATTGTACAAACACCAACGACCGAAAAGCATCGTTTTTGTTTTCCTTCCTTTTGTATGGCGTGATGGACTTTGACTGACATAAAGAAAAACACTTGTTTCTTACAAAGCTGTTTGCAAGTCCTAGTGTGGTTAGTACAATACAAATACAAGTACTAGACAACAAGTTTATTCAAAACATAAAACAACTATTTTACAGTCACACTTGCACAAAATAACACATTTAAAAATACAGGCTTTATTCACTAAAAGAAATAGTACGGTACCTTCCCCAATTTCAAGAACATCCTCAAACTGTGATTTAAACAGATGAGATACAATGGATTCAATTCAACCTAAGTGGCGAGAGAGGATGCTTCTTTGATACATTTCCACAGAGTGGCTCGAGAGTTGGCGGAACAAAGACAACAGCACCTCCAGTGGGCATTTGCTGATAGAAGGAAGGGTGGCTTGCAAGTGACTTAATCATTAATGATGAGCTCATCGCAGCCCCAGTCTTCATAACTCCCATCTGGAAGGTATCGGCGGATGATGATGGGGATCTTTCCGCACCTAGTGAAGGAGACGAGGTGGTGGTGAATGTGATCAATTTGAGGCACATTAAATCCATTGCTCAGTCACACATTAGTATTAGTTATAAACTGCCGACTACTATCATTCAGGTTATCAGTTACTTAGTGTTTTACTATTGTGGTAGACTTATGTTGAGATATACATTTTAGATATGATAGTTACTCACATTTATTATTACCAAGATATTTATATAGCGTACTGCTGCTTTTTTTTTTTTTTTTTTTTTAAATAAACAATAGAGGGTGCAAAGGAAGACAAATACAAGCAATACTTACTTGAGCTCTTTCATGGCAATTTGTAAGGGGTCCGTTTCTCCTTCCAGTTCCACCATGACCGGTGCGCACATCCTGTTAAAAGCGCTATTAAGTTCCCGCGAGCATCCGGAGAACATGCAAACTCCACATAAGATGCCTTGAGGCAAGATTTGAAGTCAGAGCGGACATGCTAACCCCTTTTGAATTGTGTAATGTTCCCATTCAAGCCAAAACACTTACGCTATCTGGAGAGCTCTTGTTCCCAAAACTCTGGCTCGCTCATATTTCGTCATGTATGATGTTGTTATCCTCTTCTGGTTGGCCTGCTGGCCCTCGCCGGCTGGTAGGATTTGTACATTCTCCTGATCTTCCTGTCATAAAGAGACAAAAAAAGAAAGTTTCAGATTATGGCTCAAAATGTTATCTTGACAGCACGTCGAAAAGAAAATGGACACGTTAAGTAATGTTATGATAAAGCCTGAACTCACATCTTCCGGGTTTTCCAAGTCATCTAATTCTTCATCCTCTTCGGCATCATCAAAATCTCCGTCATCGAAACTGTGAAATTGTGAGACGTTATTTATTCTAACAGGGGGAAAAAAGACTTAACTATTGCAGTCACACATGTTTTGTGGTTAAGTTACAAGGCAGCTAGCAGGACGACTAGCACACATTTCCTTCAAATATATCCCATAAGTGAAGTATTGAATGCAACTTTTTACGTTACTTACTTATCTTCGTTGTCCGACATATTCTGCTGATGAGTCTAAATCCCCCAAATGAATTGTTTCAATGATTTTATCCCCCTGCTATGTTTGATGCATACAGGCTCATGCACGAGTATGATAAACGATTCACTTCCGGTTATTGTGTGTATCACAAAATAGATCCGGACTAACAGAGTATAAAACTATGGTTCCATTTGTTTAGTTTGTTTCACTCCACAACCAGAGTAGCAATGTTATCATCAACACTACCAATATTCTTATAAGATCCGAAAAATATAGTTTTAAACAGTAAAATGTGGATTCAAATTGTTATATTACAGCACAGTATAATTCTGTGGTTTGTAAACAGCGACGTCTAGCGGATCTTTTGCGTCACGTCAATAATCAAGTGTTTGTTTTTTGCAAATCAATATTGTATATGAAACTTAAGAATTTTAACGTACATATTAAATCCTTCTCACATAAAAACACTTAAAAATTCTGAACATCTTGGACAATTTATTAATGTCAGAAGTGAATTCAATCTAAACATTGACACAAAGTATACAGATTAAACACACTTTTCAGAATATAAGATCCTCTCTAATTTCAACACAAAAAATATTTTTTTTATCTTTTGTTAGCCGTATACTATTATCCAAATTGTAACATACAACATCATTGTAGTTGCTCAGAATTTCCTTCTTTGAATTGAAATATTTACAATTTTTTTATGTTCAAATGTATTGAGGTGCAAGCCTCCATCTGTATCTGTAGTAAAACATGCGTACTGTGACAGCATTTCAAAAAAATAAATACATATACAGTATATACATATCGTTAGCCTAATGGCATCATTTCTTACATCAAGGGTAAATATAATAATCTACAGTCTGGACAGAACTTCAGCTGCTTTTATCCACAGAGTTTTTGCTGCGCTCGCTTTTCCGGTTCATCTTAAAAACCTTTGAGGGCTTGAACTTTCCTTTTGACTTCTTGAGCTCTTTCAAATCTTTCAAAAGAAAAATCCACACAAATCATCATTTCCAACACACTATGCAACCATTTGAATAAATCGAGATCATTTCATAGCATATCCTCACCTTGGTTCTTGTTTTCTTCCGAATGTGCATCCTCTTCTCGCTCCCTAATTGGGAAACGGAACTGCATTAATGACTATGACATAAAAATCAATTCTGGAATTATTTATTCTCAATGCACCTCTTCCTGTCTTGATCTAAAATGCTGACGATCTGGTTCCTCTGCTCGATAATGCCAAGCAGTTCGGCCATCAGGCTTTGCTCTTGACTTCGATCTTCTTGACTCCAGACGCTCTCTGAACATCCAGTATAAAAGCACCATAGCGTGTAACATACACATCAGAATTTAATCTCAACAAATGGTTGCACAAACTCACCTGGTTTATTGAGGAGACGTCTAAGCTCATACTCAACATCTGCTTGCCTTTCTTCTAAACTTTGCTGCTTAGTCCTGCCACACAATCAGTTCAATTTGATTATCTGGATTTTTTTTTAAATACACACAGCAGTGCAAACACTTGCTTGTAAAGCATTCCTACAATACTTTAGCTACTTACAAATAAACCAGCTCAGTATCTCGTCGCATCAGAATTTGCCTTTCATGGGTAAGAGCGAGCCATTCAGTCACTAGACGTTCTTCTTCTTCATCTAAAATTTAAAAAGAAATACAATTAGTGTTTTGTTCATGTTTTATGTCCATTTTTTCGGTTGAAAACAAAATGCTTGATGAACCATTCTGGCACTCTCTGATAGTTCTCTCCAATTCCACGCCTCTTTCCTCCAGTGCCTCCAGCTGTTTTGTCACTTGGCTTTTTTCCACCTGCAGATCTACAGCAGAAGCGTACTGGTCTGCCTGCACCTGCCAAATGACAAATAATAGCCAGCATTCCTTTAAAAAAAGAAACATGTAATCCAAATTAGATATAAATCAGCATCATACCTTCCTTTTAACAAGCGGGAAGCCGTGTCCGGGGGCAGCGGCCCGTCCAGATGTGAGGGCCTGGCAAGTTTTGGATTTGGGTATTTCTGGTTTTGCATCATAATGGTCCTTCTCTTCAAAAACCTTCATGGAAAAAAAAAAAAAGAAAATCCACTTACAACTATTGTATACATATGACTTAAATATGAACCCACATCTTTAAAAAAATATATTTCTTTCCATACCTTATTTGATTTCTTGTCCTCTGTCACACCAAAAGGCATTTTAGTAGATTTAACAGCTGGCACAGAAAGACTTCTTGTCAAAGGAGGACTATGATTTCTTTTTTGTGGGACATTAGCGCTCGCTAAATCGAAGCAACCAGGTTGACCGGTGTGTCCATCATGATTGTCTTTGGGCTGTAACTTCGCATCTTCCTCATCCAGGTCCTCACCGAAAGGATTGGGAGGAGGGACTCTTGGTCTGTACCAGTACACCTGTCCGTTTAGACCACGTTTGGAATGCGTGGGGGGTCCCGGGGACTGAACAGGAGGTAGTTGTGTCCAAGGTCCGGGATGGATGATTCCCAACCATGGATGGTTGGTTTTCACAGGATTTTTCAGACTCCTCCTAAGTACGATTTAGAAAACGATGATGAGTGTTTAAGATTCATTTAAGTACAAAGAAACAAATGTCAGCTGACTTACAGTTGTGATGAAAAAGGGGAAGACTGACTTTGAGTGGTCTGTTGAGGTGCCACCTGTTTACTCTCTCCAGTTACTTGCGCATAAGGTGAGGACAACTTTGGCGTCACTTCAATTTTTTTCTCGTCCTTCCGCTCATCACTACTGGTTGTCTCCTCAACGTTTTCTGGGAATGTCATCGCACAGTGTACACATAACCTTGCTGAGTTTTTTTTTTTTTTGTTGCATTAATTTCAACAAGTGGATATTGTGTTCAAAAAGACAGCATCACATTTATCAGACCTAATAAAACAAAATACAGTCAAATAAATTTTCTTACCTGAGGTGCTGCTCGCTGTTTGGGAAAGTTGAGTCCCAGCTGCAAGGACAGAAACCGACGTGTCTTTAGATGCCAGCTGCTTACTTTCTCCAGTCAGTTGCAGTGACGAGAATTCCGAGGGCTCGTCGGTTTTTGTCTCTTCCGTTTGTTTGGTTCTTGCCAAAAGCGATGGCGATCCATCGTTGCCATCGCTTGCCTCGTGGACGTATTCCGGAGCAGGTTGAGGAGACGTTTCTCTTGACATGCTACTCTGTGTTTCCGATGACTCATATTGTACTGTTTGCTCGAACTGCGGTGGTTTATAAAGCAGTCTGTCATGTGACCTTGTTGTCTCAGAATACTGAGGAACGTTGATGAGCGTCAATCCACCAAGAGACAGGCCTTCTTCCTGTACCTCAAAGTTGTTATCTGCTTGAACTGTTATGTGATCAGAGCAAATGAAACAACCAGCCTTCTTTTCTGGAATGTAAAAGCCTGCTGCGAGGGTGCCATGGCACACTTTGCATCTGAAAGAAATAAAAGTTTATATGTGATACATTTTCAGAAATGTTAGCAATATTTGAGTATGAGTACCTGAAACAACTGCGATGGCAGATCTCGCCGCAGATCACTT
Organism: Syngnathus leptorhynchus; assembly: GCF_054491065.1. Taxonomy (NCBI): domain Eukaryota; kingdom Metazoa; phylum Chordata; class Actinopteri; order Syngnathiformes; family Syngnathidae; genus Syngnathus; species Syngnathus leptorhynchus. The sequence continues at coordinate 7,111,296 of NC_141210.1, read as the reverse complement.
GTCTCTGAATAAGATGAACAGGTTTCATACAAAAGCGACATGCATTGTGTAGACTTTTGTTAGAATAAAAATCGTCTTTGCTGGAGGGCGAAGAATCCAAATGCTGGTGGAAAAAGATATTAGAAATACAAAATTGACTCTTTCTTTCATATGTTGGAAGATTTACTCTTTTATCACCTTGTTTGATGAAGTGATGTGTGATGACTTCAAACTGGAAGAACCTGCTGCAAAGTCAAGATAGAAAATGGAAATGATGAATAAAGATCACAGAAGAAAAAACTCGTCTTGACCTTTAGCACACTGCATGTAAATGGAATGAGTGAAGATGAAATTGCAAATGTAGGTCACAATTGTTGATTCGCTACCAGCACAATAAATCTGATGACTTCAAATCAAAAAAAGGAGCTTCTATACTTACTGTGAGATACCCCGCTGAAGTAGTGGTAAAATTGAGAAAGGTAAGTGATGACGCTCAAATAGTCAGGCACCTCGGTGGCAAGCAAATCTTTGGGGACCAGGAAAGCGGGGATGCCAAGTTTTCGCTCTGCAACCTCAAAGGCCTGAAAACAGTGCATGGAAAAACACCAAACCAAATTACATGTATTATTGGATAATAATGTGCAACTGGTTGCGAATCACTGCTTTGCAAGAGTACACGTTTGTTCAAAGGGACACGTTATTGTGTGCAAATGACTCACCAGTTGGTTGTTTTCGTAAATATTAGCTCTAGAGAGGAAGCTGAAATCTCTGGATCAAGATGAATGAAACAAAACAATCACATTATTTAGAGCAGGAAATTTCAGCACACAAAAAAAACCATGCCTGTTAATGACATAAGAAATAAGCTGACTTTATTTTATTTTAACCACAACAAACCTGAGTAATCCACTTTACTTTAAAGAGAAGATGGCTACGAGTGAGATTAAGTTGTTCTGAAGAGATTAGGCCCACTGTCAGATGTAGATTAAACAGCATGCTACAACAAATGTAGTTTTTTTTTGTGTGGAACTTCAGTCCTGCACAAATAAAGAAAAACAAAACTACTCACATGAGATCCGGGCGGTGTTTATGGATGATGGCACAAAACGCAAATCCATCTCGGAACGAGGTGGACAAATTGGTAATTTCCACTTGTGGGTAGGTGGTGCAGGTTTGGACACACCACTTGAGCAAGGCTTTCCTCGGTGCCATCGTGTCATGGGTGGAACTGGACTTCATCACGAGGGTTGGGTCAGCGTGACATAGTACATCAACACAGCAACGTGGAGGCAGAAGGCGAACGAGTTCGAAGGCTACATTTAGCACGCCGTGTCAAATGTCAATATTGCATCATTATAAAACAAGGTTAGGTAAAGTCAAGTTAATACTCATTTTCCGCATGAAAAAAAAAAAAACCCCGCACGGAAGTTGACAAAAGTTGATCTTTTGCGACTTAGTCGGCGAGGATTCAGTCATACAAGTCACTTCTCATCCCGAAACAATATAAATCGTTGAATTGTGGCGAAATCGCAGGTATATTTGATCGCAGAGATCCTCAAATGTTATTTAAAAAAAAAAAATCCCCTCGTTGTATGTCCATCCATCTTGCTGTGCGCGACACAAGGTAATCAATAGCTGCCACTAGGGGGAGACAAAACGCTGTCGGGAGATTTTCCTAAAGCCACTTTGCACAACTTTGTTTTCGCGTTTGTTTTTGTTTCGTTTAAGTGTTTATCTCAAACCTGTATAGCTCCTCCTCTTCCCTGTTCCTCTCCAGACTACTTAATATATATATATGTATGTACACATTTTTCACTGACTCGTGCTTGAAGATCCAATTATAGTTTTTCAGTTCAAAATGAATGTAATATTTCGGAATCAGTCCAGTTCATTGTGATGAAAGACTAAATAAATGTCTTAGAATTAATGAAAAAAGTCAAAACGCAAAGTAAAAGCTTGACACACTTGCAGCCCCAAAACATCTGACTGAAAATAATGGAATTAAATACAACCTTGGGATTTTTATAACATTGTAACTCCAGTAACTTAATCAAAACTGTGTCAAATTTCCAGTACAGTGACGTCATTTTGACAGCGCATGTTCAACATGGAGTTATGGCCACTCCAATTATTATTCACACATTGTATCCTAACTATTAAATTAAACTCGCGTAAAAACCCCAAAAGATCATTCTCTGTCAAAAATCAAACAAATGCTTTATTGTTGTTTTCTTGTTAGCTCCGCCTATCCGCGCCTTTACGCATTGTACGTGACTTTACGTAGCTCGTCACAAGGCAGACGAGACGACTTAAAGCTTGCCGTGATGGCTGCTCCTCCCGATTCGGAGAGTTTGGAGTCTCGCATCAGTGAGTTTTTTTTCTTAAATGGCCGCCCTTTATTGTCAGATGGTTACCGAACATACATAATAGAATATCTGCGTGCTAAGTGTGAGGTGTCAATGTTGTTTAAGTGGGTAGCGAAGGCGGAAGGCGGTTCCGTGCCACACAGGAAGCTAACCTAGCTCGACAGCTACCTGTACCTGGCAGCTGTCAACACAGCACAAACTAACGCACTGTCAGCTTCAAGGATTGATTTTTTTTTAAATTATTTTGTTAGTAGTGAACGTCAGGAACTCTCGTTTTCAGTATTGCGTCCTGCTTTGAGTATTATTGCTGTTTACCCGGAAGAAAGTTCTGGATTTGACCGAAATATCGTCGAGACCACACCGTCAAAGCTAGCTAACATTGACGTCCAATGTATCTTGAGGTTGGCCGTTTGCTTTTAGAAGCAAATACTGAAATCAATGCTTTGCAGTCTTTGTTTAGCTACGCCGATATTTTGCATTAGGAAAAGAAATATCACGACACACCCACTAAACAAAATCGGCACATAAAAATTGGATGCACAGGTTATTTATACACTTCCTGATATGTAGTGGAAGAACATTTAATTGAGGCAGCGTTGATTGACCCAGGGGTGCTAGATTTTAGATTTTTGGAGTTTTGAATTAACGCACAGAGCAGATATTACATAAAAGATCATTTAGAAGAACCTCGCATGTAGCAAGTAAGGACCCAGGATGTGTCCTGTAGGAGATGACTGCGAGTTGCTTCATAGAGCACCCCTAAACAGCGCTGGAACAGTTGGCGAGCAAAGATACATTATTTACAGTAAATAACTTTAATACCAATTAAATGTCTTTGAAGAATTTTTAGCAGCACGCCAGATGATCCCATCACAAAATGATTGGCATTCATGGATGTAAATGATCTGATTGTCCACGTCTTGCAAAGCATTCCTAACTATCTCATGATGACTATTTTACTAAGTTGGCATCTTTTGCTCTGCAACTTGACAATAATAATGTAGAAAATGAAGCTTTTCATCCACATCTTCTGTTTCCTGACTGTTGAATATTTCAGACAGAGCAACGAATCCACTGAATAGGGAGACTGACTGGAGCAGCATCAATGCCTTCTGTGAACAGCTCAACAATGATTTGGAAGGGTAAGAGCCAGATAGGATACGCAAATGAGATCATTTTTACCAATTCTGCTTTTTTAGTTACAGTCTGAGAAAATCCATTAAAAACCCACACTGGGTAAAATGGAACTTCTGTCCACCTGTAATGTTCACCCTTTGTGTTTGTGTTGTGTTGCAGGCCTCAGCTGGCTACCAGATTGTTGGCCCACAAGATCCAATCTCCACAGGAGTGGGAGGCCATGCAGGCTCTTGTGGTAAACAAACTGTTTATGTCACAATTGGCTTAAATGGTATTGATGCTTTTTGTTTACATTGGCCTCTTTTGCAACTTCCTGCAATATGTAGAAAGCACAAGAGGGTGACAAATGTTTTGGGTGTTATGCTTTTATATCTCTATCACGGCATCCCGGTCTTTTCTACATAGTGGATCCGGTTTATCTAGCTGCCCATTATTGATGTGGCAACTTGATAGGTTTGTTTTTCCAACTGACTCTGCTTATTATCTAAGGCTACACTGCATTGTAGCCCAAATCAGTTTTTTTTTTTGTTTTTTTTGCAATGCATGTAAATGAGAGCACTGATCAAATTAGCGTTTTATCAGTGAATATGGACCATTGAGGGGATTAGATCAGTCTGTCAGGCTTTTATTTACGATTTCATTCCATCTCTAGTGGTGCTTGCCTCAAGCGCGCTAACTGTGTAAATGATGAATAGTGGACATCTCTGTTAGTCCTTATTCAAGTGCAATACATCAAACTTAATTGATCATATGCCGCCGCCTTCACCAGGTTCTGGAGTCGTGTATGAAAAACTGTGGGAAACGCTTTCACAGTGAAGTAGGCAAGTTCCGCTTTCTCAATGAGCTCATCAAAGTGGTTTCGCCAAAGGTAGGATATTCTAATGTGCACATTCCTGCATAGTTGTTTTTTTTTTCCCCTCTCTGCAGTCCATGGGACATGAGATATGTTATTGTCCTCGCACAGTACCTGGGTTCGCGCTCACCGGAGCCAGTGAAGAAGAAGGTCTTGGAGTTGATCTACAGCTGGACGTTAGGCTTGCCTGATGAGTCCAAAATCATAGACGCCTATCAGATGCTAAAGAAACAAGGTTGGAGGTCGCATGGAAAGCCATTTGCCATTAACTCATATGACCTTTGTCCTTCCTAGTCGAACAGTGCAGCCAGTAGAATAATTGTCTTATCAGTAATGGCTTTTTTTTTTTTTTAACAAAGAGGCTAGCTACAATTAAATATGAATTCAACAGCATTGTGGGAAAAAATATTTCAGTGATTTTTTTTTTATTTTTTTTTCTTCTTCATTTGAAGGTATTATCAAACAAGATCCACAACTGCCTCCTGATAAACTACCTAATCATCCACCACCCAGGCCAAAAAATGCGGTTTTTGAAGATGAAGAAAAGTCTAAAGTAAGAAATATGGACCTTATGACTTCTCACCCACTTGCTTCCTTTTAACGGTCCTCATACTTTGACAGATGTTGTCTCGCCTGCTGAACAGCTCACATCCTGAAGACTTGAAGGCCGCCAATAAGCTCATCAAGGAAATGGTCCAAGAGGTAACCCCAAGTCAAAAGCAGCAATGGAAATCCATTCTGTCTTAATTACAAGCAACTTGTGCACACAAAGCTACATTCAGTCATTTGGAACTTATTGTAGGATCAGAGGCGAACAGAGAAGGTGACCAAGCGGGTGGGTGCCATCCAGGAGGTCAAGGAGAGCATCACTTTGCTGACTCAGCTTCTGCAGGACTACGACGCCAACACTACAAATCAGAGTAACGCTGAGCTCATACAGGTGAAGGCAAAGAGTGTCGCTTATCTTTTTGAATGTAAGATGAAAAATAATTTTGATCACTTGTTTGTATTGTTGTTACAGGACCTTTATCAGCGTTGCGAAAAAATGCGACCCACGCTTTTCAGATTGGCAAGTGATACCGAGGATAATGATGAAGCTTTAGGTGATCACTACCATTATCAAAACCAGTAAACTACATCATTTTTGTTTTGTGTAACCTATTTGTGCTGATTGCTGTCTTGTGCTGCCTTTTCCAAGGTTCCACATGTGTCTTCAGCTATCACGAACAGTAGACTCTTATCAGTAGAGTTGTTTTGCCTGCCTTGGGCATTTTTTCTTCCACTGGCTTTCTAAAAATAAAATAAAACCTCAGATTGCACATTAACTTAAAAAAAAAATACATCTTAAGTAGATCAGTCATTTATTAATAGGACTTGAATCTCAACTGTATCAGATTGTTATTGATTGACATTGTCTGCATGTCCAAAGGCACGGTGTTGCTTTCCCACAATTGTCTGGTAAGATACTATATTTGCACAAACGCAGCAGTAAATGCGCTTTCAGATCAGAGCTTAGAAAGCAGTATTAGCAATTAGCAGTAATTGATCGAAAGCAACGCCGCGTGCCGATCGCAGCGTCCTCTAGTCCAAAGCCTATTGTGGACCTAACAACATAAGCCACAAAGTCATTTCTCAATTGCCGTCGGGATCTTTTGTGTTCCTTATCGACACAGTGATGACATTAAAGGGCATCTTTTCTTGGCTTTCCGCAGCGGAGATCTTGCAGGCCAACGACAGCCTGACCCATGTCATCAATTTGTACAAGCAGCAGGTGAAAGGGGAGATTGTGAACAGCAACAATGCATTAAATGCACAAAAGCAGACAGGTTGGTGAAGCAGTGCTTGGTGATTAGCCTTGAGCACGTTCAGATTTTTTTTTTCTTTCTACAACCATAGTGGGGACAGCACTCCTGGATCTGTCTGGCTTGGACACATCTCCCCAGTCGCCCCCATCCTTCCCAGAACTCCCAACTCCAACCGACAGCCTCAATGCAACCTCGCAGGAAACTGGCATCTCCCTACTCGACGATGAGCTCATGTCGCTTGGTAACCCTAATTATTCATCTTTTTTTGAATCTGTCGTCAAACATTTTGTCATGTTGGTATTGTCCCACACAGGTTTAAGTGAAGGAACACACACCTCTAACCCGGCCTCCCAGCCTGAGGACTCCACAGCTTGGGACTCCTTCCAGGTGCGCGGCACAAAACTGAATGATTTGCAGAATCATTTTTTTCTTGTATTGATGTCATTTTCTCCTTCAAGTCATCTGACAGTATCGATGCAGACACCCCAGCAGCACCCAGTCTTCTCCTGAGTCCGGAACCTTCCTCCCACTCGCACCCAGTCTCTCCCGCCTCTGCTCCCAAAGGCTCAGTCCTGGATGAGCTCGATTTATTAGGAAAGACGCTGCTGCAGCAATCCCTTCCTCCCGAAGGCCTACAGTTCAAATGGTAAAAGAAATACATTTGGGGTAAATAAAGAACTGTCTTTTTTTGCCAGATCTTTTGGTACTGTGCTACAATACTGACCTTTGAACTATAATAGGGTTTTCTTCATTAAACAGAATAATTCCATATTTACACCAGTGAATGTGACGTTAACCAGTCTGTGTCTGCATGTAGGGACAAACAGCAGGTCAAACCAACTCTGAGAGATCTACAGAGCAAGTCGGGGTCTGCTATTCCCTCCAACCGCATCCCGCTCTTCAGCTCAGACCGCCCCGCGCTGCCCCTCCCCTCAGAGGCCACCACGTTTGACATGTCCCCCGCATGCACAGAGACTGCATCTGCTGAGCTTTCCCTGGCTGATGTCTTTGTGCCTCTAGAATCTATTAAACCTAGTAAGTAGACTTTCTTTTTTTTTTCTTTTTTTAAACAACAATTCAATTGCTAATCTAATCATGGATGGATTCGCCTACCAGGTAGTCTGCTGCCTGTGACTGTCTTCGATGGACACAGTCTGCGGGTCCTTTGCCACTTTGCCCGTGATTCGCCGCCATCTCGCCCTGACGTGCAGGTGGCGATCATCTCCATGCTGTCCTCCGCTCCCGTGCCTGTCACCAACATAAACGTGAACATCTCTGCTCAGAAGGTCAGAGAGGATGTTTTTTTTTGTTTGTTTGTTTTTTGGGGGTTCCTTTTACCCATTCTTGTCAATGTGATGTCCAATTGTTGTTCTACTTCTCACCTGCAGTCAATGGCAGTGAAGTTGCAGCCACCATCTGGAAGTGATTTGCCACCGTTCAATCCCATCCTTCCTACTGCTGCTGTCACACAGATCATGCTACTGGCAAACCCAAACAAGGTACACCCAAGTTTTAACTCCTTCAAACTCTTAAGAGAAGTTTGTCTTCTGTCTTAAAAAAAAAAGACATTTTGGTAGGCTTCATGTTTATATAGCAACAAAACACAAAATTCTGCGGGCCATGCAAAATCAGTCCAAATCCAATAATATGACTGATTAAATAAATGAACAAGTATGACCTGTGTTTAACAACTTCTTCCGTTTATGCACTTTAGGAGAAGGTTCAACTGCAGTACAGATTGAGCTTCACCTTGGGTGACCAGGTGCACAACGAGAGTGGCAGTCTCGAAAACTGGCCTGCTTCAGACACTTGGGGGAACCTATAGCGGCTGGCAAAGTCCAACCTGACAGACTCTTGTCCACCAACCTCAGCTACACTCCGTACCTATTCTAAATTTTTGTTTGTCCCCCCACCCCCCCTTTGACTTCTGCTTATGCTCTCTGTGTGTGCTTTGCTTTAACTGACTTGTTAATACCGCCTCTTTTTTTTTTTTTCTTCTTCTTCTTCTTCTCTCTCTTCCCTCAAATCTTTTAAAGACTGCTACAAATGAAGAACCGACATTCACTACTGCATGTGCATATGTGCTTCAGGTCGTTGGCTTTTGAGCACAACGTTTGACTTTGTAGATTTGGTCCTCACTTGTGCATGCTCTGCTTCCATGACGCGCCAAGACAGAAAGGACATATGCGTTACCTCCTCTTAGTTTGTCAAACCAAAAACTGCTGAATCATCACTTATGTCTCATCAATGGGGACTTTTCCTTGTTTGTGTCATGACAACAAAAAAGTACTGTGACATTGTGTATTTTCTGCCATATGTGCCTCTTTCTCAGTTCTGTTTAACTTTTAGCACATTTGTTCTGTAATACATCATTTATTTCAACAAGTTGCAGTGTATCATTATATTTTACTTTTTTTTTTTTTTTAAATAGGATCTTTGTTCAATTGTGACCATGGCTCTTCCTATATCACCAATACATGAGTAAAGTAAAATTGAAAATGCATGAAATGGATTGCTAAACAAATTGCAACCTAGAGCTTGGTGTCCATCTTGTTCATTTGAGGTCTGCAGTCTTGAGAGTCCTTCCTCACTTTCTGCTCCCTCCTCCTTAGTGCGACTGCTTTGTAAATACCAATGTACATTTGACCTGTGCAAAAGCATAAACAGTGCTAAGATATGAAGGAGTAATAAAGGTTTTGGTGGAGGTGGGGATTAATTTAAACACTGGTGCAGTAAGTTTGTGTTCTTGTCACTCAGTGATTCAGTCAATGAATGAACAACGTATCAGTCATCGAACGCGTTGCGGCTCCTTGCGTGAACAAATCAGGGAATGAACGTGATCCAGAATGGAGATAAACGATTTGCCAAGGAAAGAACTACACACTTGTGCAAGTTGCCAAAGAGGCGCTTTTTGTCTGACTTGAATTGAGCTTTCTCGGCTACCGTACACTTCCGCTTCGGCGAGCAGAACATTCATCGACGTAGTGCTCAAGGCTTTAACCTTATAATGCTAAATTACTGATGCTTGACAGAACATTCATCGACGTAGTGCTCAAGGCTTTAACCTTATGAGCGGTAGAACCGTATTCGGGCCTCACTTAGCTCAAAGTCTGCTTCGTGTGGGGCTCGAACCATGCTCTACCGAACACCGGGTAAAGTTAGAGACCACTCTGCCATTTTGCCAAAAATCGTCTCTTTTATTAGGTAATGTACTGTACATAGAGGACGTCTGGTCGAAAAGGAATAATGGACATGTTCATTTTACATTGGGTTACATTCGAGTGAATTGGGGCACTGCCGTCTTGCGGTAGCTTGGGGTCATTACATGAGCCCCCTCATAAAGCATGAACCGCAGTCTTATACCATGCAAACTTTAGCATGTTTATTTTACATTGGGTTACATACGAGTGAATGGGGGCACTGCCATCTTGCGGTAGCTTGGCGTCACTACATGAGCCGCCTCATAAATCATGAACCGCAGTCTTACACTATGCAAACTTCAGCATGTTCATTTTAAATTGGGTTACATACGAGTGAATGGGGGCACTGCCATCTTGCGGTAGCTTGGCGTCATTACACGAGCCACCTCATAAATCATGAACCGCAGTCTTACACTATGCAAACTTCAGCATGTTCATTTTACATTGGGTTACATACGAGTGAATGGGGGCACTGCCATCTTGCGGTAGCTTGGCGTCATTACATAAGCCGCCTCATAAAGCATGAACCGCCGTCTTACACTATGGAAACTGTAGCTCAAAGTTTGCTTCGTGTAGGGCTCGAACCATGCTCTCCCGGTCACCGGGTAAAGTTATAAACCATTCTGCCATTTTGACCGAAATCGGCTTTTTTTATTAGGTAGTGTATAGTACATAACTGACGTCTGGTCGAAAAGGAAAAATGGACGTGTTCATTTTACGCTGGGTTACAGACAATTGAGTGATTTTTCTGATTGGCTGTTTGATCTGTGACGTCACTCGGACACTCCATTAGGTACACCGCCATTTTTAGGTGTACCTAATAACAGGCCACTTCATTAGGGAAAAATCATAGTCAAAGCTAAGCTGAAACTGAAAAGTGCCACACCCGCCCTCACCCCCACTTTCTGATTGGCTGTTGGATCTGTGACGTCACTCGGACACTCCATTAGGTACACCGCCATTTTCAGGTGTACCTAATCACGGGCCACTTCATTAGGGAAAAAGCATAAATGAGAGTGAAAAGTGCCTCACCCGCCCTCACCCCCACTTTCTGATTGGCTGGTTGATCTGTGACGTCACTTGGACACTCCATTAGGTACACTGCCATTTTTAGGTGTACCTAATAACAGGCCACTTCATTAGGGAAAAGTCATGGTCAAAAGTTAACAAAAAGTGAAAAGTGCCACACCCGCCCTCACCCCCACTTTCTGATTGGCTGTTTGATCTGTGACGTCACTTGGACACTCCATTAGGTACACTGCCATTTTTAGGTGTACCTAATAACAGGCCACTTCATTAGGGAAAAGTCATGGTCAAAAGTTAACAAAAAGTGAAAAGTGCCACACCCGCCCTCACCCCCACTTTCTGATTGGCTGGTTGATCTGTGACGTCACTTGGACACTCCATTAGGTACACCGCCATTTTTAGGTGTACCTAATAACAGGCCACCTCATTAGGGAAAAATCATGGTCAAAGCTTAACGGAAAAGTGATTGGCTGGTTGATCTGTGTGTGTTCCTCGAATGGGTTTGCCCCTCCTGCTTGGTGGAATTTCACCTCATGCGCATGCGCGTTTGACACAAATACCATATTGAACTCAAGCGAAGCGAACACGCCCCAAAAAAACCACAAAGGCAAATGTTGACATGGAGGTAAAAGAGCAGCTTGAAACCAGGCAAAGAGCCGCGGGTTGGTCAGCTCCTCGTGCAAGACATTCAAATGCTCCTAATAAAAAGCAAACATTTCAAATAATATCAAAACTAAGCTTCTGACAACATCTTTAAATGCCCAAAGTACTTTATGAAAAATATGAAAAACACATAAATGGGCTGACCTCTTTATTCTTGACACATAATTTGCATATAACAAATTGCGTTAATCCAAATAATAACAACAAAACCTTCCTAGCAGGTTTCATTTATTTGCAATTCTTATGCCTAATACAATAATCCAATAGATTGTCCCATGTTAAAATGCCCCTATTTGGTTGGTGTCAATAAAATGTGGACTTTAATGTCCAAATGGTCATGCCCCCATCCTCAGAAGTATTGTGTGGGGTTGGTTTTGTCACACAGCTCCACATGCACATGCGAGGTGATTCCGGGGTAAACGCTCTGCATGGGCATCATGACGCCCAGACGCTGACCCTTGCTCACGGTTCCTGAAGTCTTGTCAGGCTGCACATAAAACAGCTTGACGCAAAGACCTGCAAGTGTAGGTGAAGGTCAGTAGTTGGAAGTGACAAAGTACATAGAGTTGTTAGAATTTTCTTTGCTTGAGAAGTTATTTTTCTGACAATGCTTCATTTTTACTGACCTCCGCCACTTATTTCAAGGCCGCGGTTGATGGCGGCCTTAGTGGGATCAGTGTAGACATAGAGTGCCCTGTTGATGGTGAGGTCAAATGGAGCGTAGACCTCTGAGCCGTCATCACAAATGATGTCCACACCTTGGTGAGTCCTGCTTCCCCTGGAACACACAAGTCAAAAAGTCAACTCCCGTCTGCCTGACATGTCGTGTCCAGCCACCTTACCGTGGGGCCCCGTAGTGGCCTGAACCCAAACTATCTGATGTCCTCGGGTTGTTGTTGGAATTCCCCTGGCATAGCTGGCCAAAGGTCACTCCTTCACACACACACACCAGAGCTACACACAAATATATATAAAGGTTAGAATGAAATGGGACAGATGAAGATTTTGAGAAACACCTGGTGATGTTCTTACCCAGCAGAGCTGCAAACAGAGCCACGTTCTTCATCATCTTCATTGCAATGACTCCTGCCGAGCTTCACGACAGCTTTTATCCACAGCCTAACAATATGGCCAAGGGACAGCCCGCCTCTCAATGACAACATTTCAAAAATTCCACCTGGCAACAATTTGTTAAGTCAATAAATTGCACATGCAAGCACACAGTGTTGACACTTGACTTTAGATTATTTTGCATTCTGCACATCTGCCCCAAAGTCCTTATTGAGCAAGACTGGAAAGTTTGATCAGTTATCACATTCACACACAAAAATGTCTACGAAATGTTCAAGTTCACTTTATGAAAGACAGTGTGAATTAACTTTTCATTTGTTTGCATGTTTACTCATGATTTTGCACCCCCCCCCCCCCTCCAAATCCTTGATAAAGATGATGCCTGGGAGTGGCACGTCCCATAATTGGTTTTTGTTGTCTTATTACCTTTTTTAAGTTTTTTGAGGGTCACATATACTTGAAGACTGCCTGCAATGCTATTTTACAATGTTTGTTGGCAATGGTTGTCAAAAAAGTGGGCTGGATTTGAGTGAGAGGGACTATCACTGCTAATAATGTTTTTGCAAAGACACAATTACATGAACAGCTAAAATAAAAGTAGAATTTCCTGATGAGTCGCACAGCGAGAAAAGTATTTGCAGAGGTGGACGTGAGTTGCACAGAGCGTGCCTCACTCCCATTAATTTCCAAACAAGTGCCAACCTTCAAATGAAACCTATTTGCTCATTTCGATGAAAGCAAACACACCAAATGCCAAGGTAAAGATAGGCGGTGGCACACCCAGATAGCTGTTATTTGGATAGGGTGAAAGTGGATAGAATCTTTTTTTTTTTTTTTAAACTAGTCAGTAAAATTAATCATATTCATTATTTTGCAAATTCACATACAAACACTTTCCGACTCCTGTCTCAGGATAGACACAGCAAGCCAGAGATATGCTTCTTTAATGTATGAGCTTTCTACCAATCTAAATCCCCAGCTAGCTACCTTGTAGTCACAGAAAAACATTTTGGTACAAACGTGTTGAAAAGCTTCAGTCAAAACTACTCACCCCTACAGTTAAAATACAGCTATCTGACATATGACAAGAGTATATCATTCTTAGTCCATGTATATACAAAACATACTTTCTGATTCATTAGGTACAATTACAAAATAATGCGGTGAAACCTTGCCATCATCAGATCATGATATTCTAATTTCAATTAGTATGTGACACTGTAAAAACTAAATCTAAGATGAAATCTCTCCAATCATTGTTTTAAGAAATCTCCGTCAAGTCAAATATTGGTCGACAATTTGGCTTCATGCTTTTCATCTTTTTGTACCTAATAAATCAGCAAGTTAAGTAGCCAGGCCGATGATCATGTGCCAGGTGGTGGAGGCTGAGCAAACTCAAAGGGAGCGTGCCCCATCAGGCCCAACATAGGTTGGGGTAGGAGTAACTGCTGGGCCATTAGAGGCTGGGGCATTGACAAGGGGGGTGGGACTGGCCCCATTTCACCTCCCACTGCTGAGGAGACCACCACGGGACAGCTATACTGGCCAGTACTGCTACTGCTGCTGCTGTTAATGCTATCTTTCTGGTATGAGCTGCTGCTGGAGACATAGCTGCGCCCTCCATTCCTGCTGCTGCGATCCCTGTAAGACGAGGAGTCCCCGTCCCGGCTGCTGGAGCCTCGAGTGTCGCGGGCGTCACGGGAATCGCGGTCGTCACGTGCGTCACGGCTGTAGCTGCTGCTCCCTCGGGCGCCGCCGCCGCTGCTGCCTCCCCCGACCGAGCGCATTCGCCGGTCACACTCGTCTTGGTACATCAAGTTGGGATTGTCGGAAGAGGAACTGCCCCGGAAACGGCCACCTCGGAGAAGGAAGGGATATGACTCTTATTTTGGTTATGCTGATTTTTTTTGAGGTTTTTATAATTCTGCCCAGTGTTTTACTGCTAATAAATTGTGAAGATAAGCGGCAGATGAATGAATAAAGGAAAACAATTCATGAATCAATAAAAATACATAAAAAAAATCAACTCATGAACAAATAATAAATAAATATATTCATGAATACAGATGACTGGATAAACAAATCATATATAAATGAACAAAAAATATTGGACAGAAAAATAAACAAATGAACAAATAAATAAATGGACAAATATAAAGTGAACATACAAATAAATCAAATATTCTACAAAAGAAAATATCACTCACCTCCGCCACCTCCACGTCCAGTGTCAACCAGCTGCAGCAGTTTGGGATTGATAGCTTGTCTGGCCTCCTCAAGAACCCGGATCAGATCACGAGCCTGACGGAGGTTACTCGGAGTAAAGAAAGTATATGCCGTGCCTTTGTTGTTGCTGCGGGCCGTGCGTCCGATCCGATGGATGTAGTCTTCTGAAGAATTGGGGTAGTCATAGTTGATGACAAACTTGACATCCTCCACATCTTTTGCAGTGATAAAGGGTTGAATGGGGACAGTGCGTTGGGATAGGGTAGGGGAAAACAAAAAGAGTAGTCAGAACAAAATAATACTTGTATTGAACGTTGCAACGTTTTGAGAAAGTCACTTATTTGTATCCACTTACCAGCTATTTTTGTCCAGCATACAATTAATATGAGTCAAGACTATGACAAATATATCAAATGACAAGCAAATCAAGCAGTTTGTTTCACCATACCCCCCTTTTTAAATTGGATCCAGATTGGATGGATACCCACCTCCTGGACAAACATTTTGTGTCATGCATCTACATGAAGTAATTTTTCAATGTGAAGAAGAAAAATCCGCCTCCACAAATTTTGAAATTGATCCTGCAGAGTACGGAAGGGACATACATAATTGCCTTCAATTGTTTTAAAAGAGAGGTTCTAGTTGAGAAGAATTTGAATTGTAGAAGGCACTGATTTGAGATCATTTTGTAATTACAGATGACAGATTGGAGGAAGCGTCACGATGAAGGCTGGGGGTGAAAGGCAGGGGGCGGGGGGGAGGGTAGCGGTAATTACCTACCCTTGACTGTATCAGAGCTAAAGTGATTAAATTACCACTAGATAAATCACCAAGCTATGTTATGTAGTTTCTTGCATGCTACTTTGACCATGAGCTCAAGTCCCGACAAAACAAGACGCTAATCCAATTGGTATTTTCTGCCCTGACTCTAACCAATGTGAACTGCGCCATGGGGGGGGGGGGAAAAACGGGCCCCTGTAGGTAACCGCAACTACTACAAGTGCGACTTGGAAACGGAGAAAAATGGCTTTCGAAATCTATAGGCACTAAAAATGAATGAAAGTAAATAACAGTAAAGAGGTCGAAGAAGAGTGGGATGAAGATGCTTAAGCGGTCGAAGTGATGTGTGGAAGGAGAATTAGGGGAACGAACAATTACAGAGGTGACTCCTCCAGGCCAGGACTCCTGCCAGCCAGGACCAGACATGACGTCCGCAGAGGGAGAGGCCGGCCGGCCGCCACAGCCAGTGCTGGTGTGTTTGGTGGTGGTGGTGGTGATGGTGACGGCGATGGCGGGGGGGGCCTGGGGGGGTGTCAGAATCGTTGGGGGGCGCGCAGCCTGCAGCACAGCCGTCCATGGGCGACTCTGGCTCCGATCCACCCTCAGCTCCCGGTGGATGAGTCGCTCTTCCCGTGACGCACCACAGTGTCTCTTAGTATCAGTGGCACCAATTGAGAGCTGATTGTTCTGATACGGACACGCTTGGTTGACGCTCGCGGCTCCTCCAATCAGTGTGGTGCGCCACTTGGACGATGGCGTGGCTGAGGGGAGCCCACCCTGACAGCCCAGCAGCCCCCCATGCTCGCCCCTCCTGCCGTGCCCCCTCCCCGGTCAGCCAGGCGGTCGGTCGTCCTGGCAAGGCCGGGAGAGAGCATCGTGTGCTTTGTGGGCTCGGCGGCGGCTGTGCCGGACTGATTAATCGGGCCGTCTCTCTCCCAAGTCGGCTTTCGATTAGTCATGCCTAGGTCCGGCTGCAGGCTCCCGAGGGCCTGTGTACTTCTAGTTGGTAGAAGAGAGACTTGGAAACAAACAAAGGAAAGAAAATGAAAAGAAAACAAATGAACATAGAATTAGGTTCACGCTCGATCTGCATGGCTAGCCTTACCTCTTACATACATTTGGTATACCTTACGTTCAACTTTAAAGGGCTTCGCGTCATTTAAAAAATGATTTGCTTCATAGATGCACACTGATCTGAGAAGCAACGCATCATTTCTTTGGCAAAGATGAGACTTCTATAGATTAGCACCTTACTCTTACCTAAACAAATCAAATGTTTGTGTACAGTGCAAGGGACATTTTAACGCTCAGGACATACCCAAACCACGGGAAGCCACGTCGGTAGCGATGAGGATTGGAGCTTTGCCGCTGCGGAACTCTAAAAACGCAAAGAACATTTCATTTGGGTGATTGGAAATAAATCCAATGAAGTGTTTGGTGTGTGTGTACCTGTCAACACCCAGTCTCTCTCTGGCTGGCTCTTGTCACCGTGAATGCACATCGCCGGCCACCTATGAAAAACAAACAGTGGAAAACTCTTGCTATGTCACCGATAGCTCCTCAGACTCTTCAAACATCTTCCTCGGCTCACCCGTCGCGTCTCATCCGACGTGTGAGGTCATCACATCGCTTCTTGGTCTCCACAAAGATGATAGTCTTGTTCTCTTTCTCAGCCATAATCTCTTCCATCAGCTGTATTAACCTGAAAAGGAACAAATATGATTTAAAAATAACACGCGAGCGGGTCTGCAAATGTGAGCCGTTTCTCACTTGTTGTCTTTTTCACTATCCATGCACACGTCAACTATTTGAAGGATGTTGTGGTTCGCACTGAGCTCAAGCGCGCCGACATTTATCTGCACGTAGTCTTTGAGGAAGTCTTCGGCCAGTTGACGGACCTCTTTTGGCCAGGTGGCGCTCCACATCAGCGTCTGTCGATCGGGCTAGACGTGTGCAAATACAAATTACAGGTCATAAAAATGTCAACTTCCAACATCGGGCTGGACTGTTCTACGCGCGGACTGCTGTTACCCTGATCTGGTCGACAATTTTGCGAATTTGAGGTTCGAATCCCATATCCAGCATGCGGTCAGCTTCATCCAGAACTAAATAGGTGCAACGTCGCAGGTTGGTCTTGCCCGCCTCAAGAAAGTCGATCAGGCGACCAGGAGTGGCGATGCAGATTTCAACTCCTGGGAGGAGGGAAGAGAGAAATACAAGACTACAGCTGCAAGGTTTGGTGAGTTGAGAAATGCCCAAATCTATAAATTCATACCCGACCATTTGACGTGAATACCGTACAACAATATTCGAGGGTCAATAACGTGTACCTCTCTCCAGATCTCGGATTTGCGGTCCTTTGGGAGCACCCCCGTACACACACGTGGTTTTAATGCGGGACGATTTTCCATAGTCGTACGCCACCTGCTGGACCTGCTGTGCCAGTTCCCTTGTGGGGGCCAGAACCAAGCACTGGAGAGGATCAAAACAATCCAATGAAGATAAAGCTGTGTTTCTCAAGCCATATTTAAACATGCTTAGAATCATTTTCATGCCAATTATTGATTGTGGTTGGGAATACTCAGCAATAAGAATATTCTGCTACTCTTTACGTACAATGGGTCCATCTCCACGCTCCAGGTAGGGCTGATGGTTGATGTGGACAATACCTGGCAGCAGATACTGTGGATGGACAAAGGGGGATGGATTCTATTAGGTTATGACGAACAGCATCAACGTTAATGACCGTGATGAAATTGATTGTAAAAGACTTACCGACAGAGTCTTTCCTGAGCCAGTTTGTGCGATTCCAACCATGTCCCTCCCACTGAGGGCTAGAGGGAATCCTTGAGACTGAATTGCTGTTGGCTCCTTGAAATTTTGCTGCATCAAGACATCCATCACATATTCTAAAAGGAAAAAGAAATCAACCACATTTGTTTTGTGCATTAGGGTTCAGGTTGGCAGATGCTTACGAGGAAACTTTGCTTGATGGAATCCGGTGACAGGCTTTGGGCAGCCTGAACCTCGAATAGTTATTTCTTTCTTAGTTCTGTACTCCTCGACGTCATACTGGGGGGGGGGGGGGGGGGGGAACAACAGTCTCAATGAAGTTGTACGTTAAAAGAATGCATTCAAAGAAAACATACCTGACTCGTGCGTTGAACTTCCGGATGCTCGGTGTAAAAGTTCTTCTCGAATTTGGGGAGTTCATCCAGGTCCCATCTTTTCTTCCGTAAACGTTCACCCGGACTGCCGAATTTTTTAATCGATGATGAGCTGCTTCTGCTGGACCCAAAACGAGGGCTTCTGTAACATGATAACAATACCACTTTATTAATGCGTATTATATTCGGACATGAAACCGAAGTTTGCGCTTTCGTAGCGCTAATCTCAAACATGGGATGTGTAGAAACAAGAGCTACAGTTAGCTTTCAGGCTAACATGGTTTTATTGTCAAATCTCACCCCCTGTCACGACCACGGTCTCGATCTCGGTCTCCGTAAGAACCTCTCATTTTGAAGATTCTGCTCCCTAAAGAAATAAAGAAATTGTCTACGACTTGTTAGATTTCGTACGCTTTTCTCGAGCTAGCCCTTTTCGGGGTTTCTGAAAGAAGCTACAAATACAAATCAACGCGCCTTCTGGTTCGCACAAAAGATGTTCAACGTGTACCGTTGGTTGTAGTCAACTATGGCGTCGTTAAAAAAAACAATCTTAGTTTTGGAAAACAAAAAAATACGAAGTCACGTATCTTTAATGATAGTGTAGACGTTTAGACTGCTGTTCAAGTGAAGATAACAGCTATGTTGTTAGCTTAGCAATTCGGCTGGGTACATAGACCACGTTGATTGGTTGGTTGCTGGCCAGCCCCGCCCCCAGAATATTGATTGACATATTTCTTATTCTCATCGTAATTCTGTTATTGTTTGCGCCACATTTTTAACACCTTAATCCGAAAACAATGGGTGTCTCAAAGCGATTAACTACAGATTTTGTCTAAATCTTTATTTCCCTTTAACACTAACAAAATCCAACAGCGTAAAAGTACATACGTATCACCAAGAATATACAGATCAAATGTATACAACAGAAAGACAACAGGAATGTATAAAAAATTAAAATAGTAAAACATAGCACTATATAAAGCAATTTAAGTCATCATGAAATGTTTTGTCAGTGCTTCGACTCGTATTCACAACATTCTTTTCTTTCTGGAATGTGTCCTAATGTGATACAGCCAATTCAAATATGGGATCTTAACAGTGTATGAAAATGATTTAAGATCCCCAACATTCACTCAAAGTCTGGATTAATTATGTATTAATCATTTTAGATATGGCATTGAAATGCAACTGGGATAGTCGTCACAGCTTTTTGCATCCACTGATCATGGCCTCAGTATTAGTTTTGAATTTGGATGCACACTTAGATCACTTTGGATCTTCTTACTTTCCCTAAATTCGATACACTGTTTTGCATTTGCCACAACACACAACCCTTATTTAGAGGCAACATTGGGGGGGTTTACTCCACCATCAAACATTTACCATCACAACCACAAACGTGTACTGGCTGCAGCAAAAAACACAAATTTAAAAGCATCTTATTGACAAAAATATACTCAATGCTTCTGTCTTGAAATAATAAATGTGCTAATATGGGTTAATTCCGACTGCTTCCTAATTTGAGGCTCATCCATTTCCCTTTTTTCATCATAAAAGCAAGAATTCCATTCTAGAAACAAGTGATTCCACTTTTTAATGTCCTTGTCTATGTGTGTGTTAAAACCGACCTATTGACTCAATGTTGCTTTAAAAGGTTGGGGCCAAGGCTGGTTGGAGCTGCAATACATGCAATGACCTTAATTGTGGGATTACAATCCAGTGCACACCACATCTGGGCCGTGCTGCATATTCAGTAATCTGCGTGGGCGTTGTCCTTCTGTCAGTCTTCCTGGCTCACTAAAATCTCTCCTAAATCACATCCCTGGGTGAGTCACAAATATTAGCAGGCCATCAGATTCAGTCACGTCACAAGATTCCATTCCTGGAATATAAAATAACTAATGGCTTATGTGGGATCATTTTCATAAATAAACATAAAGCCTTGACCCACTTGAAAGAAAAACAAAAGCTGTCAGTGTTAATCATTATTATTATTATTTGGAGCACATTTTCCTCGTCTCACTATTTGGCAAGGTTTTCCGGCACAAGTTCAAATCGAGATTCAATATGACAAAACGACAAGTCAGAAAATGATGGCACTTTTGTAGCTCCAGCTCAGTAGCTGTTATTTCGCTTTATCTGTGGGGTTTAAAGTGCAGTATCAGGGATATGCTATATGTATGTAGCCACATAGCAACTCAAACACAACTTGCGAATCCAGATTCCGGCCTCTAATGGCCTCTATGACATTGGCATAAAAGTCTAACAAACATATTTTAGATATAACTCCAAATCTCT
This sequence comes from Syngnathus leptorhynchus, assembly GCF_054491065.1. Taxonomy (NCBI): domain Eukaryota; kingdom Metazoa; phylum Chordata; class Actinopteri; order Syngnathiformes; family Syngnathidae; genus Syngnathus; species Syngnathus leptorhynchus. The sequence goes on along the minus strand of NC_141210.1, from coordinate 7,090,725 downwards.
CTATATAATATTCTCAATCCTCTCCGTGCGCTCGCTATTTCATAAACCACATTTATATCTCAGCTAAACAATGCTAACCTTTGAGTTGTCTGCCATGGCTTCTGAAATAAGAGCTACAAGAGTAAAGGGAGAAACTCCAGAGGACCTGATTGAGTCTCAGAACTCATCGTCGGAGCTGAGCAGCAGGGTCTTCTCGTTGTCCCCTCTGGTGCTGACGTTACTGTGGCTGCGAGAGAGAGCTGGGCCTCCACCTCGCTCCAGTGTGGACTGCTGGGTGTACTGCTGATAAGCCGGCGAGAAGTTATGGATGGCGTCTTGCACCATGTCGCCCGGATTCATGGTCTCCTTCAGGCTGCTGGAGATACTCTTCATTGGTGCGCAGCGGCCTGGAGGGGAGAAAAGATCAAATATCGATTTGACTGATCTCCTATCAAGACAGATCATTCGGAATGTGGACGACACATTGAATCTATATGACTGGATCAATACTCTAATAGCAGTTGAGCATGGACCTATGTCGTAGTTAAAGAGACAATGAAAGTAAAACCAAAATGGAGGCGCTCACCTTGTTTGGTTTATGGTATTTCGCCGATCACATTGTGGGCGAGCAACAATTAAAGCGCACGTGCGTGTGTGACAAAAATGAATGTCGCACAAGCATGCAAAAGCTGTTAGCAGGACAGAGATCCCTTTATTTGTGTGCTGCCTAACAACCGGTTGTCACCATGTGGCCTGACATTGGACGGACAAACATAGGTGATGGAAACAAAGCCAAGGTCACACCTACCGTATTGTCCATAGTTTGGAAAGGAGCCTTTAAATGCAGCATAGCGAGGAAGGAAAAAGGTGAAATATTGAAATCAGAAACAGCAAGGGGGAGACAGAAGAGGAAATTAGAGCGAGACAAAAGTAAAGTAGACTCACAGTGGAAGGAAGGATGAACTTCGATACACAAAATCAACTTACCATATGAATCCAGTCTTTTGTCCATATAGACCTTGTAAGTGAAGGCGTGACGAAGTGCAACGGCAGCGAAGAACATTTCAATGCAGATGAGGAAGTTCTGGTAACCAGCAGCAACAGTTCCCTCCCCCACAGAGAAGTCAGCGGAGTTTATCTGAGGAATGGCGCCACACTTCTCAAGGATGGCCAGCAGCATTCCTGAATTGAACGGAGACGGTTCAGAATACGACCTAAGTGCTGGTTCAGTTGCCGTCTTACCTTGCCAGAAGGACAGAAAGATGACAGACTTGACCATGAAGAACTTGAGCACGGGGCTGTAGGGGACAAGTAGCTCTCTTGTGGCAAAGTAGAAGAGGAAGAGTGCATATAGGGAGAGGCTGACTGAGATGTTGTAGATGATGGTCACGTACAAGTAGCCACTTGCCACGCTGGAAGAAAAGCACACACACAAAAATAAAAAGAAACCATTTCGCTGCACGGTAAAGCCGATCAAATGAGACCAATTTATAAAAACATGGGTCATAACCACTATTAGCTACGAATGACTGTCGGTAAACATACTTGAAATCGCCATCTTTGTATTTTCCAAAGGCCTGAAGAATGACAGTGATGATGGCCATTAGTGGTTTGACCACACAGAACTGCAGAGTGGCCTGGGGGCGGGGAAGCGAGAGAAAGTCAAAGTCTAGGCAGAGTCCTTGGAAAGAATGGAGAGTGAGACTAATTTGTACCTGTTTGCAGAACCTGAGGAAGCCGATGGAGTAGGTCTTACCCCACAGACAGCAGGTCCCATACACGCAACTTGACCTGTGACGTGAAGGTCAGGGTTGCACAGATCAAACATGGCTGGAAACACATCTGCCTGCACATTCTTAATGAGACTTACTCGATGGGTTTCCCTCTGATTTCAGCCATGATAGCACTCTCGCCTCCCAGATATTCATAACACAGACTGAGGAAGTTATAGATGACGAAGGCTGTACAAAAAAAAATAAAAAATCGCAGGGAATTTTTACGACTTCACGAGCAGAGATTCCACACCATGACCACTTAATTGGAGCTGAAAACAACGAGGCATGACATAACCGCCAAGTTGCGTAAGAACTTCACTCAAATTCGGCAAGTATGCATACAAACTCCTGAGAAAGTAGATATTAGTGGATATACCGAGTTTTGTGCGGTTGCTAGGAAACAGGTTAGCCCTTTCCTGTAATCTTCAACAGGCCATAGCCGTAAAACCTTTTGCAAATGGACTGTGCAGTAAACGCTATTTATCACCGGGAAAGCACCATTTACACTTTCTCGGATGGACACCATTCACTTATCTCCGTGGCGACTATCGGCGAGTACGACATCATATTATCCGCTCGGATAGCCGAATGAATCTTGTTTATCAGCTCAAGGCGCAGTCTTGCGTCGGCTCACCTTCGTAGCAGTCTCTAACCGTGTCAAAGTAGACGTAGTACTCCTCGTTGGTGAAGAACAGAAGGCTGAGCCAGGAGTCAAAGGCGTAGATGGGGACAATGAAGAGAATCCTCACTATATGCCTCTGCTCATTTGGAGAGCTGTAGTAGCGTAGGTGCATGTAAATCTGCGGGGACAAAACAAGTAAACGTTACCAGGTTCAATTTATGCAATTCCACATTTGCAGGTAGGTAATTGAAGTGGTCACAGGGGTCACCGCGACATGACAACGGCAAATATTTGCTTAAGTTGAATAATGGAGCCATGTTGATGTGAAAGTTGTGTGCTCTGAGTTTGGCTTTCATCACTTCTATTCAAATGGACAGAAAGCAGGAAGACCTGAGCTGATTTTTATGCCATCAGTCTCTAAATGAACAATAACACAGGTATCGACTTTCCTAGACGGTAAACAGACGCACACCTTTGGTTACAAAAAACTGACAAATTGACCACAGTAACACTACACTGAAAGCTCGAGGAGCCTTCTTTGGGCTTGCAGATGCACCTACTCAACGACAACGGGACGCTAGCTGGCTGCTTTGTATTCATCTATTGATGGATTCACATAATTTGTTAGCATTAAGCTAGCAAACTTTTATCAGATGAAATTATTGTGATCGCTTGTCCGATCAATACTACACTTGCAGTGAAGAAGTGTCTTTACCTGATGACAGGTGATCAGAAGTGCTGTCCAAACAAAAAAACCTGAAATTGTTTGGGCGGTAGAAGTCATGAGAAAAAAGGGCTGCTCCGGGGTGACCACTGGGGTTTCTGGTACCCAGGAGGAGTTCGAGCTCTGTGGGGGCATGGTGGCAGGAGCCCTAGGTGCAAGGCCTGCTGGAGAATCATTCGCCAGCCTCTCTGACAAAGGTATGTCTCGCCTCCAAAGCTGACTCATCTATTTGAAAGAAGGAGGTAGAAAGGGATATTTTAGGCAAGACAATCAAGGGCGCCATGATGACATCTTCAAAAATCTTTCCATGTGGGACAGCAATGATGGACAGTATTAGTACTGACTGATGTTATCGCTTTCACTTTTTGTTTTCACTTATTCTGAATTATAGACACAAATTGCTCCACCTTCATCTACATCAGTATAATTCAAGGAAAACAATGATCTAATCAGTGACTGAGAAAAATGCTCCTCCTCTCAGCACTAGCTAAGGTTGGCATACATGAAGATGAACAAGGATGACTAAAATTGCATATGTAACACTTCAGAATCATACTTGCTATTTTAATTGCGTTACAAATTAGTCATGTTGGAAAAGATGTCATTTGGACCTAAGGAGTTTTTGAATATTTGTTAAGCAATATTACTAGAGAAAAACATTGTGACTATCTGTTATTGCAGTCGTGAATTCACGACTCCGTTTTTTTTTTCCTCCATCAAATGCTGATGTGGTTAGTGTCTGCATGTTCAGCCCGTTTTAACAACAAATGATATCAAGTATACATTTTTACCATGAGATGCGTTTAGTACTTACCTCCTCTGCAGTTGTCTGGTCAGCGAAACCACTTTGTCTCCAAACATCAAATTAGCTCATGTCTCGAGTCGATTACGCACTTCTTGGGCATAACCAGCGAGACGGTGGCATTCCGTCGACTTGCGAATTTAACCTTTGCACTGCTGCTCTAAAACAAATACATTTGCTGCTTTGCAACAGCTAGCAAGGGGAGGGTGTTAGCTCGCGTTAGCTTGCCTTTCGAGTCTTGTATTAGCTTGTTTTATATGTAAAATTAGAGGAAGAGAAACACCACGAGGTTGTGACAAACGCTATACTGAGAATAAACGTCAACATGTAACGACAACTATCTTGTAATTTCCTTTCGAAGACAAATATTCCTGTGCCGTTCGTTCATCACCAACAGTAGCTGCCAAGCAAACATCAGATTCTGGCGCATGCGCAGTGTTTTTGTTTTTGCCACTGTGCCACGTAATAATTGCAATTATTTAAAAATAATAATAATTATATTAACTTCATTCTAGTGGATGACATTCAATTTACTGATTGCTCATAAGAGATGATTTAATAAAGTCTACATGTTTGTGAGATTCGGTTTTATTACTTCATAAAATATACACAAATACTGTTGTAAATAAAGTGTTAAAGAACTGTACAAGATATCAGTACACAATACATAAAGTGAAAGTTTGTCACTTTAACCTATTTCTTAACACCCCCCCCCCCAACACACGCACACATATACAACAGTTACACTGCCACTGGGTCATGGCGCCCTGTACAAAAGTAAATTACACACAGTACCAAGCTATTTACACATCCCTGCAATGAAGTCAGTTACTTTCATCTTAATGACATCATCAAAATTGCAGAGGTTTAAAAACTCAAGAAAAAAAACAGAAAAAAAAAACACTGGACTTAATCTGCAGGGGGAATTATACAAAGCCCTGTATTTTCAAAGGTGATCTGACAGCATTTGAAAGGGAAGAAAAAGAGAAACCAAGACAAACATGGCACAAGTGACTTCCGCTGACAAACTGAAAGATAATTTTTTTTAAAAAAAAGAACAGTTGAACATAAATAGGTAAAAGGAAACCAACCCAAAAGACACAAAATGACCCTTGAACTCTTATTGGGGGATCACACTGTCAGTCGAACTCTCACAAGCAAAAACGTTAAAACACGCACACATTACACATCCGTGACCCAGCTGGCAGGGCAACATTGATGTCCAAAATGTAGTACTTTAAATACCAAAACGTTTTAACTCATCCCATTAATTTGCATTTCTCTACTTTACATCTTAAAACAGAAAACACATTTTGGCTTTTACATCAAAATGTAAAAAAAAAAATATTTACAGTGATGTAAACATAAAAAAATGGATGCCCGCCCCTACCCAAATAATCCCTAATGGGGTCTGCCAACTCCCCTATTTTGTCTGAAGGTAAAAATAAAAATAAAAACATTGAACAGTAAAAATTATCATAAAAATTGCAGCCATATTTGTTGGTTACAACAGGATGCAACGGTATCTGGTCGTTTCTTGAGGATGCCTTTGGAGTATTTTTTTTTTTTTTTTTTTTTCCCCCCCAACAACTATGGTGACATATAACTTGCATTTAAGAGAATAGAGTACACAAGTGACAAGAAAGAAATCGATACTGGATCATTTGAATGGTTTGCTATTCGAGGGCCAATAACTTATCACAGATGAGATCTAGGACGAGCAAGCAACTCACAGGAAACGGAAATCGGAGCTGAAACAAGACTGAAAACTTCTTCTGTCATTCTTAAGCTTACCATCCCTGACTTCCCTTTTCAACCATTCCCCCAAAGAAGGGCTAAATCTCCACTAAGACTAAATCTAAAAAAAAAACAGGGAGTTGACTTTTACAACAAAACATGCTAATGCCCGTCATCCTTTTACTTCTGTTTTCAAAAGTTCCTCTCATTCGACAGACAGAAAGCTTGTTGGGGGAATTGTGTGTGTGTGTGTGTGGGGGGGGCAATCACAAGCAACCATGAAGTAGCACTGTCAACTTTTGCATCGGCATGATGATGAGCCAGGGTTCCGCCGAGGTTTTGTAAAAGACTGGATGCTGGCTACTATAAAAAGTACTTCCCTGGATCCTGTTGGAATTTGCTGTAGTTTTCCCCCAAAAGATCCATGTGTCCATTGGCATCAATCTTTTCATTAGTTGGAGTAAAAATGCAGGAAAGGAGCAGAGCAACAAAAAGTAGCCCTGCGACATCAAACAATTTGTCACACGTCTTAAATAATGCGCTTCTTCGATCATCACAGAAAGTCATCAAGAAGAACTCACCTGTCACTTTCATGTTCATGCAGAGCGCCGAGGAGATTTTATTTGCCCATGTGCTCAAATGGCACGCTCACCTGTGCAGAGAGGAAACATTTGACTCAAGAGAAATACAGTCGCAGAATTGCACCAGTGTGTTTCGAGTACTGTATCTTCTCACCTGTGACGTGGAAATCCTGGATTGGTCGTGACGGGCTGTAAGGTCAGAGGACGACACATTAGCCGGAGCCCCCCGGTGGAGCCGCATGCTCACCTTCCTTTCCCTCTCTGCGCGAGAAATGGCACGAGGTGATGTGTTTCCTGAAATGAAGTATTGTTTCACGCAAGCCGTTTGCTTGGAAACATCCGTTGGAGACCTTGGTAATTCAAGGTCCAACTCACCGGACTGTTGGACACGTGATGCAGGGTTGGAGATGGCCTGGTCTGGTCCGTTTCTGACCCGGTTAGCGGGTCCGGGGTTAGGACCGGGGGGGAGACCTCGTGCCGCAGAGCCCCTGGGAGCGACGCCGATACGATCGTCCCTCTCGTCGCCGGTCCTCCTCTCCCGGTCTCCGTCTTCAGTCGTCCGGGTGGCCCCCTGAAAGGCAAGACCAGACACACGTTTTGAAGAATTTATTTTTTTTGGTAACTAAAAACATCCAAGTGCTCAACTTACAAACTTGAGCATATTCCAGTCAAAGACATAATCGTAGGAAAAGCCCTGCCGGTGGAAGAGATTTCTGAAGAGCTGTCGTAGGTAGGAGTAATCTGGCTTGTCATCAAATCGGAGCGATCGGCAAAAATTCAGGTATGTGGAGAACTCCGCTGTTAAGAGAACAAAAATAAAACTGATATATGCTATGGTTCTTTTTGTTCAATGTAAAATGATCGGGAAGAAAAAAAAATTGTCACTTACAAGGGTATCCTTTGCAAAGAACTTCGATCGGCGTTGACATTTTCTTCTCACTGATTCGTTCATACTTCTGTCTCTTGGTAGCAGCCTTCAGGCCTTGCCAGGGCAAAGACCCCAGGTTGAAATACATGAGGACGTAACCGAGAGACTCCAAGTCATCGCGTCTGGATTGCTCTGCAAAAAAAAAAAAAGTTTGAAAGACTTATGAGCTCCACTAAGAAATGTTTTCGTCCACTAGTAACAGGTCAGATTCGGCGCTAAATTGCGTTAAGAGCCAGATGTCACAATCTTTAATAAATTGAGAAGAATGCGTGTAAACAACAAGACTGAAGGAGCATTCAGTCTGCTCCGTGTAGAAAATCTGAGCCGATTCGTTCTTAAATGGAGGCAAAGATATGTTAACAAAGAGCGACCAGTTATGAAATGGATATTTTTCATTTGAAATTTCATCCTGTGAAGCTTTGCAATGTCATTTCCCTTAGTTTTGCAATTTCAAACGTCAAAGTAACAAATCGGGTTGATGCGCTGCTTACCGATTCCAAGATGCGTGTTGATAGACGCATAGCGTGCTGTGCCCGTCAGGTTCTTGTTCTCCCTGTAGGGGATGTGCTGGTGCGTGCGGGCATCTCGGTACTTTTTGGCCAGACCAAAGTCGATGATGTACACAAGATTTCCCTTCTTGCCAAGCCCCATCAAGAAGTTGTCTGGTTTTACATCTCGGTGAATGAAATTCTTGGAGTGGATATACTCGATGCGGCTTATCTAAAGATGGGCGAGAGAAGGATAATACAGGGGGGGGGGGGAAACATGATTGGATTTTTTTTTTTAAAGCAAAACATGCCTCTCTAATAACACAGATGAGCTCCTAACAACAAACTTTTGTTTTTTTTAGTCCTACCATTTGGTCTGCCAAAAGCAGGACGGTCTTTAGGCTGAACTTTCGGGAGCAGAAGTTGAAAAGATCTTCAAGACTGGGACCGAGAAGCTCCATCACCATCACATTGTAGTCTCCCTCTGCACCACACCACTTTATCGATGGAATTCCCACTAGAATGAACAAACACGCATTGTTAGCATGAATCGGTTCCAACACATTACAAATTGACATTTAAGTGCCAACAGTGGTGGTTTAAAATTATACTTCTGGCCACATTTAGTAGTAACCGTCCCCCCAAAAATATGAAAAACAACTAGATGCTATTGTCAAGTAAACAAGAGATTTCATGGAACACTATTTGTGGTGACTGAAAGTCGCTGAACGACAGCAGAGCTCAGTTGCAGAGTGGAAACAATTCCGGCTCTCAAAAATAAAACGCTGTTCTCCATCTGTGATAATCTTTCTTAATATAGCTTTACTATAATAGTGAGGCACGCTCAAGTAAATTCATGACCATGCAAATTACTTTGACTGGTTTTAGGTTAACATAAGCTTGCTTAGAAATGGGAATCTGGTGACAGCTAGAAAAAAAAAAAAAAAAAAAAAAAAGGTGTGTTTGGTTTGTACCTCCTCCTTGCATCATCTTGTAGAACTTGCTCTCAATGTGCAACTGTGGATGTTTGGTCTTCACACATTCAAGTTTGATGGCTACCTCCTCACCAGTGGCAATGTTGGCACCTGAAGGGATCCAAATAAGTCAACGTTAGCTACAACCACGTAGGAAAACAAACGATCGCTGGACATTTAGAACGTGAATCAATACATGGAAAAAAACCAAAAACAAACAAAAAAAAAAACATCCTTTTCTACTTACCAAGGTAAATGTCGCCAAAGGAACCGCTACCTATTTTCCGCCCGAGCCGATATTTGTTCCCCACTCTGAGCTCCATGATTGCAAGCAGTCACTGTGATTTAAAAAAAAAAACAAAAAAAAACACAACAACGTTTATTTCGGTTATCCAAATTTTAATAAGTAACCCGAATGGCGCTATGCAACAAAGTCGTGGAAACAAGTGAACGAGTGGAACGCATCAATACGAGCAGAGTTAGTACGAGAGCTGAGCCGGATGAGTAGATCAGCAAACAGCTGTCTGCCCTCCAGTCCTGCACGAATAGATTTGTTGGGGGAAGCTGGGCGGGGTTGGGGGGCAGGCAGTGAGATCAGCAAAAACAAGGGCGGGGGGGAAAAAAGAAACAACAAAACGTGGGCTCGGCAGAATTTGCAGTTGCCAATTGGAAGAGAAGTTGGGGGGTGGAGGGGGGGCAACAGAATGAAAACTTGGCACGGAAGAAAAAATGTGGCCCTGCATGCGACGCTAGAGATAGATCATCTTTTTTTTTTTTTTTTGCAGAACTTTTTCAGAACCAGGCCACATTTTGCAGCCACTGTGACTTCCATAAGAGATCTGCTTCTGCACAACACACCTTGGCGACGTGAAGGAAACAACCCCCCCCCGTGCCGTATATAGAAAGTGGTCGAGTGTGTTGACTTGTTCCAAATTTGCCACTGCAGCACATTCAAAAATACACTTCCAGTCAGCCTCTGGACTTTACAATCACCTATTGACAAATGAGCAAGGCCGTGAAACTGATTTGGTTCGCGGAATCATCATTTATACGCTTTGACAGATCATCTTCAAGATGAAAAATGGTGTGGGAGGTTTGTAACCAGCAGAGGCATCGTTTGAGTCTCACCTATGATGACCATCACAACCTAGCATGCGACATTTAAAAATGGAGGCCACAAAAGACCCCCACCCCCCCCGAAATCCAACCTGCCTTTGTTGAGATGATGGATTCCGGTTCATAAAGGATTGGGTTTCAAGAGCGTCTGGTGGTGTGCGTGCAGTAAGATAGCAAGGAACATTTTACACAAAGTGAAACAATAATCATTTAGTTATGTGGTAGAGGATCAGTGATACACACTTTTGTACAGCTCACTTGAGATCAGCTCTAGTTTATTACTTAATTATAAAAAAAATAATAATAATAGGGCATTAATAATCCCAGTGATGCAACATTGATATTTCTAGTTTTAAGGACAATTCACACTGCAGATGTTATTTGACAAGTCGTGGAACAGGTTTCTTAACAGGGTCCATTGTGGTTATTATTAAATCCTCAGTGGGCAATATGATATTAATATTTGTTTAAAAAAAATGATGCAATGATGGACCAAACTTTGAACATTACATAAGAACATTCAATTGTTAAAAGTTGTGTGGCTAAATGGATACTTAATAAAAAAAAATGGAATTTTACGGTGAGTCATGTGGCCCTTTAGTCCTCCCACCCCTGTATTAGTGATATGCGAGGTTCGGTAAGTTGCACCAGACGGAACTTTTTTTAATTTTTTTTATTTCAGATTTCTCTGTATTATCTTTTTTTTAAGGGGGGGGGGGGGTCATGGACTCCTTATTGATCATCAGCTATTGAACAACAGGACAATCTCCAGGTTACATTTTAGTTCCTATTTACAGGCCAATCTAGTTGAGGCAGTTCCTGCAAACTCGATAGTCTCAAAAGCAAAATCACCAGGAGGTTCTAGTGGTTTGTCTGGTGATCTTTAAGTAGAAAAGCTTTACCAAAAAAAGAAACGAATGAGAGAGAGAGAGAGAGAGAGAGAGAGAGAGAGAGAGAGAGAGAGAGAGGGAGAGAGGGGGGGAAATCAAGTGTCACAGCCCTAAAGGATTTCACAATCATGAAGGAAAACCTGTACTGCAACGCCTCTCACTCAGCTGTCATTCCAACAACAACTTCGATTACAAACTCGACAATCAATTATTTGTCATAGATCTATAAAATACAACACGACATGTCAAGTTGCTAAACGCTAGCCAAGAGTTAGTTACTCAGCTATGTTCACGATTTGATGACTGGATTTTTATGCATCATTACATTTTGTGACATATCACAACAGCTTGCTCCAGGTGTAAAGCAAACATGTAGAAAAATGTATATAGATGCTTGAAAATGACTTTTAATAACGAACAATAGATGTCAAATCCACCGTAAGCTAGGAGAAGTAAGCTAGCGTTACTTAGTGGTGGGTTAGCTAAAAACCTTGATACGTAACAATTGCACCATCACATTAACATCAGCGTTACACTTTAAACGTCAAGTAATTATCTCCACTTTTCGTATTTTACATCTAAACCGCACCCATTCCTCCGTCAGACTGGTTTATGTTGATAGACGTGCCCCCCCCCTATGCTGCTAAGCCGTCAATAGTAGACTCTGATTCGGCCAAATCGGGCCCCTTTTCCCCCCTAGTTTCTCCGGTTCTGGAAGCCTCCACTTACCCGATATTAGATTGGTCTGAAAGCTGGTTTTCTAAAGATCGTGTCCAGGTAACTGTCAGGCGGGTAGGGGCCTTGGTCGAGGAGGATTGGAGCGGATTCTAGCGGCTCTCATTCCCCCCAGCTCACGGCTCTGTCGTCGGTTGCACTCCCTGTTGATAGTCCCCGAGAAGCTCCAGTGGCACACGAGCGAGCGAGCGAGCGGCCGTCCGTCCGTCCGTCCTCCCTGCACGAATGTGCCCTCCCGCCTCCCCGTTACTTAAGCGTTGATGATGTCATCCTCCCGACGTCAAGGCACGGGTTTTTAAGGAACAACGCACATATTTGACCCCTTTATACACGAATTGATGCACAACTACTAGTTTTTCACTCGATCGTCATCGTAGTCTTGACGAATTTCTCCCTAGGTATAATTGTCTGTATTAAGAAATTATAGTGTGCATAAATGATTCAAAGCAGGTAGTTAAGGGTGTTCATATTTTATTCGATTAAGTAGTTTACGGTCGGGTGACGCAGGTTGTTAAATAGGATTGCTTTTGGAAAGGATCATAGTGCTTAATCAATGAATTAACGTCAGAGTCATTGTGGTGTATTTTGCAAGGTCAATATATATACACATAAAAGGCAGGTTTTTATCTCATATGAATAAAAAAAAAAACAAGAATTGAATTTACAATCCACATTTAAAACAAGCCAATACTTTATTAATATTGTTCTCATTAGTTTAAATATGTTTTCCTTTGTAAAATCTCGAAACAAAAACACTGAACAGGAGTGTTAAAGCCTGTCTTAATTTAAAACAAATACACATCATCAGAACATTACAAACATATGGTAACTCTGCATTTGTAAACAACCCAACCCACCCGTCCCACTCCCTCCGCACAGTTTGATAAGATTTGGCATTTCCATTTTATATTTCCCCCCCATATTTTATATGCCTTGACCTGTTTGTCTCATTTAAACGTTTTATCTTGAATTATTGCAGTTTGGACAAGAAAAATGGAACTCCACTAAAAACCACTTCTAATAAGTGAAAAAAAAAAAAAAAAGCATTAGTGCCAATATTCTTAACACAGTCAGCAGTACAACGAACACACAAAACAATTTGTATAGACCTTCTGTATAGTAAGCAGCCTTGCCTGCATTTCTGACAGGCAGTAACATGCACACACACACACACACACACACACTCACACTCACAAATTAACAGTGGTGGTTTAATCCACATACTTGGTCTCAGTCCCACTCACACGTGTCCATAGTGTGGCAGATACTGTATCCACACATGGAGAAATGCAACAAAGCCTCAATTGAACATTTATCACTGCAACAGTAACCAACATATTCAAGAGATAATAACAAGAGTGCGCAAGGTGAAACAGTAGGAGGTCCGCATTTTGAAAAACAAAAACATTTTGTCAATATTTTCACAATTCCAAAAATTAAAGCCTTACTATAAACTGGAAAAATAGAAACAAACTAGACATACGCAGTAAGATGCAGTTCTGCTGATTGCATGTGTTTGAATTTGTGTCTTTTTTTTTCTTTTTTTTTTTCCTTTCCCCCAGATGTGTGAAAACAAATTGCACTTCTCACATCAGTTTGAAGTTTTCTTATACAATGAAAAGGTAATGCTGTGTACGGTGCCCTTCTTTCTAAAAAGGTGCATCTGAATTTTGGTGTATGAATGTCAATTTGTTCAAAAAGTCTTCCATTTACTAAGCACAAATACAGTCGAGTCTTTCAGACTTACCATTCGTATTCAGTTTTCAAGTCTAAGCAGTTGAAATCTTCATCTGTGGAAAAAAAAGGCTGTATACAACTAACAGTCCCTGCGTTTATTTATATATATATATATATATATAATAGCTTAAGTCTGGCCACAAGAATGTGTGTAAGCATGTCTCACATTTCTTCTTTAATGCGTGAGCACATTGATATGCAAACAATGTATATGCACATGTGTGGAACATTAATATATGCATATCTGTAAATGTGTTGATGTGCTATCGTAAATACATCACGTTATCCCAGTGTATGCAGAATCAGTGTGTCCAAACCTACGACGGCTCTTCAGATTGAATCGGCTCCACCGCCCAGCAAATCGTCTGGCAGCAAAGCAGCGGGACTGTCCATTTGGTGCCTCTCCTCCATTTGCGGTGCCCCCCACAGACTCCCGCCATGGTATCCCGCAGCCATGCCGCCCCAAAGTCCGGACCTCCCGGATTCTGCTCCACCGACACTTCCCACCCCTCCTGCTCCGTTGGCGCTCCACTGGGAAAAAATCCCCAACCCGGGTCCTTGGGTCGAGGTTTCCGAACAGCTACTTGTACCGTCGAGACCCTGCCAACCAGAACTCGGGGACAATACGCAACTCGGACCTACGGCACCGCTATCCACCCCGCCGCCGCTTCTGTCTCCACCTGAGATGCCGCTCGCTACTACCCCGTCGCTTCTTGGAGAGCTGCCCTCGCTTTGGGTCACTGCGGTGCTGGTTCCGGGTGAAGCCTGCGTACCGGCAGACGCTGCCCCTCCTGTGCCAGTCACATCGGCGCCCGCCGCCTGGCAATGTGCAAAATAGTGAGCAACTTCTTCCTCACTCAGGAACTCTGCCAGGATTGTGGTGTTGCCCAGTACGCACCTAGAAAGAAAGGAGTTGCGAGTCGTTTAACCAAGCGGAATCCTTTTCTGAATGACAAGACCTTTAAATGATGCCCCATTTTACACAATTATGACTCATTTACCACAGTCATGCTTCTAACAGGATTTTTTTTTTTCCAAAATATTCTGCTGTTGGCTACTGCGAGCAGCAAATTCTCAATGAGTGTATATTTAGTTCTAGACAAAAATATTTTGGGGGATGCATTAGTGTTGGATCAACCTACATGTGTAGTGCACCCTGGGCCTTGGCTGCCTCATGACGGCTGCTGTAGCGAATGAGAGCGTTGCCCTGGGTAAGGCCAAGGTGAAAGGTCAGAAGGGGACCATGCTGCATGCAGATCGTCTTAAGCGTGGAGCCATCAATCTACAGGGGGAAGAAAAAAAAAAAAGAATATGAGTGAAGTCTGTAAACCTGATTGAGGTATGTGCGCAAAGATGATCATAATCATAACGATATGGGTGGTGACGTGGGAATATCAATTGTGAAATGCACAATGATTAAATAGTCCAACTTCACAATCCAAGGAGCTGTCTGCTCTTGTTTGAGAATGGAGATGAATGAAAGACTCAGGGATTTAACATGTTCTGACTCAACAAGGATTTATCATTTTAGTCTTTGGAATGAAATTGTCTTGTCTCCCTTACTTGTGGTGTCAGATTGCTCAACAGCAACCAGGAACTGCCTCTTGATGCCACACCATCACTCCAAGCTGTGCCTACATTAAAAAAAAAAAAAAAAAAAGGGCAAATATGTGAATACGACACATCTGAATAACAAATTTATCTTAGCTTCCAGGCCCGAGTCAAATTACAGTACCTGGCCCAAATCTTGAGTCTTGCTTAACACCCCCACCCCAGCCCCGGGCTATCCGTGGGCCTACACTTCCCCAAGGAGAGGGCGTTCCTTGCTTCTGATTGGTTAAGCCGGGAGGGGGGCGTGGCAGCTGCGAGCTGTTGCGATTGGCCTTCCACCACTTACTTTGTCCGATGGGATCGGGGGGCCAACTGGACTTGTATTCGGAGTACTTTCCTGCAAAGAAAAGCGGTGGTGTGGAAAATATGATGTCAATCTTTCATTTGTATTGCGTAACCTTAAGACCAATAAGCAAAAACAAAATGTATGAACAAATATTCAGTCGGGATTTACCTGTACTGTGTGCTTTACTGAGCGGATTATCTGAGGCACTGTAGGGCCAGGCACCATGTGAAGGCAGTGAGGTGTTGAGGGCAGGATTCGGCCCTGTTCGAAAAAAAAAAAAAATCAGAGAGCATATCTGGATTGATGTGTTGCAGTTATGATGGCCAAAGGTGAAAAGCGACAGCAGGCCTCGCTCGACTCAACTCTCGCTCATTCTCCGGAGAGAATGGTGGATTTTAGTGTAAAGCGTCTTATTAGGGCACTTTAGGGAAGGATAAAACTTTCCAACCAGACTTAAGGAAGATTGTCATTTTAAGACCTTGTAATCTACACTCTCCTTTCAGTATGCACGTGTCGCTTTGCTCTAATCGTTTCTCGGCATACCTATGTTATCTCGCAATAACTGATGATCAGAATCGGTGAGGGTTGGGGGTCCTGGGGAGCCGAGAACACTACTGGAGGTCATGTAGGGGTCCGAATCAGAGTCTCCGCTATTTTGCATTCCGTTCCAGGGGACACCCGGCTGGAACTCTGTCATGGAAGAAAAAGGAGATTTATTCATGAGTGTTGCCACTCGTTTTATCCATCTAAAACTTACTCACCTGGTGGCCAACTGGATGTGGAAGGCTTGTTCCCCATTTTACTCCCGGGGGTACGCTGCCAGTTTTCTGAGGAGCCTTGAGAGAGAAAAGCCAAAAAGAGTCTCTTACTGGAAATAAGGTGAGCCTCCTTTCGTGCAAGAGTTCAAAAATCCCCGTGTTCAAGAAATAAAGACGAATGTGTCTCGATAGCATTTTGATTCAAAAAAACATTTTTCATTCAATATGGTTCATTAAAATACACTGTCAATGAGGATGAGTTAAAACCAGATTGAGGTGGTAAAAATTCAGTGACAAACCATCTGTTGACCTACCATTTTTCAGAAGTGTTGAGTCAGGGGGAGATGGAGCTGGGGAATGTCCTTCCATCATCCATTTGAAGCGTGACTGCTGCCCTCCAATGTCCTTTATCCCCCCGATCATGGGACTGCCAAGTTCCAATCCGGACAGGTTACCACCTGGTGGAAATCCTGGAAAAAAAAAAAAAAAAGATATATTTAGCAACATATTTACCTAATAAGAAAACTAGCAAGAATTGATCCACATCTATTCAATTGCGTGTCGCACTCACCAGAGTACATCCCTTGCATTTTGGAATGCGGGTCTGATCCGGGAGGTGGATACGAGTCAACCATGGGCTGTTTCGAAAGACTTCCTCCGAGGTGAGAGGGGGATGATTTGGAGCTCCCCGCCGCTACTCCACCGTGTTGATGTCGTTGTTGCTGGAGAATTGCCACGATCCTTGCAAGCTGAGAATCAGAGAAATGCTGGATGATAAAAAAAAAAAAAGTGATCGTTCCTGCAGTTAGTAGGCAAGAGGTAAATGGCCTCAAATAATTTACCTGCTGTGGATCTGGCTGCTGTCTGAGCGGCTGCGGCTGAGGGAACTTTCGCTGGTTTTGCAGAAGCTGCTGCTGCTGCTGTTGTTGTTGCTGCTGCTGCTGTTGTTGTTGTAGCAAGAGCTGACAAGCCTGTGAATTTTCAAGCAGATTAATTGAGAGTAGATGGAGGCTTCTAGCTTCTGTGAGAAGTCATCAATTCAGAGAAGAAAACAAACAGCATCCATCGTTCCCACCCGTTGGCATAAAAAAAAAAAAATCTGAGTTAAATTTAAAATGTACTCATGTACCAGATGGAACTGCTGCACGTGGGGGTAGATGTTGCTAAGCATAGCTAATTGTTGTGGGGAAAGCTGAGGAGGGAACACTCCTCCAGCAACACCCCCAGCTCCACCGACAGAACCGACACCTCCCACTCCACCGACCACACTGGCACCAGGAGACGGCATCTGCTTCAGCACAGAACCCGGCACCTGCGGATCACAGGAAAGGCAACAAGAGTGTGAGAAAACACCAAGTTGTTTTTTTTCCTCCTCCCCAAATTGAATTGAAAGATCTTCCATGATTCCTTCACTCATAACTAACAAGACCAGACATGCCGGACCTGAGCAGACAGGAATGGATGAGGCACTTGAGCTCGAAGCCCTGCAGATGGGGTCATAGGATGCAAGCTAGGTTGGTGTATCCCTCGGGTCTGATGCATCGTTCCACCGCTGCCAACATACATTCCGTGGCTACCCATCTATAGAATCAAAACCGTATATTAATAACGATGGTGATGCTTTCATTTCATTATTTTTGAATCTTACACCACAAAGAATGATCACATCATCTCATGAAAGGACCAAGACGTGGTGACCCGAAGACGTCGTTAACGTCGAACCTTGCCGATGACCTGATGTGAAATTTTTGCCTCTATATGAAACAAAGTATTCGTACTTTTTCACCATAGTCGACAGGACCCATGTCTTTGGAATTGGACGTGCGATAACCTCCTCCGCTTCTTCCTCCTCTCCGGATGTCCCCGTTGTAGTCAGTCATCCCTCTCTTGTCTCCTTCCATCTTCTTATCTATGCCAGGGTCTTCACTCTAAGAATGAACAATGACACGGTGGTGATCAATGCTTTGATGACATTTTTTTTTTGGGGCATTTTTTTGCAAAAAAATAATCTTACCAGAGGACCCATGTTGGAAAACTGCCGTGATATTGGATTTAGCCAGCTGTCTCCACTTCCACCCTTTGGGAAGAAATTCAAACATTGATAGTCATATAATACAACATCAATATTTGAATCTAATCTAATATTAAGAAAAAGCATCTACTTGCAAGCTCAAATTTGACTAACCTTCACGTTGCCTCTTCTTCCGCCATGACTCCAGCCTCCAGCGTTAAAGGAGGAACTACTTCCTTGGGAGCCGGCGCTATTCCACATCCCTACGCCGCTGTCATCTTCCTCTTCCCAGCTCGGATGACGGGAGGCTGCTACTGAGCTCTCTCCCTTTGCGCCCCAGGCCTCCATCGGCTTGGTACCTTCAATCAAACAAAATGAACAGTTCATACATTTAATTTAGCGATAAAACAAGATTGTGTTCAAAGACTGACGACAAGGAATGATCATCTTTTGCTTACTTTGACCAGGGTTAGGCGACAGGTTGCCCCAGCTGGAGATTTTAGGATCATCCGAGTCGCCCCATCTTGTCGTTGAATCTGAAGTCTGGTTCCAAGCACCTGAGCCATTGACAAGAGATTGTGCGCCCCCTCCCCACATTCCTGGACCTGCAGATTTGTGAAAATTCAAAACTAATTGAAGTCAAGACATCCAAAAATGTAAATATTCAGAGGGTGGAACGCAATTGTAATGCTTACCGACGGCAACGTTTGAGGAGTTGTTTTGCAAGCCCTGCTGTCGTCTGGGCGGCGGCATCGCCGACGCCTGCTGACTGTGGCTTTCGCTAGACGAGCCTCGATTTCTGTCCCACAAGTTGACATTTTTGCCACTGTAGATGGTGGGATCTCCCCAGGCTGAAGTCCCGTCATCAATTTCCATTTTGTGACTCATGGACTGAGGCGAGGGCTCATCCCAGCCGCTGGGTTCCACAGCGTCATCTCCAGAAATTTGAGGAATCGGACCAGATATCCAGCCCGAACTTTGGTTCTGATTCTTGGATGGTGGACCCCCAGCCACACTTGCCACATTCTGTCGGTTGTCCCAACCTCCTTGTAGACTTCCTCCTGGTGGGTGGTGTCCCTGTGATTGGTGCTGCTGATTTGGGCTTTTGATTGCGGCTCCTTGGTTGTTTGGTGACGGTGCCGCCGCGTGGTGTTTGGAACCCCCCCAGTCGTGCGAGGCTTTCACCACATCTCCCCCTCCCCATCCTCCCCGCTGAGATGCATTTTCATCCGGGTTACTCCAAGAGGATCCCTCATCAGAGCTGCTTACACCTCTGATTCGTCCATCTCCCCAGCCACCTCCAGGTTTGGACTCACTTTGACCCCAGTCACCCCAACCAGCTCCTTTGCCTCTTTCAGTTCCCTTCCACCCCCCTGGCCCTTTATCTTCTGGGCCTACAGGCCACCGGCTGCTCTGTTCTCCTTTGTCCCTCCAATTTGCTCCTCTATGGTCCCCCCAGTGGTGTTCTTCACCCCATCCTTTGCCCTGGTTTTCAGGTGGAGGATCACCCCAACCTATAGCGGCGTTTCCTGGACTGCCGTCCATATCTGGTATTTTTGGCTTCTGTATGATCTCATCAGACATGTGAGAACCACAGTTAACCTGTGAAGCGCCACCATCCCATGAGTCCCTCACAGGAGCAAGGTCACAGTTGACACTATCAGCGTGGCCGCCGACAGACTCTTTGTCAGGATTTCCCCTGGAGAGGTTCCCAGAACTCCGACTGTTGGTGTGCATTGTTCCAGATGACAATGTGGAAGATGAGAGCTTTTTTTCGGTTTTATTTGCAACTGCATTCGTGGTGTTTAGATCCCAGGCCACATTCTGACGAATCTGGGTCTGGCCCCAACCCGTGTTGGACAGAACCCTGGGATCCAGATCAGATCGGTTGAGCATGCCGAGTAAGGCCACTTCAGTATCGGAGGTCTGGTTGGACAGCGCACGTCCTCCGTCCGTTTTTGGCCCATTACCGCTCTCTTCTCCAACAGTTTCTGCTCCATCTCCGCTAGAGGAAGCTGGAGCTTCACTACCAGTGCCTTGTGGCCTTGTGACCAGTTGTGCCACACTTTCTATCCCTTTTTGATTGTCCCAAGCATTTTCCATGGTTGCAAACTTTGGTGATTCCGATTCTGGCAAAGCTCCAGCCTTGGTGTTGTTGATGTTGCTGCTCCCACAAGCTCCTGTTGCACTCGCTATTGCTAAGTCATTTGAACTTCTACATTCCTCCTTGTTTCCACGCTCCACTTCTGAGCTCCTGTCTTTCCACACTCCCTGAGATACCGTTTCGATATTTGCGCCGACATCGCTCCTTCCCCACCCTGTATTGTCACCCTGGTTACCCAATCCCCCTAAATTTGTATCCTGTTCATGGATCCCGGTTTGTCCACCACCCAATTGATCTTCCTGTGAAGCACCTGTTCTTGGAGCAGAGGTCACTGCAGTCAGAGATTTTAAAGAGGACGAGACACCAGAGGAGGAAGACAAAGGACCAGACTTATTCACACTCCCTTCTGCAGCATCAGACTCAGTCGCTCTTTTGTCATCATCTTCTCCATTTGGCCCTGGTCCAACTCGCCGCGCTCCTTCACCTGGGTTTCCCGAGGGATGTTGTTGTTCTGAACTCGTGTCTAATTCTGCTGTCTCTGTGTGGTCGCGAGGGAGTGAAGTGACGCTGACGGGAAGTGGAGACAAATGTGGAGAAGTCGCTGAAGTTGATGAAGTCTTGCCCTGCACGAGGGTTGGCCAGGCAGAAGGGTTCACGTTGGGGTTTAAAATGGCACCGGGGAGATTGCTGTTGCCATCTGCGGGACTCTCTTGAGGTCCAGGAAGCAGATGGGAGACTTTGGAATTATAAAATGCTGCTGATCCCAATCCTGCCTCCGCCCGGGCGGAAGTGGAGGAGCTCCACGTGACGCCGCCGGTTTGAACACATTCATTTTGTGACGCAAAAGAGGAAAGAGGAGAAGAAAAAGGTGGGGAGGGATTGTCCACTTTCCCTGCATTTCCTTCAACCGCTCCTCCTATCTGCTGGAGGTTCTTCTCATGACACGAGGCACTACTGTTTCTGTTACCAGGGCCGTCTTGCTCCTGCCCCCCTGCTCCAGATCCTTCAGAACTTAATTTAGCTGTGCCCTGGATGCTAGGCCAGCTGTCCAGATCAGTCCCATCCACGATGATCTTGTCACAACCCTGAGAGGAGGACAGGCTGAAGGACCCTGCCCCCCATGTGGAATTTGCATAAATTGCATTGGTAGAAGATGAAGATGACGACAGAGCAGTGACACATGAGGAGGATGTCGTGTTGGTAGGTGAAGGAGAAGACGAACCCAAATCTGGAAGCAAAACGTTTTGCAGAAGTTAGTATTTGGTTGGTTAATCAATTATTTTATTGATACTGTTTATTTTGGGGATTTCTTTTTTTTTTATTTTATTTTTTTTAAAGGGACAGAATTCCTGTTCGATTACCTGTATCTGTATTTGCATTGGAGTTATCCGCTTCTTTTGAGGAAAGAGGTGATGCGGCACCCCAGGCACTGCCAACCCCAGCAGTGCTTTCATCGCCTCCACCTCCTCCGAGCAGCATGGAGGACAGAGGAGGCTGCCCTCTCTTCAGTAGCACTTTGTGGTCCTGCTGGCAGCGAAATCGCGGCGGAACCTCTCGGGACATGTATCGCTGCTGCTGGGAAGTTTGGTTTGCAGAAAGAGAGGAGGAGGAGGAGGGCTGTCCGTTGGCCAAAGCAGTCCGCTGTTTTGCATTGTTCCCGCCACCAGGAGGAACTGGTGCAGAAAGCACAGGGGCACTAGAACTTTGTGGGGAGGGGTCAACAGGGCCAGGGCTGGGGGAGACGGAGGCAGGGCTGGTGGGTTGCTGGGAACAGGAGGGCTTGGTTGATTCTGGCACTGGAACAATAAAGAGTACTTTGGCTCAAGTATAAATGGGCACAATGCTTTTGGCAATGTTCACCGTGATGGCTTTTGTGATTGCTTTCCACCGGACTAACTTGTTCTATTGAAAACAATGTTGTCTTTTCCGCAACAGGTAATAAACTTGCAAAGTTGTTGTTTGGAATACAG
Source organism: Syngnathus leptorhynchus (assembly GCF_054491065.1). Taxonomy (NCBI): domain Eukaryota; kingdom Metazoa; phylum Chordata; class Actinopteri; order Syngnathiformes; family Syngnathidae; genus Syngnathus; species Syngnathus leptorhynchus. The sequence goes on along the minus strand of NC_141210.1, from coordinate 7,068,897 downwards.
CCGCTAGATTGGAAAATCGGTTTCTTATGTAGATAGCACATTTAGCAAAACTGGACGTTTGGAATACAACAACAAAATCATCCTGACAAATTGCCAGCCCTCATGAGTGGCAATGATGAATGAATAGCATATTTAATACAATGTTTATTATTATTATTATTATTAGATTTGCAGAAACAAAATGAAACCTATTGGAGGCATTATGACAGAGTAAAAAAACTTGGGAGAATTTGATTTACCTTTGACGTTCAGTTCTGGGACCTACAGAAAAAAAGAGCAAATGCTTCAAGGTAAAGAAACAACAAAAAGATGAGCAATGATAAACTATTGACCTTCGGAGAAGTTTCCTTTTTCTTTTTGTCGTCTTTCTTCTTTTTCTTGTCTTCCATTAACTGCGCTTCCCTTTTCAGACGCTCCTGTCTGTGAAGAGACCACAGTAGACATACACACAAAATAAATAATTGACTATCTAAGAATAATCAAGCAAAAAAAAAAAAAACTCTTGCAAGGAAACTTTTGTTCTCAACTTAAAAATGGAATCCTTAAGAACCACTGATCTAAACACATGCAATGAAGCATCCTGCAATGGAAATTCAAACCTGCAACGTCCATTAGAACAAACACAAAGATATATAAGCACATGCTATAAACACGTTCGTATCCAATGTAACGTTGGATACTTGGGGCCACCACTGCTCGCTGCCTGCACGCATTGACAGGAAGAGCCCGGGGGGGCAATGAAGGGGGTCATGACCGTCAGACACATCTAAGCCCGACAGATCCAGTCAGCACGTCAAGTCAATAAACCCGTTACTCAAACTGTGCACCCATTTTGACCTCACACACATAATACACGGTCCGGCCACAAAATACAAGCAAAAATTCCATCCAAAGATTTGATCGACAATATTACAACATGTCACTTATTAATAACTGTTGATGATACACTCGGGTACCGCGTTACAACGCAGTCGAAGCATACTCCAAAATACCTTTGACCTGCGTAACCAACAATGTCCACACAAAACGAGAAAATATGTAGAAATATATTTGTATTAGGCAAAAAGCTGACTTACCTCGGGAATCACATGGGAATAAAGTGCGTCCCGTGCAAAATATGCTCGCAGACCTACGGGCTAGCTAGGTAAGCTAGCTTAGCGAGCTAGTTCTTCGAGGCTTTCAAGGCTAAGTTGGATAAGAAATGACATCACCAAAAACGTGAATTGTAGGAAGGCTAGTATCCTTTTGCACGACTGTAGTTCTCAGGCTGTAAACAGAACACACATAATAACCACCAGATGAGTGACAGACGCTGTTAGATCTGTTAGTTTACTATCGGCCATTTTGCTTCTGTGTGGACCGTGAAGGTTTAGCCAAGCAGCATAACATTTCACTGGCTGGTTGTTGATCACCGAGGGGAGGAGAGATTGTCGTGTCGCTAGCGTCCACTAGAGGGAGATGATCAAATTGAGGTAAACAACAGCGGCAAGTCTTTGGGAGACAAAAATAGACAATTTAATTTTGAATTTTTAAATTATATTTTACGTCCAGGGGGCGCAAAAATTCAAGAAGTGTACATTTTTAATTACATAAAAATAGGAAAGCAATGCACACAAAAAAACTAAGACATGACTTTTTGCAATTGAGCATCGCACTTGATGTGCACAGATAAAAAGGCAGCACTGCTGAACCTCTAAAAAGATTTTAAAAAAACTGAATATTTTGAGAAGACATTGCAATTGAGCAACGCACAAACAATTAGATCAATTGTGTGTGTGTGACTTTTTTGGCTTCTCCTGTCAAGAGTCAATTACAAATAAAACCCAAACTCTATTTGTGTCTTAAGTAGCAATTATGTACCTTTTGTTAGTAGATGTAAAGTAAATAAAACATGGTACTATGAGAGCAAGTAAAGCTACGTTAACATAATCCATCCCCGCTCAAGTTGACACATTCTGCTTAAAAAGATTCAGCAAGTCTCTAACAGCAGCGGTGTCCAAACTCAGGCTCCTAATTTTTTTGGTTTTCATTTCTGCTAAATGATTTGCAGAGATTTTTTTTCTAAACTCCTTGGCTCCTTAAAAGTTGTGAAATACTGGTCTACATTACAGCAGCCTATCAAGCTCAACCCAAGCGACTGACATCTGCTGACTGATGATGGCATTGCGTATGGCTGAAAGCAGCTCTTCTGTGCAGCACCATGTGCTGGGCTCCAATGTGCAGTAGAGCAAAGGCAGAGTCTCCAACTGCAACAGTTCCGCCTGGCACATCTCCTCCATTGCACTTTCGTCCCCACACCGTGGAAAAAACTTTCTGTTGGCAAAGCATATTAGTGGATCATGCATAACATATAAAATAAGGGATGATGTACGCTCTCACCTGAGCTTCTTGTGTTTTTTGCTCTTTGGCAGGATGTGGATGACAATCGGATATATGCCTTGTCTCAGCAAACCCTCAACACATGGCAGCCCGAGCTCCAACAAACAGTGTTTGTCCTAAAACGGGCATAAAAATATGAATTTGAATAAACTCTTGCATGTCATATTAGTTTTTTTTTTTTTACAGACATAGTAGTAAAAGTCACTGTGATGCAATAAATATTGTTGGAACGCCACACTGGCAATCCGAGAAAGAATGTTTCGCATCACCTGGGTGATGACCTCCTGTATGGACTTTAGCCGTATGCCCAAGGCTGGCTCTGGATCCTGGGAATCCAACAAAAATATTTTCTTGTCTCTTCTTTCAGAGGGCAGGATCATCTCTACAAATTACAGGATAGAAATAGGTGACAATACTGCAGTTTAAAAATAAAGCAAACTAGTGTGTAGTTTGGAGATCAGTTGCAGTTTAGTGCCAGTGCTTATAATTCGAATCATTTTGCCCATACCTGGTGCACAGGTGTCATATTGTAATCCAGATTCGACCGGCTGCAGCATTCTCTCTATGAGGCCACGGGAAAGGATGGATGGTGAGAAGATGACGGGCCGCTTGGATTCGACCTTTATCGGCTGCACTAGGCTGTAAGGGATCAAATGGTCCTCATGGCCTGAGTAAACACACATATGTTTTGAGAAAATGCATAGAAAAAAAATGATGTTTATAATTCAAAAGAGATTTGGATTTGTCATTTCGGACCCTTACGTTTGTTCAGTGTGTAAAGAATTTGTTGTGTTGCTCCTATCCCGCGGAATTTAGGGTCCGCTGCCTTTACCAGACGAACTCGACCAAAGGATTTCTTCATGAACTACAGTATATGGCGATAAATGAATAAATACCAGAAATCCATCTTGCAATATAAATATGCAAATAATTCATCCTCACCTTCTTTTTGAAGTCTTTTTGCCCCACGGACATTTTGCGTAACTTGACAAGTAACAGCTGTTGTGCCCTTAAATGGAAAATTGCCTAATTATGCTTTTTTATATTCATCATTATTTTCAGCTACATCAGAAAATAAGCTCCTTATCATATTGAGATGTTCCTTTTTTTATTTTTTTATTCAGCTCCATAAAATCCAGAAAAAATATTGCATGCAGCTCTTGTGATGCACTAAAGTAAAGCTACAACAACAAATTTGAAATAAATGAAATATGTACATGGCCCACCTATTATAGTTGGGCATGTTTCCTGCCTGCATAGTGTTGGCTGTGCGAGGATCCACCAGGGAACAGCGCCAATGATATTTGCCATTGTACCTTGTGTCTGTCACATATATGATGTCATCACAGGACACACCTAGAGACGATGGGTCTCCGAGAGGCCCGATATCGAGATTGACCCGCACATAAAACGAGTCGGCGCCCTTGAAAGTTGGCAAAGAAAGCTGGGAGCACAACTTGGCATACGCTGAGGATAAGAAGCAATGGGAAAGCTCAGTCTCAGCAGATTTATTGCATCAATGTTTTTTTTTGTGTGCAAACTGACTCACCCTCAAAGTTGCTCTGGTGCTTGAGTGAGGTCGGTTGGGTCCACCATTGCAGAGAAAAGTGCGCTACTTCGGCTGTGCACTGGCTGAGCTGAACGTTTCCTCCACCGAAAAGAACATTCTCAAGCTGAATAAGGAAAAATGTATTACTGTATATCAAGTCGTACTAGTCCATCCTCCAACACTTGGGAAAATGCTTGGGAACCGTGAGTGGGTGTTTAATGGACCCTAAACATTTTATCCAAATTTATCACGTTGGAAAATACTTGCAATGATAATGGAAAAATTTCCAGAGCGGCAACATACTGACACATTCGTACCTCCAGGAGCTCACTTCCCTCCTTCAGCCCACATTGTTCTGCTACTGAACCAGCTTGAACATGGCTGACAAAGATTCCTGTTTGGTTTCCACCAATTATGGTAATGTCTTCAGCCAGACTGGCTCTTCCGTGTTTAGGTGTCATAGGAGGGCTTGAAGATGGAGAGATGGGTGGTATCCTAAAAAATAAGTAAAAATAAAGATGGTGCAGATTGTGGCTTGTTCTGTAAAAGTTGAACAGTTTTGAGGTTTTTTTATTTGGCATCATGCAATAATTTTGACCAGAAGTGGGCCGCTTTACCTTGGACTGCTGGGATTGTGTCGATGTGCGTTAACAGCAGGAAGATCGACCAGATCGGGGGGGAAGAAATGAGAATGGAGGGAGTTCCAGGAATCCCAAAGAGAGGGTTCATCATGTTCACCTGAAACACAATTTCCATTCACTGGCAATGTTGCTGAAAATGTAAGCGCTCTTGCAAATGACGTCTAATTAACAATACCTGCAATATTGTCATTCTCATCACTGCCCCAAGAATCCAAGTCAAACCTTTTCAAAAGGATAAACAAAAAGAATTTACTGAACAACTGCAGCGGTTGTTGGATGATGGGGGACAACAAAAATAAACGAACAAAAAAACTGACTCTGTATTGAATCTTCGGTTGATGGAATTCTTACAAGGAGGGAATGGGAATGTTGAGAGCCGATTTATCTCCTTCTCATCTTCTGTCTGAGGATGCAGATGTTGATCACTATATTTGCATTTCCCTTCTGTCTATTCCTAATCTGTGTCATACGCACCGGTGATAGTGGATTCTCTTCAGAGTTGGAATGAGAATCTGGAAATGAACACAAACGATATTCAAGTAAGTCAACAAATGCATTGGTAGAAACTTGGGCTTGTGAGTAAAGAAAAAAAAAATAACCTACCCTCTGAATTTTCGTTAGCTTGCCCTCTGGAGGGCGCCTGTTGTAGATAAGAAAAAATGATGACCTCAAACTACAGCAGCTCTCTTGCATGTACTAACACGTCAAACATTGCTAAGGAGGACGAGCCCACAATGTTTTCATGTTCTCCTAAAATAATGACCTCCTTATTATAGTTCATAACAAACCTAATGTGTTTGCTACTAAAACCTTTGTGTCATGTGTAAAAGGGGCACTTTATAATTCACATCCATGTCAACGCTCATAACTACAAATATATTTTCACAGTAACAAACAGAAATTTGATGACCTTTCGTAACTGAAGATGGGTGCCATTAACAGGAAGGCTCAGGTCCAGGTCGACGGAGCAACAGGGTCCGTAGCACTGGTCTTCGCTGCACAGAGAGAGATGGGACTGGAGAACACAGTACAAAGAAATCATGTGTTATATAATACTTGGCAGCGCTTCAAGCATTTCTTGCGATCTTCTTTTTTTTTTTTTTAATTGCTTTGGAATATTAATATCATTATTATTTTTTTCATTTGTCTGTGCCCTTGGGGACATGCCACAAAGAACAAAACACGCTGGAACAAACAGTTCATACAGGTGAAATAAAAACAATAATCTCTCCAGTAACCATATATTCTCGTTGGACTCTTAAGTATTTTGAGAACCTTCACAGCGACAGGTATCTTTAATCATCTCCGATTTACGACTCAATTATGTATTTTGACAAGCTTCGCAGTGACTTACACAGTGCAGGCAGGAGCCGCTCTGCTCCATTTGTTCTCTTCTCTTTTCGCTCTCTCGCTCCAACTCCCGCTGCTGCTGCTCCATGTTGGCTTGCAGCTCTGCGATGCGTTTTCGCAAACGGTTCTTGTCCAATAGACAGTCGGTGTACTCTAACTGAAGGCTGTCCCGACTCCGCAAGGCCTGAAGGAAAACGGAAGATGGTGTGAATTACAATATGAGTTACCTCAAGTGTCTAATAATTCCTGACCTGGTCCCTCTCCTTTTCAAGTTCCATGATCTGGTTAAAGTAGGACATACTCCTCTTCTGCTCCGTCTCCCAGTCCAGCTGGAGAGTCCTCGCCTTCAGTTGTAGTTGCTCGCACTGCGATTGCAGCTGCGAAATATCGTTCGCAAGCACATCTATTCAATTGCTCTCACCATCAACCTGTTCATTTGTGAACATCTGAAAGAAAATGTTCACCTTGTCCCTGTGCTCCTCGGTGCTTTGTATCTCCCCTTGTAGCCTAGTGATGAAGTTGCAGAGCTCCTGTCTCTTCTCTGACGCCTCCCTGCGATCCTGCCGCAGGATATCCACCAAAGCCTGAAGGAAGTGAACATTAGAAACAAAATAGGATCTGAAATGTCTACAAGATGTACCACGAACATACGATGACTCCAGTATCAGGAAGTGGATCCTTCATCTGACTTCCTGTGTTTGGTGTTTTCGGAACGTCAATACGATAGGACGGCTTTTCTGGTAACGCTGGTGGGCAAGCAGGTCCTCCTTTAGACGGCAAGCTCTTCTTTGGTTGAACTCGATTTCCTTCTGGATCTGCAATTTGATGCTCTGTTTCCGTTAACCTGGACTTTAACTCTTCAACCTGTACGGCGACACAACACAGCAGTCATCGACATATGGAAACGAACAATAACCACATTGAGTGGTTTTCCGCTTTGAGTAGTAGAATTGAAAATTCCACAGTATTTTGATGTTCCCACGGTCTCACTTGCTTGAGAAGTTCTTTCTCTCGTATGGAGGCTTTGCCTTGCTCTTCTAGGGCCCTGGAGTACTTCACAGACTGTTCCAGGTGTCTGTCCTTTAGCTTGCCCAGCTCTCGACTGGCCGACTCCCAGTCTTGACGTAACCTGGATGAAGTCAAGTAATACGTTTTGACTGAAAAGCACGCACACAGTCACAGAGAAAAAAAAAAAAAGATCCAGGAACCTCTCTAGCTGGAGTCTGTCGTGGCGTAACTCTTGAGTTTTACGTTCAGCACGGCTACGTTCATCTTCGGCTACCCGACAACGTTGGGATAAGCGACGTTCGCACATCCGACTGTTTCGAAGCTGAACTCTCAGTTTCCGAACCTCCAGCAGTAGAAACTGAGTCAAACCCTCCGGACCTTCCTCATCTGTGAGAGCATTTGTTTGCATGATGTAAGTATTATGTGACGTTAAAAATGTGATGCAAACATTTACTGATATATTTTTTTTTTACCCAAAATAAGAGAGCAGCGCTGTGTTGGCTGCTCTCCAGTCAGCTGTGTGTATTGCTCTGGATGGTAAAACTCCAGTGATTCCATAAAGGCCTGAAGACCTCGCGGACCTTGGCCACGTAGAATGTCCAGCAAACGACCTGTGTCGATTAATGAAAAATAAAATAAAGTGGGATAATTATGATTTGTGCTATTTAATTTCATGTTATGTTTCACAATTCGAGGGGGGGGGGTTCAACTCACCGGCCTTGGAGATGCGCAAAGGGTACTGAATGGAGTTGAGTACCTCATCTTCATCCTGTTCATCAATAACTTTACACTGGCGCAGATATGGAGTGAGTTTGGCCGGGTTGAGGATGCGGGTCAGCTTGTGTCGCACTCCTTCCACACGATCCCATAGCTCCTCACAGTGCTCCTCTGACCATGAAGGCAAAGGTCTGTTTTCCTCCTGAGTAATTTGCCCTTCCTCTGCCCAACCTGTGATGCCTGCATCAAATCATAAAATGAATGATGACATTTTTGAGTAACATTGAAGGCATCATTTGGAAAAGCATTAATCTCATTCCAAATTATATACAGACTTTATCTTGAAGGTTTCACGTCTTGTTTCTTTGAAATTTTGGCTGCAGTCACACGTAGCTTCTTATTGTAAGAATGATACATATATAACATGTTTTGTCTGATTACACCATCTTGTTTCCAAATATATAAGATAGTTGACAGTTTACATGTCGTACAAACTGTTTTCTTTCTCCGTATCATTGTATTGAATAAATGACGACGCAATGGAATGCAGAACTATCCAACCGTATATGTACATTCGTGAGGTAAATGTTAAAAATAAGTCTATTGGGAGGCCTGTTGTGACTCATTGTAGGGGACTTGGGAGAATTAAGATGCGTGTTTCAAATCTGACAACTACAATGTGAGCCAACAGGCAGGCTGAGAGTTGCCTGCTTGCTCAGGAATCTCTGCCACTAATAAACAGTCTAATGAAATATTGTCCTTGTGTGATTTGCACCAAACACCTCAAATTAGTACTTACTGCAAAACAACAACATTATAGTGACTTTGAAAGAGTTCAGTAATGTATTATTGCAACATAATTGCAAACTGAAATCATAACGTGATAGATGGCTTGAGTGGTGTATGAATAAAAACATGTGTGGGTATGTGGAAAATCAACACGAAAAAAAAAAAGTGCGGTGACATGAATCACTGACTGTTAAAATGACAAATGAGGTTAGACGTAGAGTTGTAAAATCATACGGAAGAGACTTTTATGTTGCCTAGTCTCAGTCCAATGTTCAAGATCATTATCTCATTTGTTTTTATATGGCCTTGTGTTGTATTAGATTAAAATCTCATCTTGTCGTAGACACGTGCCTTTTAATTTAACCTCTAGAATCTAGTTTGATCAGTTTCTTGGGGGGGGAATGTGTTTTTCATTTAACAGTAACACTTGTTTTAATGTATGAATATGTGAAAGGAAACTAAGTTGTAGTATTAAGCAAAATAGAGAAGTGTCATAACAAAAACTACTTCAATCCACCTGTTATATTCATTTCTCAAAAAGTAATTGCAACCTACTGTGATTTCAGTCGTTTTTGTGTTATAAAAAGCAACTAATTGGCTGTAGGGAACTGTTTGTAAATAAATCTCTATAGATGCAAATGTGCTACTAGTTTGTTAATTGCAATAAACAAACAAACCTAACATGATAATAAATATACATTTTCGTTTGTTTGCAAAAAATTCTTTTCATAAAATACTACTTTTCAAATAATCATTCATCAAGAGATATCTGACTATTTTAGTTGATATTATCAATGCAAACTTGTCTTTTTTGTGGACTTACCGCTCATGTCGCCCGCCAAGCGTCTTGTTGACGTCCAGAATCCAGACTGCTCGGTGCATTCATTACCTCCCATTCATATCCGGAGGTGAGTCAGGGGAGACACAAAACACATGACAGTAAGTCTGTGTGTCCCGAATGAGTCATGAGCAAGCTGGAGTTTCTTATCTTATTCATGTCTGGCTTGCTATGTCAATACTGTGCCGCTAGACGGCGCTGTTTACCAAACAAACAAAAGACAACAAACATATTTGGGTTTTTTTTTAAATCAGGTCAGCAAAACTTACAGTGGTTATTCCCAATATAAATTTCACAATATTCATATTGGTAAAAGTACTAAATCAAAAAAATAAATCTCACTTCAAGCAATCAACTAAAATGCCATAAAAACTTTAATGATGTTGATCTCATTTTATAAGTATTAGACATAACAGTTTTGAATGCACAGTAATGAAGTATTTCTACTTTCTACCACTGAATGTAACCAATGTATCTCTAATTCAGCAACAAACTCGAATTAATCTGTAGAAGGAAATAAAGTTTTGCCATAGCAAGGTGGGAACGTCTTCAACAAATCAAGTCATAACATTGTGACTCACCCTCGGAGCTTCCCCACGTCGCAGGTAAGTTTCTTCAACGATTGCTGTCAAACGATAGATGCTAAACACTTTTCTCGATGTAATCATCAAAACAGTTTCAGTTTCACAGTTTATAGACTTGAGTAGGCTAAGGATCGTTCAGTACAATTGAAGAAATCTTAAATGTGTCTTATCCCAAAATGTTATTAGCCACTGTGGAAAAACCAAAGCTGTTTGGATATTGGATGTCATATTGAGTGGGTGGAATGGCATGGAGTTGAGGGTAGGTTTGAAATGTCTAGGAAAAGTGTTCAAGAGCAGCCGAGAATTACGAGCTTCTTGGGAGAAGAATGTGTCTCGTTCTTGGCAAAGTGACAAAACTGGCAGGCCACCCTGATTTTTTTTTTTTCCCCAAACTGTCTGCGAGTGTAGTTTGCGGTCTCAGTGCTGATGCTGAGATTGCACGATTAAAACAAGACACCATACTTAGGAACCCGCACGGACACCCGATCACCCAGAAGATGGATCCACGAGGGGCTAGGAAGAAATAAAGCTGACGTTTCAAGTTGAAGAAGATTTGGAAATAATATCTGTCTGCCTGCTTGAATGAATGAATCCCACAAATAAATCCCAATTCTCACCTGTATGCTTTTGTCCTGGATTGAGTCGGCCTTTTGTTTTCTTCTTCAGACGAAGGCATCCTTTGACGGCTTGACGTGAAGGAGGGTTGGCGCATTGGTTGAGCATTCCTGTTGTCTCTAAGGTGACAGCAACACAGAGGCACTATTGACAGCAGGCCTGGACCTCACAGTCTTTTCACACTGGAATGTCATTACAACAAGCTCGCTCAAACCGAAATAGATCTTGGCAGAATTACTACGACTCGTGTATATTTCTTGGTATTATTATTTTTTTTTTAAACCATTGCTGAAATTTCATTGAAGCACAGAGGAGAGGCAAATGACCTATTTGCTTTCTAAATGGGGTCACATATGACTTTGCGTAATTCAAAAGCCACTACAGAATGTTCTTTTTTTTATATATATATTTGAGTATGTTCCATTTGAATCCAGACCCCCCCCTCCCCCTTTCCACAGCTTCTTCTATGACTCAAGCACATTGTCGCCCTTTGTGTCCCCAATGAGTGTCTTTTTTTACTTGCTTTCAGAAAACAGAAGGATGGTGACATGAGTAATTGGGACAGATGTAAACATGGCGAGTGATTTTTTTTTGGGAGGGGGTCAGTATAGCAGTGAGACATGGGACACGAACTGGAGGGACGTAATTATTTGATATGAATAAAAGGTCATAATCTAAAAACGTAAGAAATTGAGTTGACTAGATTCATTCATGCACACATATGAACTTACGTTGCCACGCTCCCTTTACTTTCCGTGTTTCTTTGACAACAGTGAGATCTGAGGCGAAGTTGGAATTACAGGGTGCAGTCGTCTAAAAGCGAACTCCACCACACTTTTCAACAGGACACCAACCACTGCAGATAAATTTCCAGACACACAAACAGTTTAAAAATGCAACTTTTATTTTTTTTTTTACCGCCATATGCTTCAGGTTGCTTCCAAAAAAATGACGTTGACATAAAATAAACAGTACGGTGGGAACGATACAGATTGGATTGATTGGAAGCTACTAAATCAATAACTATTCCACAAATGTAATGAGAAGATACCATTTGTGACCTGACACCAAATGTTTCAAAACAAACAAACAAGCAGCCGTATTGAGTAGACGAAAACAAAGGTTTGGGTGTAAGTGTCTTTTTGAATTGTTTTGTTGTGACCCAGAAAGCGCTCCGGTCCAAAAAATGACAATGCTCTATTGTTTCTGAGCCAAGTCTCAGCTTCCGGCATTCACACATAAACATTGAGAGCTGTCCAAACAAAATAAGGGATGGCTCCCATCTTTCAAATAATTTACTCCTAAATCAATCTTACCGCAAACAGTCGTCATCATCCAATGATTCCATCTCATTATCTGATTAATTGTCGCCAGACTTACATCTGGATTGCTGAAACCGTTAGTGGAAACAAATAGAAGTGATGAAGAGTGATGCTGTCATTAGTTAAATGCCTCCCCCCCCCCCTCCCTCCTCGGAGAACTGAATTACAGAAGCGAGGTTTAGTGTGTGTCAGGAGTTCTAGCTTTTTGGCATCCTGTATGATTTGTGAGAGACATTTCCTGTGAAAACTTTCTATCTCAGACGCTTAAAGTAAAAAGTGTCTGCCTGTCTCTTTAGCTTGGTCTTTTAGCTTCTTTGGAAACGATAGCAATGTTGGAAAGACTGTTTTCTTCCAACCACCAGTCAAATCTGCATGAAACACACACACACACCATTGTAGCACACACATAAAAGAGCATATAAATCCCGTGAGTGTTGATAGCTGGAGGAAAAAAAAAGAGCGATGACACAGATGGGAGTTTTCAAAGAGATCAATGTCCCGCCACTGAATGAAGGTCAAGGGTGACAACATTCCAAACGAGTACAGGCAGCTGTGTCCATCAAAGAAATCATTAAGACGCTTTTATAAAATGTGCAAAAAGGAACGAACTTGTCAGAGTGGATTTTTTTGCTCACAAAAAGTTACAACCTCAAAATGACCATTGCAAATATTATAGAACAGCTCGGAGTGAAGTCAACTTTCACGATCATCTACATCCCACCCCTTACTATTCTTGCTCCGCCCCCTCTTCCTCTCCATCGCTCTCTTTCCACTTGCCACCGGCATTGCCGACGTGCAGCTGCCCCTTCCACTGATGCAAAATTTCATGTCCATTCGGGAAATAGACACAAATTGTGGAGAGGACAGTGAAACCTTTTTTTTTAAGGTAAGGAAAGTAATGCATGCAAGATGTTTTTAAAATAATTTAGTTTCAACTCCTGTTGGCAATGCAAGATCGATTGGTAGATCATTGTGCAACAAGTCTGTTCTGCAAGTCATTTTACATGCAAGTGCTAAATTTTTGTTGTAAAAAATAATTCCATACTTGCAAATTGAGCTCGAGTGAGTTAATTGGGTCAGTAAAGGTTGAGTGAATGCATGGGCATCAATTACACAGACAAATCTGACAGCCGCATTCCACGACACAACCACTTGGAGGTTTCATGAACTACACCTCGTTGTGGAAGTTTGCTTGGGGGGCGTTTCGAGAAGCATTCACTTAAATGTGCTTTGTTCGGCCATGTTGTTCAAATGTGTTTGCACTTCACTGGGACTTCACTTCTGTTGACAAAAGGCCCTTATTGAAAAAAAAAAAACCCACACCTTTGAATGACTGATTGATGGCAAGGATTAAACTAATCATGAAGATTGATTAGGGTACTTAACCTCCTCCTGTTATGCATTGCATATTTTTTTTCCCCCTTTCAAAAAGTCAACTTGACACAATTACATCATCCTATGTCAAGTTCAGGTTTCATTGACCTTTGTCAGTTCATGAGGAATTCACTTACGTCTGCAGTAAGCTTAGAGAATCAAATCTAGTCTGCCAGGAAATGTTTTGCCACGTTGATTCTTGTGCCGGTTATATTTTGGATCCACCACGCGTAATGATCAGGGTTTCTCTGACCTCAACCATATTTAGCTAGTGCTGCCCTGCAAAAAAAGGACAAGCCACTCTCAGGACACACATTTGATGTCTGAGCCACTGAGACAAAACTTTGCTGTGATGTCATTTCCTGCTCTACTTTAGAGCACAATGATACCACATGTAAAGATTTAAACAGTACATGTGCATGCGGTAGGAGGAGTGACGAGAACAAAACATTGGTTAGCCGCTACAGAATCTGAAATGTCCTCTTTTTGACGGTTCCAAAACTTTTAGACTCTATGTTCTCCGGATGGTTTTATCTGATGGCCTCGATAAATGACATCCGGGCCTGCTTATTTTTTGCGTAATCAATCACGCCGTTTACATGAAACAAGATTGTTGATGGAAGTCTGCAATTCTAAATGAATGACGAATTTGTTTGTCTATGTTTATCTGCCTCCGCATGCCTCGCTGGCCTTAATCGTGGATCCGATATAGCCATGCAGACAATCCATTTAACTTCTCATCTGTATAATTGTCCACATCCTTCTAACCATCCTAACATATTTGCTATATCAAAGACAGTAAATAGCCATTTGGAAATTTGGCCCATCTGGAAAAAAAAAACCGAGAGATTAGTTGTCAGTAAACAGTAATCCAAGGATCAAGCAAGAGTGGCATCTAGCTCAAGGTGTTAAATCACGATTTGGAAGTGGCAGCACCTTCAGCTCGACTGACTTCACCTGCTTGTGGCATTAATCCAATACTGTGACCTAGAGCAGTCACGTGATCATGGCTTACAACTCTGGTGTACTCGAACGAAAACACACCCACACGTATAAACTCTAAAAGGGGGGGGGGGGGGGGTCCTAATTTCAACAAATACTTCAACATGGAAACTTTTTTTTTTCTAATCACAGGAGCAGGAAAGTCCAAATTCTTGACACATGTTGCATCCTTGGACAACAAGATGAAAATGTTCCCAGCATTGATCTCGACCATATGCTTGACAGGCTGTGCGTGTTTTCTATTAGTTTGTAAATCTGCTCCCTCTGTTTATGTTCTCTTTGGTCGGCTGACTGAAAACAGAAACCTTGTAGTACCTGGAAACTATCAGAGAAGTAAGTGGATTGAAGACGCCAGAGAGCAAGTGAGGGAGTCACAGTCGGGGGGTGGTAGACAGAAGGGATTAGAAACTAATCCAACACACGGACAATCCCAAAGAAGCCTTATCTTTTTTTTTTTTTTTGCTTTTTTGCCAGGGAGACTCAAAGAGAACAGTTAACAGATTGTCACTTTTGGCATTTAAATGACCCCTGCTGACTTTTTTTTTTCTTCTTCTCAAAAGGCCTGGCGTTCTTAAATGAAGGAGTTCCAGGAAAGAGCAGACAAAGGGACTGGGTGACAGGATGGTGCCACACATGGATAAACCTCTTCAGCAGCAGATGATGCATGACGCTGGGATCCACCCTGCCTTACACAAGATTCTCTCAGGAAGTGAAGATCTTTTCAACACAAAGGACCCTCTGCCAGTAAGCTACAAGACCTCGGGCAACGGCGTCACGCTTTGAGAATGACTTTCTTGAAAACACCATTGTGATGTTATTTTAGAATATTCTGACCCAAGTAAAATGTCGTTCTCCCATTATTCATTTGATTTTTCTCTCTCTTTTTCCACAGTGGAGCAAATCCGGATTTCCAAACTAACTCTTCTTTAATAAGACTTTTGGATACAAAATTAAAAAGAAACTTACCCGTCATGAGTCTTGGAAAACTTCCAGGGATTAAAGGCCTCGTGTCTGCAGGCTCTCAGGAGAGACGTCGTTTTAAGAGCGACCTCTCGGTGGACATGATCAGCCCGCCGCTGGGCGACTTCCGACACACCATGCACGTGGGCCGCGGCGGAGATGTCTTTGGTGACACTTCTTTCCTTAGCAACTACGGAGGCGTCAAAGAGCCGGGGAGCCCCGACTCGGCAAACAGTTCCAAATCGATGGGCTTCTTCACACGTACCTTTAGGCACATCCGGAAGACTTCTGGGCCACGGGGGGAACCCCGGAACTCTTCATCCCCGCCGCCTGACATCTCACCCATCATCAAGAACGCCGTTTCGCTGCCCCAACTCAACATTGATTCTCCCAACGGTCGCCTGCCGAGGCTCCCGAATTCCATCAGCTCATATGGTGAGATCATGTTGTGATGCGCCTCTTGCCGCTCAGTCTCCAGCAGAGCAAACAACGTGAAGCACTGCATACAAAAACAGGACAATAAATGTCAGCACAGATACAGAAAGGCACTAAACTGCCTTCCTTTCAATGTCATTCCCGCAATCCTCCGGGACAACCAGAAAACAGGTGGCCTTGTCCTTTTGACTCATCACAAATCACAGAGGCAACACCTGTACAGTTTAGCCTTATTACACAAACATGCAGAAATACTGCATGTTTTGCAACCAGTGTTATAATCTATGTCAAAGTGGGACTGTGTAATTCTGTGTATTTGTAATTTGGAATGCTAACCAATGGGAGATGCCGATACTCGACTGGAAATCCCCTATCTTTTCCGAGATTAATCATGAACCACTTCAAAAGAATTCTTTCCATCTAACTTGTGTGGTTTCAACCAGGGATGATGATGACGTGTTGTTTTTAACTTTAGCAGTATATCTATTAATATTTGTGACATAACTTTTGTTGCTGTTATTTTAAATATATATAATATATATAGTTTTGTTATGAAATGTTGACATCTATAAATGTTTTCTTTGTGTGTGCACAGGTATCCAATCTGGATTTGCTACTCTGCCTCGCTTCTCTCGCCTCGACAGACCGTTTCTAGACGGAGAGCACAGAGTGTCTATGCGAGAGCGAAACGGTAAACCCGTGACCCGTTCGGACTCCCTCACCTCCTTCACGTTGGATCTCGGCCCCTCCCTGATGACCGAGGTTCTGGGCTTGTTTGACAATCCCAGCTACCTCCAGAAGGCCAGCAAGATTGTCGCAGCGGAGGAGGAAGAGGAAAATGACGAGGAGGATGACAGATCTCTAACAGAGACATTTGTGAGTTCGACCAACTCGTCAGTGCGTGGCGGAGGATCATCGAGAAGGAACGTGAACAGTAAGGAGAACTCTTGTAGCAGCAGCTGGACTGAGGAGGACAGGAGATCAGTTGCGTCATCCTCCAAATCTCCTCCAAGGTCTCCCCCCATAAAAGAAGCTGCCATGGAGTCAGAGCAATTCCAGCGGGCAGCTGATGTGCTGTCTCGACATTATGGAGGAGGGCCCGTCACAAAGCTGAATCCTCCTCTCTCCAAAACACCATACGCTTTTTCTGAAGAGGAAGAAGAAATCAAAGTGTAGATCACGATGACGAATACCACGTTGCAGTAATCTTGCTGCCACCATTTTATACAATTGATTTAAGTTATTGTAATACCACATCTGGTTTGGAGATTTAGCTTTCTTAGTGTAAAGGAATTAAAAGGAATTCACATAATTCACTGTATTAGTAGTAAATGGCTAAATGCAAGCAATTTATTCCCCAGATGTCTAACCAAATGAATTGTGCAGTCATTTATGTTCACTGTTATAATGCAAGTAAAAAAGCAAATTGTTGTTAATAAACTTTCTTACAAAATATTTGCTTACTGGTTTAGTAAATGACTGCTTTCCTTTTATCCAATAGTAAACTGTATTAATCTCCGGGTAATGTGTATGGTAATATTTTCTAATGTGAATAAAAAAATTACATTTATTAGCCAGCCCAATCACTGTCTGCTGAATATTTGTGAAGAACATTTGAGAATATTGGTAGTTGAGTGTTTGTAATGTAAATCGACACGTCAAAAAACAAAGACAGAAAAACAAGAGAAGTAGTGCATCTCATATTTTAATGTCAATAAAATGAATAGACTGGTGATTTCATTCGAGCTTTGCATAAATGGTTTGTCCAAACCAATCTAGTCTTAATTAATTGAAATTAAGGGACATTTTTGTAGTTTGGAGCTAGCCTGCCATCTGCTGTTGAGTTAGTGTTGTGGGGAAAATATTTCACAATGCGTGGATGAATACAAGTTGAATTTTCATACATACATTTTCATGACAACAAAGAGTGAGATTTCTTACATCTTAACAGAATTTGATGCAAGAGATTTTGAAGTCTCCTGAGATCCTGACATAGTTGATGACCGCTATGTCAACACGGTTAGGAAACTGGATTTGATGTCCATCAGGAAGATCTAGTTCAAACATCTCACCAGTGATCTTCAACACAATCTGTAAAAGAAAAAAAATCTTAACAAGTTAACCCATCTCATGAAAACTTTTTAAAATACATCCTAGCAAATTTGCTGACATGTTCCAAATGTTCCTGCCATGACATCAGACCCCACCTTGACATGTGTGCCTCTTTGCAGGGGGTTGTGTAGCTCCCGTTTCTCATCGCCCCAGTTACCAGCAATCATTGAGTTGCACACAATAACTGCTCCATCTGTGTCGTCATGGAATCGCGGGTTGAAATGCAAAGCCAGGTATTCTGAATCATGACCGAGGTCAATCTGGAATCTGAGTGGATTTTAAATGACAAATAACTTCTGAGTGATGTTGATGAGACAATGTTTGTTATGCTAGCAACTTGGTAGAGTACACACATTATTGTGGCTTTTACCTTTGAGCGTCATGCAAAATTTCTCCTTTTATCTTCAGCTGAGCACCAACTTCCAGGTTAGCGTCGCTTATTTCAAGTTTCTAAGAAACAAGAGTGAGATAGTTTCAGCAAGACAAAATATCATTATATTGAAAGAAAAAAGATGCAAGATAAAAATAAATACTCACCATGCTCATTCTGGGTGTTGGTTTTAAGTCTCTGAGGTACTGAGTACTGACGACTCCCCTGCAACACAAAAATGTAGCTGTGAGGTCTCACTTCTGTTTATGCTCAACTAGACCAAACAATGATTAAGCCATTCTAATCGGTCAGGGTTCTCAAATCAAACATTGCTCTAGATCAGGAAATAGGTGGTCAAACAAACACCAATTTGCGCTCAATACTCAAGTGAACTTCACCAGCCCACTAAATGTTCTACAGTTCCAATTGATGAGGGCCAAAGTTACTCGGCTACTTAGTGTTTGTAACCAGTCACGTTACTCTTTCAATACTTTACCGCCCTCTAGTGGTTACAATGATGTAACACTAAAAGTCGTGCGCTTCTTGACAACGTTTTAATCATTTTCCCTGTCATTTTTACATGATACGTTCTAACAGTAATTACATCAAATCCATTTAATTCACTATTATTAATGAATATGCTTTCAATTATGACGCAGAAGAAACGGGAATTTTATGACTGACTTCCTCTACACCCTGGAAATGACGTCAGTAAGTAAACAGAGGCGCTGTCATTGGGACATATGAATATTAGCAACAAAACTGAACAATTTAATCAACGCCGCTTTGACATCTATAAATAGCAAGGGATGGTGCAGGAACTGACTTAGATTCCGCTGAAGGTTTGTCGTTCTACTGAGAAAAAAGAAATGTTCTGCCGCGCGACTACTTGCTAGCAGCTTATTAGCCACGGTTAGCAATTTTCATGGACTTGGCTACGTCATCAGAAGGAAAATCTGATTTCTTCATGGTTATTAAATTCTGCATGCATATTTACGGTCTTGATTTTTATACAAGCACTTGTCAGCTGTGGCGATCCACTTGCTGCAGTGTCTTCTCTTTTATAACAGGGATTTAATTCTCATTCATAATTAGCAAGCTGCAAAAGAATATTAGTCTTTTAAAATGAGAATATAGATTATAGTAGTGTATTTTTTTCATATTTTTTCAACAATTTCTTTTCAACAGTTTTTTTCAAGGACAGCTGTGAGACTGCTATGTTCTCAGATATGGACTTTGAATTAGAGGAGGATAAATTGTGAGTTCACCAACTTTTCTATTATATTCATTGCATTTGGAAATAAGTATAAACAAAGCCCCGTTTTACACATTAATGCACAATATTTCTACTTTGTTCCAAGGTTTTGTGTAAACCTCCGAGAGTTTCAAACTAATTATTCTCTATAATGCACTTTAACATGCTGGATATATAGGAATATTAAATTCTCTCTGCCACAGAGGGATACCAACAGTACCAGGGACTGTGTGTCTGAAAAAAGATGCAAATAATCTTATTGGGATCAGCATCGGTGGTGGGGCACAATATTGTCCTTGTCTCTACATCGTTCAGGTAAGTGCAGTTCAATAAGACTTATAAGTCATTTTGGGGTTTTTTTTTAAATACAAAAACATTTCGGTGTACTGGTACCTTTTTCAAAATGTGTCTTCTGGCTTCTTAGGTGTTTGACAACACACCGGCAGCTCTGGAAGGGATGCTTGCAGCAGGGGATGAAATCACTGGCGTCAATGGCAAACCAGTGAAGGGAAAGACAAAGGTGGAAGTGGCCAAGATGATTCAAGCTGTTCAGGTACATTACATACAGTACAATGTCAAATGAGGTATTAAGAGATGACTTACAATTTTGAGTCCAGCTTTCACTAAGTGAGAAGAGGACTCAGAGTTGCCGAGTGACTTCAGAGAAGATGAACTTGACTGGTTTTGCTATGCAGTGTGCCACATCCCAATATGTGCAGAGTTGCTGTGTTGTTTTTGCCATCCATTGTTGCTGCGTGGGGAATTTCATGACTTCCTGCAAGCTGGGATAAAGATGGCTTTAGTGGATGAAACAAAAGGATTACCATATCCCAGTTGTGGACCATTCAATAGAAATATTTCTGCTCATTTTTAGGATCATTAACAATTGCAGGGGAGCCCAGTGATAGACTTTTTTTTTTTTTCCCCAATCACAACCATTTCTTTTCAATCGCCGCATTTTATTCATCATGCTGATGCCACGAACAATTTATTTTGTTGTTATCTGATTTGTCAGGGTGAGGCAATAATCCACTATAACAAATTGCAAGCAGACCCAAAACAGGGAAAATCTCTGGATATAGGTTTGTGACACACTCTGTTTAATTTATAAATCTGATTCCACATCTTCACTAAAAGCACACGTTTCATGATTTCAGTTCTGAAAAAAGTCAAACATCGGCTGGTGGAGAACATGAGCTCCGGCACTGCAGATGCTCTTGGCTTGAGTCGAGCTATTTTATGCAACGGTAAGACATTAAACTCGACTCTAAATGTTGTTGTTTTAAACAATTAATTGATTAAACATTGCTTATATATTACATTTGCAGATGGACTTGTTAAAAGACTAGAAGAACTCGAGAAAACAGCAGAGCTTTACAAAGGTAAAACATTTTGAAGTTATATTTGGTCCAATAGTTTTAAATCCTTTCTGCTTTCCTGCAGGTCTGATGGAGCATACCAAGCGACTCCTCAGAGCCTTTTTTGAGCTTTCTCAAACTCACAGAGGTAAAAACCGCAATGGAAAATGATCCAGTTGAGCATTTACATCGTCCAATGCATTGATTGCTTCAACTGGCAGCGTTCGGAGATGTTTTTTCCGTCATCGGCGTGCGAGAGCCACAAGCCGCGGCCAGCGAAGCGTTTGTTAAGTTTGCCGACGCTCACCGCAGCATCGAGAAGTACGGCATTCAATTGCTGAAGACTATCAAGCCTGTGAGTTTTTGCATCCGGTCTTCAAGTCATATTCATTGCTGTAACGACGGATTATGTGCCGTACAGATGCTTCACGATTTGAACACCTACCTTCACAAAGCCATACCAGACACAAAACTCACGATTCGCAAGTACCTGGATGTCAAGTTTGAATATTTGGTAAGTTAACTACTATTCTAGCCAAAGCGGTTGGGTGGTCAATGGACCAATATTTTTCTCTTGCAGTCTTACTGCTTAAAGGTGAAGGAAATGGATGATGAAGAATACACCAGTATTGTAAGTTATAGTTCTGGTTCAAAACCAGAAACCGAGAAATTCTTTGGTCATTGCATAAACGTT
The DNA here is from genome assembly GCF_054491065.1 of Syngnathus leptorhynchus. Lineage (NCBI taxonomy): Eukaryota > Metazoa > Chordata > Actinopteri > Syngnathiformes > Syngnathidae > Syngnathus > Syngnathus leptorhynchus. The sequence continues at coordinate 7,047,545 of NC_141210.1, read as the reverse complement.
CCTTCCAACAGGCAATGGGAGAACCACTGTATCGCGTATGCACCGGGAACTACGAGTATCGTTTGGTGCTGCGTTGCCGGCAGGAGGCTCGTGCACGCTTCGCTAAAATGAGAAAAGATGTACTGGAGAAGATTGAACTTTTGGATCAGAAACATGGTTTGTTGGATTGTTTTGTCTCTGAATCCACATATTAACTTCTATCTTAAAGATCATGTAATATTCTTACAAAGATCCTAAAACAAGGCATCTTACAGAGTGTCTGCTCATCTCTCACAAATGTGTAAGAATTTTTGTGACGCACCCCATGAACTGCCTTCACTAAACATGCATTGTGCTCCACTTAATCACATTACCATTGGTTTCGCTTATCTTAGGACAACGGTTTCGTCTGACCTCGTCATCGTCTGATTTAATTAAACAGAAACTATGCCCCCGACCAAAAAATGTACTCAACAGTCGAAACTGTTCCTATGAATTGAATAGTCCCTCCCGTCTTTGTCTCGTCTAGTCCAGGACATAGTTTTCCAGCTCCAGCGCTTCGTGTCGGGTATGTCGCGCTACTACGACGAGTGCTACGCCGTGCTGAAGGAGGCCGACGTATTCCCCATTGAGGTGGATCTTTCCCGCACAACCATCAACTACAGCAGCCAGTCGTTGACCTATACTGATGAGGAGGAGGAGGAGGAGGAGGTGGATTGTGCGGGAGGAACGGAGGAGGGCATCCAGGCAGAGAACGGAAGCGAGAAACTCATCGATGATGAATGAATGACTGTTATGGTGGACATGAAGAAGTCAGTCCGTGCGATTGACGTAATTATTTACAGAAGGGAGAATAGGAGCGGGGTAAAGACTAGCTACTGTTCTCGTACTTTCTATTTTCTTTTCATGTTATTGTGTTGTTGTTGTTTTTTTTTTAAATACTTTGTTCTCTGCCCATCACGTTGTTAGTTTGACAGAATTTGAATGTTATGGAAGTGTTGTAGGATTCATTTAATTTGAGTTGTGCCTTCTTATTTAATGATGTGTCTATGTGGCGGGTCTGTACTCTGGATCAGTGATGTTTCCTCGTGATTGTAAACCTTTTTATTTACTACCAAGTTGGACCAACAGATGTGATGCCGTAACTGTTTTACCTCTCTGTTTTTGTTTTGTAACATTTTCTTGGCCCGTTTTAAGACTGCTCTACAAGGGATTCTTTCTCGCAAAGCTTCAGAACCAAAGTCTTCAATGCACCTCATTCCGTCTGTTACCGTGATAAAACTCGAAACACTACTTGTAAATAAGAATGTTAAAGGGAACTATTGCTACATTTTAACTTTTGCTGTTATATTTATTCTTTTGAACCTGCTGCCAAATATACTAATTCTATCGAAATAATATATTGCTTAGGTCATTTCGTGTGAACCAGGAACATGCTTTGCATGAATGTTTGAGGTTTGTTTTTTATTAGCTATTGTGCTTTGGAATAAAATAGTTTTCATTTCGATGAGTGGCCTTTTATGAAATTTCATATTTTATGTGGGATCAGTCGCCCCAGTGGCCTAATGGATAAGGCACTGGCCTCCTAAGCCAGGGATTGTGGGTTCGAGTCCCATCTGGGGTGGATGTCAAAATTTTCAATTAAGCGATTATTGTCTGGTACAGATAAATATTACACTGCCATCCTACTGAGCAATACTTCCTCGAACAGGTTGCTAATGTGACTCATCCTCCAATCACGAGATCCGCATGTAATTCCTTCTTTTACCACTAGGCGTTTCCTTGGTATCCACATTTAGGTCTACCAGTCCTGTCTTACTTAACTGTTCCCACTCCTCCCTCGCGCCTTCTCAGTGTCAGCTGGCTGTTGTCTGTAATGCTCACCGCTTGACTTTGTGGAACTATGTTTTTAAATAGTTTGAGTGTTTTTCTGTTACTCGATGTGGCGTTGACTTGCTACTCTGCAGCCGGGGGTAAGTAGGTCATACAAATCGTGGTTTGAACTTTGCGCGTCAAATAACTCGTGTACAGGTATGTGAGTAAACAGTATGTGTACGTGTTGTAACCAGTTAGTTGCAGGATTTTAAAACTACAAATGAACCTATAAAGAGGCTACTTGAAAATACACACATACCATTTGTAAGTTTAAATGAAGATTGTTCCTATTATTGAAGCCCTTTAGTTTTTTTTAGTTTCAGCTCTCATGACTTGACATCATTCTGCATACTGTTGCATGGCATTTTTTTGTGTGTGTCTCATCCAGAGTTCACAAAAGCCACAGTGTACTGGGACGTCCAACAAAAGACGGTCTTGCTGAAAGATGGGGTCTTAGATTTAAACGGGGACGCATATGGCTTCTTGAATGACACCTTGTCCAGTACAGGCTGGAGTGTTCTTGAGATCCGAGCTGGATACGGAGAAACATCAGAGACTGACGAGGTCACCTTTTTCCTGGCGGGGTACCTAGAAGGCTTTCTCACTGCGCAGTAAGTACAGAATGACCCCGCGTTCCTACATATTATTGTTCTTTGAAATCCAACTTGTTGATCATCTCTGTCCTGTGTGTGACCAGAAGCTTTAAAAAGATCACTTTGGAGTTAGATGTTTTGAAATGAACTAAAATCACTCTTCAGACTTTGACTCGTTTCTTGTCCAGACAGATGATAGATCACTACACTAACATATACCCTCGGCTCATCCATGATCCCGATATCCTGGGTCGGGTTCAGAACTTCATGAAGTGAGTCTGCAGTAATATCCTCCCAGATGTACTGTTAGTCATGTGACTTTTGAGTGATTTGGGTGTCGTCTTCAAGCTGTAAGCAACATGTGACTCTGCTTGGTCTTCAAGGCAGCAGGACTCTTGGACCAAACTACAAGTGAAAACGAACAAGGATTCTGATCCTCTGTGGAGACATGCAGGCTTCATTGTGGCCCAGGTGGACGGCCTGCAAGCTGGAGTTGCAGAATGGGCCAAGAGACAAGGAAAAAAGGTGTTCTGGTTTTTGCAATGGACGATCACACATTTAAATCGAAGTGGAAATGATTGGCGACTTCTTTGCATACTATAAAGGAAGTAGAAATGCTGATCTGAATAAAAATGGACAAGTTCTTGCTTACAGTTTTGGGGAAGTTTAGCACGACTAAGGGTTTTATTTTGTTTTTAGTTAGCATGTTCTTTACTTTGTTGAACTCTGTTTTCTGACTATCTGCTGTCATTCTGTTAGGTTTAAACATTAAATGTTAGGTTTAAACATGATCAGACATTAAATCACATGCTGGAACAAAGAGGAGAAGACAACCAGGATGAGTTTACTCGCGAGGAGAACGATAGAGAAAGGAAGCTCAGTTACAATCTCCACCAGTTCTGAGTTCCTCCCCCACGTGCTCCTCCTTTTAATGTCTTGGGTGCCCTGGTTACAGAGGCGTTGCTACACTAAAGGGAGGGGAGATAGTGGCTGTAGCAACGCTGATTAGCTAAGGACTGTAGTGTAGTGTGAATTGATCTTCTCGACCCCCACATTGGGACTGTAGAGTCTGCTTTCTTCCCCCAACCAATTGTCCTCTCCACAGGTGGCCGACTCCTCCTCGACTGTGATCAGATAACTTGAAGCACTTTGAATCTTGCTTACCTGTGAAACAATGCAACTAAACCCTTGCTAAGTTTAACTTCTTAGTAAACTAACACAACACATAATAATAATAATAATAATATCTAACCTTACTTAAACCTTTCAACACATATTAAGTAAATGTAAGGTAACTGATATACAGTTCCTTAAACGAACATTGAGTAAATATGTGATAACTTTAATGTGACTTCTTCAAACTGTATATAACCAATTTTGATCATCTACAATCTATGAATCAAAGCTACAGTTAACTAAAAGGAATAAAGTCCCTTTAAACTGACAAAGAACATTTCGCCTATGCAAAGAAGCTCTGCTCATTGTCATTGAAGACTTCTTACAAAACAAACACAAAAGTAACATAAGGACAGGAAGGAAACATAAGGCTGACGGGGATCAAAAGACATTCCTTGAACCAAATAGAAAGCATTTAGTTTAAAGGAGAGTCGTAAACTCATAAAGATAAAGCCTCCTGGTCTGGCAGGCCAAGGCTTCCCCCGAGATTATTCCAACATTTCCCTCCTGTTTATCACATATTTGCTCAATTTTTACATCACCAAAAATCAACCACTTCTCAAGATTTTCAGTTGTCGGATCACAAGTATGAGCACAAACATGTTCACATCAAAAAAGGATAACGTTACGACATCATCATTCAGAAACACACAGATCTGGGAAAAAGTCTGTAAACTTAAATGCAAGAATTCCATCATCATCACCGTTATCATCAATTTGCTGGCGTTCAGACATTAGGCATACTCGGGCCATCTTGTCTTCCATGGGCGATATTGCTGTAGTGATAAGACGATTAAACAGAGCACGCAGACATGAAATACAACAACATCCACATAAAGTGAGTATAGCAGCAAATGCTGCAATTGATACTATAATTGAGGACACAAGGGCTTTATACTTCCCAAAGGCATTCATCCAGTTGTCCCACATTGATGTGTCCACACCAGAGTGCTCTTTCATCCTCATGTTGAGGGACCGCAGGCCTGCAATGGCCTTCGTCAAGCTCCCATCAGGGGCATTGTTGTTGGGGATGAAGGTACAACATTGTTCTCCGAACATGGCACAGACCCCCCCTTTCTCAGACAACAACATATCAAGAGCAATGCGATTCTGGAAAGCCATTAGGGAAGGCTAGCTGTTCATGCCCTGCCTCAAATCCCGCTTGTGTCCGTTTGCCCAATTTCAGCATGTTGCAATGGATGTAATTTATCCTGTCAACATTCTTGTTCATCGTTCACCAGCAGCAAATGGAGGACTCCCATCCTACTGCAATTTGGTCAATTACTTCTTATTAATCAGGAACTCCTCTTGGGACTTCAATTGCATCTATTTCAGTCAGATCATCGTTGTTACTCAAATTTCAAAGGCATTTTAGTTTTTACCAGCTTTTTCCCCAGATCTTGGCATGTCGATACATATACAATTTCGCTTGACTACATTCTCTGAAAGCAATGTTGTTGTTTTGTTTTTTTTTCTCAACAGATACATCTCTGTCGCACATTTCACAATCAGTAGACGTGACAGATTTCTCACATTCTTTGGTCAATGGCAACGGTACAACATAAAGCTATTAATTTCATTCTTTAACATCTACATCGGTTGTTGACAAAGTACACAAATAAGCATCATACTTACTCCATGGCCAGATGCAACACAGCGGATCACACTGCAAAGGCCAAATTTATCTTTTTTAAATCAACACAATGCAGCCTGTTCTATATAAGTTGCCAACACATCTCTCCCCTATTCATTATGACTCTTAGTTCCCACAAATACCATATTGTTAAAGTTAACAAAACTACAACCAAGATGGCCACCCAGCATGCAATAACGTCATTGTTTCTTTACATAACGTTTTTGCCACTGTTAAGGCATTCAGTGTTAATTTTGAAACAATTCAATCCATTTTAGCACATGTCAAACAAGCTCCACGATTTTTTTTTTTTTTTTTTTTTTTTTTTTTCATAAGTGTTTTGAATATGAATCAAATCCATATGTTGTATAAAGCTGACTTGCCCCACCATCCCTCCTCTTGAGCCATGTGACACACACCATGGCTCAATATTACTGCCCATTTTATCATGTTTTTTTTATTTTGGTAGGATAGGTCAGTCTTCTGGTCATCTATAGATTCTCGACTCTTGCCCCTCTTTTCATCCATAATTGAATTTCAGTCTATGGATTTTGCCGCTGCACATTTTTAAAAACGTTTCAATAATTTAATCTGCTTCCTGTGTGTATAAAAGTTTGAAGTGACTTTTGCGTTGCAGCTATGCGGTTCTGTCAGCAAGCCCGTTACCTCATGACACCTTATCAATCTCGTACGTGTGCCCTGCACACGTGCATATAGCTACTTTTTGAGGCAATTGGATTGCTTCCACAACTAGCTTAGCAAATAAATGGATGGCTTCCCCGCATGGGGAGCGATCCAGCTATCAAATGATAAGACATTTTCACTTTCTTGTACCTTCTTTAGTTACTTTGCAATCATCTTTTCATCATTTATCACAAGAATCTTAGACATTTGAATAAAAATCAAAATGTATGTTTTAATAACTTAGAGAACCCATATGTAGTAAGGTGTTGTATTACTACATATGATTCCATTATTATTTAATTTGACACATCTTTCAAAATTGCTTTTGTTTTGCGGTCCAAATCAGATAGACTACAGTCTAACAAAAACAATTTTTTGCACCTATTTTAGCCAATTTCATCCTTTTAACACATAACACTGACAGCACACAGACAACACAAAAAACAGCAAAGACACAGCTCACAAACAATACCAACAAACAACGCTGCGCAAACGTCATAGAGGACGACGTTTTGGTTATACTTTTTTCTTCATCAGTGCCCTTTATCCTTCATGCAAATTGTCACCACTTCCTTAAGCATCACTCTTCTTCAAACATTCTCTGACTTTCTCTGCCTCACCCAGCCATAGCACACTTCGTGCGAGGGGGGGACGCGGCATCAATGTTGATTGCACACAGGCTGGCCATTTCCTGCAACAATCATGATGCCGGCCCACCACCCACACGAGCATAGCACAGGCCCACGTGCACAGCCCAGACCTGCGACTACGCGCAAGCGCAGGCACGCTCCTCAATCTCACCCTCTCAAAGGGCAGGCCTACTTTACTGTTCCCCCTTCATCGTGTTCACATTCAACATGTTTCACTGTCTTCGACACAACATTTTGTTGTCTCTTATTCTCATCCTATCAAGCCACCTTTCTAGTCACTTTCTGTCACACACTTTATATTCTCTACTGCCACACACCTTATTTTCTCTACTGCCACACCTCAATCATCTTAGTTTCTCCAACCAACTTAAACATACCCATCATCTACTTCTCAACTTCCCTATTATCGCTCAACAGGCTCCTGAACTTTCTCCATGACTAATTTCTTCCATAGGACACACATCTCACTCACACACACGTATACATACACACACACTCATTCATGAGGATCCTCTGCGCGCACACGCACGCACACACACACACACACGCTAGCACACAACATAAAAGACCACAAAGAGCACACTAAGAACACCTTTTTGCTCATCTTATCTAATTTATTCTCTATTGTACTTTTACTAAGATCTTTTGTTTCGAATTTGTAGTCTGTGTTTTTTCCTCCCGCTCTTGTATTTCTTTTAGCTCTCCCTCAAATTTGTATTTTTTTTTTAACCCATTTATCGAGATTTTTAAGTCGATCGGGATCCTGTCTTTCAATTATTTTCCAATCTTTACATTTTAGATTATCTCGGATATTAATTTTGCTTTTTCCATTCCCCATTTTAATCAATTTGGTCCCAACTGTAAAACCATAGGGGTTTCTAAAGTCGGGTGTTTCCAGTGGGATAACGAAAAGATCCTGTGGTGATTCTCACTTCTACCAGCGTACTGGTGGAGAATCCTTGCCTATTGCGTCCACAGAACCACGTTATGTGTTCCCCACTGCTTTAATATGGAATACTATATCTAATGATACGTATTCCCATTCACACTCTCAATCATTCACTATTACGGTTTCCCGGGCACTCCGCCAACCCTTTTTGACGGACTTCTCCGTCTTGTTACATCTCCGTCGTGTAACTTTATTACGGTTTCCTGGGCACTCCGCTAACCCCTTTTTGACGGACTTCTCCGTCTCAACCTAGGACTGGTACCTTTAGACGGACTTCTCCGTTCTAACCTAGGACTTTTATAGGAAGAAAGAAAAAAAAGAAAAAAAACTCACCCCCTGGTTCTCCTCACCTCTGCACCTCGGACTGCCTTCAACCATCAGATCCCAGCTGACGAGCAGACAGCCAGCCTTTGAAAAGGATTCTAGGATCTCACCTATGGAGTTCCTCCCGCGCGCGGTCTTTCTGGATCTCTGCTGTCAGCTGGAATATAATATAGTATATTGGCATCCGGCTCGAAGGACCAATTAAATGTTAGGTTTAAACATGATCAGACATTAAATCACATGCTGGAACAAAGAGGAGAAGACAACCAGGATGAGTTTACTCGCGAGGAGAACGATAGAGAAAGGAAGCTCAGTTACAATCTCCACCAGTTCTGAGTTCCTCCCCCACGTGCTCCTCCTTTTAATGTCTTGGGTGCCCTGGTTACAGAGGCGTTGCTACACTAAAGGGAGGGGAGATAGTGGCTGTAGCAACGCTGATTAGCTAAGGACTGTAGTGTAGTGTGAATTGATCTTCTCGACCCCCACATTGGGACTGTAGAGTCTGCTTTCTTCCCCCAACCAATTGTCCTCTCCACAGGTGGCCGACTCCTCCTCGACTGTGATCAGATAACTTGAAGCACTTTGAATCTTGCTTACCTGTGAAACAATGCAACTAAACCCTTGCTAAGTTTAACTTCTTAGTAAACTAACACAACACATAATAATAATAATAATAATATCTAACCTTACTTAAACCTTTCAACACATATTAAGTAAATGTAAGGTAACTGATATACAGTTCCTTAAACGAACATTGAGTAAATATGTGATAACTTTAATGTGACTTCTTCAAACTGTATATAACCAATTTTGATCATCTACAATCTATGAATCAAAGCTACAGTTAACTAAAAGGAATAAAGTCCCTTTAAACTGACAAAGAACATTTCGCCTATGCAAAGAAGCTCTGCTCATTGTCATTGAAGACTTCTTACAAAACAAACACAAAAGTAACATAAGGACAGGAAGGAAACATAAGGCTGACGGGGATCAAAAGACATTCCTTGAACCAAATAGAAAGCATTTAGTTTAAAGGAGAGTCGTAAACTCATAAAGATAAAGCCTCCTGGTCTGGCAGGCCAAGGCTTCCCCCGAGATTATTCCAACACATTCCCACAGCCACTGTCCCTGTTTGCTGTTCAGTTCCTGAACGCTGTCGGAGACCTGCTGGATCTGATCCCGGCCTTGGTCCCCACCCCTACTAAACCGGCACACTTAAAACTTCCGGGGATGGGACACTGCTCGGCACTCATAAAGGTCAGGAATCAATTGGGATGAAGCATCTAAATCTTTAGAAAACATTGTTCTGGGAGAAAAATCAGGTATAGGGTATGCCTACTCCACACAGAATCTGAGCTGTGAAATCTCCAATCCTTCTTATCAGATGCTCCCAGGCTTTGAGAACCTCCTTTTTGCTCACTCCAGCTGGTACACATACGCAGCCACCATGCGGATCTACAAACATTGGGATTTCCACATTGCTGACCCCAACACAGCCACTGGTAAACTATCCTTCAGCAGCTACCCAGGTAGGCATGAGGAATTCTCAAGTACTCTTGAGAGATTCCCAGTCAAAACAGCCAAGATGAAGTTGCTTATCATTCACCATGACAGGTCTGAATGCCTTTCTCAGGATTTCTGGTGTCCCTGGATGACTTCTACCTCTTGGGAAGTGGTCTCATGATGACCCAGACCACCAACAATGTCTTTAACACATCCCTCTTTAACTTCATCGGCCCTAAAAGCCTGCTGGCCTGGCAGAGGGTCCGACTTGCTCACAGTTTGGCTCATACGGGAGAGGAGTGGGCCAAAATCTTCTCTCAGTACAACTCTGGTGGGTGGACCAAGCATGACGCATGGAAGCCAAACCTTAACGGGACAACGGGTCAAGAAACCCGTTGGTTTCCGAATGGTTGGATATACGTACCAGGACATAACACTGTCGTCAAATTGTTGCAGGTACATATAACAACCAGTACATGGTGTTAGACCGAAGCAAAGTGAAACTGGGCCACAGTATTAGTGATGGTGCTCTGACTGTGGTGGAGCAGATTCCTGGGCTGGTGGAGCATTCTGACCAGACACAAGCACTGCGCAGAGGTAAGAACAGTCCAGCTTGACTCTTTATTTTCAGTTTGGCATTTGTAGTCTTGATCTGCTTTTGTTTACCATGGCAGGTTACTGGCCGTCCTACAACGTCCCCTTCCACCAGAACATCTACAACTTGAGTGGATATGAGCTGATGCAGCAGGAATATGGAGAAGACTTCTCTTATGATCTCTGTTCAAGAGCTAAGATCTTCCGCCGTGACCAAGCTAATGTCAAGGACCTGGACTCTTTAAAGTACATCATGAGATTCAATGGTGGGTTGGACCTGATGGCTCTTGTGTCCTACCGTCTTCCCCAGCAACACATGTCGCTTCTGGTCCATTAGGATGTCTGTGATCCACTTGCACCAGGAGTTGGACACATTGAGCTGGGGGAGCTTGTCTTGGAATAGAGCCGAGAGGATGAAGGCAGAACTCAAGTTCACAATTTAGTGTCCCAGGAGTCCAGATGTCAAAGAACTTGAGGACACCATAGGATTGTGGTCTTTAAGTCCCGTAATGCGTGGCTTCTTGGGAACAGGAAACGTAGTTGGGGTCTTGAAGCTGGCTGACACATGGAATGTCTCCAGTGAGGCTCTGCACAAGGACCGGTTTGTTTGCACTAAAACTTAATGTTTTGTAGTTGATTTGCCAAAATACATAAGCTTAGCATTTCTCACCTTTCTGCTAAACCGGTATTTTGCCTCCTTGTAGCTGCTTTTGTGCTTCTATTTTCTGTCTGTTTTCCTTGATGCAAGTATTTGACTGAAATTCTGTCATTTTTTGTCAGACTACAAGAATGATCCATATTCTAAAGGTGACCCTTGCAAGTCCATTTGTTGTCGTAATGACCTGAAGACCAAAGAGCCTTCACCGAGCGGATGCTATGACACTAAGGCAGGTCACATTGCATGCTTCTAGTTGATCAAATACACCTCTTCAGCTCATTTTTCCATATTGCGCTTGGTTCAGGTCACAGATTTCCAAATGGCAGGTGAGTTCTGTGCAGAAACAGTGAACGGGCCGACAACACAAGGTGGACTTCCTCCGTTCGTGTGGGATAATTTCAGCAACATCAGCCACCAGGGTTTGCCACAGTACTACAATTTCACCTTTGTCACAATGAAGCCCCGCCTCTTCCAGCCTTAACTATTATACAAGGAAACCTGGTGCTATTAAAAGGCATTTCAGATAAATGTGCCTAATATGATTCACATGATTCTTAGACAATGAATAGTAATTATGACTGTACAAAAAATGTAAAAGAGGATACAACTTAATGCAATGATATTACACGCACAGTTTGTTTTCTTTTGAGTCATTTGAGTTTTGCGCCTTTACTTCAATTGTTGAATCAATGTGTCTTACACAATGCATATATCTCAGGGTGAAGTTGAGTCTGGATATTTGATGCCTTTAATTTTTTGCATCTGTAATGACAATGCACTAAGACTCAGTCTAAGCCTTGTATGTGCTCAATCATTGTTGTCTTCATAATGGTTGATGCCATCCGTGATCTCACGATCATTTCTCAGGGCTTTGCTGCAATGACTGGATCAATTTCTAAGCATGTTTCAGTGTTATGCAATTTAAAATACCACTGTCAGTTTTAGCCATGAAGCAGTGATGCATATTTATGGCATTTGATGAATAAAGTTTTAAAGTTGTTTGCTGTCCTGTCTTATTTTTCTCTCCATAAATGACTTACTGTATTGCAACAATTTCTACTTTTAATTGAATGTATTAATGCACTACCATTGCTTACATGTGAGAGATTGACAGGATAGCGAGTCACGTTGAAGTGGAAAAGTTTTATAAATTCTTTGTATGAAATTATGTTTTGATCACTCCTTGATGTTAACTTCATGCGACATCTAAGCAGTACCAGATCTACTGTCTTCATTTAATTTACAATGTATGGTATGTTCAAGTAAAAAAGTGAGTCGTTTGGCCCTAGGGACCCATGTACGTAATTTACCCCTTCCTGTGAAAAGGAGGAACTGAAACGTCTGCAAGGCACTCTTGTTTTATTTTCATATAAAAGTGGTTGCCTTCTATGAGGTCTCACAGCTTTTCTCTTCCCATTTGTAAAAGATACTTCTATTGCAGCTATGACCAAGAATTGTCCTCCTGGCAAAAAATGGGACAATGTTGTCAACGATTGTATAAGTTTAAAGGTGTTCGAAACCAAAAGACCCGAACCTCCAACAGGTGAGAAACACAGAGCCAAGTTATGCGCCTCTTATTTTTACTGGGAAGTTGCTATCATATTGTTACCTCTAATATCGGTCCTAAAATAACACAAAAACGATATTGAACTGTGATTTTGATTTTTTTCTTAGCATTTACTAACATGTCCTGTCATTGTGTTTTGTATTCCCCATAGAGGTGATGCCAGTTTTTGTTCAAAGCACATCAGACCCACCGATATCTCTGATTCCAGTTCTGTGGATTGTGGTGGTTTTGATCACTCTGGGGTCCATTATGGCTTTCGCTCTCTGGTTCATCATATACAGACGGCAGAGCAGACACAGTAGAACCTCAGGTGCGTGCGGAGCTCGATAGTTGTGATACAGTGGAAACTTCCAGATTTGTCATTCTGTTGACTGACTTTAAAATGACTATTCCAATAACTGCATTAAACATGACAGTAATCACACATTGATGGTATCTGAGACAAGGTCTTAACATTTCTCATGCTTAAGCTTTAACATGGCTGCTTTACATTGGACACTTAAACTTGGCTTGTAGGTAGATCAGTAAACTCACCAAGTCACCTGCCAAAAGTTTTCAATGACTCCCAAATCCAGTTCCACTCGCTTATCTATTCATCACAGGAATGAAAAGTACAGTCAGTACACAGAACGATAAAAGCTAGAGCAAATTAGCATGAACGGCAATGCGACGGCCAGCTAATGCTATCAATTAGCTCCTGATTAGCACATGAGGCTAACCCCACCACGATGAGTTGAAAAGTGGTCAAACCCTCGGTACACAGTCTCCAACACAGTTCCCACTGATATATGAATCTTCACTGACACGTATTTTAATATTTTCAATGCGTTTTAATCATTTAATTTCGGTTTAATGTATTCGGTGGCTTACTGATGTAGCAGCTCTCAATCAAGTCTTTTTGAAGGGCGTGGTCTCATATCCGACTGGTCTTGTCCATTTCACCCTATACACCAGATTGCGATAATAAGCGCACTTCTAGTGTCTTTTACATGTCTAAAAGCCAAATCAAATGAAAATAAAATACATAAGTATAATATTGGCAGTATTTTTATCATTTAGTTCAACAAAAAAAAATGGAACCACATTTTTTTAATAGGTTGCACATATCAAATGTTTTTTTCTACTGAAGAAATTTTCCATTAAATTTGTAAAAATAAATAAAATACTATGCTGGGATGTATAGGCATTTCTTTAAAATTATTCTTTTGGGCAAAATTTTATACTAGAATTGAGTACTTTTGTATTTCATTGCATATATTTTCTATTATGTTGAGCTTGCAAATTTGTATGACCGAGAGTATGGTCGTCTCAGGGGTGTTTTGAAGGAAGTGAGCGAGCGGGTGTGATGCTTATGCTCGTTGGAAGAAACTGTGGTTTCTGTTCTTCTCTCGGGCATACCATGGTTTGGCCCCACTCTCATGTCATCACAGAGAAACTCGGTGTAGGGTTGGTTATTATGTAAATTAGTTGACTTTTTTTTTTTTCATTTCACACTTGATGGGTTTGTAGACCCACTAGAAACCTATCAAGCAATTAAAATGTATATTGTCCACAATTCAAGCATATTCACACAAGCATCTTTGTCGTTCTCATTTATTTTATTGCAGAAGAAATGGAGTCTGGAACTGAGCATCCCCAAAAAATAGAGCCGCCCAATGAAAGTCACTTGTCCCCTTCAGCTTCACCAGCCTTTTCAGCCTGTGCCCACCTTTATTGCCAGGGATCCCACAACACTTCAAAATGGGATGACGACTTCACCAATTGCAGGGGGACCTCAAAATGTCAGAAGGGAATGAGCAGAGTAGAAGCAGACCATGCTGAGGAGATTGGAGTCCTGCTACTTTGCAACGCCATGAAAGAACACAGACTTCCACTTCCTGCCACAGAACTTGGTGGCACGGCCTTGGTTACAACCAAAACTGTGTAGATTCTATTTCAACTTCAGACATCATTCTCGGCGGGATTCTGTTGCAGTCACATGAACTGCCACAGTAGGCATCCAGAAATTCTGTTACCACTTCTGTTAGTGGCATCTTTAAACATGACTGACATCATGTTTAAGTGCCCAACAACTTTGCCTGGCAACAGCGTGGATACAGCTCAGTTTAAATTTGCGACATTTAATAATAAAACCCAATGGATTTTCATCATCTCTGCAATTTATAACATTGCAAGTAGATCACATTAAACGTTTGGTACCTATCTGTGATAGAAAAATATCACTGATTAGAGGTCAGTTAGGAAGAAGTTTTGCTTTGACTCATGTGGCTTTGAATAGTTAAATATACAACACTTGCATCTCTCAGAACCTGTGTATGAATACTAGGAAATACTAAAGTCAAGTATTTTGCACACTAAACCCAAGTGATTATTACATCCTTTTGTCAAATGCTTAAATCGGTGCAGACAATGTGGTGCAAATACAAAAACATATCATTAGCGCATCACTTATTAGATTAGCATCCCCATGTTGCGTTCTTTAAATAAAGGCAGTGTTCAGATCATGTCACGTCAAATTCCATCCTTGCTCTTTTTAGAAGGTTGCTGCTAGGCGGCAGTTGCAAGCGAAGAACCAACATGATGCGAAAATAACGACTTGTCAATGCAACAGCATAGTGCGAGTCTCACTTTCCACATGCCTGGCTGAGTCACCGCTGGCTCTGCTTTGTCCTGTCCAGTAGTGTTCATTCAAATTGCTGCAGATTATGGCTGGTAGTACTTTATCATCACAGATAAGTACTGGGGCTATCTGTGACAGCTAGGTGGAAATATTCCGGGGAACTTTCCCCGTGCAGACTGACGCTAGTTTCTCTCCGTCTGGTGGACAAAGTTTTCCTCTTTTCGAAACTCTCTCTGCCTTTTCCGCGTTTTTCCAGACTGGATACGATCATGTCTGCCAGGTCCTGCTGCAGTCGCTGGATGTTCTCCCTGAGACCAACATGGAGGGAATGATTGCTGCAGGTTTCTTTTTTTTTTTTTTTTGGGAAGATTGGTTGACTTACGCTGTTGGCGGTGTAGGTAGATTGTATTTGCCTCCAGTCACTCCAGTTAACCAGTAAGTCATCTCCTTTCCTTTGCCCTGTGGGCCAGTAAAGAACACCCAACATTTACTATTTGCAATTCAGGTTTGGATGAAGAAGCAGGTCAAAGTGCATCCAGCTCACCTTCAGATACGTCTCTCCTCTTTGCTCATACTGAAATTGACAATCGGTCCTCTGCAGAATGTTGATGGTGGACTGACTTACATGGATTCTCAGAGCTGGAACACGGGAATCACACATTAAACCAAGTGCTTACTGCACGGTAGATGTGTGTGCGTAGTTTCTTACGCAGGCCCGTGGATTCCATTCGTGATGCCGTATTAACTGTATCTCCAAATAGACAATAACGGGGCATCTTGTTCCCCACCACTCCAGCAGCACAAGGACCTACACAAACCCAATGAACTTATTGTTATTTATTTATTGAATACATACAATACATTGAATACATTGAATACATCTAATACATTTATTTTTCATGATATGATATTCTTTTTATTTCTTTTTTTTTTAATATCCAAATATTTTTCTTTTACCTGAATGCACTCCAATCCGTATCCACAGAGGAATGCCAGGCAAGTGCTGCAGCTCAAACGTCCCAACAAATGACAAGATGTCCAGCGCCATGTGCGCAATGTCCACCGCATGCCTGTCGCCGTTGCGTTTTGGCAGACCCGATGCAACCATGTACGCATCGCCAATTGTCTCAACCTGAAAACAAATATGGGTATCATCAGCGTCCTGGTTTGAGATGAAATCGAGACGAAAGAGTCGAGATGCCACCTTGTAGACATCATGGTGGTCGAGGACGCTGTCAAAGTTCTTGTAGATCTCGTTAAGCATGTCCACCACCTCCATGGGTGTGCTGTAGTGGCAAAGTGTGGTGAATCCGACAATGTCGCTAAAATATACCGTCACTTCTTCGTAGAGCTCCGGCTCCACTCTGCCCGTCTCCTTCAGTGACCGCACCACTGGGCTGAGATAAAAAAAAAAAAAAAAAAGGATGGAAGCTCATCAAAAATGCTCTTTCAGTCCAACATTTCAGGTGCTAAACCCACCCGGGAAGTAGCATGAAGTTAAGGCGGTCCGCTCTGTCCCTCTCAGCCTTGTACAAAGCTGTCCTCTCCTCCACCAGATTCTCCAGCGTCCTCGAGTACATCTGGAGACGGCGGATCAGGTTGTCCATGTATGTCTCGGTGGCTTGATTGTGCAAGTTGCTGTGACAACAAAAAAACAGCTTAGCAATATTAGCTTTTCACACATCTGAAGTTTTTGCAGTTAACAAGCGAACGGTGACATACCTGAAAATCTTACCCAGAGTTAACTCGATTTTCTTAAAATCTGGCCTCCGTTCAGGATCTTCATCCCAGCAGTTGTTTATCAACATGTACAACTGGCGTAAGACACGGAAGCAGACGCCATAGATCTTATCAGCTTGATCGACCTCGATACGCCTTTCCTCATTCTCAATTTCTCTCTCTCACCTCAGTATCTTTCTCTGACACTCCATCAAAGTTGAGTTCTGGTCTGAAGACACGCATCCCGTTAGGATACTGCACCCTGTAGATCTTCTCTGTTGGATGAGATAACATTTGAGTTTACACACACATATATATTCATGAACTAATCACGAATCAATACCTGCACGACTCAAATTGTACTGCGTATAGAACGGAGGTTGCCTCAGAATGATTTCATGTGCGATGATGCCATAGCTGTAGACATCTCCTTTTTGAGATACCCCATCTTTACGGAGATGTTCCGGCGCTGTCCATACATCTGAAGGGAGAGGAATTAATTACAGCACATTATTACGATAAAAAAAAATCTCCCGCTTACCTCTGCCTGGCCTCAAAAGTGTATGACAGCCAAAATCGGTGATCTTTACCACCATGCGGTTGTCAACAACACAGTTGGTGGATTTGAGGCGTCCGTGGACTGCAATGTTACTGGAGTGGAGATAAGACATGCCCTGGTGCAGGTAGGTGAGAGCTCCAGTTGAAATATGTGAAAAATGACTTCAAAAACACATTCAAATCATAATACATTACCTTTGCGATATCATACATGACTGATATTTTAAATTCCATATCCATGAACGTTTCATCTGGGTAGGAAATTCTGTCGTTCAGAATGTACTGGAAGGAAATTTAAAAAAAAGAGAACAATCTTTTTAGTGTTCTTTAAAAGTATGTCAGCCATAATAATCAACAATAAAATGATTGTGTGCGACGGGAAAAAAAAATAGAGGCCATCATATGTCATAAACAATGTAATCGTGCAATAAATCACATGGGCATTGCACAATTGCGTCAAATTCGGTTTGGCAGTAATGATTTCCTTACCCTGAGGGATCCCCTCTGGCACAACTCAAACATCCCAAACACGGCATACTCAAACTTCACCGTGCCATAGAACTTAGTCAAGTTGTAGTAATCGATACGCAGCAGCTTGAATCAAACATAAAGAGAAATAAAAAATTCAGTGCATAGAGATTTGATGATTACATTGTGCTGATGGATGGATGTCTTACAGTGTTAAGCTCAATCTTCTGCTCATCTGTGAAGTCTCCATCAGTTTGTTTGAGCTCTTTCAAGATAACTGGCTAAAAATACAAAGGGTGTTCATATTTTTGGTCTTTCGCTTCACATTCTTTATGTATGTCAAGTTTTTGTTCTCAACCTTTTTATCATAGCGGCCACGACGTGAGTAGAACGTGCTATCCTTCCTCTTATCTTCATCAATCTGTTCCATGAAAACAAACAGGTAGAGATGATTACAACAACATGGCTAGGTGCCATGATAGTAATAAATACCAACTTGTTTCTTCTATGCATTTCTAATCTGAAATTCTGCAGACTTTTACCTTTAGGGAAACCTCCTTCTCATCCAGCGGACCAATCAGGTGAGGGTTGATGTGAGACCACCTTTTTTGCATTGGACGTTGTTTTCTGTTCTGCCTAGCGTGAATTGGAATCAAATTCATTTTGAGATGATGGTTTTGCACACACACATACACACTTCCTACCTGTAGAAGATGAGTGCGACGACGGTCACCACGACAACACTCAGGCTCAGAACGATCACAATCACAGTTTGCGTGTTGAAACCTATAAGCAAACACAAAAAAAAAGCATTAAGTCATATACTATATGAGAATGTGATGTCTGAAGTAGGCAAATAAAAAGAACAAATAAATAAATACAATTTGTTAATTGTGGAAATTAACCTTTAGAATAATTGTCAATTGGTTACAATACGGAAGATAAATTATATTTGATTTATAATGATGTTTCTACTGACTCATTATTTTTCAACTCTTTTCTTCATCAGAGAAATCAATGTGTTTCTGAAGCGAGTCAGATTGAAAGATTATTAACAAAGGTGTACCCCAAGGGTCATCTTTCGTCCCCTTATATTTCCTAGAATCTGTCAATTTTCAATTTCTGTGTGTATCTACCGTCGGAATTTTCCGGTATATCTTGAGGCAAGCGATTTCCTTTCCAAGACAGAGCAGGATTTTGGGCCACATCTATCGTTTCATTCCTCGACGTGTCAAACACTAGCAGAGTCTCATACTGCGGGAGAAATAATCCAATCAACAACACTCCTTCATTTTGTCTCTCCGAAACGATGAAAGATGCTGCGTCTCATCTCACCTTGCCGGTTTGAGTCGATGTGTAAATCATGGTGAAGTTAACGTCTCTGTCACCGTACTTGTCCAAGACATAATGACCTGCTATACCTGCATGCAGCAAATTTACACTCCATCCATCCATCCATTGGCTAAACTGACCAATATGTCAATACCAAAACGAAGACATACCATAGAAGGAAGCATTCCCGAACGGATTGTCACTAAGTGGGACGTCATTAATTTCTCGGCTACCAAAGTTATTCTTCTTACTGAGCATCCTCTCCCTGAGCACTTTACCAAACAATAGAGCGCCGTCATGATAGCCAGCCACATAATCATTAATCTGCCGTTGAAAGAGAGAAAAAGTTCATTTGGGAAGTTTTCCTACATTTCATTTCAAGTGCAACTCACCGTGTCGTTATAGGGTAAAGTAGATCCGTAGTCGTAGTTTCTCGGTGGGAGAGTGACGACCAGGACGTTACGCATGGCCTGATTGGATGTCGTGTTGATATAATACTCAGGACTGGAAGAATTAAAAAAGGCTTTCATTGTTGATCAAAATGATCAATGTACTATAGCTGTGTTGAGAAGCATACTTGTAAATATCCATGAGAATGAACATGATATCTGGGTGAATTGGGCCCACTTTGGACTTTATTAAAATGATGTCATCAACACGGCCACAAACGATGAAAACTGAAATGAATATATCGGTTGCATCATTAGAGCAAAAAAATACATCAGACTGTGTTCTAATTGAACCGAAGCACTTTTTACTTTTTTTTTCTTCTAATATAGAGATGTAAGTCAGTGATACTGATACCAAGTATCGATACTATGAAATAAAAAAAAAAAAGAGTCACCCACTGTTACTGTGTCGTTGGTCATCCATGAGAGCTTTCTTTAAGTCGTCCTCCGAACGTAGCATTTCTCTTTTTATTTTTGAAGCAAAGTTGGCCGAAGGAGCTTCCAGTCCATTAATATACCTTCAAAGAAAGTAAGGCAACGACAACAGGGAAGATGAGAACAACGACGGCAAAGAGCCGAGCGATGATGTCATCATCGCTCACCAGAAGCAATCCTCTGTAGCGTTATAGGAGAACTTCTTGTAGACGTAAACCCGCTGCCATACATCCTTGAATGGCAACTTCTCCTTCAGAAAGGTGTAGAACATATCTGAGATCTTGCGTGCCGGCGGCAAAATCCGAGTCAATTTCGGCTTGTAGTCGCAAGAGAGGCCGAAGCTCCCGGCGGAAATGATGGGCATGCTCAGGGTCAAGCCAATTTCATCACTGAAGCACCAGGGGATGCATATTCGCATCGGTCGGTTAGAACTTGAAAGCGTGATGATGATAGAGGAGCCGAGTCATACTCACTCCACTAACTGAAAGGTGGCGAACGTGCAGGAAGGCCCGAGCATGACACAACCGTCTTCGCCATTATTCTGTAGAGTCAAATTGAAGCGGTCAGGGACTTTCACGGTCCTCCAAAAAAAGTGTGTGGATGCACACTCACATGGAGCATCTTGAGGATGGCCACGCCTTCGCAAGTGCTGCTGCCGCAACCTTGTCGGTTGTACAGAGTGGTGTTGAGGCCGTGGTAGGTAGCTGTCAAAGCAAAGCTTAAATCTGGACACACGGAAGATAAGATTAATCAAGGTATAACATTTATTGATTAGAATATCATTTTTCGATATCCATATATTTTGCTTTGTGGGATTTTTTTTTTCCTTTTACGAACAGTATCAGTACAGAATAAACTTTAGCTATATATGCTTTTCTTTGCGTAGCAAAACAATGTAAGCCAATAGGAGCGCCCCAAAAAAAAACAACAACATTCAACTCCTACTATGTTTAATGTTCTCCTTCTCGTCCTCATCAATGGCTCGCTGCACCGCCGCCTGCACAAAGGGTCGACTCCATTCGTACGTGTTGTCTTCCAGCACCACAACGTTCATAGTGAATCGACGTTTGGACGCCAGACAGTCGTCCAGCATCTTGTTGCCAATCACCGCCATGACCAACACTCCCAGGTAAGGTAAACTATTCAAACCATTCATCTTATTCCTCATTATAGTCATTTTTTTTTTTTGTCTTGCCACAGTTCCTACATCTCCCCCCCCCCCTCTCAAAAAAATCACTTCCACTTCTTTTCAGAGTTGACCACCTCCTGAGATTGATTCAGTCCAAAGCGAACAGGCAAAACAATCTGTCAGTCGCTCGATTCACAGTCCTTCGTCCAAGTGCGGGGGAAAAAAAAAAAATCTGCTTTCTCCTGAGATTTTAGAAAGACAATGCGGAAGACTGCTTTCCTCCCTCTGCTTCTCCGGTGAAAGCTTGAGAGCAATAATCCTCCGGCTTGCTGTGTGCTGGCGCTATCAGTCCTCCCTCTGTGCGTTAATGAACAACTGATAGTCACAACACCATCCAGGCCAAGGGAAGCCGGCCGATGAAGACTCCCACACTCCATTAGGGCCAACCCGGCACCACCCCAGTATTATTTTACTTTTATCCTACTGACCTTTCCGACATGGAAAATCTTCACAAGAGAAGTGACAGAGGAGTGCTAATAACTCATTGGTTTAATTTGCATGACTAGTCAACTGTTGTTTTCTTATTGGACTGAATGGTGAATACAAAAGGTGACTTACTGTTTGTCAGTGTTTTGATGGTTTTTTTTTTTTTTTCCACTCAAGGGAGAGGGCCTGTATGGTGAAAGGGACAAAGGTAACGACAGGTTATAAATACAGGGCTGGTGTAGAGCTGATAAACAGTGGATGCTGTAAAAGTAGAGTAGATTAAGCCTGTAAAAGACCAAACCGCTTATGAACCGCTGTAACCACTGTTAAAAGACTTGAGACCAATTTTTTTTTTATTTTTTTTATTTCATTTTGAATCTAGTTTTTGGAAAATTCAGTTTGTTTTGATCCATTTTTAAAGCAGGTTATATTTTTGGAATTGTTTTTATTCTTTGTCTAATCTAAATAAATACATGCTGTCAAGTGCTATTTTCTATGTCGTTTTGGTTTTTATCAAATTTGGTGTTGCATATAATGGACAGTAAAAAAAAAAAGAAAGTTCAATTCAGTTGTCATTTTTCAACTGAATCAGTGCTTCTAATTTTAGGATTTTTTTCTGTACTTTTTCATTAAGTACATAGTATGAGTACTTATTCCCACCTCTGGCTTTATTACATCCTTTACCAATCCCAAACAGCACCCTTGGCATAAAAACAACATACCACAGTTGAGTCCATCGTCAATATTTCCATTGAAAGCTTCTTGCTCTCCAGCATCATAACTCAGCTTCCTGTTGAAGTGCCACCTTGCTGGTCGTAAAGCTCCTGAGCAAACATAAATGACGTTGTAATATTTAGGTTGGCGGGGACCAAACAGCCATTTAGATCCATTTCATGTGAGGAGGTCAAACACCTTCAAGTCGCCCTGGCATATTATCGAAGAGAGGAAACATTGACGTATTAAAAGGAACAAGATGAGTTTATTGTGTCCTCACAGTTGTGTTTCATGGTAACCACATGAAATGAAAACATGCAAGAATAAAATACATTTTTTAGGAGGTTCTTGTCAAACAAATTGACCACATTAATAATATTGACATGCTCTTCATCGTTTAGTTATATTTATTAGTGTGCATGTAATATGTTGATGGATTTATTAAGAAGGATC
Source organism: Syngnathus leptorhynchus (assembly GCF_054491065.1). Classification (NCBI taxonomy): domain Eukaryota; kingdom Metazoa; phylum Chordata; class Actinopteri; order Syngnathiformes; family Syngnathidae; genus Syngnathus; species Syngnathus leptorhynchus. Next base: position 7,024,997 of record NC_141210.1, on the reverse strand, counting down.
ACAACTGGAAAGTAATACAATGCATGTTTTATCGTTTAAGTAAAGTTTAAAGTTGCTAAATGAGACAAGATTGAGGTCAGACTTTGATATGATGGCTTCAGAAGCTAATGATTAGTTCCTTTATGGCACCTCATGCAATTGGATGGATCAATTCGCAGCCTATTAATAAATCAGGCAAATAAGTAACTTGCTGACCTCCATGACGTCACCCACTGGGGAACTCACCCACTTATATGAAATAACTTGGTGAGATTAAGTTCACACGGACGTGCAGCATGAATTCACGTCAGTGACGTCACGTGCCCAATTTTGTACCCAAATGAGGTCACACTTATTAGCACTGTGGCACTATCTTTTCTTTTGAACCACACGTTGACTTACTCGTGATTTATGATTGCTGATAAAACGCCCAAGTGATTCATATTTACCAGACACTTGCACAATCTAATGAGTTTCAGTTCAAGGGCTGTTCTAGAAAAAAAATCAATGTTTACAAAGATAATAGCTCACTTTTGTGTGAGACAGTCATTCATTTATCTGCATGTTTACGATTTGGAGAGGGCGAACTGGAGAGCTGTTTCTGATTGGTTAATTGACCTATTTTGCAACTAATTGGAAGTTGTACTCAATCATTCAATGGTTTGCAATACTTACAGCATCAGGGTCAACTGGGGCTTCCGTATATTGCTTAATGGGACACCTCGAGGACTGGTGATCAAACCAACAAGCTCTGAGCTGGAAGGAAACAACTACAACCTCCGACTTGCCACTGAAGGGCTGAGATTTGATGCGTCGCGCATGCGTAATTCACATCAATTATGTCTTGGTTTGGATTAGGATTCCCTACAGAGAAATATAATCACTGTTGGTTACAAATCTAGACAAACCACTGAATGTTATTATTGGGTAGAATTAACGTTAATGATATTAATTTGTCTGTTTTATTAGAATGTCCGTTTTCCAGAGCGTTTTAAGTCTTTCTCTCTCCAATGTTGCCCTCTGGTGGAAAATGTGACTCCCTGAAAACAAGATAAAAACGAATTTCTTGGATTAAAGATCTGCGCTGCCACCGTAATTTTGGACTGTTATTATAATTACAAAAGGTTCAAATTAAAATTAAGCAGATGAAGTGTTTCTTTTAACAAATAATTTAATCCCAGCTAATACTGACCAATGTATTTGATCTTTTCATTACTGTATGTTATGTGTATATGTATAATAAACATATAGCATGTATCACATTTGTATATTTTGATTACATTACACGATGATTGACAAGCAAGTCCCCCTCCAAACACCGCCTACTTGCTGACGTCACTTACTGGCCATCGTGACCATGATTGGCTACCAGCGGAGCATTGACATTGTGAAAGAAACCCGACACGTTTGTCAAGATATGTTTTGGAAGGTGTGAGATCTAAATACGTATCAGCACCGTGGACTTAAAGGAAAGACAAGAATATGCGGCACTTTTATGAAGAAACGAAATCTTTTTAAAACGGACGATTCGAGTTCCTTGATTGACTGATGCATTCATTTTAAAGACTGCAGCTCTATCTCGGAATTTTTTATTTTTTTTTATTTTTATTGATGTGTATGTTTGTGCACGTGTTCTCGAAAACAGCTGGAATTGAAAGAGAAGACAAAAACAGCAGGTCGACATGTCTGCAGACAGAAATATTCTATGCTTGTTTGATGTGGATGGTACTTTAACGCCACCGAGAGAGGTGAGCGTCTTTATAATAAGCAAAAAGATAAATACTCTCATAGAGGCAAAAGCAAACATCTGATATCAAGTCTTTCCATCCATCTATCCATCAATTGAGTGAATGTTTTGCACTGAGTCATGCATTTTCTCTTTCATTTGCAGAAAATAGACCCAGAGCTGGATGAGTTCTTCCAAGAATTAAGAAGGAAAGTCAAGATTGGCATCATCAGCGCGTCAGACTATTCCAAAATTGCGGAACAACTTGGCGAAGGAGATGACGGTGAGTCAGTTGATCCTTCACCTGGTACTACAAAGAATTTTTTTTCAATGCACCCATGACTTGACATGGAAATGACAACGCTGCAATTACTCTGAAATCTACCAAGTAAAATATGCACTAGCATGTTGACCCAACTTTTCCTCCTTTTTTGCAGTCATCCACAAATTTGACTACGTGTTTGTCGAGAATGGCACCGTGCAGTACAAAGATGGCAAACTCCACTCAAAGCAGGTAAGTGGGAAGTAACTCATGACAATTACGTAAATGCACTTAAATAGCTTTTTTTTAATATATATATATATACATACCTGTGCTGTACTTTTATTTCAAACCCGAGATGTGAACTTTTTACTTTAAAATGAGCGCCCTGCTTCACAGGCAATCCAGAACCATATTGGGGAGGAGCTGCTGCAGGACCTCATCAACTTCTGCTTGAGCTACATGGGGCTCATCAAACTACCAAAGAAAAGGTCTCACATACAGTTATCATTACAAATTTGGGTTATTGTTTTTTGGAACAATTTCCAATGCCTCTTTATTGACAGGGGAACGTTCATTGAGTTCAGGAATGGAATGCTCAACATTTCCCCCATCGGTCGGAACTGCACATTCGAGGAACGAATTGAATTCTCTGAAATAGATAAGGTAAAAAAAAAAAAAGGTTATTGGTATGTTTACTTCATTGTGGTCCGGCTGTTCTCACTTGTTATTCATGAGACGAGATTTTTGTTGGTTATATGAAAACCTGATAGTGACTCTTTGTCTCTTATCCTTTGTGACTGCCATTTGCGAAACTAGTCCGTTAATATTCAGTAGCTAAACAAACTGGTTTGAGATTCAGTAAACGTGTTTAATCACGTAAGGGGAGTTTAAACATTGTTGCGCTTTCAGGACAGTTGTCTCGGCTGCACAATGACGACTCGCTCAAGCCGACAGAAAATTAACCCCCTCAGCTTCTTGCTAAAATTCACATTCTTTAGCAGGGGTAATGAACATATTTGAGCAGTTACAGAACTACAACAACACTTTCTGTGCAGCAACAATGTTTTTTCCTTCACAGAAAGAAAAAATCCAGGAGAAATTTGTAGCTGCCCTGAAGGAGGAATTTGCCGGAAAGGGACTGCGGTTCACTCGAGGTGAGAACGAGAAAGGTCGGTTTGTCTTAGAACATGATGTGTGAGTTATTATAGCAATGATTTATGATTAGATTAGTATTAAAAAAAAATATGATGTATGATGGCACCTGTGTGTATTCTCATTCATCCAGATCATTGTGTTCTGGTTGTCATTAAAGTGTGGTGCAGTGGAGTTTCAAAAAAAAAAAAAAAAAAAAAACCTTCTATAGGGTCTTGCTAAATGAATGTGTGCCTCAAGCTAGAGTCAGAAAGCTTTTTCACTCTCCCCTACATTAGAGGCTGGAAGCAAAGAGCATCAGCGCCAACTGCCGTAAATAGATAACTGTGCAGATGATGGACATGTGAGGAGGCGTGTGAGGGAAAACAGCCTTCTGATTGGCTGCTTGCCCTACAGTTGGTGCCTTTATCACTTGTAATGAGGCATGGGGGGAAATATTTAGGTTAGAAGGGAAGACGGAGGGGTGGGGCCTAATTATATAGGTCAACAGAGGTTATAGAAAAATAAAAGGAATGAGTTTATATTTATATGACTTTGATTCATTTTGTATTTTATTGCTTTCATGAGTGACCTGGTTCCAAAAACACTTTGGTTGTGTTTGGACACAATGTTGACTTGATGGCCGCAGCGTTTGCTGGTCTGCTAACAAAGTCACTGAACTGTGAGGAAAAAGACAGGTTTGTCCGCTGATTGAAAAAGCGGCCATCAAGGACAAGAGTCGTTAGTGCATTTGGCAGCATATGGCTAATGGTGTTGTTTTGACACGTCTGTAAGAAAGAAAAAAAAAAACAGGATTTACTCTATCCTCCTTTTATCTTTATTTGCCTCGTTGTTTGCCAAAATGATTTCATCATTCTTTTGTGTTCTCCCTGGGCAATGGCAATCTAAGATTGTGCACGCGAGAACACAAATATTGACATTTGCTTTGTGCTCTTAGGTGGTCTCATCAGTTTTGATGTGTTTCCCGAAGGCTGGGACAAGAGGTTATGTCTCGATCTGTTAGCGAGCGAAGGCCTGGATGCTATCTACTTCTTCGGCAATGAGACGTCAGATGTACGTTTGTCAAAATTTTGGTCGATAACGAAGACCCTGGAAGACTTACAAGTTCCGCCGGCAAAGCGAGTCGTCCTCAAATAACCTGTAATACATCCAAGGAGCTTTTGTTCCTTCATTATACGTCGAGTGCTAAGTGTTAATTATTTGAGGTCATGCCAAATAGTTAAGAGATGTTTTGGAGGCAGGCCAAGTCATAAATATTGGATTGGAAAAAAAAAAAAAAAATTCTGTTAGAGTAAATAATATGTTGAGATGGGCTCAGACTCAGGGATGCCGATGTCATGCAGTTAAAGGTCAGAGGTCAGATGAAAAGTGGCTGTTTCTCAACAAGACCTAATCAGGCTGCACTAATCATTGCTTTTTGTGTCTTTTTCCCTCAGGGAGGAAACGATTATGAAATTTTTAACGACCCGCGTACGATCGGCTACACGGTCAACTCGCCGAGAGACACTGCCATCCGGTGTCGGGAACTTTTCTTCGATGAGCCGTCGTGTGAATCCTGATGGGTTTTTTTGGGGGGGGTTTTGTCATGGCCTACTCTGCAGAGTATTTGTCTGCCTGCTGAAAATCAACCAGTGCGATCCACTAAACGGGTTGGTTGTAAACTACTAAAAAAATGATTTTCTCCATGACATAAGAAATTTCATTGATGAAAGCTAATGATAAGTTATTTTTTAAAATATCTACGGTATAACCCTAAATAGGGTGTAAAAGACAATGTCTTTTTTTTTTTTTTTCCTTCATTGTCAAAACGTTCCAGGTTTATTCATGTCTCTGAGGTGCATGTAATTTACCCATCTTATCTGCTTTTATCAAGTTGATATGAAGTATAACTGAATTTTGAACTTTTACAGAGAATTAAGCTTCTGTGATGATGTGACCATGCATGTTAAGTCCGAGGTCTGCATCAGGCCTGTTTTAAACTGTCAACAGTATGGTGCCTACACTGTAAATCAAGAAGCTACTTTTATTCATTCAGTAAATGTTATCACTAATAAATCATTTTGACATAAATTTACATTGCTGAGTAGACTTTACTCTTGGATTATTGACATGTGACTTCTAAAGTCCCCCGCCCCCACTCAAAAAACAGACAAACTGTGAATCGTCAATTAGTTTCATGTAATTCCATGGCTCGATAGAAGTCCCCCATCAAAGGAAACAAAACTTGGAGGTGACGAATAATAATCCAAATTCTACGTTGCAGTGACACAGACAGAAATGCTAAAGAGGTCGTAGTACCATTTGAACACAATACAGTTGAACTGATCACAACCTGAAATTCTACAGTACGACAAAACAGTTCTGTGACGATGACCGACTAGAAAGTCAAGGAGTCGACTATCATACAAACTAAGCATACACAAAACACACACACACGGAATATTTCAATTAGTTCATGGCTCCATACACGAAATTATTTCAAATACAACAGTAAAACAAGTGGAGCCTTATTTTCGCAGTTAACTCGGAGCGGAGTTTCACCATTTGGGATGTTTTGGTGTTTTCCCGCAAGCAAAGATTTAACAAGTTAAATCATGAAAAGGAGTAAACACAAGACGGTAAAATAACATTTGATATGCATGTTGTGTGCTGCTTCAGTCCTCCAGAACGACTCCTGACCAAAACTAAAACATTAATCGACTTTTTCCTGTGTTAGTGTTCGAATATTTTTTTTTTTCCCTCAAGCAAAACTAAACATTCACGTTCCTCTTCCAATGAACTTGCACTTGACGTAAGAACCAGGAAGAATATTCGGTGCCCTATTTTTGTACCGTAAGTATCAGAAAATGGAGTACCGTACATTTGATAGGGTAAAGAATCGTTTTTGGCACCTTAAGTCTTTTCTCGTTGGCCACATTTGTTCACAGGTCAACGCAAATAAAATGTTTGATCCCGTCATAGTTAGTGGAAGAGTAGTAGCTAATAAGTGAAACGCTAACGGCAAAGGGAACATGCGTTTGATATATGTTTTCAGTCCCTCCATCTACACCAAGTGCAGACACGATCCTGGAGCCCAAACCTAAGAACTGATGATCTGGCCGGACCAGGTCTCGTGTTTGGTGCCTGGGTTCAGATGAATTATCCTCACCTCCACCGCCTGCACCTTCAGATTCTTGGGTGGGACTCTGCACACTTTGTACGTGACCTCGTCGCCTTCGACGGGAACATATTCACCGTCGATGCTGAAACAGAAGACGGATACGGGGTCACCAAATATTCCGTCGGTCAGATTTCAAAGTGAATATTAAATATCGAATATATTTCAGATGTTTTGTATTGTTAAATGTAACTAGCTGTTGGATTGGATCCAGATATTTCATAGACTTTACATGTATATCTGGATCCAAATGATTTTAATTTGTGCACCAGCTTGACAAAACATATTTGAGTAAATTCAACATACCACTTTTTTTTAGTGCAGAAGATTGATGGAGCTTAAAGTGGATATCACAGATATGAAATAAACACTCCACAACTTTCTTTTCATCACATCTCAACCGTCACTCACTCTGAGATGTGAACAAAGATGTCTTCGCCGCCATGGCTCGGTCGGATGAACCCGTGTCCCTGGGATCTTGAGAAGTTCTTACAAACGCCCTTGAACACCGGACCTGAGTGAGCTCGGACCGTGCTGCGTGAAACAAAGAAGCAGAGGCCATGAAAGAGAAATAAAAGCGAGACCAGAGGATGTCAGATCTCCCTCATTGTGATATGACTCAATAAGAAGATTCATTTTTCACATTGAGCGACTTACGCCGAATATGTGCGAGTACGTTTGGTCGGCAGCGGGCTGGGAAGTTCTCTGGGTAGCGCCTGCTCTCCCCTTTCCTCCCAAACTCGACTCCCCTCCCTAAGGAACGGGAAGGAGACGGTGAGCGGGGCATCGGGGGATCGAAGCGGGGTCGCCGAGGGCGACGTGAGGTTGGGGTCCGTCATGTCGAGTTGGATCGGAGGACGAGGGGGATGCTGCTGCTGCTGCTGCTATTCTTCAAGCTGCAGTCTGCCGCCGAACACAGCTGTCTCCTGTGAGGCCTCGAACTCAGCGAGTTATCCGGGTCAGCACTGTCACTTTGTGTCTATCACACATGCTGTGTGGAAGAACAACACGAGGAAGTGGAGCACATTTAGTGACGACGGAGCTTGTTTCTGTCAAATACTGGAAAGCAGTGTCGCAAGTCGTTATGCACGCTTAGTCATGAAACCACATACTTGGAAATATAGATATCACTGGTTGAAACATTTGTAATGTAGAATAGGAATTAAAATTGCATGTGATTTAAGACGGATGATTCATTGCATTGCTCTCGTGACACTCGAGTACGTGTCACGCCCACTCCTGTGTTTGATACTGGCAGGTGACGTCAGAACAGCTGCAGGAGGCTACCACCGAATGACGTAGGCAACCCCCGGTCACCAATTCCCAAATGACCACGCTATAGAAATTGCATTATTCATCTTTTTTTTTTTTTTTATAGAAGTACCAAAAATAGTACAAATAGGCAAAGAGTGACACAATGACACAAGAGCGAACCGGAAAGATGAATAACAAGCCAATGAATGCATCACATTCACAATCCAAAATAATTGCATGATCTTATTTCTATCGGATTGTTGCAGTCACCACTATTGACTATCAATTTAAAATTGTCAGAAACACAGGACAATATTTGAAGGTGATTTTCCAAAACAATCCGTCCCCATCCCAAAACAAAGCGTCCCTCACTGACGGTCACCACCATGCAGTATGAAGATGAATGTTACTTACAGCGCGGTCCCAACCAGCTAGTTGGACGGTCGGCTGGCTCACTGTGCCAAACGTATGAGTTGAATGGATGCGTAGCATTATATAAGGACCATATTAAATAAATAATGGGGAAAACCTAATGTGACGGCGGGCGGGCGTGCGCAGCTGACGGTGGTTTCCGATGGCGTGATGCCAGAGTGCGCATGCGCGCCGAGCTGCCTCCACCCTGCGAGGGAGCGGATGAGATGCGTTGAAAGTGGACTCGCTGGAGCGGAAACTTGATGACGCGCGATGACGAGTCGTATTAGTGCAGAGAAATTTGGGATATTAATTGGCACAATTTAGGGAGTTGAAATTTTGTAATTAATTGCAGTGGCGTGCTGTGCTTTAGGGATCTGGAGCTTCAATGATTACAGAGGGCATCAATGCATACAAATAAACAAAAATATCAAAAAGTGAATCTCCGTTATAAGTTTTTTTTTTCAACAAAATGGGTGCAGGAGTGATACATAATTAGCAACTGTGGTCAAAGGTAAATTACTTAATTACAATTTGTGAATGAAACAATTTCCCCAAACATTTAAAAAGTGTTGAATGGTACAGTCCGTAAAGGGAAAAATCTCTTCCTACTGGACTATAATCATGGTTTTATTATGAGACAGTAATAGCAGGGAGAAGGGAGTCATATGAAAGGCATCCTCTTTATCTGATTTGTTTTTTTGGATACAACATGACCTAGTTTTCTCAAACAACCACCCAATGGTCTCACAGGGGTCACATGAAACACATTACATATATTTATGTCCTTCAAAATATAGGATTTAAAAGCTTGTCTCTAATCCTTTGTGGCTTCCTGTCACCACACAATTGTGACAAATCACAATCATCACACTGATGACAAGCACTTCACATTATTTGATATTATGTTGAAATGTCTGTGTATTTAATAAAACATCATAGAAATAAAATATTAAAGTATGTTTAATTCACCACTTGGGTTTTTCCTGTTTTTGACATCTTAAAGTAAATATGTGACCCACAGATTTTGATCATAAAAAAGATTTCAGATTCATCTTGATATCATCCTTTTTGTTATGGTGAAGAAATCATTATACTTATTTGACTTGATTGAATTAATCCATATTTTTCATTGATTAGGGAATGTGAAATAAAAGAACTAAAGGATGATATTTAGGAATCATTCTGCATTAAATATATGCCATGATCATTGTAGGTCTTTTCCCCATATGATGTTCCTCCGTGTGTTTTGTCACCAATGTCCATTTTTAGTCTCTTAACCAAGTCTGCAAGTGCAGCAGAAGGATTCAGTCAAAGTCAAAAATCAAGTTTAGATCCAACCACAAATCTTGCAGAGCAGTGATGATGATGGTCCAAATAATTTCCTTGCCCTGCTAATTGTTCCACCATGACAGCAGCCCCAGGCCTGGCTCACAAATGGTCCCCTAAGAAAAGAAACGAGAGTAGGTCAGTCTTTTTTCTCATGGTATGCTATTCGAAATAGTTTAACACACACTAATTAATTAAGCGCATTTAAATATGTTGGTGGTTTGTATCCATGCAGCAATAGCAGGTCTTACTATTATGGTATACGGCGCCTCTTTCTTCTCGCTGGTTTCTTGTGGAGGCGGTGGAGTCGGCTGGCCAGGTTGGGCGGGTGCGTCATCAGTGGTCGGGCCCGTCGGTGACGTATCCACAAAAATCTCATCGGCCACTCGAAAACGGATTTCCTCTCCCTTGTCCATGTAGAGGTCGTGTGCTCCTTCATCTGTCTCATATTCCCAAAGCCAAACTTGCTCGGCTTCGTCGCTTGAGCTTGTAGCTAAGGAAGACTACAGCCAACGCTATAAAGTAAATCAACTTCATTTAAAATGTCACAAAAGAATATTTTATGCAATATTTGAGAGGATACAATTTTGTGGGTTGCTGAAGAGACTCTGGCGGGATGAGAATGTCATCAAAGAAGCCCATGGTCACTGCGAAATGAAAACTGAGGTGAGAAGATCTATATTGTATTCAATAATGGAAGCAGGACATGAGCACTTCAAATGAATAAAATGAGATTACCATGAACGCCTTCCTGACTGCAATACTTGATTTTACCGACCAGTATCTCATCCAGAAAGGGGTGAAAAACAACATACCTGAAATGAACTGACAGCAAAAAGGGAATCTAGGTCAAATTGTTTCAAGGAATTTTTGTGCCCTTAAACATCTCATCTTATGTTGGAAGGCATGATGATGTCTTCATTATGTCATTTAGTTCATTTTAGACTAAAAGTAGTGCACCAATAATACCTTTAGTATGTGATGCACCATCCCCTGGCAATATGTATGAATCTTCCAGTTTGGTTATATCATACAAGCAGATGCAAAGGCCCACATTGTAGACCACCTGAGGGAGGGGAAGAGAGCAGATGAGCCCACTGTTATATTATGACAGATAATTATTAATGACTCACCTTGTTAGCCAGCTTTTTATTCAACTCCTCGGACACAGCCTCGTTGACCTGTCTGTGGAAGTTCCACGGAGGGATCCTGACTGTGTCCATCATCTCCACCAACACAAACATGGTGCAGGCTCGACAACTCAAAATATAACGCGGTGTGCGAACTACACGTGAGAGTTAAAGAACGTCTTTGTTTTTGTCTCATCTATCAAACACATCTAATAAAAGCATGTCTAAAACGTAACGTTACCGTTGAGTGTATTAGCGACATGTTGCTACCGTACCGTGTGACTTTTTTACGACAGTGCTAAAAGGTTTATGATATGTCGTAATGCCATTTAAAGGGACAGAGATATTTTTTTTCTAAGCCTTATGTACACTAGTATTGATATTTGTTTATTATAGGATTCACATATGTAAACATTTTAAAATAACACTAACATTTCGTAATATAAACCCATTTTTGAAATGCTTTCATGCACAATCAGGTGAATTTAAATTGGTGTTTGCTGCAACTTTGTATGTGTTTTACAACAAAGACTCCAGCAGCCAAATGAATTTGATTATTTTATTACACTAATTATTAGCATTGGCTACATAAACTATACAATGAAGATGGCACACATTTTTCATGAGTTTGAAGATCAGGCTTAATTATCAAATGGAGAACTGTGGAAAAAAATCATATTGAAATTGTATCACATTGTATTGAAATTGTCATTTCATTATATTTGCTAAAGCAGACCAAAACAAGAGGATCAATGGGCATTTGATCACAAGTTCATTAATAATACAATTTTATCCAACACTTATTTCCAACTGAAAGGTTGATAGACTATATTGTGACAAATTGCTTTACAATAGGAGTAATGTTATATTCTCAAGGTATTTAATATTTGACCATATAGAATTCAAACACATGGAATCATTCATATTGTCAAAGGCAGTAAAAAGTCAAATATTTAGTGTTGAGCCAGTTTTGAGTAACTATGAATTTCCATATTATTAATAGGGACCTTAAATGATTGCAGTCCTCAAGACTAGCAGCATACAGTAACTAACTTTCACTTTAATATATATTTATTCTGTTATTTATGTACACACTTCTTTACATAGTGCAGCAACATAGCACATCATTTACACCAAACTGTTGACATTTAAGCACATTTATGGAGCTCTCATCATTGTATTAAAAAAAAAAAAAAAGAACTCTGCAAAAAATACAACAAGAAGACAAATACAAAAATAACCTCACAGGTTCTGGACTGTAAATATGGGATAGCTAATGATTATATTGTTGGAGAATTCATGTACGACGAGTGAATTAACTCACAATCTATCAGGTGCAAAATAATGACACAACATAGACGCATTATTAAGGGCTGGATGATTGATGTACAGGCATTTGGACAATATTGGAGTAGCTTGTGTGTTGGCTAGTGTAACAAATCTATCTGGAGGATCAACTTCCAAATTCTTTCAATGACAAATCAACGATGTCATGTTTCAGACGCGCAAAATGAACGCATAAACACAGGCAAAAAAAGAATAAAGAGGAAAGTTAATGCTAAGAATAGTAGCAGCGTGTTTTGTTAGGAATAAGAAAAAGGGCCACATCGAGAAATATAGCCTATATATTTATATCTATTATATTATAGGATATTCCTGCAGTCATCAGAGTCAAAGGCCTTTGAAGTATTATAATCAACTATGGTAGACATCAAGGATGATAATTACACTTGCAACAAACATGAACATAATTTCAATAGAGAAGTGGGCCTGAAACACATTCTGCTTTGAAAATGACAAGAGTGTTTCTTTTAATTCATGACCTTATTTTGATTTCACAGCAATAAAACTGATTTGTGAAGTTAAAAATAATCAAGGTTCACATGTACTAAAGCGAAGACACAAATATGGAGTGCAGCCATGAAATAGATGATTTGCTAAGCTTCTCACACAAAAAGTCAGTTGTGCTCATTTTGTTTCACTCTATATTGTGCAATCTAATCAGTGGCTGTGTGCGCTTTTCATCTGTCCAGCGACTTTGTGTTTGTGTGAACGTGTTCTTACTAAAAATGGACTACGGCTGTGGTTATCATAAAGTGTTCCCCTCTTCACCCATACTAAAGCCCTTGGGTGGCCACCGTAAGCCTCGCCTTTCTTCCTCGACCAATTACTGGAGCATCTTCATCCTGTTGAGAGCGGAACCGGCTTGGAACCACTCAATTTGCGTCTCATTGAAAGTGTGATTTAGGGAGATGGACTCCTGGCTGCCGTCGCCATGTTTGATCATCGCTGTCAGTGGCTAGAGGAGGAAACAGATTATTCATGACTCATGTGGATAAGCCACAATCACAATTCTAAACATATTGGCGGGAATGACACGATCCTCGTGACTGTTTTGATGGATGCGCGATGTGGCTTACCTTGCCGGGAGCAAAGGATTTCAGGCCAGTGATGGAAATGTGGTCGTCGGGGCGAATTTTGTCATAGTCACTCGCATTGGCAAAAGTAAGTGGCAGCAAACCCTGCTTCTTCAAATTGGTCTCTGTCAAAACAGATGACGTAACCTAGTCTAGAAAATGCGTGGATGGACTCTTTGATTTTGCCTCCAAAACTTACCGTGGATTCTCGCAAAGCTTTTGACAATGATAACCCGTCCCCCCAAGTGTCGAGGCTCCAGGGCAGCGTGTTCTCTGCTGGATCCTTCGCCGTAGTTTTCATCTCCAACTACCACCCAGTTGACTCCATTGGCCTGGATGACACAATGAAAGACTGAATCCAAACGGCAAATAAGATCCATAAAACCTGAGATAGAAACAATGAATTTCAATTCACGGCATCAAATGGCGACATTTGAAACTCACCTTGTAGTGGCGAGCCACATCCGGCACTCCGTCATACTCTCCAGTGAGATGGTTCTTGACTTTGTTGACCGCATCGTTTTCGGTGTTAACAGCACCGATGAGCATATTGTTAGAGATGTTGTCCAGGTGACCGCGGAATTTTAGCCAGGGCCCGGCGGCACTGATGTGATCCGTGGTACACTTCCCCTTCACCTAAAAGATTCAAATGAGAAGAAGGAAGAGGAATTGGTCATAAGTTGTGCATTCAAGCAGCTCATGAATTATAAATAGGTCAAGAAAAGATTTTCATTTCACCTTGATAAGGACCTTCATGTCTTCCAGGTCTCCTCCATGCCACTTATCAAAGGGTTCCAGTAGCTGCAGGCGATTGCTGGAAGGGTTTACATCCACCTGGGCAATGTATAAAATGAGACCTTATTTTTTTCCAGCTTTTCTTTACAAATACAAATTAGATAATTGTATTATTCTTACTTTTCCTTCACTTTGGGTGCATACTCAAAGCTAATTAACTGACCTTAACAGAGCCGCCTTCAGCTGGAGGATGCTGGTAGGTATCTTGGCCGGGGTCAAAGTCTCTGGAGGGGAGCTCGTCACCACAGGGGGGTTCCAATTTAAATTTCTCGCCATTAGGAGCGGTTAAATAGTCTGTCTCTGGGTTGAAGTTAAGGGTTCCAGCGAGAGCCAATGCGGTGACAATCTACAATGAAGAGATTTATAACGCTTAGTTTTGATGCGAAGCATTTTTCAATAAAAAAAATGTTCAGGATGCACTCGTGACAAAAGCTTTTAAATGTTTTATTTATATAGCATGGTCATGCTAATACGTGCTACTCCGCCGTATATTTACCTGCAGCGATGCTTACCTCAGGAGAGGTGACAAAAGCATGCGTAGCTGGATTAGCATCATTTCGAGCTGTAAAATTTCTGTTGAAGGAAGTGACAATCGTGTTCTTCTCGCCTTTTTTCACATCCTGCCTGTTGACGGTAAACATACATGTTAGCATCAAGGACTATTTGACATTCAGTAGTTCTTTTAGGTTGTCCAAAGTTGAAATAAAACCGATCCCCCCCCAAAAAATATATTGGATTAATTTGAATTCTTTAAGCATTATATTTACATCAGTATGTAGGTCGTACCTGTCCCATTGACCGATGCAAGGTCCACATGCATTGGCTAGTACAATCCCACCAACATCACTCAGGATCTTGGCCTGGATGAAAAAAATATGAATTGGAAATATGTTCTTCACACAAACAGCCTATGCGTCAACTGTGCCAATTTAGAATGGAAAAATATACTGTGAGGTTCTGACTCACATATCCATCTCTCTCAATGGTAGCCCGAATCTGTTCAGAACCAGGGGTGACTGTGAACTGAGCCTTGCACTTCATTCCTTTATCCAAGGCCTGCTTGGCAAGTGAGGCGGCTCTGCCCATGTCCTCATAGCTGGAGTTTGTGCAGCTACCGATCAGACCTGAAGTTTTAAAATCACAGCCAACATTAGGAACACATTTAGCCAGCATTGCAACGCTAGTGAAATAAGTGATCACATTGTGTCCACATTCCTCCAGCAGAGTTGAAAGGAAAACCCCTGAGCTTCCTGATTCAGCAGTAATGTGATCATTGCAGGTCAATAACACAGCTAGTGGCAAAAAAAAGAAAGCAATATCCCACTTCACTAAACAAAGCATGACCAAAAAAAAGGACTTACCAACTTTAACCTCGAGGGGCCAGCCGTTCTTCTGAGCAGTGGCGCCAATGTCGGACACAGGGTGGGCCAAGTCAGGGGTGAAAGGCCCGTTGATGTGAGGCTTCAACTGTTAGGAGAGTTAAACAATGAATCAAGACAAAGACAATCATTACATGACTATGTGTCACATGACATTGTAAAATCCCAGAGACTTTCACAATATACGCCACCTCACTCAGGTTAATCTCAATGGTCTGGTCGTATTCGCAACCATTATCTGGAACCAAGTCGTCTTTGTACTTTTCAGACAGAGAGGCGATCTCTATGGAAGGAACAAAGAAGAATCATGAGTGATTGAATAGTGACTAAACATCACAAGACTTGTCAAAATAGCTAACCTGCACGACCAGTTTTCTCAAGGTAAGTCTTCATGCGATGGTTGTAGGGGAAAAGCGAGGTGGTGGCGCCAATCTCAGCACCCATGTTGCAGATGGTGGCCATACCTGGTAAGTAAAAGGATCACCTCAATCTTACGAGAAAGCACTCATCTGCAAAAAATAGATCTTACCTGTACAAGAAATGGAGTCAACTCCTGGCCCATGATACTCTACAATGGCACCAGTGCCTCCCTTTACAGTCAGTATGCCAGCCACCTTCAGGATGACATCCTTTGGAGATGTCCAGCCCGACAGGGAGCCCGTTAGCTTTACTCCAATTACCTTCAACCAAAACACGACCAGGTTGAGAATATACAAGTAGATATTGGGTCCAAAAAGATGGCAAGAACTCACTTTGGGGCACTTGAGCTCCCAAGGGATTCCAGCCATGACATCAACAGCATCAGCTCCACCAACGCCGATACAGACACAACCCAGACCACCACCATTGGGAGTATGCGAGTCTGTACCAATCAGCATCACCCCAGGATAAGCATAGTTCTCCAAAATGATCTGGAAAAAACAAGACACATTCCATTTTTACATTTCCTTTTCTCGGTGGTATGCAAAGCAATGAGCCAGGGAAAACGTATGTCATCTACCTGATGAATGATTCCTGAACCTGGTTTCCAGAAGCCTACTCCGTATTTGGCACCAGCAGTTGCCAGGAAGTTATAAACTTCCTGGTTTATATCCTGTGTCAGAATAGTGAGGTATTATACAATGTAGTTCGCTCAGGTAATGTTAAACTTGCTGGATGTTGGGATTACCTCACCTTAGCCCTCTGTAGGTCCTGAGCCCCTCCGATCTGAGCCTCAATCAGATGATCACAGTGGATAGTGGACGGTACCGCCACCTTGGGAAGACCACTGCTGATGAACTGGAGCATGGCCATTTGAGCTGTAGCATCCTGCATAGCCACACGGTCGGGACGCAAGCGCAGGTAAGTGCGACCGCGCTCAATCTCCTGCCCTGCCGGATCATCCAAATGACCGTACACAATCTTCTCAGACAGCGTGAGAGGTCTGTTGAGTCTAATGGAAGGGGTGGACGGGTTAGGAATGAACTTGCAATGCACCATATGTGCAGAAAATTGGAGCTACGAGGGAGCTGACCTCTTTCTCACAATGTTGATGTTCTTATGCAGCTGCTCATAGTTAATGCTGGAACCCGGCTCAAAGCGGCTCATTGCCACTTTGGCCTGGGCGCTGAGGGCAGCAGACACATGCAATCGCCTTGCACCGCTTCCAAGGGCCAGCTGCACCAAGACAAACAAAATAAGATTCCAGGATATGACATGATTTTATTATACAGTTTAGGAATAAACAATTACACAGTAACTCGATAAAAGTATGAAAGGCAATAAAATGATTAAACTGTGAGAGCACAGTCTGAAATCAAATTAAGGGGTAGATTCATAAAAACATGCCCCATGGTTAAAATCGAACATTTTAGTCACAGAACTTTTTGAGTGCAACCAAGACCTAAAATGCTGGTAAACAAAATCAGACGACTAAACACGTGTATACGTGCTTCCATTTAACCCTAACTTTTAAAGGTAAAGGGAGCAACGTGTTAAACTGTTTTTTTCCCCTTTTGCTTGTAAAACAAGTAACACAATGACGCTATTCACTCCTGAACACTTATGTGACACACGGCCCAAAAAGCTGCAGCAGCAGCAGCTGCTCTATTGTTTAACCTTGCTGTCACCTTGCAAAACTAAAGTTGGATTTCGGACGAATGTACAATTTACTTAACTCATTTGGATAACATGACATGGTTTAATATTAGTTCACGTCAAACCGCAGGCAACGTATACTCGCAACACGATGACATGCGTCACACCTTCGAGTCATCCAGGGACACTGTGACCTGCCTAGCAACGGTTCAATAATGTGCACTCTAATATGCATTTTACTTGCTATCAATTAACCGTAAACGAATATTAGTGGACTCCAATCTACAAACCAATCTGTTTTTTATGCTTATCGTATTTAAAAAGACAGTTCATATCTGTGAGAAGAAAAAATGTAATGTTTTTACCCGCAACCGAGTGACAGTGAAACAGTAGGACGCCATTTTGTTTTGTAAGTATGAGTGTCGCACTGTTGTGACGTCATTCAATGTTATTTACGTTCACAATGACAAGCCATGACGCCAAAACATGTATCCGCGTTGTTTGTGGTTTGATTTGTTTATGGTTCTTTTGGATTTTGCTGATCCTAATGCTACTGAATCCCAAATTGCCAAATTGTGCTTCCACTCATGTTGTCATAAAAACAATCGCAGAGTCTGTTGTTGTTGTTGTTGTTGTTGTTGTTGTTGATTATAACACCCATGAGAAATAATTGTCTTCATCTTAGAATGTTTATTCCAAAGTTCAAAAATCACAAATGTAAATTTGCCGTCAAACACATTTTTATTAATGTTTTGAAGGAATTAGATCTAGTTTGCATGCTAGGACCTAGAAAGCAAAATAGAATTTGCGAATCATTCCAATTGAACATGGAGGATAAAAGACATTGTTTTTTTTTTTATGATTCATTTCGTACAAAGCAAGATGTCATGGTAGCTTGTCCCATTTGAGGTGAGTAAAATATTCAAAGCACAATGTAGATTGTCACTTCCAACGACTACATCATTATTTATTCTTAAAGAACGTCATTTCCCACAAGCCCTTGTTTAAAAGAAATGTCGTGTTTGCTGTTGCGAATGGATAAGGCAGCCCAATAATTTGTGGGCCCGCCCCTCTCTCAGCCAATAGCCACTCTGTTGCCATCACCGCTTATATTTTTAGCAAGCGCTCAGCGCTCCGATAAACTACAAATATCCCTCCGCGCTATTTGCTGTGGTTCACTTTGCGAACTACAATATGAAAAGAAATCATTATTATTTTCTTATACTATGAGTCTTTTTTTAAAGATCGTTAAATGATACTCGATCGTGAAAACGTGAATTTTTATTCTTATATTTCCTCTTTTTACCTGTTATTATGATATAATATTTAAGCGCTGCATGTATTATTGATGCAGGTAACGCTTAAGAAAAATACGAATTTAAAAATAACAGAAAAGAGGCCATTACATCCGAGAGAAAATAGTTCCTGTCGTCACGGGGGTGTAGGCGAGTCACTCTGTATAAATACGTCGGCTTGTCCGAGCGTAAAGTTTCCCTGGACCCTCCATTCAACTGTCAACTGCAGTCTGGCAAACGATGCAAAACGAATAACTGTTGCAAGGTGAAACATGGACTCGACGCTGTGATATCCTAAAAAAAACAAAAAAAGAAAGAAATCACGAAGATTGCATTCAAATTCGAAGCCAAGTAAAGGCCGGTAAGTTGTAGCAAAAGGTTGATTTGAATTTGTTTGTCTTTCTATGTGCTTGCTCATTTTCTCGCTCCATCCAAATGCTTTGGCTCCGATCCGATGCTTTTCCAAGAATGACAGGTATTTTTCCACAATGTCTCTGTTTATGTTAGCTTCGCCTCTCAAAGCTGCAGCTGTCATGTGTATTAATCATGCCTGTCGGGCTTAAACAATTGTTTACTCTCATCTTCATTGCTGCATATAAAATGTCATCAACTGGCTGTTCGCATCTCAATTCCAATTAGTCTCATCATTTGCTTCTGATATTTTGCTTTTTGCTTCGCTCAGTCCTGTCGCATGTCAGTGACGCTAAATTCTCCAATCCAGTCTCTCCGATTCAGTTCAATTGGCTCGAGGCTTTAAAACGGTCAACAATCATGTTCAATCATGTACAAACAGGAACCTACGCTCTATAATATAATATCAATTAAAATGTTGCGTCTTTAGATTTAAGGTATTAATGTTTTTTTTTTTTTATTGGCTGTCAGTGCGTCAGTGTTTTTCTAGTGCGTTTAGTTTGCAGCTCTGCACTTACATTATACTGAGCGGTGTTTCTGTTTAGTACATGACTTTAAAAAAAAATAATCACGGCTCTCCTTATGATGCAGTGCAGTTGGACACCACTGCAAACTACACCCATAATAATAAACATGTTCAATCAATAGCTCTCAAAACAATGTCAGTTTGAACTAACCCTTTTCGAAAGGCACAATGTTGCATTGAGCTCATTGGGATTGTGTTCATCATATCAGGCTCTCCTTTTAAAATATGGTGGTTGTCATGTCTCTTTGAAATCACATTATAAGCACCTAGAAGAAGACCAGCAGTCACGTAGCTGAGATTTCACAGCTCACTGGCACATGTTTCAAGCTCCATGTAAACAACAATACAGATTGCTCGCTCAGCCTGCAACAAAATGATCCAAACAAATCTTAAAAGCATCACTGATGAAGAATAAACTGAAAATAAATAAAGGGCAATTTATGATTTATTTTGGTGCACAAATCTAGCCAATCTATTTTTTTATACATATATTTTATTTAGGGTAGTTGAACAAGACTGAAAACAATGCATAGTACAAAATATGTCCCTATTTATAGCCCCGCTCCAACCAACCCCCCATCTTATCCTCTCAATGTCACCTTTTTTTTTTTTTTTTTTTTCCCCACGTAGAACTAAAAATGTAAATCTCGTGTTCTCCTCCTCAAACGCCGCAATCCGCCATGTGCGGCTTTATCCGTTGCAAATTTGGAATTGTCTTTTAATCAGATTTATCTTTCAAAGATAAAGAAATTCCCATCTGGTCAGGGAAGTTGATGTGAGAGGATTGTTTTGTTCATGAAGGAAAGGAGGGGAGGGAGGAGAGGAGAGGATTGTGTGCATTGCATGATGGGAAATGATGTTCTATGATGGACAAGCTGCCATTTTACAATCCTTCCTGGGATGGGCGTCTTGTGATGCTGGTTTTTCATTTTTAATATGACAGTGACTTAGCGCAGGGATGAATGGGCTGGAGCATTAAGCAGGAGGAGCTCGGTGGGATCAGATTCGGATTATGAAGGATTTATGAGGCCAACATCGCATCTGTCGCATCCATCAGTACATCCTGTGCTCGTACAAATCCAAATTATAAAACGGTGAATTCCTTTTTATGTATGTGGACTCCGACAGATGTTACTCCACTAATATGTCGTGGTTCCGAATCCATCCATGTAAGATCAGAGAGGTTTCAGCCTTGAAAGTCTTTTGAGAAGATGATCTGATAAATATGATAAAGAAGATCAAGAAGGTTCATTAAGAATAATTGATTGAGAAATAGCACAAAACGGCAACACGAATGAGCAGCAATATTTACAAATGACAAAATCTCCCTTGATCAGATTCTTGTGAAGTACTAACGTTTCTTCTACTTTTCATCTCTGCAGCACTGAAGTTTCCTTCACTCGAGACGCCGACAAACAACCTGCTGTCCCTGCCTCCGAGGTGCCTTTTCAAAATGGTGACACTAAAGTCACGCAGTGTACAGTAAGCCAGAAGAAGAGTCAAGGACATTCTGCTTTGGATCACCTTTCGAAAGAGAACCTCATCTCACACGCTCCAGAGTACAGTCATGCATCTCGAGGTGAAGGTTGCCCTTAACTTCATCGTGTCCTATTTGTACAATAAGCTACCTCGGCGTCGGGCCGACCTCTTCGGAGAGGAGCTGGAGCGTATCCTGGTGTCTCGCTTCGAGGGCCACTGGTATCCCGAGGCCCCTCTTCGGGGTTCCGCGTTCCGCTGTTTGCACCTGGGAGCCCCGAGAGACCCGGTTGTGGAGTTGGCCGCCAAGAGAAGCGGGCTGGATACGGAGGAGGTGCGAGCAAACGTCCCCGCGGAGCTCAGCGTGTGGATCGACCCCTACGAGGTGTCCTACCAGATTGGGGAGAAGGGGACGGTCAAAGTGTTGTACCTGGAGGACCCCCCGGGCCTCAGCTGCGACGGCGAACGACCCGAAGGGGTCATGAGGGAAGTTAAAGGAGACTCTGAGTTGGATGAAGCCAAGAGTTTGGGCTTCAATCCAGACGCTCAGGTGTTTGTTCCGATCGGAAGCCAATTATCTCCTTCCCTTATGGCGCCGCTCTCCAGTTCTCCCACGCCGCCGTCTGTCCATCCCGGCCCCGCCCTCTTTAACTACCCCACCTGCAGCTCGCCCGCCGACCCGACCGCCCACTCGTCCAACACGTCCACCCCTCCCCCTTTCCTCGCCGCTCAGCAAGCCACCCCTTCGCTCCCCGCCGCCCGTCCTCAACCCATCACCTTCACCACCGCCGCTTTCGCCGCCACTAAATTCGGCTCCACCAAAATGAAAAAGTGCAGCGTGAGCGGGTCGGCGGGCGCCTCCGCCGTAGTGGTCGGAGTCCCGCCTGTCCAGAGGATGCTCTCCCACTCGCCCACCGCCATGTTGGCTCCGGAGATGCTGAAGCACAAGTCGCTGTCTCTCTCCATGCACTCGCTTGTGGCTCCCATCCCCAGTCAGCTGTCCCCCAACGCCAAAGAGTTTGTCTACCCGGGATCCCAGAGCCCCCTTTACTTTGACGCGGACCCCCAGCCCATGCAAGCTCACGCTAGCCGATTCCACAGCATGGGCACCCACCCGACCTTTGACCCTTTCTCCAGCCCTCCTCCATCTCAGAGCGTGGGCATCTTGGGCACCAACGGCGAGATCTCCTACATGGAGAAACCTCAATTTGTTGAGGGTTTAGGGAGCTACAACCTGCAATATCCAAGCCAGTCCTTCCAGCCTGTGGTGTTGGCCAACTAAAGCCTTTCTTTGTCAAGAACTGGCCCAGATAAAAAAAAAAATTTTTTTTTTTTTTCTAACACCTAATACTAATGCAAGCTAACACTTAGTTTTCCTACAGATTTAATCACGTAGCTTTCCTACAGAGATTTCAAGATACTCATTATCTCATGGTCATTTTTTTTTTTTGGTGGTCATCACACGGTCTGCTTCGAATTCGTCATTGTCATTGTTATTCCTACTGGACATGAACTACTGTAAAGCTCCAGTTTGCACGTCACACTGTGGAGAAAAAAAAAAAAAAAAAGGATCTAGCCAAGTATTGCACTTTGCGCCGCAATCTGTTCATACAGTGCTGACTATTCGGTGAGGAGGAAGAAGGTGAGGGAGGGGGGGACGGGACGGTTGCTCGCATGTGTTATGATGTCGTGCCTCAGTGTGATCTGGAAAAAATATCACGTGATGGCCGCCTTTGCACGCTGACATCACAGCAGTAAATACAGAAACGGCTTTATCATCAGCGAGAGAACACGTCGGTGGAATGTTTTGGCGACGGGGCGAGCATAATAGAAGAATGTAATTCATCTGTCAAGGGGGGGGGGGGGGGGGTTTATTGCAGCGGGGAAGGTCGCGGAAACCTCTGTGAGGGAAGGAAGCTTTGCATCTTAAGAGGACGCCGTCGCTCACGTGCCCATGGCTGCAGTCGTGTAGACCAAACGCACATGCACACACATTCCATGTCATCCGTGTGTGAAGGTGAATAGGCAATTGCGCTTGAAGGAAGGGAAGGGAAGGGAAGGGAAGGGGGGGGGGCGTTATCCAGTTGTTAAAAAACAAAAAACAAAGATATTTTGATAAATGGCTCGGTGTGACTTTGGGGATGTAGCCATGTTTTTCCCCCTCCTCAGGGAGAAAAAGCAACAGCGAGAGGGTCGCTTTGTCTCAATGGCGTCCGGTGTGTATTGACTTTGAGAGCGAGCATTTTTTTTTTTTTTTTTTAAACCCAGAACACGTTGCTGGTGAGCTTAAATGGTATTGAAGCGAAAGGCTAACACTCTTCTGCCCCTCCTTGAAATGCTTCAGTGCGGAGGGAGACTGCTTTTTGTCTCCAGGTTGTCAAGTGGGTGAATGTTGAAAATTGATGTTGCTGTTTTAAGATGGTTGCAGCTTTTTCAGTCTGTTATGACAAAATGGGCAATTTGAGCACTTTATTAAGCGGAGCTCTACTCTCATCCATTTTTTTTTTTTGTATAAATGCATTCCACTGTCATTGGAAAAAGATGCAAGTACTTCAAAAATGTATTGAAGATGTGGAAATGAAGTTATGTCCATTTAATGTTTTTTCTTGACCGAGATATGTATTCGTGTTTTGTACCTAAGGACCCTTAACTGTTTTTTTCCCTTTCACCACCCTTTTGGATTATGTGAAGGGAAATATGGATTTTTTTTTTTCTGTAATTAAAAAAAAGACCCGATAGTATATTTTTGTTTTTGCAAAATTAATTATCAAGTGACAGTCCAAGAAAAAAAATGTAAATATAAAATTATTATGTTCAGATTTGTTTAGTTTCTTACATGCTGAATTTATTTTTGCAGAAATCAACCTGGATATATGCAAACTGATTAAATCAATTAAATAAATACAGGTATTACAATTATGTAGAGAGTCCAGTATTGAATGTGTATTGTACCTTGTACAGCAGCAGTCGAAAGAGACGGGTAAATGTATTCAAGCCGGGGGGATTTGAAGAGCTGAATGTTGACAAAAGATGGTTAATATCACCGCCATAGCCCCAATCTGAAAACAAAATCTTAACTCATTCACTACCATTGACGGATATACACGTCAAATATCCATTTGAACTGGGCTGGCAGTGAATGAGTTAATATACAAATTCATGTGATTTAAAATTGACATTTAACTCTTCTCCCCTTTTTGTGTGACCCTATGGTCTCTATGATATAGCCATATCCCAGTCAGTCATTATTTGGACAAGTGAAAAGACCCCGACGTGGGTTTCTACCTCTCATCTCACGCTATGTTGGTGTCTTTGAATAGGAAGGATGAAGGAAATGAATGTTGTACTCGTAGTCAGCCCCGGTTGAGATGGCCTGCAGAGGCCCAACTTGGATTCCTGCATATTTTATGGCACTTAAAAGAACTCCAAATAGGGTGTGCGTAAGAAAATTGAGAACAACTGCAAAGCGTGTGCTGGAATTGAGCTCTTTGACATGCACCCCAAACTTTGAAATGCAGGCTACAATGGGGGTTGAAGAGAAATAAGATTATTTTGTATTCTGATGTTCTTTGCTTATAATGTGTTTTATTTTGCACTTTGTAATATTTCATTGTTAGAAGAGTTTATTTTCTATGTGACATTTAACATTAAAGTATAGAATTGAAAAGATGTATAAATAGGTTTTTCTTTTTCTGATTGTATTTTTATGATTTCCACCCCCCTCCTATTTTGTATCCGATCCGTACACCTTGTAGATGTTTAACAAATCTTTCACGAATGAAATGCAATGACCTGTTTTCTTGGAATGGGGCATTACTACTGCAGTTTCTTATTGTATCAAATTTCTTTTTTAAGTTTGTAATAAAAAGACCAGTAAGCATGGAAAATAATCGAACCGTCTCATTGGTATTTTGTTTTGAAACAACAAATGAAGATGCCCACCCACGTCTTTCTTTCCTAGCACCAAAATACTCGAATGACGCATCCAAGTATTGCAGTAAACAAACTCCAGTGATGTTTTGATCAATAATTCAAAGCAAAGATGAAATTCTCCAATGGCGAGGAGCCAGATTGCGCACCACCCACCTCACAGCAGGAGACATCCCAGAAGATATTGCTGCAGATTTCATCATGGAGCACTTCGATTGGAGTTTGTACGCGTATTGGGAGTGGGGGGGGGGGGGGCGTCAACCAGCTGTAATGTTGGCTCGCTCTCGCCCCTTTCTATAGTAACGTGTGGAGACATTTATCATGCGTGACTGGCCTCATCCTTGACTCTCCTCTACTTCTCCCTCCTGTCTTCCTTCATCCATCTTTTTTTTTTTTTGCTCCACCTCAGCATTTCCTTTTCCGTTTTTAAGCCCATCCCTCAGTCAGCTCCTCCTTTGCATCTTTCCTTTATGAACACACACTCATTCTCTTTGAGGGCTGTTGCTGTTACGCAACACTGCTCCCCTGTGTGTGGATGGGATCATTACGCAATAGCTCCTACTCTTTTGGAATACTGATGAGCAGAAGGGGGGGGGGGGGGGGGGGGGACGCGTGCAGCATCCAAAACAAAAACATCGTGTGTGTTCACGTGTGGATGATAAATATGAAATGAGCTCTCCGGTTGAAGCGGTCTGACAATATAAGCAGCCTGGTGCTGACTGATGACAAGTCAAGGTCAAAATTGTCTTTACATGTTGATTTATTTGTTTTTTTTCTGAATGCTTGATACATAATACAGAATTATGCAGTGTCATGTATTCATACATGATTAGGACAATACAAAAACACCCAACAGAATTTTTTTTTTAATAGAAAGTTTTGCAAAACACCCCAAAAAAAAAGACCCCCCAAAAAAAAAATCTATTGATACAATTAAATAATTTTCTATATTATAATTGTAGCTGCTTTAAATAGATGTAAATGGCAAGAAGTAAAACAGGGCGGTTTTATCTTTAAATATACATTATTATTACCAACAAAGAAAAATATCTTCATATAATTTGTGCTTGGCAATATGTTTTACACCGAGGAGCATATATTGTATACATGCACATTACTAAACATGTAAAACAATGTTTTACTTTGTGTTGTGCAACAAATAAAAATACAGTAGACGCAAATAAAACGAGAGCTTGCACGGATTTAATTTATAAATGATGCCAGTGCAGCACAATGTGAGCACACGTGCTCTCTTTTTTTTTTTAGCATCATTGGAGCAGACGAATAGAATCTGGAAAATATTTGAGCATATATATCTGTTATCTTCAATTTCTTACTTCGCATAAAACTGCTGCAATACACACTGACCAACATCATTAATAAATCTAATAAATTCTTTCGGCGCAGTCAAAATTATGCCGGACACTTTGAATTTAACAATAAAAAAATCATTGGCTGCACTGACAGTCCAATGCAGTGCATATTTTTATTGAATGTCAATGCAAACTAAGCTTGAAATTAGAAAAAAAATCTCCTACAACCCTTTTGAAATTGAAACGATCAAGAAAACACTTAAGCACCGACTGATCCAGTAAATAAATCTACATATAGATTAATTTGCAGTTCATAGGAAATAATCCACACAGTGATCAAAAAGATGCCATTTTTTTACCCCAATAGGAAATCAAGCCAACCATACTCAGATGGTTGGCATTATTATGCGGGTCATAACATCAGACTCCAGATGCTCTGCATTAATATGCCCATTGTGAAGCACGTCTGCTCTTTAGTGAAGGTTTACCGACATAAGTACACTTGGTGTAAAAATCGTCAAGACATTGATAGAAGACAAATTACACGGGGTTTCATGCATTTACGATCCTAAGACTACAAAGGATCAAAGTGGAAGCACAAAAAATACTTTGAGGGAGTTTCTTTTAAGAATTAACATCATGGCAATTTTACATAGAATATCACGGAAATCAAACAAGCAATATATAACAGGGTATTATTGCCTCATTTTTGGCGCACAAGCCGACCAAAAATAAAAATCACACACCCGAGTCTTGTAACAGTCTGTGAGGTACAGCCAGTCTACCAACCCATAAAAAAAAATAAAATGGATATTTTGCCAAATAGCCCTACATGCTGCATTTCCCTATTTCAACCATTTCAAAACCGTGAAGTGGTCGATAACCCTGCACATACTGTATCTATATCTTGAATTGAGATAGAAAATCCCATGTCATGATATAAATCTGTTTTTAAAAACAAAACACTGTTAACCCATTGGAGTCCCTGCTTAGTCATTGGTTTGATTTTCCTCAAAGAGATATATAAAGAATTTGACATCACAATCAACGGATGCATTATTACCATCAGAATAAATACAGCACTCATTGACTATTTGGCAAATATAAGGAATAGTATTGGATTATAAAGACACAGTCAAAATCCCTGTTTTAGGATACAAAGACCTCCAGGCTATTTTTTTAAAATTTATTATTTACAGGGTTTAAGAGCCTGTCGGGAAGTCACAATTCATTTTTTTTTTTTTTTAGTAACCCCTCGCCATCACCACACTACCTAAATGCAGTGGAGGGCTACTAGCGCCCTCTACCTGCAGAGTGTAGTAAAATAAACATCCTGACGTACATACCCCGCTTTCTTTCCTTCCCGATCCAAGTACCTGATTTGGACTCGATTCTTTTTCTGCCTAGGAAGGAATTAAGACACAAAATATACGTGCGACACAAGGAAAGGTGAGGGGCGCCGTTCTAAATTCACAACTGATGGCACTCATTCGCTAAAGGAAGTACGATGCAGTGATTTTAGAAAAAAAAAAAAAAAAGTAATTTTTTTGACTATCATCTGCTTGCCATTTTCACATTTCCTGACTTCCTTGAAAGCATCTCGAGACCAACCATATTTTCTGTCTGTGGGAGTGTTGCCGTCTTCCTCTGGGTGAAGGAGCCAGGCGCTCTCCACAGACCTTCCTTCCCGTGACCACCGCTGCCAGCCTAGCCCCCCCAAAGTGTGTATCAGACACTCCGGCGCCAGGATCGGACCCGCGACTGGAGCTCGACACAGTAGACCGGAGGTCAGCAAGAGTGCAAATTTGAATTTTTCCCTTGTGTTTGTGTTGAATTCTGCGGGGTAGGAAGTTCTGCTTTTGTCGGATTGATAATTCGATTTTTGGTTTTTGTTTTGTTTACCAGGTCTTTACAGCGGCCCATACTTGGCCTCATAGCGGGCAACTATGTTCTTGCAGCGACCGCAGTCTTTCCGCATCTCGGCCACTTGTTGTCGAAGGGCTGCGTTTTCCCGCTCCAGGAAGGAGGCACGCACCGTAATCTGGTTTTCTTTGAGGCGCCGGGCGTCACGGGATCGTTTGGCGGCCAGGTTGTTCTTCTTCCTCCTGGACCAATATTTGTCATCCTGAGCAAAAAGAAGACAGAATGAAGAGTTACGTTTTCTGGCTCACATTTAATCCATTTAGCAAAGGGCTGAACAATTTCGAAGAGGGAGAAAAAATAAAAAAAAAAAAAATTGAAAATTTAATTCCTCTCCATGTCGATTTGACCGCAATTAATTTCAGTAATATTTTCGACCAAACATGCTCGCGAGTGAGTGAGTCAGATTACCTTCTGTTCGTTGGGAACAAACACTTTCTTGGCTTTCTTGATCATGGGCTGCGGCTTGAGCTCCTCGTCAGAGAACTTGTGTTTGCGTGGGTTGAACAGCTCTCCCCCCGGCACGCTGGACAGGACCAGGTCGGTCGGATCCGGCTGAAAGTTAACGTCCACCTCGATGTCGTCCGGGTTGATGGGAGACGGCGTGTTACGTTGTCCACTTCCTGTCATGTATCAGAGAAGATCATTGAAATACTTAAAACATTGCCTGTACTAGCTGGTGGATTGGAATATAAAGATTGGTTTCAAATGATATATAATGTCCAACCAGAACTCTGAGGTGGCACGTGACATTTTTTTTGGACACACTTGGACTATATAAATGCTCTTACCAGGATTCTTCTTGCTGACTTCCACAGCTTTTGCCTCTTCTTTTGCTTCCTTCGGCAAAGATTCCTCTTCCTGATCATCATCTTCCTCATCCTCATCATCATCATCATCTTCTTCCAATTTGGCAGGCAGTAGCGTAGTGACAGTTACCGCTTCCTCTGGCTCTGAGGCGACCGTCGTGGTGTCGGGAGCAGGCGGAGGAGACGTAGAAGCAGACATTGTCGTCGCGCCGGGAGCGCCCGTAACCTTGAGGGCGCTTTTGCCTTTGCCTTCAGCCGGAGTCAGCGTTTTCTGCAGCTCCTCATCCTCCAGACTTGCAGGGATCCCGTTCTCCAATAAGAACTCATCCAAGTCCATGTACTCCAGATGAAAGGTCTCTCCATCGTAAGGAATGGTCTTCTCCCAAATGGCTGGGGTCAAGGAGGCTGACACGCCTCCGGCGCTGCCCCCACTGCTTCCCCTTGAAACCCCACCAACGCTGGCTGCAGCAACCCCGCCCCCCTGCACATCTTCAGCTGAGCACAGTTTCTCCTTCTCCAGCTCTGAATTGAACACAAGAGGAAAACAGAAGTTCATGTCATCGTCAAATAGGGCGTGGATGAGAAAGGGTGTCAATCACATTGACAAGGGGGGACAGTAAGTATCATAATACAATGACAGGATGTTGCACGGTCTACATACGCACCAAAATAACAATTTAGAAACGTGCAACATACGAGCCAACATAATAGAGTTGCGTTTGAGGCGCATTAACAGTGTGGGTACGCAGAATACTGCACTTGGAACTTTGTGTTCTTTTCGATTTTTGAGTAGCACCGAACGACCACTCCACATTCCCCAACACATTTTGATACTGCGGTCTTACCATCGTCGCCTTCCTCCAGAATGTTTGGAGGAGGGATGTCCATAATCTTCTTGATAACAAACGGGAAAGACTTCTGCTTAGCTTCTGGACCGACGGTTGAGTCGGGCTGATGCGCGACATCCACCGCTGCTTTACCGGGCATCGTTCGCCACCGAATTTGAAAAATTTGATGATTAAAACCGACACTGGATCACCGTCCAATTTCTGCGACGTTTAAAATCCACCCGTCGACAAAAGAACACCGATATGCGGAAACTTGACTGCTCCCCTTTGTGTTGTCTGTGCCCATGCAGAGCGTGTGTTGGGTATTCATGAGGCAAAAGCCACGCCTATTTGAGGTATAGTAGAAGCTGATTGGTTGTTTATTCTGCCATGTGACGGTACTGTCTATATGGGACACGGCAGTGTTTTTTTTTTTTTTTTTGCTTATTTTTTTTTTATTGATCGAGACAAATTCCGTTTCTTTTAAATGCAACTTGAATCGCAAATGTGTCTTAAAAACAACAGCAAGTAATTCATATCAAATGCAGATCGTCAAAACGCTGAAATAACACGTCGGATATTTTTGCAATATAGTCACAAAACCAACCCGCGGCTATATGACAACTTGTCACTTGCACAATGTTGCTAAGCAGACAAAAAAAAAAGGTTGCAAAGCACCGTTGGTGGGTTGCAGGCGAGTCGCGAGAACACTCGTGGCAAAACACGTGCACCCCGCCTTCACCCGCGAACGTGACAGTACACTGTGGAGGGGGCGTGGCCGCGTGCTGTTCCCCGCGTGCTGCTCCGCACGTGCTGCAAACTGACGTTCTTGTCAGTGGAAGAGACGCAATTTTTAAAAAAAAGAAAAAGAAAAGATGATTTACAAAATTGAAAAAATAATCAATGGAGAAAAAGGATCGATTCAATCGACATTTTTTATTATGGTACGTATAGGTTCACAACTAAAGGTTTTGTACTGCACGGTCATGACGCCTATGATTTGGGTGACCGATTTTTATATATTTATTTTATTTTTTAAATCGATTTTTTTATTATTTAACAGCTTAGAGTTGATCTACATCACGCTTTGGTGCACGCATCGGGGAAAGCGCGAGAGAGAGAAAAAAAAGAGGGGGCAGTAAGGAAACTGGTCAAAATCTAAGCAATTTTTTACTAAAGTAACACACAAAGGAGTTAACTACTATATTTTTTCAAAACAACACATTATAATGGCTGATTATTATTTATTAGGTAAATAAAATTTAATCGTGAGTGGCTAATGTGTGAAAACAAGGGAGGTAATTGAGCTGTCAATACTGCCCTCTAGTGGGCATTCTTACAGCGAACTAATATACGTATTACAAATATTTTAAAAAGCGTATTCTGATTTTCCACTGCAAAGAAAACATTTTAATCAGCATGAATATTTTTTAATAGTAAAGTTAATCTCAGTAATTTCCTTTTCAAACTGTTTCAAATAGTCTGCTATACATTTCCAGGAAGAGCAAAATACTTGACGCCACACCAACTCTCGTCAGCTACTATACAGAGTATAATTTTTCTATAAAATTGGAATAAGTACACCTCTGCATAATATCAACTGTATCCCAATTAACATGTTACTTAGCGGTCACACGCCCCCTCGCCAGCATCCGACCGCGCATACCCAGGGGGGGGGGGGCAGTTTCACTATTCTAAGTCATGAAACCAAGACTGATTAAAAATTGACAATATGGTGGTAGCGTGCACAAAAACACCCTTAAAATCCACATATGGTCATTTGGAATAATTGTAATTAGAGGCCGAAGTTATCAACACAATCGCATCAAACCACATGAGTTCATTGACGCACAAAGCAATTCTTTTTTTGGGGCCAAGTTCCGAATGCAGCCAACTATCAGGTACAACAAACTATGTTGAAGAAGAAAAATGAGTGAAAATTTCTTACCGATATCATCAAAATCTGGGAAAGAGAAAGGATAATCAGCCAAGGATCTGATGAGATCAGGAACTTCCCCCCTTTCTCCAATGATATGATTTAAGGTTGACATCTTTGAAGGATGACGAGGAAAAACAGCGAGTCTCTTGGTCGGTGCTCTCGAACAAGACTTTGGAAGAACTTTCAAGCAGCTCAAGTCACTCACATCACGGGGACGCCTGCATGTGCCGAAACAACTTGCTTTGGAATAACTCAGGTAAATCCCGCCTTTTATTGCGGATGGCGCAAAACGATTGAGGGAAATACCTGTCACTCTAAACTTTTAACCAATCATGGAGCAAGGGGATGGGGCAAAACGAGAAGAACAACATTGCTTCAGCACATGCTTCGCACTCGAGCACATTTGCAACACGCACCGCTGCACGTGGAAGAAGTTGCTGCGTGGGAGGGAGGTACACATGCGCCATCTAGCGGCCACTATTATCACTACGTGATGAATTAGGATATTGTATGTGATGCATAGTTTACCCGAAGTTAAAGAGTTTTTAAATGAATAGAGAAGTGGTGTTTGTTTTGTTTAAGTGCATATTCCCAACAAAAATCAGAATACACATGATGCAAACTTTTAATTTGTCCACAATAAGATGAAACCGTGAACTACAGGTTTTAAAACATTATTCCGAAAATCTTAGCAGATGTAAACAAAAGTACAAAATGTGGAAATAGCCTTGATCATGCCACTTATTAAATTACAAGGCCTATCAAGAGAACATTGTCTGCATGGAATAATTATCTTTTATATAGAGTTGTATGACAGTGTTGTGCAGGATTTTGTCATAAATTTTTATTGGCGCAATTTCACGAGCAATAGAGAAAAAGACAACACAAAACTCAGTTTTAAAATACCTGTCATTTCCCAAAAAACAGTTACTGTGAATAGTTCGTTTTTGTTTTCCTGGATTCCCTTGTTGTCTAAAAAAAACCAAAACATTTTTCTATGAGGCCCGAATTGAAAACAAATTGATTGAAATCATTGAAAATTGTGCAGTAAAGACAAAATAAAATAAAATGCTGTTTGAAAAAAACAACAACAACAATTGGTTCTTTCGTAATTCTTAGTGTTGAAGTAGAAAGTTGTACTGTCCGTAGTCGTCATCATCGGGCATGATGAGAAGATCTTCCCTGGCTTTGTCCAATTTGCGGCGCAGGAAATTCCGTCTCTCGATCCACTCCTGCAACTCCTCGCGACTGTGGGCAAAGTCACAACTGGCGCCTTCGGGGCAGTCAGCTTCAGACCTAACACGCAGCACAAACATAAACCAAAAATACTAATAGTGGTTTTCATATTCAATATGTTGGCCGGGTGATGACTTTACTTACTTGGTACAGAGCTGGAAAGAAACACCGGGGAAACGGTGGGTCCATTTCAAAGCCTCGTCTTCTCCTTCACAACTGAACAGGCGCTCCTTGTGCTTGGCGGAGGAAATGTGTCGTTGCCATTGTCGCTCGCCGTTACTGTGCTTGCCACACAGAGGACAGTAGATGCCGCACTGAAACGTAGAACGCAAATATAATTCATCATGAAATCGCAAGCGGGAATATAATCATAAACTCTACCCACCGTTGGTTCCGGATTATCTGTTGGCATGACGATGTCTTTTTCTTGGGCGGGCGCGGTTTTGTCTGCTTGGCAATTTTGTGCGGTTAATGTCAGCCACATTTTGTATATCTGCAACATATCAATGACTGTAAAGGAAGGAGGGATACAATCATCAATTAGGGAACAGTTCCAAAGATTTTTTTTGTTTCAATAACTCGCCATTTTGAGTCTTCATATACATCCACATCTCTTTTTCTTCTGGGCTGTGGGCAAAGGAACACTTGTCACCGTAGTCACATTTCTTCTTTGCCAACATCTGGGCGCACAACTGCAAATAAAAAAAATAAAAAAAAAGTTAATAAACCACGGAAAGAAATCGGAGTGAACTAATTCAACAACTTCTCAACTCACTTGATATTGTGCGGGAAAGTATTTTGTTGGAAGCGGTCTGACAGGGACCCAATTATTTTTATCCAAGGACTTCACCATGAGCGTGTTTTGCTCGCTCATCCACCTGGGAGTGTTCATTGTTTGTACGTGAAAAGAAGAGGGAGTGTGAGCAGCTGAATGTTGAAAATATGTAGAAAAACAAAAGGACTAAAAATACCGGTGAGACGTCAGAACAAGGAAGGCTTTCCTTTTCTGCTAGTCTAAATAAGCACTTCATTTACCAATCAAAACCTAAATGATCATTTTTGTTTCACAAAAATTGTCTGACATTAAAAGAAGTATTTTTATGATGTCAATGTACAGATTTGACTTTTTCTAGAATTGTTTTTGATGAATTAGGTAAATTTAATTTGTGGCATAGCACACATTTTCCTGCTCCTTTTACTTACGGGTGCTTGGCCTTGCCGGAGCAATACTTGAGCTGTATGTCTGGCGTACTTATGTGGCCGTCTTGGAAGCAGCTTGCACAGATAAACTTCATCTTCATGTTCAAACTTTTGCCTTTTAGTATGTCCACATCGTTTGTAGCAGCAGCAGTAGTAGCAGCAGTAGCCTGCTTAAAAATAAAGGATACAAAGCTAATTGGAGCTAGTTTTCAATCTAATCGGTGCTTAGTTGTTAGTGGAGTTAAGTAGTTTAATCATGCAACATTCACGGAAAATAAATTGATGAAATATGAGGGGGAAAACAGAGGCAATAGCAAAATGGAGGATGGAGCATGAGCAATGACTGCAAGTGATTATGAAAACAAAGATCTTCCTCATCACATTTAAAAAAAAAAAAAAAAGAATTGTTTGACATTGTCAGCTGATACTGATATTATTTGCAATGTAAAAAACAAAAAACAAAAATCTGCCTTACTCGACTTGATCTGAATTTTCTTTCGTTTCCGGAATTCTGCTCCTCTTTATCATATTTTGCTGAGACTTTAACAATCTCATCAGCAGTGATACCTAGAAAAAAGCACACGTCAAAAAGACGAATTCACTAATTGAAAGAAACTAAACGGA
Organism: Syngnathus leptorhynchus; assembly: GCF_054491065.1. NCBI lineage: Eukaryota > Metazoa > Chordata > Actinopteri > Syngnathiformes > Syngnathidae > Syngnathus > Syngnathus leptorhynchus. The sequence goes on along the minus strand of NC_141210.1, from coordinate 6,990,421 downwards.
AGGTTTCCCCAAAGATAATACAAATGATTGAAACAATACTTTTATTTCTTTAGTGGGTGTTTGAATCTTATTACCGACTGGCTTATATATTCTTCCACCGGGGAAACAAAATGATCATTTAAAAAAAAATCTGTTCCAGTGCCGCTCCGAGTATTAAAATGTGAGCGCTAACTTCATTAATCCCATCCAGCACTGATGAAAACATGCAAAAACATTCAATGCCATGGGAAACGTTGATGAAGAAATGATGACGATAAATCCCCGGATAGAATATTCAACGACACGTTTCCTCACCTGTGTCTCTCTGCACCTTCCAGGTTTGCAGCTCGATGACGGAGTGAGCGTTATGACACTTGTGCTCCCCGAGGCATCCGTCGTATGACTTTTGGCTGCACACTTTAAAGTGGGCCAATATATTAAATGGACGCACTTTTCTGTAGTTGCTCTGAGAAGTCTTCACTTCAAATGTTAAACATCTGACGGGCACAAAGTCGACAAAATAAAAATATGCATTACGGTGAGTCGATATTTGTGTTCTACTCACTTGTTAGCGTCGAAGGAGTGATGGACGTGAACGTTTGAGCACACTGTGTGATTGTCTCTGCAGCGCCGACTGATAATCCGAGGTTTACTGTCATAGCACTCCTTGCAGACAAAAAGATCCAAATGAACAACTCCCCAAAAAAATTCTACATTTTCATCTCCATCCTGACCTGACAGAGGAAGATGAAATTGCCCTTGTGTTCCTGTCGAAGGCGTATGATGCTGTTCACAGGGTCTATGTCGGCAACAGTCGATGGTCCGAACAGTAAATTTCTGTCCAGGGTCCCTTTCCTTTCCTCGGTCCAAACGTCAATTTCCAGCTGGTTGTAGGCGTAATTGCATTTTTCCCCAAACTTACAAATGCCCAGATCTTCATACTTTGGATGATCTATATAGAAAACAAAACAATGGTTGGTTTTCTATCAAATCAAAAGGACAAAATGTCATTTTTACGTTTGCAGAGAAGAAAAGGCCCCGTAATGAACGTCCATGTCGGTGGCTGTCGCACTCTGGTCCATTCCGAAGGTAAATCTGTCTTTCGTCTACACAGGAGAATTTCTCGCTTACAGTTGTGGCCTGGCTCGGGTTTGTAAATGAAGGAGTGAACCCCTTGACCTGGAAACATTTTTTTTAAAATTATAATTAATATTTTGGACAACACAGAAGTATAAAGCTGGGCAAATGTCCAGATTAAGCTGCCTACCTTCGCGAGGAATGCAATTCCAACAGGCCTGCGTGAAGTCGTGGGTGGCCCACAAAGGGTTTGAGACTTGAGTTTGTGTTACTAAAGGGCAGAGAAAGAACATGGAGAACACAAACTAGTTTCACATATTGTGATAAAGTTTCCTGTGATAAACATTTGACCTCTCAGTGCCACACGTGTTTAGGAAAACCGGCATTTGTCACTTTTTAAAGTCAAAACAGTATGCGCTCACAAGGTGACTAAATATCTCCATCTGGAAGAATAAATGATTCCATCTGCACCTTAGCCAATAATCATTTTTCAACGAGTTGTAATTACCAGAAGAGCTGAAAAAGATGAGCGAGTCCAGGCTTTTTGCTTTCGACAAGCGTACGGGCACAGAATGCCCCTCGACTTTCCCGGCGGGAAACGTGTCCAAGGAATCGAGCGAGTCCAGCTGGCTCGAACGGAGTTGAGCGGACGGGTCACGGGTGAGCCTCACAGGTTGATATTTATCAAGCAAGTCATCAAAAGAATTATCTAATTGTTCTAGGTTTGTTTTAGGTTGAGTGGCTTTTAGCGATACGCCGCATGCAGTTGGCATTAAGAGGTCATCTAGAGAATCTAGTGTTGTTGACTTCAAACGCATATCTTCTCCACCTCCAGGGAGGTTATCAGAGGAATGCGGACCCTGTGGAGCTGATAGGTCATCAAGGGCATCTAGTGAGTTGTGACCACCAAAGGAAAGGGAGATCTTGGGGTTAAATTGACTCATGGGAGAGGTAAAAAAAGCTGGGGGGAGCTGAGGCCTTGAGGCAGGAAGCAAAAAAGTGCTTTTCCCACTGGGAGGTGAGGCTACTTTCGGATTGTGGACCTAGAAGAGGAGAAGAAAACAAATTCTGGATCTTGAATATATTTTTTTCCCAAACGAGTGTCTATTTATTTCACAAATTGATTTATTGTGTTCTTCTCACAATGCTAGCAATTACCTCAACAGGTAAATGTTCATTGGGGACACAATCAAGAAGGTTGTCCAGGTCATCTCCTAAGAGCTCAGAGTCCTCCAAAGCATCCTGCCTGTCCAAGTCTGAGATGGCAGACTCTTGCCTGACATTTGCGTTGCGAAGGGCAAAGCATTGAGGCACGCCAGGAAAACTGACTAAGGAGATACAGGTCCAAAAAAATGCATTCAGGATCTACATGTTGGTGAAAATAGCCATGTGGTTGCTGCAATGTCGATGATACTCACCTGGTGCAATTCTACTCAAAGGGTTTTGAATATTTCCGATATGATAAGACACCTAGGCATGAGAAACACATTAAAATGATAGTCATATCTAAGACACAATGAAAAAAAAAAATTAACTCACACCTTGCTGATGTAGGGTTTTTGTTTTTTTAGTCCCAGATGGTTCATAAGTTCCTCTGCGAGTTCATTTACCTTTTTGTCCTGTGATTAGACACAAATTGAATTTCTGCACTGGGACGGTAAAGAATATTTCTGCAATGTCCAAATGTGTATGATTTACCTGATGTGCGATGAGCAAACAGTTGCTCGTGCAGTCATAAGCCTCCTTGTACTTGCCCAGCTGCTTCAAGCAAAGGGCCTTCAAGTAGAACACTTTGTGGCTTTTTTTACACAACTCCAGAGCTTTATCGCAGTCCTTTATGCAATTATCATATTTATTCTGGAAAAAGGCATTAAAATTGCAGGTGAGCGAATAAGGAAATGATTTTGAAGGAAGGAGAATTTCAATACAATAAGTTTCGAGAAAGCAGATCAATCTCACCATGCTGTGGTAAGCAGTTGCTCGGTTGACATATAGACTCTCCACTAAATCCTGAGGAATCTCGAATCCTTCAAGTGAGAAATATTCAGAAACATTCAAGCCTTCGCTGAACTGCCTCACTGCCTGCTTCCAGTGGCCGTCCCTGAACAAGTTGTTGCCCTCCTCAAGAAGGTTGCAGATCAACTTCATTAAAAAGTCCTGTGGATCAGAACACAGTTAGATGTGTTGATATTGTCGCACAAAATTTATTTGGTCTTGTCACTCCTGTTACCAACCTACATAAGAGTTAAGATGTGGATCTTACATTTGTAAACTAACCTATTAGCAGAGAGGAAACAGAGAAAAGACACAAGATTTTGTTGTACCTTGTAGCCTTCAGGATCCGGGTATGGCACTGAAGACCTGAGAAGAATGCAGAAAAATGTGAAGAAAAAAAAACCAGCCTGAAAATAAAGTTTGGAGTCTAAGCACACTGGTAATTTATTGACAAAAACACACGAGATCCTTCTTTAGTGCAAAGGAATTAAATCTGAATTTAGAGAGAAATTTATGTTCTAATTGATATTGATTTGGTGTATGAACATTCCTGATGAAGATGTGTAAAAGTCAAATCTTACTGTATGAAATTCAGAGCTTTTTGGATTTCTTTCTTGCGTTTCTGCCTCTGCGAGTCCATTCTTACTCCCTGCGAGAATGGGGGAGAAAAATGCAAAGAGAGGGGGGTCACATGTAATGAACGCGTTCCTAGTTTCAATAGGAACATTTTAAGCGATATTTGGGCTAATTGTTTAGAAATGAAACATGGCGCCACTGCCTAGCAGAACTTAGAAAGCACCTACCTTCTTTAAGTGAGGAAGTTCATTGATGAGCAAACAAAATGGTGTGATGTAGCAGGGGGATGACTTCCAGCGGCAAATATATTACATTAGTGCACGATTTATCACGACGACTGCTCGCAGTTAGGATAAACCAGACTATTAGGTTTCTGATAGCTTACTTTCGATTTCTCTTGAAGTCCAGATCACATGACGTCAGCTAACTCCCCAGCAAAGATAATCACTATCGGAACAAACGTCGTATGATTCCCTCTGATTTAATCTGGAGTGTTCGTCAGTCAATCGCAAAACAATTTACGCTGTCTGTCAAATAATGATTCCAGAAATTTCTGAGGAAATTATGTGGTTTGAGTCTGAATTTTGATGGTCTGTACTGAGAATATTTTTTTTTTTTTTGGAGCTTAAGATGGGAACGTGAACGCGTCAGTGTAGGCTAATAGAACTACAACTCCCTTGTCTACCAAATAAGTCGTAAAGCAGTTTGTTGTGGTGCTGAACTGTCGTTTGAACGTCAGGAACGAGCGGGAGCCTGAACTCGACGGCATTCATTGACAACTGCAGTGCTCGGGTATTGTTTTTATTCATATAATTATCATAATAACAGATTTGGTTTTGTCTTTGACTATTCTTAAGTCGCTGTAGTACATAACTGTCGGTTGTGTTTGTCTGCGGCGTGCGGTTGAACCACACGAGGGGCCGAATCACGTTCCAACACTTTCCACGTTACAACTGTCAATAATTAACTCCACTGTTATCATACACTTCGCACCAAAATAAAAGATTTAAATATTTAGTCAAATGCTTTCTTTCGGAATTTCCACCCATTGATGCGATTTGATAGCAACTGTATGTCTCCTTGATAAGGTTTGTAGTTCGAAGTTAGCATCAGGTGGCTAACGCTTGACCAAGCTAGCCGGTTGCAAATAACATCATGAAAAAAAAATCAATACTGTACATAACGATAAGAATTTCACATATCTGACAGGCTGAATTGGATCAGCGGATATTTTGCATTTGATGCAAAGTCAATGATCAGTTGAATGTCATAATTTGCTGATTGGTTACGTGTTATTGATGAGTGTCATGCAGTTTTGTTTTTTTTCCCCAGGTATCCTAATGGCGACAGACATTGTTTCACAGTTGGCCGACTCCCTGGCCAAAGCTAAAGTTGTAGAAGGGGAGCTGAGTTACAAAGGACAGGGGAGAAAGCTCGATGATTCTAAATCAGGTGCGAGATGGTGCACTTGCCATTCTTTCAGCCAAGGAAGGAATGATAGAAACACATTTTGTGCTACTTTCTGTCTTAACCATTTTTTTAATTCTAGTTGAAGAGATTGTGAAGGAGATCGAGAACTTTGAAGGTCTCCAAGCTCTACGATTGGAAGGAAACACTGTGGGTGTTGAGGCAGCTAAAGCCATCGCCAAGGCCCTTGAGACAAAGAGCCTGTTCAAGGTTTCACCAATATACTTTTGATTTCACTGAGGGTGACTCAAGAAAAAAAAAGTAGCAATAAGTTAGAAAACCTTTTTTTCTTTCAGCGCTGTTACTGGAGTGACATGTTTACTGGCCGTCTCCGCTCTGAGATCCCGCCTGCTCTGGTAACAACATTGTCCTAACTGGGTCTTCTTTAAATGTTCTCTTCACTTACAGGGTCTTAATATTTTTCTCTCTTTCTGTCAAAGAATTCACTGGGTGATGCTCTCATGCTGGCGGGTGCCAAGCTGACCGTTTTAGATCTCAGTGACAACGCCTTCGGCCCAGACGGGGTGAAGGGAATTGAGAGGTTGCTCAAAAGCTCTTCCTGCTACACTCTTCAGGAACTACGACTCAACAACTGCGGCATGGGTATTGGAGGGGGAAAGGTAAATCAACCTCAATCGAGGCGTATTTTAAATTGATTGAATTTTCTATAGGTTGATTGTGCTCCAGTTTAAACAGTAAAAACTATGTTGTGCACTTGTCAGATATTAGCTGCTTCGCTGATTGAGTGCCATAAAAAGTCCAGCGCAGAAGGTCCGCCTCTCAGCCTGAAAGTGTTCATCGCCGGGAGGAATCGTCTGGAGAATGACGGCGCCACTGCTCTCGCTCAAGCTTTCCAGGTAGAGAAGTCAAAGAACCAATTGGAGTTCTACAGGAAATGCTACTGTCCGGAAAACAATTTTGTTGTATAAGCGCGTAATTTGTTTTCAGTTAATGGGCAGCCTGGAGGAGATCCACATGCCCCAAAATGGCATCAATCACCCCGGTGTAAAAGCCCTGGCGACGGCTGTACAGCACAATCCAAACCTGCGCACCCTCAATCTCAATGACAACACCTTCACTGAGAAGGGTGCCATTGCCATGGCTCAGGTATGATTACAAATATTGCATAATGATCATGTTATAACCAAGACCTACTTTTATTATCTGACAGCAGCTTGCAAGCTTTAAGGCTTAAAGCTTATGCTTAAACTGTAATGTAAAATTTGAAAATATGATTAATCGGACATGAGTGTTGACTAAGATTATTTTGTTTCTGTGTTAATACTCTTTTTCTGTCATTCACAGGCCTTGAAACATTTACGAAGCATCCAGGTGATCAATTTTGGAGACTGTTTGGTGCGCCCAGTTGGAGCAGCAGCGATCGCTGAAACGGTTTCAGAAGGACTCCCCATCTTGAAGGTCTGAGTGTTCATTTGGCCTGTCTGTTGTATATTACAATTTATGAGATTGGCATGATAAAATGAACTTCATCTCCTATCTGACCAAATACTCGGTTCCAATACACAGGAACTTAATCTGTCATTCGGAGAGATAACTGAAGATGCCGCACTGGCTGTGGCCCATGCTGTCAAGAACAAGAATCAGATGGAAAAACTGGATTTAAATGGTAAAAAAAAAGAAAAGTATATTCCTCTGTTGTGACTACATATAATACGCTCAACCTTGTTTGGCAGGAAACTGCCTGGGAGAGGACGGCTGCAAAGTTCTGAGAGATTTCATGGAAGACAGCAACATGGCCGAGCTTCTGGCATCACTCAGGTAACGTTCAAGTTCATTTACATTTGTGTTTATAACACAATTTTGTCGATTATCAAAATTGGTTTTCTTTTTATTTTAGTGATGATGAGGGTGAACCAGGAGATGAGGAGGATGACGATGAGGATGATGGCGATGATGACGACGAAGATGATGAGGAGGTGGATGAAGAGGAGGAAGAGGAAGACGAGGATGAGGAAGAGGAGGAGGAAGAGGAGGAGGAAGAAGAGGAGCAAGATTTAAACATTGGCAGCAAGGTAAGTCGGATCAGCATGCTTCTCATGAGGAGAATTCAATAATACAGATAGACTTAATACTTTTTTTTCCCCCCGCTTAATTAAATATCAGCCAAACTTTTTTTTCTAAAACCGTCTTTGCCTTTCCAGTTATCCACACCCCCATCAGCACAACGACCGCCCGACGTCTCATCCTTTCTCAGTTTTCCGTCGCCGGATAAACTGCTCAGGCTGGGGTCCAAAAGAGCAGCACTGATTGAACAGCAGGTATAATATAAGAGAAGACTTTTCGGTGACCCGTATATGACCTATCGTCAACGACGTTCCATTTTTTTGTGGCCAGGTGGATGTGAGCGATGCGAGAAAAACAGCTGAAGCCTTTCTCAAAATTGCGTCTGTGTATAAAGAGGACAATAATGAAGTCAAGAGTGCAGTCTTGGAAAGTGTCGGTGAGAGTTTTTTTTTTTTTTTTTGGGTGGAATACAAAGAGCACCTTTTTTTGTGTGTGTTGTAATTTTACAATACTGTTTCCATATCAAATTCTTCATTAGTGTAGTTTCTTTCCAATTTACGCAAGATAAAATGTGCTTTTGGACTTTCTTGGTACTGTATCCATAAAAGCGAATCCCTCCTTTTTTCTTCTTACAGATGCCCTTTTGAGGAAAGCCTTTTCTTCTATCCAAGGCTACAACTTTGTATCCTCTTTGCTCGTGTTGCTGGGGCTTCTTAAGGTGAGCGGAATCAGATTCCTTCGACCTCCGTGTCCTTTTGAGTCTCTGTACCAACTTCCTCTTCTCTCTCCGTCCGCTCCTGTCGTCATCTCAGAGTGAAGACAAGGTGAAGCCTGTGCTGGTGGTCGCCGGTCACCTACAGGCCTTGGAGCACGCCGTTCGTCAGGATTACTTCCCCAAAGAAAGTGTGGCTGTGCTGGAGGCCTTCATGTCCCGGTAAGGGCGTGACAGAATGAGCCAATCAGCAAGGCAGCTTCCAGGTATAAAACATCGCTCAATACTCACCAGGAAACAATGGTGACTCTTCACATTGATGTATTCTTGATAAATGAATTTCCTGCAAGCATTAACTAGGACAAAGGAAGGTAGGTGACTGTGATTTCAGCTAATTTGATGAAATGACAAATACGGTAGCATTAACATCATGTTTTGAAGCCCGTCATGCATGATTGGCCATTATAGGAGTTGCGTACTGATGACAGAAATGTTTTTTATCCCCCAGAAACAACAAGGCTTTGGAGTCCTGTGGCTCTTCTCGATACAAGCTTCAGTCCACCTTGCAGACGACACGCACGGAGAGCTGAGGACCGTGGGTGAACACAAATAACGCACAAATTTTAATTAAAGGGGCATCATCCTCATTTTAATCAATCATTACCGTCTTGCATTTTTGGGGAAGATCTGGTTGCTTGAACATGCAGTGTTTTGTTGCGCAACACTTCGATGACATCTTTGGAACCGCTGGTATTTTTAAAAATAAAAATCGGGACTGCCAGGCAGGTGGCACTCATCTGCTGGCTACACAACACGTTATATTGGACTATGTACATAACAGTAGTTTTTGGTTTTGTATCTATTTGCTTTTTTTTTTCTATTTTGAAGCTATAAGCTGTAATGTGCTATGACTGACCCATTAAATGTATTGTTAAAGTGAAGGTAAACTACAAAAGGGATGTATTTTTTTTGACTAGAGTCACAAACTGTTATGGCTCTGCGTCGTTAAAATAAATTTCGTTGATTTTACCTTGTTGGCGTGTTTTGTGCTTTATTTAGGTCGGTTTTACATTTATAGAGTTACAGCACACACACACACGTAGATGTACTTGAGCTGGAATGAAATTTGAGATTATTTTCTTAAGTTTAGGATTCGGAATCCATTTGACTAGTCATGCTTCATTGCAGCGTCTCAGCCTTTTAACTAGTCCGAAAATGTAAAACCAAGGTGTTAATTTGCAGTTGGGGGTGCAGGGATCAAAGGTCACAAGAGGAAGAATTTACCAAAGACTCGTTCATCCATTGGACTCCACAGACTCCGGTGAACACGCTGGACGTAGAATTTTGAAAAGTCGCTGGCATTGATATTTTCTCGTTCTTATTTTTTTCTTTTCATATCAACTTCTGCATGAAGGTAAGATATTTAGTTGTTTCAAGTTCCTGAATAATTGCAACCTGCTACTCTCAAAGGTTATAATGTAGTAAAGATTTCCATGTGTCTCACTAAAGATATTTCTATTTTGACACTTATCAAGGCAGTATTGCTTTTATTTTTATTGAGTTAGGTGGATTGTAGCAGTTAACCAACACTATTCTTGTCAGCATGATAGTTTTGATATTTTTTAAAGTACCTTATCTTACAGCCAACATTGTAACTGAAATTCTCATTTTCCTTGCACAGATGCTTCCCCTCCCTGCTGCCGTTTTACTGGGGACTTTTGCAGTCATATCAAACGTGGAGGCAGGAAAGTGTCCTCGGGTGTGCAATTGCGACAGCACCAAGCTCACGGTGGCCTGCGTTGGCAAGAACCTTACTGAAGTTCCCCTGACTATTGACGAGGTGAGAAAATAATGTCTGGTAAAAAAAAAAGAAAATAGATTTTACATATGTATGTTTATTTCTCTCACTTGATGTAATATTGCACAGATCACAATCAAACTGGACCTGAGGAATAACAACCTACAAATGCTCCAAAGGGGAGGATTTGTACACACACCTTATCTCACCCACCTCAATCTACAGCGATGCAACATTGTCAAAGTGAAGGAGGGGGCTTTCCGTATGCTAGGCCGTGTGGTCTCCCTTAACCTGGCCTACAACAAAATTGACATCCTATATCAGGTTTGAAAACTAAACCAATACATCTAAAAGGGTTGTGCTATTTCAAATTAATCTTCCACTCCATACTGGCTTCTATAGGAATCTTTTGATGGCCTCTCGTCTTTGAAGGAGCTTCATCTGGACCACAACCAAGTTGAGGAGATCCAACCTGGAGCTTTCTTGCAGCTTGGCTCATTAAACATGTTGGCTCTCACTCATAACCAGTTGGTGTACATCCCCAATATGGCTTTTCAGGTACTCGGAAGCCCAAAAAACAAAAGAGACAGTAGATGACAATGTATTTTGATTTATTTAAAATAATGCTATTCTGACTCAAGTACCAAAAATAAAGGAGTCACTTTTCATGTGTGTCTCTCAGGGCCTGCAACACATCAAGTGGCTTCGTCTTAGCCATAACGCTATCAACAATTTGGCTCCTGAGGCATTTGCGAGCTTGTTCATTCTGACCCGCCTCAATCTGGACCACAATGAGCTTCAGTTCTTCCCCACTCAGGCTATGACCAGGTAGCATTTTTTTTATGAAGTACTTGGACCAGTGACTCCTCAGAAATTCTCCTAAAAGAGCCCTCAAAAAATCTGAATGTCTAAAACTTGCTGGTAAAAACGTGTTGACTATCTTCTGTAGACTCAAGGAGGTAACACACCTGGACATGAGCCACAACCGCATGATCTACCTCGGCGAAGAGTCGGTTTCCATGGGCAAGCTCACGCACTTGTACCTCAACCACATGTCCCTCCAAGACCTCTCCGAGCAGGCTTTGTCCCAGGCTCCTGTGCTCTCCTACTTGGACCTTAGTCACAACCAGCTTCGTTACTTGGAGCCTCTCGCGGGCCCTAAGAACCTTGCCAGCCTCAACCTCACTGGTACGTAGCATAATCACACTCAAAGCCTACTGAGAGTTAAATTTTTTTGCACTATTTTTTTTTTTTCCAAGCCAACCCCATCTACTGTAGCTGCTACATGAGGCCGCTAAAGAACTGGGCGAGCGTTGGAGGTGTCAAACTGTTGGGAACCTGTGCTGGACCTCCTCACCTATCCGAAGAGCCTCTCCGAGCCGTGGCGGCGGCGGACATGCGTTGCCGCAGCAGGGGAGACACACTGAAGGACGAATTTGAGGAGGAAGCGGTCGCCGTCAGCATCCCACCAACAGTCAAACCCAAACAGAACGTCAAGTGTCCGCTTAACTGTGACTGTCACGTGAGTTCGGATGAGAGTCGTCAATCATCCGGAATATTTGTATCAATACGACTGTACTGTAATTTTGCCACGTTTAAGGCTATAAAAAAAATTCTTTTCAATCCTTTCTAGATTGAAGCACAACATGCTACATGTGAGAACCGAGGTCACAACAAAGTACCGCGAGGCTTCCCTGCAAAAACTCAACTACTGGACCTTCGCAGTAACCACTTCCACAATATTCCCGCCAACAGTTTTCCAGCCACCAACCAAGTTCTTTCCCTTCACCTGGAATTTTGTCAAATTCGCGAAATCGAAAGTGGCGCGTTCCGAGGAATGAAACAATTGTTTTATTTGTATCTTTCTGACAATGACCTCACATCGTTGGGGCCGGAAACTTTCACTGGAGCCCCGGCGCTCAGTTATCTTTACCTGGAGGGGAATCGTTTGACAAAGTTTCCTGGTTCAGGTGAGTAGACTAGAAAGACTGACTGGAATGAATAAAAATGAAATTTATTTTTTCCTTCTACAGCTCTGCGACTCTTACCAAATCTGTTTGCATTACACCTGGAACGCAATGCCATTTCAAAAATGGAACCCAAGGGTCTGCTGACCTCGGTAACTCCGAAACTTAGGGAGCTTTACTTAACTAATAACACCATACGCACTATTACCAAGGGTGCTTTGGACTCTGCCTTTCTTGGAAAACTTCACTTGGATTCAAATAAGCTGACAACCATTCCAACTGATGCTCTATCCAAAGCCATTAGTCTGGAGGAACTCAACCTATCTCAAAATCGGATTCTCTCAGTGGGACCAAATGCATTTCGGCCCATATCACAAAGTCTGAAGAGGCTATACATGGACCAGATGAGCACTGAGAAGGTATGAAATGGTACCAATTTGTATGTTGGACCAGTCTAATGGTGCTGTCTGATGTCCAGATGTCTCGGGATGCTCTGGCCGGGCTTGGCCCAAGATTGAAGGCTCTCACTTTGAGAGGAAACAAGCTAAAGGAGCTTCCTGACTTAGTCTATCTCACTGGCCTGGAGGTGGTTGATCTTCAAGATAACCCTCTACTGTGTGATTGTACTTTGCTGCCGCTGCGCAGGTCAGTGAACAACACCACATGCAATTTCTCTTTTAATTTATTTTAATGCAAACAGAAGACAATCAAACATAAATGATTTGAATTGTTTCTTTGTCTTTGCACCAGGTGGATGGAGAAAGTGAGTTTGGAGGTGGCAGCTACTTGTGGCCTCCCTCCCAAGCTAAAAGGGCAAAAGGTCAAGGATCTGGAGATATTCAAGTCCTGTCCGGAAAACAGCTCCAACTCTGACAAAAAGCGTGTTGTTAATGTGGCGCCTGCTCATGTAAAAGCCAAGAAACCTAAACTCAACCTTGTGAAAACTTCTGGAGTCAAGACTAAACTAGGAAGGGTCAAGACAAAACCACCAAAGCCAGCAAAGAAAAAGCCTCAAATGAAGCCTGTTGTGACCAAAAAGAAGAAAGTGACAAAAACATAAAATATTTTCTGCAATGGCTGAATTTGTGACAATGTGTAAAAATGATTTATTGTTGTAAAAATAAATATGCTGACTGGATGGAATGCAGTGTTTGCTTGTGGAGGAAATCATTTTTGTTGCTTATGGATGTCACAAGTGTGGAGCAAAGCAGTACGTGTACCTAAATGAAAGCTTCAAATTCCCTAATTTTAACATTTCCTTGAACATCAAAAGCAAAGATGACGCACTAGCCTTGGCCCAGTAAAATAACAGTCTTATTACTATTTACACTGCGGCCCATTCATGTGGTTCCATGGTGTAATGGTTAGCACTCTGGACTCTGAATCCAGCGATCCGAGTTCAAATCTCGGTGGAACCTAAATTTTCTTTCTCCACGCTAATCACCTTCATTTTCTCCAAAATATTTTTTTGTTTAAAAGGTTATGCCTAAATAGCAAGTCCACAACAATATACACGTACTATTGAAAATCGTTGCTTTGTACCAATGAATGACGTTTCAAAACGTGACGTTCTCTGCTTTACGGTTTATCCTACACCGGAAGTAGCCTCTCGCTGAATCACGTTCACCCTTAACTTGTGAAATTCAACATGGCAGCGGCGATGGATGTTGATGCACCTAGCTGTTCCAGTAGCGGAGCAAGTAAGAAGCGATTTGAAGTCAAGAAGGTATGGTTTTCTGGGTAATTGAGCTACTCGCGTGTGAATAAACGCCGCAGCTTTTTCCTAGATCAACACGCTAGCTAGTTAGCATCAATTAGCATGCTAAATTGCTAACGTTGTAGCACTGCGGCTTAGTTAGCTTGCGATGAGCTTCACTAAAGCGGTGGAAACTCTTGGTTTTTTTTTAATACTTGCCATTGGGTCAATTCAATTCAGCTTCCACTAAGAGCAATCAATTGCATTTGAAGCAAAGTGCATAATAATAACAAATTAAAACTTATCATAAAAACGTCATTCCTTCCTAAACAAAACCAGTCTGTGACATGTAAACAGTCATGCAGCAATCTGTTCTAATCCTTATGTCGACCCATGTTTAATCTAGTTGTTTTGTTTCCCCTTCTAGTGGAATGCCGTGGCACTGTGGGCTTGGGACATTGTTGTGGATAACTGTGCAATTTGTCGAAACCACATCATGGATCTTTGTAAGTTGACGTGAATATCTAAAATATGTTTATTACAATAGATTGAACATAGTGGTGAGAGACATGGCCATTCAAAAATCTCAAGTCATTTGTTTAAAGGGTTAAAGCTGCCTTTGTTACTGTAAGAGTTTAAATATGTTAAGCATGTGTAATTTGTTTCTCCAGGTATAGAGTGCCAGGCCAACCAAGCTTCTGCCACGTCCGAGGAGTGTACAGTTGCCTGGGGTGTTTGCAATGTGAGTTTTGCTAATTTAACTGAAGAATCTTGAGGATAATCCAGTGCAGATTGTGTCTGCTAAAAAGCTTTGCTAGGAAGTAACACATTTAATGAAGACCTTGACGCTTTAATGGTTTCATTTATCATCGTCATCCACAGCACGCCTTCCACTTTCACTGTATTTCCCGCTGGCTCAAAACAAGACAGGTGTGTCCTCTGGACAACAGAGAGTGGGAGTTCCAGAAGTGAGTAAATTAGTGATTTTGATTTTTTTTCATTGCTTAAATTGTTGGGGAGTTGGTCGTTATGTCCTTTTTTTTTTTTTTTTTCCAGGTATGGACACTAGCTGGAGAACTTTAGGTTATGCCCACGGTGTTTCTTTTCCCATCCAACTTGTAAGCGGAGTTGTTTGTGTACATTTTTCGTTTTGTTTCAAATAAACAGTAATATTAATGACAGAGCAGATTTCAAACTATTATTTTGGGATGGGTGAATCTGATAATTTAATCATCAGTGGTAGGATAGCCTCTAATCCAATTAAATGCTGCCTCATAGTCCCGATTTAGGTGTAATTTGGACATTATTTTGAAAGGTCTCAGAGATGCTAGTGTCAGTACAAAGTCAAGTCAAATGAATTCTCAAATGCCTTTTACAAACAAGCTTTATTAACCCATTTCCCCAAATGTCTCAGACACCTTTTTTTTGACAGAACAAAACAAAAAACTGGTTAGGTTCCAAAATCTGAACAAACCCTCAGTTAAACGACTGTAGAAATGGGTTAGCGAGTGCGGATGGAGCTCTCAGAATGCAAATGCGAGAAACATCAACTTTGTGTTTTAAGAGTTAGCTAATTTAAGTCAATACAACCCAGACGGCACTCTGGTTGCTCTTAGTACTGATTAAATAGCTTTGATTCAAATTCACCCTCAGCTCCTCTAAATAAGCACTCCGATTAGGTTACCAACTGAGAACATTTGATATGCGCGCCATAGATTTACTGAAAAGCCCTCAAAGATTGCAGCGGCGAACAAAATCTTCATTTCATCTCTGTTCCCGGTCTCCTCTATGGCTGAGGTGCGGCGCCCCCAAACTTGGAGCTCAGCTTGGTGACGAGCGCCATGACCTTGGGGTTGTTTTGGTACTTTGCGATGTTAGCAGGGTTCTGTGCCACATCCTGGAAGGCAGCCATCACCTCTGGGTCCTGAGAACATGGTCACATCTTATATGTTCTAGATATGGCTACTAGCCAAAAAGTTCAACCTCAGTTACGAGTAACATCTTTGATTGAAGGGAACAGTGAGTCACCTGCATAGCGGTGAGCAACTCGGGATCTTGCAGGAGGTCGTTCAGGCCGGGCATGCCGGGGGCTCCTCCGCCTGGGAATCCACCGGGGAATCCTGCACCACCTCCTTCAAACCACAACCGGTATGTACGTACACTCAAGGATTCACCAAAAGCGACATGTTGAGTTAAATAGTTACTGTACTATAAAGCGTGCATTAACTTGAATACAATTTCTAAACTAATCCGAATGCACAAATTAAAATCGAAGATTTTTTCCCACCTGGGAAGAATCCTGCTCCACCTGCCCCTCCTCTAGCTTCTTCTTCCTGTAGAGGCGGTGAAAGACGCCAATATATCACTTTTCAGATAATGTTAAATTATTCTGACACCTATGAACCATTTATAATTGTGGGGAACAAATGTATAGATTTCCTTTTTTTTTTTTTTAGCAAATAACTCACCTTCTGAGCCTTAGCGTGCTCCTCCCTTGCTTTCTTTATACGCTCTTGTTTCTCCTTTATCTCCCTCTCTTCCTTCTTGCGTTCATATTTGCGCCTGTGTTCGCTGATTCTGTTCGCCTGAAGCGTACAGAAAGAAGGCGCAATATTAGCGTGATTGATATTGCAGCCAGCAACTCCATTCTCTGCTTGATGATATGCCAACGTGGTTACTAGATTGGGAAAGTCAGAAGTTGTCAAAATGGGAATACTGAACCTTTGGTTGGACTTCCTTCAGCAATGCATCGGCATCCTCATCATAATCCAGTTTACATGCTGTGGCCAGATCACGGGCGGCGTCCTCCCAGTGGCCCAGCATCCTGTGAAGGACATCATGTATAGGAAGTAGTCAAAACCATAAATAAATAAAAAAGCTTTAGTGTGAAGGAGAATGGGTACTTGTGGGCTTTCCCCCTCCACTTGTATGGCTGCGCCGAGTCTGGGTTGATCTTGATGGCTCGGTCACAGTCTCTGATGGCCGCGTTGGGTTTCTGCATCTTAACATAAACACTAAAACAAAAAGGACAGAACGTGAGTAGCATCTCAAAATGAACTCCAACTTTGGCATGTGGGTAAATATCACCTTGCTCTCTTTGCATACAAAATGGCCAAACAAGGATTCAGTTTAATGGCCTCAGTGAAAAGATCCAAGGCTTTCTGTAGATCGCCTACAACAAACGAGAACAACCGAAGCAGAGATTTAAATATAGACGTCAGTAAGGTATGCAAAGCACAGGTGATGACCATAACCTCCTCCGAGAGCATCAATGGCTTCCATCTTCTTGTCATTGGCCTTTTCTATCATCTCTTCTGTCACCTGAGTGAATATCCACACACACACACAGTTAATTTTAATGAATGAAAAAAATGTGTTTATCATATCTGACAAGGACCTCAACATTATCTGGATCTCCCATTTCCTGTGGTTCATCCATGTCTGGTTCAATGACGCCCTCAAGATCTATTTCTGAAAAAGCAAGGGACATTGTTTACGATGAACCGAAACCTATATTACATCAGAAATGTTGTTGTTTTTCTCATGTGCAGCACCAGATATTAGCCCTTCAGACATCAAAATGAGAGAAGGCTCATAAGACAGCAACAGAAAAACTGACCGAGGGATTGATAATTACCAAGTTCACTCTCCTCGTTCTCAGATGGAACAGCAGGCTCAGGCTGAGTTGGGGGAGCTTTAGATGTTGGAGGAGGACCACAGGGACACTCACCCTAAAAGCCACAAACAACAACTATGAAGCCCAAGAAATGTTCTCTCATTTTTATTTTGGAGTAAAACTTTGTTCAGTAGGCTCTTATCTACTGAACACCTTTACAGATTTGAATGCCTGCCTGGTAGACTGTTACACATGTATCTTGTTCAAAAAAACATAAAAGTAACAAAAACCTAAGAACATTAGGGAAAATGAAAAACTGAAAAAAAAAAATCATGCATTACCTGGCAGTGACTCTTGGGGGAGGTTTGGGAAGGTATCTTTGCACCCATGCTGCAGAGTAGACAACATTCTTGTGAGCCATATTAAATTTGTTGCAAAACATAATCAGTGCTAACTGCGAAAATAATTGTATCAGTACTTTTTTTTTCACAACTGGCCTGCTAGAACCTGAATGCTTGCAGGCTGAACATCTCTTTTCAACAAACTCATGCAGGTCTGTCAAGTTTTGCAAGTTGCCTGGATCTGGTGTCCACGTGGTCATTTTTTTGTTTCTACCATTGTTTTAGTAACATATAATACATCATAAAATAAGAACACCGTAACTCATAAAGCAAACTGCAGTTACTTTACCTTTGCAACCAGGTACGGAAGAAAGCCATCTCGGGAAGTTGCAGGATGGCGGGATTGGACTCGCATAGTTGCACAAAGCCCTTCAACTCTGCCACTTTTCGAGCGTCCATGCTTCTGTGTCACGTCCAACACGCACTGAGTGGCATCATAAAAACAAACCACTCAAGCTGTTTAAGGTTGAATAACAATGTCCCTTTACCGTTAGGTAGCTTAGCCGTGATAATATGCTAACGTGCACGGACGAAACGCACCTTTATTTATTGTATTTATGTCCGCATACCTTTTTGTGAGAAATGAATCAAAATCAACACGATCACCGAATGAAAACAAAGAAACAAATTGAAGCCGTTTTAACCGCGGATCACAAATAATAATGGCAATAAAGCAAGACAGAAGTTTCGAGAGACAAGAACCATATTTGACGCAAGATCCTGTATGCTGTCCTGTTAGCATGCTGCAATATTTACAAAACAAAATTCATGTCAATGCAATGAGGGTAATAGCAAAGGAAATAATCGTACCTGTGCAAGGACTCGCTGAATTAAGACAGAAGGTGAGAAAACGGAGAGCAGTTGTCGATATTTATCGTTGCAAATCTGCTTCCTTGGCGCAGGCGTTTTCTGCCTTTTCATTCAGGCACGAAATCAGACAACCCCCATCGAGTTAATTATCTGCCCTGATTTTTGTCTTGCGGGAATACTAAAACATAATCATAATTCACCTAATTATTTTTATCGTATTGAGAAAGTACAGCCACGATAAATGTGTCCTAGTAGAACACGTTGGTTTCGTCGAGAACAGTGAATGCCGCTTTGAATCAGCTACAAGCCATGCATGCTGCCTCAAGCATCCGTAAGATAAAACGCAGGGTTTAACTCATTTGCGAGGTTGTTAGCAACCCGGCTAGTAAGGTTGCTATCGGATGACTCTGTAATTTACATTGTGGATGACAATTCAACTTTGTGAATTGTTGGCTTTAACTTTTATGTTTCTCAACACTTTATAAATGGCCATGTGTCCGTGACCTGTGTCGTCGAGAGGCAGCGACAATGATGTCCTCCGGAGGCAGTGTGCTCCTCAAGGCTGCTGTCACACTACTACCAAAACCAAGTTGGAGCCGAGGTGAACTTCGATATTTTTTTTTCCCCTTCAATCGACTCAAAGTTTAACAAACACATTTGAAAGAAAACCCTTACATTCTTTTCAGCGTCAGTCTGTAAACAACACTCCATAAATAGTACAAGAGTGTCCCTCAAGTCTGGACACATTGACTAAGGAGATAAATGGAGATTTTCAAGAAATGACATTTGCAACAAGCTTTGGAATACTAACAAATAATTCAATTCAATTTCCAGCACATGTGATGTAGTTTAATGTGTTTAGTAAGATTCTCGTGAACATGTTGCAATCATTTGCTGTGATTGTCTGTGTACACAACAGTAAGTAAATACATAAGTGTCAGACGTAAATTAAATATATCTCTCTGTTGATTGGTTGATTGATTAATTACACGATTCAGCGGTCACCAACTTGGTGCCCATGGGCCCCAGGTAGCCCCCAAGGACCTCAGTTGTAGCTGACGGGCTTCTTCTATAACGCACCAGTGATGGAACATTGAAATTCTGACATCCATGCTGTGATTGACTTAAATCAATATAAAAGAAATAAAAGGTGTTCTGTCCCTGCTTTTAGGATGTTTGTGGTGTCCATGCAGGAATATTTCTGTGAAACCGGGAGACCTGAAACCAAAGACGGTTCCTGCTCGCTACCTCGGCCAGCCAAGCCCTTTCACTCATCCGCACCTCATCAAACATGGTGACAATCATACTTCAACCACTCGTAGTAAACTCATACGTATGTTGAACATGTTCATGCATTTTAAAATGTACGCAACCCTGGTATTCTAGAAATCAGCAACACTGTAATCGAGCAACAAATATGTGGTTTTATTTGCATTCGGTAAGTCAGTTGTGCTATTTGATTCTCAGGTGAGGTGACACCTGGCCTGAGCCAAACCGAATATGAACTCCGTCGTCACAGGCTGGCCTCACTCATCGAGGCCCACTCGGATAAACTCGGACCGTCTGCATCGTCCGGCACGCACGTGCTCATTGTTTTGTCCCATCCGACCCGCTACATGACCAATGACATACCGTATCCTTTCCACCAGAACCAGGTGGGCTTGCATTCTCAGTAATGTACAGTAGAACCTCTAAAGTCAAAAGTTTGTCATCCTCCATTTGTTTCAAAACAATTATTTCCAATGTCAGACTGTCACCATAATTGACTTAACTATGCAGACTCAATTTTCGCTTTTGACATTGAAGCCTTTGCAAAACTTTGCCCAGGACTTCCTCTACCTGTGTGGCATCTTGGAGCCTGACAGTGCTTTGGTCCTCCACGGGAAAGGGCGACCAGACCAGGCCATTTTGTTTGTACCTCGCAGAGACCCAGGCAGGGAGCTGTGGGATGGCCCGCGATCAGGGTTGGATGGAGCTGCTGCTTTGACTGGAATAGAGAGGGTTCATAGCACAGAAGAACTTGGTCTGGTGCTCAAAGCCCTTAAAGGTGAGTCGATTGTGAAGATGTTCCCCTTACACATTCCCATCATCTTCATTTTTTTTTTAGATGGAATTTCCATGATAAAATAATCTTGAAATATATTGTTTGCGACTGTGGGCTGAAAGTGCACTTGCCAACTGTAGGGGGAGCTCTGAACCAAAATGATAAATCGACTGTATTCTCAACTAAATGAAGTGAAGGTGTTGATTTTGAATGATCCTAAAAAACTGAAGCGATGGAACTCCTTTCTACTACCATCTTCCTCCAGGCTCTACGCTGTGGTATGACCATTCTCATCCATCCAACTCTCGACTCCACCAAGCACATGTCCATCCCGTCTTGCAGGCCGGGCCAATGCCACGCCCCCTAAGTCCACTCATTCATTCACTTCGGGCTTTTAAGAGTTCAGCAGAGGTGGCCCTCATGCAAGAAGCAGGTCGCATCACAGCGCAGGTTGGTGTCTAATTAAATGCAAATATGAATTGTAGTTGCGGGACGTGTCATAATTAGTCACTTCTACTTTTCATTCCGTTTTCACTTCAATCCGATTTGCTTTTCAGGCTTTTAGGCGGACGATGGCTCTATCTCACGGGGAAGTGGATGAATCCGTACTCTTTGCTAAGGTAGCTCGGTAAAAGAAAGCGCTATGAGCTGTTAAGTCAGTAATGTAGCGATATACAAGTTGATTGGAAGACAGTTCCCCCCCCAATGTAAAAATGAAAGGTTATCATTTCTCCTTCAAATTGCAGTTTGATTTTGAGAACCGGGTCCATGGTGCAAATTTCCTGGCCTATCCGCCTGTGGTTGCCGGTGGGAATCGTGCCAATACTCTGCACTACATAAACAACAACCAAATCATTAAGGTAACATTGGAAACTTGAAAAATGTCACTTTATGTGTCTTGATGCATTATAAATGAGGCCCACAAGCTAATGCCAGCTAAAATGAGTAAAAAAAAAAAAAGAAACCTGGGGAAAGCTTCTTTGAAAAAAAAAAGAGAGAGAAGCAGATGACTCCAATATACTGTTAGCAAAAAGAAATGATGAGACCAAATAAAGAGAAAACTCGAGACAAGACTGCGTTTGTGTGAGAGTGATTCGTATTCATTATGCACTTTATTATGTTTCATTATGTGTGCACATATAAATTCTTGCATGGTGCTGTTCCCTTGCCGCTTAAAAAGATTGCAAATTGTATGAGTCAACTTTGTTATTCTTCCTCAGGATGGTGAAATGGTGCTCCTTGACGGCGGCTGTGAATATTTTGGTTACGTCAGCGACGTGACCCGAACGTGGCCAGTAAATGGAAAGTAAGTTGATCATCCCAAATAAAAAATAAAAATAAACATTTTCCGCTCGGTGACATTGCATTCTGCCTCCCCCCGACCCCCTTCTGCCAGATTTAGCGCTCCGCAGGCAGAACTTTACGAAGCCGTCCTGGAGGTCCAGCTCTCCTGTTTATCTCTGTGTTCGCCAGGTGTCAGTCTCGACCATATTTACAGCACCATGCTGGCCATGTTGGCAAGACAGCTCAAGCGTCTTGGCATCGTCAAATACATCGGTACCAGCGATGCTGATCTATTAAAGGTCAGGAAACTTTTGAAGATGTCACTTGTTAAGACTGATTTTCCATTTGAAAAAATTCTTTGTTATCCTCTACCCAGGCTGCAAGGCGGTACTGCCCTCATCATGTTGGACATTACTTGGGCATGGATGTCCATGACACTCCAGAACTGTCCCGCTCACAACCTTTACAGTCTGGAATGACCATCACCATAGAACCAGGTGACAATAGGAACTTCCTAGATTTTCTTTGCGATAGCAAACAACTCAACCTACTTTGTGTTAGTTCTATGATTTAAAGACTCGCTTCTATTAAAGCTCTTGAAATATCTGCTTTCATGTGTTCTCTCTTACCACAGGGTTGTATATTGGCGAGGAAAATGAGCAAGCCCCAAAGTGTTTCCGCGGCATGGGTATCAGGATCGAGGATGACGTACTGATCCGGGACAAGGGTGGGCCCTTAATTCTATCCGCTGATGCCCCAAAGACCATTGGTGATGTAGAGCTGGCCTGTGGCCAAAGGTAGGACAGACAGGAGGAGACGTGGCAGTGATGGTAGGCATTGATTGTTCTCCACTTTTCATTTGTCTATATGGTGATGGAAGATGGTGACGCTTCATGAAATTTGTGCACTCAATTTGAAAGAAAGATGAATAACAGCATGAATATATTGGCAAAAACTTGGTGACTCCAAAGAGCCAGAAGTTTGGGTGTAGATTTTTCTGGACATGTAGAGTATATTTATATACATATGATCAAGATACTCAAGTTTTTAACCATGTGAAATCTACTGCATTGTTACGGAGCTGTCAGCGTATGAAACCAGACACTGAGCTTTGAAGACAAGCCCCAGAATGTTAATTAGCACATTTTATTATGTCTTCCCATGAATTCTGCATTGTTGCACACACAAACACTTGTCAGAAAACTGCACGGTTGCTATCATTTCACAACTCATTCTAATCTACATTAAATGTGTAACGTGAACGTGCTAGGTGCTGCTAGGTAATCAAAATCAAAGGCCTGCAAGGGTAATGTGTTTGCGTTTTGCCAGATCTATTTTTTTAAGAAAATAATCTACATGTGTGTTTAAAAATGTCTCAAAAAAAAAAAAGTCGTTATGTTTTTTGTTTGTTTTTCCCCGTTGTGTCAAAAGTATCAAATTGTGTTGATACTTGGCTTTTGAACATGTACTTTTTTTGTTTTACTTTTAACTTGACTAATTGTGTGGCGTTGCATTTGGCGCTTTCTATTTGAGCGTCGACCGAGCGTTTCCGGAGATTCCCGAACACGTTCGAAGACTTCCTCCCACCATCCTCCCCTTCACGCCTAATGTTGCCGTACCTCCATCCCTCCCCCCGCATCAGAGGAGTAGAAACAACAAGCCGCCATTTTGTTTGTGCGGACTGACCGTCCGAGCGGAGGAGATAACCGAGGGAAGGAGTGACTCTGGCGACCGGTGACAGCCGCTCTGACAACCGCCGGCTGGAAAACAACCTGGCCAAATCCCGTCCGTGTTACACAGGGAGAAAAAGACGTCCCCGGAAAAAGAGAAGGCGGCTGTGGCGAGGAAGCGGGAGTCGGTGATATATATATTTATATATGAGAAGGAAATACTCTGAAAAAAAATCCAAGGAAGGGGGTGTTTCGTGGAGCGAAGACGCGGAAGAGGGCTACATATCATAACGCACGGGGGAATTGGCGAAAAAACGGCTGCAGGAAAACATGAAAAATAATAATGACTGCGTCGCGCAGGAAGGAAAAAGCCCACATAGACAATTATATAAATAAATTGCTACCGGGCAGAAGGGAGAGGTGGAAAGAAAGAGAAATTTAAAGAGACGAGAAATTGTTAGAAGCAACGCAAAAGCGGCGGGGGCATTCTCCATCACAAAAGAGTCAATGAGTTGTTTAAGCCCCAAGTATTTCATGATCGTGATAGCGACCCTTTTTGCTTCATTTACTTCAGCGAGGCAACGTCAATGTTTGTCACATTATCTCCGCAGCACTCCTCCGGCTTCAGTTTTCCCCCCCAAATCTTTCTTGTAGGGGACAGGGAAAACCATCACCGAGTGCAGTGAGTGGCATTCTAGGTTTCTCCGGTCTTGCTTTTCAAGCGTTTCTAACGAGAGTTAAACGATGGGAGATGCTCACAGATAAGTGATCGTCTGTAAAAAAAAAAAAAAAAATCAAACGAGGCTAATTGGATCAATCTGACTGGCCGCTCATCGCCAATTAGCACCTTAGTTTACCCTCCCGAAACTGTGCTAGCCACGAATAAAGTCTGGTTGAGAATCGCTTGCACCGTTTGTGATTTTTGCCAAGTTTCTTTTGGTGTCGTTGCCCTCGCCTGCATGCTGCAATAGGCACGATCGCGCCGAGGGGTTGTAACCAGCAGATGTGCAATATGAGCCCGTTCTTGTGGACCCCAGTGCCTTGCATGATTCAAACACTCAAGTGCACAGATCAATCTCACGCATGACCATTTTAGTTTTTCTCTCTGAGCGGACACTATTCTTATACGTCCTTGTGCAGCATTGTCTTAATTCCCCTTCTACGGGAGGCAGCACCATTTCGCAACGCACCAGTTGATTGCCTTTTTGAGAATTGGGAAATCTTGCCGCGATGTATGTCCAGCTGAGTCAAATTGGTAACACAACGGAGGATTCACCCAGTGTTGCATGAGGGAAAAAACCTCGCTCGCCAAAAAAGTGCTGATCGGGATTGCCGTTGGACTCCTCACCGGAGCGTTTCAAGCAGAACTACCGGATTGCTCCGCCACCATGGCGGATAAGACTTAGCAAGGCGACGGAGGAAGGATCCTGGGACAATTGTGCGCAGCCCAGGCTACGTGCGGTTGTCAGCGGACCGCACGCCGACTCCACCTTCCCACCTCCTTCTGTTCAAATCAGCGAAGAAACAAACTATCCGCCAGGGAGGGGAAGGGGGGGCCTGATCTCTGTACACAGGAATAAACCGAGAAGGAGAGCGGTGGAACAATTCAACATAGCCGTCTTCTCCCCTCCCGTCCCCCAAGCGGTGGGGGGACGATCGGAAGCAATTCGGATTAGAAAGCACAAATAAGGGCGAACACGATTGCCCTTTGTGGATCTAAAACTTTTTTCTTTTTTTGAATTTGTCAAAAATATGGCCGATAATGTCCTGGAGTCCGGCCCGCCTTCAGCCAAGAGGCCAAAGCTATCCTCTCCAGCGCTCTCCGTGTCTGCAAGTGATGGAAACGGTATGTAGAGATTTCGTATCCATTTTGTTTGCGAGGAGACAATAACTTGAAAGTGTGCGTTTATTACTTTCTCATCTTGCAGACTTGCACGAATTGATCTGACACCGATATAAACAACTTGTTCGGGGCCTGAGTGTGTTTCTTAGTCGATTTTGGAGGAAAGTGTGTTGCTAGAGAGCAAACCCAAAGTGCAGCTGGCGGCACGATCAACTTTCTCCGAGTGATGTTTTGAAGCGTTAGCATCAGTGCGCTAACTAAGCTAGCGAGTGCAAGATCCACCTCCAAACAATGGGAGAGTAGAAGCACTCCAAATTGCCGTCAAAGTTCACTTTCGGCTTTAAAAGTCAACAAAAACGACGGACGTGACCAGGCGGGCATAAGAAGAATATTACAATCGCAAAAAACAACAACAACGTGAACATACAAAACTCAGTTTATGAAACTGTTTTCTTAGAGAAAGTGACGCTACAAGAATGGGCTAGCCGACGAGCTTGTTTAAAAAAAAAAAAAAAAAAAACTACTGGAGCCACCGGCCGGCTAGCTAAACACATTGGCGTAGAATTTACTCAACCCTATCGATCATCAGAACGACGCTTTTCCGTCGCTGAAATCACTACTGTTGGTCAAAGCGAGAATAAATTTGGGGTCCCTTAAATGTCTTAGACGTGTATTTTCGCTGCCATTAGACTCGGGCTTAAGTGAACAATTGTAACGCAGCTAACCATTGTTCAATACTTGATTGAAGTTGTGCGAAGCGTTCGAATCAAATCACAAAATGTCGTCTTTTTTAAATATGGCGCCGCGTTCTAAAGGAATTGTCGAGCATTTCCATGTAAGTTCTAAGGCCAAGTGGTTTTCACTTTTTGTTTTACCGACAATGCCCCTTCTGCTTCTCCCTCCATTGTCTGCCAGCGCAGCGACAATGCTCCACTCCTTCCCCAAATAATCGATCGACACTTTTCCAAACCATTTGCAATCCTCTCAATTTAATTGTGCTTTGAAATATTTTGAAATAAAATTATTCCACTATTTGACGCATAGACGCAATAAACTTTACGTGTGTTTAGACTTTTCCTATGACTACGAAACAACTATACTTTTTGGACGTGTGGACAATAATGGCTATAATAATGCATCGATACTGAAACATAAGTTTCTTGCAATCTCAATTGATTGGAATCATTTCTACAACTTTACTCTTAGAAAATAAAGTCACTTTTGCAACAAACTTTCCTCTAGTCTCCTATAAATTACATCTCTAAATAATCTGTACTTTAAAAGTAACTGTGGTTTGATTTGCATTGTGAAAATTAAACTGAATTGATTGATTTGGTAATATAATTACTTGTATAATGCTTTTGTTTTTAAATACTATCAATTATAGACCTTTAAGAGTTTTTATGTGTATACTACACTTAAAAACCTTTTCCTGTGGACCCTCACATTCATTCAGTAGTTTTGAGCCACCATTCATTAAATAAAATATACAAGTAAACTGATTCTTGTAACTCAATAAGCGATGAGGCAGAGACGGTCCAGAATTTGAAAACAATTAGTAATAAAAATAAACAAATGTTTTTCAAATGTGAGTCACCTCGATGCCACATGGCATATTTATTTTACTGGTTTTCAATGTAATCAGTCTGTCTTAATTTTACTGGCTTGTAATTTGTGACTGTTACTTCTAGATTTTGGTTCACTTTTTGACCTTGAGCACGACCTCCCGGACGAGCTAATCAGCTCCTCGGACCTGGGTCTGACCAATGGAGGAGACATCAACCAACTCCATACAAGTCTCGGAGGCATTGGTTTGGGAGGCCAGGATGCTGCTGCGAAACACAAACAGTTGTCCGAACTTTTGCGTACTGGTGGACCATCACAGCAGGGTGGCCCCGCTTCCAACAGTGCCGGACCAGGGGCTTCCATGGGCATACTGGGAGGTGTCAGCATCTCCCCCGGTGCACCTCAAGGCATGCCCCCTCAGAGCCAGCAGCAACAAACTGGACTAATGCAGCAGGTTGGGATGGTTGGAGGCTGGATGGGTGGCCAGAGAAGCACCAATGGACAGCAACAGCAAGGCTTGATGGCGGGTCACGTGATGAACGGCTCGTCAAGAATGGCTTACCCTAGCGGTGCTGGCATGGGTAACAACAGTAATCTTCTAGCCGAAACACTACAGCAGCAGCAAGGTCAGCAAATGGGGTCCGGGGGTCAGCCAGGGATACGACCGCAGCAACCAGGAGCACTGAACAAGGTAAGGAACCCAAACATGAATGTCACATACTTTAGTTCTTGGGAAAATATTCACATTTCAAGATGTTGGTCGTTGTTGCAAGTCTGTGGTATGTCGGGGATGCGGTTTAGTTTGACTCCCTGCTGTACGGCGATTGACCCGTTGACCACTGTGCATCTCAATTTCCCACGGAATGGAACATAAATCTGGAAATGAAAGTTATCAGAAGAACCTTAGTCAGCTCCATTTTTTTCCGCAATTTCAATATGTTTAAATGCTGGAGAAACTATCTGACTCCCATGCATTCATTTAAAAGGAGAATTATTCACCTAATCCCTCATATTAGTTTTCCCATCTTTCCAATATCTGCGTTTTCTCTTCACCTCCCACAGATGAATATGATTGCCAATGCGGGCCCCTATGGTGGTCCCTATGGTCCGTCTGCTAGCCAAGGGCTGCCTGGAGCAGGGCTGAGCCCACAACTCCAGACTAAGGCCGGAATGACCAACAATATGGCCAGCCAGTTTAACATGGAAAAGAAGGTGACATCGGGTCAAGGCATGCCTGGAATGGTAAGAATTATTTTTTTTAAAAAATGATATCCTGGTTCAAGACAAGCATACTTGATTGATCTGGCAGGCCCTTTGAATTGTCTCGAAATGTGAACATTAATAGTTGTTTGCCCCTATGTGTCAACCCTGAGATTGACAAGTCGAGTGTGTTACCTCACCCAAAGTCACCCGGGAAAAGATGCACACTACTCAAACGCTCAGACAATTTGATTAAAGCGGAAAAGTGTATCATGATCCTGTCGGGTAGAAAAAAAAAAAAAAGGGGTGAATTTAATTACACTGTCAGGATTTGGTGATGGATTATATGCACGTCTTCATCCATAGAGGATATGCTTTGATTAAATCATTTGTAGTAGTTGTAGTGTGTGTGAGGTGTTGGGGAGGCTGAAGAGAGGTTGCTTTTCATCAGAGTGAAGAAATGACATGCTGTCATTGAAGCTCACCTTCTCCTACTGATCAAACAAATCAGTGTATGGAGAAAGAAGATCGCTTGAAAAATTTTGTTTTATCTCTTATTTCAAGATGCCTCAGCAGCAGCAACCTCCAGGCATCGGCAGCGTATCAGTCGGTGGAGCAGCAGCAGCAGCGGCAGCAGCAGCGGGAGCGGCTCAGGTTGGACTGGGTGCTGTAGGGGCAGGTCCCTGCACAGCGCCCCCTACAGCAGACCCGGAGAAGCGTAAGCTTATTCAACAGCAGCTAGTCCTCTTGCTCCATGCGCACAAATGCCAGCGAAGGGAGCAAGCAAACGGGGAAGTGAGGCAGTGCAACCTGCCTCACTGTCGTACCATGAAGAACGTACTCAACCACATGACTCATTGCCAGGCTGGCAAGTCCTGCCAGGGTGAGTTTATTGGCGCCAGTTGCTCGTTAAACTGTTTGTTATATCGTCATTGTCAAATCTTTTTTCTTTTGCTCCTTCTTCAACATAAACTTTTTTTTTTTTTTTTTGGTCCTAGTGGCGCACTGTGCCTCATCAAGACAGATCATCTCTCATTGGAAGAATTGCACGCGGCAGGACTGTCCGGTG
The DNA here is from genome assembly GCF_054491065.1 of Syngnathus leptorhynchus. Taxonomy (NCBI): domain Eukaryota; kingdom Metazoa; phylum Chordata; class Actinopteri; order Syngnathiformes; family Syngnathidae; genus Syngnathus; species Syngnathus leptorhynchus. The sequence continues at coordinate 6,961,626 of NC_141210.1, read as the reverse complement.
TGCCTGCCTTTGAAAAACGCTGGAGACAAGAGAAACCAGCAGTGTGAGTAGACAGACAGACAGCACACGTGTATATTTTTTGGGGGGGGTTTCTTCAATCTCACCATTTTTCCCCCCTTTTCATTTTTTTTTGTTCCCTTCACCACAGCTCTTGTCAGTAGTGCAGGGCTGGGTTTGGTGAACTCTTTAGGTTCAGGAGTACCGGGTGGGCAGTCCAGTAGCCCAAACCTGACCCCGCCGAATCAGATCGACCCCAGCTCTATAGAGAGGGCCTACGCTGCGCTTGGTCTTACCTATCAGGGCAACCAGATGCAACCACAGTCATCCCAACCCCAGGCCAACTTGCCAAACCAGGGGATACAAGGGCAACCCGGGTTGCGTAATCTGAATGTCATGGGTTAGTTCTCTCTATTCGTTATGAACGTTTTTTTCTCATATTGTGCCACCTTGACTTACAAGTCAATTGAGTTAGGCACATTTTAAAAAAAATTCTACCCAGGAGGAAACTCAATGGGAGTGAATGGTGGAGTGCAGCCCCCAAACCACCAAGCGCCCCTGCTGCCAGACGCCATGTTGCAAAACAGTTTAAATGCGCAGAGGTAAGACGACTTGACATGGGGATCTTAAAATCAAACAGCTTTTCTTAACATACCAAATGTTGTCTCCGTTTCATTCCCCTCGGGATTTCACCACAGTTTAATGAATGATGGTGTGGGGAACCTTGGATCCATGCCTACTGCGGCTCCTCCTTCTGCAGCCATGAGGAAGTCTTGGCATGAAGACATCACGCAAGACCTGCGTAACCACCTTGTACACAAGCTGTGAGTCTTCAGACCATTTCATCGATTCATTTTCCCCACCTCTCACTGGGTTGCACTTTTCTATGGAAACCCACACACATTTTCATTTCATATTAGATGATCAAAATATTTTCAACATTATCTGCCTGGTGTCACTTTTAGAGGGCAAAACAAGTTTTATTTCGTTCAATTTGACCTTTTTTTTTTTTTTTTTTTTGGGCGAACAGCGTACAAGCCATCTTTCCTACTCCTGACCCAGCTGCTCTGAAGGACCGGCGGATGGAAAATTTGGTGGCGTATGCTCGGAAAGTAGAGGGGGACATGTATGAGTCTGCCAACAGTAGGGTAAATACCAACAACACTTTGTGTCCAATGAGCAAAAAATATATATATATATCGTCATGAATTGTTATTGATGCATCTGGGCTGTAACATTCTCGCATCTGCTACTTTTCTCAAGGCCGAGTACTACCACCTCCTGGCAGAGAAGATCTACAAGATCCAAAAGGAGCTTGAGGAAAAGAGGAGGACACGTCTCCAAAAGCAGGGAATGATGCCGGGGCAACCTAGCTTGGCCTCCTCAGGCTTCCCACAGGGCCCTCTCAGTCTGGGCCGGCCCCCCATGCCCCCTGGGCAACCTCCAAGTAAGGATACATACCATTTTTACAATCCAATCGATCAATGTTGTTACTGATGTTTTCATTGTGTCAGATGGTCCTCACACTGATCCATCCATGATTCGACCAGGAGGACCGAATCAAATGGCGAACAGGATGCAGAACCCAGCAGGTGTGTCTCTTCAACTTCCTGTTGAAAGATTTCAAAGGATCTATGAACGTTGATGTCGAGATTATCGAAAGATGATGTTGAATTTATGGATTCTAACATAACAGCATATCTGCTTTTATCTATTTCTTTTTTATCTTTTAATGTCACCCCAACTCTTTTTTTTGTTGTTTTTTTGCCATATAGGAATGAACCAGTTTGGCCAGCTGGGGATGCAGTCACTGGGTCAAAGGTCGACACCGCCGCTTACACTCAGTTCGCCGATGAACCAGGTCGGTATCCTGCATGTAAAATTTCAATGTCATATACATTTTAAGTACATTCTAAAATACACCAAAAGAAGTGGAGTGACAAATTAGACCTGTTTTGATAAGACAAAAACATAAGATGACATTTTATATCTAACCAAAACTTTCTTGGTCTTGTTTTTAGATGGGTATGGGATCAACAAGATTGGGGCAACCAAATGCCCCGCAGTTACAGAACCAGTACCTCCCATCAGGCCAATTTCCCGGTTCCAGTCCTAGTCTTGGTTCTGGTCCTGTTGGTGTCAACCAGCCAGGATCACAAACTGCTGTGCCGCTGGTAAACATTTCAGGCCCGAGATGATGACGATGAGATAGTAAACAAGCGAATCAAAGTCCTGAAATCATCCTGACCTTCATCTTTGCAGAACCAGATGTCAACCCCGCCGTCGCTACCAGCCGGCAGCCCTTCAGCTCAATCGGCTACCCCTGCCCCGGTCTCTGCACCCTCTGGTGGCTCCATTGGGGGGGCCGCCGGTGTCTGCGGTGCAGGGCCTCTGCCCAACCTGCCTCCGTCCTCGACGTCAAATCAGCCCAACGCATTTCCTCACTGCCCACCCATTCGTACAAACTCTCCATCACCAGCGCGCAGCTTAACGCCTCAACCTCATCAGACGACGCCCACGTTACCTCGTTCTCAGACGCCGCAGCCGCAGACCCCGAGTACGCCCCAGCTGCCCCCTCAGAATCAACAGCAAGCGACTCAGCAAGGGCAGGTGGGGGGCTCTGAGAAGGTTCATCAGCTTCCACAGCAGACGCTCGGGGGTGCTACTACCTCAGGCCCCCAGGCGGCTCAGGCTTCTTCTGTGCCTATCCAGAATGCACATGTGCCACTACAGCTGCCGCCAACGCCAGTGAGTACTTTTTCACCCCCCCCTTCCTCCATTATTTGTAATCATTAGACCATCTCACCCTTTTTTTTTTTCTTTTCAGAAGCTGTCCCCTAAGGTTCCCGTAACAACGGATGGTCAGGTGTCTTCACCAGCCTCGGTCAGCAGCAGCAGCGCTGATCCAAGTTCCCAGCTTGCCCACCAGGACGGTCCCAGTCCCATCCAGGAGCATATCAAAATGGAAGTGAAAAAGCAGGAAGAAGAAGAGGAAGAAGCAGAGGAAAGTCAAGGAGAGGGCAAGTCTCTGGGCAAGACGGGCAAAGTTGAGCCTGATGATAAACCGGAGGAGAAGCATGAGGTAAAACTGTCAAATAATTTTTTTTTTAGCCAAATGTGTCATCGGTTTCTTACCGAAACTAATAAATCATATCTTTATCCCAGATAAAGAAGGAGAATTTATCAGAAAATGGGTGTGAAGCGGAGGCCATGGATACATCTTCGTCCTCTGCATCTTCCTCAGTGAAAACTGGGGAAGACAAGAAGCCCGAAGTGAAAAAAGAGCCCAAAGAGCAAGACGAGGCATCTGCAGGCTCCCCAGCCAACACTCAGAGCAAGAAGAAAAGTAATTTTCGCAGTTCTTGGTTTTTTTCCCCCCCTACTGCTGCCAGAGACAGCAACAATTAATTACATAAAAAGTAGAAATAATTGATTTTTAAATGCATTGTGGTTATAGCCGCCGACTGAATCCCGTGGGTCAGTGAAATAACTTTGAATATATTAATAAAGGGGCAGGTCATCTACATCTTTCAAATGGTAGCTATGTAGTCACACATCAATTATTTTTTCCTTAATGCTCCCTTTGTGCTCTTTGTTGTTCTCGCTGTCTTTGGCTCCAGTCTTTAAGCCCGAGGAGCTACGTCAGGCTCTGATGCCCACCCTGGAGGCTTTGTACCGGCAGGACCCCGAGTCCCTCCCCTTCCGTCAGCCGGTGGACCCCCAGTTACTGGGAATACCCGTACGTATTCGAACTAGTAACAAAACTAACCTGGTAAGGGACTGCACTGGCTGCCATTTTGCTTCAACTCCTCTAAAAATGTAGTTTTTTTTTTTTTTTGGTTGACATAATTTTCATCTTCTATCATCCCCCCCATCTTTGGCATTGCTATTGAGTGTGTTTTATCGGCATAATTTGACCACAATGCCTTCACGCTTTCATTTCTATTGCATGTCGAAGGTTAAGAAAAGGAGATTTGGATGTGACACATATCTACGCATCTGTAAATCAAAGCAATTTCTCTTATGAACATAATACAAGCAACAACTATGTGCTGAATACAGTTACATCGGAAATGTTTAGTTTTTAGTTGATACAATTTAATATGTTCCGAGCCTCCACTGGCCCTTAATAAATAGTTTAAAGACAGTCAAGCTTTCATACCACATTGCTTGATATGAAAGTATTTGTGGCTTTTTTTTAACGTTCATAAGCCAATTGCTTTTATTTATCGCATTGATTCATTGACCATTTCCAAAGTAGCCTTTCGTCAATCACAACATGTCGGCCATTTGTGTGTTCCATCGCTTGCTTTCTAGTTCAGTTCCTCACCAGTAGCAGTGCGTTAGTAGGCAGTGTGTAGAGGCGGGGCACTAATTGATCATATTGACGACAATGTGTGTGTGTGTGTGCCTGAACCTGTCAGAAATTGTTTCATGTGAAATGGAGAAATATTCATGAACAGGCACGACTGGATGACTTGAAACTGCCTCTCGAGTTCGATTTGATATATGACAGTATTTTTTAAAAATTGTTATCACGCCATCTGCGTTCGTCCTAATAGTAAAATTGCTAATTTTATCAATTGTCCGACAGGAACAAAATCTCCGCTTCAAAAGAACATTTCCAAACTTCTATATTTGCCTCACCTCGGCACAGTTGGCTTGATTTCACGCTGCTGGCGCTTTTAATGCCGTCCGCCATGTTGCTTAAAAAAACGTAAAGCTTTTGTCTGCTTTTTGCCGTTTTGCTCCGATCGGTCGGTTCTTAGTTTTGCACCCCGTTAACTTAAGCAGCTGGGGCTCTGAGCCAGCTACTTTTTGAACAGAAGGAAGCATGGGAAAAAAAAGCAAATAATAATCATCCTTCTTTTGCAACCAACTTTGCTACCAAGTCCAAATGAGCAGACTCATGGCTCTCAGCTGGTCCCAGTTTCCGACATCGGCATAAATGTACGGTCCAAGGTGCAAAGCGAAGATCTCGAGGGCCGAAGTTGTCATGTCTCTCTGTTTGCACACAAACCTTCTTTTCTGCAGTGCTCAACAACATTGTCCCCCCTGCACCCTCTTCTCTCCCTACTCTGGTCCAACTTCAATGCCTGACGTCGCTGACGATGGCGCTCTCGATCCCTCATCTCGGCCTCTTGGACATGCTCTCTCTTCTCACCCTCAATTTCTACTCCTCCTTGATTTTTGAATCCGGACCACGCCTTTTCCGACCCAGGACTACTTTGACATCGTGAAGAACCCCATGGACCTGTCAACAGTCAAGCGGAAACTGGACACGGGGCAGTACCAAGAGCCGTGGCAGTATGTGGAGGATATCTGGCTGATGTTCAACAACGCCTGGTTGTACAACCGCAAGACATCCCGAGTGTACAAGTACTGCTCCAAGCTGGCCGAGGTCTTTGAGACCGAGATCGATCCTGTTATGCAGGGTCTCGGATATTGCTGTGGAAGGAAGGTGAGCAGACACAATCCCAAAAAAACAAATCACCCCCAAAATATTTATGCACTGATAAATATGGCCGCCATTTTTGTTTTTGTCTTTCTTGCTCTAGTTTGAGTTTTCCCCCCAAACTCTTTGCTGCTATGGAAAACAATTATGCACCATCCAGCGCGATGCTGCTTATTTTAGCTACCAGAACAGGTAAGGGCTGTCTGCTCATTGGACACACCTCCAAATAATACTTTGACAATGGAATTTTAAAACGCTTTCCAATTCAGCTCAACTTGTTTTTGTATTTTGCACACTAATAATACTTTCTGCCCTTTAGTATTATTGACGTGGTGGTACAATCACAAATGAGTTTTAATTTGGCTTCAAAAATATCACCCTGCCTCCATTTTCATCATTGACCATTTAGATTTTCATTGTGTTGTCATTCATAAAGTGGGGCTCCTGACTTGTTGCTTACTAATTTGGGGTAATTTTGCTCACCGTCCGAGAGAGGGTTCCCACTTTATAAATAAACAGAAAGGGTCTTTTTGTTGCTCAACCGTAATATTTCTTCTCATCCACCCTCATGTTTTGGAGACTGAGCCCTCATGTTGCTGTAAAGTTGTTGTTGTTTATCACTGAATGTCTGATGCTAATCTTTGCTTTGCCTTGGCTCTCTGTCCTCTGTTGGTTGTTGTCCACACTGTTCCTTCACCCCCCATCTTCCTCCCCAAAACATCATTGTCCCTGTCTGTAACGATTTATTTCACGTCTTTTTTTTTTTTTTTTAAATATTCATTTTGACTCCCTCCCTTTCTCTCCCTCCCTCCCTTTTTTTAACGCTTGTGATGTCTGCATTGGCCTGCTTTGGTGTGACCAATCATCCACTCCGAAATTTACGCTCAAACTCAAAACCCCTGCCCACACAACACTTCTGCATCACGATTGGCTGCTGGCGACGACCTTCCTTGCCCTCTGCCTCCTCCTGTGTGTACGCCCCCCGGCCTGCCCCGCCCTGCCCTGATTGGCGGCTGCTTCTTCGTGCCCTCTCTGTGATTGGCTGTGCTGATGGCGAACGGTGTAGTTCACCAAAATATGGGCTTCTTGCTGACAGGTACCACTTCTGTGAGAAGTGTTTCAACGAAATCCAGGGCGAGAGCGTCTCCCTGGGCGATGACCCTTCCCAGCCTCAAACGTGGGTTTCTCTCCTCAATTCGTTTTGTGAAGAACTTTGAATATTTGCCAAAGCTCAGGATGATTCTCACGGTTGACTTTTCTGGTCTCTCTGGCAGGTCCATCAACAAAGACCAATTCCAGCGAAAAAAGAACGACACTCTTGATCCTGAGTTGTAAGTCCTTTGAACATTTCTGCAAATGTTATGATCAATATTTCATAGCGAATGGCAAAAGGATGAACTTCAATGGCGCTCCTAACTGATGCTATATTGTCCTTCATCGTTCCTCTTTGCTCAGGCTTGTGGAATGTAGCGACTGCGGTCGTAAAATGCACCAGATCTGTGTTCTGCATCATGAAACCATTTGGCCCTCAGGGTGAGCAAATATTTATTTACGTGAATAATTTAATCGCCCTAATTCTTGGATTTTGGACACATTGAGTCGTTCCATACATTTGTACTTTTGTTTAAGAGTCTTTCTTTCGATACAGCTTTGTCTGTGACAACTGTCTCAAGATGGCCAATAAGACCCGGAAAGAGAACAAATATGCAGCTAAAAGTAAGTTGGAGAGAATTTCTAGGTTTCTAGTTCTTTCAAATTTGATCGAAATGAAACTAAATGTGATCGTTTTCCAGGGCTTCCTCAGACCAAGCTGGGGAGCTTTCTGGAGTCGCGAGTGAACGATTACATCAAACGACAGAATTACCTAGAGGCTGGCGAGGTCACCATTCGAGTGGTCCACGTCTCCGACAAGGTGGTTGAGGTCAAACCGGGCATGAAGTCCAGGTAGGATCGGACAAATGAACCCGGCTGCATAGTCCATAAAGTCCCATTGAGCGTTGTGTGAGGGAAAGCCAACGTAAAAAAAAAAAATGTTTTGCTCATCTTGGCCCTTTTTTTTATTTTCATTTCCCAGGTTTGTGGACAGTGGAGAAATGTCCGAGTCCTTCCCATATCGGATGAAAGCCTTATTTGCATTTGAAGACATTGACGGAGCAGATGTGTGTTTTTTTGGAATGCACGTTCAAGAGTACGGCTCTGACTGCCCGCCCCCCAATCAGAGACGTGTGTATATCTCTTACCTGGACAGCGTTCACTTCTTCAAACCTCGACATCTCAGGACCCACGTCTATCATGAAATCCTGCTTGGTTACCTGGAATATGCAAAGAGGCTCGGGTAAGTCAAAACTGGATTCATTCAAGCATATTCTCAATGAGTCAATGTTCTCATGTCTTGCTTTAGGTTCACAACAGGTCATATCTGGGCGTGTCCTCCAAGTGAGGGCGACGATTACATTTTCCATTGCCACCCGCCGGACCAGAAGATCCCCAAGCCCAAAAGGTTACAAGAGTGGTACAAGAGGATGCTGGACAAGGCGGTATCTGAGCGCATAGTCCATGATTACAAGGTAATACTTTTCATCTATTGGAGCCGTACGCCAATCTCACAGTTCCGATGAGCCCAAATTTATAATTTGGGATATTAAAAGATTATATATGACAATTTCTTCCCCAGGATATCTTCAAACAAGCCACAGAGGACCGCCTGACCAGCGCGAAGGAGCTTCCGTACTTTGAGGGGGACTTCTGGCCTAACGTCCTGGAGGAGAGCATCAAGGAGCTGGAGCAGGAAGAGGAGGAGAGGAAGAGGGAGGAAAACAGTACCTGCAACGAGAGTACTGATGTAAGCGTAGGTCACGTGACACAGCCGCCGACTCGTTTGTTTATGAGGAGTGACAATGATGTTGAAATGGACTCTAATGTTCCCTAGGCCACGAAAGGAGACAGCAAAAATGCCAAAAAGAAGAACAATAAAAAGACCAGCAAGAACAAGAGCAGCATGAGCCGAGCCAACAAGAAGAAGCCGGGAATGCCCAACGTGTCCAATGACTTGTCCCAAAAACTCTATGCCACCATGGAGAAACATAAGGAGGTTTGTGCTTCTCATTTTCCAAATAGAAAAATAATGACTTCTTTTTTTTTTTTTTTGGTCTGGAATCCACACCTTTCAATCATTTCTTTTCTGTTTAGGTCTTCTTTGTCATCCGGCTCATCGCTGGCCCTACTGCCAACTCCCTGCCCCCCATCAGTGACCCTGACCCCCTGATGGCCTGTGACCTGATGGATGGCCGTGACGCCTTCCTAACGTTGGCCAGGGACAAGCATCTGGAGTTCAGCTCTCTCAGGCGCTCCATGTGGAGTTCCATGTGTATGTTGGTGGAGCTCCATAACCAGAGCCAGGACCGCTTTGTCTACACTTGCAATGAGTGTAAACACCACGTGGAGACGCGCTTCCATTGCACTGTTTGCGAGGTAAGTATTGTGATCAATAGAATTGATTTAATGATATTCTGAAATTCTGTCTTCTCCATTTCCCCTTCAGGACTATGACTTGTGCATCACCTGCTATAACACTAAAGGCCACGAGCACAAAATGGACAAGTTGGGACTTGGGCTGGATGACGACAGCAACAACCAAGCGGCGGCGTCCACCCAGAGTCCAGGAGACTCTCGGCGTCTGAGCATCCAGCGTTGCATCCAATCCCTGGTCCACGCCTGCCAGTGCCGCAACGCCAACTGCTCGCTGCCGTCGTGCCAGAAGATGAAGCGTGTTGTTCAGCACACCAAGAGCTGCAAGCGCAAGACCAACGGCGGCTGTCCCATTTGCAAGCAGCTCATTGCTTTGTGCTGCTACCACGCCAAACACTGCCAGGAGAACAAATGCCCCGTTCCCTTCTGCCTCAACATTAAGCAAAAACTCCGACAGCAGCAACTTCAGCACCGGCTGCAACAAGCGCAGATGTTAAGGAGGAGGATGGCCAGCATGCAGAGGGTGGGCCAGCCCGCTGGAGGTCAACCGGGAGCGCCCGTCATGGGACTGCCGTCACCGGGCACGAATGGCATCACTGCGCCCAGTACGCCGACATCTGTCGGGACTCAACCTCCAACTCCTCAGACGCCCACTCAGACCATGCCCGCCGTCCCGCAACAAGGATTGGGTCCAGGCCCCGGAGGTCAGCAAGTTCCTCAACCGAGTGGCATGCCTCTGCAGCAGCAACAGCAGCTTCACCACCAGTTTCAGCAGATGCAAGGTGGAGGAGGTGGCGCTACTGGGGGCATAATGAGCTCCCCTCAACATCAGCACCAGATGCTCTCGCAGGTCCAGCAGCAAGGTGGAGCAGGAGGCAACCATCAGGAACTCCACCAGCACTCCAACAACATGCCTGTGTTTGCTAGCAGGGCCCCCGGTTCTTCTCCGCTCCACCATTCCCAAGGAAAACCGGTTCTGGGATCGGCGACGCCGCCTCGGCAACAACCCGGTTGCCCCGTCATGGTCGGGAACGTCGGGGCTCAACCTCTCAACCAGCTCCAAGGCCAGCCCGCTCTTCCACAGCAGCAGCAGCAGCCTTCCGGCCCCCCGCCGGCCGCAGTGGAGATCGCATTGAAGATCCAGAGGGTCGCCGACGCCCAGAGGAAGATGGCGCTGCAGCGACAAGCGGCCGCGGGCCTGATGCCTCCTCACCCCCACCATCAACAAGCCCAAGGGCAACAGATGGCTGCGGGACACCCAGGGCCCGCAGGGGCGGTAGGACCCCAGGTCATGCCACCTCAAAGCCAAGCCGCAATGCAGTCAGCTCGAGCCCACATGGAGCAGCAGCAGCAGAGCGCTTCGGCCGGGATGATGGTTGGCAGCGGTGGGCCCATGCTACAACATCAGCAACAACAGCAAGGCAACGTTCCACAGGGCCAGATCCCATCTCAGCTTCAACTTCAGCAGCAGAGGATGGGCACTCCGCTTCAACAGCAGCAGCAGCAGCAGCAGCAACAGCAGCAACAACAACAACAACAATGGACAGGTCAGGGGATGCCACCCCAGCAGAGGCAGGCTATGATGAACCAAATGGGGCATCAGGCTTTGATGGTAGCGCAGCAGCAACAACAATTGCAGCAGCAGCAACAACAGCAGCAGCAACAGCAGCAGCAACAACAACTGCAGCAGCAGCAACAACAACAACAGCAGCAGCAGCAAGCTCAGAGCCATACTGCCATGATGACTATGACGCAACAACAACAGCAGCAGCCTCCACAGCAGCAGCAGCAAGGTGCTGCTGGAGCGATGCTGGCAGGAGCTGGGCCAGGAGCCGTCGGGGTCCCAGGAGCCGTCGCGGGTGGCAACATCACCCAGGCCGCCCTGCAGGATCTTTTACGCACTCTCCGCTCGCCCAGCTCGCCACTCCAGCAGCAACAAGTCCTCAACATCCTGCGCTCCAACCCTCAACTCATGGCTGCTTTTATCAAACAGAGGGCCTCCAAGTACAAAGGTGGCCCGGGAGGTCCCGGACCTACCGGGGGTCCTGTCGCTAATGTGATGGCGGGAGGGGGGCCACAGGCCAACATGAATGCAGCGACTGGCCAATCGGCCATGCATATGGGGAGCCAAGGAGGGGCCAATATGGCTACTATGGCTCAGCTACAGCAGCAGCAGCAGATGCAGCAGCAGCAACAGCAAATTCAACAACAGCAGCAAATTCAACAACAGCAACAGCAAATTCAACAACAGCAACAGCAAATTCAACAGCAACAGCAAATTCAACAACAACAGCAGCAAATTCAGCAGCAGCAGCAGCAGCAGCAGCAGCAGAGACCAGTCCTTGGTGGTTTGCAGCAGCAGCAAGTTGCAGCTCTCCAGCAACAACAAGCCGGCGGAAGAGGTCTGCAGGGTCAGGGGTCACAAATGGCCAATCTGAACAATCCCCAATTTCGAGAGCTGCTCATGAGGAGACATCTTCAACAACAACAACTACAGCAGCAGCAGCAGCAGCAGCAGCAGCAGCAACAACAACAACAACAGCAGCAGCAACCGCATCAACATCAACAGCAGATGGGGCTCAATCACGCTCAATTTCAGCAGCCCCAGCCCCCACCGGGCCAGGGTTACATGCAGCCCCCAGTGGGACAGGGCCCCTCGGGAGGTCCTCAGCAGCCCGGAGGTCCCCCCAGCCAGCAGAGTCCGGGGTACCCCGGCTCGACCCAGCAACAAGTCGCGGCTGCGCTGCAGCAGCGGCTACAGCACCACCACCTCCAGATACAGCAGCAGAACGCTGTGACGGGCTTGCCCGGTGGCGATTCGGGGCCCGGTGGCGGCGTAGGACCCCCGCAGCCGTCCCAGGGTCCTCAGACGGCTCAAAACGGACCCTCGCCCTCTCAGGCCCTCCTTCAGCAGGCCCTCCACCAGAGGCTGCTGCAACAACAGCAGCAACATCTCGGCACCGGGGGCTCGCCGGCGCAGCACAGCAATCCCATGAGCCCCCAGCAGCCCCCCCAGATGGCCCAGACGCTGGCCAACCAAGTGCGCTCTCCCCAGCCCTCACCCAGACCCCAGTCGCAGCCGCCGCACTCCAGCCCGTCGCCGCGCATGCAGCCGCAGCCGTCCCCTCATCACATATCACCCCAGATGCAGACGGGATCCCCCCACCCGGCCCACCTGAACCAGCACCACCCAGGCATGGTGGTCCCCCAGCAGCAGCAGCAGCAGCAGCAGCAGCCTTCATCCCAGCAGCAACAGAACTCGATGGAACAATTTGGCTCGGAGCAGAATGCCATGTTATCTCAGCTGAGTGGGATGGCGGCTCTACATGGGCAGGGGGGCAACAGTCAGGACCCATTGGGCCAGAACATCAATCACAACCCTTTAGACATCATGTAGGAATTCTACTTCATGTGTCATGTCGAGCTTTGGAAAAAGAAAACAAAGCTCGGATCCTTCGCACAAACTGCACTCATCCAGGACAGTGTTATCTATCTATCTTTTTTTTTTTTTTTTACTTAGCCTTTCTTTTTTTTTTTTATATATATATATACGTATAATTAAATGTTATTTAAAACGTTTTCAATACAGATGCATTGAGCTGAACTTCCTATGGGAGATGAACAATAAATCAAGCAGTCATTAAATAAATTAGAGTAAATGAATTGTAAGTTATTGCTGTTTAATATATTTTTTGCCAATTGTGGATAAAGGGGGGGGGGGGGCGGCGGATGTGTCGCACCCCCGCGTCTTGCAGAATACAGTGCGTGAAAGGTAATATTTTTGGAGGGTTAAGGGGAAAATGCCTTTTAAAGAAATGTTTTTAAGTATTCAAGAATTAGAGGAAGTAAAATAATGCAAATAATCTTTTTTTTTTTTTTTTTAATTATGGAATTGTTTACCACCGTTCAGTCTGTTTGTTTTGCAGAGTGAAATTTGTATTATTATTTTTATTATTATTATTCATGTCAATCCAAACATGATGCATATCTTCTCTTTTTTTTATGTTTGGCTTTGCTTTATTTATTGTCTTCTTTTATGGTGGGGGCGTGATGTACCTTGAGACTGCGCCACATTTCCTATAGAAATCTATTTTTGTTATTGAAGGGGTTTAGCGGATTTTTTTGTTTTGTTTTCACTTTTCATCTATTTAGTTATATGTGCGTTTGTGTATCCTGGGCGGGGGGGGGGCGGAACAAAAAAAAAAATTCAGATGTCAGTGTTTTCTTGCAGTTTGTCAACAGTCTGCTGCTGTGAGTTTGACAAGTCGAGAGGACACGTTGTGATGTCCCCGGCCAGCCTGTGTTAACGGACATCCGCCATGCTGGAAGGGAACGTTCCCTCGCAAACATGCAGGCCCTCTCCCTCGAATGTGTGTGCACTCCTTCCTTAAAAGACATTCATCGTGGAGCTTGGGAGACTTGGGGAGGGGGGCTGCATACCTGTGTGCCTGTAATCTATCGAGTACATCGGCTGGGATGCGAAACGTGAGCGTGATGGGCTCTTTCTATTTTTTTTTTTTTTTATTACAATTCTCCAGTTGGAGTCAAAGGAGAATATCGATCCAAATGAACTGCGTTGCACAGAAAAGAGGAGAATGCAGGAGATATGAACAGTCATTCTCCATCTTTCTGCCTCATCCCAGTTGCTGCTTCCCTTGGACCCCCCCCCCTTCCCCACTTGCCTCTGCCAGGGGGAGAGTTGCTCTTTCCCAAAGTCCATCCTCTATCTTTCTGCTAAGAACTTTGGGAGTTTATTTAATATTTTTTACTGTACAAAGGAAAAACTGTGGACTCAAATACTGTTTTTATAATAAAATGAAAATCAACATTAGTCATGTGACTTATGTGTGCTTATAAGACTTTAGTACTTGATTTGGTCATGTCACATTATAAAGGATGCTCTGTGGCAAGAATTTCATATTACATAAAAATGACAAAAAAAATACTTAGGTTGAAAAGCATATCAATTTATTCATATAAGAAAATACAAAGAATTGTGCATTTTTACAAATCCCCCAAAAAACAGTGTTGTAACATATCCAGATGTGAACATGGTCTCACCATCCAAAACGAGACACCAGCTTGCTTTGATCATCCAGATCTTTCTGAACCTTCTTTCTCATGTAGAAGATGGGGCAGTCACGGCTGAGGAGTAAAGCAGGACGCTTCAGTGAACGGACGACGCAACTTGTGCGTAGCGTAACGCACCTGGTGCAGAGGACTTCTTCATGGAGGGAGCCTTGGCAGCGCTGACACTGAGTCCACAGTCGAGAGAAACGCTCCTCCAGGGTGTTTAAATGGAAAATCTGGAAGTTTGAACCCAATTCATGAAAACGCAGAACACGTAAGTGACTTGGGCTACATCGGCGCTGACCGACCTCTTTCTGGTACAGTTCCGACTCCTTCTTCTTACAAAAATCGCACACAGCAGCTGCAAAAGAGACAATCGACAGCTAAGCGCTACACCACTCTTCCATCCATATAAAGCTCCTGGAGATAAGTAAAATCCACACACTGTCTGTTTTCAGGACCGCCTTGCAGCCAATGCAAGTGCTCCTCTTCTGAGCGAACGCCATCATGCCTCCCACCTTTGACGTCAACACTGTCTTACAGCGCGTGTGGTCGCCCTCTGAAATAAACGTAAGTCGTGTTTATGTTTTTCATTCAACTGAGCGCCAATGTTGTCTGCGAGAAAAATCACTGACTGAGGAGGACGTTCTCTGCCTTAGTCTCTCCCAAAATGGGCTCAAATATTCTCAGCAAGGGCTTGGATAGTTGCTGGTCCAGGTAGTGTTGCGTGTCAATGGGGATGTTGTTTTCCAGTACATAGATGGGGTCCTAGCATCAAAAAAAAAAGAAAATGTCACCAGCGTAAATACAGAGCAAGCATGAATGTCACTGGAGGGGACAAACCTCTGACTTCATGTATGCTGCGGCTCCTTTGGCAGCCTTGATGATGACGTAAGGAACTCGGTCTCCTAGGTTAGGGGCGCTTCCTGCGTCTCGCTTCTTCATTCTGATCAATTACACACAAATTGGTAATTGACTTGTTATTTTTATTGATTGTATGCAAATAGTTAGGTGACTTGAGCACAACACTGGTCAATAGCGATCATTCACTATATAGTATAATAATAATAATAATTGGTGTCCCTGGAGCCTTTTGCATTTTAAGGAAAGGATATTGGAAAAAAAACAAAAGACCTCTCAGCTAGTTCCACATGCGCCTGCTTGCCAGCGTACTCCTGCGCCGTGCGTGTCAGCTCCTTGGTGATGACCAGCTGGCTGATGTCGATGCGGTTGCACAGCAGGTCAGAGATCACCTCTTTGGCATGCGTCACTGCACCCTGGGGATCCCTAAAGAAATAGAACACCACGCTCAACACATGCTTATTCTTTTTTAACACACAAAAAAAAATAAGAATCATTTGCCCAGGAGTTGTCTGTGTTGTAGGGAAGCACACCTGTCGATGAGGATTTTCTGCAGGCAAGTGTTAATAAGGTTGGCCACAAGGGGGCAGTTGTCTCTACGGACTGTTTCAATGCCTTTGCAATCCATCTTGTCGTGAACGTCTGCTTTGGAGGAGAAATAGAGGCCGGCATAGCGCTTTTTGTTGATCAGCAAGTAGGGGAAGTACACCTGGAGAGATTATGGAGAACATTTCATTTCGAGAGTTTGGTCCAAATTTGGAATGGAAGGAAAAGATCTCAATAATCTATTCCGCTACACGAGTGAGCAAAATCGTTGAGTGATAGTTTACCTTCTCAAATTCCAATTTGATGGGGGCTACGAAATGGGAAGACACCCACTCTGCAGCCTCTCTCCCGATATTCATGGCCTCCTGCACCGTGGCGACACCGAGCTTTACCATGACAGAATCCGTATCTCCATAGATGACCTTTGAAATAGAAAATGTCAAATTCAACAATATCAACTGACAGTGTCAATAAAAGTGTAGGAAATTAGAGAATCCAAATGTTCCTCACCTTGGCATCGCCTTGGTAACCATTGGAAATGGTGTACTTGGACTCTACCAAGCGTTTGGTTTCCTCAATCATCTGTCTTCCAAACCCTGTCACACTCTATATGTAAAAAAAAATCCAAAAAAATGTCATTCCTAAATCATTTCATTTCCTTTTTTAGTCATCATTCAAGTTTGGCGTGAGGCAATAAAGTCACTTTCTAAGCGCTGGTTTAGTCAGAATCCAAAAGAGGATATTAATGTGTTATTTGAGGACAATCTAATCAGTTCCACATTTTATTTGGAAAAAGCCATTCTGGCTTCCACTAACTAAAGAAGATTCGCAAAGCTTTTGATGACCGTGAATTTTTTTTTGTGTCAATTCCCATACTCATTGAAAAGACCGACATATTGTTATTATTATTTCCCCATTCCTTGCCTCCACTAAATCTTTGCTCATTGTGACCTCATTGTGCTTTGACTTCACGAAGGGGGCAACGTTGGAGGAATAACCTTTTCTGACGCTGGTGCAACGAGGCAGCCGCACTTACCTGGGAGATCTCCAGGCAGGGTAGCTTGCCCACCTGAGCCCCCGTGAATCCATAGACGGAGTTTGCACTGATTTTGAGGGCCAGCTGCCGACCATCCAGCACCTGCTTCTTAAAAGGGTCCGTTTCTTTCTTCAGCTCTGTTTTAGCTCTATGGACAGACAGAGCAGGCGTGAGGAGTCAGGCAGGCAGGTTATGTTTTACATTTATGCACCAAGAGTCCAAACCTCTTTCTGGCTGACAGCAAGTGCTCCAGAATCTCAGGTAGTAAGCCTTTCCTCACAGAACTCTTCACAAAGTGATCACCTGTGGGTGTCTTGATGAAATCTGCTGGTGACAACCTAAAATTTCCAAAAAGCGCCAATGAGTTCCTCATCCCTTGATCTATTTCTGGAGGAGATTTCATTTTTGAAACAAACCCACCCCAGTTTATCGGCGGCACCTTTCTGCAGCAGGGTGGTGTAACACAGATTGTGAGCCATCATGATGGATGGATACAAGGAGGAAAAATCCAAAGTGGCGATGGGAATGCTGTAATAGCTGAATAACAGCCGGGCGGCAAATACAGAATAAAATGAAAACCACAACGGTAGCGGCAAGCGACGTACCCTTTCTCTGGCTCGATGACAGTTGCTCCGGTGTAATCTTCTCCTCCCTGCGGCTTCACCACGGGCATCACCAGGTTCTGTTTGGCAGCCTTACCATGAAGACGTATTGATTAGACAGGGATGAGTTTTACGATTGCGCGGATAAATGCATCTCTCACATGTCGCAGTAGTTGCGAGACAACTTTGATCTGCTGGCCTCTGGACAGCAGGTAGGTCAGAGGCACTCCGGTCACTCGGGCCATCTCCATGTAATTGATCACGCACATCAGTTTCTGAAGTAACCTCAGCGGCAGATAGGCGTCTTTCAGGCAATACACCGCCAAACGTCGCCGGGTCTGTTCGTTGCCGTTCTGAGGCGGGTTGGAAAACGTTGGGAGTGAGCAGAATTGTGGGAGATGGTTGACCAATAAAAGTGAGTGTTACCTGAAGATCGGTGATGATGGAGTGCTGGACATCCTCCTTCTGTTCTTGCAGAAAGTGGAAACTGACAGCGTTCAGTGTGTAGGAGCGCAGTTTGTAGTCCCTTAGAAGAACCTGACAGGGAAACAGAACAATGAGAGTCCAGGGTTTTTTTTGGTTTTTTTTTATTATTGGACTGACAGCGTTGTGAAAAAGGTCCGTGCTGACCTGCAGCAGATCAAACTGAACTCGACCCTCCATGTTGATGATCTTGTTCTCTCTACGACCCATCTGTTTGCTCTGGAAGTTGAGGTCTCGCAACACCGACTTGATCCCTCTCACGCGGCCCAAATATGGAAACAGATTGACCTGCGCAACCAAAAGAGGTCATTAGAAAACGCTAAAGTATTCAAGTAGATTCAATGATGCGTCAAAACCTTTAAAGTAGCAGCTCTGTTCAACAAGTAAGGGAAGTCAAAGTTTTGGATGTTGTAACCGGTGATGATGTCAGCGTCGACTGTTCTGAGGAATTCGGCCCAGCTCTGCTCAAACACAAAAAAAATATCACATTGAGACAATCGGAAAAAAAAAACAAAAAAACGAATTGTTGCATCGTGAGGCCAGTGTTTACCTGCAGAAGCTGCTTCTCTTGAGTGAAGCACAAAATCTGAGAGCCCACAATGCTGGCGCAGGACTGCAGCGTGAAGACCGTACGGATGAAGGGCTCCGTCTCGCCCTGACGCTGCACCATGGATGCAATCTGAATCACCGGGTCTTTGTCAGCTTCTGGGAAGATCCCTGTTTTTTGTTTTTTTTTGTGCAAAATTATCTATTATATAACTGACAGTCATTTGATTTTTTTCTTTTTTTTTTTTAACACATGCCTTTTCTTCCAGCGCATTCAATGTCAAAGCTGAGGACTCGGAGCGGCGCGATCCTTTGCCACTCCCCTTCTGCTGGGTGACTTATCAGGTCGGTCCACGCCACATCCACCTCGTACTGACACAAGGATTCCTAAAAAAAAAAAAAGCCCAGAATTAAATGAGCCAATCACAGCAATCTCAAAAAAGTACCTACCTTGCCCGGCTGCTTGGAATCTACGTCCACTGCACTTTTTTCTTCGCGGACTCTGTATCGACCTTTAGGAAGTTCGATCCAGCAGCATCCGACCACGTCACAGTCCACCATGAATCTGGCGACACAAAATTCTCATGAGGATGATGCATTCTAATAAATCATTGTTTACACATTGTTAGACAAACGTAACATAAAAAACACACCTTATTTCAAAATCTATGTTGGCTTCAAAGGATTGGAAAGACTGGATGGGGAAAGGTCCAAACTTCAAGCCCTGTTCCAGCAATCGCTTGGCGGGGGCGATGAGACGAGGCATGGCCATGGTGATCCGCAAGAAATCCACGCTTTTCCTACCGTGGTAACCGTACATATCTGGCGAGAGCGTGAACAATCACAATGATGAGGGTCGACGGTCATGACAAAACTCATTCCTGTTGTCATCTCTTTTGATTCAGCATCCTCACTTTCTTTGCGGATGATGTCCACAGCCAGCACGGTGACGGAGATGTTGTCTTTGTTGGAGCGCATGTCCTTCAACACAGCGCCATTGAGTTCTCGTTTGAAGTCGCCCAAGTAATTTGCTGTGAACCCTTTTCGGAAGGAGCAGAGAGGACGTTTTAAAATAGATTGCATTCACCGACAAAAAAACAAAAAAGTGAGTATTCACCATTTGGGGCCGGGACGTAGAAGTAAGGTGCAAACCCATGAACGTGACAACACACACTGTTTCCGTTGTCCGTCACTCCAAACATTCGAATGATGGGGACTTTTCCATATGACTGACCGGGCATGCCTTTTATAGTCATTCCTGAAAACAAAACACTCTTAGATTTACAGCGCACTCTCACAGAATGAAATGGTTAAGTGTACCTAAATAATAGTCCAGATCAATCTGTTGAAACACCAAAGAATCAGAGAATGGGTCGAGCGAAGGAGCGTGAGGTCTATGCCAGCGAGGGTTAAGGTCTGTCGAAAAGAGGTCACCTACCACACAAAACAGGGTTAGAGCGGTTCATTTAACGACATACCCGATTCAACTTTCAATTCCGACACTTCCTACATACCAACGGGAATGACGTCGTGACCGGCTTGCCCCTCCAACTCCTCTGAATCCATGTCCGCATCATCAAACATGGACAATTCCTCCTCAAAGTGTGAGGGACTGTCCTCCCGTTCGCTGGCCATCTTGTTGCGTTTGGCCTGGGAAATGCCACCCGTGAAAGGTCCACCATTGCGCTTTTTATATTCCATGACTACAACTGAAAAACAAAAACACACTCATCTAAACACTGGCTTAGTCGTCAAAATTAACAAAATGCTATTCCAATAAGAAATGTATAGTTATTTTACTCATAGCAGACTTTCCAAACATCAACATTGAGGAAGAGTTTAAGGGTTGTTTATTATCAAGGTATAGTCTGCAATAATCTGGCAAAAATTCTAATGTAATGAAAGACCACTAACACATGATCTGTTGATTCTTTTATGTGCGCCACAATGGAGGAGCAGTACAAAACTCGTGGTTAAAATCGTTTGTCAGTTTATTGCTGTTACATTCTTCTAATCAATAGTTCAATTGATGTGACCATAACATACGAATGTTGATCAACCGAGTCTCTTCATGCGTTGCATGTTTCAGTTCGAAATTACAACAGTGTGCTACAGTGACAAGCTAAGTAACAATCACAATCGCATCAGTATCGCTCTATCGCAAATTTGATTTACATTTACAAACGTTTCGGTGGTCATGCTGAGATCGGCTGTGTTTCTGAAAGATTGTAGTTGAAATGAGGAAAGTTAGCTTACTTTCTTTTCCCAGAGGCCTGACCTGACAACAACTCCCGCCACTCTTTAATTTCGCGCAGAAAGCGCGGAAGACCACTTCCGGTTACTGTCCCGTCCCATTCAGCAAACGAAAAGGAAATTGCGTCATGGGTAGGCGGGGTCTCAAATTCGACAACAACAGAATTTCTGTGAAGCACACAGCACAATACAGTAAGTACCCCAAAATTCTAACCCACTTATAAATTCAGATGAAATCTTTTTAAATTTTTAACGTGTTTAACGTAGGTAATCTTCTTCCCTCTTGCTGTCGAACTCTCAAACAAAACACAGCCGACAGCGCCGCCTGGCAGCACTTTCTAGAAGTTCATATTATTGGCAACACCGGAAGTCAGTACGAGCCAACATCCGCAAACAGAGAGGCAACATGGTGCTCGAGAAGAAAAGCTCGGCTCGCGTGGAGGCAGGTCAGCGGAGGGTTCTTGATGATGCCACCCGATTACGGAGGCTGAGTCGGCAGCTCGAGGCTTTGGAGAAAGACAATTTCCAGGACGATCCTCTGAGTTCGCTACCACCGGCAGGTTTGACCGCTCGCCTACCCGCCTTCAGTGAAACAGAAGAACCCGAGAAGAAGAAGAGGAAGACGCGAGGCGACCACTTCAAGATGCGCTTCAGGAAAACCTTCACGGCGCTCCTCGAGGAGGAGAATTTGGCGGATAAACCGGAGCCCAATTACCTCTCGGCGCTGGCTCCTCCCTCGTCGCTTCCACCTCGCCATTTCTGCTGCGTGTGCGGCTTCCCGTCAAACTACACTTGCACAACCTGTGGGGGGCGGTATTGCTGCGTCAAGTGCTTGACAACACACCGTGAAACCAGATGTCTCAAGTGGACGCTGTGACGGACGATACCTGGTTCATTCATTCAGTTAGGAGGGAAGCAACAAACAGCCCCAAGATCAACAGCAACCAAACTATTTTATAGTAATTCCCCACTTATTTGCAAATTCAAACCTTCCCTCACTTTTTTTTTTTTTTTTTTGCCCGACTCAAGGAAGTACATTTTAATGCAGCTCATCTTAAATGCTTTACTTGTACGTGTTGTTACTCAATGTGTTATTTGCAGTTACTATAGCATCTATGCTGATTTCTGTTTTTTTTTTTCATCTGTCATTTCACATTGTATGATGACATCAAGATAGTGGACTTTAGGTGAAATTACATGCTTTGGTTAAACATTTTGTAATAATAAATGTTATAACCTTGATTTGCATGTCAACTGGGAATGACATAATCCTGTATTGTGGGGTTTGTTGAGTGATTATTTCTTCCTGAGTTCCCAGAAAAAAACTCATGGCCGATAATCATCATGGCAAATCTATATTTTTATTGTCATTTTTATTTCCCAATGCACAGTGAAAAATGTGCCGTCAACGATATGCCAGTCCCTTTAACTACTGCGCAGCTTTAAGGGTACCGCCTACTTCCCTTTACGTCAGATACAGAGGCGGAGTCAAATCAAGCTCATGAATAATGTATAAGAACAAGAGGCATTCACGGACCTTTTTTACGGTCGTATCCCAGTGTACGCACGTAACGCACGCACCATCCCTGACGTAAGACTGCAACCGCACGTAGCCAATGTGTGTGGATGACATTTAGCAAACGCTACCGCCCCCTTTTCCCACTGTTTTCCCGTTCTGATTGACTGCGACAGCTGGCAATGTGTGGTGGCCCGACCACTTGAAGTTCAAGCCGAAGGGTGAGTCTTTATTATTTACAAATGTACACCAGTGAAATGCTTCCTTATCCGACGCCGATGTGTTTGAAATTGGCAGTGTCCTTCGCGTGTTTCCGTGGGTTGCAATAAGCGATAGTGGTGACGTTGAACTCCATCAAAGACGCTCATAAGCGTGCAAACGTGCATGTCAACGCTTGACAAGGTTGATGATGGACTTCTTGTGTTCTGTGCAAGCGTTGCTAGATTTCAGTTCTTATTGTCTGGGGCCTTCCTGGAATGAAACTAGTGGACAACAAGTGGACAAGGGCATGATGATGATGACGATGATGATCACGACGATGAAGAGGATGATCATGGTGCTTGGCAGTGGTTCAGTTGAGCACTCGAGTTTTGCTGATTTACAAAATTGTCACTCGGATAGTATGGAAAACATACTCGTGCTGCAATTAGCAATGTTGATAATTGATGAATAGAGCAATCCGATGACCCCCCCCCCTAAAAAAAAAAAAACCAAAACTTTCATGGAGGACTACAGAAATACAACAATTGGATATTTACTCTTAAGAAGCTGAAATCCTTGCATTTGTGCTATTTTCAGAAAAAAGATCCATTTGATAATCAAAATGAATGAATGCACCTCTAGAAACAATTAATCCTTGGAAAGGTTCCAACCAGTTACTAGGTTGACTCAAATGTTGAGCCCCATCACAAAGCCCCGTCACCTTTTCAAATATATAAACATGCCCCCTTCTAATGTGACCCTTAAAAGACTGGCAACATCTATTTAAGGTTGTAAGGGATCATGTTCAACAACTGGACAACATAGTGTTGTCACCTTTGTTGAGTGCCGTTCCATGGCGGACTGTTATCAGCTCCAAAGTTAACCATACCCAGTGAGTGGTTTATGACAAACATGTCAGGCATTTGACATGTCATTAAAAGTAAATCATGTTAATACTTGATCCAGCTTTTTGTGGGACTTGTTTCACATCTGCGGTTTTTTTTTTTTTTTTTTTACCGTTTGTTCCTCAGGTTGCACCATTTGTGCAAGCAGGAACTAAACACAAAGCTGTTCTAACTCTTAGTGCCAGGAATTTAACCTAACCTAAATGAGATTCCTTCATGATAAGACAACAACAATACAGCGAATGCATCTTTTTTTTTTTGGGGAGTGTAGAACCCAGTGAATGATAGCTTTTCTATGTTGTTCGAAGTCTCTCGGGGTGGGGGGTTGGAGCACACTGTGTGTTTGTGTTTTTGCAGTTTTGCTCTCTATACAATCTAAGCTGGTCAAAGGGCTTCTTCTGGCTGCCTTCCCAAGTGGCTCTATAAAAGACTCTCGCGCTCAAACATGCACAGAGACAATGATGGCCCTAAATTGCGCAATTAATTCTGGGGTGGAAAACAGACTGTGGTTGAGCTTTTACCTTTTAGTTTTTTATTTTTAGTTTTTTTTTTTTTTTAAATCTCTTCTAGTCTTTATATTTTGAATCCACAAATGAAATATCCACTACTCAACTTCAAAGGCTTTGAGACAAACAAAAATAACCTATGTCGTGTGGATGTGCAAAAGTGGCGAACAGCAAAGCAACATGAACCCTCAAGACCAAACGCATTTGCAAAGATTTCAATCCGACTCTTTCACCTGCAGTAAAGGGAAGTCAAGTTCATCCGCTCTGCATGGCAGCAGCCGTCTGTCACAACAGCCACTCGTCCAGTTAAGCCACCATACCCGTTTGCAATACTATTATGGCTCAGAACTCAAATGTAGTAACTCATGAATAATGCACTTCAAATCAACTGCTAGGGTGGGGGGTGTTCATGGAAATCACAATTGTATTTTTCGTGCCATTCACTTACCGTGAATGGTTATTTGTTTATATCTGTCCCGTGATTGGCTGGCATCCTTTTCAGAGGGGGGGGGGGGTACCCGGGCCTCTCGCCCAAAGTCGGCAGAGAATAGATTCCAACTTACCCATGACCCCAGAAGATCTAGGAATGGATGGCTGAATGTCGACCAAGCATTTGCTAATAATGGCACGGTAGTGTCTAACAATAAATAAACAGAAAATAAAATAGTGTGTCTATCAGCTCATGGAGACAGAATTAAGATTTCTTATTTTTGAATGAGACTCTGTGAAAAGATGAATAACTTTAAATGGATACACAATGTCCTTTACATACTGCTTAAATTCTTTCTCACAAGTACTGAATGAAGTAAGATCCTCAGTGACAGTTGATGTAAACCCTCAAGGGCAACAAGACGTTTTGTCGAAGTAGTGATTATCTCTTGACAAATATTGCCTTTCTCATTGGCAAACTGGTGTGTCATCAATTAGGACAGATATACTTTCATAACACACTTAGTCAATCCTGATTTGAGCAATCTGTATTCGCTTGCCAGGGTGAGTTCATACTGGTCGTTATTGACGGCTAAATTATAGTTTGTCTAAAAGGTATAGAAAAAGAAACTATGAGTCGTTAGGTGTTCAATATCGATCATATTTGCATCATTAAATTAAGCGGCGTAGTTGAGTACTCGCACTGGATTTATGGAGAATAAGAAAAACGCTAAAAGGAGAAATATTGATTCATCTGTCCTTAAGAGAAATGAAAAAAATAAAAATACAGACTCTAAAATATACTCAAGTCCAAATATAAAGATAGATTTTAATGTCAATTTAATACGTATTTTGATAACGAAGGCCAACTGAAAAAAAAAAACGTCTTAAAAATAAAAATGTTGCATAGGGCTTATGTTGAGCAGGATTAAAAAAACAAATCACACAGACAAGGAATTTTTAGCCTATTTCGATAATGCAAAGATCTGTATTCAAATGGAAGGAGAAAAAGTTCAATGTCAGAAGGAAAAATAAATACTCAAGAAATGTTTAATCTTGAGTCTTACGATTTTAATTCTATTATTGAGAGCCGCTAGACTGGCACGCCAAAAAAAAAAGAAAAAATCTGTGACTCTTATGTGTTGACAGTATGCCGCTGGCTCGCAGCTTGTCCGTCACGTCCCTTCCCGGGCTGGAGGAATGGGATGAAGATTTTGATTTGGAGAACGCTGTACTTTTTGAAATAGCTTGGGAAGTGGCAAACAAAGGTACGTGCTCGGCGTGATTGTCGCTCAACTCACTCCACTCACAATCTGGGTGACATTTTGTGCAGTCGGGGGAATCTACACAGTCATCCAAACCAAAGCCCGCCTGACGTCAGAAGAATGGGGGGAGAACTATTTCCTGGTGGGTCCTTACGTGGAGAGCAACGTGCGCACACAGGTGGAGCTCATCGAGCCCACAAATCCTGCGCTCAAGAGAACCATTGACAAGATGAACTCCAGCGGGTGTAAGGTGAAGTAACGCCAAACACACATGCCAAAGTTAGAACTTAATGTCCCAATGGAGAACAGGCCCACTCACTGTTACTATTCAAGCCTTCGGTACCAGATCATGCTTCGAAAATCTCGTGACATTTCCTCGTAAAGGTTAGAGGCTATATGAAATAGCTTTGACTCCAACACGTGTGCAGAAGGTATGCAAAGATCATAAAGTGTTTTTTACGCTGTGCCAATTGTAGGTGGCGGCTTTATTTTAAAGGGATATTTTTAAATTGTGGCACTTAACTGCCAGGACAAAATAAGAGCCCAACCGGGTGTTTCAGTTTCACTTGCTTAAAAGTGGCGCAACGGCGTATAAACAAACAAATTGGACGAACCGGTTAGATTCTAAATGCTGTTTGATTTATCAAAATTTGAATCATAATCATCTCTGTTAGCCAAGTATGGAAAAACAGATGAGGAATTTGTCTTTAGTTTGAACTAGCTTAGTACTATAATTAGTCACAAACAATTATAACAACAAAATATTTTGTCACGTCCGGTCAAGGAAAAAAAAAAACCAACAACGTACTTTTCGGCAGGTGTACTTTGGTCGCTGGCTCATCGAGGGGAGCCCCTATGTGGTTCTCATCGATGTGGGCTTCACCGCTTGGTCTCTGGACACGTGGAAGAGCGAGCTGTGGGAGCTCTGCGACATCGGGGTTCCGTGGTTCGACCGCGAGGCCAACGACGCCGTGCTGTTTGGCTTCCTGACAGCGTGGCTCCTAGGAGAGGTCAGAACATCCACATTTGAAAATGGTACATCTGTATCTTCTCAATGTCATTCTATTTGACTTGTACGTGCAGTACACGGCCCAATGCGAAGAGACTCCTCACGTGGTGGCCCATTTCCACGAGTGGCTGGCCGGCTTGGGCTTGGTGTTGTGTAGACATCGGCAGTTGTCCATCGCGACCATCTTCACCACTCACGCCACGCTCCTGGGACGCTACCTGTGCGCCGGAAATGTCGACTTCTACAACAAACTTTCAGAGGTTTGTGTTTTGAGTGAGTTCACTTGTGTTTGACACTTGATTGAAGCAGTTGATAATCACCAATATTAAATAAATTAAAAAAAAGGGAAATAAAAATGTCCGAATGTTTGTGTTTCTCAGTTCAACGTGGATAAGGAAGCAGGCGACAGACAAATCTACCACCGCTACTGTTTGGAGCGAGCGGCTGCCCACTGTGCCCACGTTTTCACCACCGTGTCCCAGATTACGGCCATTGAGGCGGAAAACCTGCTCAAAAGGAAACCAGGTGTGGCAAAAAAACCTAGCACAGTTCTTTAATGTTGTCATTTCCCCAGCGGTCCTAAATGCAGCATGAGTGCTGAGTCATCATTTTGCCTTATGGAATGTTTTCCTCACAGATATTGTCACTCCCAATGGACTCAACGTAAAGAAGTTCTCAGCCGTGCACGAGTTTCAGAACCTTCACGCGCAAAGCAAGAATCGGATTCAAGAGTTTGTCAGGGGACACTTTTATGGGTCAGAAACTTAACACCACATCTATTGAAAACATCTTGGCTATAGGTTATTTTTCTTTTTTTTTTTATATATATTGGCAATATTTGTTTGTCATGACCATCAGGCACCTTGACTTCAACCTGGACAAGTGTTTGTTCCTTTTCATTGCTGGAAGATATGAATTCTCCAATAAAGGAGCTGACATATTCTTAGAGGCCTTGGCCAGACTCAACTATCTGCTTCGAGTAAGTCCATTTGGTGGATTGTAAATGTGCATTTTTTTTCTATTATTATTATAATTTTTTTTTTTTTGCAGGTCAATCACAGCGATGTGACCGTCATTGCATTCTTCATCATGCCGGCTCGGACGAATAACTTCAACGTGGAGACCTTAAAGGGTCAAGCGGTCAGGAAACAACTATGGTGAGTCTTTACTTTTTACATGGAGTGTGTAGACATAAGTTTTGGGACACCGGGCAATACCACACTAATTGTGAATGTACTTTTCTGATAATTCTACTTTTATTTTCAATGACTGACAGGGATACAGCTCACACAGTGAAGGAGCGCTTTGGAAAGAAACTTTATGAGTCTCTGCTCGTGTAAGTTCTTTCATATCTTCCTGTATTGTAATAAATGTTCCATGTTGGATGACACAAAAGTAAATGTTTCCCTTGTTATTAGTGGACAGCTGCCTGATGTGTCAAAGATGTTGGACAAAGAAGACTTCACCATGATGAAGCGAGCCATCTTTGCGACTCAAAGACAATGCCAGCCTCCGGTGTGCACTCATAACATGCTGGAGGACAGCAGCGACCCCATTCTGAACTCTGTGCGCCGTATCGGCCTTTTTAACAGCTCTGCTGACCGTGTTAAGGTGCGTTTCGATAACCTCCACCACAATATCCATTTTTATTGAGTCGCTCCGTCAAATGTCTTTTTCCATCCAGATTATCTTCCATCCCGAGTTCCTGTCGTGTACTTCTCCTCTCCTTCCGATGGATTATGAGGAATTCGTAAGAGGTTGCCACCTGGGCGTCTTCCCCTCTTACTATGAACCGTGGGGCTACACACCAGGTTTGAGCCATGCGTGGCGGACTCGAAATGAAAGTGTCAACGTGGACTATAAAGTTGGTGTCGTTTCCAGCCGAGTGCACCGTCATGGGAATCCCGTCCATTTCAACAAACCTGTCTGGCTTTGGTTGTTTTATGGAGGAACACATAGCGGATCCTTCAGCATATGGTGCCTTTCGATTTTTGCCTCGAAACAAAATGGGATGGATGTACTACTTCTGACAACCTTTGACCTTTTACAGGGATCTACATCCTGGACCGGCGGTTCCGAGGGGTGGACGAGTCGTGTAATCAGCTCACCTCCTTCCTGTTCCAGTTCTGCAAGCAGAGCCGACGCCAGAGGATCATCCAGAGGAACCGCACCGAGCGTCTCAGTGACCTCCTGGACTGGAGATACCTCGGCAGGGTATGATTTTAGCTTGATTCCTTTTCTTCGTACGATCTTTTGGAAACCAACGCTATATATTTTCGATTGTATCAGTATTATGTCGCCGCACGTCACATGGCCCTGGCGAAAGCCTTCCCTGACACCTTCTTGTACGAACCTCACGACCCCACCTCAGTAAGTTAAACCTTATGTTTGATTGATCTCTGAAGAAAAGCTTATCCTAAATCCTCTGATCTATCTCCTGTTCCCCCCTCAGACGTCAGGTTTCCGTTACCCCCGCCCCGCCTCCGTGCCACCTTCTCCTTCCCTCTCCCGCCATTCCTCCCCCCACCACAGCGACGTGGAGGACGACGAGGAGGACGACGAACGCTACGACGAAGATCTGGAGGCGGAAAAGGACCGAGTGAACATTCGCCAGCCCTTCACCATGCCGTTCAAAAACAAGATCAGCGCTGCCTACAAGCCCAACGGGAACGGCAACGGAGTCGCAAGTGAGAAAAACTGACACACGGAAACACGCCCGCACACGTTGAATGACGCTTGTTAGATTTTGGATGATGGATAACGGCCACATATTTAGCGAGCTCATTATATAAACAATTTGAAAACAAAATGGATCTGTCTTCCCAGCTAAATATATCAAAACATACCTGGTCCATTTCAATTATTTCAGCAGTGCTACAAGTGGTTTTGTTTTGAAGTGTAACCAGCACATCACAAAGGGAAAAGTCAAAACTGCTGTATTTTACTAACACTGAATTGGGATAAAACATTTTTTTTTATATAGAGCAGCCAAAAAACAAACAAACAAACAATCAAATTCTCCTTTTTACTTTTTTATTATTTTCTACTTGAAGGCAGTGCTTTCCTTATTGGGAAAAAACCCCAGCATCTTTTGCTGTAGGTATCCCAATTACACTGTTTTGCAGTCAATGGTAGCATTTTTCGGTCTTTCAAATGCCTTATTTCTTTAAAAACCGTTAAAAAAAAAAAACACACCAATACATGACACACTCGATGCTGCCAAAAAATCCCCCCCCCCTCAATCTTGTTTTTGTGTTTTCATTTTACTCCCAAGCCTTAAAAGTTTTTTTTTTCTTTGCTGATTACTGTGAACCACCTCACATGCACCCCCCCCCCCCCCCCCCCCATGTATCCGCTTGTGTATTTACGAGTATTTATGACAGCGGTAGGGAAAAAAAAAATATGTGAACGTGTCTTGGTGATTGCAACTATTTGCACGTGTGAGATGAGCCTTGAATAGGAGCTAGAAAATGGAAGGAAGCAAAGATGTAATGTTTATGTATGTCGCTGTGAGAGTTTTATCATTTCTTCCCATCTTGCACAATTCAACTTATAATAAAGACGACCTGTCTAAGGTTTACAAATGACAACTACTTTTTGCTTACATGTGATTTATTGGGCCACAAGCATGTCCACTGTTCACCTTCTAGAATAATCTTCCATGGGCATCAGATACTTCAGCATAAATAAACTCGACCCCCGTGACCTTTACAGACTGAAAAGAAAACATTTTAAATCATCACTTTCATCTATACAAATTCTCAGTCATCCAAATCCAGTGCCGAGCTGCTCAAAAAAAACAAAAGCTTACCAATTAGACTATTCCAAAACGAGTTATATGTTGCACTACCGGTTACGGCGCCAAGTCGGGCTGGATTCTTTCTCACTGTGTGCACTGAGAAACCGTCAGGCCCTGTCACCTGCACCTCCACGAGATGATAATCGCTCAACCTGGCCCGAGGGGGGAAAAAGCGTGATCACATTAAACGACGTGCCAGGTTGCCTTTCTCATAAAAATAACACCAGGGAGGACTCACGCCGTGTCGGCCACAATTTCTCCCCGAACACCGTTAAAACCGAGCGTCCCCGCAGCCACTGCCGCCGCCGCCATGGTGTTGACGTTGTTGGGAGCGAGCGGACACAGCTCCGCCACAGAGCCCGTGAATAAAACCCGCCTCCCCTGTTCCTCTGCCCACTCTGAGAGCACATCTCCAGTCAGACGGAAGCAGGATGGATGCTTGGACATCCTTATGAATAAAGCCTGCAAGCAAAGATTGATTGGGGGGGTCAACTGTAAACATGACATAACTCCTCGTCAATCACTTCACTGGTTCTTTTATCACAAACAAGATAGCATGTATGGCTACATGCTCTCTACCACCTGGATAGCAGCAGAGGACGTGACTCACCTGTCAAATCTGACAGGTGAGCCACACCTTCATCCATCAGTTGATAAAGACTCATCACAACCACACCAGTGACACTCCGATGAAGGTGGAAGCACAAGCGGAAACAGGTAAATGCAACCTCAAATATTTTGTTTGTGATAAAAGTATGAATTTTACCTGCAAAGTCCCGCTATCGTTCAACTTCTGGATGTCTTGACCTCCCCATAAGGCGCCACTTGGGACGTAGAGGGTTCGTCCATTCAGCTGGGCCGCCTTACGAAGTTTTGTATTCAGGTCATGATCAGCGAGGGCAGAGGGGGAACCGACCTACAGGAAATAGGAACACACTTCAGTTAAAGTTAAATCGCTGAATTCGACCTGCTTTTAGTCAATGGAAAGATCTCACCATAAAATGTGAGTGAGACAGGAAGCGGACTCCGAATTCTTTCACCACCTGAGGATGGCACACCTCCACAATGACATCACATTCCCTGAAGAACATTTGTGAAACAAAGTTGGATGACGCAACGAGTGTCTGACAATGAAATATTGGGGCATTTAATTCTAATCAAATATTCATGTCGGTACCTTTCTGGGAAGGATGACAGATTATCCAAAACAAGTTCATCCGGTACTAAACATTTCAGTTTTTCAGGATTTCGGTTCCAAACAAAAGCTAAAGTTAAGCCTACAGAGGCGCCATCTTTGAGGATTCTCTCTAACAAGTACTGTCCTGCGAAGAGAAATGAACAATAGTGAAACAAACAATAGTCGTTTCCTCATATTTGTATTCAAGGAGCTTGTCTAGTAGTGAGTGTTTGTGCCATGAACGGAATTTCACACCTAGATGTCCAAATCCTACAATTCCAATTCGCAGGGGAGAGGAATGCGTTGCCATTTTCTCATGCAGTGGATATAAATAGCTTTGGAAAAAATTCACCTGCATATATAAACACGTGTAAGTAAGTATTAACTTCATATCAGAACTCCCATAATCAGTGTTATGGCTCCACTCACCGATAATTCCACACCTTTCTCGGGTCTCTCAGTCCGAATCAAGCAACTCTTACAATGGAATCATGGGAGAGCGCATAGTACAAGGTTTGACCACAGAGGCCAAAGTTAATCATTGTTAGTTCTTTAAGGATTGGATTGCTATCATCACTCTTCAAACTATTGTATTGTAAAGTATGACAAACTTATTTTTGATTCTCAGATTTTCAGACATTGTCAAAAGTTTGCTTAAAAAAAAGTGCTAAAATTATTGACTGAAAATAATGATATAATTAAATTAATAAGAAATTATAATATGGGTGTGTTATGTTAAACACAAAGATGTATTAATAGTAATTCCCTTGTTGCAATTAATTGCCCCAGTATTCAGAGCACCACAATCACATGTCAACTTTTCAAGCCAAAACTAGAGCAATGCACTAACTTGAACGCAATCACAATTTCCCAATCTCACGGAAGTGCTGTATTTTGATGACGTGTGACTGATGGAAAACAAAGAAGCCAGCGTTTTTCTTTTTTCCATAGGAGTGATAAAAATCAATTTCTTCTTTTTCTTTCTCTGCAACGCCGCCTAGCGTAGAAAGTAAGCAGTACACATGAAGGCAGGAAAACTTAAACACCATTCAAGCTGAGCCTGTATTAGAAGCAAGAACATCAGTAGTGCTCTGCATAATAACAAAAAAAACCTGACAATTCTATGGAACCAGCCTCACCAACTTTGCATTATGTTTTGATGCATTCCCCTTGGACAGGTCAAAGGTCAAGTTTCTTGTCACAATGACTCAAAACAAGAAGAAGGTTGATAATTGTGGTGTAATCACAAAGCAAGGATCAGTCTAAAGTTCATGGCTCAGTAGACAGCAGCGGATTTCATTTTCACAGGGAAGAGCAGAACAAGTAGGAGCTTTTTATTATTTTTTATTTTTATCCTTTTGTATTTTTATTTCTTTTTATCAGGCAGCTGAACAAGAGTTGGAGATCAGTGGACAACATGGACATCCTTGAGACACATGCCTATGACAGACGGCAGAAAAGAAACACGGTATTGTCTAATTTACATCAATGGACATTTAAATCATTCTTCATATTGTGTTTCTAATGTTTGTTCCTCTTTCTTTCAGTCCTGTGCTCTGCTCCTGTCTTTGATGCCTTTCTTTTTGGCCTCAGCCTTGTACTTCTATCTGTGGACTCCAGACTCCCCAGCGTCCATCACGCTGGCGGCTGTCAAATCGGCACCGACACTCCTGCTGGCTGCGGCAGTGCTGAGCTGGAATGGAGGTCAGAGTGTCCTGGGTGTGGGGGGAGGACTTATCTTCTCAGCTGTGGGTGACTACTGCCTGGTATGGCCTGAGCTTTTCCTTCATGGTAAGCGACACGTTTACTTGTTAAACTTTATTTGCAGAATGAATAATGTCGGATAAAATACGTGATGTGTTTTTTAGGAATGGCTGCCTTTGCTTTGGCCCATCTTCTCTACTCGCTCGCCTTCTTTTCATCTCGTTACGAGGCATATTCTTTTTCCTCGTGGACCGGCCTACTATATTTGATCCTGATTGTGCTCGCAGGAGCTTTCTACACATATTTGTTTCCGTTTTTAAAAAAGGACCCCAACTCAGAGCTCTTAATTCCCGCCGTGGGGGGATACGTTGTCGTAATAACACTGACGGGAATATTAGCCATCAGAACCCGTCACGGATTTACACTGTTGGGAAATTTGATTTTTATTGTCTCTGACCTTTTGTTGGCGTTGCAACAGTTTAAGGTGACGCCGACTGGGCAACACGGTCACACTGTTGTTATGGTGACATATTATTTAGCACAGCTACTTATTAGTGTTGGGGACATGAGGGCAACGGAGATCAAAAATGACTTTGCAAAATGGAAGCGGTCCTAGCAAGTTTATTAGCAATACTATAAATTAATGAATGGCAAATTGCTTTGAAATAATTTTATTGCCATATTTAATGACAGCGACACTATGTAATATCCATATTTAAGTGATAGTTGAACTGGTTGTCATGTATAAAAATACCCATTTTGACATCTATATACAGAGTCTGAGTCTTCCTCAAAGAATTTAAAAGTCTTTTACACATGTACTGACATGGATGAGTGACAATTTGAAAGTATTTTTTTTCCACATTCTATTTGAGATGCATAACCCAAAAACTGATATTATTTATAACATGTTGAATGACATGCAAAAAAACAGACAAAAGAATTCTGAAGGCGGAGCTGAAGTCAGAGACTGGTGTGGAGCTGGAGACGGAGCTGAAGGCAGAGGCAGAGCAGGTCTGGAGCTGGAGGCAGAGTTGAAGTCAGAGGCAGAGCTGGAGGCGGAGCTGAAGTCAGAGGCGGAGCTGGAGGCGGTGCTGAAGTCAGAGGTGGAGCTGGAGTTGGAGGAGGAGCTGTAGTCAGAGGTGGAGCTGAAGCTGGAGTCAGAGGCGGAGCTGGTGTGGGGCTGGAGTTGGAGACAGAGCTGGTGTGGAGCTGGAGTCAGAGGTGGAGCTGAAGTCAGAGACTGGTGTGGAGCTGGAGTCAGAGGTGGAGCTGAAGTCAGGGTCGGAGGTGGAGCTGAAGTCAGAGACTGGTGTGGAGCTGGAGACGGAGCTGAAGGCAGAGGCAGAGCAGGTCTAGAGCTGGAGGCAGAGTTGAAGGCGGAAGTGGGGCTGAAGTCAGAGGCAGAGCTGGAGGCGGTGCTGAAGTCAGAGGTGGAGCTGGAGTTGGAGGAGGAGCTGTAGTCAGAGGTGGAGCTGAAGCTGGAGTCAGAGGCGGAGCTGGA
Organism: Syngnathus leptorhynchus; assembly: GCF_054491065.1. Lineage (NCBI taxonomy): Eukaryota > Metazoa > Chordata > Actinopteri > Syngnathiformes > Syngnathidae > Syngnathus > Syngnathus leptorhynchus. Next base: position 6,927,294 of record NC_141210.1, on the reverse strand, counting down.
GTCAGGGTCGGAGGTGGAGATGAAGCTGGAGTCAGATGCAAAGCTGGTGTGGGGCTGGAGTTGGAGGCAGAGCTGGTGTGGAGCTGGAGTCAGAGGTGGAGCTGAAGTCAGAGACTGGTGTGGAGCTGGAGTCTGAGGTGGAGCTGACGTCAGGGTTGGAGGTGGAGCTGAAGTCAGAGGCAGAGCTGGAGGCGGAGCTGAAGTCAGAGGCAGAGCTGGAGGCGGTGCTGAAGTCAGAGGTGGAGCTGAAGTCAGAGGCAGAGCTGGTGGTGAAGTCAGAGACTGGTCCATTAAACCATATAGTGTACATTCCTTCAGTGTACAAGTCTTCATGGTATAGTGGATAGTGATCTGGACTCTCACCCCAGCGACCCGAGTTCAAATCCCGGTGGGACCAAAGAAAATATGTCATCATGGAAAAGGCGTTGGAGGCGCAGCTGGTGTGGAGCTGGAGTTGGAGGCGGAACGGAAGTCAGAGCTGGAGCTGGAGGCGGAGCTGAAGTCAGGGGCGGAGCTGAACTCAGAGGCAGATTTGGTGTGGCGCCGGAATAGGAGGTGGAGCTGAAGTCAGTGGCAGAGATGGTGTGGAGCTGGAGTTGGAGGAGCAGTTGTAGTCAGAGGTGGAGCTGAAGTTGAAGTCAGATGCAAAGCTGGTGTGGTGTGGGGTGGGAGTTGGAGGCAGAGCTGGTGTGGAGCTGGAGTCAGAGGTGGAGCTGAAGTCAGAAACTGGTGTGGAGCTGGAGGCGGAGCTGAAGTCAGAGGCAGAGCTGGTGGTGAAATCAAAGACTGGTCCATTAAACCATATAGTGTACATTCCTTCCCTGCAACACTAGTGAAGTCTTCATGGTATAGTGGATAGTGATCTGGATTCTCACCCCAGCGACCCGAGTTCAAATCCCGGTGGGACCAAAGAAAATATGTCATCATGGAAAAGGCGTTGGAGGCGGAGCTGGTGTGGAGCTGGAGTTGGAGACGGAACGGGAGCCGGAGCTGGAGGCGGAGCTGAAGTCAGGGGCGGAGCTGAAGTCAGAGGCAGATTTGGTGTGGCGCCAGAATCGGAGGCGAAGCTGAAGTCAGTGGCAGAGATGGTGTGAAGCTGGAGTTGGAGGAGGAGTTGTAGTCAGAGGTGGAGCTGAAGTTGAAGTCAGATGCAAAACTAGTGTGGAGCTGGAGTCAGAAGCGGAGCTGGAGTCAGGGTCGGAGGTGGAGATGAAGTTGAAGTCAGATGCAAAGCTGGTGTGGGGCTGGAGCTGGAGTCAGAGGTGGAGCTGAAGTCAGAGACTGGTGTGGAGCTGGAGACGGAGCTGAAGGCAGAGGCAGAGCAGGTCTGGAGCTGGAGGCAGAGTTGAAGGCGGAAGTCAGAGGCGGAGCTGGAGGCGGTGCTGAAGTCAGAGGTGGAGCTGGAGTTGGAGGAGGAGCTATAGTCAGAGGTGGAGCTGAAGCTGGAGTCAGATGCAAAGCTAGTGTGGAGCTGGAGTCAGAGGTGGAGCTGAAGACGGAGCTGAAGGCAGAGGCAGAGCAGGTCTGGAGCTGGAGGCAGAGTTGAAGGCGGAAGTGGGGCTGAAGTCAGAGGCAGAGCTGGAGGCGGTGCTGAAGTCAGAGGTGGAGCTGGAGTTGGAGGAGGAGCTGTAGTCAGAGGTGGAGCTGAAGCTGGAGGCAGAGCTGGTGTGGAGCTGGAATCAGAGGTGGAGCTGAAGTCAGAGACTGGTGTGGAGCTGAAGTCAGGGTTGGAGGTGGAGCTGAAGTCAGAGGCAGAGCTGGAGGCGGAGCTGAAGTCAGAGGCAGAGCTGGAGGTGGAGCTGAAGTCAGAGGCAGAGCTGGAGGCGGTGCTGAAGTCAGAGGTGGAGCTGAAGTCAGAGGCAGAGCTGGTGGTGGTCAGAGACTGGTCCATTCAACCATATAGTGTATATTCCTTCCCTGCAACACTAGTGAAGTCTTCATGGTATAGTGGATAGTGATCTGAACTCTCACCCCAGCGACCCGAGTTCAAATCCCGGTGGGACCAAAGAAAATATGTCATCATGGAAAAGGCGTTGGAGACGGAGCTGGTGTGGAGCTGGAGTTGGAGGCGGAGCTGAAGTCAGGGGCGGAGCTGAAGTCAGAGGCAGATTTGGTGTGGCGCCGGAATCGGAGGCGAAGCTGAAGTCAGTGGCAGAGATGGTGTGAAGCTGGAGTTGTAGTCAGAGGTGGAGCTGAAGTTGAAATTAGATGCAAAACTGGTGTGGAGCTGGAGTCAGGGTCGGAGGTGAAGATGAAGTTGAAGTCAGATGCAAAGCTGGTGTGGGGCTGGAGTTGGAGACAGAGCTGGTGTGGAGCTGGAGTCAGAGGTGGAGCTGAAGTCAGTAACTGGTGTGGAGCTGGAGACGGAGCTGAAGGCAGAGGCAGAGCAGGTCTGGAGCTGGAGGCAGAGTTGAAGGCGGAAGTCAGAGGCGGAGCTGGAGGTGGTGCTGAAGTCAGAGGTGGAGCTGGAGTTGGAGGAGAAGCTGTAGTCAGAGGTGGAGCTGAAGCTGGAGTCAGGGTCGGAGCTGGAGTCAGGGTCGGAGGTGGAGATGAAGCTGGAGTCAGATGCAAAGCTGGTGTGGGGCTGGAGATGGAGACAGAGCTGGTGTGGAGCTGGAGTCAGAGGTGGAACTGAAGTCAGAGACTGGTGTGGAGCTGGAGACGGAGCTGAAGGCAGAGGCAGAGCAGGTCTGGAGCTGGAGGCAGAGTTGAAGGCGGAAGTGGGGCTGAAGTCAGAGGCAGAGCTGGAGGCGGTGCTGAAGTCAGAGGTGGAGCTGGAGTTGGAGGAGGAGCTGTTGTCAGAGGTGGAGCTGAAGCTGGAGTCAGAGGTGGAGCTGGTGTGTGGCTGGAGTTGGAGGCAGAGCTGGTGTGGAGCTGGAGTCAGAGGTGGAGCTGAGGTCAGAGACTGGTGTGGAGCTGGAGTCTGAGGTGGAGCTGAAGTCAGGGTTGGAGGTGGAGCTGAAGTCAGAGGCAGAGCTGGAGGCGGAGCTGAAGTCAGAGGCAGAGCTGGAGGTGGAGCTGAAGTCAGAGGCAGAGCTGGAGGCGGAGCTGAAGTCAGAGGCAGAGCTGGAGGCGGTGCTGAAGTCAGAGGTGGAGCTGAAGTCAGAGGCAGAGCTGGTGGTGAAGTCAGAGACTGGTCCATTCAACCATATAGTGTATATTCCTTCCCTGCAACACTAGTGAAGTCTTCATGGTATAGTGGATAGTGATCTGAACTCTCACCCCAGCGACCCGAGTTCAAATCCCGGTGGGACCAAAGAAAATATGTCATCATGGAAAAGGCGTTGGAGACGGAGCTGGTGTGGAGCTGGAGTTGGAGACGGAACGGAAGTCAGAGCCGGAGTTGGAGGCGGAGCTGAAGTCAGGGGCGGAGCTGAAGTCAGAGGCAGATTTGGTGTGGCGCTGGAATCGGAGGCGAAGCTGAAGTCAGTGGCAGAGATGGTGTGAAGCTGGAGTTGTAGTCAGAGGTGGAGCTGAAGTTGAAATTAGATGCAAAACTGGTGTGGAGCTGGAGTCAGGGTCGGAGGTGAAGATGAAGTTGAAGTCAGATGCAAAGCTGGTGTGGGGCTGGAGTTGGAGACAGAGCTGGTGTGGAGCTGGAGTCAGAGGTGGAGCTGAAGTCAGTAACTGGTGTGGAGCTGGAGACGGAGCTGAAGGCAGAGGCAGAGCAGGTCTGGAGCTGGAGGCAGAGTTGAAGGCGGAAGTCAGAGGCGGAGCTGGAGGTGGTGCTGAAGTCAGAGGTGGAGCTGGAGTTGGAGGAGAAGCTGTAGTCAGAGGTGGAGCTGAAGCTGGAGTCAGGGTCGGAGCTGGAGTCAGGGTCGGAGGTGGAGATGAAGCTGGAGTCAGATGCAAAGCTGGTGTGGGGCTGGAGATGGAGACAGAGCTGGTGTGGAGCTGGAGTCAGAGGTGGAACTGAAGTCAGAGACTGGTGTGGAGCTGGAGACGGAGCTGAAGGCAGAGGCAGAGCAGGTCTGGAGCTGGAGGCAGAGTTGAAGGCGGAAGTGGGGCTGAAGTCAGAGGCAGAGCTGGAGGCGGTGCTGAAGTCAGAGGTGGAGCTGGAGTTGGAGGAGGAGCTGTTGTCAGAGGTGGAGCTGAAGCTGGAGTCAGAGGCGGAGCTGGTGTGTGGCTGGAGTTGGAGGCAGAGCTGGTGTGGAGCTGGAGTCAGAGGTGGAGCTGAGGTCAGAGACTGGTGTGGAGCTGGAGTCTGAGGTGGAGCTGAAGTCAGGGTTGGAGGTGGAGCTGAAGTCAGAGGCAGAGCTGGAGGCGGAGCTGAAGTCAGAGGCAGAGCTGGAGGTGGAGCTGAAGTCAGAGGCAGAGCTGGAGGCGGAGCTGAAGTCAGAGGCAGAGCTGGAGGCGGTGCTGAAGTCAGAGGTGGAGCTGAAGTCAGAGGCAGAGCTGGTGGTGAAGTCAGAGACTGGTCCATTAAACCATATAGTGTACATTCCTTCCCTGCAACACTAGTGAAGTCTTCATGGTATAGTGGATAGTGATCTGAACTCTCACCCCAGCGACCCGAGTTCAAATCCCGGTTGGGACCAAAGAAAATATGTCATCATGGAAAAGGCGTTGGAAGCGCAGCTGGTGTGGAGCTGGAGTTGGAGGCGGAACGGAAGTCAGAGCCGGAGCTGGAGGCGGAGCTGAAGTCAGGGGCGGAGCTGAAGTCAGAGGCAGATTTGGTGTGGCCTGAGCTTTTCCTTCATGGTAAGAGACACGTTTACTTGTTCAACTTTATTTACAGAATGAATAATGTCGGATAAAATACGTGATGTGTTTTTTAGGAATGGCTGCCTTTGCTTTGGCCCATCTTCTCTACTCGCTCGCCTTCCTTTCATCTCGTTACGAGGCATATTCTTTTTCCTCGTGGACCGGCCTACTATATTTGATCCTGATTGTGCTCGCAGGAGCTTTCTACACATATTTGTTTCCGTTTTTAAAAAAGGACCCCAACTCAGAGCTCTTAATTCCCGCCGTGGGGGGATACGTTGTCGTAATAACACTGACGGGAATATTAGCCATCAGAACCCGTCACGGATTTACACTGTTGGGAAATTTGATTTTTATTGTCTCTGACCTTTTGTTGGCGTTGCAACAGTTTAAGGTGACGCCGACTGGGCAACACGGTCACACTGTTGTTATGGTGACATATTATTTAGCACAGCTACTTATTAGTGTTGGGGACATGAGGGCAACGGAGATCAAAAATGACTTTGCAAAATGGAAGCGGTCCTAGCAAGTTTATTAGCAATACTATAAATTAATGAATGGCAAATTGCTTTGAAATAATTTTATTGCCATATTTAATGACAGCGACACTATGTAATATCCATATTTAAGTGATAGTTGAACTGGTTGTCATGTATAAAAATACCCATTTTGACATCTATATATATACACAGAGTCTGAGTCTTCCTCAAAGAATTTAAAAGTCTTTTACACATGTACTGACATGGATGAGTGACAATTTGAAAGTATTTTTTTTTTCCACATTCTATTTGAGATGCATAACCCAAAAACTGATATTATTTATAACATGTTGAATGACATGCAAAAAAACAGACAAAAGAATTACATCTTGAATTCCAATGACGGATATCTGTTGGTATATTAACATTTGATGACAAAACATATCCGAGGTCAGCGGTCCATTCCGTGGTCGTCTGGCTGGTGTCCACAAAAACAAGCCGTCTTTAAGCGCTCACAGAATTCCAGTTCTTCCTGTTGAAAGAGGAAAACCCAAGTTGCTGTCAAACCAATATCTGGTGAATGGAAATTGCTGTGCTCTACTGAGTAGCATTCTAGTCGAAATTTGAAAACAGTAAGTGACTCACCAGACTTTCCTCTTTGCCTTGGAGCTCTTTGGCTCGCAGTCGTAGCAACTCTTCAAGGCCGAGAGACGGATCCCTACAATCCTTGAGCCCCTCCACGCAGTCTTCCACCAGGCTGGAGAGACACAAGAGGCAAAGCAATGAATCACGGCCAGGCTGACTTACATTGTCACTGACCCAATCGTCAGTTAAAGACAGAAATTGTCTTACCAACAAAGAGCGCCGAGCACATGTTCATGAAAAGGCGAGTGTGGAGCTCGCAGGACCGAGACCAACTGCTGCACCATCCCCATGGAAACCACTGCATCTGCAAGAAGAATAAAAGACACACTGTGATACTCATCTAAGGACGTACATCCTCATCCACACCTTTCTGTTCAGGGTGTGACGTCAGCAGGTTGAGCAGAAGGAACGCCGACTTAGTCTGAAGCTTCTCGTGTTTTGACTGCATGCCTCTCATCAGCACCGAGAAGCCATCGTGTGACAGAAAGGCCTCCAATCCCGCATCTTGCTCTCGAACCAGACCTGCAGTGACAACAAGAGACGGATGAGGATAAAATAATCCATTTGAAGAGTTTTATTATCACATAATGTTACTCACATGAGACGGCATACAGGGCTTTGACTCTGACTGTGGGGTGAGGGTCTGAGTCTGTCAGCTGCAGAAGCTTTGGCAAAATGTTTATCTTCAGTAAATGATCTTGCACTTGAGGCATGTTCTGGGCACAGGTACCGATCAACTGAGCAGCGTTCCATCTCAAACTACTTTGGGCATGACACAAATATTTGGAGACACACAGATCCAGGCCTCCCAGAACCATCAGGTCTGTAATATACACAATTAGGTTACTGGTCTCATTTCATGAATTCATATAATATGTCATGATAATACCAACCTCTGGCATTGTCAAGGTTCTCACACAAATCCGACAGCAACTCAAAGGCTGATTCTCGCTCATCTTCATCTTCATCATCCCTTTCCCCCTCGCCGTTCATGTCCTCCTTGTTCAAGACAGCCAGGCACTGCTTCATCTGCTCCACTTCATCCATCTGCCCTTTGCAGACATCTGCGAGAGCTTCCCTTAGCCATGCGCTCCTCTGAAGAACAAAAAGCAGAAAACAAGATTTAGATTGATTTCAACACTTCAATATGCACTTTTCACAACACTAACCTCTTCTAAAATGGGTTCTACTGGGGCAGGCCCCTCTGCACCAGAGCCAGCATCAATTGCCATCTGCAGGACCCCCTGAAGGTTCTGGGGATATCTTCGATCTTGTCTGTCTTCCGTCATGTCGCTTAAAGGGGGCAACACAATTTTATATAAGAATAATTAAAATGCATATGTACAGTATATATCGTACTTGACTGACGTAAGATTTTGAACGCAAGTTTGGACACGCCAAATGATCCGTAGGCCTTAATGGTTAGAACCACCAGTTTAGGATTACCGATTTAAATACAACACTTAACTGTCATGCTCAGTACAATTAAAACAAGGCAGCAACAGCCCTCCTAGCTCTATATTGAACCTTCGGCTACATAAAATGTTTAAATCCACCATACCTTCAAAGGATCATGAAATGATACTGGGAAAAAAAATGTGATCACAGATCCTTTTTAATATAACCCTGAAGGTTGACGCCTCTTTAAACCCGAAGACACATGTAAGCGCTAGAACATTCTAGCTAGCTAGTAGCTAAAAGCAAGCGCTTGAGTAAGCTGCCATGTTTTACCGTAACTGTAAAACTATAGCCGCAAATATCATTTGGTACTAACAGCTGTCTGCCCAGTCTGTCTATAGTCAAGTCAAGTTTTACATTTATTAAAAAAAAAGTTAAAGTCCCAATAACTATAGAATAATCCACACAGTGATATAAAGATTGTACTTTATAATATGTATTTTACAATTTCATTAAGAAAAATGTTTGCTCGTCTATTAGCGGATTTAAAGTGAGTCAATGACGTAAGAGTTGATCAGTGTTCAGAGAGTACTAGTGAAAGCAAGAGTGTTATTGTTTTTACTGTTCATCGTTACCCAACGTTTGTCATTGTTTAAAATATTTTAGATTTTTTAAGATGAAATAGAATATTGATTTAATTTAGGGTGAAACAAATGACAATGCTGGTACTAGGGAGAAGGAACGGGGAAGAGTAGACATTATGACAGAATGCACTGCACTTAACATTACTCTCTTGACGACTTGTTTATCTTTGGGTTTCTGAGTGTTCAAGATGGCCGCGCTTTTGGGACTGCGTGCGTGTGTCTCCGGTAAAATTGTCAAATATTCGAATTCTTTAATCGCGTGATGCCGTATTTGTGATTCCTTCTGTTCATTTGCATCGCTTTGTCTTGTTGTGAACACGCTGTTGTGTGTGATTGCAACTTAAACAAAAGGGGATGATGCTGTCCATGCTTATAGCAGTGCAAGGTCACGTTACCGATGGTCGCAAGCTAACAATCCAACTAATCACAATGAAAAAGTGATACATTAGTATTGAATGGAATTGGGATTTATTCTTAAATCGGGACAGGCAATACTCCGATAAGTAGTAATACAATTTGGGGTCGTATTTTAAGTTTTGGTGTGTTTGGCAAGCTAATATTTTTTTCCAAGACCTGCTTAGCGGTTTTATCACATCCTCTTGGTCAGATTTGGCTGAAGACGTGATTTTGCACATGCACTGATTGAAACGAAATTGCCTTGCCAATCTATTTGAAATGATTTTATGCTGTTCTATTGCTTTTCTTGTCTCCAGCTCTTCATCTGACCACACCAAGCCTGGTGCAGAGCAGCCTTAAGCTCGTGAGTAACTAGCCTGAAGATAATACATTCATCAGAATTTGCAAAAGGTTTAAATATTTACATTTATATCTCTTACTGATTTATATGATGCTATATTATATTGTAGTGTGCTGTGCCTCTAAGTCGGCGGACCTTCGCTGCAGAGGCTAAGAAGTCTTACACTAGAGAAAAGCCCCATGTCAATGTAGGGACCATCGGGCACGTTGATCATGGCAAGACCACCTTGACTGCAGCTATCACAAAGGGTAAGGGTGGGAACATCTTTTCTGGGATGCTGGACAATGCTGGGACAGGCTCCAGATCCAATGTATTCTGTTTCCTCATATCTTTGTTTGAAATCTTCAGTACTTTCTGACGCCGGCGGTGCAAACTTTAAAAAGTATGAGGAGATTGACAACGCCCCTGAGGAGAAGGCCCGAGGAATCACCATCAATGCCTCTCATGTTGAATATACAACAGCCAACAGACATTATGCCCACACAGACTGCCCTGGTCATGCTGACTATGTCAAGGTAAAGTCTTCTGTGAGATCAAGCCAAAAGTTCCTTGGTGTACGAGTGCTACAATTTGCAGGTTTTTGGTCAAAATCAAAACTAATTGGACTTTTTTTCCTCTTTCTTTCTTCAGAATATGATCACAGGTACTGCTCAGATGGACGGCTGCATCCTGGTGGTGGCGGCCACCGACGGCCAGATGCCTCAAACGCGGGAGCACCTGCTACTGGCCAGGCAGATCGGCGTTGAGCACGTGGTAGTGTTCATCAACAAGGCGGACGCGGTGGACGATAAAGAAATGTTGGAATTGGTGGAGATCGAGATCCGTGAGCTTCTCACCGAATTTGGCTATGACGGCGACAACACGCCTGTTGTGATAGGCTCTGCTCTCTGTGCTCTGGAGGTGAGCAAAGTAGTTCCAGTCATTGATCACACGCAATACATTTTTGAGTCTTGACTGAATGTTTGTTACGGTTCGTGTCAGGGTCGTGAGCCGGAGCTTGGCATCAATGCAATCCTGAAACTCCTGGACATTGTGGATTCATATGTTCCATTGCCCAAAAGAGAATTGGAAAAGCCCTTCCTTTTGCCTATTGAAGGAGTTTATTCAATCCCAGGTATGAACCAAGGACTGGGCGATTACACAAACATTGATCACATGGTGTGTTTTAAGATTTGAGTCTCTTGTAAGGCGCAAAACGCTGACCTCTGCTGGTCGTAATTAGACATTGCACCCTATTATAGTTTTTGTGTCTGTTCAGGCAGGGGGACAGTCGTGACCGGCACCATGGAAAGGGGCATCATCAAGAAAGGCGACGACTGTGAATTTGTGGGTCACAATCGCAGCGCCAAATCTGTGGTTACAGGTGAGAGTGAGAAACAAAATCGAAAGACATTGGAGAACGCAGTGGAGACTCAGTTGGAAAATTGAGGAAAGACTAATTCGAGTCAAGCTCACCAATCCATTTATTTGAGACTTTAATATAATACAAGAGTCAACCAAAAATACAGTTGAGTGTAACTGTGATGTCCTCTCCGCTGGGATCAGGTATTGAGATGTTCCATAAATCTCTGGACCGGGCCGAGGCCGGAGACAATCTGGGTGCTCTTGTCCGAGGCCTGAAGAGGGAGGATGTGAGGAGAGGGATGGTGATGTGCAAGCCGGGAGCCATAAAGCCTCACCAGAAAATCCAGGCTCAGGTTTGGAAAATAATTACATCGATAGACCCGTAATGTTTTGTTCAACCATACTCATTTTTTTTTTTCACCACTTGCGTTGCAGGTGTACATTCTGAGTAAAGAGGAGGGAGGACGACACAAACCCTTTGTCACCAACTTCATGCCTGTCATGTTCTCCCTGACGTGGGACATGGCCTGCAGAGTCACTCTGCCCACTGACAAGGTTTTGACTGATTTATGTTGTGGCGTCCACTTTTTATTTACAGTTGCAAGTCAATGTTTTGCTTGTTCGTAACCACACCATCTGGTCATTTTCAAGGAAATGGTGATGCCAGGCGAGGACACCACCTTGACGCTTACGCTTAGGCAACCAATGGTCCTGGAGAAAGGTCAGAGGTTCACTCTCAGAGACGGCAACAAAACCATCGGCACCGGCCTGGTGACGGACATCCTGACGGTGACAGAGGAAGATCAGTGGGTCTCATAAGAAAGTGTGTGGGGAACTGGGGTGGGTTGGGGAACTATGGCAGGGTTGGAAGGGCAGGTGGTTGCATAAAAGAAGTTAACCTTACAAAGTTGCAAATACACAGGATAGATGACACACTGCATCATCCAATATTCCAGTCAACCAAAATATTTGTAAAGTTAAGCAAGTGTGGTTATGGTAAAACACCAAACTGCTTCATGATCTTTATGTAATAAAATGTATTTAATAACAACTTCAATTTTTGTTTTGGTTTTCTGCCATTTATAATAGCAGTGTTATTGCACTAAGCTAACACACGAGGGCAGCAAAGAGGCTTTGAGAATTGTTTACAAGTGTTTCAATACTGCTATCTTAGTGTAGATTTGTTGAAATGCAGGTTGGTTATTTTAAAATCAGAAACCCAAGTTCATTTTAGACAGTTTACATTTGAATATTGAAAAAAAGATCTGCTTTAAAAAAAAAAAAAAGTTGCTACAGTTGCAAGATAGTAGAACTGATTTGTAGACTATTCAATATATGGTCAGCTGAACTTCTCACACCAAGTCATTTGAGATAGCCTTCATCTGCCTGGCGTGACTCCCACTGACGACAAGTAGCAGAAAGAGAATGGAAAAACAGCATCATCTCGTGAGTCCCGACCTCCTCCTCCTAATGTCATCACCACAGCACAGCGTACCATAACCATCCCCTGATATCATGCAAAATATTGTAAGCCACTTAGGAGCTATTAATACGAATGACACCATCTGAATGAACGCTCACTACTTTTTGTTTTTTACTTTTTCCCAACAGATACGAAGAAGCAAGACATACAACATCCATTATTTCAAGTAAGTCCGAGTTGATATCTGTCACCCCTGGTGTACTCGGCCTTCCGCACAGGAAGTTCATAAACAGTGTTTACTGGCGGTATTTGAATCGGTACCTCATCCTGTAATCCAATCATCTTGTTGCCGTAATCACATAGTTGTGGACTGGATTTGACGCCGCATATCTGCCAGTATCGCTGAGTGATGTGCTCAGCTGCACATCAGCATGCTGCAGAACTACGATGTAAAACGATATGACCGGACAGTAAACACGCTTTATGTTTCAGTGACCTTGATTCTTTTTGCTGAGTCCAAATGTTTGGCTCTTGACATATTTGCAGAGTCATGTTTGGACAAGAGTGATTATTTGAAAGAAAATGGATGAGTGGAGAACAATTTTGCCTCATTTGCTTTCTCAGCCTCTCCCCGTCCCGCTGATTTCTTCCATTCCCATGTTCTCGTTTTTCAAAACGTTAAACTGTCTACATCCCTTGGAAAAAGAATGACAACAAAAAAAAAAGCTATCCGATGTGAATGGAAAAGAAAAGTGATTATTATATCAAGAAATAGTCTCTGGCATGGGAAAAGATGTGAAGATTGATTGCTTGACGTCTCACAACTACAGGCCAAAGATGACTTTCCCCTGACATTTTCAACGAGGGCATTCATTTCCCAAAACATTGCTTGATATTTTGTCAGCTCATTCCCATTTGAACTTTTTTTTTTGCTGTGCAAAAACCAAAACAAAATTTCATCAGTGTTTTTTTATTGTTCAACTCGAGAGAAAGAATTTGGCATGTCCTGTTATCGCTGGCTGGAAAAGTGCTAATTGTACTCCAGTAGCCACAACAAAGAAGAATCGTGCTGCAGGGTGATAACATGATTACGTAACGGCCTGGCTTAGACCAAAATGCTCTGAAAACGCCGCTATCATGCAAAAATGATCAAATACAAAAACAAATAAATACATGATCCTAATTTACTCATTCACTGTTAATATCCCTAACGTCTATAACCGTCATTGGCGCTGAATGAGTTAATAGCTTGAAGTAGTATTTTAGTCGAGTATTGCTACTTTTTCCTCAGCCTCCATCTGAAAAAGGAAGGGTTGTGATAATTAAGGCTGCATCCCACTCTTCACGTTGCAATAGCGGCTTTTCCACTGGTTCTCCTCCTCCGGCCTTGTGGAGTGGGTGGGATGCATCTCGTGATCTTCTCCACATTGTGCTTACATCATACGGCACATCTGACGGTACAGTCAACATTCTCATGGGAAGAAGGAATTATTAGCAGTGACCTCAAACTTTTGTGAATAGTCATCAGTCATTATATTACAGTTGTCAAATATTTGCAATTGCTTTGAGGGCTGCTATGAAGGTCATAGGTTATGGTGAACTTTGGAGTGTAGTGTAGCCATAGCAAAGATGTTTGTGAAGGCTTGCATAAGAGTGAAAGAAGAAACCTTTGGCCCCAGTAGGGACACTGGCATCCAAAAATTCTCACGTCGCCATTCCTTCTTCTGATTGTCCGATTCCTCCGAGGGGAAAACAAATGACCTCAATTGCTATATTCTTATTTCAGCCTAACGTTGCTTCAGTCTATGCAAATGCTGTAATAGAATCAATGACCAAAAACAAACAGCAAAAAAAAAAAAAAGCTGGTTTATTTACAATACAGACCTGACTGATGTTAGCGCACATTGTCGTCTTTGCATTCTGGATTCTGCTTTTTCCGTACAAATGTCCACAAAAAAAAAAAAAAAGCATTCATTTTTCAGACAAAAACCTTTCCTATTTTCAGTAAGCTCCCAAATGTAAATATGTCAAGTTTGTGCTGAAATGGCATTCAGGTGCACTCACGCTGCAACAACTCACACAGAAGAGAGAAAGAACAAAAATGACCTTTGGCCATTTATTTATGCGCTATTTTGGTTATGTCTTTGTAATCTCTCCTCTTCTCGCTAAAAGGTTTTTTAACTTGTACGTTCCCATTAGACTCGTCTTTGAAAATTCCAGTCGTTACAGTACCTCAAAGTTGTGTCCAATGTGTTTTTCAAGCAAACGACAAAACGAAAAGGTCATCGCTTCAAACGTTACATCACCTTTTTGTTTTTTTTCTTTCTCAAGTTGCAAACACTCATTACTGCCGTGTTCGTTATGCTCTTTCAGTCTATACAAAGCTGCAACATTTGTCATTCAAATGAGTCCATTGTCCATTTTCAAAAATTTCAGCTTCACAACATGCAGCCAATGTCTGAGCGACACAACAAAACAATTCATTCTCGCCACACTTTTGGTTCAGGGCTGCTAACACAAATGTCGGAATATGATATAACACACTGCTACGATTGTTATTGTTACCATTTGCCAGGGGACATAATGGCCTTCATAAAAATGAGGTGTAAAACCTTTATCTTGTTTCTCCCTCGGCCACAATCTGCTACAATGTATTGACAGTAATGATTCAGATGATTTCCTCAGTTACTATTCATAGATGATAGGAACAATTTATGGAATTCATGTATCATGTAAATTATAAACTATAAAGTTGCAATTTACAGTTTATTTATTTGCATTTGAAATTCCACTCGGGAAAGTTTTTGCAACCCTATCCACTTTGCAGTCATGCATGCAATGGTGCTATAAATAGTTTGTGCGGTGAACTTTTGTAAATGTCAAGTTCAAATCTCGGATTCTACGCTAGATGATTTTTGATCACGTTCAGAAGCGGCGTGATCATCCAGGAGGGCCGTAGAACATTGTCTGTCGTCCTCTTTGTCAAAGTCCGCCTCCTCCTCCTCATCCCTGCTTATGAAAGCCAGCTCGTTCTCGTAGCAGAAGGAGTTAGCGCCTGACGTCGGGAACTTCCTGCCTTCCATGTCCCTGGCGCTGCACCTCGGGGTGGACGGTACCTCGAAGGTCTTGTGAAAATAGGCGTAATCGATCCTGTACTGGCTCTTTTCCTCGAAGATGAGCGGCTCAAAGCGGTGACCCCAAAGGACCTCCGACGACAGGTAGGAACTGCGCGCCTGGGTGGTCATGGCGGTGGCTTCCACCAAACCTTCTAGTATGATCACAATCTCAAAGTCGGATGTCTCCAGATCTTGTTTGCTGATACCAAACAGGGGGCTGTCTTCGTCGATCTCGTGGATGACGGTGATCGGCGCCACCAGAAAAAGTCGATCGGTGCCTCTGTCGTAGCCGACGTTCATGTCGATCTGATCCAGTGGGATGTACTCGCCTTCCTCCGTGTAACGAGGCTTGACCATCTGGGCTCGGACGTGAGCCTCCACTATATGGCTTTTTCTTAGATTGGCTACCCTGAACATGAGACACAACTTTCCGTCACGCATGGAGATGACGGCGTTTCGGCTGAACAGGAGCGTCTCGGCTCGTTTTTTAGGCCTGGCCATCTTCGCCATAATGGCGCCAATCATGAAGGCGTCGATGACGCAACCCACGATTGACTGAAAGACCACCATGAAGACGGCGGCGGGACATTCCTCCGTCACGCATCGAGCTCCGTACCCGATGGTGGTCTGGGTCTCGATGGAGAACAGGAAAGCGGCCACGAAGGTGTTCACCTGCGTGACGCACGGTACAAAAGTCTCATCGTCTGCGAGACGTTCCATATCGCCGTGCAGGAGGCCGATGACGTAGAAGCCTAAGCCGAACATCAACCAGGACACCACAAATACCAGGCTGAAGACCAGGAACATGTAGCGCCAACGTATGTCCACGCAAGTGGTGAACATGTCCGATATGTAGCGACTAGACTTGTCGTCCATGTTGGAGAAGTGAATGTTGCACTGGCCCGTCTTGCTGACGAAGCGGCCGTGCCTTTGCCGTCTGGTGTGGATCTTGCCATTGCCGAAGCTCCCCACGGCAGGCATGCTGGTCAGTCTCAAACCTTCTTCTTCACACGATAGGAAATTGTGCTGGTGGGCTCTTCCCACGTTCATGCCTCACGCGATCAAGGCTGACACATACACGGCAGGCCCGGGCTCCGTCCAACGTTGACTGATAGATAGTTCTCTGAAAAGAAAACCATCGGGATACATTGAGAAACATATCAGATGCTGACGGAAGTCCAATTCATCCATCACGGCTGGCCCGTCGTGGTTTCCTTTCCCTAACGACATGGCTGCAAACAGCCAGGAGCTGGTTTACACAAGCGCCGTCACTGTTGACAGCTTAGCAATACGGAGGCTATATTTAGAAACTTTTCCGACCCCTCTCGCCCCATGTTTTTCAAAAAAAAGTGACTTTAATTCTTGCATCGCCAAAGATAAATTTGAACTTTTAATCTGAGATATGTGCCTTCAAGATCCAAATGTTTTGCAGAGTTCATCTGTCCAGCTTTACATAAACAAATAGTAGGAGAGTTTTAATACTGCAGGCGTGCAGATTTACGGGCTCAGTCATAATCATATCATCACTTATATTTATTTATATATTTTTTTATTTATATGTATTTATTATATATATATTTTTTCATCCCACTCTTTTCCCTTCCTGTCGATACTGTACACATGTAATCGTTGATGATGATTGAATGATCTCAGCTCCCAAACGGTTTCCCCAGTAACAGCATTTGTGTTTGGACAATTGATAAATCATTTAACGAGATGAATGCATACCGGAGTTGGAGTGGAGATGGGAAAGTGCGATAGAAATGGAAAATAAAGTTACCTTCACTTCAGTGATACAAAATCTGTTTTTCTGTCGGACAAGGTACAGAAATAGCCAACTAATCTAATGCGCTGCCACTTTATGTGACGTATCATCTGTTTCTCACAGCTGGCATAACTATTAGGCCGCTGCCCAGTGTGATTCCCTTGTGAGAATGTGCTGGAAAACAGTGTGGCGAAAAAAAAAAAAAAGATAAGTCCACTATAAAATCAAGCCTAAACTTTCTGCTCGTATTTCAAGTACTTTGAGATGAGAAAAAATGCATATATTTTTTTTACTTTTCAATATTTAAATCGTTTTCATGATATGTGTTAGTGATAACGTTGCATTATATTTTGTGTTTTTTTATTTATTGCATAATCAATTGCACTTTTTTGGTGTCTTGATTTTTTATTGAATTTTTTTGGTGTCTTTATTTTTCTGTTGATTGGCTTGGGGAAATCAGACAGTTTTCCCCTCCTGGTTCCTGATAAAAGGATTTAGGCTAATATTATTTCTTGTCTGCTGTTTGGTCATAATTGGCCAGCCACAAGATTAAAAGTCAGGGATGCATGAAATTGAACGTTTGGGACACAAGTCATTTATGCTAATGTAGACTAAAGTAGTGTTCGAAAGATTAAGTCACACACACACCAGCTTAACTTAGCCTTCCATGGAAACTCAATTCTGAATTTGACGTCATAAAAACTTTACTCCATTAAGCTGCAGGGACCCTAAGGACATGACTTTAAGTGGGTCAGTGCAAAATGACACGATACTTGGCACTTAGCTGCAAGCGTATTGCTTTGACTTTTGGCATCTTAGCAGTGAAGTTATTTTCTACCTCTTTGGCCCTCAATCGGTTATGTCATCAATTAGCCGCCGGCGCCATTTAATTGTGTCTTTACAATACACTTTTGAATATTGTGTTAGGTCTATGAATTTGTGTATACGAGTTACTTCACACTTGCTGGCTCACACTGCTCTAGTTGCTAGGCGTCAAGATGATGATGATGATGATGATGAGTGTCCGATTATCTAATATATGCAAGAATAACTCTCCACCCGCCTGCTGCTGTGATTTTAATACCAAAGTAGAAATGAATTTAATTCTGCAGTCATTGATCGATAAATATAAAATTGCTTACCTTGTTTGCTGGTTAAATGCTGCAATCTGTCACGACCAGAACTTTTTCGTCTTTTTGCTCGCACTACTGCATAGTTCTTTGAAGGCTTCCTTGTTTTTTTTAAGGGTAGAACCACTTTATCCTTGTGAGGCAAAAAAGTACATCGCCACTCAACACGTTCATCCCTTCAAGTTTGATTGCACCTGTTCCTCTTGCTCTTCTCACTGAGGTCAGCATTACAACCACAAGTACCTCTAATCAAAGCTTTGAATTTTTCCAGCTTGAATGATAACAACGCCGTCCCAAAGTCGATATATTTGGGCTTGCGTGGGCTCAGCGATACAAAGAGAAGTAAAAATCAATCCAGCACAGATAATTTGGGCATAGTCTGTCATCTTCTGCCGTCTGATGGTTTTTGCTGAGGATCCTACTCTGTATCTCACAACCACGCAAATGGTGCGTATTGCTTAGCCCTCCCCTCCCCTTCCCTCCCTTCCTTCCACTATGCCATGGTCCATACTTGGCATTTAGAGGTTGAGCAGTCTTGTCTTACCTAGAGTGGCACCCGTTAGAAATACGTAAAATTATACAAGATGGATGTCCACTGAATAACTAATCAGATTTGGAAATTTCCCAATACTTGGTTGGTGTCACATGATCATCCAAAGTCAAGTGTGAGTGTCAGTTTTATATATCAGTGACATTTGCATTGGTGTTTTTTTTACTTAAAAAGAAATTGATAATGTCAAACTTCATATGGGCCATCTATAATTAAAGTTGTGAGCTTGTAGCCTCAACTTGAAAATAGGTTACAAATGCTGCCAATATATTGCAGTCCTGATGTGAGGGTTACAGCCAATGCAAGTTATTTAAAGTCTCCAAAGTGGGCCAGCCTGGACCCAACTCAAATCCACATTTTGGGCTAGTTTGAGGGGAGCTGTCAGTCATGTTTTAATGGCGAGGAACATTGTCTGTGTTAGGATTCATGTGGCAGGTAGACAAGTATTATGCAAGAGTGGAACCATCTGGTGAGGCCCATCTGAGAAGATCTCATGCTGGTCATGTTTTGTTGTCGGGTGTCTCCGGACTTTGTGTTTGTTATTGTTCTAATTAATACAATCTCTAGGCACTTCATTAAATTTTCACTTGCACCATCTACTGAACTTCAAAGCATAAAAAATATTTCATTTAACTCTGTCGAAACATTGTTTATTATTATGCTTGAAATTTATAGATAAAATATATCAAATAAATAGAAATAGAATATATATATAATGAGTTGTTCATTTTTTTGCCTCCCATTGTTATGGAAACAAAA
Organism: Syngnathus leptorhynchus; assembly: GCF_054491065.1. NCBI lineage: Eukaryota > Metazoa > Chordata > Actinopteri > Syngnathiformes > Syngnathidae > Syngnathus > Syngnathus leptorhynchus. Next base: position 6,908,580 of record NC_141210.1, on the reverse strand, counting down.
TGTCGCTGAGGTGGGTCACCCGCCACGTCAGTGAACTCCTTTTGAGTTGTCGTCTTTTCCCATAGTGTGTTTTGCATTTTGCAGTCATTGGTCTTTGCATGACTAAATAGGACATTTATTTTTGTATCCCATGCAGGTGCACCTGGATGCTGGTGGTTGTGTATCAGCCAATGATCAGTCATGAAGCCCGGGAGCTTTTGTAGGCCAGCTCAGCTCCGAAGGAATCCCACGGGCGCCCAAACACAAAAGTACGTAAGTGACCTCATACACACAAAAAACAGATTTGAGTTGCCCGTCACTTTTGCCAATAGAGACAAGTATGACATTATGTTTACAAGTATAAATGTCAAGATGGCTGCAAATAAAATATGATTCTTCTTATTGTATAAAATATAATTTTGAGGTACATCTAAAGAATGTTTATTTTATTTTATTCATTACTATATATATATTTTTTTACACTTTTCAGCTAACCTTATGAGCTAACAAACCGATTCCTTGATTCCTTTTCCTTTCATATGAGAGTCGTTGCAACTAAATAAAAACACAAAAGCAGATTCGTCTTCCTCATCTCGTGTAGGTTGAGATGCCTCCTCCTGCTCTTTATTTAACATTTCACTGCCCTCCTCCATGTCTGCTTAAGTCAGGTTACCATATCCAACATGTTTTAGTTGTTGTTATTTTGATTGAAATATTTTTTGCTGCACAAGTAATTTTGTTGAGAAAAAAAAAAAAGAAAGAAATATGATTCTGTCAATGAGCACGAAAAGTTCACCGTGCAGTCGTATGAATGATGTATAGCATTAACATGCAACGTTGCTCTTTTGAAAATGTTGCCTCACATGACTAGAGCTTCTCACGTTGGAGTCACAGGAAAGGGAGCGCAGGTTTAATGAGGTGCGATGTTCCTCATGAGAAATGCCACTCCATGGAAGTGAACAGCAATCAAAAACAAGACCTTTTGCAAGGGCCAAGCTGATTTATAAGGTACAAATTCATGACAGCTTTGCACTTGTAATTGTTATTAAAAATTATAACTATGAAATCTGTATCATTCCAGTTAAGGCTCAGGTCAATCCAAAATTGCATACGAAGCAACTGAGGGTGAGCTGAGTCCATTAGATTTATGTTTGGGTCATACTGACCTGCTGTGGTATCAATTCTGTATTACAAGTTAGCTCCAAAATGTTGTATCATGCTACATCTAGTGGTAAAATATGTTCATCACAGTTATTTTTGAAAATAATTTTTTGCCAATATGTATTTACTTAATGGGAAATTTTAGTTCTGGGGGCACATTCAGAATTTCATTTATGTAGGCGTCATTGTGAACTCCAGGGGACAGAATTAGAAACAAAAGTTACTTTTATTAAAAAAAAAAGAAGCATTTAATGCCAGTTGACTTGGACCCAATCATCTTGATCAGAGTCAATCAAACAGTTTCATTCTTTCTTGGCCAGAAAGACCTTCTTTCAAACTCTGCAAGGCAAACAGAATATTGAAAAAAAAATCATAATTTTAATCGAGGTACTGCAGCGTCAGATTTTACCTTTGACCTGACCGCTCGAAGTCGACGTAGAAGAGACGGTTTGTTATTTTTCTTCACTGATGTGGTGTTGCTAGTATTGGCTGCGTTGACATCTGACAAAACAATTAAATATCATGTGCACTATAAAAATAAATGTTCATCACTTCATCACATATTTAACAGTTCACGAGGGGATTGCCAAACAACTTCGGCATTCTCTTACCAGAATTTGATCGAGGTGTGATTCTACTAGAAGGCAGAGTGGCAAACTTGACATCGTCACTTAGTAACTTGACATCCTGAAAGTTTTCATCATCAGTTTAGTGTTACCAAACAATATCAAAGTTCTTTTTTTCACCATAGATTTTAAGATAGCCTTACTTATTAGCTTTTTTACTTACCTTTATTTGAAAATCTGCTTCTAGTCTTTGTATTTTTTCCTTTTGATATTCCTCAATTCCCCATTTGTCTTGGTAACGGGACTCCATGGATATCAACGTGTCTTTGGCATGTTCTAGTTCCTCTCTCAATGCTCTGTTGTCCTCCTGGAGTTCACTCAAGGTGTGATTAAAAAGCTCCCGCTCATCCGTTAATGAGGCCTCCTGCTGTTTGCACAATTTGTCCTGCAACATCACACATCGTTGCTGCTCTTGCTCCAAATCTAAATGGAGCCTGTCTGACAAATAAAGCAGCTTTACTTGCTCCTGCATCCACTTCAGGTCCACTCCAGAGGCCGTTTCACAAATTTCCTCCTCCTCCTCAATAGTCACCTCGTGATAGAGCTGCCACATGACTTTAGCTCTTCTTTGCAGCCTCGTTATAAGTCGCTCTAACCACGGCGGATTTTTTATGTCCTCAGAATGATCTGTCATATCTTTTTTATTCTCCTGCTCTTCATTAAAAACAAATATTGGATGGCTGGAGTCTACCAGATTGTCTTTCTGATATTCTTGCTGGATTTTAAAGGCAGCATAGATGAACTCTGCTTCAATGCAGGCGCTCATGATGATTTCGTGGTCCTCCCGAGCTCCGCCTTCCTCGAATTGAGTTTGTTTTAATGTCAGTATTTGTGAGATGATGAGTTCGTACCTGTAGGCCACGGTCATATCTTCTTCTTTTGGCACTAAAAATCTGAGTTGTACATTTGGACTCTTTAGGGCTGTTAACATTTTTTCAACTAGGACTAATTGTCTCTTTAAAAACGTCCCAACACTTATGATGTCCTCTGCGTGAGTGAGTTCAAGGTTTTCATCAACGCTGCTCTCAACTCCAGCCAAGACATCACATGGGATTTTGTCTTCCATTTTGTAAGCGTTCAAAGACGCATGTTGCTGTTTTTCCGCGTCATTCCGTCCTCGCTGAAGACACGTCTCAACAGCTGCTAGTCTCCCCTCAAAGTCAGTCAATTCAATCGCGTGGCTGTTTTGAAGTTTCTCTCGACAACTTTGGAGGATATTTAGCGCAAGTTGAAAGCGGCCGGCCAAAAGCCTGCAAAGATTTTCGGTCTCCTGAGCAAAGCGCTGGTTCTGACTGGCCCGGCTGTGAAGGAGCAAAGCGAGATGCTGGGCCGAGGCTCGACTATGAGTGAGCTGGGAGTTAAGACGGGGGTCCGGGTTGGTCTCGTGATCTTGGTGCTCCTCCAGTCGTTCTGTGATTTCCCGTAATTTCTCCTCTGTTACAAAAAGCTTTGTTTCAAGTAGCTGGATGGCCGATGTAAAGCGTTCCGGGTCGTCTCCTGCGGTGATGATGTACTGGTGCGATGGGCCAAGTGAGTAGGATCGGATTCTTGAGTGATGACGGTGGTTCTGGTCTCGTTCCTCTGACCTGTCGTCACTTGAGGGCTCCACCGTTTCCTCCTCCTCGTGCGGGATGGCCTCCAAAGACTCCTCCTCCACATGAGAAGAGCCACAAACCTTGAGCTTTTCATTGAGTTGTGCTTCCGTCTCCTCCAAACTGTTACCCAAGACTTCCATCTTCAGCAACACCTCATTCAGCTCTTGCTCTTTTTCATCCAGGAGTCTCTCAAAGCCGTTTCGCATTTCCTGAACTTCAGCTTCTCTTTGTTGCGCCTTCTCCAAAACCGTCAGCAGTTCCTCTGAGATCTTCTCATATGAATGTTTAAGATCCTGATAGTATGTCTCTTCTGTTTCCAAGCAATTCTGCAACCTGCTTTTTTCCTCACGTGCCTCCGTCAGATGATTCTGCAGCTCTTGGCATCTTTGCTCCATCTGTTCTTTTTCATCTTGATACTTTTGCACAGCAGCCGCTGAAGAAGCTAACTCCTCTCTGAGTTGTTCTCGGGTGTCCTCAATGTCCCTACTCCACACATATGCCTTCGTCAAGCTCTCCACTTGCTCCTCAGCTTGATCCAATTTCTCCTGAAGTTCTTGCGAGTGTTGCTCCGCTTTCGCCAAGCTGGCTGCCAAACTCTTCCGTTCTCTGTCCTGACTTGCTTGAAGGAGCGTGAGATGTTTCTGCAGGAGTGTCTCTTTTTGAGCTTGTGCGTCCTCGTTGGTGCGGAGTTGCGTTGTGGTCTCTTGGAGAACCTTCCTCAGCTCCTGAGCCTCATCCTGGAGAACCCGGTGACTGTACGACTCCTCCTGTAGCCGCGTCATGCGCAACTCTGACTCTTTCCTCTTGTCTTCGCTGAAGCTCAGCTGGTTCTTCAAAGAGGTGAGGGAACGTTCCCATTCCATCTTTTGCTCATGGAACCATCTACGTTCTTGCTCTAGATGGACCTGAGCGAGCGCCGTGGCATCTCCTGTCACAAGCACCTGCGCTTGTTGAGCTAAGAGCTCCACTCGCTGACGTAGATCGGCTTCCCTGGCTTCCTCCTGTATTCTCTTTTGCGCCTCCAACTCAACACGGAGTTCGCGATTCATCTTCTGCAATCGGTGCAATGCCGAAACTGGATCTGATGATGCGTTAGAATTGAAAAGAAGATCATTCTGCATTGCAAAAAAAATAGTATATATTAAAATAACAATAAAATAAAATATATATTTATACTTTTTTTTTTTTTTTTAAATAACCTTTTCGCTTAAATGAATCTCATCTTGCATCTTGAGTTCATCTTGCAGTTTTCTGTTGAGCTGCTGAATCCGAGACAGTTCCATCTGTGTTTTTTCCAACTGGACATGAAAATAATACAAATCAATTTAAAAATAGATTTTATTTTCTCCTCCCCGATAAATTTATATCTGTCTCACCTCTTTGAAAAGTCTCTCTCTGTCTTCCTCAGAAGGACGACGCTCTTGATCAGAACTGTCTTCATTTGATTGGATCACACATGATGATGAATATGGAGAGCCCACTGAATGTCATAAATACAAACATGAAACACAAGCAGTTATAAATCCTATATCATTGAGTAAATTCCACATTTTGTATTATTCCCGTACCTTCTTCTGCTTGCTGTGTCGGACTGAAATGAGATAATGGCGAGTCAGTGCAGGGTGAGGAGGTGGGCGACAAGCTGGGAGACGACACCGAGGTTATGTCAGTAGATTCTTCCTCCATCTTTTGCTGCAAGTTGATTTCTTCATTTGCTTTCTCTGAGTCTTCTGCACATCCACAGCATGTGTTTGTTTGCGAGGCGTTGTCTTGATACTCCACTTTGGAATCATTCTTAATGTTGAGTTTCGATTTGTTGCTGTGAGGAGCGTTGGGGTCCGCATCAGAGTCTGTTTAAAAAAATAGCACCTGTTTCAGTTTTCTTGGGGTGTAAACAGTAAATTATAATTAAACGCTCATTACCGTCTCCGGTAGCTCCTTGGTCAAGTCTATTGAGAGAGCGACTGCTCCTCATGAATGGAGTCGTAGTGAGGGAGCTGGTGTGGAGGGATGTAAAACTCCGACTGCTAGAAAGCTGCAGAGCGGGTCTGGACGGACGAGATGATGGCCTGGAAACCCGGTGACCTCCACGACCTTGCTGGCTGGTTTTAGATGCATCGCTGCTAGCTTGTTTACCTCCAGTAGATACGGCCGCTGATGATAATGACGCCTCCTTTGAAAGAGACGGAGAGACAAAATCAAATATTTAATTGGTACTAAGTTTTAAAACAGTCTATCGTGTAGTATCTGTCTCTATTCCAACTTGGACTCTTTGATTTGTTCAATCCAATCAACACCGTTGCAAAGTGTTAAATCCGAATCAGAGCTTTTAATTTGCTTAAGCGCCATCTGACTCACTCTGTGATCATAAACACACACACGCACACATTTAGACACATAAACATGCAATAGTAATATCTCCATTACACAAATAGGCTGAGACTGTCACATGACCTACAAAACTTAAAATCATATTTGAAATTGAATTGACCCAAATGTATGTACAAAAAGAATGGTTGAATAATGGTAACCTACCTTTCCTCCTTTTTTTAGTGTAGGTTTGGGAATCTTGGTGTTAACCAGAACCTCAGGCCATCTAATATTCAAACAATGTGGATCATGTTCATTAAAGTTGCAAAACTTTTAAAGTAGATGTAAAGACAGTCGGACAGTGTTAAATGCATTGAATCACAGTTTCGCATCAAGGAAGTCCCGTGACAAATTGTTTTTTCTGACAAATTTATAAAATATTAAAAGGAATTTCAACCACAAGAAATGAACACATTGAAAAAGTTTTTTTTTTAAGAACACATACCACTTTCAGAAGTACAAATAAAATCTTGCACAATTTTTTTATTGACTTATTTATTTACCAAAAATGTGTTGCCAAATTGTTTCTTACCTTGGTGCCTTGGACATCATTTTCAGAAGAATTTACTGAATGAAAATCCAACTTTTTTCACATCAGAGCAGGAAAAAAAACGGAATAATCTGCTAATCCTTAAAATGTATTTAAAAATGTTAAGGCAAAAGGGAGACGCGGCTAAATTATTGATCCGACTGCAAAATACAGTTGTGATCGCTCAACAAATGAAGGGACAAATCACAAATAGCTGTTTGGAGAGGTGTTAGACAACCGTAATCCTCGACAGAGTTGACAAACTCCATTAGTTTTGAAGAATGAGGTCAAAAGATTAACAGGCTTACCACGCAATCACTTGGGGCCCATCTTCTTTGAAATCACTAAGGTTCATCGTGTTGTTTGTGTCCACGTGTGCATGTGTGTGTTGTGTCTTAGATAAAGTGTCTTTGATTTTGGGTCATGGTTAATTTTTTTAGTATACTTAGCCCATCCGATAAGACCAAAACATTTATGTAATATTTATTTAGAAATTCTATTGTTTGTTGCAATGCAGGTTCATGTAATGCTTATGTTTGTTTAAAAATACATAAAAACCTGGAAAAAAACAAATTGCATCTTAAATGGCAATCTCAATATTTGCAATTAGATGATTTAGATTATTATTGCACCAAAAGGCCACTAGATGGCGGCAGTAAATTTGGGGGCACTCGTCAGTAAATGTATTTTCTGACTTGATCTTCCGTTGTGCTGTGATTGATTATCATTATTATCTTTTTGTGAAAAAGACTATTGCTCAATAAAGTTTGGGCAACTAGTGTAGTGTGGCACCTGCACAGGTATTGATCACAGCATTGACAAGGCATGCTCTGACGTCATCAATTCCTCTCATTGCAATATTTTGAATGTTATGAGGTAATAACTGGCAATGCGTCATCGTCTCATCATGAAGTCATTTCTAAGAGAGAAAGAAAGAAAAAATATAATTATTAGCATTTCTAGCTGCCAACAAGCCAAATGCGGATTGGCCGGGCGTCACGTGACCCTCCAGCTGATTTCCTTGCATGGTGTTTTGCTTCTCTGGAGCCATTTCTGCTTGTTCACATCAGTCGTCGTCGTTTTGTTTTTTTTAATCACACCACTATGGCTCATACGGCACAGGCAAATACCTTCGACGCCAACAACCCTCAAATCCAGGTGGAACACGACAAAAAGCGTCGACAATTTGTCATTCGACTAAACGGTATGATCAACGAGATGTTGGTGGTGATTGATAGCTTTTGGCTAATGCTAGCGCAAAGCTTGTTGTTAGTTAGCTTCATTTAGCGTAGGGAGCCTCCGCAAGACTTCATCAACCACAAATCATTGGACACATGTTGTGTTGCAGCATAAGATTATTGCATGTCTATGCGATATGGATATTGCATATCATGTTATCTATATTTTTCAATATGTTGTGCAGCGCTACTCTGTCATATTTTGATATTCTTGAATTTTTTTTCAAGTCATTTCTCTGGATTGGTTCTTATAGATTGAAATGTCAAATTGCATTGTTGTTATTGTCACTTGAGTTTTTTCTCTATGTTATGTCTGGTACATTTCATGTTAGTCCTTATTCTCATCATTGGTGTTTTGTCAGTGATCTGAAGAAGGACAACTTATGTCAACTAGCAAAAATGGACGAATTAGTAACTGTGTTGACTTTGATGTCCTTCAGGGTCTCATGATCGTGCCGTCCTTCTTTATGAATACGTTGGAAAAAAGACGGTGGACCTGCAACATACTGAAGTTCCAGATGCTTACAGAGGGAGAGGAATTGCCAAACACTTGGCCAAGGTAACATTGCATTTTGTCACTTAGTAAGACCTCATTGTTGCAGTTTCCTACAAGTATGCTTCTGTGAACACAGGCGGCCATGGACTTTGTGGTGGAAGAAGATCTGAAAGCTCATCTGACCTGTTGGTACATTCAGAAATACGTCAAAGAGAATCCGCAACCTCATTACTTTGAACATATTTACCAATGACCTCACATGGTACCAAAAGACAAGAGAGACTCCAAAGTGAGGTATTCTTTGAAATTAAAGACTGAAATGTAACAAAGGACCTTGCTCCAGGCATTGTTCAAAGGAGCCAGCTGATCTCCTTGAAAGGAACTTTGATGCTGACATGACTTGGTCACATCTATTCACAACAAGGGGAATCTCCTTCAACAGAAAATAGGACTCCAATCAACTGAGTTCAATGTCTCTTATCAGACAGAAAAGATTCAAGATGTGAATGACTTCTTCACCTGTGTGTAAACAAATGAGTCATTTGATTTGCGCTCAGGTAGAAGTCAGAGCTTGGGGTTTGCCACTTTGTTTTTATTCATAATTGTTTGACCGAATTCACCTTTTCATCACATTTGACGTTTGTTTGAAGTTTTGTATTGATGTGGTAATACTTCAAAAATTACTCACAATGACTAATAATGGAAATTTGCAGCAAGACAACCTTCCACTACTTTCATTCAAAGAGATCAGAAATCTGTGCTAAAAGTGTATTTTATACTCAAATTCAAATTTTTTTTTTAAACCTTTTTCAGTTTTTTTGGTCTTCCCAGAAATGTAACCACTTTGACAAAGCTTGGATGAAACTACAGGACCCAAACCTTTTATTTATGGCACCGACATGGTCGATAGCCTGTCACTGTCACGTGTGCAAATGGACAAACCAGTATTTTAAAAAAAACACAGCTGCATTGAGGGCATTTTTATTCAAGTTCAACCACATCCTTTGTTTATTCTAGAGCTTGAAAACTGGATGGCTGAAGTTTACTCACTACGTTCCTATTGTGTGTCATTTTCTTTCTTTGGCACCGCAAACAATCGTGCTTCAGGATTTCACAATGATAGATAAAATCCCTGAAATGTTTCACTGTGGTTTTTCGCTAGTTTGGCTCCTTTGCTGTTGACAATCTAGGTGTTGAGGAGAAGCAAACCTCAGGAAATTCCTTACACTCTGTCAGAACTACATTCACACGCTGGGCTGACTGACTGCTTTAAATGCAGAAAACAACTAGTTTACTAGGTGGAAATCACCTATTCATAGGGCACTATTTCATTTCTTGTTTATATGTATGTATGTGTACATTCTTTTGAAAGCTAAATGACTAAACCGTTTCAAACATTCACTTCACTGTGAAAATGTTTTGTGCTTGACACTTTATTGTATGAATAAAGTTATAAAATATACTAACATGAATAAGGTCACTATTTATTTTGCATGATTGATTAATATACTCCACACAAAATGGTGGTAATGTACAATACCATAACATACACACCATGAATTCGAATGATCATATTTCCGCTCAAATACGCTACATTGAATGCGTCATATGTATTTTCTTCTGACCTCGCGATACGTCAAAGTGCTCGTGAAAAATACGTACGAATGATGCATGTTAATGCATTGTGGGAAATGTAGTTTAATTTCACTAGGAGTTTATGTAAGTCACTTTCCGAAAACTACATTACCCAGGACGCCTTACGCCGCCATACGTCACTTGCCACAACGGCTCTATCTCCATCATGGCGTCGCTGGGAAGGAGGCGCGGTGTCCCAGTAAGCAGGGAGAGGTCAGTTACTTCACATCTTTCACATTCTACCAAAATGTTTCGCTCATATTGAAACGTTTGTCCGTGTCACCTATCGTCAGACAAATAACGTGTTTGTCTTTCAAATATGCAACGAGAACCTCACGAATGATTTTATCTAATGCTTAGCTAACATTAGCATGCTAACTTGCTAACGTGTCTGCTAGCTAGTGTTAACAAGGAAACCATCTAGAGGCTCATGTGATGTTTTGATTATTTCACATCAGCCGATCAGCGACTGGGAAAGTTGTCATGAATTTTGCGTATGCGGGGAGGTGCAAAATAGACTTTACTTGGTGTGTTTTGACTCGAATATGCTACGTTTTCCCACTGATGACATGGATCCTTCTTCTTAACTTAGCTGACCAATCACCACAAGTTTCTTCCATGCTAGAAGCCAGTTAGCCTCGCATGAGTACACTGTGTCCTGTGTGTTACAACAAGCTACCTGTTGCCTATTTTATCGGAACAACCTTGAGCATTCCAGTGTCGTTTAAGTTGATTTAGAAATACTTCCATGTTGACTATCTTACTGTTTATCTGCGCAGAAGTACTGCCATGAATAATGAGGAAAATAGAAATATTTATTTGCATCAATCATGTCTCTGGTATTCAATGCTGTCTTGATTTGTAAACTTATTTTATTCCGTGACCACAATTCTAACTTCAAACTCTCGTCTCTCCAATTTACCTAAATTAATTTAAAGCAATGGAAAATTCCTTTCCTCTATTCCATTGGCCCAGAACGCCAACAGAAGTGTTGCTCGTTTTTGAGTTGGAAAAAATGGCACTGGGCACTTGTATTGTCCTTTGAATAGCATACTGTAAATACATAATTTAAAGGAATTAAAGAATGAAACATTTTGGACATGATAATTCAGATGGCATTGTGCTGATCATTTTGATGTATGTGCCTCGGCCACCAGAGGGCAATATAATGTGACTTACAAACTGCGTAGTTTTGATGATGAAACGCAGAAAATGAATGCTTCATTAACTCCCTATTGTAAAATGGCACCATGATTTCTTAATCTATTGTGCTTTTTTTATGTATGATAGTTTAGGGGAAAAAAATCTCCCACTAAAGTATGAGAATTGTACTCGTGATGAATCCATACCGGGGTGAAACCAAATCATCCGAAAATCAAAGCAATATTTATATTCCACAATTCTAAGAACTCAAGGCGATCACAAGTGTCCTAATATGCTCGGCGACACTCGGACAAACCGGGGGCAGTGTGAAGCCGTCAGACATTCCAGTGTATACATTGAGTGGTGTTTAATTCTTCGGTCGTCATTGTCACCCTTTCTGCAGGGGAGTGATGGCGGCGACCGACTGCTATATAGTTCACGAGATCTACAACGGGGAGAACGCGCAGGACCAGTTTGAGTACGAGTTGGAGCAAGCACTGGAGGCCCAGTATAAATACATTGTTATCGAACCCACGCGCATCGGCGACGAGACGGCGCGGTGGATTACGGTGGGCAACTGCCTGCACAAGACGGCCGTGTTGTCGGGGGCCGCTTGCCTCCTGACGCCGCTTTCGCTGCCTCCAGAATATACGCGTTACGTGGCGTTGCCAGCCGGCGCCCTCAGCGTGGCCTGCGCCGCCCTCTATGGGATTTCGTGGCAGTTTGACCCCTGCTGCAAGTACCAAGTGGAATATGACAGCCAAAAACTGTCGCGGCTACCCCTGCACACACTCACCTCCTCCACGCCCGTGGTCTTGGTGCGCAGGGATGACGTCCACAGAAAGAGACTCCATAACACGATAGCACTGGCCGCGCTGGCGTACTGCGTCAAGAAGATCTACGAACTCTATGCTGTATGAGTGCACTCTGAAGAGCGTTTAAGAACCGACAGGAGAAAAATGAGATAAAACTACAAAAAAGAAGAATAACAGCAAAAACCTATCCACAGTCTGGTGTGTGAAATGTGGAAGGTCACAACGGGGCCCACAAACACTTGTGGTGACTGCTTTGAACTTTGATCAGAGGGATATAGTTAAAACTAGAAGGAAGTTGTTGTTTTTTTTTTTTTTTTTCTTCCCGCATTTGTTTTCTTATAGTGACAGCCACAGCACACGTGTTCTCTGTATTACCTTTGCGCCTCCTTCCCTGCATTCTGACACTTGACCTTTGTGTAAAGGCTCCAGCTGAAGCTGCGTGGTTGAGATGGACACGAGTGATTTGAGCTTGACCTTTTCCCTCGTCGTTTTACTGTACTCCCTTACTTGCTGATCAGTACTTCACCTTTCATTAAACATTTAGGCAATTTCAAAAGGGTGCTTCTCTCTATCTGGCTTTTTTCCCCCAAAAGCAAACATACTGTAATAGTCCAGCCATGTTTCGCAGTATTGTACAACACTGAATAGCTTGACACGTCCACCTGGCGATTTTCGTGTCTTGAGTTGTATCAGATGCCGGTATCTGCTGTACAGAGATAAACTTAATCCATGCTAAAATATTTTTTCCATGTCCAGATGTCCAATTCTGATCAAATCCTACTTGACCTTGCATTCACGTACCAAATTCAAGTCAAAACAAATCAGCTTTGTCTGATTTTTGGATTCTCATAAAAATGTTTTGATGATGTTTTTGTCAAAAACGACACAAGACATAAAAAACAATCTGACAGCAGGTGATTTAATGGAAAATGTAAACACCTAACTTTTAAATTGTGCTTTAAACAATCGTTTTGGACTCTTTCTTTTCTTTTTAGTTATCTAATAAAAGTGCAATTTCAAATAGCAACTGAAAATAAATTATATGTTCACCTCTCAGTAGCAATTGTATTTGGAAATAATGCAAACTCTTGGAGCAATGGAATACTCTTTGAATGTGTAATTAGTTTTCTCAAGGACATCTTTCAGAACTAATAAAATATGAAACACAAAAAGTCAAACGCTTTTTAATCGTGCGTACACGTAAAACTCAATAACACTTCAGTTCCCATGAGCCTTTGCGAGAAACAACCCGGAAGTAATTTGTTGTAAAGGAAGTGATTGTGTGTGAGAACAGTACAAGTCTGAACACAAGAAAAGCGTTGCAAAGGTGAGTACTGCATTATTATTATTTTCTCAATAGCGGAGCGATTTTGCACGTTCTGCAATTTTATGTCCGGGTTGCACGTTTTCTGTCATAGCGGTAGTCACATTCGTGATACGGCGATACTAAAAGTTACGACGGATTAAAGTAGACTGAGCTACAATATGGCAAGTGGGTGGAATCTAATTGCACTGTGTGCCCTCTAGTGGACATCACATAGAACCAATTCAGTAAATTGGAGAATTTCCTGCAGCAATATTAATTGACTTTTACGCAACCAGCATCTTCAGACAGGCCTTTTAAAAGACAATTCCAGTATTTTTTTCTAATAAGAGACACCATGCTTAAAATAGCAAAGAAGAGTCGCAAATGAACAAACACTTTAAGTTGTTAATGTACATCATAAGGAATAAATGAGGTACAAAGTGTTTTTTTTGGAACCTGTTGTATAGTTGATTTTTGGTGATTAAAACTAGGCCATATTTGTGTGTGTGACAATTTTACAGCCATTCAGCCTTGCAGAAATATAAACAATGATATTACCGTGTGTAGGTGATGGAGCGTGTCACCGGAGGAGGAGCGCTACCGGCATTGCTCCTCGCAAGTTTGGGGGTTTTACTTCTCTATCGTCTACTCGGCCGACTACGAGGCGGAGCTTCTCTCCGGGATGCAGTGGTGGTCATCACGGGCGCCAGCTCCGGATTGGGCAAAGGTTAGTTCAGCTTTCTAGTCATTTCTTGTCAACTTCAATTTATGTTTGTTTGCTAAATTGTGTCCCCCCCCCCCCCCCCCCATCCCTCCCTCCTCTTGTAGAATGTGCACGTGTTTTTCACAGTGCAGGGGCTCGATTGGTACTGTGCGGTCGTGATGGAAGTCGACTACGGCGGGTGGTTGAGGAGCTGAACGCAAGTGCAAGGGATGGAAAACAGCAGGTATTCAAACGTACTCATAAGGAACTTCTGGAATTCAATTGACTTGTGCATCAACCGACCATCTAAAGAGTTACATTCGATTAAAAACTTGTCACTGCTCGTGGATTGACAGCGCTTTCTGTGTTCAACGCGCAGACGTACGTTCCCAGCACAGTTATCTTCGACCTGAGCGACACGCACTCGATGGACAGAGCGGCACAGGACATCTTGAAGTGCTACGGGCGAGTGGACGTCCTGATCAATAATGCCGGAATCAGTTACCGCGGCAACATACTGGACACTCACCTATCGGTTCAGAGAGATGTTATGGAAACCAATTACTTCGGGCCGGTGGGTCTCACGCAAGGTCAGCGAGGAGCTCGGTGGGCTCGTGGTTGGTTAGCACGTCGACTGTTGTTCCATTTATTTGTTAAGATGGACATGTGCATTTAAAAGTTCCACTTTTATTTATTTTTTTCCTTTCATCAGCTCTTCTGCCTTCCATGGTTCGACAGCGCAGTGGCCATATTGTCGTCATAAGCAGCGTTCAGGGCAAGATCGCTATCCCATACAGATCAGCCTGTGAGTTTTTATTTTTAATTCAAATTTATTTATTTTCAATGTTGTTGCAATATTTGGAAACAAACTAAAACAATCTTTGTATTTTTAGATGCAGCATCCAAACACGCCACCCAGGCTTACTTTGATTGTTTACGGGCAGAGGTGGAACGTTACGGGATTCCAGTGACTGTCATTAGTCCGGGATACATCAGGACAAATCTCTCCATCAATGCCGTCACAGGAGATGGATCAAAGTATGGTGGTAAGGTTTCTTAATTTGGCATTTCTAAACATATGAAATTGGATCTAGAGGAAGAAAAAAAAAAAAAAAAAGTCCATCATTATCAGGGGCTGTATTTTAATAGTCTTGATGAGTTTTATTTCTTGTTGCCACTTTTTAGTTGTGGACACGACCACGGCGACAGGTCGGGATCCAGGAGATGTAGCTCAGGCAGTTCTGAAAGCTGTGCGACACAAGAGCAAAGATGTTGTTTTGGCGGGACCTTTGCCCACGGTGGCCATTTATCTCCGCACGTTGTGGCCCGCCCTCTTCTTTAAACTTATGTCCTCTCGCGCTCGGAAAGAGCACAAAGCCAAAAATACTTGAGCCTGCTTAAGGACAAATATGGTGTTGCTTGTTTAAGAAATACACCAGGAAACCGGTGAGTAAATAACTTTTTGGTTTGGATAGACTTTCCTCATTCATGTTTATTTGTGAACTCTACATTATGGGCACTGAAAACAATGATACATTTCTGAGCTATTTCTACTATTTTGTCACAAAAGTCCTTTGCTACTAAAATGAAGAATTGTTGACTATTTTTCTTTGCTTATTTCAAACCTTAATTATGCATTCATTTATGTGTATGTAATAAATTTATAGTGATTCTACATCTGCATTTGTGCACCTAAACATTTTGGAGCTTAGTTTTTGCAGACAAAAAAACCCCATCACCTTCAAACATGAACCTAAGAAAAATAAAATGTATTATTCACACTTCCAACTTGAATGTTGCAATATATAAAAAAAATTACCTCACTGTGTTGTGGTAAGAAAAGACACAAATACAAAAGAAAACTTTTTTTTTATAGCGAACTTTTAAGCACAAAATAAAAACACCTTTAACCAATGAAAATTTTAAACAGGTTCTTCCATTTTTTAAATGTAGTCTTAAGTTAAAGAGAACCACTTTTTAGAAATGTTAACAATAAATATTCCAAATAACAATTTACATTATGTTACAAAAGCGCAGCGAATACTGGAATCACCATTTGTACAAAGTCCTTCAACAAAATAAATCAGAATTTTCTTTAACACCCCAAAAAAATCTCACTTTTAAATGTTGATGATAGTGCTTTCTCCTCTTCCTATTTCCCCACATACCCGCAAACAGGATATTTCAAATCCAATCAAGTGAAACAACAAATTCACACAATGGTTTGCTAAACCACTCGTAATGACGGCGGACTTTTGAGATGTATTTGCAGGAAATGGCTGAGCACTAAAATGGGGGGGGGGGGAGTGTTGGTCGGTCTATTTCATGAAATCAACATACAAAGAGCAGCCTGAGATGAAAACTGCGGTTGCTCTTTTTTTAGTGACTATTGGCACAATCAGTCCATTTTTCAACTGTGTTCAACATAACCGATCCAATGTTATGTCATGAAAGGTAAAGTTAATTGGAGTGCTAATTTAAAAACAAAAAGACGTCTATGGAGTCAAATGAATGTTAGGTTTCAAATGTGAAGCTATAAAATGTACAGCTCTTCTTCCAATCACAGTTAATGCAGCCAGAAATAGTTTTTCATCAGATACAATTAGGTCATCAAGCAGCCGGATATTTACAATGATTTAAAATATCATTTCAGCACCAAATTGAAATGAAGTTAAACTTTCGATTGACCAAAGCTGCCATATTGCATACTGCCTTTAATTAATAGGAAGAAGAAAAAAAAACGGAATTCATGCTGCAAATATTCACTAAATTGATCAAATGGAACGGATGGAGAGGAAATAAATAAATCAACAGTAGAATGACCGGGATTATTATTATTAATTTTTTAAACAACCACCTTTTGTCAGGATGCATTTGCATCCCCGGTTCATCCCAATGGCCCAAATTTTTTTAGGCATTTTGGCAGATATGCACATTTTAGGGGACAAACATAAAAAAGCAGGAAAAGACAAAAACGGTTCAGTGACATTTTTTTGTTCAGATATGGCAAAGTAATTTCCTGTACATGAGGTTGTGTTTTGTTAACGTATGAGTCTTTTAAAGGGACTTTTTCCATCTCATTGCAAAAAAAAAGTTCATTGAAGCCAGCGTGTCTTTTGAACAACGTGGCTCTCTCTCACAACATGAATTATTGCACTTTATCAAACAGGGCAGAGGGGGGGGGGATGGCTTTGGGTTTGTGGTCTGTCGCCGCAATTTGTCTTTGATAGCAGGTAGAACGCGCTCACTTGTTTTGTCCAGATGGCGTCGGCGAAGCCGGCCCCGCCTCTCCCTCAGGGCGGTGGAATGGAAGGCTCGGCCACGGCCAGTTCCTGAGCCAGGTCGTTGAAGCGTGCGATGTAGTCCACGCTGCTCTCGCTCATCATGCAGGCAAGCTGAGAGTCCATCTGCGGGCACGTAAACATTTGAAATGCGCAATACGGCCTCCAGAGCTGGAAAAAAAACATACCTCTGCCACATCAGGGAGCCCGCGTGATTGAAAGGAATCATGGGAGTTGCAGTCAAGCAGGCTAGGACCCAGCAAAGCTGTGCCACTGGAGGGGCCGCTGGGGGTGAGGGTGCTCCGCCTGCCCTTATCAGAAGACACCATGCTGGCTGGAAGGACATGACATCAGGGCATAACATTACAAGATCCCATTTGTCTTGCGCTAATTAGAATATCTTCTTTTAAACTAACATCCCAACCCGTCGGTTGAGGAATAACTACTTTAGAATCTCGACAGACTCACAGAGGAGGCATCCCAGAGTGGAGTCTGAGGAGTCACTGGGATACCATTGCGGGTCGTGGCTGGGCGAGGGAATCCATCCTCGGGACGGGCTGACGGAGGGAGACGACGTCAGCAGTTTGGAGCCGTCGCTGCTGCTCAGTTTAGCGGAAGAGAGCGTCGCCTCCTCGCCTGTATCGACGACAATCATTAAATCATTTATGGCTCTTCAAAGCGACTTGTCATTAACGCACCGTAGTGGGCAGAATTGATGGCCAGTTCAATGATGGAGTCACTGATGTGTGTTTGATTCTCTCCTGGGGTCATAGCTTCCTCAGGGGGGCCCGGGAGAGAGATGTCTAGTAATGAGGCGACGCTAGGCGGGGAAAGGAGCGAGTCTCCACCTCCTGTTACTCCGGGAGATGGCGGCGGCAGACCATTCTGTCAAAGAATCACCATTTTAGTTATTTGCGGCGACCTACGTTTAACATCAGTTGTAATATTTTGACATTTCCAATGCCCAATTCAGCCATGTCCATCTAATCTGCCAAGGTGTGTTATTCTGACCTCAGAGATATTGTGCTGGAGGAGCTGCTGAGGGTCCGGTTCAGCGTTAACAATCGGAGCAGGGGCCACCAGCGCAGGAGAATCTGGCTCTCGACGAGGACTTCCTGGAATGATGCCTGCAGATTTTGCTGCGAGGTCGATTGCACCTGGGGGGGGGGGAGGGGAAGAGGCAACGGCTATTAGGATAAAAACATACAGGTAATGTGAAAATAAGGTAAGTCTTTCCATTCTATTTATATTGTTGTGTTTACGTAAAGCTGACAAACATTTAACATAAAGCGCAAATGACATACTGGAGAGTTGGCTGGCTACTGCAGCTGAAGAAGCAGCTTTGGACGGTAGAGGGAGGGAGCCAGGGGCAAGCCGAGTTTGAATTGGCCGGAAAGATCCAGTTCCTGAGGTGGGGAAAAACAGGAAGTGAGTGATACAAACAATAGTTTACTGGGATAACTCCACAGTCAGAGTCATTTCCAACCTGTGGCAGAAGAGTTGGAGAGGATGGAGAGTGAGCAGACGTGTTGCGACGTGTCCCCCGTAGTTCGCGGTAGGAGAGTTCGCTACGGACGAGAACCGAGCGGCTCAGCTGGATGTCGGACGTGCTGCGTTCAAATCGTGAAGACAGACTCACCTGAACGACGAGCGGCTTCCGGAGTTTGTTTCGAGGTTTTCTAGGACGCGAGAGGAAAAGATCTGACTGCATCTGTGAATAGGAGAGATTGACAATCGTTAGGAAGGCATAGAAAGGCCGGCTTGGAATGCGCACGTCTTACGCTGATAGAGTCGAGCTGCTGCCTCAGGGCCAGCTCAGCTTCTTTGTTGGGGGAGAACATTCGATTGTGGCGGGAACTGTTCGGGGGGAGGGTGGTGGGTACTGCGAACACGTTGCCTTCGGCGTCACTGCCCGCTGCCCCAGATGAGCCCAGCAGAGAGCGGGGAAGGTTACGTGCACCTGAGGACGAAGACCGGATAATTGGACGCCATTTTGTTTTATTTGACATGAAGAACGCCAATACTGTAGAAAAGGGAGTGACTTCAAATCCAAGCCACTGAATTTTTGATCTACTGATACCTGAGCCTCCAACGTTTGGCAGGTGCAACTTGGCCCCTCGGACAGAGGCGGGCTGCCGGCCAAAACTTGGGCTACGGACCCCTGCAATGGGACCTTTTCCCGGAGGTGTGAGGGCCTGGTTTTGATCCTCCTGAGGAGTCTTGAGGGGTGATGTAGCTGTGGAACAAAGCTCCGGAGCCTGGAGGTGAATACATGGCGAGAAGCATCAGACGTGTTGCAGGTTTCGCCGCCAGTGCGTAAAGAACCCACAAGTGCCTACCAAAGGTTTTGGGTTGACCTCTGTGGTGACCAGTCTTAGCAGACAGCGTAGCACTCGTTGTTTCCCGTGCTGCGCTGACGCTTGGCCTTTTTCGTGAAGGTCCGAGCTGGCCTGCCACTCGTACTCCAGCTGCAGCTTGCCGGGCTTCCCGAACATTAAATACAACTCTGCCAGCGTGACGTTCTCTGCGTCGCGGATGTTCCAGCCTTCCCCTCGGATCTGCTCGACGGTTCGTTCTTTGGTTGCGGGGGGCGAGCTCTGCGGCGTTGCTTCCTCTGGGCCGACCACCGAGAGCTTGGCTGGAGCGGTCTGGATGGTGTCCGAGGAGGAGTTTGCGCTCAGCTCCTCCTTGCACGGTTCTTGCGAGTTCTCTGCGGCGCCGCATGATGCATCTGTCGTTTTGGTCCCTGCTAGGCCTCCACAGGACTCCACGCTCGCAGTGCAGGTTTTGCTCCCCTCGAGTCCTCCCTCACTTGCTTCCTCTCTAACAATTACCACTTGCTGAGGAATTGCAGATGGAGATGGCCTCTTCTCCTCTACCTTGGCAGAAGCATCAGGTGACATCTCAAGACTGGGGGGCTCTGTTTGACCAGTGTCGGTCTGCGGGGTCACCGAAGCGGCTGACGCCGTGCTTCCTCGCCCAGATTTGTTGTTTGTCCGTGAAGTTGGAGCTGTGTGAATACCCAAAATCTGGGCGGCGGGTAGCTCTTTGGCATTGGGCCGGGCTTTGCCACTTTCTTGCCAGTGTACCGTGCACGAGGCCTTGGAGTGTACCACACGAGCCACGCCGGGTAGCGTGGTGAGGGAGCTGCTCTCGGCCGGGAAAAGGAAGAGCTCCTCGGGCGGGGCTTTGGTTGGAGAAGTGGCGTTGGACACCTCTAAAGCTTCCCTTTCCATCAGACTTTTTATCTAAAAGAGCAGAGTCAAGGAAATGTCATATATTGACTAGACTGTGACATTTTGAGCAGATTCCTAAAACAAGGTCTGGTATCGTATTGACGGATACAATTCTCTGGTCGTGATAGGCCCATTTCTGCTTCAGGTACTCGATGAGGCTGGAAACTTTTCTGTGAAGTTCCACCACCATCCTGGTACACATAAAAAAAAAACAGTTATTAATTTATAACCAGATGCTTTGTTTGAAATGTATAGAAAATAACATGTACGTTACCGACCTGAGGCGAGGGTTGTGCGCAAGACTCTGAACGCGGGCCCAGGAATAGTTGCTGCGTGGTTGAAGCTCCACCGCCACCTTCAGGGGTAAACGCACCGGCTTCTGGTCCTCCTCGTCACTTACTCCTGCAGGGTCGTGAAGAACAGAGTCAGGCAGAGTGTGTCACATAAAATAACTGCGATGACTAAAAAAAAAAAATGTATATCATTGATAATCTGACAATTCATAATCATCGGTACAATCACTAACAACGTCTCCCTGTACGGCCTCTTCTTCCTGTGGTGTTACTATGGCAACACCAACAGCCCCCTCATTGCTATTGTTATTGCTAAAAACCCGCCAATCAAAATCCGGCGCCTCGTGATTGACACACTTTGCATTTTCAGCAGCTTTGTTTGTTTACAAAGCATTTGGCCTATTATAGCTGTCTATCTGTGTGTGTGTGTGTGCATGCTCACCATCCGGGTCACAAAGTTTCTTCAGCGCACGACACATGGGTGCTTTAATTCGCAAGTTTCTCCCTTTGGAACGCACAGTGGTGGCCCTGCTCAAAGAGATGGAATAGTGAGAATTGATCAGTGCTATTTTACGTGATAATGCAACTCACCCTTGTTGGATGAGTTCATTCAGCTTTGCCACATTCTTGTCATCCATGACTGTATGAGACAAAATGCCAAGTCAAACAATTGTTTGTTCCTGCAGAGCAGCTTTCCCAAAAGACCAAAAGGTGTGTGTTTGCGAGGAAGGGGGGGGGGTTAGGGCGGAGCAGGTTGTTTGCGTGCCACGTTTAATTGCATCCCTCGTGACCCCACACCCGCAGGCTCAAAACATGTTTTAGGAAAGGTCTGTCGAACTTTTACTTACGCCCTCCAACTTTTTTGCGGAGCTCAGCATAGCAGATGAGACCGTACAGCTCCTGAGAGGATTTTTTCAGCACTCGAGTATACACTGAGGGACGAGAGAGGAAACGAGAGTCAGGTGAGACGTACGAATCGAGACAGTAATCGTGGAGGACGTGCAGTGAGGCACAAGGGTGTCATAGCCAAAACACTTTCCTAAAAAACAGTGGCACGTGCCAAAGCAGCAGGTGGTGCTGTAATCCCATATATTTAAGACAATTCGAAGTGTCAACTAAATAAATCTGTTTGGGATCATATTTTTTTTAGACAAGACAAGAAAACGTACCGTTAGCAAAGTCAATGTGCTTGGAGATCTTGTGCCATGTGCGGTAGTAGAAATGGCGGACCTGCTCCTTGTTTTTCACCATATTCGCTGGCTTGCCTCTCTTCTTGTACTTCATGGCGATGTTATTCTGGATGGCCTCGAAATCTTTGCCATGCTGTAGAACGTTACGATAAATAGATGAGAAGGCCCCATTTCATATAAAACCACAGTTCCGCCTCCTACCTCATAAAGCCCTTCGAAGAAACTGTTTTTATCCTCTGCGCTCCAAGACTCCCACTGCCGACGAGCTCGCTTTTGGTTACCAGCTTGCTCCTCCTTCTCAGTGGATCCTTGGCCCTTTGTGGTCTTGGAGACTCCCCCAGAAGTGCCAGCCGTAGGTCCAGATTGTCCCAAAGCACCTTGGGAAGATGAACCATTCTCTGCACCTGGAATACACAGGTCAGTTACACATCGCCCAAGCTTCTAACAAAATGTGTGTGTAAAATTTGTGTGAGGTTGTCAAAGCACAGAACCTGCAGAGATTTTCAAACTGGCGTTTAGTTTTGGCAGAGAACCAAGAAAAGTAAGCCAGTTTGTTTGGCCAATTCTCTGGCACGCAGATCCAAAATCAACTCCGGGTGGGCTCCAATGGCCAAACGTAAAAGCACAATTGTGCCAGAAGGTATCAAAACAAACACAAAGGGAGTTGTTAGCTTGCTGTGCATCTCAGAGACCCTAACCTTGATGCGCCTCGCTCTCAAAATAGATGAGCTCAAAAATAGCATCGATGTACATATAGCTTGGTCAATGATCTGTGAAGTCCCGCAAAATAATTTCTTTTTGCCATTAACTCAAGATATAAGACAATATAAGATGAAGCTTTGACTACTTCACTGTCAATACAAATTCATTGTTATTGTGAAAACGCAAATTTACACTAATTATACAAAGAAAATAAGGCTTAGCTTCAATTGGCACGGTCAGAGAGCCTTTTAACACTGTCTATTGTTATTTATGGGAGAGTTTTTTTTTTAAATTTATATTTCTCTTGCCACAGGACTACAAACTACAACCATAATAGCAAAAAATAGTAACATTGACACCACTCTGACATTCAAAAGTGCATTTTCATCGCAAAGACATTTTTTTATTGGATCTTTCACTTAAGCTGAGGGTCAGAATGTTTCAGTTGCACTGTGTATATTTTGGTTTTACGATACACATCAAAAATGTGGCTGTAAAATTATCTTTAGAATCTGCGGCATGAAAATCCAGCAGTCACTTATTTTTTCCACCCACCAAGATCGTTTTTTTTTTGTAAGATAAAGACACAATGCCTTTATCTTTCTATGACTATAATTCTACAGACAAACAGACACCTTTTGTTTGAGTGGAAATAATAAGAGTAAAATCTTTGAAGTGACTGCTTTTCTCATGGCCCCCATCTAACATGTAGTCTCAAACTAGTGGGGTGACAATGCGAGTTTTGGGTCACTGTGACTTGTCATGGATATTGTCAAAGCAGTGAGCATGTTCGGAACCAGTCCAAAAAAAAAACCACACACTTAAAACAAATTCCCGTTTGCTGTTACCTTTCGATTTGGCCACGCCATGGCCGTTGATGGTCGAGCCGATGGAATCCTTCCGGATCCTTTTGCTTGGAGGTCGAACACTGGATCGGAGAAAATGATGTTGGTCGTGACACGGGGTATTGGGCTCCACCGAGGGATGGCTCTGTTGGCTGGAACCCGATCCGGGTTGAACCGAACCGGGGCTGAGAGTAGCGGGTGCTGGATTAAGAATTTCCACTCGCTCGTCTCCCTTTGTACTGAGCTCCTCGGTCGCCTGCTCTCCGCTCTCCTCCTCGTCGCAACCGTCGGCTTTTCTGGACGGATTCGCCGTCCCATCGACACCGATCCCTTCCCTGGAGCCCGGTGTCATGCTGGCACAACACACAGAGTCCAAAAAGACACATGAGGACTAAAGCGATGAGCAAAATGAACTTCTAAACACGACGTTTGCTGTCTCTCAACATGGCCGCCGCTGTTTGTTTCAAATCCCCTCTCCAGTCCCGACAAAACAACACAAAATATATTCATTTACAGCAATCAAATCAATTTAACTTAACCACCGACACATTCCGCGAACGGGTCGGGGTGTTTACTAGCCTCCCCAGCGTTTGATTTGGCCAATATGAAGGTTGAATATGAACTAAATTCAAATGCAAGCGCTTTTCAGTTTAGCGCCCTGCAGAAACGACAACGAGAACCCGTCGGTGCATTCGACCTCTATTTAAAGTGTTTCTTTCAAACGCAATTTTACCCAATTTCATGATCTTCGGAAGTGGGCGACGTCTTCTTTCTCTTCACCATGGGTATGACCGGTTCGACTGGCAATAACTGATCAAATTGGGCATAATAAATCCACCACGGTGTCGTCGCTCCCTGCTGCTCTGTCGTTGTCCAGCTTCAACTGAGACGAACTCAGCGCAGTTCCACTGTTCTCGATCGGTAATATACTCAATGCTTCGATAATACAACTCATCAAAGTTTTCAACCCGACACTAGAACGTCATATTTGACCCATGCCGCCAACAATATTCCCCATTAATGCGGTCATTTGTGCTTGTTTGCCACGATAATACTTAAATAAATCTTAGTGCACTTCACACGTTTCTTCGTCGCTGTCTACACGTGCAGTATGTAAATCACATTTATTTCATATACATCCTGTATTTTTTTTTTTTTTTTGCTTAGGTGATTGCAATGTCATTTCTAATTGTAATGTTGACACTGTTATATTCCTGTTTCGAAATCTATGTGTGTGAGGTTACAGTTATACTGATTCCTAAAGTACAGCTTGATAAAAGCTGTTCACCCTCAGTTATTTACATCTTAGTGGTAACAAGAACGTAATAACGGATAATAAATGCAGATTGTGATGAGGATTTGGAGTTGAAAATGCTAAGAAATTACAACATTACAACCTTGTTGTGTCATCTGAAAGCTAAGTGAGTAATAAATGACACCTCTCTGAAAACATCTCATTATTACGGACACAAACTGCAGGTCCAGCCTTCATTTTACAAAAACAACAACTTGGGTATTTGTGGAATCAAGATGAAAAACGAGCCAAAACATGCACATTTAAACGATCAACATGCTCTTTGTGACTTCAGTTGACTTTCATCAAATCTAGCATTCTTACTCTCACGTATTGTAGTTACAGCAATAAAGGAATACAAACTTGTGAAAGCAAATTGCCACGTAGTAACTGATCGTGAGGAGAATAAATCATCTACCCATCCACTAATTCTGTATTTTACAAACGAGACAATGTTTTGAGGGAGACAGACGATCAGTTGACAGACGATCAGTTGACGAGCTCATTGTTATCAATAAGAGTATACAACAGTCATCTCCATTCATAACGTGATTTCTAGCAAAACCGCTAACATCACCAGCTAGCATTTGCACACTGCATAACTGTTTGAAGTCATGCCGTTTATTATCCATTAGTATGAAGCATTTGTTTGGAGACTTATATATATACATAACAACATGAATACTTGGGAATTACCTGCAGTAAAGGCCCAAAAGTGACGTTTCCATTCGAGGTCCAAGCTAACTTTGCACGTTAGCAGCTTGCCTCCAATTTGGCTGCATGACAGTTCATGTGGCTCGCTCATCCACGCGCGTTGGCACGCCCACTACAACTCGAAAACAAATCCTGTGATTGGTTTAAAAATCCACGAGGAGCGCGGATAAAGCTTGATTGACGTGACGTTCTACCAATCGGCAATCTCAAACGCCGGGCGAAGGACCAATTGTATTTCTTTTCCTGTCACGTATTTTAACGTTTTCTACTCCTAATGATTTAGGTACCAAAACGTGCTAACAGTAAATTAATTTGTTTAGCTAATTTTATTTGACTACAATTTTAGATTTGGAATTACATTTGCAGCTATATTGAAGAGTTACGCCCAGGTACACACTGTATACTATCTCACAGCGTTGGCATAAAATGATACGTTTCGGTCTTTTTCAGGAGTCTACTTGAGTATCAATTTTCTGATGACTTTTGACTTTTACTTTCAACATTTGAAAATAAATGTACCTTTCCTGCTTATTTTGGTCCAAAAAAACAGATTTACCGATCGTCCCTACGGGCTATCCTGCGACGTAAAACAAGCGCACCCCATCACAGCAACACGGCAACGTACCAGCTATATCGCGCGGTGTCACTCTCGCTCCGACTAACACTCTTCACAAAGGAGTTTGGGTGGGATCAGACGAGACCAAGGAGGAACCTCCAAGTCGTCCAGTTGGCAGAGTGACGAAGTTGTCTTCGGAAATTTGAAGACTCTCAACTAAAACCACGATGACTTCGACGAACATGTTTCAAGGGTTGGACACTGGGTCAAAACCAAGCTCAAGGTAATTATGAGTTTTTTTTTAATGATTATTTTAAGCTTGGGTAACTGCTCGACTAGCGTATGTCATGTGGATTAAACATACGTTATAGCTCTTGGTGTCCGTTTTTTTTTTTCCTCGTCAAATATGTCAGCAGGAACCTTTCAAGTCATGATCAGTTGTTTGGATCATCTCAAACTGGCGTGTTATAAATCGCCCTGACGAATACATTTTGAGAATTAGCTTTGAGGCTAAGCGAGCAGGCGTTGTCTTCTGCGCCTGCGGAAGTATTGAAGCTCTTGTCTCGTCTTTGTGCTAGCTCATCCGCTACGCGGCTACATGATTGTTCCCTTTAATAATTCAACGTAGTGATTCTTAAGATCCATTTCTATTGCTCCGTTTTGTTGTCTGCTGTAGAATAGCACGATTTAAATCGTGTGATTTGTTTCTGATAACTTGTGAAAGTCTCGCAGTTTTTGCAACGATATGGCGACCAATATGATCATGTTGTCTGTCAGCGTGGACTGTGTACTGCGTTGACTGTCCATTCCGCTTTAGTATTGCGGTGTAGCATACAGCAGTGTTTAACAACGCCCATATTTTTGGCACACAAAAACTCATTGCACACTGTCAAACAAAAAAAGTGCTCAGTTTGGATTGAATCAATGTTTGTTGGCAGTGGAAGAGCATTTAATTATTCTGTTAATGTGAGGGGGGGGGGGGGGTCACTGTGTATGAAAATATTCCACTGTAGGTCATATAATCCAAAATGGTGCACGTCGTTTCAGATTGTTTTAAGTTCTATATGGATTCTGCACTAAAGACCGACTACATATAATTGGATTGCAAATTTAATTCTCATTAAAGTTGCACTAAGAGTCTTTCCTCTGCAGGGTGCTGCGACCCCCCGGCGGTGCCTCCAGTAATCTGTTTGGTGGCTATGAAGAGGAAGCCCCCCAATCTAGAAGACCAAATAAAATGGCCTCTAACCTGTTTGGCTCTCCAGAGGAGCCCCAAGCTGCACCCAGGCGCTCCAACCCTCCAGGTGATGGATGTGGGAAAGGGCTTGTGTGGGAAAACTGTTACTTTCATGTGATGAACTCTGCATAGACATCTTCACTGTTCCCTCCTTTGAGCCTTTCCCAAGTTAAGCATGCCATCTTTGAATTGTGACTCATCAATATAAGACTTTGTAAAGTGTGACCTAATATGATGAATATTCAAAAAGTCATTAGTCATATCAAACCTAAGGTGAACAAAGGCTGGCTTTAAGAAAAAAGATTATTGTACTTTAATTTACATCATTTTATTTTGATGAAATGAGCCATGGTCTGTGACTAACATGCTTATGTAGTCAAAAGTCTTATTCAAGCATGTTGATATGATTATGTACAATGGACAACAAACCATTTTATAACTCATAACACACATCTGGTGTCCTGTAGGTGGTAAGAGCAGTGGAATATTTGGGGAACCTGAACCTCCAGTTCAACCACAAAGACCCATTCCTCCAGGTGGACCAGCCAGCAACATATTTGGCTCAGGGGATAATGCAGATGTTCACAGCCCAAGCCGAAGTCACCCAAATAAGCCAAAGGTGAAGTCTACTCGATTTATTTTAATTTCACCTTTCTCTGGTGACTAACCATGACCAGCTTGGGGAGTGAAGCATTGCTACGTGATTGAATTGGGAAGATGCTGAGTGTCCTAGTGCAGTGCTGCGGGTTTACTTAGAGTCAATAGATTGTTGGCAATTGGCCATAATTTTTTGTTGTTGCTTTTTTTTGCAGGACAATCTAAGTGTAGTACCTGAATCACCAGGTGAGCGTCTTACACAAAGCTATTAAAATATTTTGAAGTTTTGCAACATTAAAAAAAATATATATATATATATACAGTTTTGTATATATAAACAGCAAGCAACTATACTCGGTTTGAACCTTTTTAACTAACCCTTCCACAAGCACAGCTTTAGACCCCCTCTTGGCATTTTCATAATGAATATCTTTCATCTCATAGCAACTGAGGTCAAAGTCAGCCAGCCCGAGGTCAAAGTCAGCCAGCCCGAGGTCAAAGTCAGCCAGCCCGAGGTCAAAGCCAGCCAGCCCGAGGTCAAAGCCAGCCAGCCCGAGGTCAAAGGCAGCCAGCCCGAAGTCAAAGGCAGCCAGCCCGAAGTCAAAGCCAGCCAGCCCGAAGTCAAAGCCAGCCAGCCCGAAGTCGACGTGAGCCAGCCCGAGGTTAAAGAGCAAATTGCTTCACCAGTCGCTGTGCCAGCTCAGGAGGAGCCTATTGCCGCTCCAGCTACCCTAGAGCCTGCCCCCGACTCCTCAGGCTCCTCATCCACCCCACCCACTGATGACAAGAAGAACCACGAGCCTCACCTGGGACCCAAGCCTCGCTCTCACAACAGGGTCCTTAACCCCCCGGGCGGAAAGTCCAGTGTTGTGTTCTACTGATTTGCCGACCCCACCCCTGCTCCTTTTGTGTGTCTCCTCTCTCTCCATGTTTCGTCTGCTCCCCTATGCATTTCCTTTCATTCCACCACCAACCGTCCCTCATGGTTGTCTGACATGAGAAGATCAAGATCTGCTGGTCTTGTAAGCAAACGCGAACTGATCTGTTGTCGTCATCTTGTTGCAGTTTCAGTCTAACTTCCAGCGCCTTGTCTCCCCTCCCTATTCCTCTTTCACCTCATTAACCTGCATAATACAATCACTCGCCTTTTCAATCAACAATCACTACCACTGTGAAATGGTTCCATCGCGATACTGGTTTTTTTTTTCTGCACCAGGCCCTTACTCAAATTGCAGGGTGCACAAGCCCCTCATGTTTTGCCTTTTTTCAAGTAACAGGGTGGCCTTTAAAATGACCTTTCTTTTTTTTGTCATTGGCTTAGTTCAGACCACAAATGAGAGCAGTTCTCTCATCTACGGTCTCGTTCATATTCCGCTTCCTGTCATCCAAACATGTGCCTGATCCAAACGGTCCTGTGTCGGAATAGATTTTTTTCAGTGGAGAAAACCGAATACCAAAAAAATTATATTGAATCAAAGACGAATGCGATTGTTTACTCAAATGTTTCTGTGTTCCCTTAAGAAATTCCATGTTGATTTTTATACCAATGTGTATTTCTGCTTTGCCTTCATTGCTTGCTATCTGAGAACATGGCGTTAGTTCTTTCTTTTTTTCCCCCCCTCCGCCTCGGGGTTGGCCTCTGTTTATGTTTTAAATTAAAACAGTTGGTGACAGGGAAACTCTGAACAAATTGTGGCGCCTGAGTCAAGGTGAGCTGATTAGTTAGCACCTCATCACCCATTTCATAATCCATATTGAAGGTATTCCGGCACCGGCCAGTCCCCCTGTGTGTTGACGTGCCTGGCAGTGGCAGCAATGAGTCCAGCAGACTTCAATCCTGTGTATTGCAATAAAATGTTTTTTTTTGCAGTTGAATGCCCGTCTAAACGTCATTCTGTAAATAGTTGAGCTTTACTGGTAACTATGAAAATGGTGAGACACTTGCAAAACAAATACTGCGCATGCCCTGAATGTTTATAGCAGTGTGAATTCAGCACACAGAGCAGGTCTTGTTTTCCAGCGTGCTTGACAATTCTTGCTCTCACAGTATTATCACCCTCGGTCTTTGACCAAAATCCATCTTGTTCAACTGCAGTCAGGAGGAAAAAAATGCATATTTTAGCACTGGTTGCAGCATTTAATTCAATTATCATTACCTGTGAGTTTTGGCCAATGGATACTGCCACCTTGTGGCAACTTTTTGTAGTGTACAAAAATAATACAGTATTATTTCTTTGTCACCATTATTAACTTTGTCACAACCATTCCATAAGAAGAATATTTACTTTAGATTCTTACCAAAGCAATTTGTTTACAATACGTCACAGTTAAGTGTTTAATGAGCACATCAGTAGTCAGTACATCAGAGTGATGAGGTAAAAAATTCATCAATTACAAATGTATATTTTTTTCATGTTTCCTTCCTCTGTGTTTTCTTTGTGTGTATTGCTTATTTTCTCCATATGACTGCAGGCTGTGCTCCAGCGCAAGGCCTTGTGACTCAAATTATCTTGCGTGAAATTGATGTTCCACCATATCTTTAATATTTTCCCTGTTGCATTGCCACATTTGCTTTTCAACATTAAGCTATAGCTTACTAGTAATCACTTTTACATACAGGGCATGTCTTTTTTTTTTTTTTTAGCTGTGCATCATCGGCTGTCTTTGTCTGAACAGAGAAGCATCAGTTTCAGAGTGCATCGTCATTATTATTGTATTGTATCACCGACCACTTTTCAGGCTAAGTGCTTTGGAAAATAGTCAACTTCCGGTTTTAGCCTGCAAAATTAAAACATGTGCTTCATGGGATTTGATCTCACAGAATTTATGCTTCAAAATAAGTTTATACGTGAACATTATATCGCTTATATGCACAGTTTATGTGCTGAGAAGTCAATATATTGGATTAATATATATTTTTTACTTTTGTAGTAGTGACAGATGTGGTTTATGTTGAAGCGGTCTTGATTTTAAACTTTCAGCATTCACCCAAATTTCCGGTGCCTTGTGCTAACTTGATGCAATCACTGTGACGTCACCCCCCACCGTGTCAGCTGTCTCCTCCATCCGAACGGTAGCGAGAACCTCTCCCATTGGGAGACATCACGATCACCTCCCGACCCCGAAAAAAAATGGCACCAATGTCTTCACATTGACGTAGGTCGTTATTAATCTTATTTATTATTGTATTTATTAATTTATGTATTTATTTCCCGAGCCAGCAATGGCTGTGCTCGGTGGCTGCGGCTGCTGAGAAGCAGGTGCGGCATTATCGACGAAGCCATCTCTCGCTTATCACTCGCCATGGCCCCGGTGATACCACATCCATTGGAGAAACATCAGCACGGTTTCACCGTCGCTGAATTCGGTACATTGTGTTATTCGGAGGGAGTCAACTAGCTGGGCCGTGACACGACGTGCTGGCGACGGAGGAGGAGGAGGAGTGGCCCTCTGTATATTTTTCGTGCCCTTCCCTGAGTTGACTGTTATGCGGATTTACACGTTTCTCCTGCGTTGACTTGATCCAAAAACATCTCGACAGTCGACAAGGCCTTTTGAAAGTCCTCATCTGGCTCACCGCAGCCAGCTGCAGCAGCCACGATGATGGAGCTACAGATAGACGAGGTGGTCTACCAGGTAAGATTGCAAAGGGGCTACATTTCCATGAGAGTTTTGAGAACCTCTCCTTTCATATCATTTTAATATGTTGGATTAGTGGAATGCACTTTGGTTTGGAGTCAGACAGTCCTGGTTCAACTTGCTGCTGTTTATCTCGCCTCCATTTTGTTTGATCACACACAAACATCCATATAATATTTGAACAATTCCTGGATTTTTCCCCAACCCTATTACCAGGACGACTATGGCTCCTGCACCGTCATGTCAGAGCGAGTGTCGGGCCTGGCCAACAGCATCTACCGGGAGTTTGAGAGGCTGATCCGCAGCTACGATGAAGAGGTAGTAAAGGAGCTGATGCCCCTGGTAGTGAACGTCCTGGAGAACCTGGACGCTGTGCTGTTGGAGAACCAGGAACATGAGGTGGAGCTGGAGCTCCTGAAGGAGGACAACGAGCAGCTGATCACACAGTACGAGAGGGAGAAGGCGCTGCGCAAGCAGGCCGAGGAAGTGAGTCACTCTTTTCGAACGTCACATTGATCAACCACTGTTTGTTGTGACATTTGAGAACTCTATTTCCCGGGATCCCGCATCACTTTCATTAAAATGCAAGACAAAAAAAAGGAGGCGATAATCACAGGGACAAAATGGGGGAGGGGAGGACATCATCATGAGAAATCAATACCATGAATGGGTCTGGCACTGTAACTTGATTTGTGCTTGCAAGAAGTAAAAACAGTGCAACAAGAACATCTACTATGAAGAGCAGCAAGGAGCGGTTCAGATTACAAGGTCAATAGACGCTAATGCTAATAAAAATTAAATAAAAAACTCAATGTCTCTTACCTGACAATCTTACCAAGATATGTTTGGCTTTTATCATGTTTAGCACATTTTTTCGAGTTTGTCAGTGTGATTGTTGGAAAATGATTTCTTTTGTTTTGTTTTGTGAACAGACTTGTGTCATGTTCATCATTTTGGATTGTGTGCTCACTTATCATCTCCTCTAGAAATTCATTGAGTTTGAGGATGAGCTAGAAGAAGATAAGAAGGAACTCCAGGTACAAGTTGAGTTTTTAGAGCTGCAGGGGAAACAACTGGAGCTGAAGTCCAAGAACTATGCTGACCAAAGTGAGTCAAGTAAAAATCTCACTCCAAGCTCAAACTCACTTGTAATGTTTAAAATAAAATAAAAAAAATCCATCCAAAAATGTAATTCACTTGTCATGAAATTCTGTATACTTAAATATTATACGCACCCAATACAATGTCATTGTTTGTTTTTCAGTCACAAGGTTGGAGGAAAGAGAGTCTGACATGAAGAAAGAATACAACGCTCTGCACCAGCGCCACACTGAGGTAAATAAATGGCAATAAAAAGCGTGACCAGATACTTATTCTTCTTTTTGATTTCTCACTCTGTTATTTAAGATGATCCAGACGTACGTGGAGCATATCGAGCGTTCCAAATTACAGCAGACGGGAAGCAGCCAATCAGACGGCAGTGGACGAACGTGAGTTGTTTGTGTGCGCGTGCTGTGGGAGTATTTTTTGTGAGGATTATCAAATGTGATATTTTATTTTTCATCTTATATGTATCAGGCCTCTCATATCTTCACTGCACTGCTGCTGCCATTTGTTTGTCAGGGTCCATCACACGTACAAACTGAGATGACCGAAAACAAGGGATAGGGCAGACGCATTTAGCAAGACAATAAAAGGCCAACTATATATCAAATATCTCCAGCTTAAAAAAAAAAAAAAGATAGCAAAGAAGAATTGACTTGCTCGTCATCTGACATTTAAGAGTGTGCTTTCATGTGTCTTGTCATTTTCCGATCGTGTGTCTCTCGCTAATCTGAGACTGTGTGTCTTACTGGCTTGCTGTCTGTGCTGCTGTGTGCACAGTCACCGTCACACATGGAGGAAAAGGTAAATCCAACATGCAAGTGCCTTCCCCCCACCTTTTCTCTCAATTCCCTAAATCTGCCTGCTTGCATTTCAGTCTCTGTCAAAAGTCATCTTGAGAATAATAATAATTAAAAAAAAAAGAAATTGTGGATATTCTGAAAGCACAACTCACGTTTGGTCTTTGTGTGTTCCCCGCCAACAGCAAAGCAGAGCGGCCGCCATCGTTGAGCCTGTACCCCAGCGGCGAGGGCATGGTACGTGGGGGTCTCGGGGGGGCTAGGATGATGCCCGGGAAAGACATCTGGCAGGTCAGCGAGCTCGGCCAGTCCACCCTCAGTTCGGCCTATCAGGTGGGACAGACAGCGGCCATCCTTTTTTCTCCACAACCGCCAGAGGTGGGGGACTTGAGTCACACGGCTTGACTCGAGTCAAACCGGAGTCGCCAGTTTTAGGACCTTGGGACTCGCTAAAACGTAGGAAAGACTTGACTTTGACTCGAACTGTAGGACTTGACAAGTACACATACTCAAGTGAAAAGTGGCTACTATGCAAAATTCTGCACGATTGTAAATCGTATGACTTGATTCATGACAATGACTCAACTTCCTAAAACTTGGCATGCTTGATTATTTTGATTTACTTTTTTTCAAGGTTAAGACTTGACTTGCACATAGATGAGGTGACTTGCTCCCACCTCTGGCAACTGCTGGCTGTTACGGGGCGTGGCCAGCCTTACCGCTGAGCATCCGTAAAGCCACGCCTCCAAGGACCGCCCTTCATGCCTGCTTGTGTCACTTTTGATGCAACAGTGTCATTGTCATTTAACTCTAAAACCACAATTTGTCTGCTGACTCAAGCAAGCTGGGGTCCTTTTTAATGGCTTTTCTTTTTCGCTTTGTGATCGTTTTTTGGTGATCATAAAGATTCTGCCTAGTGTACTCGTGTTTTTGTTTTGTCAAGGCTTTTGGATTTTTTTGTGATGTGTTTATGTGATATTGCTCTATGTATGCAATTTTGGTTCATTTAAAAAAATGTATAGCTGTCTTGGTGTGACCCTTTCTTTCTGCTATTTAAGAATGATACCAACAAAATGAAATAATGTCCAAAAGTTGATATTTGTTAAAACTTCAAGATAAAATGGGTCATGCCGATGTTTTAGCTATTTCATCACTCCGATGCTCATACTTAATATTTTTTGTCTCTCGCTCCTCTCATGCCACATCCACAAAAGGAGGATGGATCGGAGTCGGACTCTGTGGCGGCCACCCCCAGCAGCATTGGAAGCAAGTCCAACACGCCCACCTCCTCCGTCCCCTCCGCCACTGTCACCCCTATCAACGAAGGCTTCCTTCCCGCCTCCGAGTTTGATACCATGCGGGCCGGCAACCGGGGCAGAAAAAACGCTAAGCGGCTCAGCCGTAATATGGAAGTCCAGGTTTCCCAGGAAACCAGGAACGTTAGCATCGGTAAGGCTAACGAAAACTAGCCCCCGCCAAGCATTGCGTAGTTGACATTTTCTGTTTGACAGGTATGGGAAGCAGTGATGAGTGGTCAGAGTTTCAGGAGATCATCGATTCTACTCCCGAGTTGGACATGTGTGTGGATCCTCGAGTGTATGGAGGAGGAAACAGGTGAGCAAATAATTATCCAGGGTGGTCTTAAATTTTCAGGTGCACAAATGACCAATACGGTTTGTGGTGTCGCTTTCGCAGCCCCTCGCAGGGAATAGTCAACGAAGCCTTTGGAATCAACACGGATTCTTTGTACCACGAGATCAAGGACGCCAAGTCGGACATCATCGGAGACGTGGATGCCGGGGCAGAGCTTCTCGGTATGAAAAGCACAATGACCACGTAAATGCTCACATGCATGTCGGCTGAAATCTAAAATATGCGGCTGCAGCTCGGCAATTCATGCGTCACTGCAGTCTTGCCGGGATCCTGACTGGCAGCTTTTGTTACCCACAAAGCTTCATTCATTTATCTTTTTTTTTTTTTTTTTTTTTTTTATGCTTCTGTTGTGCAAAGACAACAAACCTCAAAATGAATGCGGAAAAATCAAGTTGGATTATTTTCCATTTGGAATGCTGACATTGAAGGAAGTGCTTATTATATTCTGTTAATGTGGCACTTTTTTTTATTTTCTTTTGTCTCTTATTGTGCTTCCACTGGTGACACCTTTAGGCGAGTTCTCAGGTGTGTATTGGAACATGTTCTCTTCTTCCTGTCGCTCACTTCTCACCTCTTGCTGCTAACCCTTAATTTTAATGAGTTTAATGAGCCTCATATTTATTTCTAATTGGAATAGAAAATTAACATCAAAATATTTCTTGATCATCATTAACTGTAGCAGTATTTTTTTGTATCCAATAACGTCACACAACATTGAAATTGGTACTGTATGTCATTGTAACATTTTTTTGTTAAATAAGATACATTGCATAAATATTACACTCCTTTTTTAATAGCATTATATTATCTTACAAATGATATTGTTTTTAAACATTTTCAGCAGGTAGACCCTAGGCCAATTTGATGTCATTTTTTTTAACCGTCCTTATCTACCTTGATGAATTTTTAACAGCGTTTTCCGTCTCCAACCTTAACCTCCCTTTTCCTTCTCTATCCATCATCTTTCCTTCTTCTCCGTTCCCTCCCTTCTTCTTTTGCCTGCAGTCCGAGATGATTTCTTTGGTAAGGCGCTTTGCTTCCGCTCATATTTGCTAATAGCCCACTTGTGTGGCTTCTTTACATATTTTGCCTTCTTTGCATTTCATAAAAAAACAGTTAAACATATTTTAATGAATAAAATGACACGTGGGTCCATTGTGTAATTTTTCATCTTAAAAAAAAAAATACTGTTAACATTGCGTCAGATATTTAGTGAGGTCACTCGCTTGTTTTCTTTTGACAAATAAATTCTTGGCCTATCTTAAGAACACGTTTGTGCTTCAGGGATGGGCAAGGAGGTGGAGAACCTGCTGACGGAGAACAAACAGCTTCTAGAGACCAAGTAAGAAACGTAGAATTGCCTCGATTAGACTTCCGGGCATCCCATTTTAGAATCATATTTTGTAGCCTCGAATATGTTGCCATAAAATAACTTTTTTAACTCTCCTTCCTCCTTCACAGAAATGCTCTCAACATTGTTAAAGATGATCTTATCGCCAAAGTGGACGAGCTGTCCAGCGAGCACGAGGTGGTACGGGAGGAACTGGAGGCCCTGCGGCAGAGCAAAAACAAAGTGGATGCCAGAGTCAAGGAGCTGGAAGAAGAACTACGGAGGTGAAAATGATTGTGAACTAAAATGAATACTAAGAAATAATATTTTATATGAATGATCCAATTTCTTGCCTAGTTTGGTAATATAAGCACTTAATATCTGCAGGTTAAGGGCAGAGGCTCTTGGAGCATCTCGGGACTCCAAGGATGAAGGAAACGATGACGTGAGTTTTCCTCAATTCTCACTATGCATTGTCAAAGAGCTCTGGAGTGTATTTCAACATTTGCTTCTCTCCATCCAGTTTTCATCCCCCATACAAGATGGCGATATGACCATGACTCAGAGGCGGCGGTTTACCAGGGTAGAGATGGCGAGGGTGCTGATGGAGAGGAACCAGTACAAGGAGAGGCTGATGGAGTTGCAGGAGGCTGTGCGGTGGACAGAGATGATCAGGTAACAAGATGTAAATATAGATTTTATGAGAGATAATTTAAGTATGCCGAGGAATGGAATTATTTAAAAATCCAAATGAGTGATTTTGTTCAGCTGTACTTTATAATAATGTCAATATATACCGTTTTCTTTCCTCCAGGGCTTCTCGTGAGAGTCCTGCAATCCAAGAGAAAAAGAAGTCTACCATCTGGCAGTTGTAAGTTTGCGCTTTGAAAATGTGTCGACAATCCCGTGCTACCCAAAATGGAATCAACGTTAATATCTCCGCATCCCTCCAGCTTTGCACGTCTCTTCAGCTCATCGTCCAGTCCGCCGCCTGTCAAGCGTCCGTACTACAGCGTCAACATTCACTACAAGTCTCCCTCACCGGCCGGCTTCCCTCAACGCCGCAGTCACACCATGTGTCAGATCTCCACCTCCAACCGCACCTTGGAGTTCTTCCCAGAAGAGTGAGCACGCACCCTGGCTGCCTTCCTCTCCACGTCAACGCCTCGCCGCTTTGCTGGCTTTTTGCTAATTTCAATCTCCTCACGCACGATAAAGTGACAAAAATATTTAGAGCCATCCCCTTTTTTATTAGCATTGACATCATATCACGATGATATTTCTTTCAGTTTTGTGTGACTGGCTGGTGGCTGTTGGCTAACGCTTGGCTCTCTCTCTCCTCGCTCCCGCCGCCTGGCCGTTGCTTCCAGACTGGCCAGTAACGGTGTTGCGTCTCTCCTCAGTGACTCGGCACTGTTGGCCCGCCGAGAGCAACGGCGGGAACAGTACCGGCAGGTGCGCGAGCACATGCGCCGCGACGACGGCATCATGCAAGCCTGTGGCTGGAGCGTGCCGCCACGTTTCAAACAGGTATACCCAACCCGCAGGGTCCCACGTTCTGCTGTGTCCACCTCATTGGCGAATCACGGTTGCAGATCTTTTAGCCCTCGTGATAAGGGCTTAAAGTAAAATCAACAATCCTTTTCACCCAAAATCCGATTCATGATTATTATCCAGAATGGTGGTCAGACGGACAACGCTCAGGACAGCCAGCTGAAAAGACAACAGGCAAGTGACGGCAGCTCGAACATCCTTTTAATACCCATGACGTGCATCCTCTCAGAATCCGACTCACGAGACAAACTTATTTTTATGTCGAGGTCAGCAACACAGCAATTAAATACTTTGCTTGGCTTGTATTGCTACGTTTTGCTTTTAGCCCACCGGTGAGAAAGAAGACAACCGCATGAAGAACGTTCCCGTCCCCGTCTACTGTCGGCCCCTGGTCGAGAAAGACCCCAATAGAAAGGTGAGGAATTTTTTAAAAATTCTGATTAACTAGCTCCAGATGAAATTTAACCAATGCGGGTCGATTCTAAGATAATCAAACATTTTCTGGACAAAATTGGATCACGCCATAGAGCTGAACTGTTAAAATGTAAAAGATTTTTGTTGCTGGCTCAGGGAGAAAAATATAAAACGACGCCATAGAGCTGAACTGTTAAAATGTAAAAGATTTTTGTTGCTGGCTCAGGGAGAAAAATATAAAACGGTCCATCTACAAGTCTGAATGCTCATATTTGTGCTTGCCTCAGCTTTGGTGTGCCGCCGGAGTGGATCTGGCAGGATGGAAAGCCTGCAGCCAGGATTCAGAAGCACTAAAAGCCATCTCCAGTGGAAGTGACCCCCTGCAAGCAGAGGAGAATGAAGGAGGCAAGATGAGCAACCACAACTCTCCTGAGAAGAAGAAGGTCAGACTGTCTGCCAATGATCATGGCCTCTCAGTTGTTCCCATTGATGGGAATTAAATAATAGTGCACCTCTGCTTGTACCAGCATTTTTTTTTTAAGTTTAAATTTAAGATAATGAGTATTATTGCTCCTCTAACATTCCTCTCCTCCTCCAGTCCAAGGAGCTGCAGGAAGCAGACACCATGAGCAGCCGTGTTTGGATTCTCACCAGCACCCACTCAGCCAGCAAGGTGGTGATCATCGACGCCAACCAGCCGGGCTCGCTCGTGGATCAGTTCAACGTTTGCAATGCTCACGTACTTTGCATCTCCAGTGTACCAGGTTAGGTTCTCTCACCGACTTTTACAGTGTTTTTGGACTTGGATTTTACGTATCCTTTAAATGTTTTCATTGCGTGCGTATTCAGCTGCTAGTGAGAGCGACTATCCGGCTGGTGAGATTGTGTTGGATCCAGGTGATGGTGGTGCAGGGGGTGGCGAAGATGCCGGCAGCGTGGAGGGTATGTTGGCTGGTATCACGCTAGTGGGTTGCGCCACTAACTGCAGTGTTGCCCGTAGCAACTGCTCCTCACGCACTGACACTCCCATAATGGACAAAGGACAAGGTGGGCACATAGTGAATACATTTTTTTTTTAATATTAACCGCTAGGGAGGTGAGACAATGTCCACTCTGTCAGATGTCACGTTCATTTCAAATCCTGCGCTTTAGCCCCCGTCGCTCCCCCCGCAAGCAGCAAGATTCTCCCGACCCAGTCGGCCGAAGAGGCCACAGAGGCCACCGAAGTTCCAGAGTCAACGTCCAGTCAAACAGAACTCAGATCGGCTCCATCCGGACCGTTCACCGAGCACGTGTTCACCGATCCGCCGCCTCGTTCAGCGGATGCCACTGACAGGTGGAATCAAAAGTGCGAACGTGCAGAGACGGTGAAGAGGAGACGGAGCTCTGCATGCTCTCTGTCCACACAGGGCCACCGGGCAGTCCAAAGAGGAAACGTCAGTGCCACCAGAAATAGAAGATGCTGGTGAAGAGGTGAAGAATTACACCAGCATGGCACCTACCATGTGGCTCGGGGCTCAGAACGGCTGGTCAGTATGCGCAATGGCATTTCAGGTTAATGGTGCATCACACATGATATGACGGAAGACTCTTCTTCTGTCACCTTCCAGGCTTTATGTCCACTCAGCAGTTGGCAACTGGAAAAATTGTCTCCACTCCATCAAACTCAAAGACTCTGTGCTCAGTCTGGTGTAAGAACCTTTCCATGTTTTTGGGTTGCTGTTGTCCAGCGAGACCAAGTTGTGCTTTCTCGCCACTGCAGGCACGTGAAGGGTCGTGTGCTGGTGGCTCTGGCTGACGGGACCCTCGCCATATTCCACAGATCAGAGGGTAATGCACGTGTTAAATTTAGGTCAGTGATTCTGATCAACTTTGGCCGCTAGCCCTGAAGTTTTTCGTTCATGCAGACGGCCAATGGGATTTGTCCAACTACCACCTCATGGACCTGGGCCGACCTCATCATTCCATCCGGTGCATGGCCGTCGTGCACGACAAAGTGTGGTGCGGCTACAAGAACAAGATCCACGTCATTCAGCCCAAAAGCATGCAGATCGAGGCGAGTCTGGTCTTTTCTTTTCTTTGTTCGCCGTGAACCACGTGCTCACTTCACCTCCCACAGAAGTCCTTTGACGCCCACCCCCGGAGGGAGAGCCAGGTGCGCCAGCTGGCTTGGATCGGCGACGGCGTTTGGGTGTCCATCCGGCTGGATTCC
Organism: Syngnathus leptorhynchus; assembly: GCF_054491065.1. Classification (NCBI taxonomy): domain Eukaryota; kingdom Metazoa; phylum Chordata; class Actinopteri; order Syngnathiformes; family Syngnathidae; genus Syngnathus; species Syngnathus leptorhynchus. The sequence goes on along the minus strand of NC_141210.1, from coordinate 6,868,333 downwards.
ACGTTGCGCCTCTACCACGCCCATACGCACCAACATCTTCAGGATGTGGACATCGAGCCCTACGTCAGCAAGATGCTCGGTCAGAGGACGAACGGACGGACGGATGGATGGATAGATGGACATTCTGCCTCAATCTCATTTTTTCCTCCACAGGCACCGGCAAGCTGGGCTTCTCATTCGTACGCATCACGGCTCTCCTGATTGGTGGAAATCGCCTGTGGGTGGGGACTGGAAATGGCGTGATCATCTCCATCCCACTAACAGAGAGTGAGTGTGTTTTGCATCCGATGTGCAGAATGAAGCGAGCGATAACAAATAGCATCTCAACGGTTCTTACAATCTTTATTTTTGTCATCCGTTTGTTGTGAGTTGAGTGTGTTTACATTGCAGCACCATCATTTAGCTCCTTAATCTGTAGAGGTTGAGAACATTTTGGGTTGCTCTTGTAAATTCTGGGATAATTCTCATTCACTTGAACAGTGTAAGTATTGTCCCCTGAGTGGGTTTCTCCTACTGTTTCTCTACTTTCTCCTCTGCTCTCCTTTCTCCTCATCATCCTCTTCCTTCTCCCTTTCCTCCTCTTCCTGTAGCGGTGGTCCTTCACCGGGGACAACTCCTGGGTTTGAGGGGTAAGTGGGAGTGCTCCTTCCTCCCGCTACTGGCCCCCTCCTCTTCACCTGCCTATGTGTCCCTTTAATAAGACTAAAATGAAAAGATTTTAAAAAGGGGGTGATTGTCTCAAATATTGATTCTGATGTTTAATTCTGCATCAAGTTTCTAACATGCTAACACAAATAGTAGCAACGGTCAATGCTATTGGCTGCAACATGGCAGCATTGACTATGTTGCATTTAATAGCATGTTAGCATTCAGGTTCAATCGTGCTAAAGGACTTAATAGTGGTTGATTTGTTTTATATCTGAACTTCATGACATTCCCTTGGTTGCTGGTTGCTTTGCATGTTGTTCATCTTTGCTACACTGTGTTGATGACTTCAGTGGGATATTGTTGGAGTGGCTTTCTGCATGCAGTTGTGCGGGAATCCCATCACTCTAATTTGCGATTCCTGGTATTTTCAAGTTCTTTTTATTTGGGGCCTGTTCTTAAACACATGTGCTGCTTGGATATTTCAACAAAATAATCAAGTTTTTCTGTGATTCCCCTCAGCGAATAAAGTATCTCCGACATCTTCTGGGGGGGTGATCCACGTGTACGGTGACGACGGCTCGGAGAAAAGCAACGGAAGCTTCATCCCTTACTGCTCCATGGCGCAGGCGCAGCTTTGTTTCCACGGACACCGCGATGCTGTTAAGTTCTTCGTCACAGTCCCCGGTAGGCCTTGTTGCTGCGGTTAATTAAATGTGCAGTATGCTATTACAAATTGTTTATTAGTGTTTCCAAACCTTCATTGAGCCAATGCATTTTTTAGTATTATTTTTTGTTGTTGTATTTTCTTAACATCTTGTGTGTTCAAATATATTTACAATGCATTTAATTATTTGTTTTAAATATATTGACATTTCTTGAATCTCTCATGACACATTTAGTCCTACTCTTATGCCCTTTTTATTGTTTATACAAGGCAATGTTCTAGCCACATTGAACGGCAGTGTGCTAGATAGCCCGACAGAAGGTCCAGGCTCCACTGCCCCCCCGGAGACGGAGGCCCAAAGTGTTCAAAATGTTTTGGTACTCAGTGGTGGAGAGGGTTACATTGATTTCCGTATAGGTGAGCATTCACTCAGCAAGAAAAAAAAGTCATTTGATCCATCTTCTTTTTAAAAATATTTTTGTTTTGTCCTCAGGGGATGGTGAGGATGATGAGACAGAGGAAGGTGAAAGCGACGACACCACACAGGTCAAACCCGCTTTGTGCAAAGCAGAGCGCAGCCACATCATTGTGTGGCAGGTGTCTTACATACCTGAGTGACTTGTCCTTTCAAACTCTGTAATATAAATCCCAGGTCACGTATAAGTTCTCCCTTCTAAATCCATTACTGAACAAGCTGTGCATCATCCCTTGTGCCCCGTCAACTACTAACCTTTAATGTTCCTAATCTACCTGCCCTGCTTTTACCGTCCCCATCAGGGCATTCCAAATATCATTGTGGGCCTTGTAACTCCGCTTCATAACTATGCCTCCCTATCCCGTTTTCTCTGTCGTGTATTCACCCGTCAAGCACTCTCTAGTCCTGCATCAGCCCCATGGTTCCTTCTCTTCCTTTAGTTCGCCACCCAGTGAACCCAGAATTCTCCAGCTCAAAGCCCCCCCACCCCTTCCCCAAAATCTATTGTATGTACCAAAAATATTTTAAAAGATGCTATGACTGACAATTACATTTCAAGTAGACAATAGTTATCTTTCATCCAAATATACCCTTGTGGGAATATTAACAATTGAATACTACTTGATTAATAATGGATGGATTAGATGGTGAAGGCATGTTCACCTCAAACCTAAAGAGATATTTGTCAATAGAAACAGTTGAGAGGACCTGCAGCTTCCTGATGTAAATTTAAGATCTGATGTCAATGCGGTGCTTCAGGTGACAAAAAGCAGGTGGATTTCTTGTTACTGTGTGTACAGGTCGCTGTAAATGTCTACAAAGCCCATCCGTCTTTGGTCAAGATGGAAAATTCTTGCATTGAGCTCAGTGTGGATTATATTAAACATACGTGTGCTGATAAACAGCAAAGTTGAGGTCTTGGTGTATATATATGCATAATACAAGACTGAAGAAATATTTTATTTGAGCAACTGCAAAACAAACCAGTCATGTAACATCATCTTGCATAAAACCAATCGATTAAGTAGGCTGGATGTTTAAATCCACAATTTGCTTTTTGACATTTTCACTTTTCCTTACCTATCTAGCGGCCAAAAAATGGCAAAACTAAAAGTGTCAAGCTCTGATTCAAGTAAACAATGGACACATTTATTCATTACTAATTTGGTCACGATGCTCACAGCACGAATGCATGAGCTATAGAAGCAAAGTGCATTTTCATTGTTTAAACGGAATATTAGCCAGCGAGTGTGTCATTTCTTGCAGCCTTTTATTTATTAATAACAAAGCTGGTGTTCAATTAAAGTCATACCATCTTTTTCACCCTCAAAATTGTAACTGAATTAAGGTGACCGATGCCAGATCCTAATGACAAAGCTGAAATGCAGAATCCGTGTCGTCGTCCTCAGTAGATCCAGGGCATGCTGTTGCGCTCCCACATTTGAAGCTCCTGCTTCTTGAACCACAGGGAGATTTCCTTTTGGGCGCTCTGAACAGAGTCGCTGCCGTGGATCACATTCCTGCAGTGTGCAAACATTTTTTTTAATTTATTTTTTAAATCGTTTTTTATTGCCTCAGTTGTTCTTACCTTCCTACATCCACGCAATAGTCTCCACGAATAGTCCCAGGGAGAGACTCAGCCGGATTGGTCTCACCCAACATTTTGCGTGCCGTCTTGACCACATCGAGACCCTGCCATACCTGAATCAACACACAGCCATGTACGCAAGAAGCATTATTACGTGTGTTCAAAGTAGAGGTTCACGTTATTATTATTTTTTATTGTATGCAACAAATTCATGAAAATACAGCTGTTGCTAAGTTGATATTTTTGCTTTGTGTCCCAATCAAAAATGCGAGTAAGGAATGATTTTCACTTCAGTAACATAATGGAGCCATTGACTTAGTTTAATATAAGTGCCATTTTAACACAAGAACATCTCACCATGGCAACCACTGGACCAGACCTCATGTAGTGAATCAGTTCACCGAAAAAAGGCTTGTTCCGCAGATCCCAATAATGGTCCAAAAGAAGATCCTCTGATGCCTGAGACACACACAATTAATGTAAGAAAATAAGAAATAAAGAACAACGTACTGTGGGTGCTTGGTTGCACGTCTTATACCTGCATGAGTTTCAGTGCCACCAGTTTGAACCCTTTTCTCTCAAAACGCTGCACAATCTCACCCACCAGTTTCCGCTGCACGGCGTCTGGTTTGATTGCAATAAAGGTGCGTTCGTTCACACCTGTCCAGCCTGGAGAAAATAAAATAATGTATTTATTAATGCCAAATCAAAGATTTATCATGGAAATGATTGCAATAAACATCTGGATGTTTCATCTGAAGAATAAAAATTACAGGATTTCAGATAATAAACATCTCTTGGGTCACAGCTATTATTTGGTTTCTATGAAAAAACAAGGATGTTAGGATGTCATTTACGAAATTCAAAAACTCAAAACGTTGTCAGTTTTAAATGTATTTATTTGGAAGTTCAATAATTTAGCCAGCAGAGGGCAGTGCACCAATATAAAAACAACACATCAGCGTCCGCAAAGTTTTTGTTTAGATTCACCATGGAAACTGCTAGCTCCAAAATGGAAGCCACATCCCACAATGCCACGCGATTCACAACTAACTTCACCAATGACGCTCGTTTGCATTTGGCACAAATGCATCTCACTAGCTGCAAACAACCACGCGGTGACGAATTGGAGAGTCGAAGCTGATATGACACTGACCTGACTGGAAGATTTGCGAAAACAAAGAAAGAAAAAAGCCAATCATGGTGGCTGTGGACGGTGTTCACTTTGAGCAAGCAAGACCAGAGTTCGGCGCACTGGTTGACGTATGTTTGGAGTCCTTGCAGTAAGATAAGCAAACGCGAACTATTTCATAGAATTTATCGACTTTTTTCCTATGCTTAATATGTTAATCATAATGAATATAAATCAAATGATGAAAAAAATAGAAGTATTTTTGTTTTGTATCATAACATTCCCGTAACTCGACATTAGATTTTTTTTAATCTTCCGGGACCTCTCTAAAAAAAAGTTAAAGTCCCAATGGAGGATATGCACTGACGTCACAGATTGGGGCGGCCATTATTGTTTGGGTGGCAAAAAGCCTCGTCCGGGGCCACGAGACTCGTGAGGATGGCGGCCTGGGTGGGTGTTGTGATTATTTCGTCCAGTTGGACCAAGAAAGCCGCAAGAGATACATCGAAAAGTTGAAAAAATATAAAATTCATGTTGATCCGCTGTGGAAACCAAGTAAGAACGCCACCAGCTCAAGCGTTACCATTGCCTGATGGGAGCTCAGGATCGGCTGTCATGCAACGTTTGGACGCTTCAAGGTAAGCAAGTTCTAACAGAAAACAGTGCGCATGGAGGTTTTTTTTTTTTTTTAACACACATATAAGTGCTTATAAAAAGAAAGAAAAAGTGGCTCCAGACCATTTTAGCCAATTTGGTTGTCACGTTCAATCTCAAACTATTTATAGTCTTCAGGAATAAATAATGACCTCAAATGTAATGTGCATGTTAACAAACAGTTCAAAACTACATAAAAGATAGACATTTACAAAGTCGCCCTACAGCGTCATTACCGACATTTAATGCTTTGCGCCTGCAGACATTAAAGATGATAATGAAACATAACGACGACCATACTATGGCGCACATGCAGACGTGAGACTAGATAGACTCGATAACAGATATGCAAATATAACAAACTAAATCTACCTGGCAAATAGCAGAGCATGAAGTCAATTAAGAAATAAATATAGACTAGATAACTGATATTCAAATATAACAAACTATATACAAACTAAATCTACTTGGCAAATTGATATCAATTGTTGTGCAAACTTCCAGTTTTATGCTGCAAGCATACTAAATGGTGATTGTTGTATACAATCAACTGTTAAAAAAGTCATGTTTATGTATTTGCCGAAATCAACAAATCAAATACAAATAAATAAATAACTGTAAAATATTATTATTAAGTTGGTTAGTTTGGTCGGTTGACCAGCAGTCTAGCCATTCATGTTCTGTGGGAGTCGACGTCGATTCCGGGTGTTTCAAAAGTTGTGGTCAAAAGACGTCCTCCACCTAGAAATAAGTGGGATGGGTGCAGTACAACGTTTCCCCCGCAGAGGGAGGCCAGTTGAAGTTTGTATTAGGGTTGAGGTCACCAAGAAACTGATTTCTCACACAAATGCATTACGTGTTGGCACATTTGGAAATTCACTCATCATCAAAGTGAACTATACTACTTTGTTCTAATAATAGGACTTGAATCTTTACAAAACCCATGAGTGTGAATTTATGTTATTCACTCCTTTTTTTTTTTTCTTGTTTGACAGGATAGTAGAGGTTTGGGGCCCGGAGGTGCAGCCGACAGTCTTGTGGCACATGAGGAAGGGACTTCAACCTGCAATTGGAACGTGATGTGAGTACACAGGGCTGTGCTTGAGGAGCTGATGTGTGATGTCTCATTGTACCACAAGGTGGCTGCGAGTGCACCTACCTCACCTCTCATTTGTAATGGCACACAAGTGCCACCAGGCAGAAGGTGAGCACATGCAAACATCTGACATTGCTCATTTGGCCAAAACCTAAGTGCCAGGTACTGCCCAACTTTAACATCAAACACTTCTAGATGTGTTTTTAATGACATTGATGCAAACCAGGTTAGTCAGAAATATACTTTTGATGAATATTTGACTTACTCGTTTTGCATCAGTGTCATTGAAAAACACATCCAAAAATGTGTGATGAAGATGTCATGTAGTACCTGGCACTTAGTTTTTGGCCCAGTGAGAGAGGTCAGCTGTTTGCATGTGCTCATCTTCCCTCTGGTGGCATTAGAAGTAAGTGACATCACACTTGATCTTATCAAACACTTGTCGTCAATGTTTGTGTGCAACCAAATTAGTCCCACGCAAACATTGGCAATGTTTTCAAACTGCATTTATGTCTAGTAAATTGTTTAATTGGAATGCAAGTCTTTGTGTTTTATGTGCAAGTTTGCTGTCAACTCATTTGAAGTCTTTCATATTTGGTGGATGCAGCAGTGGCACTTAGGTTTTCGGAGGCAGTTTTCAGTCTTGAGGTGAGCGTTGGCCTTCTGTCACTGCCATGAACACAAGTCTTTGACTGTTTACTCTCCATCTCACATGAAGGTGACAGTCAAAGACTTGTGTCCATGGCAGTGACAGAAGGCCAACGCTCACCTCAAGACTGAAAACTGCCTTCGAAAACCTAAGTGCCACTTTGCCCGCCTCCTGGCTCTGTCAAATTCAGTCTGACCAATCAAAACACGGCACCCAATTTGCATAACCACGCCCACTTTTGGACAGCCAATCAGAATTCGGCATTTGCACATCTGACCAATCAGATTGCGCCAAATATTCCCGACCACGCCCACTTTTATGCCAACCAATCGTGGAGCACCTCATTTGCATATACACACCCCCTTTTTAACCAATCAACAGCGTTTATTCTTATTGCACCGCCCACTTTCTGAACCCTCAGCCAATCATAAGGCCACATTCCAGTATTGACCCGCCCCCCCCCAAAAAAATTTCTGAAAAAACCTGGGCCAAAAAAAAAAAAAAAAAAAGTTTTTTTTGGGGGGGAATACATTTTTGTGATGTGTTTGAGAAAGGAGAGTTGAGTTAAGTAGTCTTTGTAAACAAACTTTATTTTGCAGAGTAAACATTCAATCACAAGAGTTTTAAGTTGGCTGACAGTCTGCTCGTGGTGAAGTGGTCTGCCAGTGGGATGAGCGGTGAAACGGTCTGCCAGTGGTATGAGCGGCGAAACGGTCTGTCAGTAGGATGAGCGGTAAGTGTGTGCCTGAACCAAAGATAAAAAGATCTGTAAGTCAAAAGTCAAGTCAACATTTTGTGCAGAAAAAGCCATGAAGCTTACCATGCAAAGGGGTTGTTCATGGCACCAAGTGTTAAGAGCTGCATGACTAGTTCCTTGCTGCCTGTCAGAAAATAGGGGGGGAAAAAAAAGATCATTGGAACAAAGTTGTCATGACTGTGCAAGAGGAGCAGTTAAAGAGCATAGCACCTAAGTGCAATTGTGCCTCACTTCTCAGGTTGCCTTGGAGATGAGGACGCAACAAGAAAAGTGTAATTGTCATGTGCCTTTGCCCTGTCTTCCGCTGTGAGCAGGTACACTACAGTAGACAAAAAGAAAAGTTATTGAAACTTTTAAACATTCTACCTGAATTAAATGTACTTTCTTCTCTTACCAGCAGAGGGTTTACCTTCAGCCTGCTATAGTTTGGACTGTACTCCAGGTGCTTTGTCACCTCTGCCTGTAAAGAAAAAGAACATTGACAACTCAATTTAAGTTGATTGCTTTTAGTTTTAATTGTAGAGTGGAACTTACCGCTGAAAACCTTGGTCGATGAGTAACAGGCTGAGAGCCTGAAATGTTACAAAGACTCTCCTGGATTTCCACGCCTGCACACAAATGAGGTAACAGTCAAGCTGGTGTCGAGCAAGTTTTTTTTTTTTTTTTTTTGCACGTCTCAACACTTAACATTGAGGCAGCCTTAACGACCTTCGACATGGTTTTGGAGATTTACTTGGCCAGGCATGTGGAGCATCTGATAGAACCCATACTGGAAACTCGACTGCACTAAGAGAAGGGGGAAAAAACCCAAAAAGGTTAGTTTTTTTACAAATTTTTGGTGCAATTAGGTCACCTGTCAAATGTTGGACAGGAAGTTGATCATGACGCCTCATTTCCTGATTGCCTGCACCAGCACCACCTGAAACGGGTCAAGCACTCTGATTAGTCGAGTTTGTCATTCTAACAGGTTCAAATGTGGCGCTTTTACTTCACCAGTCGATCCATGCTGCAGGAAGCTTGTCCTTTGGCACCACCTAGTGGACAAGACAGTAAGAAAATGCACATGCTGAAATCAATTGTTCAAACATTTGTACAGGTGTGCATGAGTTTCACCAGTGAAGAGCGCAGGACGGCACTGGACTTCTCTCCAACTGCAGCTTGCTAGCCTGAAAGACACGGTAATCTTGTAACCAATCTTGTAAACTTTGAGCTTTACCAGTTAGTTTGGGTTAGAAACGTGGCATTTGGTCGACATGCTTAGCAAGAGTAGACCTGCAAACGTCTCATGAAGCCACGCATTAAAGGACAGCAAATCGGCCATTTTGAAACCTGCAGACAAAAAAAAAGTCAATTATTTAGTCTGTTTAATAAAAGATGTTCTGCAATTATAAACGAGATTTTTGCCTTTTTTGGAGTAAACGTGGTTCTTCTGTTGCAGATGCGCACCTGTGGACAGAAACGAGACAATTAGATGCAGTCAATTGAAAGAGTTTACTTGCGAATCGCTCAGAAAGTCGGTCATGTGAGGCTCATTAGGAAGATTTCGCACTTGTAGAAAGAAAGGGAAAAAAATTAACGCGCATGCATCAAAAATATTTCATTTATTCGGTTGAGAATCTGTGCAAACGTTTTGTCTTACCTGCGGCAGAATGGCGTTTGATGCAATTTGTGATAGAAGACGTTAACTGGCAACGCTAGTGCAAACATTTTAGCTTGCGTGTCCAAAGTGCAAATTGACGCTGAAAGAGAGCAAAAGCAGTTAGTTGAAATTGCTACTTAAATAGTAAAGACTCACCTTGTGAAAGTTTTGGACGCTGCATGCTCTGCTAGGGTGTGCAGGGCAGCATGACGTGATGGTGTCTGAAATGAGCAAGTGAAAGATTGTCGCGTTTGTGACGTCTTTTATAGTATTTTTCTGATGACGTCACTTCCGGGAAAAAAAAAAGGACAGCTGTTTAATGACAAAGCGAGAGAAAATTGGCAAAGTGTTTCCTGAGCGCTTAGACGGGGCTCGAACCAGGGTTCCACAATTTGGAGGCTAAGGCGTCAACCACTCGACCAGAGCCTGTTGAAAGTTTTGCGAAAGTTTTTTGTATTTATAGAGTACTTTGAAACTCTTTAAAATTTGAAAAGTCTAAAGTGCCATTCAAGTACAGAGAAGCGAACGCCAATTAGTGTATAAGAAATGGTCGAATGGTTAAACATTTTGCCTTAAATTCGGGAGACTCGAGTTCGATCCTTGAGCATCGCTCTGTTTAATTCGTAAATGTTAAACAGAGTGAGATTGGAACCCGGGTACACCAAACCTAGTATTATACCACTCGGCCACATTGCCGTGAAATTGTATGATGGAAGTGATGAACAAATACAGACAAATGAATCTTTCTTTGGTGGTCACGATTTTGCCTTCAGTTCAGGAGAACCGAGTTCGAGTCTCATACATTACTCTGTATATCTAAATGTTTGACAGAGCGAGACTCGAACCCGTGTCTCCCGAACTCCAGGCCAAGTGTTATACCATCATGCCACAGTGCCGTGAGAAATTTCGGAATTTCTTTTGTGGGTCTTTCAGAGATATGGCTTGACCCACATACAGACAACTGAATCTTTGTATGATAATTTCATTTGTCTTGTGATTAAAGCTTTTACCTAGAATTCAGGAGAACCGAGTTCGAGTCTCATACATTACTCTGAATAATATCTAAATGTTTGACAAAGCGAGACTCGGACCCGTGTCTCCCGAACTCCAGACCAATATATACCATTATGCCATAGTGCCTTGTAAATTTCAGATTTTTTTTTGGGTGGTTTTGCAAAGGTATGGCTTGACCCAGAACTGGACCTTTGTACTATAATCTCAATTTGTCTTGTGATTAAAGCTTTTTCCTGGAAACCGAGTTCGAGTCTCATATATTATCTTTGTAATATATAATTGTTTGACAAAGCGAGACTCAAACCCGTGTCTCCTGAACTCCCTATCAGTGTTAAACCATTATTCCACAGTGCCGTGAAAATTCCAAAATTGTATACACAAGCGAATAGTAAGCCAAACGTTCAACAAGCTGCAGTAGTTTTATGTGTTTGCAATTATTTTACATAACTTTTTTCCCCCCAGAATTTCAATTTATTCTACACATAAGACTTTTTCTTTTTTAAGAGATCACATCCTCTTTCCACACACTAGTAAATTGGTCAAATCTGTTTGGACATGATTTTGAAAGACACACAGTTTACTACACACTACATTTAATCACATTTTATTAAGATATTTAACAAGTCATTTTACACATAAAACAGCACTGCCATTTGTTTCTGATGGTAGAATTACCAATTGGTTCTTGTCCTTCACTTTGACAACTATGGACATCAAACAGCTGTCTCCAGTCTCTCCTTCTTTCCTTGGTCTTGACTCCGGAAAAAGTCTTTAGTGAGCACCACTTCCCTTTCTAAAGGCATTAGAGGCTCCTCCGTTAGGATGGTACCTTCCATTTGCTTGTGCCGTGCCAGCTTCATGGCACGTAGCAGCGGAGGGTAAGGGACATAGCGCACGGGTGGCTCAGGAACCGGCACAAAGTCCTTAAATTGTTGCTCAATGTGCTTGGGGACGAGGCGCCAGTCGTGGTACATCACTTTGTCGATTTCTTTGACCTCTTTCTCCTCTTTACCTGCCAAATAAACATTTGATTAAGATGAATTCTTTTCAATTTGTGGATGATTTGTGATACCAGTGTTTGGCCATAAATGTATGCAACATAATCGGGAAAGCACCACTTGGCACTTAAAAGGATGTGCAAGAAGTAGAAGTAGCTAATTGTGACTGACAAATGTGTTATGGCCATATAGTTTGAATTTACAATACTTGGATGACTTACCTTTATAAGTGAGGACGCCCCAGGCTTTTCCGTGATCCATGTCCTAGATGATAAAAAATATTTTAAATGTGGGTCAGCACTTCTGACAGTGTTAAGTCCATCACTGCCACAATATCCTCCCTCACAATACTAAATGAGATGAATGCTCGTACCTCAGCCGTGTAGTCCACCTTGACTTTGGTGATCTGCCAATAACTGGGCTCCGTGTGGTCCTCCAGCCACGACTTGCGAGTGAACACACGGCCCACTCCGAACATCCGCATACCCGCCAGCAGAGAAAATAAGCGACTCTCGCGGCGGACATCCTGCCAAGCCAGTACGGGGAGCATCTTCCCCGTGTGAGGCCGCTTCATGGTGTCGTAATCGAGGTCGTACTTTTGCGAGTCCCGCGGTCGGTTCTTCAGCTCGCGGTAGGCGCGGATCTTCCGAGCCATCTCTGCTATGAGACGAACACGCTTTTTCTTCACCATGGCTGTGGGACCTGTGGAGGAGATGCCACAGAAGTTTGTTATTAATTGCAAAACCATGCGACTCTTTTGTGTTAATAATAATATTAACTTTGCAGCAATCTCCATCTAAACACGTTTGTTGGTTATGGAGCTTTTTAATCAACAATATATTCAAAGCATATTACCTGGATGTTTGTGATCGGTAAAACAAGTACAATTGACCTCCGCAAAAATAATGCGTGACTTCCGGAATCTTGGTCCGTCAGTGAAATAGCTCCGCGTGAAACGAACGTTTGTTCCTATACTTCTTCTTGAGATTCCGGTGCAGCTCGCAACCGTCTTGCTGTGTATTACTGCCGTCTTGTGGATACTTGTGGTATTGCGTGTTTTCCATAATATATCCCCGTAATTCAACAATTAATGATACATTTTTACCTCTTAGGAACATACATAAAACACAAACAAATGATTAGGTGGCTGTGATAATTCAATTGACCTCCGCAAACATAACGCAGGACTTCCGGAATCTTGGTCCGTTAGTGAAATAGCTCCGTGTGAAACGAACGTTTGTTCCTATACTTCTTCTTGAGATTCCGGTGCAGCTCGCAACCGTTTTGCTGTGTATTACTGCCGTCCTGTGGATACTTGTGGTATTGCGTGTTTTCCATAATATATCCCCGTAATTCAACAATTATACTTTTTTTCACTCTTAGGAACATACATAAAACACAAACAAATGATTAGGTGGCTGTGATAATTCAATTGACCTCCGCAAACATAACGCGTGACTTCCGGAATCTTGGACCGTCAGTGAAATAGCTCCGCATGAAACGAACGTTTGTTCCTATACTTCTTCTTGAGGTTCCGGTGCAGCTCGCAACCGTTTTGCTGTGTATTACTGCCGTCCTGTGGATACTTGTGGTATTGCGTGTTTTCCATAATATATCCCCGTAATTCAACAATTAATTATACTTTTTTCACTCTTAGGAACATACATAAAACACATACAAATGATGAGGTGGCTGTGATAATTACTGTACACAAAAGAAAACATGTTTGTGCATATTCAGCATTCACTTTATTTTCATCTGAAAATCATGCTGATGAAAAAAGGCAAGTGAAAGACCTTCAAATAGCTTCATAGTTAGTTAAATAAGAACGGTACGTTTCTTCCTTGTTTTTAATTATCAAATGACACAATGGTAAGTGCATGGATGCATCAATAAAAGACAAATGGAGTTAAAGACCACAACAATAACTGCATGTCAGATCTGAAGGGGGAAATAAACATTTAGCAAAGACTCGACAAAAGAAAAAAAACATTGTCATGATGGTCTTGAGCCATGTACGTAAGTTTTTGATTTTAAATGTTTTTTGCAAACTATTTCACAATTTTAAAAAAGTTGAGTGCTTCTAGTTCATAAATGTGTGAACCTTAAATGACAAAATATTCTAGCTTTTTAGGGATTTAGAGGAAAATGACCTTAGAGTTAAAAGGGTGACTCAGGTGTTTGCAAAGTATATATATAAAAAAATTGTTGTCAACAAGATGCAACAGTAAATAAAGGCAGATTAATGTAACACTGATGACCAGAGTCATAAATATGTTGGTCCTTCATTTGGAACATTTAAATGAAGTGCACTCAAAAGTTATTCTCAATTTGACCAGTAATATAACCACATTTCCAGACAGCAAGATAGATGATTATTTTGATAAAATGATTGCATTGAGTTTAAGAATATGCACTATTTGCATACCAATTAAAAAAAAAACATAGCTGCATGGCTTATTCCGAGCGACACACGTTTGCGGAAAGCACCCAAAATGGCCACCAAAATATCTCCACCTTTGACACTTCAGTGTTACACTCGACAGTACGTCGTCATATTAAAAACAAATCCCTGTTCACGAATGGCAAGAGATATCTACAGTTGACGTCTTTTGCTACAGTAGTCCTTGCTTTGGACACCGTGTGAGTGGTGCTCTTGCATGAGAAGACCGTTCCCTTCCGGTTACATTCTTCAATACTGCAACACATTTGAAAGCAAAGTATTGAGGCAGGTATTTTCGACTTGTAGTAACAGTTACTGCCTTGTTTTCACGCCGCTTGTCAAGTCCAGCGACACCTCTTCCTCTGGCAGGCCTCGGGGTCGGACGTACAACCTTCCCAGTCACTCTCAGAGGACGACGGGCCGGCCGAGGGAGGGACGGGCAAGCACGGGGAACGTTCGGGGGTATCCGCGCTTTCGTCTGCGACGCCGCCGTGGATATTGAGCAACCAACCCAGCTTGTTGTGCAGCAGGTGACGAAGTCCCGGCGGCAGGGGTAGGACGTCCAGGGCGTCTGTACAGTCCGGCAGGAGCTGGCGAAGGCGAGCGCAGCACAGGTACAAAAGGGAGGTGGGCGCTGAGCAGGATCGGATCACCTTCATGCTGCTTTTGGCTGCTGTGGAGCACGCCATCGGGTAAAATCTTTTGTTGTGGAGATCTGTGGCTGCGATACCTAGTTGGACAATAAAGACATTTACTGTCTTGTGATTTATTGAATGGTGTCACACACAAAAATATCCCACTTTAATCTTGTGAACTTACCTATGCACTTGCGATTTTTAAAGAACGTAAGCGTGCCGTGCCACGTGTCCAGATGAACCCCGATAATGGAGCCCTGGCCAAACCGAGAGGAGAAGTTCATCTTGTCTCCTTTATGATGCAATAAGCCTGTCAAAATAGGACATTTATATCTGGATCAAGAACAATTTCGTGCAAAATCAATATGCATGTTCAGAATGAAGGCTTTTACCAGTATAAGACAAACCCCAGCTGTCCACATCCTTCCCCAAAAGGCTGCAGAACGAATGTCTGTATTTATCGAGGTTGACATCAGTAGTACCGATTCCAACCATCTGGGCAGTGACAGTATAGAAAATAAATCCACTTGAGCTATCCATTATTCTAGCCAGTGTGCATACCATGTCTGTTCCATAAACGGGGGAGGTCATCTTGATTTCCCAAAAGTGCTGCCCTTCCGCGAGCTCCTTGGAACCTCGAATTGCAGCCGTGCCGCAGCTGTACTCCGAGTGAAAGTTGACTTGGCGATTGTCGCAGCTCAGTAAGGTCGCTGTCGATCGGCTGCCGGCATCCCAAACCCAATCAAAATCTAAAAAATAGTCCAATCAGTCCAAATTGAAAATCATGCAATAAGGCATCTTCACACCACACTATATCTGACCTTGATCATCCTCTCCACAGTGACAGTCTTTGACTTGGTAAAAACCTCGCCGATGACGGATGGTCTCAGCTTGGTAGTCGCAGCCACAGTAAGATTCTCCCGTCACAGGCACAGCGCTGGGCACCGGAGGGACCATCACCGCCGAGTAGTCGGCCTCCGAATCCGAATCGCTGTACTTGAGATCGTTAACAGTGACAGGAATGCAGAGATAGTAAATGCCATACTTCCGATTTTCAGTTGCTGCTGATGAGTGCTAACCTCCAGGCGTTCATAGCCCCATCCGTCACTTTCTGAGGCCAAGACAAGCGCTCTTGCATCAGGATCTCGACGTATTCCACCCCAAACATATCGCCAAGCGCGGCTGTTCCTGCCTCGTCTGGACATGGCAGCGACGCGGAGCTTGACTTTCACTTGACGGTCACGTTGAATCGAGATGCAAAGATGTCAAACAGCATCTGTCCAGCTGTCGCAAGAGAAGATGATTTTTAATCATCATCTGATCGTGCTCGTATTAATCCACATCCAATTATGTGATTGCAATTTTAGATTAGTTTTAAAACTATTTCACGACACAAATGTTCTGGATGATTGACACATTGTGACTCCGAACAACGACGACTTGACGTGGTGTTGTTTTTTTTGTCCCCCCTTCCTCAATTGATTCTATTTTTACAACCATCGACCCGAGTGTGCAGCTATCGCTTACTCGCAATCATTTCGATGAGCTATAGAAGCTTTTTAAAAATGTAACAATTGACACATTTGAGTTATTTTGGCCGTATGTAAATTTATACAAGGCGAACTAAACTAGCGGCAAAATGTGATTTGTTTTCTATCTAACATAAACATGCAGAGCAAACATGCACGCTAGTTAGCTTTGGTAGGCTACTTCGTAGCATCAACATTACCTGGCTGTTGGCAACTGAAGTAAGAATCTTCATTAAAGGCGCATATCCAAAGACGACGAAGGAATTTATGACTGTATATGCTTTCTATTTTGGCGTGACCCAATTTTCTTCCAGCGTGATCGCAAACAATAACATGCAAGCGGATATGGAGCTCAGTCATCACTTTACGTCTTCCCTTTCCGGATGTTTTTCATGGAAACAAAACGTAAATAAATATACATTTAATAATCATTCAGATGTGCATTATTACATATTTTTATACAAAAATGTCTTCATAAATTGGTCGTACATCCTAAAATATATAGTAATAGTATTATAATTGACCTAAAGTGTAAAGGGAAATCAGTGTGATATTAAATATTAATATCGTATTCCGGGGCTCTGAAATGATCGTTAACGTCACAATTTGCTCAACCTTTCCTTTCACACACACTACAGCAAAAACTACTTTGTTGGTAAATTTGATCTGGTTAAAAAAAATCTAAATAAATCATTTCCAGATGGACCAGTGTTCTTTGTAAAAATACTTTTAAATATCCTTGATGCGACTCATTTTTTTTTTGAAGAAAATATCTTGACCACAATGTTCTGGAGGAGGATGAGTTTTATTTGGAAATCTGACTATAGCACAGCTGAACAGTAACCTTGAAACAAAGAAAACCAAGACAGCAGCACTACAGGTTGACAAGAATAGAGTTTGAAGATGCCATAGTAAACATAAATTCACTTGCACACATGATGCAGTCAGATCACACACACTTTCAATTTCATATTAACATGTGGACATCCTCCAGGAATAAATCACACTACATCCAGAGGAATTTCAAGCACTTAGAACAATTACCGACAGTGCAGTTACTCTAACTATACACAGATCATTTATATCTTTTTAATGTATATAGGGTATTTCATAAACAGTACTCCATTTAGACAGTTTCATTAAGTCTTCATAATGTTCCATAAATAGCACAAAAAAAAAAAAATAGTTGACAGCTCTTCACTGCTGTGATTCAAAAACGGTCCCCAGAAAGAACATTAAAACAAACCAAAAAAAATACTGATGTGCACAATTCCGCTGTAGTGTCGGATAAGAGTGACATAAGAAGAAATTAAAGTTAGGTTGGGGGTGGTGGTGAACGTTGATACTCAGCACAGCACAGACCGATTACTACATTTACAAAGGGGTGACCACTGTACAGGATAAGATCAGACAACACGTCAGGCAGACTGTCCACACATCATCCCACAACAACCAACACTTCATCTTCATGCCCACTCTGTACACCGCACCTGACACAAACCGGATGGCTTGGAAAATACAATTTGGACAGATCACAATGATTGATGACACAACTGCCAGGTCCAACGGCAACAACGCCATCCCATCTTGTCAGGCCCTCTTGGTGTTATGGAAGTTGGTGAAAATCTATTTGTTCTCGCTGCTTCGATGTGGAATGAATGAAATGACGCTGGTGTGGACGCTTATTTCGTAGATAGGATAAGAGCCACGATCAGGCCGTAAAGCCCCAGCACCTCGGCGAAGATCAGGATCAAGATCATGCCCACGAAGAGGCGTGGCTGCTGGGCCGTACCTCTCACGCCGGCGTCGCCTACAATCCCGATGGCAAAGCCGGCCGCCAGGCCGCTCAGGCCAACGCTCAGACCGGCGCCTAGATGAAGGAAGCTTCTGTTGAAGGAAACAGAAATGATAGGTGACAACATGGCATAAACCAGTCAAGTCTTACAGACATAGATGCTTGAACATAACAGCAGCAGATGTACATGATGAATCTTACTTGTAGAGAGTCACCCTTTCCGTGATGCTGTTTGCTATCAGCACCGCCACCACCAGCCCGTAGATGGCGATGATACCCGCCATGACCACGGGAATGATGGACTTCATGATGAGCTCTGGCCTCATCACTGACATGGCAGCGATGCCAGTGCCGCTCTTTGCCGTTCCATAAGCCGCGCCTAGAGCTTAAGGAGAAAGATGGGGCTAACTGTTAATACAGTCTTTTTTTTTTTTTTTTTTAAATGCAACACATTGTGATTACTAAAGTGTGAAAAGTGAAATTATAGCTTAGACACACTGAAAGCAAATAACACCTTCTCAGTTGCTGCAGCAGGATGAGGAATTATATAATTTCAGTTCTCAGCACTTGTTAATTAATGGGCGTCGCATCCCTCCGTCATCTGTTTTTATTGCTTGCGGCAGAAAACAAGACAGTAAACTCCAATTTAGCCCAACAATGTTATATTAGGGAATATATATTCACTGCACATTTTTTGATAGTGTCAGTCCTAAAACTGACTGGTGAGTACTCCAGGTTGGACCCCATCCATCCAAAAGTCAGGTGGGATTAGCAGAGAATGCATGGATGGTTGGATTCATTTAGTACAGCATCTCCGAGTTAAACCCCAACGAGTTTGACACCCCTGGGTCATAATATTAATTGAAAATCCAAGGCATCCTCTACTTCCCATACAATTGGATGAAGCACAGGTGTTCCTCGCCCAATGCATGTAAAGCTTGAGGCCCTCAGGAATGAATGAGTGCATGTGTGGTTTTCTCCTTCACTGTCATAGACCGAATGATATCAGGCCTCAAACAGCCTAGTGTGTCCGATTTCATTCAAAACTGGGAGGTTCCGATCTGTTGGTATAGAAATATACAATTGCATTATTTCTAACGATATTATCATTATAAGAGAATGCCGATTGATTCTGCGTGATCACTCGATGACAGCCAAGCTAGCATCAGTTGGTGGTCGCTCGCTTATTCGATGAAGGCCGGGGGGGCAGCTACCCGCCACCCCGCCGCCTAATGACACGTATCCCCGGCGAGTATAGGAAGCGTAACCGCTAACACCATTCAATCGCGTTGAACTAAACGCGGAGCTAAGTTTTGGAGGTCATCGATCGGCGCTACACGACAGGAGAAGCTACAGACGTTCATCAAATGTCAAATGAAGAAGCAGCTGTAGTTACCACTGAAGACCATGGCCGCAGAGGCTCCCATCACAGCGAAGAAGGGCGAGTACTCGGGGCTCTCCTCGGATGACATTCTCGCAGTATTTACGGGCCCAAGAAGCGACGGGAGAAGGTTCTCTTACCGTTTACCTCTATCCCACCGTCAGCCTCGGACAGGTTTTAAAACCGAGTGTTGCTATAGGCTACAGAGGGGTAAGAGGACCGGTGCAGAAGGGGAAAATGGCGAAACGGAAAAAGTCACATGACCACCTGAATTGGAAGGAACCATTTGTATGGTTTCGGGGGTGCTACATGCCATATTTGTGGAAATGCTCTATTTTATTGGCAGTAATTGACGCCGTGAAAAATATAATAGAGAAGAATACTGTTTTTAGTCATTTAAATTGATACCTCTAATTGGAGTAGTTTGATGTACGATATTAAATGGTGTGAGTAGAATGAACAGTGTTTACATGGTGGTATATTCTGCTGCAAGTGCATACCTGCAGTTCGGCCAGTAGTGTAACATTTGTTTTAAATACTACTTTTAATAAACTTTATAGAAAGCGTGAGCCTAGTGGTAAAAAAAAAAATACTTATTTATATTACTGTTGAAATAGATTGGTCAGAGTTCATTATGCATTATACCTTTCTGCTTAGTTGAGCTCTATTAACATGCTACATGATTTTTTTGTACAACTCAATAAAAAGATTCAGTTTGGCAGCCTAGTGTTGACACACTGAGAAGGTTCTGGGTTCTAGTCAGCAAATTTGTCTTTCAGTGGGGTCTTTGGATCAGCCTTCTTTTCAAAATGTGCCAGCCAAATTCATCTGCGACTAACTGGTGACCTTGATTCAAATTCCATACATGCAAAAATGGATGAGGAAATCAGCACCACACATTACAGATGGACTGTATTTTAATGAAAGATCAGATTAAAATTATGTTTTAATGAAAAGAAGCAGACAATAAAAAAAATCACCATAAATATCCTATATACTGTAATTCTAATCACGCATTGCTCAAACATGATTGAGTAAATGGAGCTGCAAGGGCCTCTTCAGTGTTACACTGCACACAAACACAGAGGCTTGATCTCTAAAATGTCAGCAAGCAGTGGATATCCTAATTGTGCAGGTAAAACTCCAGGCATACACTGCAAACAAACTTCAAAATTCAATCCCTGTGAGACACATTGACTCCAATTCAAGCATCTGACACCTACCAGAGAGCCAGTTTTGCTATTGACTGAATATGTGCTCATTGGCCTCCCAAATTTCCCACAGAGCTGAATAAACAAGTTCACACGTACGCACAGACTCACATACCTAAAAGCAAAAGATAGTTCAGGTTTAAAAATTGCCTGCAGGAAATGTGCATGGCCATGATTACCATTACTATTCACCAACTTGTATTTGTGACATTACTACCGTCATGTAAAAACAGAAATGATCATAATTGTTAAAAAATAAATGCTGCTTCATCTTTTCATTTGTAGAATCTGCATCTTGGCCAGATGTATCTAAAACGGCATTGTAAACCTATAGGGGCGGGGGTGTCACTTTTGCATGACTTGCACCGGCTTTTACCCTTCTTTGATTATAGATCACTGGTAAGAGGTTCATTCACTCAAACACACGCCTAAAATCCAATCACCAACCAACCCTACAGTCATTCTCACCTACACCAAGCACAACTAGCAATCAGGATTGCATTATCAGAAACCTTGCTGTGGCTGCTGGAAAACACACAAAGAAAGGAGGAAGATAAGGCATCACATGCTATTCATGGCCAAGCCATGGAGAGTGAAAGTGTGGCACAGCGACGGGTCCAACGCGGGATGAGGGAAGCTACACTGGAGCCCTGCTAAGACGAGGGGATGCAACTTGGAAAACAAAAGTCATGGAGAACAATGAAGACTTCCCAAGCTCAGTCCCAGCCGTTGTCTTTTATCATGTGGGACAGCTCGATGATGTATTTTCCTTCCTTGTACTTCTGACTCAATTCAAAGGCTTGTTCCTGGCGAAAAGGAGATGTCAGTGGTGAGGACAGGAAATGTGTTACAATTTCAAACTCATCCGGCCAAACCGTAACTTACTCTTCTGACTTGTGTGGACACTTACATATTTCCAGCCCAAGGTAGTGTGACAGTTTTCACAGTAGATATCAGCCACTGCGTGAAGTCCCGTGAGAAGCAGCCTCTCCTCTGCAGGACCACAGCCGATGTTCACCCTGAAAATCATCAAACGCCAGATAGATGTCACATGTTGCTGAAACAATGTGTGTGTCTCTAAAACAATGACACTTTTCAGGGCTCAACAAATTTAGCCTGAAACTAGATACTGTTATTCCCAGTGATTACATCCAATCTTAAGGTCACAGCCTGTGTTTTACTGACCTACTAACCCAACAGTAGCATGGCTAACACCCAACTTCAAGGTCCACTCGAGTAAATCAAATTATCTGTGCGCTATCAGGTTTGTGTCAATACTGATACTGGGAAACTGTTGAAGCTATAACTGGACTCATTTAAATATAACATGAAAGAGGGATAACAATTCCATCCTTAACCTACATATAGAATTAGTCCAATGAGAATACTTTTGACCTAAATGGAGATTAACCAATTTGACATATTGTCAGCAAAAAAGTAAGACTGAAATCAAAATACTCACACAGAGTTGAAGAGGTAAGCTCTGCCTTGACTCCCTTGGAAAGACTATTATGGAAACACAAATGAGACAAATCAACCAACAAGAAACCCTCCCAAGACTATCTTGGAGCCAAGCCCAGATTGTTAAGGTTTTATGTCAGTGCAGTTTGACCAGTTTCACCACACTATTAAAAATTGTAACAGAAAAAGATGTCCTACTCTTTTACATTCACAATCTAACCGCCCCCAAAACAAAAATAGGGCATGATAAGGTCAAACAATACTTCTTGTACATTGTTTACAAACACACTTGAATTGTGACGAAATCTCAGAATTTAGGGGATAGTGCAACACTGCAAGTTTGTTGGCGTTTGAAAATGCTCAAGCCATGTGACATGATAAATACAACAAAAAGGTGGCAGCTGACCTTCGAGATTAGATCATCATGGTTGGCTAGATGGGCGCGGCAGTGCACACAGCTGTAGCGGCGGTGACAAGAGTCCAGGTAAGCCTGGAACGTCTTGGCTTTTGTCAGCTTCACCATATCTGAGCAAGGAAAGAGATGCCACATTATTCTTGCTCATGAGGTTCTCGCAAAGAAACTTATCATGTATATGCACTGATGACCTTAGACAAGGGAATATTATATTGAATAAACCATTCCAATTGGGGTGCCATGGCAAATTAGGGTGCCGTTGTAAATGATACAATTCTACTTTATTGTTCCAAATATTATTTCTTTATTACACTTAATTACATTTCTTAGTTAATCTTTCCATGCCAATGACATAAGAGTTGTCCCTTGTTTTGTTTGATAGCAACTTGGTTTTATTTTACAACTACATAAAAGAAATTGACCTCTGCTAGTTCAACATTTGCAAACCATAAATCAATGATCATTTCTATCTGCTAATAGAATCAATACTACGAAGAAAGGAAAAAAAAAAACACTGATCTGAAATGTTCATAATAATTAGCTTTCTTTGTCATATTTACTGGCTCAGCCAGAGCACGTAGAGCAAGAGTTATGTTCGGACATGTCTATTGTGGCATCGTGCTTCAACATAGAAAGAAAAAAAAAGAGCACCACCACCTCAAATTTAGTATTATACACAACAACACTGGATTTAAAACAAAAGTGGAGCAGCTTGATCTAATCGATTATCTCGGACCTAGCCTGGCTTCAGTTAGCATGTTGGCTATCTCCGCACTGTCACAACATTGCAGCAGCTCAAATGCGCACTGCAGCTTCTTCCCGCGTTTAGCCACTTACCTCCCGATGTCAAGTCTCTTTTTTGCCAACACACTGTGGATCAGTGTGATTATCGGGTGGAGAATAAAAAAAAGAAGAAGACTAAAACGGTACGAAGCGCAAATTGAGCTCACAGCAAGAAGACCACCACGCGTTGACGTCTTGGACAATAAAGACAATACAAACGGCTTCTGTTTATGACATGCGGTACCGCGTTTCTTTGCTAAACGTAATCGATTCCAAAGAATATATTTTTTGTTACGAAAAAAAAGCGAGAGCTAAAGTCGACAAAGGGAGCAATTTGACAGATTCGTGACGAATCGCGCAGCAGACGGATGAAAAATGTGGTTTGTTTATGAAAACATACTTGGGGGAAGTCTGAAGCACATGGGAGGGCAAAACAAAGGATTTGAACCAATAGGAGCTGTGGAATACATTTTAGAATGTGGGTCAACCAATCAGATTGAACGTCACGTGAGCTCTTCGCACCGTTCCCAAAGCAGTGGCTTATCATTTTCTGCTTTTTTTGGTTTGTGGATTCTGGTCCAATATACAGGAATTTACTGTCCTATACTGTTTTAAAAAATAAAATCTTATATTTTGTACATAGATCTGTTGCCTGGTATTGTATTTAAAAATATTTTGCTGTAAGATGTGACCAGAAAGTATCATTATTGTTGTTGTTCTATAAACATAACCGAAATAAGTGCAGTCAAATGTTTTTTTTTTCTTTCCAAGTTTAATTTACTTGGCCAGGGGTCACCAACCTTTTTGAAAATGAGAGCTACTTCTTGGGTAGTAATTGGGAACGCACACACTTCTGAAACACCAAATATGATCAAATTACATTGAATTATGCTATTATTAATAATGAATGATATCCATGTTTGTGAATACACCAATTCATGATTTATCAAGGTAGTCATTTCAATATGCGACACTTTATTTCTACAAATCTCTCCAAGTATTAATATTTTCAAATGACCAATTTTACAACATGACAAAGAAATCCCAATGTTCCATAACTGAGTGAGTGGGTTATTTTTAGAACAGGTCCACAGCTTACTAGTGAGGTGAAACCTGCTCAACAAATGTGATTTGTTGTTATATGCTACATTACATAAGCGACCCATTACAATTTTGCTAAAACTATTTGTCTCTTGAGCAGAACCTCCAAACCTATACACATGTATATTTCTTGGCAATGTATAAAGCACCATTCTATATTTAAAAAGCTTTGTCCACATGCAAGCTGAATTTACTTTCTGGAAGAGTACCTTTTCTCCTTGAAAGTGTTGACGTCAATGACCCATTCATATTCCATTACCCACTTGTCCCAATGCAAAGCACAGCTAATCGGGTCAGAAAAATACAGCCTTTGTTCTCTCTCTCTCTCTCTCTCTCTCTCTCTCTCTCGAGAGAGACTGTTTGATTAGTACCACAATAATGTGGTCGGACTTTAACCATGCCTTGACAAAGTGAACACACTGTTTTCTTTTTATATTTGCTTCTTTGTTGACATTCTTGTCATGTTATCACATTGAAACATACAATTGTTAATTATCCATTCAGTGCAGAAGATAATTCATTTTAATGACAAAGTAATCGACGTCGTTACTCGGGAAAATGAATGTAATACTGAGCTGTGTCTGGATGATTGGTGGAGACCATGGAAATGAATCAGATATATTCTAACTGTGTAATCGTGAACGTTTTGTCAGACTGTTCTGACACTTAATATGAGCTTCTTGCTTTTGGTCTATTTCAATCTTTGCACACCAAAAAGCTGCCATTTGTGAGTTACTGTGTTCAAATGTGGAGACATCAATTACCCCGAGTGTTTCTGAGGAGGTAGCCCGACAGACGCGAGGGATAATCACTCATCACCCCTGTTGCCCCCACTTCGAATGCCGCTCTTATGTCCTCATCTGTGTTGCATACAAACAAATGCACCTGCAAAGTTGCAAAGTTACAAGGTCATGCATTCGTTGGTATTTGGGAATAAGCAAGATTTCAGGTTATCCAATAGAGGATAAAATAGACAATAACTTCATACCTGAATTCCACGAGCTGCAAGATGTTTAAAGAGACTCTTCCTCATAGTAACTCTACAATCATGAAAAATTTCAAAGTCAACTATTTTGACCCAGATTGTGAAAATAGCTAATTTCTATACTGGTACACCCGAGACTGGTAATCAATCTCAGCATGTAATACAAGAGTGTTTAAGAAAAACATTCTCTCACTTTTCTAATAAAGTGACGATCAATCTGTTCCTCAAAATGTTTTTCTCAGGAATAAACGTCCTGCAACACATGAAACATGGAGTAAATATTACACTACAGAAAAAAAGTCCAGTTTCTACTTGACTTGGCCACCTGTTGATTATGCGCGGCAAGTAGAACTGGAGTAAACTCTCTCCCAGTGGAACAAACGGCAGTAGGCCAGTATAGAAGAGAAACAGCAGGAGCACACCTCGATATAAGGAAAAGCTATACGGCATGGCTCCATTCTAGAGTGAAAGAGACCAAAAGGCATTGAGATTCACACATTGCAAACAGAAAACTATTTGAGCTCGAAGTATTCTTCTATTTACCATTTTGCGGCATTTGCTCAAGATTTTTGAATTCACTGATGCCCAGACGGTGATCTTTTCTCGATGGTGGCGTTTGACCAGCTCAGACACCTACACAGAAATGTTTACAGTCAAAGTAAGGCAAATATCAAGCACATGTTATTGCCTTCATTAAAGCGAGTGAGCAACACGTGTGAGTTACGTGTGAGCATTTTACTTGTAAAAAAAAAAGTGCAAATGTTCAACTGGGAGAAGACAATCTGTAGATCTGATCATGGTTGGAATTTAGCTAGCTGGTTGCTAAGGGTTATTAAAGCATAAAGGTTATGCTGCCATACAATGAACAAATTGTTATAAAAGTTATATAAAAGTTTTTTTTTGCCTTTTCTATCAACTGGGTGTTGTCCTCTTTAATCTCAATGCTGATTGGCATCTCCGGGAACTTTGTAAACACATCCTCCAGCAAAGTAAATTCCCTGTCGGAACCACTGCTGTAGTGACCTGAGTTATGATAACAAAAGTGACGTCACTTATTTGGAATTGTTTTTGTTTGCCACTTGTGAATCATCTACAACATTGGAGTGTCTCACCTCCATAAAATGTCAACTCAAGCTTTTCCTTGTACAAGGGTAAATCCTAGAAAAGCCATAGGAAGAACATATTATTGATCCATATTAATCCTGTACAAAAAAAATATTTAAATGGAGTTTGAAAATGTTGATTGTATTAAAAGTTGGGGGGGGATCAAAACTATATCTGGTTCTCTCTCAGTGAATTGTTTCTCCCCCTTTACCTGAATGTTGACTGAAGACATGGTGACATCGTGGCCTGTTTGCCTCAAAAGATTCTCATCATGTGACACAACCACATATCCGTCACACGTCAAATGACAATCTAGTTCCAACATCTGCGTTCCTTGAGCCACTGCGCTAAAGATTAGGGCAAATAATGTTAGTTCCAAAAATTGAGTCAATTCATTCGGACTTTGGTCCAAAAGTATTCTGATCATTTGGGCTTTATACATAACTACAATGGTTTTGAAATAAATATGAGATATATAGACACACACAAAAATATTACTCACTGACTGAAGGCCTCCATGGTGCTTTCTATCCGCTCACCACATCCTAGTAAGATAGTAAGCAATTATCTTAATCAGAATTTTATTTAGTTTGAGCTCTTGCATACTTTTTAACGAGTACTACTTTTAACAACACATTCATTTTTTTGCTGCTACTGTGCTGAAAGACACGAGGCTAAATTTACACTCTATAAACACTCCTATAAATGATTCTCTCGCTTACCTCCTCTGTGGGAAATGTGTGTACAATAGAAGCTTGTGCATTTTCTCTTATGAAGAATTTGAGGGTTCTTCAGCAGGTATAGCGAGGTGAGGGTGTACCCACCCAACGCCGGGAGAATGACACACCAAAACCAGCTCATCTCCTTTTAAAAAATCTCCGCAAGCTCTCTCGTCGGATTGAACTAACAAAGTGCTAAGTTGCTGGGGAAAAAAAATGCGAGTTTTAACAGAGCGGTATCTGATCCCCAAAAAAAATCTCAGTAGGAGAGACTACCTATTGTCTTTAGCCACCTAAAAGAAAATCTCGACAGACAGGTATTGCTGTCAATGTTCGACAATGTTGGCCCACAAGCTTTCCTAGTCTTGTCTTGGCTGGCTGCAAAAGACATTTGGAAGCAGCGGAGCTGTAAAAATGAGTTAATGAAGCACCACAACTGACCCACAGCTCACCTTTACCTTGACGGGCCGGCCTCTCCCTGAGACAGCGCTGGGCAGCTATTTGGATAAAACACACATTGGAGGTTGACTATTTGAAAATGGTTTGCTCTTTACAATCAATCCATAAAAGACAAGTGGCAGGTTAATGAAGTTGAATGCATTTTGATTAACTGTGCAAGTGTATTAGAGTAAATGTCTCGATAAATGTAGTTCACAGAGTGCAGTACAAGAATGTTAATGAGACACTATGAAGCGAATCAAGCCTGGTTTTTACAATTATGGAGCAACCCAATCAATGCAAAATAATAGAAATAGCATTTTCCCACATTAGCAGTTTGGACTCTTTGGTTACATAAATCTGGTTAGTTTGTGGGATATGTGGCTATGATTAACCAAACAATGAAAGTACAGTACGAATCATTTTAATTGCTATGATGATGTCATTCTATTTCCAGGCAAGAGAATGTCCGAGAGGAAGGGCGGTAGCGTGCTGAGACGTGTTGTAAAAGAGGATGTGAAAGTGGCGGAGCTAGATGAACAGGTTGGATTAAAAAGTGAGGCGGACTGTCAAAGTCACCGTAATTGTAAAAACACAGTGGGTTTAGAAACTGACGGATTTTGTCGTTTTATAAATCCTCACAAACTATTGTTGTATGAATAAAATTTTAAATACAATTAAAAATGGACTTTGTATTTTACATAAATACTAAATATTATTAAAATACTTGAACACAAAAGTTTGCCCAGCTATATTGAATAAACCAAGCAATTATCTCAGGTCTGAATCACTTTCATAAATACAGACAAATATAAATGATAAAAACAGAGAAAGAATTAACCATAACTGCAACAGTATCAGGAAATTTTTATTCAATTATATGCAATATAATTTTGTTGCTTTGTTAATCATTTAATTAATATCCATACAATATACATACTACAACCCTTAACTCATATCTCTTTGACAATTGACAAATAACTCCTTAAAAATAATTCCTTAAAAAGAACTTGGAGGGAAAAATCCAAGAAGAAAAAAAATCTGAAATACAGAAAAGACTATCAATAATTATCACGCCCATAGGAGAAATTAAGAAGAAAAAAAAATACAAATAAATGATACTGATTATTTTTAAAAAAAAATGATACAACTTTAACTCCCTTTTAAATTAAAAAAAAAAAAAAAAAAAAAAACCTCACCAGTATAACAACGGTAATAATAAGAACAACCATTTAAAAACAACGATATCTGGAACCAGGCCGCATGACAGACGGCCCACTAGAATCATCAATACTGTGTGAATGTGTATAACATGTTCAAGTGCAACATTTCACAGACTCACGCAGATACACTTCTCAGTTAAAGAGTGTGTAAGAGTGTGCGATTGTAAAACCTTGTCCTCTTGGTTGGAAACCATGGCGACCTAATCTAATGTCACGTCAGAGGAGAAAAAAAAGCAAGCAGGGTTGGCGTACTGATGGCTGATGGATACTCAAATGAAACACGTTTTTTTTTTTGTAAGACCTCAAAAATCAACAATCTCACAAATAGGGATGGCGTCCAAGCCAACACGCAAAATTAGGAGGGAAAAAAAAAAAAAAAAAAAAACATCTTGGCTGAATGATTACTATAGATACACATAGACTGAAATCACACATACACAAAGCATAACACTTAAAGCTGAGTGAGCAGGATCAGACAGATGGAAAAGACTGAGGACTCAAAAAAAAAAAAAAAAAAGTGCAGACGTGCTGATTGGGTTGAAAAAGTGGTGGCGATTGGCAAAGTCGTGGCTGGAAAGAAGTGCACGCAGGAAGGGAGGCAGGGACGGAGGCAGCCCTTTTTTTGAGTAAAGCGTGGCAAGTGTCGGGAAGGCGAATTCATCAATGGATTTTCACCACGAGCACAAAAAAAAGCCTCACACCCATTGTTGGGACAGTCATAGTGCTGGCTATGGCTTCTGAAAGAACAGCGACAGACCATTTGAAAAAAGCGCTCCACCTAAGCACACATGCAAGTTGCTGAGCTGGACGCATAGGGTGGCGTTCCCCCCCCCCCAAGTAGCAGTAAGTAAAGACACACACACTAGAAACGATGGGAAACAATGCCACTTGTTTGCGCAGTGAGGCGGGTCACTATGGCAACTGGATAAACAACGTCAGAGAAGATGGGCGCACAAAAGCAACGCTAAAGATTGCTGGCTCGGCTGAGTTGAAGGTGACGTTTTGGTGCTTTAAGTCACATGCAATTTCGCCAGTAGTCACAGGAGGGAGCCGCTCTTTTGCGGGGGGGGGGGAAGAAAAAAAAAAATTAAAATAACTGTCCAACTACAGCTACTCAACACACACATACACACTCACACGTTTACTGAGGCAAAAATGATTCCAACCTGAAAAGACTTCCTGACTTCAACTGACAGTTCGGTGTAAGATGGCACAATCCCAACAAAGTGCTCCCCCTCACAAAGTTTGAATTCCATTTTCCAGGTTCGTCCTGAAATTTGACTGGAAAGCCAAACATTCCTAATGTTAAGTAGTGTATGCTTCCTTGTCATGCAGTTGAGAAATGAGATAGCAGTAACAGGATGCCGTGGTGGCTTCATCGGGGTTAATATTGAGCGGATGAGTGCATCTCACTGGCCGACTGTCTTTTATGCCTGTGCAGTTGTACTTGTAGTTGTGCTTTTACTGCTCACACAACCTCGAATGCGAGTAGGTGCACATTGCAGAAAGCATCCCAGCGTATTCTGAAGCTTTGTGAGACTTGGCAACATGACTGACTGCTTTGAACCACACCTTAGTGTGACTAAGAAATAGAGGGTGAGTTCAATCTGTCTTGCCCTTTTGTCTGAGCTGGAACAGCTCGAGAAACATTTCAAAAAAACACAACACGTGATCAATCCGGTCGCTGCCCGTTTTGGAGTTTCTTGCATCTCTCACCCACTTTGGTTAATTTTAGGAATGCATGCATTCATATGAACATCATTTAGAAAAAAAAAAAAAAACTGTAAACCTGCAAACATGCCAGAGAAAACATTTGCCTGAATGTCAAACGTTTCAAATGACTTGCACAGATCAAAGAACATATAAATACAAGGAAGCCGATTTTTTTTTTTTTTTTTTTAAAGCAAACAATTGCGTATGAATGAAAGCCATGACGAGCCTCCTTAAAAAAAAAAAGAAGCTTTTTTTGTTTTGTTTTGTTTTAAAGTTATTGTATGTAATGTACATAATCCCACACAACAAGCACCCCCCCCATTCTTTTAGCCCTCGTTTGCAAGTTCTACTGTACACGTATGTAGCAAGACAGAGTTAATGGTGTTGGTTAATAAGGAATAGTCATTTATATTTGAGTGCAAGAGAGCTGGGGGAAAAAAACAACAACAGAGAAGAGATTGATCAGATAATGAAAGGTGATCATGATGGAGAGGGGCTGGGGGAAAAAAAACAGGACAGAGGAAACTGAAGAGTGCAGAGGAGAGTAAAGAGCGAAGAGCCGCAACGGCCCCACCTAACCACGCAAATCAAATTCAAACACTTAGCTTTCTTGCGGTGGAAATGGAAAGAAAAGCAGCCAATGTTCTGAGTTTTTATCTTTTCCTTGGATTTTTGAGGATGCATTTTCTTGTATTTAAGCATGTCATCTGAGGGGGGGGGGGGGGGGGCAGGGCTTCAGGTTCCAAGCCCGTGGTTGCCGTAGAGAGCCATTTAGACTAAAGGAAGGAAAGAAAACAGGGTTACTTTCAAGATCTTAACCCAAAAAGTATTTATTTTTTTCATTTACCTGTGTGTCTCAGGAACCCTGATAGGTCTCCTGGAAGCGAGCTGTCTCTTCAAATATGAGTTCCTTCAGCTTCTCCTTGGGAAGGTCATCCAACTCCATGGTGAAAGTGAAGGGCTCTTCTGCCACTGGCTGCAAACAAATGCAATTCAGATGTGTTATTGTTTGGTGAGGTTGGTCAAAGTCTTTCACTTTTTGACAGGCTTGCAGTTTTAATCTGACTTTTTTTTTGTTTGACAACTTGCAAAGTCAATTTTTAATAAAATTTAAAACAATATTTGTGTTACTTTGTAAGTATACCTCATCCGTGGGGTCGTAGTACTGCTCCAGATAGGGATGAGCCAGTGCCTCCTCAACACTGATACGCTTGTTGGGGTTAAAGGTCAACATGCGGCCCAGCAGGTCCAAAGCTGTACGAGTTAAACATTTGCATTTGATTGACCAGCAGAAAAAAAAACAACAACAACACAATAATAATAATCAGGTCATTTCAGGTCGGTTAAACATCATTTAAATGTATGCAAATTTTTTTTTAGACCTTTTGAGTCGCCCCTGCAGAAAAGCTTCTCCCAGGGGATTTTGGGTTTCTCAGGCAGAGACTGCAGATAGTTTCGGGCTTTCATGTTAATGATGCAGTTCAGATCTTCTTGGGATGGAGAGCCAAGCACACCTACATAGAGGAGATATTAGCAACATAATTTTTTTTAAAATGGCTATTCAGGTGTTCACAAGGATGAGAACTCACCCAGAATGTGGTTGAGCTGATCCAAGTAATGCTTCCCAGGGAAGATGGGCTTGTTTGATAACATCTCAGCCAGGATGCAGCCCACTGACCAAATGTCAATGGACTTAGAGTAGCCCTGAGGCACAAGCATACTCAACGGGTTAACAAACTACTTAGTCAGACTAAGACATGCACAGGCACAGCCACAGCTCACCTTTGAGTTCAGCATGATTTCTGGAGCCCTGTACCAACGCGTAGCCACGTACTCGGTCAAGAATCCCGTGTGGTCGTGCTCAGGGTCAGCGATCCGTGCCAGTCCAAAATCACAAATCTTAGGACCAAAATTAATTGTCAGCCATCTTTCGGTCAATACAATATAAATCACAAACCGTATTACGCTGACAAGAAATTATCAACATAATAAAAATAAGCTTGGTGGGGCTTAAGTTGGGGAAAAAAACTAAACAATGGAGATTACTAAATTGTTTTGTTTTTTTCTGCAGATGGTGACGATTGTGAATCCATTCTGTCAATTGACATCATGCAAATGTGATCATAGCTATTTGTGCAACATGTATTTTTGCACACGAGTAAAATGCATCTGAAAGCCACTGCAACAGGTGCCGCTTTTGTTCTCCGCTTCCCACATGATCGGCTAATCCGAGGCTTGGAGTCTGCCTAATGAGAGCTCACAAGTGTGATGTGAAGCCGTGCTATACAGTACGCGTTTCCTTTTTTCCTCGATATACTGGGGACCTGATTGTAAACAGCTACAACCATGTACGTGCAGGGCTGACCTTGAGGTCACAAGTGGTGTTGATAAGCAGGTTGGAGGGTTTGAGGTCCCGGTGCAACACGTTGGCAGAGTGGATGTACTTGAGTCCTCGCAGGATCTGGTAGAGGAAATAGCAGACGTGGTCGTTGCTCAGCTTCTGGCTCTTGAGCAGCTTGTACAGGTCTGTCTCCATCAGCGTCTGCACGATGTAACTGGAAGGCCGCTCGAGTCAAGGAGCACGGCAGAGTCGGAGAGCGGCGGCGAGATATATTACGTAACAGCGCGGTAAGATAAAGGATACACGTCTCTCATGTTGTCGATGTGGCGAGCTCTTAGAATATCATTGATACCGATGATATTCTCATGGTTGAAACGCAGCAGGATCTTGATCTCCCTCAGTGTACGCTGGCAGTAGGTCTGGTGTTCAAAAGGGCTGATTTTCTTGATGGCGACGCGCTGGTTGGTCACGTGGTCCAGGGCAGAGCTGGATGTGGAGAAGAAGAGCGGGCACAAAACAGGGCTCATGTTACACACTGCGGGATTCATACACGATAGCTGATGATGGGGCGTTGGAGAAGTCTGAGCTGCAGAGTTGAGCGTGTGACACATCGTTTAGCTGTGGACAACTGGAGGTGTATGCTACACCTACACCGTTTTTGGAGTAGGTGTACAAGTGAAGACGTGACCAGGTAGAGCTCATGGAAGTACTGGATTGTGCATTAAATGAGACACAAAATGCAGAACTGTTTTAGCATTAACGAACCAAAACTGAACCTGAGGAGTCTTTATGCTCCATGCAGCTATGGAAAAACATTCTTGACATTTTTTCCCCAAGCATGTGCTAACATAAAAAAAATGCACCCTCTCTGGACCACAATCGAGTACCAGTAACGTGCATGAGAATTCTGAGAACACGCAGTGCAAATTCTCACATCATCTCACGTGAGGGCAGAGATGTAAGTGAAGCAGAAGAGGGTGAGCATTTAAGGATTTGTCGGCTCCATGAAAGATTTGTTGTCTTTTCAGAACTTTTATTTTTTTCGTTTCACTTCTTCAACCAGAATGTTTTTTTACACCAGTATTTCTCCACCAGTCAAGTGTGCCTAAAATATCAACATGAGCTGCAGCAGAATCGCATGATCTTGATGACACAAACCAAAACAGACCTCAATGTCGTCAGTACTTCTCGGAGATGATTGTATACTGGCGTGAGGCCAAATGCTCCCCACGTAACTTGTGGTCATGTTCGCAGCTCAGCAATGACTTGCCACTGCAATCACAGCAGTGACTTTAGTAGTGATATGGCATCGTGCGCAACAGGTTTCCTCAACGTGCCCACACAAGGCTGCAGATCACCAGCAGCGATAACAGGAGGCCTCGGTGCAAATCCCCCATTGCGTCCTCTGCAAAAAACGTTTTCTGCACAACCGATTATCTTTAGCGATCGTTCATTATATCATGGGACTAGAGGTGTCAGTTGCATACAATCGGTAAGCAACTTGAAACAGCGGAGAATTCGACTTGGGTATGCTTGGAGAAGGACAGCAAACTGCGTCCCTGCGCCAAGCTTTCTCTATAGCATTTCCTGTAAAGCTCATAGCCACGCCTGTAGCTCCTTTGCTAACCTGCTAGCCACAAAACATTTCTGATTTAGATCAAGCGACGCTCTGACGCTTGACACCAGGCGACGTGTACAGGAAAACATGGCTGGAGTTCGGAGGGTAACACTCGCTGATCGTAGCAACAACCAACTGTCCGATGTTGGGGGGGGGAACAACTGGCAGGCTTGATTGAAGAAGTACTACTCACCACACCATTCCGTAAGCCCCCTCCCCGATGTAAGACAGGTTGGTGTAGCGGGGGCCCACGTCGAAAATTTGGCCCTTCACAGACTCTGACACGGGTTTCTGCCCCGTAGCACCCGGCGCTCCATCATGCGCAACAGTGCCAGCCGCCCCAGCAGCAGTAGCGCTGTTGGAGGCTGACGCTGCGGCCCCGACCGCTGCGGTGCTGCTCGAATCCGCCATTCTTCCTCTCCAAGCCGCGCCTGCCTGTGCCTTCTCTGTCAGGGAGTTTTCACCGAGGGACCTGCGTCACTCTCGGCAAGGTTTGACGTCTCAAGTTAAGGCTTTCGCGGACTGGAATGTTTGATAGACGGAGCAAAGGAAAGTGGGGCCTCTCTTCGAGCGTAAACGGATTGCGTGCGCGAGCTGGGATTTGGTCCGAGTACAGAGCGTAAATGAGCGTGCTGAGCTACGGTGATGCAGTTGCGTTAGATTTGCTAATCATGTCTACTTAGCCGGGCGGAGTGATGTCCAATTCCCAGCTTTTGAAACAAGCACCGCCTGCCTAGTTGCTCTGTGCACTACACCGAACCAAACGTGTTGCATTGAATAGCGCAACCTTGGGTGGGCGTGACCAGTTATGTTCCACGAAAATAGAAATATTAGACACATTAGTTCTGATTTTATTGTTATTTTCAATATATGTATCAAGATAGATAGATAGATAGATAGATAGATAGATAGATAGATAGATAGATAGATAGATAGATAGATAGATAGATAGATAGATAGATAGATAGATAGATAGATAGATAGATAGATAGATAGATAGATGGATGGATGGATAGATAAATAGATAGATAGATAGATAGATAGATAGATAGATAGATAGATAGATAGATAGATAGATAGATAGATAGATAGATAGATAGATAGATAGATAGATAGATAAAAAAAATATTTTCCTCTAAATGAATAAAATAAATTGATCTCTATGGAAACGAGTGCAACTGTGACCGCGCCCCCTAGTTGCGTCATGACGAAGTCAGTGAGTGTACTTCCTGGTTACGTCGCGAATGGTACAGGACATGTTGTTTATATAAAACTCACCAATTTATAGAATACTTTCGTCTAGGAATGATACGTTTTGTACTGCGACAAAACTGGATGATCCCGATTCGTTTAGCGCTCACCATTTTGGACTTCCCGTATAGAGTCAACACTTACGGACTCAGGTTTGGATTCAAGTCATAAATACTTAAAGCTGCCTTGAGTAATGGAAACCGTTGGAGATACATTATGTTACTTTTGGGTCGTAAATCATGGACATAATTGTTGCAATCGGGTGGCTTTTATTTTGGCTACAGTTTCCATTACCATTGATCGGTTTAGGGCGTTTTGTTACCTAAACTGGGTATGCAGTGCTGAAGGATCTTCACTTTATTGAGTAAGTTTTCTTTCCTGCAGGGCTGTCATCCCCTGCTCAGTTGGCCATCCTTTCAGAGTCAATCCATCAATCGCTCTCATCAGTTCAAGTTGTTCGAACTGCTCCAAGTGTGTCTGCACAATGAGAGCTTCAGCACACATAAAGTCCAGATGCCCCGAGTACCCAGCCTCCCAAATCAAGCGCTTCCCAGTGAGTGATTCCCAGGTGGACTGGAGTCGGAACTTCCCAGGATATGAGCCAATCAACTATACTCATCCTTCAGTGGCAAAGAAGCCAATATGGGCAGATCCTGAAATTGGGTGAGCATCACTATTTTGAAGAGTGACATTTGCATGCATTTGGAGCCTCGGCCTTCAGTGTGACTTAACCCACCTCTTGTACACATGAGAAAAATACATCATACTCACTAGTAATTCTGATTCGTATTTGCAGATTGCTACATATGTGCTCGTTAAAATTGACTCAGTTGTGACTGTATAGTTTTGATTGATTTGGGCTGAAAAATCATCTTGATTTATGTCTCTTGCAGTTTATTCTCTCCACAGTTCAATACTTTGGATGGGTCCGTGGACAGGAGAAGCTTTGAGGGCTGCTACAAAGTGGAAGATGGAAAGCCACTGTGTGTACTTAGAGCGAGAGATGTCATACTATGTGGACTGGTTGTCAAGTCGACCAAAGATGTCATTTGTTTTGTTGGTGTTTTTTTTTTTTCTTCTTCTCTAGAAATCCTCATGGACGCACGGGGCTGATCGGTAGAGGTTTGCTGGGACGATGGGGACCCAATCATGCTGCAGATCCTATTGTCACAAGGTATTTTTTTTTCCTCATTACTTTGCTACCTATTACGATATCAAATTTTCAGATTAAATCTAACCTTCTGCCTGTTGCAACTTGGATGTCTGACAGATGGAAGGTAGACGCCAAAGGAGAAAAGATTCTTCATCATGTCTCCAAAAAGGCCATCCTGCAATTTGTATCCATCAAGAGAAAAGATTGCGGGGAGTGGGCCATTCCAGGCGTGGGTGGCTTTTTCCACATTTTGCTCATATGTGTTCTTCACTTTCCTGTTCTCGTTACTTCTGCCACGATTCTCGAGGACGAAACTCACATCTTTGTGGCTCTTTTTTTAGGGGATGGTAGATCCAGGGGAGCAGGTTTCTCTCACACTTCAGCGAGAGTTTTCTGAAGAGGCTTTGAATTCGCTGGGAGTAACGCCATTAGAAAAATCAAAAATTCATGAGCGCATCACCCAACTCTTCAAATCATCCGGTTTTGAGGTTTGCAACTTTACAAATGATGAAAATAGTTTTACCAGCATGTTTATCAAAAAAAGGAAAATGCTGACATAAGTTACAAGTGAACATAATGATAAACGTAGAATAAGCTAAATGTGATTTCCCATCATAAATTTCCCCATTTTGTTGATCTTAAGAAAAATACTTTCTTTTTGTTCTGCAGGTCTTTAAGGGATATGTAGATGACCCTAGAAACACTGATAATGCTTGGATGGAGACTGTTGCGGTCAACTTCCATGATGAAAATGGTATGCATGATTTGAAGAATACAGTGTCTTACATTTCATCGACAATTCGCTGCACACTGAAGCAATTGCCATGTTTAGTGAATCCATTTTTTTTTCTCTCTTTGTTTATAACACAGGCAACAGTGTGAGCGAGCTGCCGTTGCAAGCTGGCGATGACGCAGGCCAAGTACAGTGGGTTGATGTGGACATGTCCTTCCCACTCTATGCGAGCCATTCTCATTTACTGGAGCTTGTTGCCAAAGAGAGGAAATCCCACTGGTAGTCAATGCAGGAAACATTTGTGCACTGACATCTCCGAGTGTATTTTCGAAATGAAAGACAACTGTATCGATTTCCTTATGGTTAAGACACATAATCAGATTTGTCAGTCTCCCCCCCCCCCTGTGTGTGTATTACACGCACACACTGTGCAGTAACATCTGATCCGGGGGAAGTTGAACATGCGACAGGACAAGGAGAACATTATTTCTGTTGGAGAGAAAATTATGCTAATATATTCATTGTGTACGAGGATCACATTAACCCAATGTGGTCATGCGAGAACAACACAATTAGCTTAATTAATTTAAAGATAAGAGTACAATCACAATGAACTTTCATAGATTGATCTTTACATGTGAATATAAATGATTGACCACAATGTTTTTATTTTTTTCTCACACAATAAATAACAAGGATGTATGTATATTATATCTGTCTTGATGATTCATCAGTCACTATTGTTAATGTAGTGTAATCAAATGGTTCCTTGGATTAAGATGAGTAATCAATTTTATATTCCTGTAGCTATTTTTCTAGCTGTGAATTGTAATGCAGAGAAATACTAAAAATGTTTATAAAGTGCGCACTGAAATCACGTTTCCATTATATTTTAAGTAATGTAATGGTTATATTATTGAATGAAGTGATTTCATTTTAAGAGACACGATTGGTCAGTTTGTACTCCAAAACTAAACTACATTACCCACAAGCGACTGCGACAAAGAGCCGCTCAAGTCGCCGACGTGGCCTGTTTATTACGTCATTTTCCTGCGTTTCGATGTACCGGGGCGATTCAAACTAGACAAGGAGCCTTCGCTCATCGTAACTCAAAACTGCGGCTGCAGATGCTTTATTAGAATATCTGTGAACGGAACAATGCCTGGAAAAAGCAAAAGTAGGAGCGCAGCAAATGCGGACTTAAAATCTAGCGGTGTAACATGCGATGAGCGCATTTTGCGGGATTGTCATCAACTATACACGGAACCCGACAGTGGTGAGTTGGCTGAGCATCCTGCTGCTAGAAAAAGTTAGCTAGCAATCCGGGGTCGGCTCTGCAGATAGCTAACCGGTAGTTAGCTCATTTAATAATTCAATAATTATAATAAAATGATCTTCAAAATTGTGCTAATGCTCCTATGCGGGGAATGATTTCGATGACTCTTAACACATTTATGGATGTATTCAGGTTTGATTGCCGTGGCTGAGTCTGTGGGTGTAAAGCTGCTGCCCCCCAGGAAGAAAATTACTGTCATGCTGATGGGCAACCATTCTGCTGGGAAAAGCTCATTCATTAACTGGTAAATCATATTTCATCCTGGTCTTTCAAACTAAATTTGATTCCATAACCTATCGTCATTGACTCCTTTTTCTAAATTTGAGTGTTCCTGCCTTTCAGGTATGTCGAAGAGCATATTCAGCGCACTGGTGTTGCCATCGAGACCCAGGGATTTAGTTTTGTCACAAGTGGGCGAAAGAGAGAATCCCTCACGGTAAGATCTCTTTTAAATGTTTGATATGAGCCCAAAATAACAAAACCGGATACAAAGACAATTTCTGTTTTTTTTTCGTTTTTTTTTAGGGAAATGCCACCCTTCATTTATATCCCCACTTCAAGCCTTTGCAAGAGTTTAAAGGTGAGCTTTCATAAAATGTCGACATTTGTATCGATATGATTATTCCTATTGTTTGCTTTCTAGGCGTAGCAGAGTATCTGAGCACAGAAATCTGCACGTCACGGCAGAAACGTTTCAGCCTGGTGACTTTTGTGGATTCGCCTGGGTTGGTGGATGGTGATATGAAGTATCCCTTTAACGTCGATG
Source organism: Syngnathus leptorhynchus (assembly GCF_054491065.1). NCBI lineage: Eukaryota > Metazoa > Chordata > Actinopteri > Syngnathiformes > Syngnathidae > Syngnathus > Syngnathus leptorhynchus. The sequence goes on along the minus strand of NC_141210.1, from coordinate 6,828,885 downwards.
AAGTTGTCCTGTGGCTAGGTGGGTTAACACCTCTTAACGTCTCTTTCTTTGCCGTGCAGTGTGCTAAAATAATAGCCTTCTCCATGTCCTTATTTAGGTGATCTCTGCGACTTGATTCTGGTCTTCTTTGACCCGATGGGTCAGGCTCTCTGTAAACGTACCCTGAACATTGTGGAGGCCCTGAATGACAAACATGGAGATCGTCTGCGTTTCTACCTCAGTAAGGCAGATGAGGCCGGGGGAGAGTCTGACAGACAGGTAGGTGCAAAGTAAATGGGCCTTGCCCCCACCCTGCATTCAGCTAAATAGATTTTTTTTTTTTTTTTAAATAAAGTCAAGTCGTAAATATCAACTAAATTCAAATGGTTTTCTCTCAATAGTTTTGAAAAACAAATGGTGTCTTTGTGCTCCCATCTCACTATAGATCCTTCATGTTCATTCTTTCAGAGAGTAATGATGCAGATTGTCCAGGAGCTGTGTAAACGACCAGGATTGAACAAATGCGGTTTTGACATGCCCACCATCTACGTTCCTAATCCAAACAAGGTACATTTCAATCAATGCCTGTCCCACCTTGTGCACCCAAACAAATTGTCCTGTAATGTGAAGTACCTGTTTTTTGTTTGTAGCCCAGCCGCTGTGTCAATCAGATTGAGGAGGTGTGTCGCACCATTGAGAAGACCATCAATCAGACAGTCCAGAATACACTCAACTCTCTGGAGAAAGACTGTGACATCATTAGTGAAGCCATCACTGATAAAATAACCAATGACAGGTACAAACAGAGTCATAATAATAAAATATCCTTTTGTAACAATTTTGGACTATAAGTTAAGTCTCACGTTGTTATTTTTTCATCTCAAAGGCAGATCAGTATTGAGAACCGAAGAGCACGCTGCAAGAGCTGTTTCCTGACTCTACTGGGCTTCAGCATCCCTATGACTCTTCTGGCGGTACTGCTACTGGGCACTCTGTCCAAGGAGGTTCTGGCGATAGCTTTGGGCAGCCAAGGAATCGAAGCCCTGTCTCTTTATTTGGTTGGTGTCCTCTGTAGATGAAGTGGCATTTTTCTTGACTGAGCTGTCAGTTCTGAAACACTAGCGGTTGTCGCTTTGTGACCTCACCAGGTTCCCGCTGTACGTTTATTTGAATCGCTGCCTCGAGAACAACAGCTTTACGGCTGCGGTGGGATGGTCCTGGCCTCTTTCCTCCTGCTCATTATTTCACGATTCTCTTTCAGGTACCGCAATTATATCTCCATATAGTATATAATATGAAATGCATATTGGAAGTGAACATTAAAACAGAATCTTTTGCTACATATGCACAAGGAGAATGAATTATTGGCGTTTACTCTTTGCAGGACTCAACCGACTATGTCAGGAAAGCAGAAAAGACAGTTGCAGGAGAAGTTGGACTTTGTTCAGGAGGTGGCAAAGACCAAAAAGGTAGTGCGTTTGGAAAGTTGTGGTTCCTTGTAATAGGATCAGAATAAACAACAGCATTTATACATATTAAATGTTTTGTTCCTTTGCCTTGCAGAAAAAGCTGTACGAAGATTATCTGCGGCAGAGTGTCAGCGATCACGATATGAATTAAAGACTGAAATAGACACAACTCGGACCAAACATAAATCAACAACACTGCCGCCTGGAAACAGCAATAACTTGTGATGAGATTTTGTTTGAAGTACACCCACAGAAATGTCCTCCATAGACTTTTTTTAATTTAGACATTACTTCTGTGAAATATTACCTGAGAAGAGAAAGGCCTCGTAGCAAACAGGTCTTATGACTTTTTATTCATTATCTATGGACAATTTATATTTGTCGACTCAATCGTGATTGTCACATTGATACCACTCTAGAGTAAATAGAATAACTTTTGCAAAGCATTTCTAGTATTTCTTTGTCAGTGGTACTGAATTTTGGGGTAATAATCATAAGGCACTGGTTTAATATAAGTTACTGCCCTTTTGTTTTTTTACACTTACCAGTATTTTATATCGTGTTTTGTTAGGAGGAATTGAATACTGTATTAATTTCAGCTTTTTACATTCCCTTTTTTTTTCCAAAAGCTTAACTAAAATAAATAAAATGCTCAACTTACAAAAATTTTCTTTGTCTTCAGAAATTTGTGTTAAAAACTTTGTTGCAGCTCTGCTACTTATTTGTTTACACCCATGAAAATTTCAAGGTGAACTGACTCAAAAGGCCAAAGATTAAAATATAGCTTAAAATTCCAGAATGTGTAATTTTTCTTGGAATATCTTGGAAATCAGATGATGATGAAAAATGGTTATGCAATAGTTGTTCCTCTGGAATTTGTGGAACGTGATCAATAGACGCAATATATTATTATGGTTAATTTTAGCCTATATTATATTTATTAAAATTGCACATGTATTTCTGCAATTGCAGTTCTGACGTGCAAAATTGGATGCCATGACCGCAATTGCAGGGGATGGAATATTATTCTTCCCTCTGCAAAGAACTATTCAACTTCAGCCATCGTAAATAAATTCCACACAGAGAGAGCGCGCGAGGTGGACACAGGAAGGAGGTTGACGCGATTTCCGCAGGCTTAGACCGGGGAAAGTTGTTTCCTGAAGTTGAAGCTGTACTAGTGATCATTTCCACACTAGAGTCTTAGTAATTGTAAAATGCCTTGCGCAAGTTCATCGTCATCGTCCGTCTGTCTGGTTTTGGTTGTGTTATTTTTCGTCTTCTGATGGAGTTGTCTGGTGAAAGAATGAGCTCAACGAGAGAAGACACAGGTACAACTAAATAAAAGATTGCATGGGACGTGTGACATGTCTGGCATGACAGCTGGCTGGATGTAAATCGATCGTGTCATGTACAAACGAACTTGTCACTTCACTTTGATGAAACCTGTTGAAGCTGCAACTAACTTGACTGTGTTAGCATTTAGCATCACTAGCTCGCCGCTTGCCCTGTGATACTTTTACAAAACTCGATTTCTCTCGGCTTGAGATTGTTCGATCATTTCACTTCTTATATAATCCTATGGAAGTGTTATTTTTGTCATATTATTATTCCGAACAATGACGTCATACATCAGTTCTGCTACTCATGTAACATTGTCTTTAATAATGTGACGTCACAGATCGTAAGGTTAGGGTTTACACCTGTACTGTACTATGTACATGACAATCTTGTAGGCTATTTCCTTTCTTAACCAGACAACTCGAGATGTATTTTAGTACTGCTAATAGTACAAATCAACTTGTACTGTTTATAACAAATTGGAATAATGCATGAACATACAAATTATTAACGAATAGGAAAGATCTGATTCTTGCAATAGCATCCGAACATAAACAATAGTCAGAAACTAAAGCTTTCTTCACCCTGTTTCTGCACGAAGGCTAAAACATGCAAGTTTGCGTAAAATCAACACAAATTTATTGTTGATGGTGATGAATATTGTTGTGATCATCTGTTTTGTTTTGTTTTTTTAGAAGGCATCCTTCAGGCCCAATTGACGGAGTGTCAAGCTCAGGTTGAACACTGGCAGGGTGTGGCGACCATTTGTGAACTAAGCAAACGGGAGGAACTGGCAGAGCTGCAAAAACAATGTGATCAAGAGATCCAGTCTCTTCAAGAGGCTCTTAGGGGTCAGTGCATAATATACACATGATTTGACAGAACAGTAATTATGTGCCTAACTAATTAGTTTTAGCCTAGTATGTGTATCACGATCAAGCTAACGAAACACAAGTGAAAATGGACGGATAGATTTTTTTTTCCCGCAGTCTGGAGCCGAGTGGGCCCATGAAACAAACAGCAATAAAAATAGAAAGACTTTGATGTAAGAGAAGCAAAAGTTCAGCCCATTGTGGAGACATTTCGTAATGTTTTTACAGAAACGGCAGCACAATATGAATCCAGGATAGCCTCTCTACTTACGGGAAGGAGAGCAAGTAACCAGAATGAGGTGAGTGTTATGATCTCAGTTTCAAGGTGATCACATTCAATGCCACTATTTCTTCTTCTTCTTCATTCAATAGGCGAGTGGAAAGAAGGGCAAAATGGACACAGAGGCCACCAGCAATGATTCTCAAACATCACCAGACAGGTTACACGGCCAACAAGTAGACCCTGAACTTGTACCGGAGGGAGAAGCCCCACCGATTGTTACGGAAGGATATTTTTCACTGCGGAACTGCGACTCGGCTTCGTTGTCCTCGTTTTCCGTCGGCACACCCTCCCTACCTAGAAAGCTCCACGCTCAAGAAGACACAGACTCCCTGGTTTCAACAGGAACTCTGGTGCCCGAAGCAATCTACCTGCCGCCGGCCGGCCATCGACTGGTTACTCATAGCGACTGGGATGCACTCAATGCTCAGGTAAGGACATGAAGGAGACCAGCCAGCCAATCACAGGGCACGTAATAGACTAGCAACTATTAACATCCATGCTTACAATCGTATGTTGGACAGTTGTCAGAGTTGAGAGGAGAGGTGAGTCGACTCTTGGAAGAGAAAGAGGAATTGGAGAAAGAACTGGACACGCAGACCAACCACACACACAAACAGGTAGAACTTAAAGAGACATATACGCAACAGAAGTCTTGAAGTTATGTGAGGATGTCATCTGTGTGTTCAGGTATCAGTGCTCCAGTCTCAGGTCCAGTCATCAGAGGCCCTCCTTCAGGAATTACAGAAATCCCTCAGCCAGTCACAAACGTCAGTCCAGAGTCGACTAGTGAGTGATGATGATGATGATGATTTCATTTGGCCCCACACATTCTCCATTTTTCAAAGCACAAATGTTGAACCTTATCAACTCTTACATGTGCATATGCTTAAAAGTGTGTTTTGTCTGTGTGCAAATCTAGTCCGAGTTGTCGCTGTCCCAGAAAAAGGTATGCAGTGAGCTGTCCAGACTGAAAGGAGATCCGTTTGAGGATGAGGTAACAGGCTCCACCTCATCGCTCCCAGCATCACGGCAGGTGCCGTATTACTGTTTGCACAAAAAGAAATGCTGCAGATACCATTTTGATACCAACAGTTTGAAATGCACGAAGAGAATTAACAAATCAAGTATAACAATTAAACCTCAAAAGTTGCCTCAAAGTTCTCCATAGGCAGCAATGTTTGAAATTTGACCAAAATGTATGTGATGTCATGACCTCTCTCCAACAAGGAGTTGTCTGCAGCAGAAATGTAGCTTAAGGTTCTAGCTGCACAGTTTATGAACAGTAATCCTGATTAAATATAAAGCCGTACGTAATAACTAAAATGGCCACTAGGTGGCAGTGTTTTCTTGCAGTAAACACTCTTTTTCACCATTCCATTAGTCAGCTGTTCTCTGAGAATGTTTAAAAAATAATTGTTCTCTTGTGTACATATAATTATGATGGAAAAAAATAATACCGTGAACGGCATTATTGAACACGGCAGGCGCATTTTACTGTTGCGCTTTTATCTAACCAGCAGGCGGCGCACTGTGAGGAGCGCCTCCGTATTGAGATTGTCAACCTGAGGGAGCAGCTTGACATCCGAGCAGAAGAGAATGGTCTGTAATAGGATTATAGGTTTTGTGGTTTGTATTTTATTTTCTGCTTGACTGACATATTTTGGATTTATTGTCTTTTATATACCTGCTCATACACGGAACTACTTCAGAAATGCTAGAAGGTGAGCGTAAGAAACACATGAGATTTATTTTAAATATGATTAACAAAGCCAATATGTTCACCTAAGACATCATATGTACTTTCAAACGAGGCCTTATTTGTGCTTATCTTCCACAGTGCAGTTTTCAAGTTTAAAAACCGAGACTGAGAAGATCCAGGCCCAGAAGGACCTGATTCAGGAAGAGCTAATGGCTTGCCGCACTGAACTAGAGGCCCTGCGGGTGGCTCTTTCTCACGTGCAGTGCAACAACAAAGTACTCAATCGTGATAATGTGAGTCCACTTCTCGATCGATAGAAGCGACGGAACTAATAATAATGAGTTTCGTATTTGTATCTGGCAGGAGGCCTTACACGAGCAGTGTCTGGAGCTCCGCAGCCAAGTGATCAGCCTGCGCTCTCAGGTCGACACCAGCCAGACTGTCCAGAGAGATTTTGTTCAGCTCTCTCAGTCACTGCAGGTATGAAATGAATCTTAAAACGATGAGCTTAAAATCTGTGCTGTATTTGACACTGCGTTCTCCCTCAGGTGAAACTGGAGTTAATACGACAGGCGGAATCTCTTGAACAAGTCAGGGAGATCCTGGAGGAGGGAAGGAGCGAAGGCGATTCCTCGCCTGCAGACGCCTCGTGAGGCTGCTATTGCACCGATCAAGCCAAAAGATGGACCAATGATGCTCAATGTGTAATCTTGAAGAGAATGACAATAATGTCCGCACATAAACGCAGTCTTACACTAAACCACGTTATTAAGACAGATATATTTTAACAGGGAAACCTCAAAGGGGTTTAACATGAAATATTTAGAAAGCTAGTGATTCTTTCTGCCTTTTCCACTTCATTAAACCCCCGAGGCAGCTCAGTCGTGCTAGAAAGCTAATCTATGTTTGAGCTTTGTAAATGATGCATAAACCAACAAACCACACTAGCTCATTATTTAAACATCCAAAGTCTATATTTTGACAATATGTAAACATTTTCTAACCATCTGTCCAGCCTTTTTTGGAAAGAGAACGCAATGCAATAACGGTTCATGAAGTGATCCAAGTTTTGGAAGTGTTTGTCATGTGTTTTTCTGAAATAATCTTAATTTGTGTCTTACTTAAATTTTCTCCTTTCAACCAAAATGTTATTTCCTGCAAATGATTGTTGTAGCTTCAATATTGACCATTTTGTGTTTGTGCAGAAAACACATGGACACCATATATGACACTTAGCATTTTGGTTTGTCAAAAACACTATTTGAAGTAATACCTTCAAATGTCAACTTTTAATTCTACATTAAAATACAATACATAATGAATGCATAAGAGCTGGATATTGTCAGTGAGTAGCAATAAACTTTACTTATGAACTTTTATGTCGTCTAACTTGTACGTCATTGAAAAACAACAAACCAAAAACTAAACAGCTATCCAACATTCTTTAAATATCTTTATTCTTTAAGAATAGAACACTATAATTATTATTATTAACTCTGACCTATGTATTCATTTCAGTACATACACAGAAAAAAAAAATATTTTGCAGCTTGGTGTATTTTCAGATGGCTTATGTTTGTTCTCTTCTATCAGATCACGTCAAGTAAGTGACTGTTAAGCGCGCTCTTTAGCTCTCTTTCATTTGGAGCGCCCAGTCGCTTATTTGTTCATCCTCGCTCTGTGGCAGCTCAATGTTGGTGCGCTTTGTTTTTAGACTTTCCCTGCGTCGGAAAACAAAAGATCATCAGTTGAAAAAAATAATTCAAATGGTTTTGCTCACTTTTACTTGGCGTGTTGAAACGAGCAGTTTGGGATTGTCGTGCATTTATTTATTACTATTTATGACAAAAACGTTTGTCATGCTGTAGTGAATCCCAACATGCATTTTGAGATGTTTTTTTTTTTTCTTCCCATTTTCAGTACTTAGGAAGAATATCATCAACTATTCTATCTTACTTTATACTATTAAATATTTAGATACTTGTTAACCGAATACAACTCGATTTATTATCTAATAGTGCAGCGATTGCAGCAAGCATCAATTCAATGCAATTTATTCCAAGCGCTTTCAGTGACGTTTCAATATCGCAATGAAAAAAAAAGCACGAGCTCCACTTCATGTTAGACATGCATAATGCTAAGGATGCTAAAACCTTGGGTCAAGCAATACCTTGTCTTGTTACAGGGTTTGGAGGAGGGGGGGGGCAGGTTTAAACTGGATTGTAAGAGGGGAACAGTTAAAAAATAGAGCACCCAAAGGGAGGAAAATTAGATATCATCATGGGAAGCATAGGAAAGTGTAATTTGGAAAAAGCAAGGAGAAAGAGATTCGTTTTTTTTTTTCAATGTTATAAATAATAAGGGGTAATTCTTTTTCACCATTCTATTGAAATATTGTCACCGGCATTACCCAAATGTTGTTAAAAACAAAGTACAGTATAGTAGTCAGATTAAAAAATGAAAATATAATAAATGCATATTACAAATACTCGATTAAAATAGATTTATAAAAAAATATATAAACCTACCCTCCAGATATGTGCGAGCCACAAACTTGAGGACCTCATCAATTAGAATGACTGGAAAGGAAAGCTTCAATACCACAATCCACTGGTCTACTTTCAAGTGAGTGAGCTTGAAGATCATCTACAGGAGGCACAAAAACAGTTTTCCCAATTAGGAGGAGATAGATGAGAAAGGCAGTAGAAGAGGAGCTCAGACTCACGGGCAGGGGGTCCACATAGATGATCATGAAGTGAAGGGACATGGAGAGAGTCATGGCAGCCACTAGCCAGATGTTGCTCCAAGGGGGCATGCGCATCAGGGACTGGTTCTCCGACAAGCTGGTGGCAGAAAAGATGACATTTTACTCAAGGTTCTTTGGTGTTTGAGCAGTTTTGAAACATTCTGCAATTTTCTATACAAATCCCCCAAATTTGTGGGAGCACTGCATTGTATTCTGCCGTTTCATTCGTCCTACCTATTTAGAGCATTGCACATCTCGATCGTGACCAGCACGGACAGAGCCATGGTCATTGGAGGAGATGCCTCAAACACATGACAGTGGATTCCAGCAAAGTCCTCATTGTCATCACTGCACTGCATGAAGTGTGACTAAAGTCCAAGAAAACATTCCAAATGATTATTTGGTAGATCCCGAGATGTTTATATCATAGAATTGTCTCTGATCATTTCAATACTAACCAGTTGATGGTAGGAGATCAACGGTCCATCCTCACAATACAGGAACCACCAAGCAGCTGCAGCGACCGTTGCAGCACCAACATAACCTGCAAAACATTTGACACGTTGAAGTTGATTCGGCAAACAAAAGGAAGCAAGTGAAACCATTTCCTACCTCCGATGGCCAGATATCTGAAAAAGAGCCAACCGGAGATCAGGGGCTCCTTGGGCGATCGAGGGGCTTTGCCCATAATGTCCAGGTCTGGAGGGTTGAAGCCCAAAGCAGTGGCAGGAAGCCCGTCAGTCACAAGGTTGACCCAAAGCAACTGAACTGGGATCAGAGCCTCAGGCAGACCCAAAGCTGCAGTCAGAAAGATACTGAAGAAAGATGGAAAAGGGGTTAGCTTGAGCATTCTCGATCTCGTGGAATCATCATCAAGTACTTACCAGACGACCTCGCCTACATTCGAAGAAATGAGGTAGCGGATGAACTGCTTCATGTTGTTGTAAATGGCTCTACCCTCCTCCACAGCAGATACGATGGAAGAAAAGTTGTCATCAGCCAGGACCATCTCAGAGGCTGACTTGGCAACTGCAGTGCCAGAGCCCATGGCGATACCAATCTCCGCCTTCTTCAAGGCAGGGGCATCATTCACGCCATCACCGGTCTGTGTTAATTACGAAAGGGTATATTAGCCGGGCTCCACGGAACAATTGGGAAGCTTCTTCCATGTCAAGTTCAGGGGCCGTTTGTCTCCTCACCATGGCAGTGATCTCATCAAAGCCTTGGAGGAACTCAACAATTTTCGATTTGTGGGACGGTTCCACCCTGGCAAAGCAACAAGCCTTACGGACTGCGTTCTTCTGGTCATAAGAAGACAGGTCATCAAACTCACGACCGGTGTAGGCCTTGCCGCTGACGTCCTCCTCCTCAGAGAAGATGCCGATTCGGCGACAGATTGCCACTGCCGTGCCTTTGTTGTCACCTGAAGAGAGCAAAGTGGAATAACTGACCTTGTGAAGTTGGGGAGGGGGGGGGGGGGGGTAGAGCTTGTGAACCACTGACCGGTGATCATGATGACACGAATGCCAGCGGCTCTGCACAGCTCGATGGAACTCATAACTTCCTTACGTGGAGGGTCAAGCATACCAACGCAGCCCACAAAGGTCATGTTGGTCTGATGACGAAATAATCCCCAAAATGATGATCGATCATCGCGGCTAAAAGCTTGAAATCAGTTCCAGTGTGTACAGTCAGTAATCAAGATTTCGAAAGAAGTTCTAAGAACTCATTCACTGCCATTGACGACTATAGATGTCAAAGATCAATTTGAACTGGGCTACCTCTATTTTCAATCCAAGATGATATCATAGCAGTCATTCACCTCATAATCTGCAAACCTGGTGGAGTCCTCCAGGTTCATCTCCTCCTTCCTCATAGGGGAATCGCAGGTGGCCAGTGCCAAACAGCGAAGAGTGTCTCGCCCTGTCCCCCATTCCTTGATTACTGCCATGATGTGATCTTTGACCGGCCCAGTCAAGGGGAGTCGAGTGGTGCCCACGCGAACGTAGGAACAACGCTCGATCACACCCTCGGGGGCACCCTGGTAACACATTTACAACGTGGCATCGTTTTGTTGGCTCTCTTCCGAGGTGACTTGCTCCGTTTGTATTCACTCACTTTGACAAACATCTTGTTTCCTACTGGGGCTTTTCCAGACTTTGCTGGAGAACAATAGACTGACATAGACTTCCTGTCTCTGGAGAACTCTAGTGTGAACTCCTTCTTCATCAGCTGCTTAATCACCTGTCAGAGAAAAGGAAAAAAAAATAGAGAAATTCCTGGATGTGTTTTGTCTCTTTTGTGATTTTGCTGGACTTACACTGCAGCAGGCATTGGCTCGTTCCACCTTGGACAGGCTCCGCACTTCGGTGTTGAACACGTTCATCTTCTCCACCAAACAACACAGAGCCGTCTCAGTGGCCTCGCCTACTTTTTCATAAATTCCCTTCGACTGCAAAAGAAGAAAAAGGATTTTAGATGACTTGACAGTTGCGATCTCGTTGGCGCTCGACCGACCTCGTTGTAGTCAAGCGACGAGTCGTTGCAAAGAGCACAAATGGTGGCCAACTCAACCAGTCCATCAAACTGGCCACATTTTACACTCATGCCCCTCCTTGTCCTACGGAAACAAAACCATTTCAGTTTGTTCATTTTATACTTTACTTGTACACAAATACACTTACACTTCTCCCTCAGGTGTGTATTTGGAACCGGAGATGTCAAATTGACCGAGAGTCACGTTGTCGTCGTCCACTTTATCGATAATGAACATCTGTGAGGGAAACAATTTTTGCTTCAACTCTCCAGAAATGAATGTTCTTCCTCTGGAAATATCTACCGAGAATGAGAATGTACCTTAGTCACACACATCTGGTTGGTGGTGAGGGTACCGGTTTTGTCAGAGCAGATGACTGAGGTGCACCCCAGGGTCTCGACAGAGGGTAAACTTCTGACGATGGCATTTTTCTTGGCCATGCGGCGCGTTCCCAGAGCCAGACAGGTAGTGATGACGGCCGGCAGACCTGGGATGGTTTTCATCATATAGATCAGTCTGGCCTGAGGTCACGGATATTGAACCTCATGTTGGAGTTTACCTTCAGGGATGGCAGCCACAGCTAAAGCCACAGCAATCTTGAAATAGTAGATTGCACCCCGGAACCATGAGCCACCATGGACCGGGTCATTAAAATGCCCGATGTTGATGATCCACACTGCCACGCAGATGAGGGAGATGACCTGGAGAGGGCAATTTTGAAATATTCATCCGTCAGCACTTGGTCTTATTGTATTGAATGTCTTATTTCTGGCTCCCACCTTGGAGAGCTGCTCTCCGAACTCATCAAGTTTCTGCTGCAGAGGGGTCTTCTCCTGCTCCGTGGCAGCCATCTGGTCACGGATCTTCCCGATCTCAGTGGTGACTCCGGTTGCTACGGCGATGCCGGTAGCTTTTCCAGCAGCAATGTTGGTGCCCTAAATGTAGAGATTTAAGCCATGAGAATTTCTTGTTTGTTTTGACGTAAAACTGTAAGACACTCACAGAGAACAACATGTTCTTCTTGTCCTGGTTGACTGCTCGGAGATCCGGGACGGCATCAGTGTGCTTGATCACGCTGACTGACTCACCTGGTTAACCCGAATATCAGTAACACTCCTTTGCAAAGTGTGTCCATGTATGACAACACCTACCAGTGAGAATGGACTGGTCCACACGTAGAGTGGTGGATTTGATGGAAATGATTCTGATATCTGCTGGTACTTTGTCACCAACTACAAAAAAAAAAAAAAAGATTAAGTATGCCAATGGCTTCTAGCTCATTAAATGGATGTCTTGACTTTAGAGAAGATGATGAAAGAATAAACTTACCAGAGACTTCCACCACGTCACCAGGAACAATCTCCCTGGCCTTGATTCTCTGCACACTCTTCCTGTCCGCCCGGTAAACCTTCCCCATCTCAGGCTCATATTCTTTCAGAGCCTCAATGGCGCTTTCTGCGTTACGCTCCTATGGAAAATATATCCAAAGAAACTTTAGGGATCGCTCAGGTGAACACTACATCAGTCCGACCAACCAGAAGTTGACACCCCGTTCCTCTCATTGCCTCAACGTGTAAAGCCCTCTCCATTCTTGTACCCCCCCCCCCCATGTGTGAATCCTCGTGCATAGTTTCCAAATGACTGCCACAGTCCTCCTCCGTCAAACACGGATTGGTAACGTGATCATTCTAAGTATTTTTACGTGTAGAGTCTTCAAGGCAGGTCGGCTTTAAGTCTTCCATACCCCTCTGTACCTCTGCAAGCCTGGCTTAACCTTTCACCCCCCACTTACTGCTTTGCTGATGTCATGCCGCTCATTCTGGCTTGACGTGAACTTTTAAGCTCTCGCCGCGGCTCTGGAAGGAGCACGCCGCAAAGGACAAAAGAGCGGCGACCCGACTCTTTATAATTTATTATGTGTGACTGGTTCTAAGAATATGAGTCTATTTAGGTGAGTGTAAAAGACGGCCTTCGGGGGGCCAGGTATGTGTCCTTGAGACTGCGATTGTTCCTGTGTGTGTTTATGTGGAGTCACTGACCTGCCACACACCAACGATGGCGTTGGCAATGAGGATGAGGAGGATGACAAAAGGCTCAACGAAGGCTGTGACTGTTTCCTCACCTTCCTCGAACCAAGCCAGTACCTGAGCGAGTGAGAGAAAAAGCAAGCAGTATTACATGTGATGTGAGAGTAGTTGTGCAAATTGTCAAATAGATTTTTGTGGATCATTATTGCTCCTCTCCACTGAAGTGTGCTTCTGTGCGTGACAGCTCTGTTTTGGAATAGGCTAATGTCATGTTGACATCGACACCGATTAGTTTCAGGCCAGTGGCGCAAATTCCCCGCCATAAAAAAAATAAAATCCCGACAACCTGACATTGCTCTTTCACCTTGCCTCCAATCAAAGACAATCGACTTCCAGAAAATTGCAAGCCTGTCAGCACATGGCAGTGGCGGGATATTCCTGTGTGTATGATTAGGGGAGCAGTGTATTCCCAGTATTTACTGTTCTCTCTTTTAGAAAGCATACACGAGTCCGAATCTATTGCTCCCGTTTGTCATCGTGACAAACAATGGTGTTGTGCAACCCAATCCCCAGAACCCTTCTGGGGTCTCAATCTCCCGCTGCTGCAAGCCGCCCCTCGTTCCTTCCATCCCTGACCTTTGTCCAAGGATACAGTTTCTCTTCCTGGCTTGAGAATTTCTTAAAATAAAGCTCCGGCCATGTGTATGTACACACACACACACACACACACACACACGAATAGAGGGGCGCCCTCTTTTTCAGCCCGCCTTTCTCTTTCTCACACACCGGCACCATCGGGCCTTCTAAGGTCATCGTGACAGCTGTGTAGGCAGGCCGGAGGGTAGAGATGGGAGATTAAGACAATGTGTGCCGCCTCCCTCTGCTAAAGTGTTTTGGAGAGAACAACAGAGGTGGGAGTGAGGCCACCAGTTGTAATGTAATTCTAGAACTCGGGAAGGGTTTACCAGGGTTTGATGTCAACTTATTGTTGATGCTAATGAGCTATTGAGAATTGGACAATATAGTATGATGAAATTTAACATTTAAATCTATTTCGGCTTGTCTAGCAAAGTGTCCTTTGACAAAATGAAAAGTCATCCAACTCACAAAAGAGATGCAGGCGGCCAGCAGTAAGATTCTGACTAACAGGTCCTCGAATTGTTCCGCTACTAACTCCCAGATACTCTTACCTGGAAGAAATGGATTCAAATAAATTCAAGATGCATATTGAGGGTTGCGTGGAACATTGGTACTCATTTCAGCCACGTTCAGATGAATGGTTACTATATTGTTTTTGAGCATGCAAGTGCGATCGATTTCCCATGCCACGAACGCCACAGCAAAAGCTGATGGTAGGTGTTAAATGTACGTCTCGCTTGTCAACTGATGCTTCCAGATGGATGACAGAATGCCAGACTCACCCTCCTCCGCCGGCAGCTCTGTGGGTGAGGAATGAGAAATTCCAGAGATTAGCAAGACCAAATAATGACTTCACTACATTTACTGCACCGTTTGATATTTTTGCTGCATGAAGTGACACGAGTCCCTCGATGCACCACCAGCTGTGGGCATTACTTTGCGGTCAGTGGCTTTACTAAATGACCTTTTGTGACCTTTTGGTCCATTTGTGCTTGGCAATCGATACCAAGTCATTTTTATGGTAAAAATGCATTTGTTTCCTCCTGGATATTAAAATCCTGACCACTACGTTTGATTTCTCTATCCTTCTGCTCATCCCTCCATCCGTGTCCCATTCTCACCGTTGTAGCCATACTTGTCCAGGTTCTTCTTGAACTGCTCAGGCGTTAGGCCTTTGTCCTCAGAGACTCCAAAGTAGGCCAGAACCTCCTGCGACTCTTTGGCGTGTGCGTTCTCCATCCCGGCTGAAGCGGAGAGGCTTCGGAACACACGGGAGACGTTAAACACGCTTTAGCCATACTCACATCAGCTGATCTGATGTTGCAAAGTTGAATGAAATTCACCCACCACTTTCTTCAAGTGTTTGGGAATAAAAAAGTGGCTACCCCCCCTCTGCGTTCACACTGACTCGACCCCCTCGCTCTCTCACGCTCTCTATGGGACGTCGCTCTCCTCCAGGAGCCCCGGACTGACAGAATGTGCAACTTGGCAAAGTGCTCTCAAAAGTTTTATACGTGTGAAAAGGTTTTCTCATTGGTGCCCGTTCACCATGCGCTCGTTCGTCATTGGATGATAACACCGCAAGGGGGAGGGGGTTGAGGGTAACAACTGCAGAGGGGGTCCGCTGGAAATAAGATGTGTAAAAGAGAGACAACCAGGAGGGGTGACACTTTCTGAATGAGAGCTAGGGGACAACTGATGGACACGTGCAATTACTTTGTGTAAGCGCGTGCGTGTGTTCGCACTCATTCACTTAGCTGGGGACGAACAGAAATAGATACAATTACAAATTATTTGATTTAATTGACCTGTGACTTTAATCTTGCAAGATTTGGTAAGATGCGTTTTTGAGCGGGAGTAAGTCATTTTGATTGATGCGGTCATGGATGTTTTAATATAACAATGGTTATTATTAGTGGTGTTGAACTCTAGCTACATCTTGTGTGTTCTAATGCAGTGGTTCCCAACTTTTTTTGCGCCACGGACCGGTTACGTCCGTTACGTCTAACCCTAACTCCAGCCCTAGCCCTAACTCCAGCCCTCTAGCCCTCACCCTAGGCCTAAGCTTTAGGGAGGTGTAGAGCAACTGTGTTGCAAATATTTCCATGATAAAATAGTTTAGGTCCCACTGGGATTTGGACTCGGGTCACTGGGGTGAAAGTCCAGAGCACTAACCTATGGAACCCTCGCTTGTATTGCATGCAAGGTACGTACGTATATGGTTTCATGGAGCAGCTCACAAGCCAATAGTATAGAATCACCAGTCGACATCCTGCAATGAAAAAAAAAAAAAAATTTGAAAAACCAAATATGCAAGTCAGAAACTTGTTGGCTGACTCATTTGATTGCTTTGTCAAATTCTCATTTGCATTGCACATTTTGCTTCTGCATTAAATGATTATGTGCATAATAAATAGGAGCTTGAACTGGATGTGATGTAACCAGGCAGGGCGGAGGCTGGTATGTAAGTCACACTCGTGTCGGCTAATCATCGTGATGGATCCGGGAAGTCCTTAGCAGGAGAATAGCAACAATGTGTTTAGTCTGTGTGGTATCATGAACGGAGGGGAGGGAGGGGGAGAGGGCGGGCAGCTGCAGTTTGAAGTACTCCACTGTAACTGAACCGAGAACAGCAGTTGTGTTCCTTTGGTATAAATATAGTGGCATGGGCATGTGGGCAGGCAGTTATGACACAATGGCAGAATTTCACTGTTCTTTCAGGGAGCTTGGAGAATGTGACACCCTGCCAGCAAGGACACCCCTCGAACCGCTCAGCCCCTCCCCCAGGTGCTTTACCGAGTCTTGAAGGTTACATCAAGGTGGGCATGGGGATTGCATTTGTGAGTGATGTCACAATAGTGGACAACTGGATTTATTTGACTTGAGGAAGGTAGAGTGAAAAGTGTGCCGAGGCGTTTTATCATATGATGATATTAAATGTTGAATGTGCAGGCAAAAGGTCACAACAAAGTCTCGCGCAGAGCGGCCATCTTGGTGCTCACACCTTCAGGTGGTTATTTCAGGCTCTGCTTTTCTTCTAAGTGACTTACGAAAAAGTCTTACTTACAGTGCGAGTGTGCCGCACTTACAGTCGACGTAAAATAAACGCACATAAGATGACCCGATATTAAATATCGGAAACAAACAGGTCATGCTGAAATGCGATTTTTTTTTTTTTTTCCATCGTCGTCATTTTAAGATACAATTCCTATAATAGTGACTGGTTAAATCCCAGTACATCCTAATAGTAATCTAAGAAATTTTCTGGTTTGTGATAGCTGTCCTCGCCACACCACTTTTCCACCGCGTGCCCTTGGAATGTGACCCCCGGGTATGGATGCGCTCCTAAGCGTGAGTGTCCCTCAGAAGTGGTAGCAAGGACACACTTGGAGCCTCCTTTCATGGGTGGGAAAATTGTAAACTGATGAAGTGCCAATTCCTTTACAGAAGATGTGTTTGGGCTTCGTGATGAAACTGATCCAGAAGGTCCGAAGTTAAAACACACACACACACAACACATCTAAATATACACGCTCATATACAGTACACGTTGGTAGTCCAGGGTGTCTTTTCCAAGTGTTGTGGTTTTGTTTACAGGAACCTGTTCCGCCTTTTATGAGCTTCTGACATCAGTGAATGTCTCATTAGCAGCTTGTGCCCTCTCTATTTATTTGCCATGCACTCTGTAAATCCACACACTGGCTTAATTCTTATTGGCTGCTATTTTTTTTTACTCTCAAGTTGCTCCTCAATGTAAGCATTTATACAAGAGTAGTCATCCCCAAATTTTTTTAATTGTCTTTATTAAATTTACTAAATATCTCATTATTTTTAACTAATTGATTTTTTCATAAAAGTAATGGAAACACAGTCAAGCCCAAAATTCCTATCAGTGGCCGGAGAGAAATGAGTGGAATAAATATTTGATACCTTTTTGGGAGCAGAATCGCAATAGCGTATAATGACTGGCTGTACTCACTGATGCGGGGCTTTACCCAAATGGCTTCCCAGTCCCATTAATGGCTGGATCGCAGAGGCAGGGTTGGATGACAGGATGATTGATGTTTGTTGGGTGAAACTGAAGAACACCACTGTGAAGAAGTTAAAAGAGACACGGAGGTGAGCGGGGGACAACACTTTATGACCAGTGATTATCACCTGTCACCTTTTTTTTATTGTCCAACTGGGGGCACTGTTGTGTTGTTTACACACTCAAGCATCCTGAAGGAGTCATATACATTGCTGTTAACTTTTCAAACTATCTTGGCCAAGTGCCTTTTAAAATGCGTATTTGTAAATGTATTGTACAAAATACAAATGTTAGCGTAAAACAGAACCAAAAAAAAAAACCCAGACAGGCAATTATTCGGACAGTCAGACTGAGTGTATGGCATGCATCAAACAGGTGTGTGTGTGTGTGTTTTGTGTGCGCGACTGACAAAGTGCACATGTAAGGATGTTTGCATGCAACAGGTGTATAGTTGGAATGGTGTTAATCTTTAAGTACTGTCCCACCAAGCCCTATTCCTGGGACATACACACACACGTGACGATGATGCTTTCAAGTGAATTGTGCAACAGTTACTAATGATTATCTTAAATTAGGAGCGTTTACGACTTTGATTGTATTCATCACATACTGCATGAACATAAGGAACACTGATTTGGGTTTGAGCTCGAAGGCCTCAAACAGACATTTGATGGCAGCATAATAGCCGCCATTATAAATTAACGGCGGCATTCGTGGAGCTCCAGGGCAGGAGCCAAAGTGGTGAAAGAAGAGCCAAGTAACTTAGTCTGTCAGTGATGTTTGGAAAGCATCCTCAGCAGTGGCTTATGGAAGTCATGACAGACAAACAATGACGGTGGACTTTCAGGAAATAAAACACAATATGTCTGCAGGAAAAAGTCTTAAAATTAGAATAAATGCTCTCCATTAAACTGAAGAATTACTAATATTAAACCTGTAAAGTAAGTCAGGTCTTCAATGAGCCGTAGAGAAATAGAAGGTCCAGTTGACAAGACTTCCTATTAATAGTAACGACTGTCCTTGGGTATTTTTATAAAAGGAGATGTGGTGTGTACTGTGGAGTAAGACAGAAAGGGATGAGGGATTTCTAGGAGAAGGCAGGGGAAAAAAAAAAAAAAAAGGTCATGTTCCAGGAGCGTCACACTGCATGCGGATCGTACGTCACACTTCACCCATCGGCCTACGTCTCTCCTCTCCTTCATCCTTCGACGTATTCTCCATGTAACTTCTTCCATGAAACTGCTTCGGGCAGTCATTTTCTCCACTGCGGACTCACACATACACACGCACGCGTGCACACGCACGTTGGCCTATTTTTAGCACACTGTGATGTTTGAAGGTAGATCCGGGTTGACCCTTCGATTCACCCGAGCTTCGGCCCTTACAAGGTCCCCCAGGGTGGACACGGTTGCTAAGCGACCTGCCGTGTTTGCGACTCAGCTGTGGATGTCCAGCACATGACCTGCACCTGCCCTTCCATCATCTTCACCATCCATCCTCCTCCATTTGGTCCTCATATCATGTGTTGGAGCTTAGAAAGCACACAGATGGAGCGTTTCCTTTTTATTTTTTCCAGTTACATTTCATTACACTGCTAAGCTAGGTTGAGATGAATTGATACAAATGTTCCCTTCAGTAAAATAATAATTGTGATTATTCCATCTCATACCACCAATTGCCTAAGGACATACATAACAAGCATGAAGTGTAAAGATTCACAGTGATTGCTAATGAAGGCTGTGCGATGAGCTATCCTGGTAATGACGGTAGCTCCAAGGAGAGCCGAGTAGCAGCAAGGTCGTGGCGATTAATACAAGACAGCTGGTGGAGACACACTTGACCCGTTGGAGGACATATGAGGGCCGCAGACGGACGCTCAAGTGGGCAAAAATGTGAAAACATCAGATCCTGTGACGCATTTTCTCGTTTGCTGAGTGAAAGGTGATCTTTATGGGTTTGTGTCTCTTTTGATCATTGGATACTACGTAATGAGCAGTGATTTAAAAAGTTATTATCATATTTAATATTTTTATATTTCATTTTAATATTAAAATACCAAAATCGAAAAATAAAATACAGGATTATTTTTCATTTGATGTCTGGAAAAGGTATGACTGATTTTTTTTGTAATTCTAAAACAATTTTTAAAAAGTTGTCACGCTTTTGTTAATTTGAATTGAGCTTTCTCGGTTACCACACACTTCCGGTTAAATACCCCCCCCCCCCCCCCCAAAAAAAAAAATATATTATATATATATATATATATATATATATATATATATATATATATATATATATATATATATAATATATTTTTATATATATTATAATATATATATAATATATTATATTTTTTATATATATATATATATACACACACACACACACACACACACACACACACACACACATCCTGACTCATCATCACATAATTACCTGCGCGTAACTGGTTTCGCCATACTAAATAAACATAAATGTACTTTAGACAACACACTTGCTAGCGACCGTTAGCCGCCGTGGAGCTACGTAACGGCTACTCGTATGAAGCAAGGAAAACTTAAAAGGAGCGCACCAAAGCTACCAACCAAACGGCGCACACACAAACCAATCTGTGACCAGACAAACAGCATAACAGTAAACAGTAAATTTAAATGTATATACTCACTTTTTCGGCAAATACACACACGATACTCGCTAATTGAACTTCCACTGTCTGCAACTCACCGCTGCGCGCCGACTGCAACAATCGCGATAAGATGATGTAACTCACGCGAGACTTAAGGCGTGGTGACGTAACTTTCTACCGCAACATTCAATACAAAATATACATTGATTTTCAACATAAACATAGGAACCTTTCTAACATAAATATATATATTTTTTTTAGAAAGTACTGTAAATATTGTACAATGCCATTAGCTTCATGATGTCACCAGAGGAATGTTTGTCAACTTGGCTTGAAATTGAAGACGCACATGTGACAAATATTCGTGTAGCTTGTTATTTTTCTTTATTGATGATCACAAATAAAGTGCTTAAATAAAACACAACATTTTTTAAATTGTGATCTTGTATCTCTAAAGTGTGAACAACAAGGGAGCAACAAGAGCTGAAAAAGGCCACGCGGTCGCCATCTTGCAGCACTCGCAGTCTGACGTCACGCCCACCAATTCAAGACAACCTTGGTGCGCAGCGCTCTGCACACTAGCGCCACTGAGACCTGTCATGATGACTGCTATTTGATATTACTGCAGGAGAAAATATTATATATTCAGCCATGTAAAGAAACATGACATTTATAATATATTTTATTACAATAGAGACTCTTCATTTTGTTTACACAAGCTGGCTTGTACTACAACTTATCACAAGTCCATCATTCATTTGGAAAACAATCGCAATACTTGACAAAAGCACACAATCTAGAGAAGCGCAAACATTCTTTAAGACGTCAACAATCCCAAACTACAAATCACTAGAACGGAATAAAAATTTGACAATTTTTAAACCCGAGCAAATAAGACACATTTAAAACTTGTCTAAGTTGAGTCATGTCAATCACAGACAAAAAGATGTGAGCTTCATTCTGGACTTGATTCTATCAAAAATGTAAAAATATACATGATATATGATATATATACATTAGAAGAGAAACCCCTTTTAATAAAATCATTCCCGTTTAAAGCCATCAGTGCGCTTTTTTTTCCCAGTTAAAAATCCATTCTTGAAGGACAGCAATGACAATAACCCTTTTTTTTCTGTCAAAATTGTGCTAAGACAAAATTAGATGTGCTGCTATTAGACGTAAATATCTACACAAAAATATTGTTAACAAGAGTTCAGAAATAACATTTTAAGACTTTTGATTCACTCTGATTACCTGATAAACTAAACGATACACGATAAACTGATTGTCAGGTGAGTGAGTGTAGCAGCAGGCACGCACACACGCGCACACGCGCGCACACACACACACACACACACACACACACACACACACACACACACACACACACACACACACACACACACACACACACACGCATTTTCAACAGTCCAGTCATCGTTCGTGGTTAGTAGTACATTACTATTAGATCATTTGTGGAATATCTTTTCATGAATAGTAATGAAGTGACTAATATAACTTTCTTTTAAAAAAGGGTCTTTCTGTAAGAATCACAGCAACACAGATTGTGTTGTTTTTGTACTTGTGTGCGTCAAGTGAGCTGAAGGCCCTATAGGTTGCTGAAGAGTTCATTTTTCTTGGTCCAGTCCATGGCCGGAGCTCTCTTATTCGAGCGTTTCTGATGGGCCAGCTCTTTCACCTGCTGCAGGCTCATGTTCAGAGCTGGGATGGCCTCCGTTGTTACGCCCTGGAAGAAAGACACAGTGCTTGTCATCCAGAACAGAAACATAACACTGTATCGAAATGATGCAAAAAGGGGGCCCTGACCCACCTCAGGAGGAGTGCTTGTGGTTGGCGTGAGTGAGGCGTTGGATGAGGCGTTGGATGAAGAAGGGCTGACGGAGAGCTTGGAGTCCCTCTCAGTCCCTCTGCCGTTCACCTGGCAACACAAAGATGAAAATTACTTCACCTGATTGGCTAGAAAAGATTAACAACTCATCTATTCAATGATTGCAAGCCACCTTGAAGTACCAAATACCACCACAAGAGGGCAGCCTTGTGTTTGTAACAGATTTAGGGTTGTCAACGTTTTTTTCCAAATAATGACTATTAAAAACATTCTTAAAAAAAGACACTAAGAATACACAAGCATTAAAACGACTGTGGAAATGACAGCATGGAGAAGTGTGTAGGACTTAGTAATTATTGTGCTTTTGAAATTTAAACCATCTGTGTGCTTGAATTGGAATTCCTTAGGGGAAAATGTCACGAAAATTCATGAAAGCAGAAAACCACCACAACACGTGTTTCCCTGAGGATTTAATGTTTGAAACATCACATGTTTCCGTTCTTTTACGGCACTCATTACTCCAAATGAGCTGATGTGATGACGTTGGGAGGACTTTGCATTGCCGCGTATACAAGCCACTAAACATCAGCTTGTAAAACCCACCCAACTTCAAGAATTTTTAACCCAAACCACCACCCGTCTAAAGTCTACAAGGTCCACCTGACACATGATCTTGTGCAACACCGCTATGCTATTTAATCACGCTTTGAGTTATGTAACAATAGAGGACCTTTAAATCTGTACATACAGTTCCTAACAGAGAGGAAGGCTCCATTTTGCCTATCTGCTTGGTTCCTCACGGGCTCCTTTAATTTTCAACTGGTTTGTTGAAGTATGCAAACTATGCTCCATTATTTGCGTGGGATTTAACACCGTATTCCTACAAAAAAAACAAATTATTGCCTGGGAAACATTTTAAAATGTTACCAAATATGCTTCCTCTCTAATCCTCCGCTGGTTTTTACTCAACAGCAATTCGGGTGGAGCCTTTTCTGCTGTGGAGTCCACATAGAAGACAATCACAGGAAAGTACGTTCGGTCCGAGTGGAATTTGGTGATTAATAACTCATCAGAACGCCACTTCTCTGTAGTAGCAAAGCACATGTAAAAGCAACATTGACCTCCTCCTGAAGGAACGAGACGCTCCCATCATGCTAGCAAGTCTCACCTTCTCCTCCATTCCTCCATTGACGCCAGGCTCAGGTAATGGACCTGTAGGTAGAAAAACAGCGTAAGCATGATCTCAGTGAGCTTTGCTGCTCCGTTTGCCTTTAACCCCATCAACAGCGACCCTATTATATTGCACAGGTATGACCACGTCATCTATAATTCACATCTTCACGTTCACTGCTTAGCTTCTTTATTCCTAATGGCAACCGAAATACTATACAACAGCATTTTCGGCCAAGGAACTTGTTTTAAGTAGGACCATATTTTTTTTTTTTGATACACAACATTGCAGCCATCCCTTACCTTGCATCCCTCAGGTTTCTTTATGATGGCCTATTAAAGGAGATAATAACTAGTCCTTCAGTATTAATCTGTTCTCCCTGGTAAGTGTGTATGTGTGTGCTGGATGATGATGTCTATGTGTTGTTTTGAGAAAGGAGCCTCTCCATGCCTTAGCACACAGCTCCAGGCTGAGAGGCCCACTCGGAGTGAGCTCCTTGGAAACCAAACAATGGGGCTGACTGGCCAACAAGCGTGCGTGTGAGGGCAGCGGAGTTAAGAGTCAGCCTAGGCAGGTGCCCTCCGAGTAGGCGGCGTGCGAAAAACAGCCGGTTACCTGGGAAACGCCTCGCTGGAATATCTTCCCCTGCAGTGCACTTGTAGTTTTAATGAAAGACGGAGCGAGTGAGCGTCATGGAAACACTCCAGAAGTGTATGAAACATTGGCACCATGGCTCAGTAAAGGCACTTGTGGTTCTCACTCAGCCTGTAATGCAGCTGCTTCTGCCGTGATGATAAAATGTCCAATATCTCGTGAATAAATGTTTACTTAATCAAGTGCATTTCTTTCTTTTTTTCATGGGTTGCCATGGCAGCACTGGATACACGAGGAGTGTCTTGGAACAGAGTGGCACGATTTGGAAGCGCAAGATTACCAGCGAACATATGCCTGACTGTGCAAGGGCTCCCCCTAGGGGCTTTGGTAGGAACAACTCAGATAATCTAGGCCAGCTCAGTGGCCTAGTAGTAGAGTGTCCGCCCTGAGACTGGAAGGTTGTGGGTTCAAACCCCGGCCGGGTCATACCAAAGACTATAAAAATGGAACCCATTGCCTCCCTGCTTGGCACTCAGCATTAAGGGTTGGAATTGGGGGGTTAGATCACCAAAATGATTCCCGAGCGCGGCGCCGCTGCTGCTCACTGCTCCCCTCTCCCCCAGGGGATGGATCAAAATCACATGGGGATGGGTTAAATGCAGAGGACAGAGCCCTTTGAGACTGCTTGTGATTTAGGGCTATATAAACTTGACTTGATTGATTGATTGATTGATAAAGTATTGCACTTAAGTCTGTTTCAAAATGTGTATTTTTTTTAATGTTTACTGAAGTAAAGAGTTTAATCAGTACTTCTGTTTTTCTAAGACTACTTAATTAAAAAGCACTTTTGCAAGCGCTGAGAAAAATCACTGTGCTGCCTGTGATTCTTGGCAGAAGAAGATGAAGACAGAAACACCAGCCGGATGAAGAGAGAGGAAGAAAGCGAGTGTGACAGCAGCTTTTAGGAGCCAGCAGGAGGCAAAGTCCTGTTTTTTTTTTTTTTGTGCCTTCAACCTGTTGTCAACATGCCTGATAATAAAGCTGAGGTGGAACATTCAAAGATAAAAGCAGTCATTTGCTGAGTAAAAGAAAAAACTGCCTTCAGAGTGATGATGCAATTTTGCACAAAAAAAAAGGGGCATGGCCCTCTCACCAGTCAGGTGGTCCAATGTGGGGATCACTCGGCACTTCTTGAAGAATGCATCCGCTTCGGGGTCGACCACGAGCAGGCGGGCCTCGTCCCCGCCGGCTTTAATGGCCGCCACCACCTCGGAGTGTGTTTTGCCCTCCACCGACATGCCGTTCACCTGAGAAACACACAAAGAAACGCAGAAAATAAACATGCCGCCAAGGTTTTCTTTGTTTCCCACACAGGATTTCTTTGTTAATATTATCACTTTGTCTCCTCGAGGTCAGGAAATCCGGAGTCTGAGCACAAATGCATGTACACGCATTCTTGTAAACAGCAATGCAGAGAAACCAAAAATACACATGTTACTGATATCCATTCAATAAAAACGGTCCACTTTACCACTGTGAATCTCTCATGTGACTATTGTCAAAAACTTTCTACTTGGTTGTTTTTCTGGGATCAGACCCGAACATGTGAGAAATGTCTGAGTGTGTGAATGTGCCCTTGTAATTACGTCATAGGGTGGACCTGCTTGTCTAAGCCAGTCCCACAGAGGAAACTGGACAATAGCAGCTCGGCCAGTAATAGCAGCAACAATGGCGGCCGGCTCCCCTCAAAGCCTACTCCTCAGTGGGTGGTGAAGACTGTCTGGGGGCCCTTGGGAGGGGGATTGGAAGCCCCTCAAATTAAATCCCTGCAACCTCTTTTGTCTGCATTTTTATACAGCCTCTTTAATTTAGAGCATTTTGTTGATTTTAAAATAAAATGCCTCGCTTTCACACTTGTAGTATTTGTAGATTTTCCTGACGTGTGGGTGGAAACAAGTACCTGGACTATCCTGTCTTTAGGCAACAGGCCTGCCCTCTCTGCGGGGGAGTCTTCGTCCACAGCTCGGATGTACTGGCCAGGCCGCGCCCGCTCGCTGTGTAGGTTGAAGCCATATCCGTTTGCTTCTCTCCGAATCACGCAGAGACGTGGCCGCAGCTCGGGGCTCACCTCCTGCGAGAGGACACAGCAGATGTTTTAATACGAATCTCTTTGTGCACGCCAGGCCCTGATGAAATGTCAATTCTGTAACCATGGGTGGGTGCTGGTGAGAGGCACAAAGATGCATGAATGGGATTCCCGGGTGCTCGCTGCATACTGATGTGCTCAGAGATGTGTTTGAAAAAAGTTTCAAATCACTCAAAAGTGCACTTTGAGTCCTCGTGACACCGGCTGCTTGCCAGGAAGGAAGCGGTTCTTGAAGGGGGGGCGTGTGATTGGAGGGAAGTTTTGAGGAGGGGGCACTTGAGGAAGGGACCGCTTCCGGCATGTTTCGAGCGCTAAGGAGGACAATGGCTGCTGGGCGTTGACCTCTAACCACCTTGTCTCGTCCAGTTCCCCTCCTCCGGGATGACGGGAACACGTTATTGTCATCCAGGAAAAAAAAAAAAATCCCTGGACCTCCCTTCCGTTGCAGAGATGAGGTTCTTTATTTAGCTGGGAACAAGTTAATCGATTTTTTAATTGAAGCAATCAGAACATAAGATGAGTTCTAAGCACATTGGAGAGTAAAGTCAGGTTGACCTTTTGTCACTGTGACCGGACCGAGCAACTGCCGGAGAGAAAAATTCACAACCTCTAATTATATCAAAGTGACTCATAACTCTTTTATAGAAAAGCCGGTATGAGGAGCCAAGAGTCGCTTTTTTTTTTTTTTGTCTATTAACTGAGCGTGATATGTTTGGTGCTGATGAGATGCAAACCTGATCAGCACTTTGGACTTTCAACAGGCCCAATCAATCATTACACAAAAGCGATTCTCTATGATTTGCCACCTTAAAAGCCAAGCAGGGCTGTTTACTGAATCCAAAGTCCAAGCACAAAGTAACAAAGCTCGCCTTTTTTTCCCCTATCTTCCTTGAGTTAATATTCAGTTTAACTTGCCTGAGTCGCTTTCTCGACTCAGGATTTGTATCTACGACATACAGTAAGACAGCACATCCTGTCAGTTGGTAAGTCAAGAAGTTCAGTTCACCGCAAGTGACTCTGTGTCACTTCGAGCTTTTTTTTTCTCTCAACATGCTCTCAAAATGCTTGTGATACTTTCAGCCATTTTTTTTTTCCAGTGTCAGTACATCGCTAGTAGAAAAAGATGCTCGGGGGAGAAAAAAAAAAAAAAGCATAAAACTTAGATATGGTAAATAGGGCTCTTCTTGGAAGGGTGTGTGTGAAATTTGAAAAGATAACCTCAGCAGGACTGCAATAAGTGGAATTTGCTGAACACTCAAAAGCCACAAAGGTGACATATTGACGTGTTTCTGCTGCTCATTACCCTTCTTGTTATCTTTATTGAGTTGCTCATTACACAGCAACAATCTCATAAAAAGAACTTGTTCGGATGTAAAAGCTACGATTACAAAAGACTGAGGGAGTGTAAATAGTTCACATTCAATAAAATGACAGGGACACCCAAAGAGCCTTCTATGAAAGTTTGTTTCAATAGAAACAACAAAGTATCTACTGCCTTAAAGAGGAAGTCAACCCCAAAGTTTTCTCACAATAATTTGTGCCCCCACTTCTGATTAATTATACATTTGTGAAATATGATTTAATCCGCTAAATTCACCCATTTTTACCCTACTCAGGGAGCGGCCATTTTACCAATTGCTGTCGACTGAAAATGACATCACAGTCGCTAGAGGTTACAACCAATCACAGCTCAGCTTCAGAAAACTGCTACGCCGTGATTGGTTGTGACCTGGGGAACTGTGATGTCATTTTCAATCGACAGCAAGTGGCAAAATGGCCGCCGCTGAGATGGATTTAAAACAGGTTGCCTTTGCCTGGTTATATATATATAACATATTCCACAAACAAAACATTAATTCGACTAGTTGTGCTGCACTGAACATATTATTACTAGGAACATTTTGGGATTGACTTCCTATTTAAGTTCAATGCCATGTATCGAAGATGTCCATTGTGTAGTGGAGCATTGTTTCAAGATGAACAACCTCCCAGTGACACAAACCTCCCTTCTAAAGGAGGGTGTAACACAGGAACTGTCGACACATCTTCTCTCAATATGCTTCCCTCCGCTTTGACCAACTTCCTGACATCAAAGCAAAATTTAAACACAAATCCTCTAAACTCATTGAAAAACAAACACCCACAACATGTCCTGACTGTCACCAGACAACATCTGGGTGGACAAGTAATCCAATTAAGGCTGCAACTGACTGATTATTTTCCTAATCCGCTTCTAACCCGTCACTCACTATCTAGGAGGTCACATTTTCACCGTCCTTTGCTAGTTGTTTATCAGCAGGAAGCAAAACCTACCAGTATGTAAATGTTATCGTGTGGAATGTGGAGATTCACACTCAAAACATTGCATTAGAATATGAAGGTGTACCTAATGACGTGACTAGTGAGCGCACAAATGCAGCCTAGGCAATTTAAGCAGTGTGTGTACTTTCAATCTCTGTTTTTGCAAGGCTTTGGCAAAAAAAACAAACAAACTGAGAAGTAGCGTTGAATACCAATCATTCCGAAACAATGCCAGGCCTCGTTTTATATTCTCTAAACACGCGAGTTACAAGATTGGCCTCTTTGAATCGGGCGCTCCATTGAATTGCTGCTTATAGTGTTTCCTTACTTAGAAGCTAAAGTTCATATTGTCATCTCTGAGAGCGCACAAATATGTGAGAAATAATTACATGAGTCGTTAACTTGAGTAAAATGCCCACTTGTCGGGAATATGGCATCAATGGAACACCCCAAAAGAAGAATGGTAACTCCCGTCCGTTGAATCATAAATCATGAATCACTCCATGAATCACAAATTAACTTTCCAACTAAAGAACACATCGACAATCACAAATTATTTGTACTGTGAGTATTCCAATTCAATTCCATTTAAGCACTAATATTATTTTACATGACAAATATTGCCCCCAAAAAGCTTCACTGATCATCTGTCGGCTGATGACAGAACACATTGTGTTGTGTTTTAACTGCAAGGAGGCAGTCTGTGGTTTGTGCGAGTGTCAAGGAGTGTGCGTGTCTGTGTGTGTCGCTGTCACTCGTTCAACTTGCATGTGAAACCGCAAGCTTGCCATGCCCACAATGTGAAGCACTTCTGGCTGCCGGCTCTTTTCGGTCTTGCACGTCTCACACAACTTTTCCAAGTCCACGTCCAACTGGATTTTTTTTTTTTTTAATAATATAAATTGGCCTCCTTCTGTTCTGTCACACTCAGCTGGTCACTCCTTCAAGTCTCTATTTGGCTTATTCTCTTCTCATTCCCACCCCCTCACTGAGAAGGGGGCAGCGCTCCCACAAATTTGCCTCCTTTGATCAAGCGTAAAGAATAACCGCGCGGTGACACTCCGTCGGGCACCATGGTGACTCGGTGACGTGACAAATCAGGCGGCCTACTGGGCCGCTTGATTGTCACGTGTCGGTTTTTTTTTTGGGCACAGATTAACAACGTCCCTGGACGAAGGCGGTAAATGTTTGATGGCCTGGCTATTGTGAACTGGGGTCCCCTTTTACTCAACCACACTGCAGGTTTTGTGATCCAGAGTGCACAGAGCGCAACACTCTCCCAGGCAGGACGGGGGTGTTGGATTTCAAGAAGGACCATTGGACCAGCTGGGAAGCAGGCAGAGGAGGGGAAACAAAGAAACCTACTGTCCCAGACTTCCATCCCAGGATGGGACAAACTCCACAAAAGACACCAAAGCTACATTCTCAAGGAGGTTCCCATTGCAATGGGGGGGTGACAATTGACAATGTCCATCAACACAGCAGGGGTGGGGGGGACTGTGATAAGACAAACTGATTAACAGTCTGAGCTATCTTGAAAATCCTCTTGCAGATCCTGGCCAGAAGTCAAAAGCATGTCTTCCTTTTTTTTTAAACATCTAGATGACCTGCCGCTGAGTCTTATACAAACAAGTTTAATCTTCCAAGCCAGTCTGGCTTCAGAAACTCCCGCTGCTCTCACCTTCAAGCTCAAAAACTCACAGTGACAGCAGGAACTTCATTCGGACATACTGCTGTATGTCAGGTGCCCCCCCCCAAAAAAATTGCTTGGTGGGAATAGAAAAGGACAAGTAGGGGTTGAGTCTATTTCAGGGTGAGCAGCAAGTCATTTCCCCCTCCACCCCCCCCCGGCAGGGCGCGGCACTCCCGCTTATTGTCCGGCCGGGGTGGTGAACCTTTAGCAGAATGGAATGCGGCATTGTGGACTCTCGCTCCGCTTGCGACAAAATCACTATCACCATCCACCCACTTTTTACACACACACATGGACACAAGGCCCAGGTTTCAAGCTCTGCCCGGACCAGGATTGGCCTTGGACTCGTGACAGTACAGTGAAGCTGTTGTTTGGACTGGCGTCACTAAGATACGGATACGTCATGATTTGCATACGTGACAAATTGAGAGCAACTGTTTGCGTTGAGAAACATTTTTTTTCCGTTATATTTCATGACTAATCTGTGGCATTTGAAAAGCTGTCGTCATATCTGATGGGTAGATTATTTTTCATCATTTCATAAAAAGAAGCCCGAAAGAGTTTTCACAGTTGACATCTCGTAGCGACTTCGCAGAGAGAACCTGGCTCGGACAGGCTTTGACAATGAAATATTAAATACTGCGAGTGAACGTGACTTTGGTCAGCTACAACCGAATTGTAACCTCGTCGTTTATTCGGATTTGTGTGATGCTGTGCACAGTTTAGCTGTATGTCTTCTGTTTGCCAAAAAATGACAATTCAGTCCATACCAGTACATTAGAGTCCATTTTGAAAACCCACACGAGCAACCAAATATGGTTCCTTGTTCTATTAAAAGGCGATCTCTTGATTTAGCTTGTGTGTGGGTGAGGTAGCAATAGCTGGATCATGTTTGGTGGAAATAACGTTTATTTGGTTGGCTTCCCTCTTTTATTAATCTGGTGCTGGGCAGATTAGTGATGCGTGTTCCTAACGTGTTCAAAAAAGACACAGCGGTAATCAAAATTGAACCACCCGAGTCGCAATCGAATCAAATTCTAGAGAGAACCGTAACGTCGTCTCTCCTGACACACTTCTCTCCTATGATGCAAAAGTGTTTTATTCCTTTCCTATAAATAATGCAGCGTGAGGAAATTTATAAAAGGGCTGGCTGCGTTTTCAATGCTACAACCTCTTCCTGTGGATTGTTTCTTCTGAAAGCCATCCAAGGTTGGAGGCGGAAAGGGTGACTCTTAAATGTTATCAGACGTACGTGAAGTCACAAAAAAAGACCATGTGATAAAACGCACACACACGTAATAGTGAACAACGTGAACAATACCTGCTTGAGAAATACACAAACTAACAAATACGCTATGAGCTGGAATTTCGCTTTACTTTGGACCCTGACTAATATTTAACCTGTCGATATCTGCATCCTTTTATTGTTTTGCGACATTGGCATAAAATCAGCATCCTATCAGCAAAATGCTCTTAGTCACCAGGCTTGAACTATTCCGCTGTATATATGCAATACATGATAAAATTTGACACATCATGCTCTTACTGGCAATTATTGGATGTCATATAATGTACGTATTAAAACTCTTGGGATGACAAAGCGACGGGATATGAAACATCAGAATACGCTGTCCCCGGAGTAGCAAAGAATCTCTGTGATGAGGACAATCAAGAAGACAAGGTGGGGTAACCTTCCAGTGAAAACAATGACAGGAAACCAGCACAAATGTTCTCTGTACTCCTTGGAGACCCCAAACTCCCAGACAGTAACAGGCTGAAAATATCCAGATTCAAATCTGTATCGAAGCTGCTGCTAATCTCCACTAACTGATGAACGACCACTCAAATTTGCCCTTTATTATTTGCGTATCTTATCGAACTCTTCCCTGAGGCATTCCGGCAAATGTGAAAAAGGTAACTTCAGATAAGAAACTCGTGGAGATTCGGACAGAAAGGTCATGCTGTGTATTAATTACGTAAAGATCAAAATTTGGATCGCATCGTGGGACCTTTAAGTTTCTTTAACCGAGACTATTACATAAACATTATGGACACTCCCAGTTGAGGTTTACAGTAAACTACACAAAAATAAAGGGAATCACATGTTGTGTCTTTCCCTAAACACAAATGCTAAAAGATCATAAAAAGCAATGTGTTCTCCTTCTCCAAATTATCATTGCATAATCATAATAAATAACTAAAATGTGCAGGTGATGTTGCTTGTGTACACACTGCTTGTTGCCATGTTTAATCTTGACGCACTGTGCAGATGACCTCATGCTACAATTAATTGACTTTGGCTCTTGCATTCTTGCCATGTGCTGGTTGAAAAAGTGCCGTGTCTCCACGTTGGGTTCATCTCAGCCCAGGATTTTTTTTCCCCCTAACATCCTGTTTGGCATTCCTCGAACCCTACGCTCTAGTCAAGAGTGTCACGCACACACCGCTGACAACCGAGCACGCTTGACGGGCCTGATCTTTTGAAACGACACAAAAAGAGGGTTTAGAGCAACGCCCTCTCTGGAAGCTGTGGAGATATCTTACACGGTCGCTATGGTTACGTAGATGCGATGATGCTGCATTTGAATGTAAAGTCGAACATACTGTAGGTGACTGCGCACAAATGCACGCGTGATGAATGGAGGTCGCCGCGTGGAGAGCTGACCCGCCTCCGAAAAATAAAAGAGGATGTGTCGTCATCATCAAACAAAGCAAAAATATACACAGTTCGTTCCAAAGGTCGTTTTGTCGCTTGCTTATCAAGTACTAAAGCGATTAGCGCCCTGCGCAGGCGAGTGCAAAAAAAAAAAGTAGCAAGGCAGTATTTGAATATATGTTCAATATATTTCAAACACTTCAATATTGACTCTATCTGCAGTTTGTTAGCTTTGTGACCTTCATCAAACATGCATTTTGTTTTAGGCTGGTCTGTGACACTTTGGCAAAAGAGGAAAGGACACATTTGGCCTCTGGCTGTAGACATCTTGGCCCCTCATCCATGTAAGCAAGCGGGGGGGGGGGGGGGGGCTCACACAGAGACAGACACAAACAGCCTGGGGGGTAAACATTGACAATTCAGTGGAACGCAGATGTGGATCCAGACGCTTTTTCATCAAGCGCCTTTTAAATGAACCCCGATTTTGCGTTGGCAGCCTCGCACACACTGTGGTGGGAGATTGAGCCCCAAACAAAGTCTCAAAAATTAAATTTTGTGTGATTTAAGGAGATCAGAAAGGCAAATAAGAGTGTCTTGTCCTCTTTTAGTTTGTTTTTCATTGTAAATGTTTTGTCTATGGTGTTTGGTCATTCGGGTCATGGAGCAGCTTGGACTGGTTGCCAGTCGTTGGCAGGGCACAATCATCAACTATTTGAGAGGAGGAAGTTGATGGGCCCTTGTTCTGTTTTCGTGATCTGAACCTTTTGTGTTTGTCCTATTTGGGCACCCACAGCAAATGTCCAGCCAGCTTGCCCACGGCCAAAAAGCATGTGGGCACAGCTTCACTACGGTGAGTGAAACAGAGGAGCTTATTCTTCGCGTCGCTCTCAGCGTTTAATCTCATTTGCAGGGTTCACTCGAAAATGTCACCTGAGGACTTTTTCCAGATCTACTTTGTCAGCTTGGGTGTTTCATGTACACATACCAGTCACAACACCTGCATGATATGACAAATAAGAAATTCAGATCACAATTCTGTCTTTTTATCTTTTGTTACGGCAATAGCTGTTTTCAAAGTGCTGTATAAATAAAGATGGATTGGATTGAATCGAGATAATTGTTGTTCTTTTTTTTTTTCAATATGCTACACTTTATTTCTATAAATGTCTATAATTATTCATATTTTCTAATAATCAATTTGATAATATTTCCTAGAAAATCACATTACTGGTGAGCTATCTTTTGTTGTTCTTTTTTTTCAATATGCTACACTTTATTTCTATAAATGTCTATAATTATTCATATTTTCTAATAATCAATTCTATAATATTTCCTAGAAAATCACATTACTGGTGAGCTATATTTTTTATGCATTTTACTTTAGCATATTTTGCGCTATTTTTTACTTTCACTTTTTTTCTCTGTCAGTACTTTTGGACTCTTGCAATGATGTCATTGGAATGAGAGTGCAGGTGTACCTGAAGTTTCTGAAGCGACTCACCTGGTCTGAATTGACGCTCAGCTTCCTCTGGACGATCCCGTGAATCTCTCCGTTTCTGTCCGGTACGGGTGTGCTCCCTCTGGACCCCCCACCTCGCTCCTCCTCTGCTTCGACGCTGTGGGCTCGCCTCTCATCTCCATTTTCTGACCTCTTGTCCTCGTCCTCTTGTCGGTGCTTCTCAGCTTCATCTTCGAAAGGTAACGGGATCCCGTCATTGACGTACTCCTTCAGACACTTGATGTTATGCTTCTTCAGCAGCTGCTCCGTGTCCGGGTCCACCACGATGAGCTCCAGCCGACCCGAAGTGGCTCTGATCCGGCCCACGACTTGTTGGTGGCTCTCGTTCTCCACGTCGTCCCCGTTGACGAACACCAAACGGTCCCCTGCGCGGAGCCCCGACGATTCAGCCGGGCTGTCGGGCTCCACCAGCCGTATGAACTGGCCAGTTTTGCCCTTCTCCCCGTGGAGGTGGAAGCCGTAGCCGTTGTCGCCTTTATCCAGCGTGCAGAGCCGGGGCCGTAGAAATTGGCTTTTACTTGGCATGGTCGGCTGCTTCTCTCGGCCGAGGCTTAACCTGTTGCTCAATACCCGTGGAAAAGACTCGAAGAGCGGAGCCGGAGGGATGCTGCTTCTTCTCCTGAGTGGGGAGTGTCAAAGGAAAAAAAGTGCGAGCGCTGCGAAGAAATACTCGAGCACACTTTTTTTTTTTTTACTTTGACCGAGTAACGGGTTCAAAGTCAAACTGGGGTTGTGGTCCTCTACGTGACCCGCTTGCAGCGTGGGGCGAAGGTCCCGATCCAAAAAAACTCCCGTCAGCACTCTCCACGACCCAAGTAGAAAGTCCACTCAGGAAGAGGGAGGTGCGTTCACGGACCAGCCCCAGCTGGTCTCTTCATGCAAAGCAGTCGCAAAGCTATGGGAAACGGGTCAACGGTTATTTCATTAGGCACACTTGCACAACGGAAGCGGATACGATACAAAAGCTAATGGTGCGAATAAATGTTGAAATCCGCTTTGTTTTGTTTTTTAGAAGCATTCTGACGTCACGTGGTGTAACCAAAATCATTTGATAGACAACACACCTCTGGGGGTTGCTCACGGTCTTATTTTGGATTTCATTAAATTATACTTGTTAGTATTTGACTGACTTTTTTTTATTTTACTTTTTGACATTATATAGAAAGATAGATGGATAAATACTCAGAACTCTAACGCCTCCCTGCAGAATAAAGTTTTGGACATTGCAAAAGTCCTTAAAATATATATTTTTTTCCTTCAAATAACTGATAAGTGGAGAAAAAAGCGCACTAAACCCCAACGAGGACATGTAAAGCTGTGGGAGTATCAGCATTGATAAGTACGTGTGTTAAGCTGTGCAGCTCCTGGCTCAGCTTGAGGTAAAGAATTGAGAAAGTCCATGCAAGCTGATGCACACTGACTGACTCATAGAGTAGATGCGTGAGGAGGAGGAGGAGGAGGTGTGAAGGCTGGTACAGTGAATCACAGATGTGCACCGTGTTTATAAACTCAAGCACATCCTTCACTTCATACAAAGTATAGAATCACGGTCAACATCATATCTAAGACATTTGGCATTATGTGAAGCTATTGAGAGAATGTAACATGACCACTGTGGCCTATAAATGTTGAACATTTATACATATTGGAGGTTGCACAAAAAAAGTAAACAGACTCAGTGCTGCCACACTGTGGCTTATTGACTTCAGTACAACTCCCACTTTGATGAAAACAGCAGCAACATACATTACAAAAAAATACTTTATATAGAATATGATAACAAAGCACTTTTTCATGGCACTTTGTGACACCTCCGAGAAGGAACAAATGTGACCAAAAAAAAACATTGGAAACGGACATTGAACAACTCAAGACGATACAGTGCATGGAACAATTACAGATTTTTTTTTGCACAGTCTCCACAACAACATTGTTCAAAGAGACACGTTTACGTTTCAGAGTGAGTTTTGAGGACTTTCGAAGCAGGGCAGGAAATACAAGTAATCTCTGGTGCAACAGTGAAAATATCCTGAAGCGAATTGAATAAACTACAAGAATGGCCCTCAAGTTGACGTACAGACACAAAGACAAAATGGGCAGGAGGCCTCCAACATTGATTTTATTCTAACAGCTATCCACACGTGAATATGTCCGACTTTGTGGCTGTTTATGTACACTCGATTAAAGAGAAAGACTGAAAGTCCAAAAGAGATTCAGTTCACAGCCTCTAAAAAGTGACATGGAAACAAAGTTGTTCTATTCCCTAGCAACGGTCATATTGATTGTTCATATAAAACTAAACCAAGCGCACTGCAAACATGCTCCTCATTGTCCCTGCAGACGGCAGATAACTTTGTTTTGTAAATCCTGACGCTTTTTTTTTTTTTTTTTTTCCCCGTTTGATCACAACTGTCACCACAAAAACCACAACACATTTCTACAGAATGATATTCACATTTTCGACAAGGGGACGGCAATCGGATTCACTGTCGTTCATTTGAGCGGAGAAGAGCTTGACGCTCACTTCTTAGGATTAGCGCCGGGATTGGCTTTACCTATCCTACCCCTACCCCACCTCCCTCTGTCTTGATCCCCTTTTTATGTGTGTGTGTGTGTGTGTGTGTGTGTGTGTGTGTGTGTGTGTCTCCTGGCTCAGTGTTGGGTTTAGCTACACAAGGGTGCAGCAACCAGTCTTGTGCTTCTGAGATTCGATGTAGTCGTGTATTTGGAACTTGGGCTCGTTTGGCTGTTGGGTAGTTCTGTGCTTCAGTTCCCTGATGGAGAGATAAAGAGATCATGAAGGTTAAAAAAAAAAAAAAAAAAAAGGAAAAACCCTTTAAGCAGTTTTGACACTTACTTTGCAATAGCTAGAAAAGCTAGCTCCACATTGATGCCGGTCTTTGCGCTGGTCTCCATAAATGGCACCCCATATTCCTAAAACAAAAACAAACGATGCAGACTATAAATTATAATGCGCTATGCGTCTGTGGGGATTTTTGTCAACAAAGGGAAGTGAGGTCAGGGGTTACATACAAGTGATTCCCACAAGTATGCTTTGGCACATCATGAAGAATCCTCAAGTGTGCTGTGGAATTTTTTTCTTTATTGGTCAGCACGTATATTTTTAATTGCCAAATTAATTGATTAAGAGTTGAGTCCCAAAACCTTGACCCAGATAAGAGATTTAAAACCATACCTTAGCCAACTTTTCCCCATCCTCCTTTTTGATCACCCTCTCTGCGGCCATGTCTGCCTGTTGGAGGTCAGAGGTCATAGATTCACTGAGGCCCACAATGTCAGCTCATGCACATGGTCTCATCCTCTTATCCAGCAGCCATGCAAGACTGACAGCCAGATAAGAGGATATTCCCCAGGCAAAGCTC
This sequence comes from Syngnathus leptorhynchus, assembly GCF_054491065.1. NCBI lineage: Eukaryota > Metazoa > Chordata > Actinopteri > Syngnathiformes > Syngnathidae > Syngnathus > Syngnathus leptorhynchus. Next base: position 6,791,329 of record NC_141210.1, on the reverse strand, counting down.
TTGCTGAGTGAATGGGTGTCACAAACTTCACCTCCGGTGGAGTACTGACACCGCCATCCCAGCTGCTCTCAGCACAAATAAGCCTCATTGACATAACATGAACCCCCCCCCCCCCCCCTTGAGCAGCGAGTCCTCTCTCAACCACCAGAGGGAGCTCTTTGACGTATTAGTTATGACTGTTGCTGGCAGCCAGGAGACTCATCATTACCAGAGGCATTGTGCAGAAAATGGTTTCAAGCAAGGAAACGCTTGAAGCGAGAGATTCTGAATTTATGATGGGGTCGTTTTGAGTGTCATATTTCGGGTCTGCTTTTAATACACCCCCCCCAAAAAATAAAATAAGCTTCATGTGTTGATCAAATAGCTTTTTTCTTAGAAAGCAATCGAGGAGGAAGCGATGGTACCCTTATCCCCCCCTGATCTTTTTTATGAAACACAAAAGTAAAGGAAGGTTTGCTCACCTTGTTGCCGAGCAACATGATGACCACATCCTTCTGGGCATACTCGTGTATTTCATTCAGCCAAGCCTTTAAAAGGAACGAGCAGATAGACACAGTAGTGATGTGGGATTGAGTTACAAATATCTCAAGACTGCATCGTGCACGCCCCCGGGGACACATCCGTCAATCAAACGCCGTGAGAACCAGCTACCGAAGAACATTTTTATGTCTTTTCATTTTCCAAACTGGGCTGCTCTAACAACATTGTGTTGCTTCCGGAAGGCCATAGGCGGGAACGTAAAGCCGTAGTTTGTAAAGGGCGTTTTAAAAGCAGGAAGCTCCACATACAAAAGGGAGCAAATAGTCTTTAAAAAAATCTTACCCTAATGTTGTCAAATGATGGCTTATTGGTGATATCATAAAGCAGAAGTAATGCTGTAAAAAAAAGGGAAAGAGAGACATCTGTGTTGCAATAGGATAACATACATACAAGTCTATGAAAAGTATTGCATTACTTAAGAAGGTCACACCCATATAAACAGTATGAGGAAGTAATCTTAACCAGTAAAGGTTACCTTGGGCATCTCTGTAGTAGGCGTGTGTCACGCTTCGGAATCTTTCCTGGCCGGCTGTATCCCAGATCTAAAAAAAAAAAAAAAAAAAGAAAAAGATAATTACACAATGTCGCAAGCAGAAATGTTCCCGTACTGAACTAGTCAAACAACCAACAGAAAAAGGAAGCATAATGCCACACGAAATGTTTTAGTACAGGCCAAGTTGTTTACGTAAATCAGTCCACTGAATTGTTCTCATCATTTTTTTGGCATCATCGTGGATTCATTTCGCACCACTTGAAACAGAGTCTGTGCTAAAATAAGAATATTTTAACTGTTCTATTTGTTCTACTGTGAATGTGTACTGACCGTGATCAAATTTAAAGACCGACATATGGTTCCCGTTAAAAATGGTAGCCAATTTAAAATAAATGTGGGTCATACAACTGCTTCACTAATGATTTAAACTCTTCGTAGGCGTCTAAGTTTGCAACAACGGGAACATATGATGCAAGACTTGCCGTGTTGAGGGTAAAAGGTTAAAGCTCCGCCAAAGCGACCGCAGAGGTATCTAATTTTGTCAACTCCCATTCCTGTTCAACAAACAGGTTATGAGGAAAGACGACCCGGCGCCTTTGTGTGATGAAATCCGGTAAAGTCCTTCCAATTTCTAAACCCTAACAGATGAGTTTGATATAATCCGTCGGATGTATGGGTGAACATGTGTGGTGTGAAATAGATGAGAGGAAAAAGGTGCACTCGCTCACCTGGAGTTTGACTTTCAGGTTGTCAACATCTACCACTTTATTCTGGCGGAGGGGGGGGGGCACAAGCAAGAAGAACCATGAGACATGCACACAAAGCAGAATGCTGTGAGGAAATGGCACGGAAATGAATGACGTACATTTGAGGGGACTAAATAAGCAGAAGAGGCTCAGCCTGTGGCTGACGAAAAAGAGACGAGTACAAGTGGTTCGTAAACGCTGCCAGACAAAAGTTAATTGCAAAACGCTCACGGCAACATCGGTGAGTAAGTAGGACAATGGGCAGAATATCAACTGACTCCCACTGTTCATTTCCTGTTAACTCACAGGGCGGCAATCTGATTTCACGAGCAAAGTTGGGACGAAAACAATTTCTACCCGAGAGCCAAATTAAAATACAGAATATTGCTGGAGTGAGTATCCAAATCTCGAGAGCTGAATTGATTTGTTTAGGAATCAAATTTTGACCAACGTAAAATATTCTGTATAGCATCATAAAAGACATTAACGCGTCATTTGACTTCAGTCTTAGTTAGCGCACAAAGTCAACAAAAAATATGAATCATGTGAAAGTCTTTTCAGGTTCTATGACCACATCGAATCAGGACATTGTGGTTTGTTAACTTCTCACAACAATAACCTCTCCACTAGAAAGCAATTCACAGATAAAGCAAGTGTCCCAAATACGTGTGTGAAAAACAACACGGTTAGGAGAAAACTGAAGATGTGTTCAGAGGCAGCAAAGGCCACCTGCTGAATCCTTTGCCGTGGCAGAATGGACATGGTTCAACCCCTCTGCATTAGTTGCCATGGCTTTCCATTTCCCCCCCAATTATGATGTGAGAGAGCCTGCATGCTGAGTAACCGCTACAAGAAAGCGTGCCGAAAATAGCCCTGCTACGTTATAAGCTGACACAACAGCACTGCCTTGCCTTTTCATGCACAAATAAAAACCTCAGCATCCAACTGTTTCACTTAGCTTACTCCATTTTCCAGCAGCTTTAACCTTTCTTTCGCCTCCACAAGAAGCCCAAAGTATGAATGCGTGGTTTTCTTCTGTCTTTTTATCTGCGGCTCGAGCACAAGACCTGTTGCTTTTTCCTTGAGTGCTGGAAAAAAATAAATTGTTCTCAGTGGAGATGCTCCACAAAGCTCTCGCCATTATACTCTGTAATGTCTTTCTCGCCAAGACAATGCATCACTCTGGCTAATGCAACAATTTCCGTCCAAAACCACCCAGAGTTGTCTCGAGCATTAAGTGGAGTGTTTTGTGTCGATTGGAGGGACACAAAAAAGGTTAAGTGGGTTCACTATTAAAAGACCACTTTTTGCGTTTATCACGATGGTGCTTGGGATTCCAAAACACTGTGCAGCTCATCATGAGGTTTGTGGGAGAGGAAATGAGCCAGTTAATATAAACAATGCATCTTTGTTGTTCTATTTATGCCAGCGTTGTTTAGAATGACAATTGAATTCTGTTCCAGCAAATAGGGGAAGATACAAGTTGTCCATTTGTTGCGAGTCAGAGATTTGTATCCAACAACACGTGCCCAAATTTTACACCTAATGAGAAGGATGAGATTATTATTTCAATGTATAGGGCTGTGATAGACTTTACACAAATCTGATTGGTTGGATTGGATCATCTTATATTTTGAGAAGCTGAAATGAGATGATTTGTACAATCGTCATTTAAAAAATGTCTAAGCGATAATTCAATGATCAAAATAGGATATTTGATCGGTTTGTTGTCGATTCATGGATTACTTTTGACATCTCTATCTACCGTGTGTACGATCGGGTGTCTTGGCTCAATACTAGAAAAGACTACAGTAGAGAATTCTCAGAGGTCAGCTGTTGGATGAGTTAGGAACTTCAACAGCGCCGAGCGAAGGAGACGAGGATGTGGGCGTGCATCCATGTAAGGCGCAGCCGGCGGCTCCTAGCAGCACAAGTGGGCTGTGAACTCCACTGACAGGATTTGTACATTGGGTGCTATCATCACTCCGATGGAAGCGAGGTGATAATTGGCACACTCAGGAATGGCTCGCTATTTGCTTTACACTTGTCAGAGTAATAGGAATAGGAGACAAAATGAGACAAATGTGAGGAAAAGTGGGAGTGGATCTCACTCACCCTAAAGTCTATTCCAACGGTGGCAATAAAGTTGCCTCCCACAAATGCCCCATCTTTAAATCGCAGCAAGATGCACGTCTTTCCCACAGATGAGTCTCCCAACAGCATCACCTATCGATTAGAACAAAAAAAACAAAACGTCAGCCGAGGGAGGGAGCGAAGGCACAAAGGTGAGGTTACAATTAAACGCAACGATGCTTTTGATAACAAGTGCAATTATTCTGGGGAGGAAACGAACGCTGCGGGTTGCATGAATCATTTTGTTTTCCCCACACGCTGTTGCACAACTGGAAAATGAGATTCTTTCAGAATGTGATGAATATAAAAAGACTGCACCCAGGTGCCACCAACATGTGACAGTCAGGTGGGATTAGATGGTTTCAAATATGGTTGCAGTTTGTGTAGAACTGCATTCAATTAGCCAGAAGAGCAAAACAATGTAAACATTAAAAAGGAACTGCAGTTGCAGCTATAACAATACACATTTTTGTTAACTTCAAATCACCTTGCAGTCAAACGGCGGTAATTGCTTAGTGCAATTTAACTAGACAGTCAGAGGTGTGTCTTTTCTGCTTTAAGGAAATGAAAGGAATGCAACAAGTACACCCTCAACAAAATATTTACATCGGCACATGTGGAAGATTTACAGTCGCACACTGACTTGTTGGAAATCACAATTCAAACTTTGAGTCTGTATTGAAACAAGACACAAAAAAACACACCACGTCAACGTCACTATACGTAGGCACGTTGTGATTGCTATAAATCTACAAAACGATCAATTCGTCTGAAAGACATAAAAAGCAAAAATACACACCTTGAAGGCAATATCATAATATTCGTTAATAGAAGCGCACCGCTCCAACACATATTTAGAAGTCCCGTTTTTAGACTGCTTTTGCGTCAACGATGTCTTCCTGATGGACATCGCGATGGCAAATGATGCGTTCACGGAGCCAAAGCCACTCTCGTCCGAGATATAGTCCAGTAGGGACGCACACAATACGTGTTGTTATGTACAATGTAGATCTCAGGCTCTGTCTCCGACAGTCTCGAGCCCTTTTGCTTGCATGCTGTGCGCTCACAAAAATAATCACCAGGGAGAAAAATGGAAAAAAAGCTCACCCTTCAGCGTTTAGATACAGAAAAAAAAGTAAAGAAAAAAAAAACATGAAGGAACTAATTTAGAACCTTCCGGCAGTCATGAAAGCAGAAAATGACACAGGCGGAAACATTTCTCTGCTTTGCATCCTGGCGTGGGCAGACGCAGCGTCTACTTACTGTGTGTGTGAGTGCGCGCGCGCACACGTGTATGCGCGTGAGCGTGTTTTCATGAGTGAAATATCATTTAGTCCAGCCCCCCCTAATTGTACCCTAAAAAGCCACAGGGGGTCAGACGTGACGTAGTTGACTCATTTGTGCCACAGGTGTTGTCCATATCTAAAGCACATAATCGCCTGTTTTTGTTTTTACTGGACTCATTTGAACGCCCCATGTGTTAGAACGTTTCATTCATGACTACCGCTGGCACTGTTATAATCTTGCATCGCTCATTTCTGCTCTATGTAATTTTCCCCTCTCTTTTCCTTCTTAACGGACAATCGATCATTTGCTCTTGTCGAGAACAGATGATTCTATCTAAAAAGAAGACTCGTTTGCTTAATTAACATGTCACGCGTGTCAAATCGTTTCACCACGAGGCAATTTAACAATTAAATATGCAAGATTTTTTCAGCAGTATTTGGCGCCGCCTTGCGGTCATAATAAGTAACTGCATTTTGTCTTCACGGTGTTGATTTACATTTCTTTCCTAGCATCACACCAAAAATCCAGCCGCACCTCAAACCATAATAATAAATTCCAAAATCGACAAATAATCAGTTCAGAGGGCCAACATATAGTTATCAGAATCAAACGGTGAGCTAATACTATTCTGTGCATCCAACTAACCTCAGTGCAGCTCTGCTTACCTTGACATGTGTTCTTGTTTCACGCTTGTGTGGTGGCACCACTGATTCATTGAACCATATCAGTCACCTTTAAAGAGAAGGTCGGAAATCCTTGCTTTATTTAGAATGGAACATGTTAACAGCATTAGAAATGCAATATTAAAATCACTTATTAGGTTTTATTCATTTAAACACGTCAACGTTTTATGCCACATTCAAATTGACGCACCGCTTTCTATGACTGTGAAATCTTTTTTTCCAGACTCTGCAATTTTCGTTGTAGCAAGTGATAAACCTGATATCCTTTCTCCAAAAGAAGAAGAGTAAAAGACTAAAAAAAAAACAACCTCTGAAGTTATTTTACTATCACATTAAAATGCTGATATGTTTTATCACATAAATCAAACATCAAGAAGGGCTTCCTTATACCTGACTGCAAATAATTTGTGAGATAAGCCACCAAATGTAAGTCAGGATGAAGAGAAGACCTTGATCTTTAAATGTCAACACTGACAAATATTTATGCAGGAAAATGCCAGCAGCAGATGGTCACCAGTCACAACATTAGGTACGCTCGTGCAAGCTTTTATCTTCATACGGGACTGCATGTTCATCGCAGGTCTCCATTTGGATCCTATTAGATTGTGTATGTTTACCGAGCAGTGTTTGGTTGGCATCCATTATTTACATCATTCATCCTCTCATGCAAACACGCCAATACAATAAACAAATATTCCTCAGACACTTTTATAGGTTCAATCATGCCCTTGAATGCATGCTGATGCACATGAAGCACCTTCAATCTAATCAAAATGGCAAAAGGCAATCTCTTTACATTCTCCCTCCCAGACTTCCACCATGCCGCTCTATAAAACGCAGCGACATAAAGCCAAGTGCCACATCATACACTACGTCTGCTCCTCCTCCCCCACATCACAAAAGCGTCATATCATCCTTGTTTTAAAACACCAATGGAGCCAACACCCAAAAGCAAAACAGACTGCTTCCACACTGTTCACCGTCACACCACTCACAATCGTGACAGGAGTATAATTATCCTTATCAAGAAAAGACCCCCCACAGCATGTTGAAAGCTTCTTTCCAGTCTCCATTCACTTTAGAGACTCAAGCATTGCACAGTAAATTGGGAAAACAAAAAAACAAAAAAAACAAACAGCAGGCCTTGTTATGTCACAACTTGAGTACAAACAGCTCGCCGTGATGCCTGTGCCCTTCTCATCACTCAGATGAAGGCAGCAGCTTGTGGGAAGGTTGGGAGGGGGGGTGGGGGGGGTTATCTTGCAAAACAAACTCTTGGTGAGTGGGTGCATGGCAGAAAGTGCACTCACTGTGAAACTAACCCATGCAGGACCCGAGAATGAAATTACAATGATCTACAGAAACATAATTAAAATAATCATTATATTCAAACACTTCTCAACAGCCCCACAATAATCAAGTTATTTTATTTATTTCCCCACCCCATATTCACCTTTCTTATTGGATTGTGCAAGTGACACAACATTGCAGGATGCAGGAAACGATCAGTATGGTCGCCATGGTTATGGTTTCATTGCGCCTAGAGCTCATTGGCAGCAGATGCTCATGTCTTTTGATGACATTTATTAGCACCTCCTCCTTCGGCCTTCTCCTGCAGTTCAAAGAAATTAAAACACAGACCAGAAAAAAAGAAAAATAGTAGTGCATGTGGCAATTATACAAAAATCATCAACACATAAAAAAATCCATAACACACAATTGTGCAATCATCTGGAGCAGTTCCAAATCAATATTTCTCTATTAACATGACATTTTTTCTAAAGAATAAATAATACTAGTAGCGATTCTGGAGGCCCTGGGAAGAACTGTCAATACATTTGTGTCAAACAAAATGTTAAAATAGGATTTTAACATACTTAATGGTCATTCAACCATAAAAAGAAGCTAACCTAAAACTAAAAAAAAGTTCCTCACAAGATGATTAGATCTCCAAATTATGTTTCCCGCAACACTTGGGTTAAAACTGTATGACATTTGTATTGTATAAAGTACTTCATTCCGGTTTTAGCAATAATAGCTTCACTTAGTCATTGAACTGCCCTGGGAATGTCACGTGACCAGTTCAGGCAACTCTATTTTATGCTTCCTTTAATATTTAAACATAATTGCTTCCTCTTTTCTTGCAGTAAAACGTCTACTTGAAAATCAGGTAGCATTTTTTATCACAAAGAAGCCTCTGGGGAGAAAAAAATCTTTCATGTAGAGTTTGGGTTCATTGTGTATTCACAGCACCTAAGATGCCGGATGTTTCCATGGCAACATAAGATTTCTCAAGAGCTTGCCATCTATTCTGAATTGTTTGGGGCATTTAAGAGCCACATAATGACGCACATAATGACAGTCCTAATGAATGCAGCAAAGAAACACACTCACTTGGTTATATTAATTGTTATGAACTATCTTAATTTATAGTTAATTATAAACTGCATTATTTGGTGACTCATCTAACCAGGAAATCCAGTACACGCTGTTTTTGGTGGAACAATTCAATCTTGCTGGTAAATTCCCTTGATAAATATCACCTATATTTAAAACCAGCAAAAAAAATAAAAAATGGAATCATGCATTGAATTTAATATCACCTCATGTATCCGTGCCTCATTATAGGTGAGATGTTGAATGTAGGTGTCAGGCCACACACTGCAAGAGTTGTGCACACTGTCAAGGGAAACCATCTTCACCTCATCTTTCCTCTGTTTCGTCTCACCCATCCTTTTCCTCACTGTGCTCTACTCATTGCTCACCTCATTTCCTCTTACACTCCTGTTTTGCATGCTTGGCTACCCTGTGAATAGGAAGGAACAAACCTGACTAAATATTTATATGTAGAAACCATATCAACAAGGAAGTGACAAGAAAGTCTGCAACAACCTTAAGGGCAAAACATCCGGCATACGTTTACAAAACAAACACGACCAAACCTTGATATCCGTGTCTTTTTATTTTATTTTATTGATGTCCATGTTTCTTGTTGACATAGTCCTTCTCCAAGACCTCGTTAGCTTACCACAGCAGCAAGGACAGAAAGCTCAACCCTTCCATCACTGATCAGGAAATAAAATGTAGGTATACCACATTCAAACAGTACACAGTATAAAAATAACATCTGCAGTTCTTTTCTTTTTTTCTTTTTTGTTGCAGACACGGGCTTCATGGAAGCAACTGTTCTGTGCAAGGTAAACAAGGTCACTTGAAAAAGACAATTTTGAAGAACATAAAAGACCCTATTAAATGTGTTAAAATTGCACATCTTGGGAACCTTTAATCCTGCAGTAAACAAGTCATCTCAGCTAAGTAAAGGCAGCTTTGAGTTATCGTAATACTCTAAAAATAAACCAAAAAGAAAATTATACAGTGTTTTTACCATTTGTGGTCACTTGAAGTGTTTCTCCCTTGAGTGGAGCGCAGACCCATGAGGGAAAAAAACCCGGCATCTACACAAACATACATGAAATGAAACTGTCATTTGAATTTCCTCTCTTCTAGCAGTGGCTAAGAAAGACATTAACACAAATTTTAAGAGCACGTGGACATTGAATGAAGCTATCCAGAGTTTCTAGACACTTTCTGGGAGCAAGAAGCTTTTAGCCTTGTGAACATTTTCAACATGTTTACATGTGTAACGAATGCTGTGCCCCCCCCCCAAAAAAGAGGAATGCCTGTTAACATATGTGACCCACAATAGCAAATAAACAACTGACCTTTTTTCAGCTCCTCCTCATTGCAATGTAATCAACTGAATTTTGCGTAACGTTATCTAACAGTATAGTGCACTTGTTCCATTTCGGATATAAAATGCTTCAAAATAAGCACAACAAGAGCTTTTGTTCGATCTTCAGATGTGAACAAAACACGGTGAGAAACCTAGCTGAGTTCAAACTGTATCTTGATCCCAAGTAGGGAGAAACTCACGAGTGAAGATTGGTGCTTCACTCACCCATCTGATGTCAGCAAAAAAATGAATAAAAATAAAATGCATCAGTCATTCATATCATCCTGCAAAGCAAGAAAAAGCTTCTTGGCTGGCAGATGTCAATGTGCAAATTTCCAGCATTCACCAAGTCATTTCTACCGAGAATGTTGTGACTTTTCAGTGCAAGATGTCATTGTTTTTGTGGCCTTTAGCTTTGAGCCAAACCTCCCACACACAAAGTTCTCCTGGAGCTGTGATGGCTGCTTGCAACCTCCGGCACAGACTTCCTTTATGTCCTCCCCACCACTGGGGCTACCTGATTCTCCCGTCACTTTTCACCGGGCCCAGTTCAGACTTGGGATCCGGGGACAGGGAGCTCCAGGTAGTTTTGGAGCATGGCACCAAAGCTGTGCAAGATGAAGTCTGCGCTGTGCAAAGGTTTCCTGTAACCCAAAGGTTCGACAAACTCCAGTCGACCCAGACGTCAAGGGGCTGGCCCACGATCTGGGCGTTTCGTTGCGCTTCCAGCGTGGCAGGCTCTTGAGGCGGCAACTTCAGTATGGAACTCAAATGCTGGAAGCTCTGATCCAGGTACAAATTTCCAGGTGGGCCTGCATGCAGCCAACTATCCTTATCTGTAGGAAATGACAGACATTTTTTTTGGCTTGTGATCAAAATGTACTAAAATGATCAATTGCAGTCAAATCCAAGGGACTTGTTGGCCCTGCAGGAAAAACAAGCTGCTATTGTAAAGAGCATACTGCCATCTTGTGGTTCTTTTCTGAACTTTAGTCTTTACAACATGTTTGGCAGCTTTTTGACATAGCTCTCAAAATATTCTGCATGTATGCAAGAGTTAGTTTTTGTTTTTCCACACCATTTGATGTGAACATAATAACTGACTAAGATTAAATTCTCACCTTTGCGCAGTGGCTTCTTATCTTTGAAGCTCAAAGGTACGATAAGGAAATGAAGTTGGGCCACACGCTGCCACTGTTTCAATACACGCACCGTCCAAATGCCAGGGCGTAGGGGGTGCTGCAGGGGTGGCTTGTATTGTGTGTATTCTGTATCTGCATCCACTGTGACGTCATAGGAAGTTGCCACCACCTGGGCCGGGTCGATCCACACTATGGTGGCGGTGAGGTTGGGCCCGCGAGCCCATTTCTGAACCGCAAGCGGTTCATCCAAAGGGCCGATGATCCCGCCGAAATTACGAAATACTCTTTCCTTTGGATCCCATTCTGTACCAATCTGTTAAGGAAAAGGATGGAGGGTTTAAATGAACTTTTTTTTTTTTTTTAAACCAATTATCCCCTCAGAGTGTGCTCACCTCAAGGTGTTTGAGCCTTTCAAACTCTTTAAGATTCTTCTCAAGAACCAATGCCGTCTGGGGCACAGCCCACATCTCTATTGACTCCTTGACCTTTGATCCCACAGCCTGAACTTCCTGTTGTATCAAATACCCTTGAAAGCGGTCATCGTAGAAGTACAAGTGCACTGACGAAGGGTAGCCGATAGGTTCAAACCTGTCACCGTGGTGAGGGGGCAAAAAGAACAACAACAATTGCGTGAACTACATGGTGACGTCGAAAAACTCGACTTGAATCACTATCATTGAATTTGTTTCCAAACCTGCAGGCTTCTTTTTTGCCCTGAGGTGTCGCAAGGCTTTTCAAGCCGAGGCGAAACAAGGAAGCGTGAGCAGTGAGCATCACATCACTCAGCGAGCCTATGCCATCCATCTGCTCAAACTGGTTCTCCCAGTACGCCTTAATGGCAACAGTTCCAGGTGCGTACTGGCCATACAAGTGCGTGTCCAGGATTTCAATGGCTTCCTGGTTTATTGACGACTCAAATTTGCGTGCAAAGAACGTGGGCCGGGATAATTGCTGTGGTTAAAAAAAAAAAAAAAAGTACACAATTAGTGGTAATACTTTTAATGGCTTGTTCTGAGTCACATACCTGGATGCGAATGAGGTCTTGGGGTTTGAAGTCATTGGGAGAGCAGCCACACCAATCCACAATGTGCTTGTACTGGCATTTACAGCCCAGTTTACGATTCCAGTTGGTTACACGGAGGTTATTGTCGACCAGGCTGCCGCACATGTGACTGTTTCCGAGCACGGTGTGGAAGAAAGACTGAAAACAGAGAAGAACGACAGTTACAGTCTGATTCGTGTTTTGCGTATAAACGTATCCTGACACTTCGGAGAACAAAAGCAGGCAGTTAGATGACACGGGTGAAGCTTTCTCTTATTCTGAGCACAATGCACAGCGCCGTGTCACCTTATCTATTGTGAGGGTCCACCTCGGGCCAACTCACCTCAGCAGGGAGCAGAGTATAGGAATAGAACTGCTTCAGTCCCGACACCAGGTTGTCTTGGGAATTGATGACATACTCCACAAAGCGGCGGGTGAGCGCAAACCAATCGGAACCACCCGACACTTCCAGGCCATCGGGAATCTTGCGCTCTCCCAGGCGCCACATGTGGTTGTCACACTCGTGAAAGAGACGATCGAGGCCCTGCTTTTTAATAAACCTTCAACATAAAACAAGTGGCAGTGATGAAGCATTTGGAAATTTCAACAAGATTTTTGAGGGTTGGGCTTTTATCTAATCAGCGTGCTACCAATCGTACGCCATTGGCAGCATGTTATGCTAGTTTCGCTGCACTCTTGAATTCCGAGCCGACTTAGTGCGCCAGCATGGTTGCACAATTGACGCAACCTTTTATTAACTACATTTTTTGATGTATTACATGACAAAAAGTCTCACCGGGTGTTCTCTCTGCCATGGGACTTGAGGAAGTTCTTGTCTCTGTGTTGTGATAAAAAGGCCACCAGCTCATCATTAGTCCTGCAGGGTAACAGAAAGAGCAAGTCTTAAGTGTAGAATTCTAAAAAAATTATTTGGAATGTGGAAGTGACCACACATCATGAAAGGAACAACTTTTACATGGAAACCGCAACACGAGTATGACCAAATCCCCTCGAAAATCTGTTAAACTTGCCTCTTGGCTAATTTTGGACTCCAAAATGAGAAGTTGCATCACGATCGAAATGTTCATTCGTAAATGAGAAACATGAAGAAACAATGCAACGCATCATCCAGTGGTTGTCATATATAAAAAGAAGTTACTGTGTATTTGGTCTACATTGTTTTGATAAACTTGGCTTGACCAACCTGGTGGGGAAGTCTGTGCCACTGAGATTGATGAAAAAATCCCACTTCCAATCCAGCAGGGCGAGGAGGTCCTGCATGCTGCGCAGGTACGCCTTCAGCAGACTGGCACCACCCCAGATGGTCACCATCCTCCAGGGCGTGGCAAGTATATTTGGGTACTGCTGGGCTATTTGGAGGACTTCCCGATGCATGTAGCCCGACCGCTGGACACGGTGACGAGCACACAAAATATAAAATGTTACAACATCGAACACAAATCATAAAGCTATAAATAAGTCATGTATCTATAATTATATTACAGTGCACACCCTTGTCAAATTGACGGATTAACTCATCAGACCTCTTAGGAGAAATTGCTCAACAAGGTTGACTCAGAAGAGGGGAACAACCATCCATGTGTAAGCACTGTCTTCGAACTGTATGGCTCTCAACTAAAAATAAATAGCTACCATTTGCTGAATTAGCAGCGGCTTGTTTCCAGACCAACACACCTAATTAAAGTTTCCGGCGGGATAAGCGGTTCAAAGAAATTAATCATTTGAGGACACGACTTGATTAGTCAAGCTCGACAGTCTGAATACACCAGACACAAGCACTGCAGATTTTCTTTTCCCCTCTATCAATTTAAAACACAATACTGCAGTCTTTCTAAAGGTGGAGTGCGACGTTTTCTTGCTGTAGTTTGACCTTTTGAACTTCAGCAGCACGTGAGGGTGGCGTTCACTAAATCCAGCTGCTAAGAATAACATTGCTTGATTCTAATCCCCTCAACCACGCTGTTAGACCCGTAGGATAAATGTAACCTACATAATGCCAGAGGAAAGGTAGACTTTTTTTTTTTTTTTAGGTCAGTGCTGCCAACACCAAGAAAAGTCCTTGTCATCTTACCTTGTCAACATGGATGTAGTAGTAGTGATCAGAGTGGTAGATGGCTTTAATGAGACGCTTGAGCTGCCGTACAGAGCGGCCGTGGACCATCAAGACGAAAACCACACGGACAGGGTTCTCCACGTTGGCCAGGCTGTTGTCCAGCTCGCCCACTGACTGAGCAGCACTCAATACGCCTAATGAAGGAGGATTAAAAAAAAAGTACTTTGGGGCTTGTGACTTTGAGAGACAAATTTACAGTAACAACAATGGCGAAATAAACAGTGTGCATCGTGTGGCGGTTTCTGACCTGGCTGAGGGCAGAATTGCGGAAGGTCATCCGGCATGAGCTGCCCGGCCTGATGCATGCACACAACGTTGGCGATCTCCTGGCGACACTGCTGTGAGCTAGCACGATGCAGGGCGGACCACGCATCCTTATTTCTGATGTTACATTTGGGCTCAAAATCACTGCTGGGGGATTGGCGTGCCCCGTCCACACTACCTGGCTCCCCTGGCAAAGCTAAGGGTAACTTGCCCGCCGCTATCGCCACATCAGCGGCGCCTCGCATCTCACTCAGGTTACTGGATGGGTCGTGGGGCGCTACGCCGTCCAATTCGGTGCCGGTTTGCCCCTGCTCGAGGGGATTCTTCAGCCTGACGACGGGCTTTCCTTGTTTTTGACTGGCCCCTTTTCTAACTGCGCTGGTTGTCGTGCCTCCGGTTCTTTCCAGTCTGCCCTTGTTACTTCCAGACAACGAAATGTGTCTTTCTAAAACCGTGGCATCCCTCCTCTGGTCCTGGCTGTTGTTGTCGGGCAATTTAGATCGTCTTGCTTTTTTCTGTGGAGAAAAGCTAAGAGTGAGTGAAAAGAGGAAAAACCATGACATTCAAAATCTAATCTTGCAAGCATAACAGAAAAGAACTGATAACAGATTTTGATGACGCCAGTAACTGTAAAAAGTCCACATTAGGCATCACCAAAGTTATTTTTAACTTGGCTGATTTTTATTTTTATCAGCTAATCTGCACAAGCAGTGAAAGACATAACAAGCCTGATGGATCACTGCAGAAAACTGGGGCAGGCCCCTGTGGCAAAGATTTGAGGGGGAAAATCATACGCTGGTGACGTGTTTGCACACATTCCACACACGCATGAGTACGGCATGCAAACCTCAAAAATTTTAACGTCTTAAAAATAATAATCTGGGAGCTCTGCATTCAAAGATGTCCACAATTTGAATACATTTAGCTTTGAGGATGAATTACTGCGCTTCACGATTTATGTGTGTGCATGAGACAACTGGCACTTAACGTAACACAAAAGGAATTCCTACTATGTCATTAGAATGGTTTCATTTTATGACTTTGACAGTTTGACCCTGGAATTTTTCATTATTTGGAAATTGTTCTAAAAGCCTGAAAGACTGTTTGCCTAAAATGTACAACACACTCTCCTGAGCAAATGCTTTCTCGCAAAAGACGAACATCCTAAATTTGTAGCTAACGTTCCAATTTTCCTTATCAGGCGTTTGCACAGCTTTTAATTAACACCATCCTGTCAAAAACGTATTGATTCAAAGCCAAGTTAGCCAGCCTCTTTGCTTCCAATTAACAAGGAGAAAAACCATATCAGCATCGCCATTCTGTGAAGCGGCAGAAGCGAGCGTTAAGTTCCAGCCACTGCTGATAAGGACTTTTCTGTCTTTTCAGTCCTTCCCTTCTTATGTGAAAGCTTTTAATATAACACATTGTGATGACTTGGTGTTATTAGGGTGCGCTCAAAATTGACAGACGTGTCGCAGCGTAATTAGATTATGAAAGAAAGCAAGTTAATGCAAAATCCAAAAAGCTGGGAACACTCTCATCAAACACACCCACATTAGAACTTTAAAGAGGGGGCAAGTGAAATTTGAGAGTTCCAACATGCTTTGCTGAGCATAATTCTGCCGCATGTAATATATGAAGTAAAAACAAGAAGGCAAATACAATTCATCGCTCTTATTTATTCATTGTATGTGTCTTCTTGTGTTGTTTATAATATATATATATGTATTGTGTAGAGAAAAAGAAATCAAGGGCTAGAATGAATAACATGCCAAACTTTTTATAAATCACAGAAATATAGTTTTGATCTCACGTCTCAGGTCACATTCCAGTGTCAGAATGAGAGATACATTGCGATTGTGTCCTGACTTGCCGGCATAGATCCAAAAGTTAACCTGCCACGGTGACACTGCCTCAAAAAGTAATCGAGTTCCAGGTGTTCTTTGGAGATCTCATACAATTGAGTTCAAATGTTGGTTGAATGTTTTATCGATCTGCAGGATATATGTTTTAATATTCACCAGGGCGCAAAACATACCCACAACTAAGTCATATTGTTTGTATTAAATAAGTTTTGGACCATTTCTATGAAATTAAATACGATTGGAAACCAATCTATTATTATTATTATTATTATTATTAAATGTCTAACGCTATCTTAACTGTGATACAGTAAGAAAGTACATCAAGACTTCATGAGGGACTGCTCGAGTACTCGAAATGATGCTACTCATCCTCGCCTCGACCAGCCAACATATAATTAGTTTTTTGTTATTGTAAGAGTTATCTGTAGTATGCTAATCCTAAAGTACAGTCAGGTCTGGTTCTATTAAGTACTAACAAAGCTTCTTCTAAGCTAAACAGCCTCAGCTCAGCTAACTGTCTGACCTAGAGTGACGTCGAGCTAAGCTAGCGGTTAGCAGCTATATCACCGCTACAAATAAGCCCAAAAGGAATTCATGTCATCCTTCTTAGTGTCAAGCGGGCCGTTGCTCACCTCCGCCTCGCCCTCTTCTAGACTTTTCAGGCTCCACACGACGAGACTTTGAATGAGGAGGATGGTTAAGGCGGCGGCGATAGCTAGTTTATATCGTCGGAGGAGCTTCTGCACCCTCGCGATAGCCGCCATCTTTTCTTCAGCTCAATAAGTTTGAAGTCGCGCGTGGATGGAAGATTCGGAGATGCGCGCACACGTACGCGCGCCTGTGTTGCGCGCATGTCTTCTAAGGATGACGACTGTGCCGTTAGTACGTTTATACATTAATGTCCTAACATAGTGTCCTAAGAGACACAACCAGTTGCCATACGCAAGAACTGATGAGTTTTAAAAAAACAACATACTTGAACACTTTTAAAGATTAAAATTCAAAGTACTGATTGAATCAATCACACTACATTAGGGATATAGAAATAAAGAAATAAAGAAACACTATCTTACCAAGGCACTGGTGTAGCATGTTAGATTTCATCAAATTGTCTTTTAAGTGTGAAAGTAGAAACATGATTACTAATTCTCTACTTTGGTTACTTGTTTGAATACAAATCATCTCAATACGGGACCCCCCGTTTCCAGGGTAACAGCAAAGCGCTCCACGCATTCAGACCTCCATGCTGGGGTGCCTCCGTGGAGGAAACAGGAATGACATTAATCTTACTATTACATGTGTAACGTCAAAACTAATGACTGTTATCTTGTGTTGAGCATGTCAAACATATGCAAATGCACTATTTTTCTTCTTTTTTTTTTTTTTTTTTTTTGAGGGGGGAGTCACCCAACCAGTAAGCTGTAGTCTGACCGCTGCCCGGTGACGTCAGTGCGCTTTCACCGGCTTGTAAACGCGGCGGTGTGTTTACAGAGCGCCGGACACTTGAAGATCCGGCTTACAGAGCGCATGTGGACTGTCAGCCTGTTGGATTACACCATGTGGAAGATCTACCAAGCTTGCCTCCAGTACAGACGCACATATTTGAGAAGATGACAGCTTTGGTGTTAAATCTGATGAGTTCGGGGACATCTCTGAAAGCAACATTAACTGTTTACACATCAGAAATGTCCGCAACTGCAAGTCCAACCATTCCTTCTTCTCAGATGACATCGGATCAACTCACCGTGGTCGCTGCTTGTTGTGAGTATATTTGTAAAACATCTCTTTTACTTTCATACATTTGTCCTTTTATTGCATTATGAGAAAGTTTAGATGATTTCATATTATGTTTCACTATGTGGCAGGAGGACTTTTTTTTATTAGATGAATTAGCATTGACATTAATTTTAAAATTTATTTATTTTTAAATCGGAAATCATGGATCATGAGATGTTATGTGCGAAAATAAATGCTTAATGAAATTAAATGCTTCTAAAACCAGTTTATATGTTTGCCCAGCCAGTTTAAGTGAGGAAAAAAAAGAAATTTTCTAACATTTAACCAGAAACAGGAAGTGGGCGAATCCGATTTACTTTCTGGGGCCACACAAAATGTTTTTTTTTGGGCTGGCTGATACATCACAGAAGATACCACGTTCAACAAGTGTTGTCTATAAACAGACTTTCAATCCATTTCAATTGAGTCAACTATTATAAGTATTGTGAATACATTTTTTTTCAAATTGTTCCAACAACAAACTAGAAGCCTGCTTATCTGAGATGAAACCTTTTTCTTTTTCTCTTTCACAGTTTCCTCCCTGGTGTTTTTTGTTATTATTTTGGTGCTCCTCTCCATCATTTACCGCAAAGATCCTCAGTGCTGCAGATTGCGCTCCTATCAGGGCCCACGTGCTGATATGGTAAGTCCTTGCAACAACAAGAAAAAAAGCAAAATAAATAACTTTTGTGCTGAGTGGTCTTATGACATGGTCTGCATGTTCTCTTTTGAGATGAGACTGAGAAAATGAGAAAAGCCAGGCCTGACCACACCATGTGATCTGAGTGTGTTGCAATTAGCAAGTGTCACATTCAATTTGCACAGCGGTGTGAGAAGTTCTATATTAAACCTGATATGATCATCGTCTCCTAATGGATTTGCCACAGCCAATTAATTGCTTTGACAATAATAAATGTGGCACTCACAGCAATGTCATTTTTCCTCGATAGAATTCCAAAACTCAATCTTGAGTTCAAAAGTTCACAAAGCAGTGGCATGTATTCAGATTTATTTTAGTTTCAAGAATGTCAGGGGCATAATCTCAGCCAAATATCAACGAAAGATAATGCATTTGTAAAGCTGCTGGGAGATAGTGAAATGTAAACACACCAAAGAGGTAACGTTTTCATTCTTTCTGCTTCCTCTTCCTGACTTCTTCCTCACCTCCGTGAGTCCCATGGAGTGAGGTTTCACTGTTATCTTCTTATTGCAGGGGCATGACTCATAGCTCTCACACCACAACTGACAGGAAACTCAGTTCAGTTACAGTTTTAACAGAGACCCCACCAAAGAACTTAACAGAGCATTTCACCAAGAACAAACTGAGTTGAACTGAAACTTGGGCCATATGTGGTTAATAAGAGAGCATCATGATAAGAGGCTGGTCAAGAGTTTTTTTTTTAAAATGTTAAATTTGACAAAAGAGTTTCACTGTCAGCTTTGTTTTCGAAGAAGAGTGAAGTTTAAGAACAGACGCACTTGTTCATTGTGTTGCTTTGGGACATTTGCATGTCTTCAACTTCATCGTCACATACCTTTCCCTGCTTCATTTTGCACCATGAATAGTGGACAGACCCTCCGGTGGGTGTTGGGGACGCAACGAGACAATGGGTCTCCTTTTTAGTTTGCGCTGGTGAAAAAGGCACGCTGCCCTTGGGATCCTCCCCCGACTTCAGTGCTGATTTTACACGGTTGTGCTTTTTCACACAAGCTGAGTCAATGGCTGGGACAAAAGGACAAGTTTTTGTCTCCTTTCTTTTTTTTTTTTTTTTTTTGCTTCTTCAAACTATCAGCCAATGAGGGCAAAATGACCCCTGACATCACATTTTTAGTGTCGTCCCGAAATGATGTGACGGTTATGGCAAAGGTCATTTGTGTGCGTCGCTTAAAATAGAAGTGATGTCATTGTGCATTGTGGCCTGGGAAAAGTTTTATAATTTAATACAACCTGTGCGTGTTCAAATTTTAGTACCCCTTTATTCTCCTGCTAAATTTAGTCGGGTAACAAATTGACTTTGTTGTAACGCCGCCCTAAATGACAAACGAGGTCATAATGTGTAGTGGAGTGTGCTCGTTAAGCGCTTAAAAAGGGGAATGAAGAGATGCTGAAAAGGCCAAACTGTGTGGTTTGTTGCCTAGGGACTCTGATGACACAGTAGGACGCCATATTGTTCCCCAAACAAAGGCGACTCATTTAGACCCAAGACAATTACCTTCTCTTCCTCGCAGGCTCCCCCCCCCTTTAAGATGCCAACACCTCATACAGTGAGACGTTGACAGGTTGTGTTGTAAAAAGGGGGGTGGAGATGGGAGGAGGGTGGTCGGCTTATTGATCAGATAATTTATGGTATTGCTAACCAGCAAGTATCCACAGTGATTAAACAAGGCATGAAAATCGGAGCAAAAGAAACACTAATTGAGCCAAGTTTATGTATTGACAAATACCTTTTCAGTGTCAGATATGATTTTCTAGTTTCTTGTTTTTACAGGACGCTCCTCCTCAGTACTACAGCAGCAGACAGACACTGATGGGATCACCATGTTTAGAGTCGACACATTTTCTAGATGGCAACAATGCCGATGTAAGTGGGCCGTGACGGAAATCTGCACGTAAGCGTGTGAGAATTTGCTTTCTGTTTGTAAAAAGCAGAGTTTAAATCCACATCTTGTATTGAATATTATTCAACATTGTGCAACTTATTGAACAAGCTAGTGAATGTGTATTATGTTCAAATTGGATTATTTTTTAGCACTGCTCACACTGCCATAGCAACATAAAAAAACAAAATCAAAACATTTGATCATTATTTCCAAATTCTGTATGCAATTATAGATTGACCCTAATAATGACTCTCTGTCTTTTATGGCTTTGTGCGTGACACTATGCGCAGGGAAGTCAGCTGTTCTTTGTCGGCCTGCCCTCCAGCTACAGTCTGCCCTCTCTGGAGGCCCCCCTGCCCAGGCTTCCCTCCTACGAGAGTGTCCGAAAAAAGGATCGCCAGAGGCAGATCCACATGATGATTGCAGACCGCTTTGGCCTCAATGGGCCTATTGAGACGGAGGTAGGAAACGTTAAAGTTGGAATAGACACGCGTGCTAGATGACGCTTGCAATGATGTTAGCTCCATCAAGCTTATCTGACAGGTCCTCAGTTTAAAAGGGTTGATAATAATACATTATATTCAGAGCTCATTTGAAGCCATATTGCATCCACAAAACATGCTATTAAGTCACCGAGCGCTAACTGCCAGCGACCACGTTTCAAGGTTTTACAGTGTTGATCTTTGGCTGAGCTTTTGACTCGCTTCAACAAACAAGGTAATGAGAGAAAGGCACATCAAACATAATTAAAGGCAGCACCCTGAACACAAACAATCTCCGACAAAAACTGCTTTGTACTCGTGTCAGTTTTTACCGCTTTGACCTTTTCTCTTTTTCTGTAATTAAACAATCCCAAGCGTGACCGCTTGTATTTTCTCGATATGATTGACCAGCATGGCACACCCACGAAGTGATCTTGTCTTTGGTCATCCAAAATGCCTTGGTTAAACTTTCAATTGGTTTCGTAATTTCCCCCGTTTGTCCTTTGGCCCGAGGTATGATAGCAGTAAACTTTGCAGCCTTCAATGTGTGTGATGATAAAGAGTGACGTTGTAGAGTGACTCCAGGGTCCCTGAGCAATTAAAAGATAAGCCAGACTCAGTATCCCAGATGTGTTCAGATTTCAGAGAGATAAAAAACAATCATGTCCCAGGTGGTTAACCTGAAAAAGATGAACTGTTAATGTAAGCAGATTTGCAAACAAATGTAATAATGCCATTTATGATCACGTTCAACACCTTAGAAATCAAGAAATCCCCCAAAACTATAACCCAAGGTTCAGTTCTAATGAGACGGCAAATCAATAAGCAGTTAATGGTAGCAAGTGAATTAATGGTGCTAATTTGCTGTCAACACATAAGAGAAAATAATTCCGACTTATTCTACTGATACCATATCAGTTTATCTTGAACTTTTAAATAAATAGTGCTGTCCACTTCACTATAATCTCCTTAATTATTTTATTTACAAATCCTGTGCAACCATTACAGCAGTTTGGATTGTTTTCTCCCCAAAGCCATAATCAACCACTTTACAAGCCAAAGCCCAGCAGAGCAGAAATAAATAATTCATTTTTCCTATTCCCCATTCACAGATTCATTTATTCAATAGAGCCTTGTTGTAAATGACTTGCTGCTGACAACAAGGCCAATAGAGCCGTGTCGTCGATAAATGCATCCCTCCAATGATAAGGCCAATACAAACTAGTTACGCAATCAATAGCGTCCTTTGAAACCAGTTAGGGACGCTATACGGAGGAAATAACGATGATTTCGAGAAAATCCTATTTTTAATTTCAAGCAATGACTGTACAAATTGGGATATTTTATTTTCCAACACGCTTCACAGCCACCTCCATCATATGAGGAGAGCGTCCGTCAATCCGTGGTGCTGCCTTACAATATCCTCTCATCAAGTTTGGACGCTTCTCCCACGCTGGGTGAGCACACCAACTCTGCAGCTGATGTTCAAAGTGAGCCGCCACCTCCTCCGGTCAGCTGTGAGAGCAGTGACAATGTTCTTCCTGTATGACACCCACGCTGGATGAATGTCAACAACTGGACAAATGTGGATTTTAAAACCATGAAATGGTTTGGAACTTTTGTGTTGATTGAAATACCTCAAGACTGACTTCTGGTTATCAGGAGCTGCGTAACCAAAGAAGAGCTGCACACATTTTTGTGCAACACACACACACACACAGAAAAGACTTAATGATGCTGGTACAACTTGAATAAGATGGTGAAATGGAGACTGCATGAAAACTGTGAACTGAAGGATTTGAAATGCCAAAAAGGTTTGTTTTGTTTTTTTGGAGGAGGTCGTGAAAATATTATCAGCGAAACATTTGCGGTTTGTACAGGGCAGTAAACACTTTTTCTGATTTCCAAGTCTATGAGTATTTTTGAGTGGGCTAACTGCTCATAAAATAAATAGGGCACGTTCTAGATGTTGATAAATTAGGGATTTTACTGTTTACATCATGCAATTAATTTCCAGCTAAACCAACGAGAACTGGATTTTTTACGTTGATTTCAGCTACATTTTACATTGCATGACAAATAGGTATAAAACAAGTGTCAGTGAAAAGTTAATAAAAAAAAATCCATAATTCTCTATTTAGACCTGTCATTGTTACATTAGTTTACAGACACTTTGTGTAGCCCTCTTTTTTTCCCTTTCATTATTCATCGGTTTGTTTGTTTTTTAATACAAATGTACCAAATTAAATGTAACTCTTTTAATAAAAATAAAAAAATGGTATAACATTAGAACTGGTCTTATTAGAACAACAAGATGGATTGGTCATTCCAAAACAGAGGACATTTTCTGTCCCATTCTGAACAAGGATAATTAGGAGGATGAGAAAATTAGAAGATATAATACATATTTACATCTACTTTTAAATTAGTACAATACTGGCACAGTCCCAGTGGCGACCTTACAAAAATGGCTGCCGACTGCACCCACAGTCGGGTTGGCGATCGACGGGAAAAGCCGAAGTTTTCCGAAGAGCGGGGTGTCAGTCTGTAAACAAGGACGCTCGCTGCAGCACAGTCGAAGGACTTTAAATCGTGCAACTCTCATCTTTTTGGGCGAGGTTAGGAAACTGCTTCACCTGCTGTGCGACAAGACAGGTATTTGTGTTTTACTACCAAATTTGCATCGTAAATGTCATTTGTGCAAGTCTTATAGATATTGTATCGTGTGGAGGAATTGCATATTTTATTTTAACTGCGCATTTGGTGCAGTGAACTAGTGAGGTATGTTGACGCTGCTAGCTTCGCTCGGGCACGGTAAACAGAATTGCACTTTAATTCCTACCAGATTAACAAGAATGATGTGTTTTTAATCCGAACATTCCCGAATTTGATTTGTTTTCTAGATTTCTCAAAAAAGTCTATGCAAATACATATTTTTTGTATTTTCTTTCAGCATCGTCACATTACGAATCTTACGTGCGCGTCTCCCATCACTGAGAACCAAGATGTTGCAGTGTTTTCACTTCATGGTGGAACCTATCAAAAACTTGGCCGTTCAAATAAAGGTAACGCAAGTCCACAAGGTGCAACAGTGTTTAATGTTTAAACTGGATTTGTTTTGGGCTCATGGGTCACCTTGATGCATTTAACCCTGTTCGGTAACTTATAATTGGATTTCCCTGACTAAAACCCACACTCCGATTGAACCATGACAAAACAATTGCATACTATTAAAATAATGTTATGACAATCATTATGACAATTCAAAACTAAACATGCAATTACTCCAGTAAGTGTCACTTTTAGATTTTGAATTAAAATTGCAAAATGGTGCTTTCACTGCAGTTTAAATTCACTGCACGGCATGCCAATTGACTCTTAAAATAACAAGAAAAAAAAAAGAGAAGGTGTTTTTGCATCTCAAGTGACAAGGTAGTGAAATGAAGTGACAAGGTGTACCATGGCACAAATCCTAGAGGGGATGGCTTTTGTTCTCTGCTGACAAGTAATCATTACAATCAGAATCCTTAATTCTTCCTTTCCAGTTTGACTTGAATGTAAGACAGCAATTACAACACAGTCAACTAAAACACCTCTTATTGACACGATAAGGTTGCTTAACTTGATTTTTTCCCACTAACTTGCACCTGGATAAAACACAAACACTAGTGACTGTAAAAACATACTGGTGTTAGTGTGTGTGTGTGTTAGGGTGTGTGTGTGTGTTAGATAAATCTCAATTAATCCTGAGCTTTTTCTTAGGCATCTAATGTGAAATCTAAGCAAAAGAAGATGACAGACAACTTGGATGAAGACCAGCTAGTCATTATTGAACTGGCGAGAGATCTTGGTCGAGTATGCCAGGTGCAATTGAATGTACTTTATATACCAAGCGTAGTAATTACAAGCCATGTTTGACAACATATTTTAAAGGTGCTATAACAATAAATCATCATGTAGTTTTGTCGCTTCGGCTAAATCGATCATTTACAGCTATATCTTTTGCTGAGTGTTATATTTTATATGATCACTATGATAAGTAATATTCATGACTACTTGTTCATGCATAAAAGCACATATTAAATCAAAGTATAGAAAACACTATTTTTGGTAAACAGATTTTTTTCAGATTGTTTTTGTCTTCACTAAAGCCACCGCCCACTTGTTTCTCTGTTGTGCTCAATGAAGGATTCATCAGTCCTGGAGCTCATCTGGAACCAGCATGAGATCTGGCCAACTCCTCTCTGCTGGTTCTTTATGCTTGAATGGGCTTCTATGATTGAAAAAAAGGTACTTGTCTGGGTAAAATGTACATTGCAATATGAGAAAGTATCCATCGGGATTGGTGGATTGCTTCTGTGCTTTGTACAAATTCTACTCACAATACCATGTCGGGTGTCTTTTTTTTATCCACAGACGAGGGCCTTGCAGACCGATGGCTGGCCGGAAACTGATTGTGACAAAAAGTGTGATCTCTCTGAGCAGCAGGACATGCAAAAGGCCAAGTTAGGCCTCCTTGAATGGATGAAAGAACTGAAAGCTCAGCCTGAGGCAAGCAGCGTGTTCCTCCCATAGTTAGATACCCTCCCCTCACAGAAATTAACCATTATTATTATTATGTATTATGTATAGTTAGATAACCCCAGAAATTAACCATTATTATTGATTGTTATGTAGCAAAGCATTCAGCCTGGGGAAACAGTGGCAAACATCCTAGAGGACTTAAGGTCAGCCTGGCGTTGGGGCCGTGTGCCAAACCTTCTGAGTGCCATGGAGCTGCTTATGTGGACTGTGATGCTGCAGGATTCAGAAAAGGTCTGTACATCTTTAAATGGATAAACATCCCCAGCAAGGACTGAGCTTTTATTTTGTACCTGCAGGATATCATACCGCAGAAGTGGTTGATCTGGAAGCAGAAAACAAAAATTGGTAAACCCAAAATATTATGTTTAATATTTGAGTAAAAACATATTTAATGATTATTTTCCCACCATATAATTTGTTGCATTTATTTTATTTCAGGTGCTCTCTCATACATTCCTCAGCCAGGTCAGTGGCCTTTTGTTATTATAACACCACCTTAGGGGGTCTCAAATGTTCACATGCATAAAATTCTCTCTTTTTTTTTTTTTTTTTGGCAGTGTGGGATTGGATTACAAACGCCGCAGGTACAGTGTTAATTCCATCAGTGTTTATATCACTGTAAACCTTACCCAGCCTATCTTGCTGTTAATATAAGAATTGTATGTCTCGTGTCAGTGGAAGTGACTCTGAACCAAGATACAGCCAATCCTGATCTTCTCATCTCTGGTGATGATAAGAAGATGCGTTGTGGGTTTGAGAGGAAAGATATTCCCAATTACCACCAGCGCTTTGATGGCTGGTGGTGCGCTGTTGGAATGGTAGGCTATGAATCGGGCCGCCATTACTGGGAGGCGGAGGTGGGTGAGCGAGACTGGCGCCTGGGCGTGGCCAAGGAGTCCGCTCTTAGGAAAGGCTTCAAGTCCCTCAACACCGACACGGGTTATCTGACCCTGCGTCTGGAGAGAGGCACTGAGTTTAAGGCACTCACCGTGCCCTTTACTGCACTGCCAGCGGGCCTCATCCCTCGAAAAGTGGGTATCTACCTTGACTACGAAGGTGGCCAGCTGTCCTTCTATGACGTGGACCGGCGTGCCCACATCTATACTTATAATGAGTGCTTCCATGAGAAGCTCTTCCCACTGTTTGGCACAGTGGAGATCATTAATGATCTGGTGATAAGGACCCTTGACGCCAATCCCCAATGTCTCTGCGCCACATCCTGCCTGTGGGGTTGATTTCCTACCTGGACAACTTTTCCTTCAACATCTCCAGTAGATATCATATTAAGGAATACAAAGGTGACAAAGTTATTCAAATCACTGGGAGGGATCAACGATGCTGCCATTCTTGTGCTTTCAAATAGTTTCAAGGCGTGACCACTCTCTGTGCTGCTGCTGCTACTCTCCTCTTTCCTCAAAATCAAAAGGTGTGCTCACATATTTGGTGTTTGGAAGGAGAACTGTACTATCTACATTGTCATGTACTGTAATTGTCATCATACACTGAATAAAAAAAAGAGTTAATGATGATGATACCGTCTCTTGTTTAAGTCAACACATTGCCGTTGTTTCACCATGCTGTCAAAAAGCATATTTAAAAATCATAGGGTGGGTAAGTAAAGACATTTTAAATCAGCGTTGAAAATACCTGTAGACCAGTGTAATCAAAAAATCTTTAAGCTTGATTATTTTTGTTGCCATAAACATTTTTGTTCATTATAAAGTCCCGTGATTATTTTTAAGTACCAGAATGATTTAATTTAAATCCTTCACTGATTCGAAAAAAAATAAAAAAATAAAAAAAAGAAGTTATATATAGGTCAGCTATGATGTCATCAATGTGCGACGCTGTCACCGTGTTCTGCTAATGGAGTCGCAAGCCACGACAATAACATTAAAACAAGCTTTAAATACCCATTTTGGGTTCGACGGCTTCAGGTCGAAAGTGCAGGAAAATGTTATCAATGCAGTTATCCGAGGTAAGTTAAAAATCAAGCGCAGCGACGAAGTTGTGAAGTAATCTCTGCTCATTGTTCGATATTAGCCCTTGCAAAACAAAGGGGGAATTGTATAGTTTCTTATCAAGGTATAACGATGGATATGAACATTTATGACAAGTTGTTCTTAGAATGGTTAATGGTGTGTTTTCCTGTAGGCGACAGGGATGTGTTTGTGTGCATGCCGACTGGCGCAGGAAAGTCCCTGTGTTACCAGTTACCTGCTGTATTGGCGGCAGGCATCACTCTGGTTATCTCACCGTTAATTGCTCTTATTCAGGTCAGTTTGGTTTCATCATCCACATTGAAATAAATCTGCTAGAATTATTTCCCACTCACCACTGTTTTCATATTGTCTTTCCAGGACCAAGTGGATCACTTGAGAGCTCTAAACATCCCTGCTTGCTCCATCAACTCTAAACTCGCAGTAGGTGAGCGCCGGTTGATTCTTACGGATTTGCAGAGTACAAACCCAAAGCTCAAGCTCCTCTACATTACACCAGAGATGGTAGCTTCTCCATCATTCCAGCCTTACCTGACTGACTTGTGCTCCCGGGGCTTGCTGTCCTACCTGGCAGTGGATGAGGCTCACTGCGTCTCCCAATGGGGTCATGATTTCAGACCAGACTATCTCAAACTGGGCGAACTGCGTGCTCGCTTGCCAGGCATTCCCTGTATAGCGCTCACAGCAACAGCTCCTAAAAAGGTCCAAGAGGACATTGCTCAGTCCCTGAAGCTGCATCAGCCGCTGTCTTTTACTACGCCAGTTTTTCGCAGTAATTTGCACTACGATGTCATCTTCAGTGAGTTTCTTCCAAAACCCTATGATCATCTCCATGCTTTCATTAAAAAGGCACTTGGTGGTGTTCCAAAAGCACAGGTTGGTAGTTAATTCATGAATACATAGACATTTTCAGTATAGCTGTACTCTTCAGCACCCATGCTGCACACGAGCTTACTTTGAAACTATATTTCCCTTACATAATAATAATGGCCAAAATAATAGGAGGGGATGATTTGGGAAATGAATGCATTTGGTCCTGCAGAAACGTGACTTATGTTTTCGGACAGGGTTGTGGTATTGTCTACTGTCGGACAAGGGAAGGTTGTGAAACTGTAGCCTACCAGCTTACCAAACTCGGTGTCCTGGCAAAGCCTTATCATGCTGGTAAGTCTTCCACTATGGGCGGTATGCAGAGACTTAAATTGTAAGTTTTTTTTTTTTGTTTTCTTATGTTCAGGTCTGAAGACAGGAGATCGTACAGAGGCCCAGGCTGACTGGATGACGGGAAAAGTGGTGGTTATTGTAGCCACCATCAGTTTTGGTATGGGTGTCGACAAGGCCAATGTAAGGTAAAGCAGTAAATCTGTAGGTTGAGTTTTTTGGGTGTTTTTTTTTTTAAAGCGATAGCTCAATTTCCCTGTCCATTATTACCACAGGTTCGTCGCCCATTGGAACCTCGCGAAATCCATGGCCAGCTACTACCAAGAATCTGGGCGAGCAGGCAGAGATGGACTGCCATCTCTTTGTCGCATTTACTACTCCCGGAAAGATAAGGATCAAATTCTGTTCCTCATCAATCAGGAGGTGCGACGGAAAAGGGTCAGTATAGCAGCAAATACTATTGCAGTTAAAAAAAAAAAATAGAAGTTGAACTTTTGTTGATGTCATCATAAGTTCACAATCATTTAAATGGTGCGACTTTTCCCTACAGGACAAACGAGGTTATGCAAAGGAATCAGACAACACGGCCATAACAGACTTTGACGCCATGGTTCGTTTTTGTGAACAGGAAAGGTAAGTGATGATGTCACATTGTCTATTGGCTCATCGCGCTTTATTCCAGTAAATGTCCATTTTGCTTTATACATCGGCGACATGTCAAATGGGAATTTTTTTTAGGATAATATGTCGTATGTGTCGCAGGAAAATTCATGCGTCTCAGGGGGCGGCCATTTTGCCACTTGCTCTTGACCGTAAATCACGTCGCAGCCAATTACGGCTCAGCACAGTCACCGGCAATCTTAACAAAGAACATTTTGGGTTAACTTCCCCGTTAATGCTGCATAAGGTTTAGTCAGAAATTAATTGGTTTCATTTCCTTTTATGTACAGCAGAGAAATCTTAGAGAAAACAGAGAATAAATATATGTTAAATTATGGTTTGGATGTGTCCTGTCCTCCAACCAGGAGTGATGTTGTTGGAGACGTTTGATTCAAGGAATGTCGATTGTCCTGACAGTCAACTGAGTTGACTCAACTCCATCAAGTGGCTTGGCACCAAGTTAGGACATCGCTGTCAGTTGAGTTGTCAAAGAGGGCTGGGCTTCTTCTCGCTCTTCGGACACACCTAGCCAGGCCACATTCGCAAACAGGTCGTCTTGCTGAGGCATGATAGCCAACCAGTTTTTACGTTTTATGAGTGGTTGAAAGTAACTTAATGAGGATAAGTAGTGTACATAATAGCTGGGTGTAGTTGAGATCTTCAAAGGTTAGTCCCCTCCTTTTTAGCCTTGCAACAACAACAACAACAATATGTCGTGCAGATCAGGACGGCCATGGCAACAACCACCACTGCAGGAGAGCAAAAAAAAAAAAAAAAAATCAGCTTGACTACAATCCAGATTCTTATTCACACTTGAGGAGACTCACAGATGAATGTTAAAAGGATGAGGAAAGCCCCGAGATCGACGGGGTCGGCATCGGGCAAATTCTGCAGCTTGGCCCAAATCTTGCTTAGAAGACTCACTGCTTGCTCTTTGGGGTCCATCCTAATGAGAGACAACGATAAACAAATTGTAGGAATGCTTACAAATAGTTTGCTTCAAATGCAGTTTGTTTACCTTCTCTGTCATCATGTATATATATTTTTTTAAAAAGGAAAGTGAGAAGGAAAACAGGAAAGAGACGTTCTTTAAATGCCACAAATCAGTCGTGAGCAGACAGGTTGACGACATGACATTTCTCCCTGACATTCTTACCTGAGTGTCAGTTTTTTTTTTTTTTTTTCCTTGCTGGCACAAGACCCTCATCGTCCAGAATTCCTCAGGTGCTGCATAAAATTAGCCCTCATACTGATCTCAGGAGAGATTATTTTTATCTGCAAGGAGAAATTCACAAAGTTTCACCTACTTTAGTTTTAGTTGTGAGTATCATACGACTTACTGCTGTTTGTTTTTCTTCCGAAGCTGTTTTTCAGTCCAAGCAGGGAGAAGCAAAGAGTCTTTTTGTGTGCGTCTCTCTTTCCCCACCTCCTTAGTGGGAGCGTTTTCTCGGTTTTCTCATGGCTTTGTTAACAGCGTCCTGCTTTCTCGCAAGGTAGTCTGCATGTTGTTAAAGTGGCTCCCAGCACCGCCTTTGTTCATGCGTGCTTGTGCGCTGTGAAGAGCGTCTGTTGCATAACACGTGCTGCCTGTTTTTCCTTAATGCAAACTTTAGGTAAGTGGGAAAACTAGTAGTGAGAGAGGAGCATCTTTTACTCATAAATATTAGTCCAAGAAATGTACTTGAGCTGCCTTTCAATTTTGATTGAAGTGTTTTTTTGTTTTGGTTTTTTTCCCCCACTTGGTAGCGCAACTTCACTCCAAAGCAGGACGGAGGCGGAGCTAAACTGCCTGTTGTCAATTGTCCCAAAGTCAGTCCCACGTTACAATGGAATGTTGAGTGGAATGGGAAGAAAACAAAGACGGCATTTAAAAAAAAAAGAAAAAAAGACAATTATTTTCACTTTGTGTTTCAGATTGACCAATATCAACAAACTCAAAGCAGGTCAGAATTATATTAACTCTTCAATATGTTTCCTGTCTTCCCATTAGTTGCCGCCATTCTAGCATTTCCAAGTTTTTCGGGGACCAGCCGCCGGACTGCGCGGGTGCTTGCGACTATTGCTCCAACCCGAAAGGCGTGCGAGCTCAGCTGGAAGCGGCTTACAGCACCAGCATCGCCGCTCCAAGCAAAGAACCAAGGAAACCGTTCGGGTTCGATCAAGAGCTTTACGGAGGAGGAAGGAAGGGATATGGCTTTGAGAGGTAGGTTGACTTTTGTGATGTTGATTTTTTGCATTTGATTTGATGACATTGAGTGCTCTTCATAGGTATGACGAAATCGAAGAAAGCGCTATTGACGACGCCGACGCCAAGAGGAAAAAGGAATTCTCTGATGTCTTCAGGAAGCAGATGAGCATGAGGAAGGTAATTGAGAAGCAGCTACATACAAACATGTTTGCAGGATCCCATCCTGGAATTGTCTGGATGTGGACTGTATGTGTTTTGCTTCTCAACACATTTTCAACGGCTGTTGGCATTTTAGGGCCCCTTAAGTGAAGCCAGCTGTGGTAAATGGAGAAAAAAAAAAATATTACTCAACAACTGAAGCTGGGTCGGACAGTTTGCAACTTGTGGGCAGCTTCGCTTGATTCACGATTCATCGAACGCCGTTTGCAGTTAACACTGAAAAGTGCAAATATTACACAATATTTGACATTGGACAGTGACAGTCGGCCATTTTTGCATTCATCTCATAGTTTGTTTTATTTTTAGGGACTTAACAATGGGAACGATGACTTTATTCCTCCAGGTAAATTATTATTATTATTATTATTATTATTAATAAGAGGACCCCTCAGGCTCATGTCGTGTTCTGGTAATCTTGCTGTAGATGCCGACTGCCCACTGGAAGAGGCGAACAGTCGGCGGATCCCCAAGCTCCCAGTAAAGGTACACCACAAACACATTCTTTGCTGGAATTCAGTGACTCATGTGTCGGAAGTTGAGAGATGGAGATGTTGATTGCAAACAAATGTAGCCAAATAAAAATACATCTGTGTTTTAGTCTTCTACTGCTTTGGAGGCATGTAACTGACTTTTAAATCATATAATCGCTGGAGCCGTAATCTTAAAGCTAGTATTTAGGTTGGCGGGACATTATTATGTGTATTTTT
This sequence comes from Syngnathus leptorhynchus, assembly GCF_054491065.1. NCBI lineage: Eukaryota > Metazoa > Chordata > Actinopteri > Syngnathiformes > Syngnathidae > Syngnathus > Syngnathus leptorhynchus. Next base: position 6,758,889 of record NC_141210.1, on the reverse strand, counting down.
ATTTTTTTTTATTGTTCATTCTTCTGTTCAAGGACAATATTCAGTCATGTAAATTGCATTTCAGGCTAGAGAGCATTGCCTGACACTCTTGCAAGAGGCACTGTATGGCCACCAGGGGGCAGACGACTCTTTTGGGTAAATATGTTTTGTGTTGTTGCCCTCTTTTTATGATCTGCTTGAAGTTCAGTAAAAAAAAAAAGCAGTATTATAAATGTATGAATGAATTATATTGAATTATAATGAATTGTGCTCTTCCTCTTTTCACTGCAGTGGTCTGTCTTTAGCTGTGGATATTGAACATGAGGTGTTCAAGAGAAGCAAGTCGTCTAACTTGTACAAAGCCGCAATACTAAAGAAGGTTTTCATGCATACCTACATCCTTACGTTGCTTTATAAAACAAGGTTTGGACGAGACTGACAACCATCACTTTGCAATCAAGGTGTCCGAGTTGAAGAAAGCACCGGCCGTAAGAGACGAGGAGAAGACCATCAGTGGTAGCGAGACCACGCTAAAACAGAAAGACAAAGCCGACCCTTCTACTTCCTTTTCCGAAGACCTGCACGGGTTCAAATCTGCATCGGAAGTCTACTCAGTGAGTTGGAGCATTTCACACGCTGAATTCACATATAATCATTTCTTTACCATTCTTCCAGATGAAGCGAAAGAGAGCTGGAGCAGGTTATTGTGTCTCGTCCAGCGCACTAGCTGAAAAACAACTGCCGAGCGGCTCGGCGGTGGACAACGCGTCTGTCCAGGAAACACCAAACGGTGGCTCAGTTGGCGGGATTGGACGGAGTCTGCTCAGCAATTGGTGTGACAAACCATTGCCTGAGACGTCATCCATCCGAGCGAGAACAAACTCCGCCGACGCTGCCCCCTTGAGCAGCCCCACAAAGAGAACCTGGAGCAAGAAGCAACAGAAACTGGAGGAAGCTGCAAAACATTCTCGTAGCATTTCTCACTATTTTGCCAAGTCTCAAACAATTAAGGAAAGCCAAGAGCAAGAGACCAGCATCTTGATTTCAGATGAAGACCTTGACCCTGAGCAGCCTTCTCCTGAAGGTGGTGCTATTGAGCCAGTTATTGGTGGTGTGATGCCAGCACAGACCAGACTTGGGGTCATAGATGAATTCAGTGATGAAGGAGGGACGCCTGCACAAATGTCGCAACTGAATCCACTCGGACATGACACAACAGAAGAGCACAATGCAGCCGCGACACAAGAGGTACGTCTCCGTCAGGTTTTAAAATGCTTGTCCCACTCTGATTATCCATACTTGGCCAAACAGGCCCACGCTGAAGAAGCAATACCAGAGCAGCCTCCTCCGGCAAAGCGAAGCCGTCTGGTGGACAAGAACGACGTGCAGAAGAGAATCGTGAAGGAGCCAATGACTGTGACGCTTAAAGAGGCGGCTGACGTGGTGGTCCGCTACTTGGACCCTTTTTACACTCGGGGGAAGTTTGCCAGCAAGGTGTGCCAGATGAGCAAGTTCTTCAGCAAGTCTACGATTCCTTTAAGGAACCTTATGCTAACTCAACCATGTCCTTCTTTTTTTGTCGGTAGGACCTCTTCAAGTCCTTCGCTCGCTATTTGTCCCACCTTCTTGCAGAGGGGGGGACTCTTAAAAAGGGACAAGGTAAAACGATTATTAATGATCACTGTACTGTTCTTTTTACAAATACGAACTTTGAATTTGAATCCAGATATTTTTTGCATCAGTTCAATGGCTATTTTGCTGCTCCTTGTGGGGTTTGCACCTTGGCCACATGGGGGCAGTATGATACAAAAATTGATATATGGAGTTACACGGAGAATTATTAAGAGATACAATGTCATAAACCAAGAACCCCCTGTGCCTTTTTGTATTTTATGAATATCACACTTATGCACATTTGCTTCCTCATCTGTCTCTGTTGGCCCACAGTGAAAACAGAGGCAAAGTCTCTCATCAAGCAGTTCTTCTGCAAGGTCAAACGCTGCGAGAGTGAAGCAGACTGGAAATATCTTAAAAGACCGGACTGCTGTAAAAACTCAGCTAATTAGCAACGACTATGAAGAACAGAATGATTTGTGGAATTTCTCTCTGTTAGTGCCTTCTTGTTGTTTTTTTCACTTGACCTCATGCTTCAACGCACGTTCTGACTAGGTTCAGCTCCAAATGTTCGAGCCATAATGCTCTGCTCTTAAATCTCCAATGGAGAAATGGATGTGAATTATACACAATGCTATTGTTTTGGCTCAAAAGTGTCAGAAATGCTGTTGGATTCAATTGTTGGAGACCATTCAAAGTATTTTCTGTGGAAGAAACGTTCTGTTGATGAATGATTCATTCTTGTACCTTTTTTTATTTGTAAATATTTTGTATATTTTGTACGTGGAGACATATACAAAACAAATTGACAATTATTCTCTAAGAATAAGATGATTTTAAGCTCCCAAAAGGGCAAGGAAAAACTAAAAAAAACTTACTAAAAGAAACAGTCGTATCATTTTATTTCATCGTATTTATATATTATTTATTTATATAACCCTAGCCCTAACCCTAGCTCTAATCCCTGCCTCTAATTCCTAACCCTAGCTCAAACCCTAACCCTGGCTCTAACCCTAACCCTAACCCTATCACTAACTCCTAAACCTCGTTATTTGACCTTGAGTCACTGGGGTGAGAGTCCAGAGCACTAAGCATACACTACGGAACACTCGTTCAATTTTCATGGAATGTACAGATATATGGTTTTATGGAACAGCTCACGAATGTATGATTTATTCATATAAATGTAATCTTTATTCACATAAAGGCCGGTCCGCGAAAATATTTCTGACACGTAACCGGTCCGTGGCGCAAAAAAAGGTTGGGGCCCGCTTTACTAACCAAACAAAATTAGCAGAAAGGCGCTGCTGTTTGCGCTGTCATGTTGACGGTGACGTCACCTCCAATTGTGCTACATTCATGACTCCTCGTAAAAACTACAAAATTCAATTCTTAATTTGTTGGATGTAATATAACGAGCAGACATCTTGGACAATTTCGTTACTAAAATTCTCAACGCAAATAATATGTAAAATAATTACAGCGGACACTCGTTAGACCTTCCTACCAGAAACGTTTTCCATTGTATAACAATCTTGCCTACAATAAACAGATCGATACACAATTCAAATATTTAACCGCGTTAAATAAAATAAAACACGGTCATTTACTAGCTTGCATGACCATGTTTCATGACTGTGAATGTAAATAAAAGTTTCTCCAAAAAGGATGCCTTGGCGTATCGCATTTCCCAAGCGCCTTGAACGTCTCAGCTGCACAGTAAGAGCGGACGTGCATGATGCTCATCAAAGCCCGGTGGTGGTACCACCACATGAGAAGCACCACTGTTCTCTCGAATCATCGAGGCCCACTGTTGTCAACTCATTGACCAAGCTTTCCTCCATCATTGCACCGCTCTTTTTGTTTTACCCCCCCCCCCCCCCTAAAAAAAAGGCTTTTACGCCCTTTACGGAGGGTTAAAGTTTGTGAGTCTTGTCACTTCCGGGGGTGCCTCGGGGTGAATTAGCCTCAATGCTCCGTGCGGGTAGGATGGAGGAGTTTGTCACGGAGGAAGAGGAGCCGTGGTACGACCAGCATGACTTGGAGCAAGGTGAGCTTTAATCTTAATGGTTATTGATTGACGACGGGGTTGCAAATGTATCATATTGGATGCGAGTGTTTGCAGCCGCCTTCTTTTCCAATGCTGCCAATTATTTGAAGCTTTTCTGTGCAATTCCCCCCCCCCCCCATCAATCTTTATGTGCTCGACATGCAGGCTCGTTAGCGCATATATAAACGATATTATTGCATGCAAAATATGAGTTTAATTAATCCATGTATAGCTTTCATTGGATCTGCTGGCCTCAGCATCACACCCCCAGCTCCTGATTACCTGCTGACCCAAAGAGCCAAAGCAGCTTTATGGCTCATCATTGCAACCCAGGAACATCCCACTTGAGTGTTTTTCTCCACCAAAGTCTGAGATCATTAAGCCCCCCCCCACCCCTTTTTTGCTTGATCTGATTAGGCACTAGACAGCCCCAGACCGGTCCAGACCAGGGTATCTTTGCTGTTGCTTGCACAACCCTCCATTCTGTACTCATGCATGCATTTACTCCAGGATCTCGGCTCTTATATAATGTTTTGTGCTATCTGCTGACCGATGAGGTCATTTTGAACATTTGAAATGATTTGACTATTTAAATGCAAACAATATGTGCTAATTTCTATGCTTAAAACAACAGTGGCAGAAATGTGAACTGGAAGTCGTAGAGCTATGCCCAATCTAGCGTTAAGTACATCACAACGATGACAAGTCATGCTGGGCTCCTGTTTTCACATCAGTGTGAAATGACATAACAGCCATGAGAAATAGAGCTGATGAGTGGAGGCTCCATAATCCACAAGCTCATTAGTGCTTCAGCCACTTGGGTTAATGTTGTCATCATATTTTCCAGCCTAATATGATTTGCACCATATGATGTGCGCTCATGTACCAACAACTCTCCTGCTTTCTTGCTTACATCTCCCATTGTGTGAAGCTCTCTTCACACTTTTGATAATAAGGCCTTTCTGAGAATGAAATTTGAAAAACAAGCTTTTTTGCTTATACTCTACATTGGGTTTGGAGGTGAGTGTGAGTATTTTATTGATTTTATTCTTTTTTTTCATATGTGTCATGTGATTGGCTGGCGACCAGTCCAGCCTCTCACTGTAAATCAGATGGGATGAGATTCATCTGTGACCTAGATCAGGATAAGTGCTAGAAAACAGATGGATGATTTGTTTGTCCTTTAGCAAGTGTCTTGATGACAATTTAATTACAATTGAGCTTGCTTCTATTATCCATCTTGACCAATGTTCCCCCCCCCCTTCGTGATCCTGCACAGGATAAGCTAAATAAACAACATTAGAAAGCCTTATTGGTGTTCTGCAGCTTTGCGTATTTGATTTGCTTGGAATGACATTCTCCTGGATCCGCCATTTCCCCACTGTTTATCGTTGGCCCGATTCCTCACCTCCCATCAGACTTACACTTGGCAGCGGAGCTCGGCAAAACCCTGTTGGAGCGGAACAAGGAGTTGGAGGATTCCCTTCAGCAAATGTACATCAACAATGAAGAGCAAGTTCATGAAATAGAGGTACACAAAACACTATCACCTGCTTTTAAAAAAAAAAAAAATAGCTGGTCACTTTGCAGATACCTGAGCTGATTTTCAACATGTATTTTCACAGTACCTGTCAAAGCAGCTGGAGATGCTACGGGAGATGAACGAGCAGCACGCCAAGGTTTATGAACAGCTGGATGTGACCGCCAGGGAGTTGGAGATCACCAATGAGAAGCTGGTGCTGGAGAGCAAAGCATCACAGCAGAAAATAGACAGGTGAGCACCTCACGCCAGCCTGACCTTTTGAAAATATCAGTTCATGAACTCTCACCATGTTTTACTGATAAGCCAGCTGAACCTTTCCTGAGAAATCTTGTACTCAAGGCTACGAATCAAGCTTGCAAATAGAGCCTTTCTAAATCTGCTACTTGAGTGGGTAACAATAAATCCTTGTATAGTTGAGAGTATGGTATGCTGAGAAGTAAAATCTCCCATGCTGATGACATAACAGGCTCTCTGCATGCTTGTACGTGCAGGTTGACTGGCACAATGGAGACCTTGCAGAGTCAGGTGGATAGTCTGACAAGTCGGGTAGAGGAGCTGCGCACCTTGGAGGAGCTGAGGGTCTTTCGTGAGAAGAAAGAGCGCCGCAAGACGGTCCACTCGTTTCCTTGCCTCAAAGAACTTTGCACTGCGCCAAGGTTACAATTTCATTTACAAGTCTTTCTACCAGTGACAGTTATGACTGGATGTTCTAAGCATAATAGTGTGCCGCCCTCTAGTGGCAAACAGTGAAATGACAAAAAAAAATGAAAGAAGAAAATATTCAAACATTCAAACTGTACAAATTAAATCAGCAAAGTCGCATGACTCGACCACAAACCCCGAAAGGAGGTTTACTCCACATTAATAAAATTTTAATCTACAAATATTTGTAAATGTTAAATTTGTATCTCTCAATTCCTCATTTTTGAAGGTATGAGGATGGCTTCCTGTTGGCAAACCCCGGCAGCGTGGACCTCGCCGAGAGGGAACCGGCAGAGGAGGAGAACGAGCGCCTGAGGGACATCGTGACGTCTCTGCGTGCGGCCATGGCCGCCGAGCGCTCCAAGAGGGAGGGGGCCGAGCGGGAGTGCGCCGCCGTGCTGCAAGAGTTCGACCGCCTCGAGCAACGTCTGCTCGGAGCCGAGGGCTGCCAGCTCCGAGTTCGTGAGCTTGAGGCGGAGCTTCAAGAGATGCAGCAGCTGAGGAAGTCCAGGGCCTGCTTGATGGAGGACGGCATCGAGTCGATGCTCGGCAACGGCCCAGAGACTGACACGCCGGATGAAACTTCCATTCCGGACGCGGGAGGCGAAGGCGGCACCGGTGAACCGGGAGGCCCCGTGAGGAAAAGCTGTAGCGACACGGCCTTAAACGTCGTCACGGTCCGAGACCCGCCGGGGAGGCGCCAGTCGGGTCGCAAACGAGGCATGTCCATCTTGAGCGAGGTGGATGAGCAGTACCACGCCTTGCTGGAGAAATACGAAGAGCTGCTGGGAAAGTGTCGACGCGACGAGGAGAGTCTGTGCCACGCCGAGGTGCAGACGTCACGCCCCGTCTCCAGGGACCCTTCCTTGAAAGAGTACAGTATGGCGTCCTTGGGGGCGGGGGCCGCCTCCCCGTCTTCTCTCACTGACGCGCCGTCAACGCCAGAAGCCTTGGAAGGCATCAGCAGGCAGGTGGAGCAAGTGGATAAACGTCTGAGTCAGAACACGCCCGAGTACAAAGCGCTCTTCAAGGAGATCTTCTCCCGCTTGCAGAAGACCAAAAGCGACGTGACCGCCACCAAGGGTAGGAAAAGCGGCAAATGAAAATGCCACTACAAATAAGGATAAGATGGATACAAAATGGATGGATCATTTCTAATATGCTTGATTTTTTTTCTTCTACTAAGTTCTGAGGGTTTCTCATTTGTGTGACTTGGAAACAATGCAGATTCTATGGATGTGGTGAATATGATTACATTTTCTGTTCATTAAAAAGAAAAGCATTTACCAAGTTTTTGTTTTCTGTAAAGAGGACATGTTTTAATTTCAACATTTAAATGTCGTCGCAGGAACTCATTACATCGGGCAGCATGTAGCAATTGACTGATTCAAACCGCAACCAAACACCAGAAAAGATCTGAATGAAGCTGCAAGTCTCCATCAATGGGTCCAATCGCCATTACCAATGTTTGGTGGAAGAGATTTCTTAACATAAATTGAGTAGATGCATTTAGAATATGAGGGCCGATCGGAGATGGGAATAATTAATAGTAAGCATATTTGCCTCCTGTAAACATGCTAAAAAAATAAATTCAAATTTACCTTGGTTAGTTTTTTTTTTCTCTACTTGTCCTGAGGGTTCATGTTAAGAGGCCACAAGGCAATAAACAAGTTGCAAAAAAAAAAAAAGCATCATGAGATGGACCAGACATTTTGCCACAGCATACCAGGGGGGGGAAAAAAAAAGAGGTGACCTAAATTTCCCCAAATTTCCCATGACGACAAATCTGCTCAAAGGCTTTAGTCGGGCTGTGTCCAAGAACTGAGTCCAGCAATGATGCAAAATGACCGTAAAAGGCCCCACACACTCAACACGTACATACAGCAATGCTCCTGTAGTTTCCCAAGGCAGATATGGTGATCATAAAAAAAAAAAAAAAAACAGGGTTGAAGGGTAGAGGAAGAAAAGAATCATAGAATTTTTTTGGAACTATTGATTCCTAACCAAAACATTGCGCATGTTTTCATCTCCATTTCCAGAATTTAACATTTCGCAGAAAACCGAATTCAAGATCGAGCGAGCGAGCTCGGGTGGACGGAGAGGACCTCAATCAGAAACAATGGAATGACAGCAAGAGAGGAAAGAAAGCGGAGGAGGACGACTACTTCTCAGGTGGTCTTAAGGGACTCAGTCTTTCCAGTCCTTCTTGATGATGAGGCTCCACTCCCAGGACAGATGGTCGTGTTTGTCGTCGTCGGTGAACTTGGACTTGATAGTGTACGTTCCGCGGGCCAGCATACCTTTGGGCGCCTCTTCCAAGGTGGTGAGGAACTCGTATTCCTTGTCAGGTCTTGGCCCGTAGCTTCCCACCATGTAGTCCGACTTGTCAACTGGTCACAGAGAGTGGCTAACAAGATTAGCAGCGGCATCAAATCTACCAGACTGTATTCGAGTAGGGTGTGCTCACCTCGAACTCCTTTCCGGAATGACTGCTGAATGTACTTCAAACCCGACACAATCTCCCTGTTAACCTGCAAAGGCGTCGCACGTCAGTGCGCCGAACAATAACGACGGCGGGCGTTGCACGGCGTCGCGCTCTCACCTTGAAGTTGACCTTCATTTTGTACTCCACGCCCTCTTTTAACACAAACGGGTTCTTCTTGAAATTCTCCAGATCTCCTGGCAGGAACAGAGTATAACAGGTCTGGGTCAGGGTTGCAAATTCATTACTATATGTTCATTTTGTATTATTACCATCATCATCATTATGATTATTTTCTATCATCATCATCATCATCATCATCATCATCATCATCATCATCATCATCATCATCAGTGATGTTGTAGTAAAGATGTTGACCACTAGATGGCCTTCTTCATCACACAGTTTAATGAAACTAGAACTTCAGCAGAGTCAGTCCATGAATCATTTTTGGGAAGACGTGGTTGAAGGAAAACTTCTAAATACATTTAAGTCCAGATTATTATTATTTTTTTTGCTCCAGCCAAATTTCCAGTTCAGAATATTAGTTTCATAAAACACACTCACCCTGCAGATCAAGCACCAAATTGTTTGGAGCGGCATCACATACCAGAGTCATTCGAGTCACCTGGATGTTTGGTGCGCCGGGATCTGAGACAGACGACATTTTCGTCAAGTCACGTATAAAACAATAGAATAGATGGACACACAGAAATTGACACACAAAAAAAAAAAAAATCCCATGAAGTGCCTGTTTTTGATATCTCACCTCCGGTCACACAAGTGTTGCCCAGTAACGCCTCCTTGTACTTGCGCAGGCTCTCGTCATTTTGATCCAGTTCTTGGATCTCCTGTAAGCTCTTGGGCGCCGGAGGTCTATAGTTGACGGCGGCGTCCGTCTCCTCGTTGGCTGCGGCGAGTGCGGCCAGCTGTTCGGGAGTAGGTTCCGACTCCGCCATGCTGTGCTGGTCCCAGAGAAAGGCGGGAGAGGGAGGGAGGTTAGGTGGGTCGGTCCATAACAGAATCAAGTGATAAACAAACAAGGCCATTTTTGGTCTGAACACCACATGGCGTATTCCAGAGACAACAGCGGTTCTCAATCTGAGGTTCCCGGACCCCGTGGAGGTCCGCGAGCAGAATCTTGAGGGTCCTTCAAATAATTTGTATACTGAATATAATAAAGATACTGGAACTTTTTTTGGGTGTTTAGATCCGGCCGTTCATCAAGAGAACATTTTGCTTGACAAGAGCCAACCAAAACTCAATAAGACAGTGCTTTCAAACAAAATCACGGGAAAACTCAAGTTTATAAAAGCTTCTGAGAAGGCAGTGCAATGTTATCTCAGGCTGTTGAGGTGCTATTTTCTTCTCATGCTCACACAAACACACATTTTGGGGGCCCATCATTGTCCAGTTGCACGCTCACGCCAGTCACGGCTCATTAGAAGCAAGCACACTGAGACTGAGTAGAGCCCACCACAGCAGAACAAAGAAGTGCTTGGCAGGGGGATGCCACGCAACTACTCGCCTTGATTAACGACTCGTCAAAATGACTGCCTGATTTTTCAAATACTCCTTTCAAATGGCTTGATATTTCAAAACAAAAGAGATGATTAAAAGTGAAGACAATTTGCAATTCTAGTGATGAACAATTTGTCTTCGGGGGCCACATAAAATGATGTGGCGGGCCGTATGTGGCCCCCCGGGCCTTGAGTTTGACACCTCTGGCATATAGTATAGCTGGCTCGCTCTGTTCCAATCAGTTGACGGCTTTGCGAGCTTGCTCCGTTTCTTTTCTCACGGTGAAACTAAACAAACTCTGAAAAGCCTGCTCATAAAATCGTCGTGGAGCTAACACGAGGCAGGCGTACATATGCTGTGCTGTGCATATGCTGAAACCATTACAACTTATCAACACCTGCAGCAAGTGGGAAGCAGCTGGACGCCAAGACGTCTTATGACAAACACCAAGTCGCCACACTGGCAACGTTTAGTTTTAGCTATTCCTCCCTTCCATTATTGCAGCCTGACAGAATTCGACCCAATCTCAGCCAGAAGTGAGATTTTAACACTGAGCTGACGGTTATAAATCACATTGCGGCAAACGGAAAGGCTGTTGCGCAATATGAGCAGTCGGGTATTCGCCAAGTAGGACCTGCATTTTCAAATGGGGCCCTCTGAGAAAAAAAAAAGAAAAAAATCATTTTCTGCTAAGAGCCTACAACGGCTGCTTGACTGTTTGTTGTTGAAGTAGAGCGAGACAAAGGGACAGGAAAATCAGGCCGGGAAAAATACAGTGGCTGTCGTATTATTTGGTAAGGAGGTAATTTCTCGTACTTCCGCTATACTTGAGAGTGAGCCTACAATTACAGCAACGTGCGACATACCAGACTAGAACGACCTCCAATAGGATTAGGGTTGTTTTATTTTGTTCAGCTTGAAAAATAACAAACAATACAAATCGAACATATTCCCAAAAGTGAAGTTTAGGAATGATGACAAAACGTTTTTTTTCTCCCTGCAGCCGAGACCATTTATTATCTGACTCCAATTTCAAATAGCTTCTCGTGAAATTGTTTAAGCAGGACCCAGAATAATATTGAAAGGGATTTTATGGAGTCTCTTTCGTTCCTTGCAGAAAAACAGACAAAAGTATGCTTGTGGCTAGCTCGCGTCTTACTTAGAGGTGCCAAGTCCAGCTCTTATCTCGGCGCTTGGAGGGAAAGATTAAAAACCGAGATAATTACGTCGCGAGACATGCTTGTTATTAAAATAATAATAAAAAAAAAGAACTGTATTTTCTGAAGTAGTTGATAGTCATATTTTCTATTTACTATGGCTATGTTATTCCTTAAATATGAATCAGTCAATTGAGATCAACACGGAAATTAAAATAGATAAACTTGAACAATATCATCACGGCAGTCATTATGCTCCACATTCTTGCAGGTTGACTGTGCACAGACAACACATTTTGTCTAAGTGGCTACGTGTCGTGCTCATTTTTCCGTCGTCTGACACAATTCAGAGGTCGGGAGATCTTCCAAACAAACGCTGGATCAGATGATAACTCTCGGGCGGAGGTTAAATTTGCAATGGCACCCGTAGAGAGTGAGATTACAGTAAATGGGATTACGCCCAATGAAGCGTTGAGCGACGTGATTGGGAAGTTCCCAGGCTAAAGAGGATTCTCTTGATGGGAATTATTAGTGTCAGACATCACTGATGGCTCCCTCTGCGTACAATCACACTATACATTAGGGCCTGACCTATATTGAGAAACGATTGGCAATATTTGGCAGAATACGATATCAGTACCCGATTAAAAAAACAAAATGTATTTTCGGGTCTCTTACAATATTAAATGAGAGCTGGTTGCGCAAGTGTGCACACCCTCTCGTAACCGGAGCTGTGTTCAGAATTTCAGCCAAAAACATTTTCAGTATTGAACATCCGAAACATGCCATAAATTCCTGCAACTTCTTGTGAGCCTCCCTGATTAGTATTTGCGTCACTTCACTTTTGGATGAACGTCAAGTTGTTGGTAATGCGTATGTTGCGCAACATTTTCCACTCTTGACAATAACCGTCTTTACCACGTTACATTGTCTTGACAATTAGCTTGTACCCCCAAAAAAAAACAACCCATGATGTGTTTTTGTGTGATTTTACAGGTTAGATGATTTGTGCCAAGTTTCATCTCCAATAAACAAACACGTGTGTCATTATGAACATCCGTGCATTATCTGCCTAGCCAACAAAGCAATTCACTGTAAACATCTTCAAGCACGTAATAAAGCGACCATTTATAGGGACGGATCTGCACTTGGCTCAAAGTGATAGTTAAAGCAATTCTGAGGTGACATTTAGCTGCCCGAAGCATCACGTCACCTCTGAAGCTGCCCTTTTCAAACATCTGTGGTTGTTTTCATCCGTTGCTACCAAATCACCACTTCTCTTTTTTTTGTAGTCTACATCTACGCTAAAGCCAAAATCGCTGGAATTCATTTGAAAATTGGATTCAATTCCACCAAAGTGTTGATTTGAATTTCAATGATTGTTCAGCTCGAGTGTGTGCCGTTGAAAATGAAGGCTAGCAAGCATGCTAACACTTCCGCCAGCCCATGTCACAATACTATTGGACCCCCGCCCTTACCCTCAAGTTACATAAACGTGTAACTGGCGGGAGCTCGATGATTCACATCCTCCTTAATGCTAAACCACATTCACAAAATGTACTTTAACTTGCAAACGACGCGCATAACACAACTTGAATGACTGTTTGGAGTTTTGACATTGAGAATGCAGACAAAAAAAGGCTCATGTTATCTATCGTATGTGGACAAAAACACTTAGCACTGGCACACAAGTCAAGTAAGGAGGAAGTGCTGCAGCAAGAACTGATGCAATGCAACGGATGTCCGGTCAATGACAAAAACAAGTTATGCAGTCAAAAGAGAAGAAGAAAATGTTTTTACTAGACATACAAGCTTGTTATAGATGATAATGCAAAGTGACTGCTCTGGGATCAAACTGTTGATTCTCTTTTTTTGTATCTCATCATCTACGAACAGACATATATGGACATCAGACGTATGTAACTTACGGACATGATTATGACAGGAAGGACCAGAACAAATAGAAATGTTAAAAATAGCCACGGAGAAATCCCTACAGGCTGTGGCAGGAAGTTGTGACAGAATGGGATAGCGAGATGCCCAGTTGAAAGGTCACACATTAATCCTCCCATATAGTGATCCAACACCAACCCCGAAAGCCCCCCCACTCGCTCTTTGTGATTTTAAAACATTCCAAAGTTATCATCTTGTTCTTTTTTCTTTAAGTCTGTGAACCAGTAGACATATAATCAACACCACCTCTGCTGGTTGCAGCCAAGTACTGCAAGACATTTCTTCATAATGAGATTTCACATTATTGAATGACAAAAAGTGGCCAATGCAGCAATGCCTCGGTTAACCTAATTTAAAAAAAAAACAGGTGGAAAAGAAAGCCCAGATCAACAACACAATATGCAAGATTTACTTATTTGCATTTATTAGTTTGGTAATAACAATTTGGTAGTTTGAACATGCAGGCATTGGAAGGTATTTGTCACTTGAAAAGTGCACATTCTAAAATTGGATATCTATTTTGGAATTGGGCACTTGGACCTCTGCTGACATCCGTGCTACGTGAGAGACAACAGTGTAGGTTACAATAGTTTGCTGAATAATTGAAATATTGTCAGGTGATGCACCTTATTGGAAATAAACAGGCCTTTCATTGCATTTTAAATCATGCAGACACCTTTAGTCATAAGAAGCTAAGTCGATATTTGTGTTGAGTTTGAGCGAGACATGACAACTTGCATACTGCACACCGAACTAAAATATATCGGGTGAGGTGAAGCTGAAGCAGGATAGAAACAGAAGGGAGGATTTGGAATAATCACCTATCAGCCACAATCACTTGGAGCACAATTGATCTGAGAAGGTGTGATGTTTTCACACTGGCTTACGTGAGATTTTACGCAGCCCAAAAACCGATTCAAGTGTTGATGTTATGAGCCATGCATGGAAATTCATATATTCGGACGAGAGAGGGGGGATGGAAGAAAAGTTGAGATCCAGGAAGTTGCACGGAATCTTCCAAAAAGGCCACATCGGACTTTGATTAAAAGTAGTCAGCTTTTTAAGATTCGTGGACGAACTATACCAAGCACTTGTAACATGAAGTACACCCCTGATAAATATGAACTATCGACAACATGGAAGCGATACCGCCACAAGCGTCGGTCGGAACAGATTTTACACCCGGAAATGCAATGAGAAAAGTTTTTTTTCCTTCCATTTTCAAGCCACGACACAGAAGCGCGAAACCAACATTTCACAAAAAAAAAGTGAAGCATATCAAAACATAATTAGACTATACTGATAAAAAAACAAACACAATGTTCCTTAAAATGCGCTTGCAAGAGGAAGTTGCTTTTTGCTTAACGAAATACTCGTTCTAGTTCGGGGTTTCTCGGGTTGAGTTGGCATATACTTCTTTCAAATTGTACCGGACACCGCATAATAGGCCAACAAAGAGTCTACGTAAATAGTTTGTTAAATGTTGCAGTGATTCTTACCGTTTAACCTCTAATGGACTGAACAGGGTCTTGCGCAGGATGGCGAAAGGAGCTCGACTGAAGTGAGGAAGACAAGTGACACCCGGGGAAAAAAATGAATTGTCGTTAACAAGCAAAACAACATCCGGCCAATACCAACAAAATAAAAGCACAACTCCATCTGGTATAAAAAGATTGTAACGCTTAAAATCTGACTGCCCTGACATTTTATGCAAAGTTAGTATCATGAAATATTGGTAAAATACGCGACTGATTTCTTCTAAAAGCATGCACTTCAGTAACACTGCCAGAGCCGTTAGCCACTTCTTTCATAACACATTTCCACTGTAAAAGAACAGGTGACTGCGGCAAGATGGCGGACATTTTGACGTACAATAAGACTAGCAATGAGGAATCTGCCTTTAACCGGAAGTGGTTTGCTTGGAAAACATTGAAATCTATTCTACTTTTAGTACTTATTTGCTGCCTAGTGACACCTAGCGGTACAACTGTAGAGCTGCGTTCGCTTCATAACTTCACTGCATTTATTTGGAGGGTCATCTTCCTCCATTACAGATCAGACTGACTAAAATAATAATAATGATGATGATGAACAAATTGAAGACCAACTGCAGATGTAGGAAACAATACAAAACATTGGTTGATTAATATACACCGCAGGTTTTATTAGAAGTTTCATTTACTACAAGTTTTAAGGAATGAACTTGGAAACTCCAACTTTTACCCTACAGACAAAAATCACTTTTGTCAAAAAAAAAGAAAAATAATGGTAAAAAACACTTCAGAGCAGTTAAGAAGCTGGAGCGACGGACCAATCACATCAGGACAACCATGTGTAAAACAATTCGCACTATCGTAACAAGCATCCTTCTGTGCAGGACGAGAAAGGATGACCAAGGAGAACTGCAACACTTCTTAGCTGGTGTCCATCTGAGAATACAGAACCAGAGTAACCATTAGACAGTTGAAAAACAAAAGCAATCCTTTACTACACATTGGTAGTTTCCAAAGTCAGACTCACTCTTGCATTGTAGGCGTCTAACTGGGCATCAAGTTCTTCTGCTGATATCGGCTGCTTGCTACCGCCTCGGCCTCCTCGACCCCGTCCTCTGAAGTTGCCACGACCTCCAATGCGGCCTCCTCTCTGCATGCCACCGAAGTTGCCCCCGCGGCCCCTGTTCATGCCACCGCCTCTGTTCATACTTAGGGGGGTAAAATAAATAAAATAAATGAACATCAGGAACTTTTAGGGACTCAAGTTTGTTGATAAGGACACCTACCCCTGCATTGGCCGCCTTTGAGTATCAATCTGTGATGTGACGAGTTGAATGTTCATGGGCCTCCCTGAAAAGATAACCAATCATCAGATTTGTAAAAAAGGCATGCAAATAAACATTGATTGCAAAACAAAGTCTTTGAACAGTACTTACCATCTAGCGGGATGCCATTGTACTGTTTCATGGCCTTTAGCGCATCTGCCCTTCTTTCAAAGTGAACATCTGCAGTCCCTAAGCTTCTTCCCGAACGATCGTAATGGACTGCGGCCTTTTTCAGTGTGCCAAATTCAGCAAAAAGTTCCTACAGAGCAAAGGAAACTTGAGCAAAAAAAAAACGCCATAAACCTTCATTTATTGACAAAAACAACATGAAATTGCACCTGAATATCGGCGTCAGAAACCCCAAAATCGAGATTGGAGACAAGGAGTTTCCCTCCGGTTTCGACACCAGCGCCGCCACCCGCTGCGCCGTTGAATCCACTGTAGCCGTTGTCGAACATGTCGTGTTGCCATTTATCCGGAAGTTGTTTGGGCTGCAACAGACGAAAGAGAACGCACCTGCTGACTTGAGGAATCCGCTTGCCTCTCTGTCAATCACAGAGTCCACATGGCTGGGCGTTGGGGCAAGCAGAGGCTCCACTTCCAACACGGCCAGGGTGCTCCGCTTCCCCAAAAGGGTGCCCATTAATGCCTTTGCCCACCCAATCACCAAATGCATGTCAATCCTTCCAGGAGGATGTAATCAATAACAAGTAGATGTGGGCGGCACTGCCCTTCATGCATGCATTATTTAGCTCAGTCTGGTGTTTGGTGCTTTTTTTTTTTTTTATACATTTCTCCAAACAACCAATCTTTTTTTTTTCTCTTTTCCTTTTTTTTTTTGTGGTGGTCAACTGACCCACCCAGACTAACAGCAAATGCAGCCCACTGCTTCCTCCACCACAGGCTCTCCAGAAATGATCTTGATCTTCTTTGTCTCCTGCTGAAACAGCCTTGCCTCCCGCGATGAACAAGCATTCTTGGCTGATCAAAAGTTCATTTAAGCCAAAGGAAGTGGCTTTAATTGAAGTAGGGGCAAATGTCCATGATGAATGTAGATGGAATAGAAAACTAGCTCAGCTACGGCGTTTACAGAAGCGTAGCTTTTAGCCGAGCGTCCATTTTGAGACCACGCCATTTTGACTGGGGCTTCGTTTGGTACGTTCAAGAGACGCACGCAAACATGGGCCGGTGATTATTTAACTACCAGGAGGACACTTTTATGAAAAGGTGGGGTGAAGTCCTCGGATCCATCGACCACACCGCTTGAAAAAAAAAAAGGCCTTCATATGGAGCCGGTCTGCCACTCTCGCACAAAGGACATCGTGATCTCTCACAAACTGCTCCTTCTTCTTCTGAGATGGAAAAAAAATAAATACTGGATGCTCTCTCTTGGGGGGGGGGGGGGGGGGGGGGGGGGGGGTCTCCTCTCACCGCCACAAAGACGCTCGATGAGAAGCAAAGATATAGGCGGTGGCCGAAAAAAAAAAATGTAATCTGCGGTAGTAGATTCAAAATGGCGCCGTCAAGACCTTCCACGATCCAACTGAAGCTAATGGGGCCAAGTTGGCTAGCACATTAGCCGTTTCAAAAAGGGGCTTCTTCTTGGGGCGGGTTGGGGGAATGCAACATAAGGTTGGTTCGGGAAAGGACAGACATATAAAGCATACAATTTCCTTTAAAGCTCAACCGCTCGTGTTTAGAGCTCTCCGTCGAGAGAAATTTGGCGGCTAGCAATCGCTTTTATTCGTTGATTAGCAAGCTGGCTGGAGTATAGAAGGATGTTACCCAGGCATTCCGAAGTTTGCCCAAGGTTTTCCCCCTTTCCTGCCCATTCTCATACCCTGTTGTATGGCGTCGGTCTGCCTCGAGCGCGATTCGTGTTTTGACGGCTCCTCATGGGGCCGGATCCTCCGCCTCGGGTTCCAAATCCTCCGCCGCTCATTCCAAGGCGCCCAACGCCTCGGCCGACGCCAAAACCTCCGCGGCCTCGGCCTCTTCCACCCCTGCCACCACCTCTCTGCTGCCTGTTCTGTTTGATAATGTCGTCTAAAGACATATCCATTTTGTCGGTCATAATGCTGACTTCAAAAAGCTTAAATTGAAAAAGTAATTGTTTTTTTTTTTTAAAAAAAAGGTACACTGGCCTAAACTTGCTAATCTTGCTCGTCTGTCTTCTCTCGCGCCCGAACGCAACTGGTTCAGTCAAACACAAAGGGTTTAAAAAAAACCCGTTCGGTTACTCCTACGTCATCACGTAACATACGTAACTACGTACTTACGTCACAGACCTTTAGCGCTGCTGTTTTCTCAAATATTTTCTTTTGTAATAACCCCTTGTTTATAATACGTTTTGAATATCTTTTTTTGTTTCCAATCTGCGTATTGCGTCAAATTACAATTTTGCATAAAAAATATTTCATTCTAATGAAAAATTTGCATATTGGAAATATGCAGTAAAACAAAACAAACACCCCCCCCCCCCCCACAAAACTCGCGAGGGTATTAAAAAGGGTAAAAACATTCAGAATGAGCAAGAATTTTCAACAGGATAAATGTAAACTTTATTATCAGAGATATTTCTCCCAAATCGTTGGCTGCCTCAGGGACATAAAAACAATAAACACCTTTGGTGCCATGGCATAGCCTTAAATAATTTGCAAAGCAAACAGGTGAAGTTTCATTCCTTTTCTGTTTATTGTCCTAGGGGCGATATTTGTATGGTATCTGGCCATTGCTATGGAATGCTGAGATGTTCTGAACAGTGTTCTCAGTTCATTCTGTTTGTATTTAGGAAACAAAAAATACAGTGTGGAAAGATGTCATTCACAGATTGTTTCTGAAAGTTTTCAATATTCTTACATTCTGGCCTGGGTTATTTACTACACTGAATGTCGTCAATATCCGTGGTAGATGAATACAAGAAGGTTTAGTGTAAAAGTATTTTTATTCAACATTTTGTTGCAAGGCTTTTGGAAGAGGGGTTTGTCAATTGAGAATACTTTGGGAGCTTTCTTATGAAGCCTGTTTCAGGGAAAACACAATTTGGGATTAAGAACGTTGGCATAGCATTTGGCTTTTCAAATATGCTCATCAAGTGTGCATCCGATGCGTCGCATCTTTCATGCTACACCTTATTTAGCCGACTACCTTTTTACAAAAACAATAAAACAAAACAGAAAAGCCCTTTATCATCTTCCCCCAGTAGTAAAGACTGCAGTCTTTTGTGTCCGATGGAACTGTTTGTACCTCAGCATCAGATGCTAACAACATCTGAGAGAGGGTTACCCGTCCTTTTTTCATAAATTAGCGGAGTTGTGTGGCCTTCAATATGATTCGCGACAAATTTTTAAACAAGCAGAACTCTTCGTCACTTCTAGGGTGTAAAGATGAGGGCTTGCTGTAGTTCAAAGTTCACAGAAAATTGTTTGGCATTCTGCCTCAGACTGGCAAATAGGGCTGACTTTGGATGTCAGGGGAAAAGTTCTCGATGATGACGCTTGGGGAGGATAAAAGTGCTCGTACCATCTTGAGGACTAGGACTTCTTTGAGTCCTGTGTGTTACGTTTCTTGAGGTCAGTCAGGTCCACAGGCGTGAAAGCTGATGATCACCAAAAGGAAAAATGTCAGTATGTCACTTTGTATGAATCCTTTACTGATGACTGACATTTGATTTCACATATGCTTACAGTGTAGGTTAGGATTTGGATTCTTCTCAACATATTCTTGTGGTCCACGGTCATTACGCTCTGCGTTCTGTGCTGATCGGATTTCTCTGAGCACAAACTGCCATGCTGTGAAACAATTAAAAACACATAGCTTGCTTAATTTAGACCCTTAGGGTAGAATCTGTTACACCCTTATGCTTATGTTGTGCAAGGTTGATTGGATTGTTGTTCAAACATGCTCCACCAGTATCTGTTTGCAAGATGTTGTCAAGATAACCCCACCCTGATTTCTTACAATTAAAAAGGTTCTCGTAAGAGGGGAAAGTCGGACTGCTTTTAAGCACTCTCGTGTCACACAAGAGGGATACAATAATATGGCTAGGAAATACAAAGAAGTAATAATAAAAGCAAACAACAGTTAAAATGGAAATAATATTTAATAAGTATGTAATATTAACAAGACTTGATCTGTGTGAACTGATACTTACTATCATGAATAAAACGCACATTTTCCTCATGCGCTGGGGTGAAGAGCTCCCCGCAGTTGGTAGGTGACCTGGGGCTTGTAGTCCGCTTGTAACTATTCACCATTCTGGGAGCAGATGAGCTGTAGAGATTTGAAACAACCAAATCAGAACAAGAAAATGCACGTTGGAATATGAACTGATTTACTCGTCTGATGTATTTATACGAGTTGTAATAATGCACAATTTACCTTGTCATCCTGTTTACGATGCTGCTCTCCCCTCACTACTCTGTGGCGAGTATCCTTGAGGAATTCTGCAGTTTCAAAGTCCCCAATCAGTAATGAAAATCAGGGAGAATTTTAGTAAAACTTCACCTGATGTCAAACGTCAAAACACAACGGTAAAACCGAAACAAAACCGTAGCATCTGTGCCACATAACAGAAACGACCATGTTTGAATTCATATAAAAACTGTTGATGCTCAGTTGGTGGTATAAACTCTGTGGCAAAGACACGACATACGTCAGCAAAATTGAGTAAACAAAGGAGCTTTGTTTACATTCGGACTTTCCTCGCTCATATGATTCAGTTTTACTACTAAGCCAAGGCAACCAAAACTACAGAAGAACGTAGTTCACACTGTGGACTGGCTGTTAAATATTCGTAGCAATTATATAAGAATGTCGCCCTTTAGTAACTCGGGGACAACAACCGCTGCAGATTTGCTGACACAAGAAATTCAGCTAACATTAGCCCGCATTGCTAGCTGTTAATTGTCTTGTCGTAACGTTAGCTTCGAAAGCCAAATTGTTTATCAACATGAGCACTATATTTAATTATTACAAGACTGCATGTATGTTTATATAAAACAAAGAAAATCTCGAATACAAACCTTTAAAAATATTTCTTTAGGTTTCTTTATGCTGTTTACGACGCTAGATTTAGCTAAAACGTTGCCAATGCCAACCAATCATTTCCGGTGAAAAACACGGAAGTGCTTTTCTTCGTCCTCTCTTTGGGTTTTACGATGCAAATACGCTGCATACTGCCGTCTACTGTATAGGTATGGAATTGCAATATATAGGACAAATAATTTTAGCGATTCATATATTAATATATATACATGTACACACAAAATATTTGAAACAACCAGAAATTCTGACATTTATATGTTTATTAAAAACATCTGTTTATGAAAATGTACAAAAATAATTATTGAGGGGAAAATGATAAGACTTTCCTTGCTGACATTATTTTATTCAGCATAGTCTTTATGACAAAAACATACTTGTATATAATGGGGAAATTGTACAGTAGTAGATGAAGAGCATCAAGATTTTCCTGACTGAAGTAATAATTTATCATTTTGATGCTCCTCTTTCTGCCCAGCAGCTAGAATTTACACAATAAACCTCGACTGAATGGAGGACAAATATCCCAAATCCCCCATTTTAAATTAATTTCAAGAATAATAGAAGTAATTCACAAAAACTGCTTACACCAGGACATAACATAACATTTCCATTCAGTGATACATTTTGGACATTGCGTTACACTGGTAAGGGTAAACGGAAAAGGGAGTTACTGTCAGCCACCTACTAACAGCAGAACAGAAACACAGAAATAGAAATAAAAAAATGACTCATTAGAGAACAGCTGCAGCTCCCAAATGATATTTAAAAAAAAAAACATGACAAATTCTCATTGTCGTCAGTAGCAAGTTCTGTGTAAAACCCCCTTTGGATAAAAAAAACAACTATTTTCCAAGCTTCACTCCTATGACTAAGAATTGCCTAATTACACACAGCCAGCCTCGAAGAGTTTAGACAACGCTGTGCAGTCGGGGTCAATGAGGTCGGCGGGTTTCTCTCCGTTCTCATTTTCTGCCTCTTTGTTGGCTCCCAGCGCAAGGAGATAGCTGTGTGAAGCATGGGGTTTACAATTTTAGACTGTAGGAAACAATTTCGTGTCACTTTTATTTCTTTATTTTTTACTTTTGATTTCATATGTGATGTTAATCATTTAGTTTTGGGGATTTGTACACATACAATATATATATATCGTACAATTAAAGTTTTTTTTTATATGAGGCAAAATTCAATATTAAAACAAGAATCTGTCCATCTATCCATTGTTTTCTTTCCATTATTTTTTAATTTTCATTATTGATCGTTTTTTAATTTGTAATTCACTGGATAAAAAAGGAAAACACGGCTTACCTTGCAATCTCGGGATAGCCGTCACTGCAGGCCATGTGAAGAGGTGTCCAGCCTTCCTCGTCCCTCTGATTGACATCAGCACCAAACTTAACCAGCAGCGTCACCACTTCCAGGTTCCCCGTCAGCACCGCTTCGTGTATCGCTGCCATACCTGCACCACACACACTCCATGAAACCATTTCAGCATTGCATCACACTCACCAACCAATGACTGTTTTCATGCTCACCTGATGGGAAGAGCGTATCCACACGAACTTTCCTCGATCTGATGAACCGACCGATTTGCCCCAATTCTCCCCGTCTAACAACATCCTGGAAGATGATGTCATTAGGAAAATGCACAGTCCTCTTAACAGGTATGATAGGTTTCACAGGAGCAGGATTTTCTCGCCTTTGGGTACTCTGAGTTGAGCTGTAGCGGGAGGGGATGTATGTTGATGTAGAATTGTAGGAGGGGGTGTAATGTGTGCTACTATACTGGTTCGGGGTGTATTTCGATGTGTACGATGGTGTATAGTGACTGGATGCATAATGTGAAGGTGTGTGGTAAGTTGGGATGTATTGAGAATGCCGTGTGTACGTTGACACTGGCACGTGGTAGTTGTACTTCATTCCTGTAGTCTTCTTTTATGCTGTTAGCCCAGCAAAGAGAATATAAGAGGTCAAATAACAAAAGAAAAAAAAAAATCAGCCCCTCAAAAAAAAAAAAAAAAAAAAAGAAAGAAAAAAATATCCTTTTTGTTCCTTCGTCCTTGTTTGTCTTGGATCCTTTTAGCTTCCACCTGGGTCCAACTGTAACTTGCTCAGAATGATAAAAGTTATTTTATAATCATTGTCTTTAGTCCGTATTCCCCGGTTAGATTGTGTGATGTTTCTTCTTGTTGTAATTCTGTGCTCGTTCCACTGAAAGTTTTGAAGGCAGAAAGAAGCGTCAGCTGATGGTGCGAGCTTTGCAAGGTCAGCTATATAGCTTCTG
Organism: Syngnathus leptorhynchus; assembly: GCF_054491065.1. NCBI lineage: Eukaryota > Metazoa > Chordata > Actinopteri > Syngnathiformes > Syngnathidae > Syngnathus > Syngnathus leptorhynchus. The sequence continues at coordinate 6,735,743 of NC_141210.1, read as the reverse complement.
TTGAGCTATTTCTGGGTCTAATATCCAGTGACTTCAATGTGAAAATGAGAAGCCCTTGTCCAACTCCACCCAATGTGAAGTCACTTGACCAATGAAATTGCACACACGTCCTGCTCATAAAAATGTTTACTGCCATGATGTTCCCTGGAAGTCTTGCAAAAAACATCTAAGAAACAAATGGGGTTCATCATTTTATATTTTCTCAGGTCCTCCCAAATATTCCATGTTCATTTCCTTCCACATTCAAACATTATAAAAACGATTGGGCTAACAACAAATACATACTGAACGTGTGAATCGTGTTGTAACATGGAGACGATGGCACCAGCTGTCCTGAGACTCACTGATCATCTGCTCATAACTGGCTTGAAGGAAGAAGAACCATTTCAAAACGGTGTTGACAACCACCGTAACTTATCTGCTCTCAAAGGATTCTCGTCACAGCGGGAAATGATCTCGCACCACCACCAAAAATCTAGGCGACAATGTTTAGATGCTTGGGCGGAGTCTATTAAAACTACAATTGGAATTTTTACAGCTTGAGAAGGAGGCCTTCTCAGGTTTCAACATCTCTTATATGGTACTGCAGAAGTCCAAGGGTGTCCCTGAGCTATGGTGATCCTCCTTCCCCACTGACTTCCCAAAACAGTACCTTGAATGCAAGAAGAAACCTGGAAAATGTTTGTTTGCTACATCCCGGTGTTAGGCCTCCTCCTGGTCGTGTGCCAAGTGGAGGTCTCACACGTTCCATCGGCTTTCTATACATAGGTTCAGGGTGCCCTACCTCCCACCTGCTGTTTGGGGTGCAAATTACCAAGAAGTCACAGTTGACATTCGGATGCACCTAACACGGCCAAATACAACGCCAGCCGCCCTCTGTCTCCAATGATTTGGATGTTTACGTTTTGTGAATTTTAATCTTTCTTTCGTGGCTTGACACATTAAAACAGACACATTAGTGTCAAGGCCATGGATTTAACTAGCACTGGCCACTTCTCAGTATTCCATGCCAGGGATACCTGCTCCACTTCAGGAGATTATGATTCAGTTACCAGTTCGATTATTTTTAGTCTCATGGAAATATGACATTGGTATTTTTGCAAATCCGAATTCAATTATTATCAGTTATTCCTTCACGTAGTGCCCCGCTACTAACTTAACTACATATATGAGCATTGCTATTTTCAAGATGAAATTATATTTCAGTCATGCAGCTACTATAGCAATATTTTAGACCGGAATCTAAAATACATGTAGCTGCAAAAAAAATAAAAAATAAAAAGTCACACTCACCTCGCTTACCAAAACGAGTATATGCACGAGTGATGCATTTCATTACTGACTCTCATGACCCAAGGTGAATAGTTTGGTGACTTCATTCCCTACAAATAAAGAACTGTCGCAAGCATGCAAGTAGTGATGAAATTCAAAACAGTCATCGGGTGTAACACAATTCCCCTTTTTTATGGACGCTTTAAAAATGATGCTAAGTATAAAGAGAATGAAGACCATGTGTAAGGCACAGTCCTCTCCAAAGGTATTGGAACGGTAAAGTCAATTTCTTTGTTTGTATTGTGCTGTATATTTTAACGTAAAGATGTTTTCAAATGAGACCTGGGATCTTTTTTGTTGTGTTTTGGGCATAAGATTTAAAACCTAAAAAAATGAACCATCATTTCCAGCATCATCTATGGTGGCGTGTAAACACCATGAAGAGAGAGAGTGTGTGTATGAGAAAGAGAAATACATCTCTTCATGCCAGGTTGGCAAAGAGAGTGGACGCTTTTAACTCTCATGTGCTTATCTACTCATAAACACAAAAATACTTGCCAATGTTTTGAAATGAAAGAGCCTAATAGAAGAATTTCTACAAATGTCCTATAAGAGTCACTTTAAGAGTCATTGCAAGGTGTCTCTCAATGGAGGTAATCAATCATATATTATCCAACATTGAATCAAGCAAATAAGTAAAGCCTGGAACGGATACAGCAGCTGTCCAGAACGGGAGGACTGAGAATTAGCACGCAGTTGAACGGGAGTATTGAGCTCTGGCTCACTTGCTTGCGTGAGGATGAAGTTACACAAGCCCAAAACTGCATCCGTGGAAAAAGATGCCAAGAGAGGGCGAAAGGTCATCCCATATACCTCATGATGCCCGATTACACAATAGCGTGTGTGTTTCACAGCGTAAATGTCAATTATAACCCGGCTCAACAGTCACCTTAAACAGTCCGGCCGCAAAGTGTGGACAAGGTTATTGAATTAGAGCTTATGCAATGAAATATGGTGTACTCACAAAATCTAACCTTTTTTTTTTTTTTTTTACTGAAATCAATAGTTATTTCAAATTAGTCAATTTTATGCCTCAAAGTAAATAACATTTCCATTTTGTTAATGGCTAAGTCCAAATGATGACCCCATTATTGTGCAGTATCCTAAGACAACAGATTTGTCCCCATAAGGCCAAGTCAAAACAAGATATTCCCCGAGAGCATTTCACAGGGGTCAATATGCTAATATTATCCCATCAGCCAGCGGCAATTTAGGAGTGGTGCGCCAGAAAGAGGTGACGTCTGGGTTGGGTTTCACGGTGAAGACATGAACAGCATATGGGCTGAAATAAAGAGGGGTCAGAAGACTGTTGTATCATTCATATTACGGTGTGTCAAGTCGCTTGCCTTATTTAGTACCATTACTCTCAGTCTTCCTGTCAGAGAAGTCTTAATAGCCTCTGAGGGCACATGAACTCTTCCGTCATCATCTAGAATGTTTGCATCTTTTCTCGTGACACACCGACCCCCTTCGTCTCTATTTTTTTTTTGCTATGAGGTCTTGTGATTTCCCAAAATAAAATGAGCGATGGCACTCAACTCAGTGTCTACTTCCCTATGAGAACATCATGGTTAAGATTAATACTCTTACTTGCTATTTAATTCAAATTCATAATTTCAAATGATTATTTTATTGTTTTGATTATTATTATTATCATTATTATTATTATTTATGGGTTCCTTCATGGTCACACCACACTATTCCGCAAAGATTTGTGGATTTTATCATTAATTGCAAGTCCACAATAATAATAATAATAATAATAATAATAATAATAATAATAATAATAATAATAATAATTTTTAAGTAACACATTTTCATGAAACAACAATATAAGAATAGTGGGAATACAATATAAGAAGATGGAGTTGACTTGGAATTTCATTGAGGAGCCACTGCCATCAAATTAATATATCGACTAATAGTTTGAAATTGCTACAAGGGACATACATTTGTTAAATTATAAATAAAAGATAAGATAAAAAAAAAAACCTCATTAAATTCTAATGTAAAAACCAGGCAACTTCTCATTGGAATTTTATCATGAGGCAATTCTCATTAGTGTTTAATGAGATTGCCTCGATTTCATCATGATCTTGCAAGATGCATAGATTTCCACTGAGGGGTGCTACAGATTAACAAAAAAATGGGGGGGGGGGGGCGGTTAGGACGCTTGGAGGCACATCGTATCAGAATAGAATAGAGGTACATGATAAAATAGATATGAGGGGAAACTAGAGACTATATTGCAATATGTGGTTTGATACTTCTTTTTTTTGCTCTCTCCATGCACGGCCATATTTGTGCCGTCTATGCTCTGTCCAGCTGCTTTCGACACAGAACAGCTGTAACAGGTCAACTTTAGTTAAAACTGTATTTCTCATCTATTTTTTAAGGACTGTGTAACACAGCACAGAGTGATGGATGGTGACCGTGGCAGTAACATTGACACTGTCAAATTTGGATGGTCCAATGGGGCGCTGTGATTGATGCTTCTTGTTCAGAGCTCTTTTGCTGTCAGCACTCCTGTCCACCCAAACAGGAATCACAGACATGCATTGTGTATGGATTGTGCATTACATGTGACAATGGTCACCTAATCACTACTTTTATCATTAACTCAGGATGCAGGGAACAAGTTGCTGATATTCTATTTATTGCACTTAGTTGAAAATGCTTTAAGGACACTTTTACCACTCGTCTTTGCCACGCCATACACATAAATATTGAATATGTCAAGAGGCTTAGCAATCTCTGCAGGCACTCTCTCTGTAGGTTAGAATCATCATGGCATTGCTGTAAGGCCACAAACTGAAAGGGGACCTGCTCATTGTTCCGTAATGCAGAACATAAAAGTGAGCATTGCCGGATGTGTGTGTCAGAGCACAAACCTTCACTCGTCCCCCGCTGGCGTTGACGTGGACTGCCATCAGGGGGGTGTTTATTAAAATATCGGAGGAAAATCTGGATTCAAGGAAACATTTTTTGGGTGTGCTTTTAACAAATACAGCATTGAGATACGGAGTGACCTAATTGACGTGATTTTTGAGCAGTTGATTGGATATTTTGCTTTGACTTACAAATACAAGGACAATATCAGATCAGTAAATAGTCTGCAAAAAGGCTTCAAGCTCTGTATTGACACTCTCAACTAAAGGTTACTGTCAAACGAAACATAAATAATTCTCTTGAATGAAAGATATAGAAAGCCACCATCCATCCTTTTCCCTCAGGCAGGAGGCGATGGAGCATCTGGAGCAGGATCATCAGGCAGAGGAACGACTTTTTCCCTAAGCTGTTATACAATAGAGCACCACTGTATTGTATAAAAAATACATTTCTTATATTCCTACATGACAATAAAAAAATGATAACAAATAAATATACTAAATATATAATAAAAATGTAAATAGCCTATTAAAGGAAAGCTTGACTCCAAGGTTAATATGAATAGGAGTCACTGGAAGGAAAAAATGTGATTTAGAAGAGGAAGAGAACACATGAACTGCAGGATTTGACTGTCACCCCGAGCAGACAGATTACAACGCTAAGTGGATGTGAGCGCCAACATTGAAATAAGGCACAAGACACAGGAGGAGTAAAATGAGAGACATTTTCTCTTTGCCCTCACCCTTTTTCTCCCTATACAATAACTCAGAATTAAAAAGTTGGCTCGGTTTGCTGCCGACAATTACTTTTGAATCGCCTTTTCCTCATTAAAGGTCATTTATTCATTATCCCAGCTGTCTTTGGGTAAGAGACAAAATGGTTGCCAGCTAAATTGCAGGCCACAAAAGACAAACCATTCCCACTCACATTTACACCTGCAGAAAATTTCCAGTTCAATGATAATTCAATTCATTTGAAAGCAATTCTTTTGCTCTGCAATAAAGAAAACAATAACAACCAAACAAGCAAAACCCACACACTGGGATGAAAAGATAAATGTCACTGCTGCTTTTTGTCCTTTCCAAAGCACAGTAGAACTATTTTATAAACAACTGTGACTTTTGAGAGACTTTTGACTGGAATATAACAAAAGTGTTACTATAGCAACAGTAAAACAACAAACTGAAACTAATACATCTGCGTCTTAAGCAAAGTGAAGCTGAGCTGCAATGTTCCTTTTGAAAGGGAGTCGTGTTGTTCCGTGTTGCCATGGTGAAAATGTCCTTTCGTGTGGAAGCACTGCATACTGTTATGTGTGCCAACTGAGTTTGAATTTAAATTTATAACATATATTATTTACATTCAAGTGTAAAAAAAAAAAAAAGTAGACTCTTAAATTCAAAATCAAACTTAGGGCACACTGATATTAAAATACAGTCATCAAATACGGCCGTTGACATTTTTGCTGTTTAACCATATCACAGATTTAAAAAGAATTTTTTTTTTCCACAGAGACAAAACAATAAGTGTCAACCAAGAGATAAAGAGTGCATCAAAGTCCAAAATGCTACATTTGAAATAAAAGCATTACAGTACATCACAAAGGTAATTAGTTTTGTTCCTGTTTACAAAGTGACTGCCATCTTGACAGATGATAATTTACAACCGCATCTGTTACACAAGCCATTTTGACAAGGACGCAGCACCACCTTGCTCTTGTTTTCATGGCTGCCACCTGACCTGACAGCTGCGAATAAATACACACCCGATGTGTGCGTTACAAAAGCACAACACAAAGGCAATATCGACAAAAGGCTTTGATGACGACGGCATGTCTGTCAACTGTTTGAAAACGGAGAAAAAAAAAATACAACTCATATTTCATATTACATGAAAGGTGGATAGTCTCCCCTCCGAGTCAGGAGATTGCAGACGGGGGGACAAATAAAGACATCGGCATGCGGCAGCAGAATGAAACACGCGTGATGATAATCTTAGTCGCACAGGTGATATATAGCAGCAAATGGTGATTAGAGTCTTGAACAAAACCATAATCCCACAGGTTTCAATTATAGAATTTAATTATGGCAAAAGCTAAGCACACATTATTCATATCACCTTTGCGGTAGCAAAGATGATACACTTGTATATAAAATGACTCAGGGGAAAATCTTGGAGCATATGCAAAGTGATGCAAGGCTGGAAGCATACTTCAGTGTCATGCTTTTTGAGATTGTTTTTACTCGTGGGACTGATGATTCTGTTGGCAACTTGCATTTTGCTGCACTCTAGAGCGCAATCTGTGATGTAAGGATTTTTTTTTTTGTCAACACAAAATAGTGCCATGGAGGAATTATGGTGGCTAATGTTAGGTGGCATTTACATGACACCGTTTAAAAAACAAAACAAAAAAAACAAGGGTACATGTTTTTGTGACAGTTAGAATACTCTGGAGACTAGAACGTTCCAAAATCCATAAATCATATAAGACCCAATTTCTGGCGCAATGTATGTGCTGTGCACGGACTCCATTTTTAAAACAAGCACACAGAAATGTGGCTTCTACGCTGAATTATTCATAGTCAAGTGCTCTTTTTCTAAAGAACAGGGATCAGCAGCCCCTTGGAGAAAGTTCTCCGGGTTGCCGGGTTCTTGGAAAATCCCTATCACAAGTTCACTTAAGCCCGATGATCAATATACGGTCAAATGTATATGGATGTATGAGCAAAAAGGAAAATATGTGCTATATAGAAATTATATGTGCCAACTGTGCTAGATAAAACTTCACTACACTTACACCATGAAGGCGAACCATCTGTATAAAAAAAATAAAGAGCAATTAATCAGATTTAATAGAGTGGAAATTTCCAGAAGAAGTCGTGTCTTAAAGGCAGTGAAGCGTATTATATTTAAAAAGCAGCCAGAAGGATCAAGTGCAAGAGACAGCAAAGATATGGAACAGTGGCATCTGAGGAACTGATCTGAATTCTAAAATGAAGGGTGGGAAGGGGGGGGGAGGTGTTGGGGCTCGGAGCATTTCAAAAAGTGCGCAGGTGGGACCCAAGTGACAGAACATGAGCCAGCGAGCATCTGACTGTCTGAGATAGACCAAACCTTCTTATGTTGTGTAACAGAAAGAAAATCTCAATGGGAAGACATTTTTATAATTACAACGATCGTTATGTTTGCACAAATGTTTTTTTTACTTCTATTATCCACAATAATTGTGTGAAATTAATTGGATTTTACTGCTAGAAAAGTTTTCTGAAATTACTGGAATGATGAAAGTTTTTGGTTTCTCTCTTATTACCATTAGAAGCGACATCACAGTCAAATGTAACAAGAGATCTCTTGAATGGAATGTTAGCGTTTGACAGTGGGGAGCGAATTCTAACGATGAGGAAAAAAATGAGTGGGTGGACCTGGACCTTGAACCGAGAAGAAGCTTCCAACGTACCAATCAAAATTCTCTCAATGGATTCCTGAGGCAATTACAAGATCCAACTTACAAGATAGTGGTGAAGACAACAAGTAATTTAAATTCCTTTCCCCAATCAACTGCCCAAAAATAATTAACTCATTCAGTGCCATTGATGGTTATAGACGTCAAAGATATTAAGTGGGTTGAATGAGTTAATATAATTTTATCAATGGCAGCACACTATTTCCAATACTTTCTGATTAGTGCTTTGTTGGTTTAATTTAGTGCTCTGTTTCTCATGCTCTCAGCATCTCGGACCAGAATCAATATTACAGCAAGCAGTGATTAGTGCTCAATTAAGGCTCGCCTTTTTTTCCACAGTTGCTTTAATTTGGACAGAAATCATGTAGCTGATTAAAGAGATTGATTCAATTTTTTTTCTTTGAGCATTGGATGTAAGGATGTTTTTTTTTTTTTCTTCTTGGCTGACTCACTGCAGCCACCTTCAATGTTCAAATTAATTGCCTGTCATGTTGCAATATTGCTTTACAATCCGGAACTAATAATGTAGACCACAAATGGCAGCCATGTTGTCAATCTTGATCTATAATTATGAAGTTTATTATGCGATGTGATGAATATAAAGTTCTATCCAGCTGATGAATATAAAATAATGGAGATGGAAGTGATTTTCTGATAGCGTTTTATTATTATCATTATTTTTAAAGTAATTAACTTGAGCAGGTTAAAAAATTCAATCGTGAACATTCCTCAGGTCCCAATGAAATATTTTGTCCTCCTTTGCTCACACTACAAATATATTTTGAAATATTGCAAGCAGGAATGTTTTGCCCGTTAACATGACAACATGTCACGGCATCAAAGGAAAAGAACAATTCAGTTCCCTTTGCTATATGTGACCTCAGGGTGTTGACACAATAACGATCTCAATCTGTCTCTGGCATCAGTCAACAAGCTACTTTTTTTTTTAGCTTACTGAAAAATGTGACACTTGTAGGACAGATGATAGATGTGTTCTTTTTTAAATTTATTTTTTACTGTCCATACATTTTTATGACGTGTCTGTCAGGTGTCTTCTAAGTGTAAATGCTTTTGTTTCATTTGACATTTTTTTCCATCTTATCATACAGCGGTCTTAATACACTTAGATGACATGTTGAACTATTTCTTTAATTGCCTCGAATTCAATAAAGGTTTCCTGATAGAAACCAATTTTAATTCATTTTACATCATTGGGATTTTTTTCCATTCCAAATGATGCACTATACATCTATTGTACAATCCTTCCATATCTTTTGCATCTTTCTCCTCACATGCCGGTGAAGGTCAAGAATACCAGCACTGATCAGATTGCATTTTCTCTGCAGGAGAGCCTTCAAATTGTGATTATTCATGAATTCAAAGCTTCAGGGTTTTTCTTATGTTCACGCCGAGGGTCCCTGAAGAGCATCAGGCTACTCTTGGATAGAACATGATCATAACATTTCTAAAAGGTTTTCTTGGAAACCACAAAATGGATGGACGGATGAATGTCTGACAGACACTTCATAAAAAGTAATGGTCAGTTTAACAAAAAAAATAAAAGAGCATGTTTATCATTTGTCTTGGGAGTGTCAAATTAGCTGTAAGAGAAGCAGGATTTATGACAGGTTACACATATGACAAACCTTTTGCCCGACCTTCATTAAGGCCATTGTGATATATGCAGTGCACATTTAATGACAACCTACATGGGCACTAATGATCTACGTTCATGGCAGCCCCTTCAGCACTTCTCTCGGAAGGCTTGACATTTACCAGCGCTACGACAAAGCAAGTGTGTTCTCTCTGTTGTCTTCTGCAGGTTGAGCGGGTTTACGCCACTAAGATGATTGTCCACAATCTGGTGGAGTGCAGCTGATCTGCTTCTTTGTTATATTCTAATTACTCTACTGTATTTATAGTTTCTAAATATATTTTTGCTTTTTTTTTTTGTTGGGTAAAATCACAATTTTTTTTTTTTATTTCCACATGCCAAATTTCCATTAAAAAATGCCAATTTGCTATGTATATTATATTTGAAATAAAAATTCTCTAGATACTTTTAAAGTAATATTTCGAAATGGAAAATTTTTCACTGCATCCTGCCAATCACTCGGAGAGCTATTAAATGTTTTCTAAATGTAAGGTCTGGCATTCCGTTTTTTTTGCTGTTGTTGGAACGCAATATAAAGCAGTGCACCTTGGTCGATGCAAGGGCAGAAGGTTGCAACATAATGTCTGAATTTAAAAATGTTTGGATTATCTGTGTGCTGTCGGAATGAACCCGACTGAGCTGTTATACAAGCGTGTATTCATGTTCTCCACACTGCTTTACTTCGATTTTATCGGTTAACACAGACAAAAAGCAACAAAATAAAGTTTTAGGCTGAAAACTGAGTGAAATTTAATACTGCAATTTAAATATTGTTGATTACAATATATAGTCTAAAATGAACTGGCAATAGCAGTTGAGTTTTGACGCTATAGTAGATTTAAGGGATTAAACACTTTGAATGGGTTCTATTCATCCTTTCCAGACAAATTGATCCCGATTCATATGTGACGTCTGACACACACGGACGGCTACTGCTGTGTCTAAAATAATTCACATGAAACAGAGCGCCACGGCATGGGGCAGAAAGAATGACGCAGTCGTGTCCTCTGTTCCATCCAGATGTTGCGTCAGAAAGTCACAGCTGCCGTGACACACGTGCTCCCTCTCTGCTCGCGCTGTGATTTGTTCCTTTTCAATCCCGAGATCCTTTTTTCCTCAATGGATTATAGATGGTCATCCTGCTACACACGTGTAACTCTTGGGTCACACTGTTGAGATGAATCAGAATCTCAACTTTTTTTTGTTTTGGTCAACCAAACATGGCAACTGTCCTTAAAAAAAGTAGGAGAGTACTTTTTGAAATTGCTTCTATGGTCATTGATCAAATCAAGTTTACTTTTTCAACATCTACAATATATTGTGCTGACATGATGACCCAGTGTGACACATATACACACATCGCCGAGCACACATTCCTCTTTCCCCTTGATGGGATTATCATCGTGAACGCTATTTGATGAGAACTGGACCTGCCGCAGCAGTAATCCATGCTCTGGTGTCACCTGACCTGTCAGCATCCCCCTCTACGCCATGTGACAGGCGTCATGTGTGATTTATGACGGGGTTACCAGAGAGCCCAGATAAAGGTTACGGCTCAAAATTACACAGCGTGACTTCAATTGACACGGGAAGATAGCACCAAATTCTGACATTGACTTCAATGTTGGGGGAAGGAAAGTTTTTAGGATATTCTTTTGATATTTTAGTGTATATATTATTATTTTCTTCAATGTGTCAAATATGATGTTATATAATGAGAATTTTCCTAATGATCACAATGACGTGCGGCCATGTTGGCCTGACATACTTAGCGACTATTTACCATCTAATGGCACTTAAAAATCCAGACAGCTGCTGCGTTCTAATTTCTGATGATCCCGTAATCCCGCAAGTCGTAACCTGCCAATGGGAACATGATGCAGAACCATTTTCCCTGAAAAAAAGTTTTCAGGCCGTACGCAGTAGTGAATATAAAAAAAAATGATAAAAGCATCAAAAGTAAAACACTGCACTGAAATAGTCTAAAATCAGAGAGACAAAATATTTAATCAGTCTGCACTCTATCTGGGTCAGACTATCTGAATTTCCAGCAATGAATAAACAAATAAGAAATTTAAAATACTGAGAATTTGAAAAGCTGCCCAGCCGCGTCAGTAATCTTTACTGGAATGATTTTGGCTCAGATTCATACAAAAGTCAAAGTAATGGTCTTTTTTAAAAAATTTTTTTAATTCATGGCACGTTTGTTGAACGCACACAATCCCATCCTTCCTCCCGTAATAATATTCCCAGTGAAGAGTGTTGTGATTTTCTTTTTCCACGCACAACCAGCCGTTTACGACTCTTCACTGCTTCCTTCCACTACAGTCCATGTTTCTCCCGCCTTGTATGTGGGACGAGACGCCATAAAACAGCAATGACTCAGGATACCGCCAAGGCTTTAGACAGGCCGTAAAAGTCAGGGACCAGCTGATGATTATGTGCTCAGCAGGACATCAGACTCATGGAGGCTGTTTTATGGCTTGACATCACCCCACAAACAGTACTTATACAAAAAATGCTTCGTGTTGCATAATTTAAATTGCATGCGTATTGTAAATATCGAAATGGCCCAGTTTTTCTCAACACTAATTGTAATGATCCCATTTAGTTATTAATTCAAATAAAAAAACATTCACACTTGAATGCAATCCAGCCAAACACAAGGCAGTGAAAGTCACATAATATAATGTGACAGCTATTGTTAAGTTCATTTTGTCATCATTTATTATTTATCTCCACAGCCAGCCTTTACATTTAATTGGTTGTTATTTTCGATTTGCAGGACAACTCGACGTAACCGTACACTTGAACTGTGTCACTACAATATGAAGACTGTGCCCCTGCTTAGATTTTACATGTGACGGGTAGATGGAGGTGAACCCCGCCTGTAATTAGGACCCAGATGGCATTGCACTGACTAATTATAGATGGCGCCGATATGTGACAGCGCATAATAAATACTCATGCAAACAGGAATATATCGTTAAGAGTCTGATGGATTTATGATTCATAGGAAGCTGGGGTGGTGAGAAGACAAATTTATCTATCACATGTTACAGTTTCATTTAAAAACAAATATTCCAAGTGCTCTCTTTTGTCTAATTTTCCGGCTTTAGCTTGCTTGTAATTTTTTTTCCCCCTATCTTTTTAATCATTCCTTTGAAATGATCCCTCTCATTAAAAATGGATTATATTATTGGTTGGGAACAGCTGCCAGATGTTGATCTCCCACTGCTTCCCATATTCATAAAACTACACTGTACAGTATACATCAATGAATAAAAAATCATAACAAATTATAAATTCAAACTTAGGGGGATATCTTTATATAGTAGTTTTCAGTCTAGGATTTTTAATGTGATATATCAAAAGCATTGTAGAATAAAGTTGACTAATGGAGGCATTGATTTGAATCTCGTTGGCTCGTGCTGCAACATGAATGAAAAACAAAACAAAAGCAATTTGATAGTATCAATTATTGACACCGGTTCGCCCCCTTCACTCAATCAAAATTGAGTTGGAAAAAGAGCAAATAAAACTGTCGTGGATATACTACTCTTTGTTCACTTACAAGTCTCGGTTGTGTCTTTCGATGAATGCCCTCAAAATTGAACCAGATGAAAGTCTCCAGCCGACGAGAAAACAATATCCCTTCCAGTCAAGACTGTCAAACCTTTCATCACAGCAAGTCGGAGTTGCCAACCAGCCTGAAATCTTTAATTATAAATCAATTTCTTATTACAGAGTGCAATCAGGAAAAACGGCCGCTCGGAGACCTCCCGCAGGACTAGCGAGCCCGTTTCGCCGCGTTGAAATTAGTTTCAACACACAGAAAAACAAATGAGAATGTTGACAGATGCATGTCTTCAATAACTACAAAATGTAAATAATTTCTAGAGGCTTATTAGCAAGTTGATTGATACGAGAACATATTAGATTTTGGTAATAAACCCAACAGGCGTTTTGCTTTTGCTTCACATCACAACTGTAATTTGTGAGGTCGATGAAGCCCAAAGACGGAATGTAGGCCATGTTGTGATACTAATGCTCTCCACTGACAGTAATAAAACTGTTGGAGCTTAAAAAAAAAAAAACTTTCTGAGGAGGAAAGTGTTGAATAAATTAAACTTCAAAGGAAGGAAGTAACAATAAGCAAGCGTAACTGCTGTCGCCCGAATAAATCTAATCACATAATCGTGTAGCTGAATACCAATTACATTTGATTTCTGAAAGCGGCACACGCCATTTGTCCGCTTCACTGGCATTAATGGATTGAAAAAGCACGAGCGTTTGTTTAGGAAGGTAAGAGGACGTGACAAACATGTCGGCGGTATATTTTGATCAGATAAGGTAAATTACACGGGAACAGATAAATGTAGGAAACAAGTACAAGTTGGGTTAATATGATGCATGTAGAGTCTAGACAGCCAGAACGATTTAGACCACTAGTGACACATTAATGGGGTTTTATGAAACAGGGATTAATTTCTGAATGGGTTATCCATGCGGAGTGTCGGAATCTGTTTTTATTTATTTATTTTTTTCTACTGCGGAGTTCAGCAGTTGGCAGCGGCTCGTTCTGGTTTGGAATTAAAACAGATTATGGGTCAAGCCTTTGGCTAAATGTTTATATGTCCGATTCAAAGACTCAACATTAAAATGAGCATTAAGATTTCCTTTTATTAGAAATGAATGGTACTCCTTGTAAGACGATAATAGACTTTAAGAGCACTACCTTGGTTAATGTTTTGGGAGTTTGACATCATTTATTTAGGTACTGTCTTTCGGAGTGCTGAGGTCCCCACTTTGCAGTGTCCAGGCAGGATGATCCTTTAAATAAAGTTCTCAGTTTGAAAGATCTTAATAATTTGTCTTGCATTTGTCAAATTACCCAAATGATTAAGAATTATTACACACTTTACACACTTGTCTTGTTGAAATCAGAAATCTGAACCATATTTCTCTTGCAATTGCAAGATATCGGAAATATATGTGTGGCTGGATCTATAATATAAAAAATATAATTTATTTAGATTACAATGTTTTTGTCTATCTTTGTCACCCTCCATATTTTGCACCTCTCTCTCTCTCTGTTGAGAAAACATAATGGAAACATAGTTTAACTCTAAGGTATTAGTCTTCTCAAACTTTTTTTTAAAAACAATCTAATGTGGTTTATGATGTCTCTTGAATTATTGAATAGCCTACTAAAGCAACAAAAGCCCTTTTCTAAATTAGACACAATCACCTCTCCAAAGCCAACACATTATTTATCTCAATATTAAAAATTCATGAGCTACTTAATGGTCACATTATATAAAACATGTCGACTGCTTGCGTATTTACTTCTTGTTCTTCTCTCCCTTCCAAAATAGTATTCAAGGCACATGATTTGAAAATACAGCATTTGAAGGTTCTTTGCAGTTCAACACAGCTTTGAGCTTTGATGCGTTCTCACGTGTGAATGCGGCTTCCCTCCAGTTCTTTCAAAAACACAAAAACTAATCTTTGGAATGAGCTTAACTTCACTTTTTCAAGGTTACACTCCACAAGTTTCAACAATTATTAATATTATTTTTTCTATCTTACCAGCACATTTTCTTATCAACTTGTCATGTTCCTTGGAAACTGAACAAAAGATGAATTGAGGAATCAATTCAACAATCTACTACAATAGACAAATTCGCCTCAACAACTCTGCCTATTGATTGTTGACGAATTGTGTCTTGAGACTTGAGAAGCAAATTGAGTGAAATGTCATCAGTGCTTTATTTGCAAAAACAACTTTATGAGACGACAACAAATATGCAGGACTGTCAAAAATAAACCAGTATATGTGCTTGCCATGAAGCAAATCTGCTGAGACTTCACACCCGCTTGCATGATGGCCGCCATTATCGTAAACCATACCGAGCGCGGGGTATATTAAAATGTTTACTCCGTGCATGCCGCTGAGTGCGATCAATACAATCTCAGTATCTTACGTGCTGCTTGTCATTCTTTTTATGTGCGTCATTACTTGACTAATAGTTATCCTCAGCTGCAGGAATCTCAAGAAAATCAACCAAAGTTAATAGTCAAGGAAATAACAAAAAAAGGAAAAGAAGAACGGTCAGTACAGAAACATAAATCTAAAGTGACAGCAGTTTATTTCAAGTTGGATGACAAAACGAGACATTTCAGTCACCGGGCTGATGATATATAGTTCGGATACTTTTAAAATGCAATATATAATGAAGTTGAAGGTCTGTAGGTGACATCAATAAAAGCGCGAGAAAAAAATTGATTAAAATGACTTGCTTAATAATGCATGATTAAAGATCAGCTTGTTGGTGAGCCTATGAGGCCATCGTGCGAAATCAGGACAAGGTCAGTAGACAGAAAGTATCGTGGATTATGCGTGCAGGTGGGAACGTGCTACGTAAGCACATGCTAACGTGTACTGTGGAAATGGGTCAAAGGGAAAAAAACGTACTTTCGGTATGTTTACATCGACAAACACTTTTGACATTGAAATTTCCAAAAGGGAATTGGGTGAAAGCACATTTTGTTATGTTTGTGTATTATCTTTATGGCAGTGATGCGAGAGACAAAGACTACACCTTCATCAGACAAGGCTCACATATCTCGGGAACAGAGGGACTCGAGAAGAAGATCCTACCTCTATTATTTTTTAAGGATTGTTTTTATGGAATTGTTTTCATTCCCGTGATACATTTCCTCTTTTCTTTTTTTTTTACGAGACACTTATCTTGAGGGAAATAAAAGATTCCTCTATTTGCCATGCACACTATTATTGTACTGTTATATTATATCAGGCAGTACTTGATTGTTAGTAGTCCTGAGTATTTGTGTGTCCGAGTTAATAAAACAATACCAGCCCGGAATTAGACTCGTTTATGGAAATCTCAACATGTTGGAACAGATTGAGTTTGACATCTGTGATTCCAATAATGTTTAGTGTGACCAGGCAGATTGTGTGGTAGGAATTCCCTTGTTCCATATTTGCAGGTAATCATTTCTGGCACATAAGGATGACATGTTTCCAGCATATTTCAGATGCCAAGAGTCTATTTGGGAGTCCAAGTTTCCTTGACGGTCCGGAACACCCATATGCACCAGATTAATTATTAACTCCGGCAGGGGAGAGAGTGGGCCAAGGCATCTGCATTGTTCCAGATGGTGACCTGCAAACCCTGAAGATGGACTTGTGAACAATTTTGAGAAAATGAATTAGGAATGCAAAATGGGGGATAAACAATGCGGGTCGTGATTGTGAGTTCAGTACATTTCTGGTAAATTGATGGTTTTGAAATTTCATTTTGTGTCCCAGGTGGCGGCTTTTTCAGATTTGTTTTTATTCAGTTACTTTACATTCGCTTCTAAATTCATAAGGTCTCCACAGGGGAGCACTTTCCAAATTAGTCTCCGCTCGATATGATTCAACTGTTTTGACGGCATTAGATTTGACTCGAGATTGCTACCTTGTTGTCGTGTCTCGATTTTTTTTTTGCAAACAAAAAGATAGAAACCATTATCAAAAGTGGCAAAGAATTCGGAGGCAGAGGTCCGTGTGGGTGGCGAGATGGAGTCGACGATGTGCGCGGCTCAGGAATTCCTTTGACTGTAAAGAAAAGACGGAGGAGTCGCTGTCTCACTTCGACTTGGATTGAAATAGCAAGAGCTTGCGTGACTGTTAGATTCACGAGCGAGGAGAGAAAATATGTCAGCATGTAGCTTCAATAATATATTTACATCAAATCCATAAACTGAATAATTAATTTTCAAATAAATCACATCCCATGTCGTGAGTCACTTCATCGTCTTTGTTTCACTCTACCGCCAACAATTGTCATTTCAAATAACCGGAATAGGCTACAAAGACAAATCCACTCTTGCTGGGCCTTGCTTGAGTCACCATTCTGCTAAAATTCCGACTTATAGTGCATTATAAGATGTAAATAGTAAAAAGACTATAGAACGGAATTGAACCTATAAGCTTTTCTCGCCCGTGTTACGTAACTGTCTGTTACCAACATCAGATACATTTTGATGTTCTAATAATCCACAGCTTATCTTTGCAGAGTCTGAAGCATCACAAACTGTGTGGGGATGTGAGTGTGTGAGCATCTGTCACTCTATGCATTTGTAAAATTCCTACAGATGTTATGTATTTATTTTCACTTAAATACAAAACAATCTAATCAGTCGACAATCGCACGCACGCTTTCTTGTAATCGCACAGATGAGCCAGGTCAGAGGTCAGGAAGGTCAACTCAGGGGGAAATACTAGCATCATGACAGTAGAGCAGAATATAAAATCGATCAATATAACAACATAAGCAGTCGCAAATAGACAAAAGGATTTCGATTTATTTGTTATCGTTGAAACACTTACAATTATCGTGTTTATTTTGCTCGACAAATTGTTTCAAATGTTTTCAGTGGAGAGTTGATTGTTTTTCTTGTTTTCTAGCAAGTCCAAGGTAATTGGGAAGCTAAAATGCTGCTTTACACTGATCTATAAAAGGTTCGGGGGATTCTGGGAAACATCCCAAGCCCCCAGTGAACTAAAAGAGAATAAAGAAGTGTAGAAAATAGATGCATGCATTTTGTCAGTTCTTTTTTATGTTTTTATTTTGGTCTAAAGCTCCAAGGTAATCTTTGTTCATCTTTGCAGAATGTGACCTCTTTATCACCCAGCATCTTTTTTCTCTCTCAATCTACCCGCATTTAGTCTTCCTGTTTCATATGCTGTCGAGGTTTGGACTGTTCACAGGCCCAGCAGGAGCTGGTCAGTCAGGTTGCCATGGCAGATGACGTGGCGGCAACATGGCTCAGGAAGCAAAGATTATGTAAACCTCCAAACTGACTGCCAGAGAAGTGCAAAGAATTGTGCAATGCTTCCAAAAAAAATAAAGTGACTAATAAATGTGACAGAAGGAGGTGGAGCTTTTGCAGTTCTATGAATCCATCAAAAAGGTTTGGGGATTTTGACGACAAATCGGGTGTCAAATGATTTTTGACATTCCTTTGATACATTTTGACTGATGTCTCTATCAAAACAGTCATAAAAAAAAACGGCTTAAGGAACGCGAAGCAAGGAGTGCTACTTTTGTTAAAAATGAACCAACACAAAGTCAATTCATTTACCATTTGCTAACAAAAATGTCACAATATTGACATTTACATCTTTAAGGGTGACTATTTCAAAAAGTATCTTCACAATATTGACATTTAAAAAAAAAAGGAAAATATTTTTATTTTTATGGGTGACTATTTTTAAAAAGTATCTTCATTCTATTCCTTTTACAAACCACGGTTAGATGTGCACAAGCCTTACTGGAAGGATTACAACTGCTACAAATCTGGATAAACACCTTCCCAAACATTACATCACTGTCATTGTTTAGGACAAACCCTTCTTGCGTCATACACACATCCAGGGCTAGCCATTTGGCACCCTGTCAAAAAAAATAAAAACTCCCACTGTGAGCCCCTCTATGTCATTTCTGCAAATTGAAAATCTTGTTTCTTCAGCCCCTGTCAGTCACGGGGGCCAAAAGAATTGGTACCACCATCAAGCGACTTGACTTGAATGCTTCCATATCCACATGACCTTCAGAACATCTTTTTTTTTTTAGTCACACTGTAATCTGCCTTCAGGACGACAACCACCCAGCATCAAAAAAGGTGTCATGAAGGCATCTATGGGCTTCTGGGCGACGTGCAAACCTACAACTGTCCCTGAAGAGTCAGAGGCCATTTACTTCAAGGAAAGCTATTCTGTCTTTAACATTGAACCCAATAGTCATTTATTTATTTTTTTCCCATCCCACAAATAAAAACGAGAACAGCACTCGGAAGAGCACTGACCTCAATCAGGGTTTTAGCGAAACTAATTCAATGGTCATGAATGTGTGTGTGTACTTGTAAGTCCACACATGCCCACATTGAGATGTCTCACGTGCATTTTAGGAACAGATAGGAAATCATTTTGACACACTGAGAATTTGTAATCTTTCACTTCCGTCCAGGCATTTTCTGATGACGAGTTCTATTTCATGCAAAAAGGTTATTTATCGTCAAATCTTTCTTTTAAAAAGCCAAAATGATAATGAGGTAATATATCTGCCCTTCACCGGACAAAAAGTAGAGAAGATGAGTTGAGGAAGAAAAGTAGACCAAATGAATCAGTGGACACGCTTGACGTCGTACGCTTGCTCCATCTTTGTAATATGCAACCATTTGTTATGTTGCAGTGAAGGCTTGAAAATGTGCATGTATCTCATATAAATCTTTTTTTTTTTATCTAAGAGTGGGATGCCTTTGGGTTAAAAGAAAAACAAAAGCAAAAGTAGGAGAAAACCTCAGTTTGCACTTTGTGTTTCGACCTCAGCTTCCTTTGTTCTCCGCAGCTGTCGACCTTTCCCCGCTAAACTCTCGTGCGCAGTTTTATCCCTGTTTACTGCATCAAAAAAAGTGCCAACGTGCTTGCATCCGCCACTGTTTTATCTCCTTACCAAACAAAAAAGGGAGACGAGCTCGGATTCAGTGAATTGTGTGAGCAGTCATTATCTTCAAAGTGCATTGATAGGATTGGGTATTAAGGAGACAAGGTTGACTTTGTGAGTGTTGATTCACAAGGATGCTTATGTAACTTGCAGTCACAGGCATGAATGTTTCTAAAATCCCAAATCTAAAAAGCAGATCCTTCCTTCATTGAAAAGTCAAAAAAATAATACAATTCGTGACTGATATGAACAATGGCTTGCTTTCTGATTTGAGTAAAATTTGGATGAACATGACAGATTGTAACTTTTGACACCTCTTGAAAAATAGATTTTTTTTTCTAACCACAATTCTATTTTCTGTGTTAAATAAAAATTAAATAAAGCCAAATAAAAATACAACAAAAGTACACCTCTTAGTGCACGGTGTCAAACCCATGGCCAAGGGGCCAGATTTGGCCCACCATGTCATTTAATTTGGCCGGCAAAAACAAATCATGTCAACTCCCATGATCATTGCTGAAATCTGCACCAAAATGTATAATTTACATTTGCAAAAAAAAAAGGTTACTCATTTTAGAATAATTTGAACAATATTTAAATAAAATAACATTTCTGCTTTCTAAACTGCTAATTTGTTGTGTATATGTATTAATACAACACGATTAAACATTTATTTGGTGTCACTGTCCTAAGGGAAGCTGCAACCACAAAGAGGTCCACAATAAAACTGAGTTTGACACCCTTGCATTTCTGTACACCGCTGCCTAACTACAAAGGTGTGATCCACCAAAAAAAAAAAAAAAAAAAAAATCCCCCTGGCTTGTAATACAGTTTTGGCCAACAAATTGAACACAGCAGGAGCATAAATAAATAATCTGCCATCTTGTGAAGAAGACCTTAACGATCCCACGGTGGAGAAATTCGCTTGTTGTGTAAGCAGACTTGTACTTAGACTCCATCTCACAATGTGCCACATCACACAGGTGAAAATGTTTCCCATGTGACGCATGGAGTAATAAAATTAAAGATAAAAGCCAGAACCCTGCTGTCGAATCGCACCCCTCCACTCTTTTGATCACTCTACGAATGGCTCAAGGCGCACGCTCTTGTCGTTAAATAAAATGCATAAATCACACTGAAACCTTGCCAGTCGGAGTGCATACACTATTTACCAGGAGGACATGCATTTTGTATTCATGATGATGGCTGTGTCAGCAAAAAATTCATGCACTCTTCTCTCAGAACGCATTACAATACAGTAGATGATGGAGAACATTATATTTGAGTACATTAAATTCTTGGAGCAACTTTTTGGCTTGAGTCATTCACATGATTTGTTTGGTCCAGTTTTTATGTTGTACGCCATATCATATTGCATCATAGTATCATAAAATAAGAAAACATTACTGTACCATACAGGAGATGGAAGATCTGCAGCTTGAGTGAGTTTCGGCCACTAAATAGAAACAAACAATGATGATCATAATAAATAAACATCGTGCATGCAGGTGGAACAATACAGCATGATAGTTAAAATACTCGACATCACACAACATTGCAAGATAACATGCATCACGTGACTGACTGAACTTAACTACCCAAATATGCTACAATAAATATAAATTCAAGTGAGCTGAACACTCCAAACAAGTCACCAAAGTAGGAGTGGCCGCTGTCATGCATGGCGGCACCTGTTAAAGTGCACGCTGCATATGTCAGGACGTGCTGCACAAATTGTAAACAATCATTGTAATGTGAGGCAATTCACGCGAGAATTAACACACGGTGACATAATAAATGCCAATGCAATGGTAACCAACACAAAATATATATTGATGTCCAGCATCAACATTTCTAACAAGTACAGAATATGATGTGTGATACAGTAGTAGTCAGCAAAATACAGCAAGAGGCACTGCAGTGTATTACTATATGGCAACACTACTCCAGAGTGTGATGCAATCTCTGCAGTAATGTCCATTATGGTGCCTAACAGAACAGCATACTTGCTGCATAGTAGAGGAAATAATGAGGGGTAAAATAAAAGTCAATTAAATGGACATTCAGTATCCTCCAAAAGTAAAAGTTGAGAATTCTAGGTTTTATTTCATGCTATTACATTTTAAGATGGCTGGAAAAAAAAATCATCTATTATATTGGAACCCAATGCCATAGTGGTGATTGTTTTCCATTTTTTGACCCTTGACGGCTCCGGAGGCCATGGCAAGTGTCTCATCGATGATGACTTACTTTGGCACTTCATATGGCAGCGCCTGCCATAAGTGGGTGTCTGTGCTGTAAAGCACGATGATTCATTGGTAGAGATTAATATTGCTGTGGAATTTTATCAAAGTAAATCAGTCTCAAGTGAAGCGCTGTGTATAATCTTGTTTCTGTGAAATTTATGATACCCAAAGAGCGTCACTTCTCTCCCTCTTGATTTCTGTCCTTCTGTAGCGCTTTAATCTTCTTTATAGCTCCACAAAGATTATTTGTGTGTCTGATTACTCACATATCCATAAACTAACACATTCAGGCATATAAAACACTCAGTTTATGGAGCATTGTGTGACCCTGCTAAGTTTTGTTCCCATTCAAGTTGATTTTGCAATAGTAATATTTGAATATATAAGAAAAGCTAAGATACTTTATTGGTGTGTTGAGAATATTTCATTTAACATGGCTTCACTTGATTTTTTCTGTGTCCCTGTAATGCAAGATGTCCCCAAACAAAACAGGATTAACAAACAAACACTCGCACACACACACAGACATGTAAACAAACAGAAGGAAGTTGGCTGAACAGGCAGGTCAGTTAAGGGAAAGGGCTTCGGAGACATTTGGATGTTGTTGGGCCACATGTGCAGCAGCGGGTTAAATACTAGCGCTGATTATCGGCTTGGATGGAAAAGACAGGCTTAACTAAGGCTTAAGCTTAACTTATAGCTTCTCCCGGTGGGCAGGATATTTGCTTCAGGATGCCGACCAAATAAAGGAAATGGCATGCTAACAAGGATTAAAAAAATAAATAAATAAATAAATAAATAAATAAATAAACCATTGACATGTACTTTTGAACAATGTTGACATTCAATTTCGTTTCGTGTCTCACAGATAAAAATGACAACAAAGCCAAAGAAAAGAGGGAATAAAGTGACAAGTATTCCTAGCCAAGGGCGATGGAGTTGTTCGTGCTCGCTGTCAACACCATCTGCTTCCGGAGCATGTCAGCCTGCCAATGAAGGGAGCAGCACAACAAGCGTGTGCCAAGACTATTTTTTGCAACAACATCGCAAGCAACACAAACAAACCTCGCAGATTGCAACAAACTGCACTGCAGCATCGTAACTATCCATCAAAAGCCGCAATCATGACGTAAAATGAATTCCCAGCGGCGGGTAACACAATAAGGCAAAAATAATAACGTTCATGTCGGAGATAACTTGCAATACTCTTGTGAGCTGTCTTCAGGTGAGGCGGAGCAAGGCTGGCTGAGTCAGGCCCATGATGACAGTACCCGTGAGAAAGCAGCTATGTGTGGCAATGTGCTGAAGTCAGCTCCACCAATATCTGGTCTCGGGATTTTTTTTTTTTCTCTGCTTGTGCCGCATATGTTTTTGTGGCTGTGACGCGGTTGCATATAAAAATCTCACATACTTTTCTTTATCTTACAGACTAATCCGGCTCACATTCCCAAAACATGCTTGCTAGGTTAACAGAAGATATTAAAATCAATAGGACTTCGCAGATGACCGCAAAGTCTTTGTCTTTTTTTTTTTTTTTGTAGACTCTCGGCATGTGCCCTTTCCAAACCAGCATGTGGACAGTAGAAACATGATTTGTATGTTCAATAGAATTCAGAATATAGCCACTCCATCTTCCTATACCCAACCTGTCAATGACACTCAAATGACTTCTTTACACTTTACTTTAGTGGGGGGGGAAGAGTAAAGGAGAGAATCAATGCACATGCACAAAACATTTGCGTAATGTTTTTTTTTAGGTGGAAAACAAAAGTAGTACATATTGCCAATTACCATTTCCACATTAAAACACTTCTTAAAAAAAAAAATCTTTGATAAGGCTCAGAGGTCAATTGGCTCAGAATAATTATGTTAAAACCACAGAATTACTTCATTAAATTGGTAAGTGGCTTTCATTTTCAACAGTGATTTTTCAATCTTTAGAAGATTGCCAAAACAAATGCATTTCTTATTGAAGTAGTAATCCGTCAAGGATTGTGCCGGACCCCAAGAAAGTTTCCCATCGATCCATCCATCTTTTGACACTCGTCCTCATTAAGGTCACAGGTGAGTTGGCGCCTATCCCAGCTGACCTTGGGAGATCAGCAGGGTGCAATTTCAGGCTTCCAACTTTGAATACATCTGGGAATTTATTTTCTAATCCCAATGCACAAAAGCGAGGTCGAAGGCGTGCTTGGATGGGTACGATGTCGACCAATTTAAAAGCCCTGATGCCAACCCCCATCAATCACCTAAGAGATGAACTACAACCAAGATTCCCGCATTGCTGCATATCGGAATAGCAGAAACAATCACGGCTAGCATTGCTCATTAGTCGACAACGGCATCGTAATGTGTGAGGTGACCTGTCATTTTATAGTTATCAACCACGGTCACATGATGACTCTGACCCTTTCTCCCATGAGCGTTCCTCTCAATAGCTTTGCCGCCGGCAATATATTTCCCCTCTCATATATATATCCACTACAATCACTAACAATCTCCTTCTCTCCTTGGGCTGCAAATGATTGGCTAATGCCAACGACTAGCTGAATGGTAATTTGTGAAGGAGCGGACCTTCATGCTCTTGACCTTCTCTCCAAGTGAGACAGCAGACGTCAGTCCCATCAATTCCTCTATTTAATTTCCCGCCCGCCAGTGAGTGTCACTTATTCTTTCCTCTTCTCTCCCTCTCCATCCATCACTCTATATTTTCTTGTGCCAATTTACACTCCTTCAGAATAAACACTTTTTTTTTTTAATTGACTGATAATGAGCTGACATTAGTTTTGCATGTGTCGCTTCTATAAACGGACGCAGGTGCAGCCCCCCCCCCCCCCCCCCCCTCAGGCACACGAGGTTGGCTATCATTGAAATTCTAATGGCAGACACGCAGACACCACAACGAGATGAGGCTTGAGGAATAAAACTCATCTTCTGAGTCAGACAGAGTCAAGAGAGCATTTGCTCAACAATGCAGAAAGAGAAGAGGGCGGTGTGACGAATGAGTCAAGTTGATTCATCGTTGGTAGGCGAGTGTGCGCATTACACTGCAACACCCACATATTCAACATGAAGACCTGCTGTGGGCCGCCTGCTCTCGATGGCAGACATTGCCTATCTGATGTGTCTCTTTTGAAACTCAGAATAGGTTTCAGAGATGATCTACCCATACGGTAAAACGTATCCCAAGCCGAGCTCGCAATCTTTGTTCGGGTTTTTGGAGTTATATAAAGTTGTGCTGCTTCCAATATACTTTTTTCCCCCCCTATTTTGACCTTTTTAAAAAATACAATTGTGATTCATTGAGGTAAACTGTTGTTTGCAGCTGAGTCAGAGGGATTTATGACAATGGATGAGGATATAAAATGTCAAATGCTCTCAGTTTGAAGGCAGAGGCGTTTCACTGTCCAATAAAAATAACAATAATAATAATAATAATGATGATAATAATAATAATTTTGTTTTGATTATTTCTATATTTTTAAAATAGCTTTTCATTACGAGTAAAGAGAAAAAGTCAGAGTGCAAGTCCAATTTTTTCACCCGTGCTCCATTATGTTGTTACGGCAACTAACTTGTGAATGAGAAAATTGAGAGACTTGCATATACTGTTAATACACGGGTGCAATGTTTATACTTCTTTTCCTCTTCTTCTTCACTCGGTGTAAAGCCTTTGGGACCGGTCAGAACCCGAGCTGCTGCTTTCTGAACGAGACATTAGTAAATCGAGAGACCCACTTTCTCAAGAAATCGTAACTAGCGTAACATAGCGTAACATAGCAGAACCATGCACTTAATAAGCCCTATCCTTTTTTGTCACTGTGGCTCACTAAAAAGAAACAAAAAAACATGACAAAATAAAAATATCACTATCATCATAAAATAAAATAAGACCAGCTACAGTACATTTTGATCCTGGTGGTCCCTGCTGATTCCAGCTACATTTGCAGGTTAATTACAGAGGCTGCTGAGCCTCAGCAGCGGACCAGCTGCTTTGTAGGCCATTGATCCTGCCAGCTGGGCACTGCCAAATGACCCAAGCATCTGCTATGTTGTAGTCAAAGACCTTGTGGCATCTGACTCTCACCTTACACATATACACTCATTAATTGGGCTTGGTAATTGGCTTAATTAGGACATTTTGTCAGGTAATGGGTTGAATGCAGATCTCAACTCTTTGTAACTTGAACTCAACATTTATTATTTGTGCGCTCGTGTATATGCGGAGAACACTTTTGTCTTTGCAAGCTTTGAATTTCCATAAGGACAAGAGCTCAAATGCTTAAGCTGCTGTAACCAAGTACAATTTAGCAACCGAAGAGAATACAAGATGTGTCAGAAAAGTTCCAGGACTAGTGTCACGAATCCGTACACGTTTTCATATCAAAGTAATCTCCCCCCCGGATTGCAACACACTTTCTCAGCCTTAATGCGCCCCTGGAAGGATTCTACCAGAATCTCCTTTGTGGCAGCCATCTTGATGTCATCCATTTCTTCAAAACTGCCCCCTTGTGACCCCATGTTTGGAAAATAAGAAAAAAATAGAGCCAAATTGGGTGAAAAGGGAGGTTGCCCCAGCATGTCGATGCTATTCTCAGCTAGGAACTATCAGATGCTCATTGTCTCCAGGCGTGTTGTCATGGTAACACAGCATTTCAACACGATTATAGCTTACTTCGTTGAAGGACATTTTTTTTCCTAACAACCTACACGAGGCCTTCCAACTGACACAGGCTTGGACATCCTAATTTGTTTTACTTCAGCTCATGAACTCCACCAACTGATTTAATCTGTGGGAGATTTGATCTGAGGATTGCTGCAATGATCCTCTGCGAGTTTAATGATAAAGTTGAGTCAATTTTTAATGGATTTCACTGTGTCAGACTATGCTCAGCATGAGCGCGATGTCATGTTAGAGCCGCTTTCTCTAGGTTATATTGATGGATTGCACCTTCAAGGCTATGCTACCTATAGCTCAGTATAGGAACTGTGAACTGCAAAGCAGTTGGTGAGCCTGGGAAAGAAACATGTCTAAAATTAAGTTCCATGAACTCCATTTCTTGGTATGCAGCCAAGATATGTTGACTGTTGGACAGCTCAAGGTTGGAGTTCACATTTGATGAAGGCATGGGTGAGAAAGTGTTGAATTTACAACCTAGGCATAGAAAATTCCATCTTGTAAAAGGCCAGTTTAATTGATTTTTTTAGAGAGCAGCCAATAAAGTCTGAACATTTCCAACCTCTCAAAACAAGCACTTAAGTCCTCATCAGAACTCACCCAAACTTGGAGGCACTGCATAATAATCCTTCAATGGTCTATTTGATCTCATCAGAACACCACGGGCATCATAAAACAAGCCCCTTTAATCAGAAAACAGAAGTTAGAGCACTAATAACATTTTCTAGGCATTTGATCGAATAGTTTCTCCAATATTTGAACTAGCTTTGTGACACATAATGTCACACAAATCAAATGACAGATGATGCCAAAACTGCTACAAAACAGCACTGATAAAAAAAAAGCAAAAGGAAAAAGGAAATCACGAATCATAGTAAAAATAGAACATGGAGAGATACAATAAAATCTCCGCAGGGGATTATTAAAAGACTGCAACGTTGAAAGCTGCGAGCTCTTGACTCATGATAAAGGGTCATTCTAAAAAGGTGCGACGAGGCCATGAAGAGTCTTAGCCCCGTTTCTACACTGTATGTGGTATGCAGTCTTAAAACAAAAGCATAGACTCAAAGAATGGATCGATCAATAATTACCTGATTGTTCACACTGTGCGATACATTGACTCTTGGCTCTGGCTGACTTTCGGGCTCGACATGCGGAGCTTGCGGCATCATCGGTGTGAATCTCACTCAGGTTGTTGTCATGGTGACGGCAAGCTGAAATGCTGAGATTGAGTTTTGTGCATTGAAGATAGAAGAAAAGGAGGAAGGGGAAAAAAAAAAACAGTAGGCAAAAGGAGACGCAAACTACTTGAGCATGGGAAAACCCCTAATGAGATCTGTTTGGCCAGAATTGTCATTAACAACCAACTCAAGGATGTTGGAATTACAAATAAATTGGAATTAAAATGACTTAGCTGTCTTTCAAGAACTTTTTCCTCTAATTAGAAAGAACAACACGTTTGAAGGACATTACACAATGAGCCAACATTCTACACATGACACAAAAATCACAGATATATTCTCCAAAATAAGCAAATGCCCTGTTAGGGGGGAAAAAAAAAAACAATCTTTAAATTAACCAGATAAAAAGACACACATATTAGGTTTAGGCCTCATTTAGTATAATAAATAAACAAATAAGTAAATAAATCTGCTTTCAGCATATGCAACAATGCACTCTATTAATTAAACTTATTAAACTTCACAACATCGAAGATCAATCTCAAGGTCAACTTGAAGGAGTAAGATGAGGTATTGGATTTTTGCACATTTGTACTTGGACTAGATTAACAACATTTATCATCAATTTGGTTATTAGTCTCATGTCATTGATCTAAATGAAATCAATCGAGCTCAAGTAGGGCAAGAATGTCACATGCTCTATCGTTCAATGAACTTTAAATGTGTCATATTAAAAATTTCATTGGCCGTAGATACTGTACGAATGTTGCAAGTGTTAGTCGGAGCCTTTCGGCATATCGCAGCATGACTCATGTTTCTTTTTCTTTTTCTGGCTCCTACATGTCTCTTTGTAAAGCTGTCGTCAGATTCTTCCCTCTTTATCCTCTCTTCCTTAGTGACTTACAGAATCAATACTCGAAAGCGGAACACTCATATACGAATCTCAAAGGGCCACAGATTATTATTTTTTTTCTTGAAGTCAAAGGTCCATTTATCGAGATAACATCAAATTGAGCCTTTTTACTTCACAGCTGCTGAAGGCGGGGGATGACTACAATACGCCGACTCGGCTGATTTGAACTGATGAGGTGGGCATGGTGGGGCAAACCTGAACATTCTTTTTTCATGGATGTAGCCCAAACTAAGGTTTGTGCGTTCCATCGATTTTTTTTTTTTTTATGATGTAGAATTTTGCAGCACCACGTGACGCATTTAATTTACATGATTGTATTCACACACACACCACCGGGGTTCCCCTGGCCACATTTCTCTCCACTGACGATATTGAACCTTCAGTTAAGTTGAGAGAGTGGTCAGTTTGACTTTGCAAAAAATCCTGTCTTGCACTTTGAATCCCTGCCAGGCAAACCTGCCTTGATCGATGCACAGAGGCTTAGAAGAAGCAGAGAGGAGCTGGCACCTGTGAGCCGCATTGAGTTTCAGTTGCTGAGTTCTGAGGTGTTTCTGCGTGTAGGCAGGTGGCTGAGCCTCAGAGACCTCTCCCCGCACTTTGTTGTACTCTCGTTAAATAACTACAAACCACAAAGCAACACAATTGCCAATTGGTATCTTTCTTATCAAGCATTTATTTTATTTTTTTACATCCAATCGTGAGAGCTCCTTCCTCTGTGTGAAAAGCGTGAAATTGCAGCAGCTCGCAAATGAATTGTATTCTTCCCAGCTTTTTTTTTTCATATTGATTTCTAGATGAGATTGAGGTGTGGATGCCTTTCCTGACATCAACCTTCCCTATTTATCTGGACTTGAGCTCAGCAATGAGTTTAGCAAAACACGCTTAGTTGCAAAATAAAAAAGAAGATATATTCTTATCTGAGCTAGGATTATATAAACCCAATAGGTTATATATCTGTACAGTATAGTGAGTGGCCATTAAGAACATTCAAAGGTTTTTGAGGTCAAACTCCTTTTGGTATGCCTTTAAAACAAAGTCACCACTCAGTAATCTTCAGCTATTCTGGAAGCAATCTGGATATGGAAGCAACAAGGCTTTTAGAGAGTAAATATAGAGGCAGAGTGTGATGTACATGCAAAGTACCCGCAGGGCATTTGTGAAGATGTACAGCTGGTAAATATGGCATTGCACGGGAAAAGTCGAAACAAGCTTTTAGTAGTTGACCGCGTGGAAACAGAGTTATTCTGCTGCCACAATTCAACAACAATGAAAATATTCATACAAATGTTCATACAAATACTTCAAACGAGACAGATGTTCATTTGTGAAAAAAATAAAAAGATCATAAAAATAAAAATAATACAATTTAGATAATCTGCAGAATGTGGAACATATTATAGATTTTTACATGTGTAAATGTTTCCAGTTGCCTAAAAGTGTTTGCAGTTATGCTTTTAGCTGCATTCATGATTTGCCATTCAGCCCTAACAGAGCGATGAGTCGACTCAATGAACTGTGTCCTGACACTTGGATGGCTTTTCTTCCCACAAGCCAAAAGGCATCTCGGCAAATGCCCGTGTGTATTCATCAGTGACTTACAATAAACCGTTGAAGCAAAACACGAAGATTTTGTTCATGTAATGGGATAATTGGGTTTTCCCTGCTTTCATTTTCTGGACAAATACAGCGTAGGTTTTTTTTTTTTCCCTTTTTTTCATTTCACCCTTTGCAACACAGGGTTACTGCTGTTGCCATAACAAAGATTAGATTCTTTTTTACTACAAACTTTGCACTCCCTAATAGAATTCTCAAAGAGGTGCATGACAGAAAAGTTGCCTCCTGAGGACAATCACTACAGGTACAATTAGCAGAAGATAGATTGTTGGTGTTTGTGCTAGGACACACTGTCCTAAAGAATTCTACCAATTTGCCTCACCGCCATTATTTCGAGTAAACTCAAGAGTAATTTAACTTCTGGCAAAATCTGCCAAGGATAAAAACAGACTGCAGCTTTGACATCTGCTCCATTGGCTGCTGTGTACTTTTACACCATAACTTATTCTTAAGCTCTACTGGGACACTGCGGTGAGCCGATAAGGTTGGACACGCTCGATAAAAGAACATAACGTGCGGCTCATTCAGGACAAGTGAGCTATTACTTTTCTTTGTCGAATGCTCGTTTGCTCTGAAATATTGGACATTTTCTGCAAGCTCATAGACGATATCACAGATTGTGCTCATGTAATCCTCATGCTGCTCAGAGTCGGACGGGGCCCAGTTTTAGGATTGGCATGATAGATGTGATGAACTGCTGAATTTTTTCCAAAATGACGACCGTATTTTCCAGACTATAAGGTGCTACTTTTTGCACAAGCTTATAGTCTAGTGCGATTTATCTGTAGATTTTTCTTGATTTTGATGATATTTTCTAATTTGTGTATATTTACTTACATATGGAAATTAAACGTTAAAAAATCCGCGGCCCATAGTCTGGTGCGGCTTATATATGAACACAACCAGGTTTCCCTGAATTTTAGCTGGCGCGACTTATATTCAGGTGCGAAACCCTGATCTGAAAACTCTTGTGAGTGAGCAGAATGAACTATAAGTGGAAGTCAAGCTGACACCAACATGAGCACTATCAGGAACCTCATAAGCACACATTATATAATAAATAGCAAGGTGGCTCTCAGCGGAATATTCTCCTTCCTTCCTTCTAGTCAGATGGGAAGGTCAGTTGAGCATTTTGTGCAATATCAGTTGAAGAACTCTAACTAAAAGCCACCAAGGGAAAGCCACATAGTGTATAAGGTGTACTCGAGTGCCAGTGAAATCACATTTGCTCAGAGGTGGTGAGACACACGACTGATCATGCTGTGAACAAATGGGCTCGCAGTAAGCGCTTCTTCTTTGCTTGAGTGTGCGTTACTGATGACAAATAGGAGTTGGGATTAATTGGGAAGAAACAAGCAAAGAAAGGCTCAGAGTAAATTTATCAAGAGCTTGCTGCATGTAGCAGTAGTTCTGAAATAAATCACTCCAAATTATGCAAACAAAAAAGAGGGAACAATTCATAAGGGGTGGCCGGAATGCATACAAAAATTGCCACTATTTCTATTCATTCTGATTATTAGTTATATAATACTCGTTTATATTATATACCCACCCACTAACTAAAATATTTTCAATGTGTCTAAATAACATGTGGCATACATTTGAATAAAATATCTCATCTCCGTTCTTTTCTGTTGTGAGCCGTTCGCTATTCGCTAATATTTTTTAGGTCTTTGATTTTTTTATTTATTTTTAGACAGGTTTGAGAAGTCCTTGGCCACCGAAAAACATCCTAGCTCTACCAGTAGCTAAAGGTATTGCGGAAATAAGCCAGACTGCACACCCAACAGTGAATACAGTTTTCGTTACCATGACAACAAGGGGGGGGAAGCTACGGTGGCTCCTTATGGGAATAATGTTGGATCAAACATGCCCAAAAAATATTTTGACTTAAGTTAAAGCTTTTAACGCATGCCAATCCACGCTGCCAACAAAACTCAATGCAGCTCTGCCTTCTTTTTTTTTTTTTTTTGCAAACTACACATTCCCTCTATAAGCAGCACACAGTATGATTGCAATTATTGCAGAGTTATTCCAATTATTGTACACGTTGGGCTACAATCCAACAGAATGCACTTTTCCTACACTGACAATAAAGTGTTGGATTTACTGTCTAAACTCAGAATACCTGGGCGAGGGTAAAAGCCATTTTAAATTTAACATACATCTTAAAGAACATCAAAAGTGATAGAGTGATTGAAAGTGCAAATGAAATATTGAAGAGAAAAGGAAGTCTATTTTT
Source organism: Syngnathus leptorhynchus (assembly GCF_054491065.1). Taxonomy (NCBI): domain Eukaryota; kingdom Metazoa; phylum Chordata; class Actinopteri; order Syngnathiformes; family Syngnathidae; genus Syngnathus; species Syngnathus leptorhynchus. The sequence continues at coordinate 6,703,014 of NC_141210.1, read as the reverse complement.
AGACGCAAGTGGAGGTGGGTGGGGGGTGTGGTTTCCTTGTATTATTGATGTGTCTCTGTGAGTATGGGGGGGGGGGCTTTCTGGTTTCTCGCCTGAGAGAACAGCTGAGCAGAACTTTGTGGTGTTCTGCAAGGAGAGCGAAACAAGATTGGGCCGAAAGAGTTCTTAGCTGCAAAATAGTTGCATATCACTTTTACAGCGAGTCTGCAGACGCCAGAAGAATTAAAGGAAGTTCGTCAGACATCTGGTTTTTATTTTGATCCATGTAGTCTATTTAATCATATCGATGCTTGCATAATCTGTCATCATCCACATAACTCCGCAAACTACATTAGATGATCTAAACGTGATGTACTTAGGTGATGACGTTAATGCTCAAAATACTTCTGTATAAAGTGGTGATGGGCCTTACTGAGCTTCTCCATTTCAGACTTTGCACTCAACCCAGATATTCTCTGAGTTTTAATCGAATATAATTTGCTAGACTCTGTCATCTACTAAGTGTGTGAGAGTGTTTGAATCTTAATAAGTTGGGTCAAAGCATAACTTTTTTTTTCCTCCTCGCCTGTCTACTTTTCTCTCATGCCAGGCGCGAGCTAGCGTGATGACTTCAGTTTGGAATCTCTTCTGCAGAGAAGGTGCCAGACAGAAACCTTGAACAAGTCACTCACTTTTCCTTTGTGTTGCTAAGCAAGAGCACATCCCTTCATTAGACTGCAACTCTTGACAAGCTGTTCATGCTTCCACAGCTTCTCTGACAGCACACTGCATGCTCCACCGGATGCACGCTACAAAGGAAACTGTGGCACAAACACAAAGCATCACAAGCGTTCATTAAATAAATAAAAAAAAATAAAGTAAATTAAACCAAATAAATAAGTACATTAAAAATAAATAAATAAGTAAATCAATAAAATAATGCTGTGTTTAGAATAGTGCAAAGTGTAAAGAACTTCCACTTTAGTATGTCCCTTTTAAATAAGTACTCAAAAAAAAAAAATAAGATCCACAACTTGCATTCATTAAAAAAAAAAAAAAAAGACACAAAATCAGTGTTCTGCAATTACCAGAGGCCACAATAATAATTTGGTGAGTATATCACATCAGAAATGTGCACATGTAAGCCTTCTTTTCATTGATATATAAAACAACGTGCTTGCCCCATAAATCTCACATTGATGAATCAAATCTTGAGTATGAGGTTCTCCGCTTTCTCCTCAGCATTTCTTTAAAAGGTTGCAAACTGCCAAAGGAAAAAGTCAACATGGACAGTGTAAACAGATAGAAGCAGAAAAGGGCAAGTGCATAAAACCAAACATGGACTAACTACAGAGAGCAGATTACTCCTTGGCAGATTACAAATACTGCATCGGCTCACCATGACTATTTTCAGTGCCTGAATCTTTGCATGCATTTCAGATTAAATGTGAGGAATTAAATCAGGAATAAGCAAGTACTGGAAAATCCCAAGTGGGATATATTTAGAGTTCTTCACAGTCTTGGCCATGTGTAAATCTGCCATGCACTTGTTTGTAAACAGTCGTTACTCTTCTTCTGGAACGAGAACACAGTCACTTAATGAGGCAGGATGATTCCGATGCATTGCATCAATTTCCAAAGATATAGCAGCTCATGCAGAAGAAAAAAAAGTCATTAAATCACAAACTAGACCATGAAGCAAATTAGAAATAAAAATAAATGCAGCTGTAACACACTGTTTCTCCATTTAATTTAGCTTCTCTGAGCTATTTGTGTACCCCGTATTGACAATTGCTTGGCATTAATTGCAACTACTTCATATAGTTCCAGCCTTTAGGTGCCACAAAAGGGCAGTTGACCTCAACAGGATTGCTACTTCATGCTTTGCTTCAATAGCTCCAGTGGGGGGGAAAGAAAAATAATAAATAAAAAAAATATTTAAAAAAAAAAAAAAAAAAAAAAAAATATATATATATATATATATATATATATATATATATACACACACACTTAAGTGACAACACATCAACAAAATTATTAAATCTGTAATTTTTGATTCATAGTTTACGTTTCCATGCCCACTTTAATCCACCCCCGATTGGTGCACAGCCCTAGACAGCACCATTGATTTTTCCAATAGTGTATAGCAGAACTTCATAACATATGCTTGACCGAGGGGGCGCACTCCATTCGCTTTGATTAATAGGATTTATCTTTGGCGATGAACATCTATGTTTACTGCTACCAGTGCAGTGGGCAGTTTGTCCCCCTTGATCACATTCTCACATCAGCAGCACAAGTCAGGGCAATGAACTCAAGCAACATGTGAGATTACAACTATTGATTACCTTATCAGTGTTGTTGCGGATTTCTTTCCCACCAGGCTCGAAAGCATCCATATGGAGACGACAGGTGGAGGCTGACCTGGTTACAAAACCATATGAAATCATTCATCGATGCAGCGTGTATAATTGTGCAACAAACAGCTGTTATGTTACATATTGTTTTGTTGCCACCTACACTATAAAATAAAAGTCCATTCTTAATTCATGCACATAGAGCCTAACAACATTAGGCAGTGTGTTCAACAGCCGTTAGTAGAAAATATTTACCCCCCACAAAAAAAAGAAGAAAACCACAAACAGTTTGTCCAGGCAAATAAAGTTCTGCCCACTTAAAGCATCTGGCATGAACACTTGTTAGTGTGTGGGAGGTACTAAATAATGACTATACAATGAGGAAGATTTTGGACATGTCAGTGATTTGGCTTTTAGAAATGTAAAAACAAAAAAAAAAAGAGAAAAGGTGGCTATTGTGTCATCTGTTGGCGGACAATTGGAGGTTTGAAACAATTTTCTTCGACAGGACAATACACCTTATGTTTCATAGTTTGTATTGAAAGAGCAAATTATAGCAGATGGCTTGTTTAAAAAGTACGTATTGTTGTCGTTTCCCACTTGCATACTAATGACCCTGTGCTGCAAAACTCTTGTAGCCATTTTGTTTTTGTCACGTTCCCAAAATCATTATTATTTGCGGAAAATTAGGAATTTGAGTGTGAGATTGTGAATCTACAATATATTCAATGGTTTGATTTTGAATTAAGGTTGTACTTAAGTTTTCAAAACTTTTGAACAACCTTCAGCGTCATGGTGAATGGACACTAACTAATGTTGCATTTATCTAGGAGATGCAATTTGACCCCAAAAAATAACATCAAAAATGAAATGACATGATAACCGGTCTAGGTTGAAGGTATCTAAAATTGATGGCGGTTATTTGCCATCTAAAGAGCGACGCCTTCGACTCCCATCTTAACAGATGCTCCCATAGCATTGCAATGAAATCATTATGTACATGGACAGCTACGATACACGACCCATTTATGTGTAATTGATGGAATACATCCATGACACATTAAAATCCATCCAAGCACCTCCCTCCCTCAAACACTTTTGTTAATCATCCTTTTCGTGCCTCCCTATTCCTCCTCTCCTAATACATCCATTCTAATCTGACCGACCCAATAGATTTTCATTGCTAATTGAATGTTCTCATTTTAGGATTCGGCACGAGTTGAATGATGTGTGCCGAATGGACAAAGGAGAGTCACAAATGTGTGCTTCTTGGATAATGAATGTCATGATATTTCATTTATTAATTTTTTCAAAACACTTATCCTCATTGGGGTCACAGTTGATAGCATGCCAGTTTGAGGTTTGATTATTGAGGCTTTACCCTATTGCGGGTTTTTATGTCGTGAACTTCGCCTTTTTGGACCAGTCAAGAAAATGTCAATTAAAATAAATAAAAAAAGATATTCAGAGATTGGTGGGGGGGTTTACTGTATACAGTTAGAGAGAAAGAAGTCATGAGGTTTTGATTGTGTGTGTGTAAAAAGTAAAGGGCATGGCAAAAATGCTGTTCTTTGGATGGCGCTGTCCTTGGTCCTGAAACTCAACTTGCAATTCTGCATGTGCACATTTGTGTGTGTGTGTTGGGGAGGGAGAGGGAGGGGGAGAGAGAGAGGGAGAGAGCGAGAGAGATGTGTGTTCACAAAAAAACCAACAACACAAATCATGCTGCATTTAGCTGTTGTCTTTCCGCCTTGCGTAAACAACAATCAGCCGCGATAAAGGACAAGTAGTCAAATGATAGAAAAATTGAACATGTGCAAGCCCGGGAGCAAAATGGAGGGGCTTTTCTTTGGGAAGTGACGCTGCCTATGGTGCCTATTAATGAGGGACTCAGATTCCCTCCCCTCCGGTGGTGATGCAGTGAAGCTGCTCTGCGCACAAGCATGCTCTCTGTATAAAACGGGTCCTCCTCCACACACGGATTACACTACACACGAGAAGTCACTGGGGCTTCTTTTATAAACCAAAGCCAACCGCAGACCTCCAAAAGCCAACATGCAAACTCCAGACGATGTGAGCTTTTGGAGATTTTTTCTATTTTCATGCCTCTTTTTGCAGAGTTCCAGTCAAGACTTTGGAGGACAGACGCAATTTATCTGCACCTCGGTCCCAAAGGATACGGACATATGCGCCGCCACTTTGCAAAATAGCGTCCCGGGTGATGATTTGAAGAGCACCGTGGTGCAGCTGAGGGAGACGGTCTTGCAGCAGAAGGAAACCATCATGAACCAGAAGGAAACCATCAGAGAACTGACCTCAAAGTTGGCGCGATGTGAGAGCCAGAGTGGCGGCGAGGCAGGGGAAGGGCGTCCCGGGGGTAGGAGGAAAGAAGCTGGCACCAAAAACACCATGGGGGATGTTTCCAGGGGCCCCGCAGACACTTTGGCGCAACTCTCGCAGACTTTACAGTCCCTTAAGCAGAGATTGGAAAACCTCGAGGTAGGGTGGGAGACATTGCGATCAGGCTTTTTGAGAAAATATGCATCAAGATTTGATCCAATGCAATGAATTATTTACTCATTTACTAATAGCTACGACACATTATATATTTTTACACAGCTGCCAGAATTTGTGTATTGTTTCTTATGCATGAGCAAAACTTCAAATCTTTTTTATGAGCAGTATCAAATTGCTGCCGTGCTGAGAATAGATTCCTCACCTAAAGCTCAAAGTGTATCTATCTCTCCTCCTTTCCTTTCTCACAGCAATTCAGTCGAAGTAACAACTCGGTGCAAGCCAACAGCCTCAAAGATCTGCTCCAAAGTAAAATCGATGACTTGGAGAGGCAGGTGTTGTCCCGAGTGAATAGCATTGAGGAGGGAAAGCCCGGACTTCGAAATGAGACAGAGCAGCGTGGGAGAGTGGAGTCCACCCTCACGTCTCTGCACCAGAGGATCACCGACCTGGAGAAAGGTACAAATACACACATGAGAGGACATCTGGTAGGTCCTTCAAGTACAGAACAAGAACTGTGGGGGTAAATCGGATCATTCCATCATCCCACGAGGGAGCAAATATTTTTGGAGGCTTTACTGCTCTTCCATCAGATTAAAGCATTTTATCCCTCCATTTGAAACCTAAACCCAGAAACGTGTTCATGTGTTTGGGACCGGGCTCTGATTTCCTGGCAGACACAAGTATTCATGTGGCAGCGAGATGAAGGTTGAAAACGTCACCTCTCCTCGGATGTGCATATCCAATTGAGATTAAAAACAAATCCAGAGCATCGCCATCGTGGATTTGTTGTGTAATGTATAATTCCAATGTAAATCTCCAGCGTGTTTGCACGAGTGTGCTGAGAAGGATCCATTCACTGGACACTTGATTAGGGATACTAGCGCAATCTGAAGAGGGATGACCAGACAATTTAAATATGTTTTAAATACTGAAACATTTAAGATTAAGTAGCTACTGGCATTTCTTTGTCCTTGGGTCATTGGGTGGCCAAGGATATCTCTCAATGAATCCACACCCCCAAATGTTTTTCACAAAACCCCCAAATTATTCAGAAAACACTAAAAAACATTTATTGTATGTTTCCAATGAGGGATGGAGGGAAAAATATGAAAATACCCGAAATCTGGCACCTGGGGAAGTCCAGTGCCCCCCCACAGTCCCCCCTCTAGCTCAGTCTGTGAAGATACCGTACATTTATTTGCTTTCTATTCAAACACACCCATCTTAACTTTTGAGAATGAACTAAAGTGAATGTTAGACATCTTTACAAAGTATTTTGATGTACTTTTGTACATTTAAGGTCTGCCTGTCAAATATTTTTTGGGGGACCAATTAAGTGCAATTGGATCATTTCTGACCATGCACCTGATGAATCACTGGTATACTATATTTGGAGCTTAGAGGTGTTTTTTTCATATTTTGGCCTCATGTAGAAGGGCAGATCTAATTCCATTGTGCGACTGTACCGAATCAAATGTTTGTAAATGTCAATGTCTAAGCTAACCAAATGGAAGCGTGATTGAGGAAGCACGTGTAGCAGCATTCTGCAAAATGTCGACATCATGCAAAATATATGCCACGCAAACACATTTCCATTTCCTCTAAACAGGTCAGCGAGAAAACAGGCCTCTGGATAAATTCCAGCTCACATTTCCACTGAGAACCAACTACATGTACGCAAAGGTGAAGAAGAGTTTACCTGAGATGTATGCACTCACCGTTTGCATGTGGCTCAAGTCCAACGCGTCTCCAGGAGTGGGTACGCCTTTTTCATACGCTGTTCCCGGTCAGGCTAACGAGCTGGTGCTCATCGAATGGGGAAACAACCCCATGGAGATCTTGATTAATGATAAGGTACTGCTCGTTTTTTTAACTTTTGTATCGGCCGGGCTCGATTGAGGTTGACGTATTGTTTCGACACTGCCGTCAAGGTTGCCAAATTGCCTTTCCTGATCAATGACGGCAAATGGCATCATATCTGCGTGACGTGGACCACTCGTGATGGGGTCTGGGAAGCTTTCCAGGATGGCGTCAAGAGGGGGAGCGGTGAGAACCTGGCACCGTATCATCCTATAAAACCACAAGGCCTGCTGATCCTCGGACAAGAGCAGGTGATGTTATCAAATTGTCACAAAATTGACCAAAATGGTTTTCCCAATCAATATTCAGGGATTGATTCAATCTGTATTTTTTTACAGGACACGTACGGTGGAGGGTTCGATGCCACCCAAGCGTTTGTGGGAGATCTGGCTAACTTTCACATCTGGGATCGGAAACTATCCGTGGGAGAAATCTATAATTTGGCAACTTGCAGCAGCAAAGCACAAGTGGGCAATGTTTTTGCATGGCTGGAAACCAACCTTGAAATTTACGGAGGTGCCTCTAAGTGGACATTTGAAGCTTGCCGCCACCTCAACTAAAGAATGTTGTGGTCAGAAGGTCTGTAAAGGAATTTGAAGGCAGTCACTAGATGCTGAGTTGAAAAAAAAAGAAAAAAAGAAAAAATAAGCGAAGCCTTTTTTAAAACCAGATTTCCTCTTTGGGAGAGTTTCTGAGTAATGCACATTTGCAACTTTATGCGATGTGTAAAATGCACGACAGGTTCTCCGATGAACCGAGGATGCTTACGACAACACAAAGAAAAAATTGAATGCAGCAGAAGGTCATGTAGTCTTTGTAAAAAAAGACGTCCTGCGATTCAATTTCCTCGAGAGATTCTTTTTTTTTTTTTTTTTGACTGCCAGGGATTTTCACTGTGAAAATGGACAAGGCGGACTTCTTTGAAGAGAATACGTTGCTCAACAGACCGCTGGGTTTCCTCTCTTGCTTTTCACCCCCCCCCCTTGCTTGACGTGATTTCGTGTGAAGAAGGGTGACACGCCCATTGCCAACATTCAAGCCCGAGTGCCTTGGGCTGTTGAAAAGAATCTCAGCGCATTCCTGAGTGCTTGTCTGTCTCAAATTATTTTTCTTGAATTTCATTTGATCCGTGTGTTTATCAGACCACTTTAAACAAAGGCAAAGGGGTAGTCAAGGATAAATCCTGAAATGCAATTCATGGGGCATTTTGCAGAATGTTTGTACATTATTAGGAATGTTCTCTGTACAGTAAACAGCATGTCTTAACTTGTGTAAATGCTGTGTAAGCATCTACTGTATGATCTTTGCTTTTACTGTTGGATTTTCAGGTGGAGATTTTATACTGCATTGTTATATGCTTAAAGCATGGCAGCACTAACAGATGAAAAAAAATTCTAGTTTTTGTAATAAATTGTGATACTTGACTCAAAAATGTGTTTTTATTATTATTTATTGAGTGCCGAGTTTCTGTCACACAGATTATGAACAAGTGGGCGGACAGATGCTGTTTTTCAAATGTCGCTATTGAATATCCAACTTTCAATCTATAGATTTTCTGTGGAATAGACATTTTTTTCCTTTTTGGTTCCTTGTAATTATCGGGGTGATTTGGCTCCACAACGGTCAGGTCAAATGTTACGCTAATTGCTTTTCCATTCACTGCTTGGTTGTCTCCTTATCGAGTGACCTTTCACCGGACACCAGACTAACTAGGGAACATACCAACGACACCTAGTGTGACTCTATGACGCTTGGATTTCAACGGCTTCCACACCGAGAGATACAAAATTAAAGTTCTAGTCTTAATTGATACAGTCTGCTAAATTTCAACAAAACCAAAACATATATTTTGGTGCAGTGCAATCGTCTAACTACTCCCTCCCTCCCTTTTTTTTTCTTTCAGCCAGGGGTGAAAAGACCATAATCAAAAGTCACAGCAGGGTAGTAGCAAATATCACTTCGTGGAAAAATGCTTACTGGGCTCTTTATAAGGGAAACACATGAAATGTGTCACAGAGTGGCTGATGAAAAATTCATGACAAGGGAGAAGGAAAACAAACACGAGCTGGATGCGCATGGACTTCACTGGATTGTAACTGTCCCACTGAGGTCGAGAAATATCTTTGGACTGTTGTCCTAGACATGTTCGTTATTGTTTTTCATCCAAAGAAATTCATATGTCTTATATAAGTTTATAGAGTCCTTGCAGCATGGAACCTCTCAGAATGCAATATGTTAGTTTATCATTCTTATATTTCTCCTGTTCAATTTTATTCTAGTTCAGCTTTGGAATTGTTTAGTTTAAAAGCTCTGTAAACAAATTTCCGAGCCCCAACATCTGATTTTGAATGTGCTATGGGTGAAGTCAGGGCCACTGTGCGTTTGGAGGAGATGCAAGAAGGATTTGGCGCACATGAGGGACACATTCAAAGTTGTTCTTATTCTCAGAGCTCCTTAAAACCGTATTGCTCAACCCCCTTTGCGACCGAATGCATAATTAATTCTCTCTTGACGGGGGAATTTCCTGAACCAGTTGGCCATTTGAGCCTCAGTCCACATATATGCAAAAAAGAAACTGGAACAAAAACACTTGTGAGGGAATGCATCAGTAGATTGACTCAATTAATATTTGAAAAGTTTAACGACAAAAAAAAAAAAAAAAGGCTCTTGATAATTGCGTTTATATATTTTGTTTTACGACGAATAAAAAGAAAATGTGTATGTCAGTGAGAGTCGTAAAATGACCACTGGGTGAGACCAAGATTTCTGACATCAGGCAGTACGTTTTGCTCCGGAATACCTCCAATCTGATCAATCGGAATACGATTAACAATCGGCCGAACATAAAGATAATAGGAGATGAAAGAGAAAGAAAGAAAGAGAACGTACACAAAACTTGACCCTGATTATTCCATCTCTTGCCAAAAAGCTAATGATGAGCACATAAAGTTTCACAGCAACCCGCCTGAGATGATTAAAGATTAACAGCTCAGTTTCCTTACAAGAGAGAAAAGCAGGCCCACGTCCAGCATCCTGGGATGTGCTTTGCCTCTGAGCACACCGATAGATAGACGCTAATTAGAGCAAAAGTCCATTTTTGAGAGAATCCCAACCATATTTAAACCCAACATATCTGAAAATAAAAAGAATAATGATCACAATTCTACAATGACTTGAATTGATAATATTAAATGATTGATTATCATAATCCACCTCACTCTCCTTGCCTTAAAATAGCCACTTTCCCACCAGGTCCCAGATATTATCAACAGGCATCTTGCGACAGAAGCCGGCGCAACAGGCGTATTTTTGACGCCACAGTCCATGTAAGCTCTGGGAGCTATGCCAAGGAACCGCTTTTCATGTTTTTCAGGTCAGTCATAGACAGCATGATCCCCCCACCACCACCACTTCTGCATCACTCTTAAAACAGAACATGGACGCCTGCAGTGCCTGCACTTGACAACCAATGCTAACAATAAGAATAGCAACGATGACTGGGCTGCTCATGTTCTAGTCGAACGTGACAGGGGCGTTATATTTGCTAATGACTTCTATACCTCCTGCTGTTTTACAGAAAATGGCGTGGGTCACATACGGCAGACTATATACTTTACCAGGAGTGAGTCACTGTACATGTTTATACTGGAGGTAATATTCAGTTTCCAGTCGCAGCCTAGTCAACTGATGCTGGGAATCTTCAGGGTGCCAAGTCACAAATTAATGTAATCTTCCCTCGTTAACTTACACAGTAAAGAGAGAGAAAAATATATATCAGTCATTTCTTTCCACAAGCACTGATTTGTATCTGCATGTATTTATTGGAATTCATTTGTTGTGTTGAAAATGATGTACACATCAATAAATATGATGAGAATTTTAAGAGTTCTGTGATGGAAAAATATTCATATCATTTATCAATTCTAGCCACATTGAAATGATTATTAAGCATTGCTAATGTTGAGTATTTTGCTTATCAGAGAGTTTTGATAGCGATAGCTGGTAAAGAGTGATAGAGATTCCTAAAAGTGTCGTACGCAGTGACAACCGAACTACCCAGACCGGAATTACATGACTGTTTCATCATTTATAGCCAGGGAGCTTCCAAAATAACACTTCAGTTTCATAGCAATGAAATATCACAGTTGAGAGGCGAGAATAAAAGAAGATCTCCCAAATGCTCGCTCAATTCAGCAATCAAAAATGTTTTGTTTTTTCATTTCAACTGTGTTCAATATTAATACCGTATTGGCCCGAATATAAGACGACCCCGATTATAAGACAACCCCCCCCTCTTTTTCAAGACTCAAGTTTGAAAAAAAGTCTTTGTCTAGACCCCGAATATAAGAATATTTTCAGTTTTATTTTAATGAAAAAAAAACCTCGTCTTATATTCAGGCCAATACGGTATATGATGATAAAAACGGAACACCAACAACGAAAGATAATCACGTTACATCTTATTGGGTCAGAGAGCAATTATTTGTATTAGACTCAACCGGTTGGTGTCAATCTGGTCTGATCAATGTCACATGTCAAAAACTGTGCGTGTGTGTGACAATGTTTGGTTCTGAAATGACGCAAGGAGGCTTGTCCTCCTAGCAGGCAATGAGGCAGGCACACAGTGGGACAGCTTCGTGAGCCATGAATAAATCATGAGCTCAGAGGCACCAGGAACAACTCTGGGTATGCGGTGTGAGACTTTAACTGAAGCAACCTGTCAAACGAGGTCAGGATTGTTTACAAGCACCCGGCACAAGGTGGGAGAATATACCAAAAAAAAAAAAAAAAAACAACTACAACAACAATGGTGCAGCTGTGCTTCAGAAACGTTATTTCCCAATTGTATTTGTGGCCATAACTTTGAGAAATCACAGTCATAATAGCCATTTAAAGATGGAATCCCCGGTGATACATTAAGGTACAAGACAAATGCCTTACAAAGTTTTGTGCTCGTCATAATATTAAGATATGAATTGGACCGCATATTTTGTAATGTATCTACTCTGGCATTGTGGTTTGTTGTTGCTTTTTTTAATCCAATTACTTTTCATATTTCTAGCAATGATTTCAGTGTTCTGTCTGTTGACCAAAACTAAACTATATTCTCGATTTATTTTACACATAAACTCAACCTTGTTGCCTTGAATTGGTCGAATTTTTCTCTTGCCGGCTTGTTAAAGTAATTTTATTGGTGCACAAACTTCTTTTTCTTGAGCTGCGTTAACTGGCTGGTGAATAAACTTCAATCAATAAAAACTTTCAAGTAAGGGTGAATTTTCCCGTGCTATTGTTCTTTTGTCATCAGTTCTAGTGCAATAATATTCTGTGGGCTGTGAGAGTAGCCGGAGTGCCATTGACAGCTTTTATCCTTAAAGTCCTTTGTGGCTCAGTTCGACAGGCTTACGAGAACCAAAGCATACTCTCCAGTCTGGGTTTAATTGTAGTCTGTGATTTCAAACAAGATCCACTTACCAGAAAAGTGTTTGGGCTCATTATTTTCCTTTAGATTAGTCAAAAGAAAAAAGAAAATAAATAAAAATAAAAGAATATATATACGTAAAATTATATATTACAAAAAATATATATATATATTTTTTATTTTATTTTTTTCTTCCCCAGAACTGTTTTTTGAAATGTAATATCACTAATTACATGGCTTTAGAACATCCTTCCCTCGGAGTCCAAGCTTATACGGGATCAAGCTGAAAAGGCCAAAGCCACAAGAGAGCTTGATCTCTCCCATACTTGTCTCGGCATTAAACCTGCATCCATTGCTCAAATGCTGTCACGCTCCACTACCTTCTAGCTTCTTATAATAACCATCCTCTTTATCTTTGTCTCGTGTTGCTCCCTGCAGACCTTCACAAGGCGCACATGACACGCAATGATATCTTCTTTGTAAAGAAATATACCAGGGTATTGTATCAGGACCCAATTATCAGAGTTAGATGGATGAAAGTGGCTTCACCCATGAGGAGGATGGCGGGAGTTATTTGAACCGCTTTGTTGGCGCTGCTATTGATCGGGGAAAAAAGTCACAAAACATGTCATCAAACGCAACTAGCCAAACGTATTGCAACATGCGTACATTGACATTTAACAAAAGCATCTTCATTAAAAAAAGAGCCGTTTGTGTTGGAGTAATCAAAGCTATAACATCTTCCAGAGAAGTTATAGCTGATGGTCACAAATCTAATTCACTTCTAGCAACATCAAATACGGCGAGGAATATAAACAGCAAGCCAACAGATTCCAAATCAGAGCCTGACTCAGATCTATTTAAACGTAAATTATGCTTGAGCGAATGATGCAGCAATGGGGGAGGATGAAATCATCTCAATACGGGTCGAGCACTTTCCCATGGTGATGAACTTTATTGCAGCATATCCACTGAGTGTTAAATTGAGAAGCCATTAGGAGCCAAATGGATCATTTTCGAAATGCTTTTTATACACAAAATGTGAAAGGAGGAAAAGCATCTTAAATAACTACGGAATGATTGCAGTCGTTAAAACGGGCATTTTGTAGATATTCATTGGAGTAGCTGTGGCTTAAAATATTTTCTGAATTTTCTCTGTCCTCAATGTTTATTTTTGAATACTGTGTCATGGCAATACTAAAAATTTGGTCACATGACATTGCAAGTTCAGCCCTTGGGCACTGTGATGTCATTTTGTTTCTCTTGTTAAGTGGAAGCATCTTAATTATGAAGCAACCTTGGGAAACAATCTTTTTTTTTTTTTTTTTTTTAAAACACATTCATGGACTCCTTCCTTGATCCCCAGGAAGAGACAATTGTTTGATTGAAGGTTCTCAATTGCAAGTGGCACAAAGACATGTCATCATGTGGAGGTAGCAGAGAATAAAGCTTCCATCATCTCCTGTGAGTCACATTGCAAGTTATGGGCAGGCAGGAAGACCTTAAGAGTTTGATCTCTAACATTATTAGCATTTAAATGGCATGTTATGTGACTGGAGAGAGCCTAAGCAATGTGAGATGACGGAAATCTATACAATGTTGATAGACAAAGCTTGAGGCTATTCTCCAGTCTTATTTTGTCCGTCATTCTCCTCTTGCTTTTTTTTAATTTATCTCTTTTTTAGATGCAAGCGCTTTTAATCAACATTTGGCAGTATTTATTTTTTATATATTTTTTTATTATCAAAGTTTGGCAGTACTTATTTTTTCCTATCATAAATAACTACTATGTTTTCCAAAAACAGATTAAAAAGAAAATAATTGCTGCGGTGTCATAAAAGTGTCACTGGGTTTGCGGGTAGTTTTAAAAACAACAATTACAAAAGAATCATAGAATCAATTATCACGGGATCATTTTTTGTGTGAGCTATAACACACATTATCAATTTGCCTTGAAGCATAAAGAAAAAACACATTGGTGAATTCATTCTTCTTTTTCTTGGTAATATAACAATAATGTCCAATATTGGAATGTTGTGCGGTGTAAACAATTGCTAGAAAAATGTTCCTCAGAGTCAAGGATACATTTATGAGGGATGTGACAGCAGAAAAAAATCCTACAGCTATTATCACTTGACAAAAGGATATTTCACGTGAAAAATTATTGTGTATTGTGCCCAAAACAGCATTTTAAAATGCCGACTGTTCAAGGTTTTTCTTTGGCGGTATTACAATTAAACAATGTGCACGGGGATTATTATTGTGTTTAAAATTATAACTACTTATTCTTTCAAAGGTTACATATACACTTTTGTGGCCATTTCCAAATTTGTATCCTATTTTTTATTTTATTTTTAAAATTATTATTTTTTATTTTTTGCAGTGACAACATGATTAGATTTTTACCATTCAATTTCCTAAATTAATTCTAATATCCATTTAACTGTAGGTAACATCTGCATTAATCCACAATCGATTCCTGGAGCAAATTGATGTATACTATATTTAAAATGTAATCTATCCTTTTTGGACCACCTTACATTCTATACAATATTTCATTATTACATTTTGAAGAAAAGACAAACATAAAACGGTGATGATAAAGCAAGTGGTACAAATTGTTAAACAGTGAGACATTCTTTCATATTGGATTGTGTTTCCTGATGCTAACAAGCGTGTAATAGGCTCAGCTCTCCTTGGCAGAAAAATCCTCCAGTCTCGAGGCTTAAGTCACACTTTAAGGCAATTAAAAGCACCATGCCTGAGCCCGATGGGGATTGACAATACAGCTACTCTCTGTTCATCTTACTACCATGGCGGTGACAGGAAATTGTCTCAGCGGAAAGCTCAAAGAAAAAAAAAAAAAGAATATGGTCATTAAACACAACGGATTAACCACAATGTGGTCGATGACTTGGAGAAGATGGTGAAGAACACCAAAGGTGAAATTTCAAGTCAATCAAATTCAAATATATCCCGCACACATCAACAAGCAGGCTCCTTGACAATCACTCCTTGACAAAAGTCTGAACAGATGAAAAGTGACTGAGAAACAAAACTGGCAGATGATCCCATGAGAAGCCCCGCAGCTTTTTAAAATGAGAACTTGCCTTGATGGCCTCGCTCACTTCATCGCTAATACCACCTTCGTACCTTTATCTACCGTCTTTTGCTCTCACGCATTTTTTGCTCTTCTTTATCCTCATAGTCGCAAACGAATGGTCGCTGAGCGACAGTGGCCTGGTAGGTTAAAAAGGAAAGACAGACGCCTTCAACTTCAATCTTTTGTTCAGTAGCAGACAAGATTTGAAATGACTGCGGTGTTCTATTGATAATTGCGTCTCATCGGGGAAAAAATGTGGAGGCATGAAGGTCACCTGCACTGTGGATGTCAAGAGAGACACTGCGGTATGTTTTTATTTTCGTGTTGTGTCTGGAATCATTATAAAAGTGTTTTAAGGAGATTCTCAAAGCAAGGAAATGATTATTTTTGAGTTGTGTCTTTTTTTTTTTTTCAGATTTGATCACGTGCCCTTGCAGAGTCTCTGCAGCATGTTGGTCACGATTTCTACCTGACGCGAGAATAGATTCTCTTTCCTTCGCCAACTCTCATCGTCTTGCAACGTTACATGTGAGATTTGAGCTGCTGCTGAAATCAAACACTTTTCGCTTTACTTTTTTTTTTTTTTTTTTACATAACATCACATTTGCCAGTGACGCTTCATTAAAGCATGATTTTCTCTGCCTAAACATGCAC
This sequence comes from Syngnathus leptorhynchus, assembly GCF_054491065.1. Classification (NCBI taxonomy): domain Eukaryota; kingdom Metazoa; phylum Chordata; class Actinopteri; order Syngnathiformes; family Syngnathidae; genus Syngnathus; species Syngnathus leptorhynchus. The sequence continues at coordinate 6,687,122 of NC_141210.1, read as the reverse complement.
GCAACACTGTGGCATTTGTAAATATATTCAAATCTATCATTTAAAAAGATGCTATCTTGAAGAAAATCATCTCAAGCCTAGATCCAGTCCAAATGAATTATCCCAACACAATATTGTTGTCACATACCACATGAGACATTTAATTTCCATCAGCTAGCTATGAGGTGAAAGATGTTAACCTTCACATGGTTAAGCCTGTCGGGGATTGTATTTTAACTGCATCAGGCAGATGAGTGCAAAAGATCTCACAAGTGGCTCGTGATCTAATTGCCAGGTGCTCCCGTCGTGACTCACAGGAGTCTTAAACCCAACAGCCCTTCCCATGCAATCAGAAAATCATTGAGTTGGTCTCAAAATAAAAAATAAAAAAAATTAAATAAATATAAAAAAATATATATATATATATATATATACATATATATATATATATATATATATATATATATATATATATATATATATATATATATATATATATATATATATATATATATATATATATATATATATAAGATATATTATTATACACACACGCATATTTTTTCATTTCTATTGCACAGTAAGGACAAAATATTAGTCATAGTTTACTATATGGCCTTGTTTATATAAACACAATATGCAGTCACAGTTTGCTATCCATATGTGATCAGCATGAGATCCAACACAAGAGCTAAAACAGTATAAATAAACTGTAAACTGCATAATTGTAACCATAAATGAATTATGTTGTCACTGACGTGCACAGTATAGTAAGAAAAGAAGAAAGCAAGGTCTTGTGTTAAAAAAAGCAATAAAGCAACATTGGGCTGTCTCTTCATTGCAAATGAGGCCAGCGCTCAGGCGTCGTCAGCCTAAATTGAGGCCAGATTGATGGTCTCTCTTATTGTGGGGAAAAAAATCAATGCTGGAAGATATGAGATTTAGTGTGAAGTAGCTGAGATAAGTAACCGTGACTGCATCCATTTGTCTGAGGACATTTTAATTAGGCCTACTAAAATCATGTATTAAAATAAGGGTTCCAAACGAGTCATTGAGATTAGCGGTCAATGCTAAAAGTCCTGCCTTTCAGTTTTTCATCCATTCAAATCATCTCATTTAGTGAGAAATTGGCAATTTCTGTTATATGGACAAAAATCGTGACAAAAGAAATGAAGTATAAATTACAGGACGCATGACTGCAACTTTATTTTTCATTTTAGCAAGACATTTAGCACAGTTCTATACTTCACAAAGTTGGGGAAGACCATGAACTTATCTAAAAAGTTCAACTAGAAAATATACTACCCAAAACTTATTTTTCTTTCCTGTTTTTTTAGGTGTCTTGAACAGATTAATTGGATTTACATGATTTCCCATGAGAAGCATGCTTTAGTTTTTGTATTCATTTTTTTGGGGTATTTAACACTGCAGGCAAAAGTCTATGAAAGTCAGCCTACTGATCAATCAACATACTGTTGAAAAGGGTACTTTACAAGTAAAAAAATAAAATAAAAAAATCTCCAAATATGTTCTAACTGTTTAAAGTTTGAGTTTAGACCGAGAAGCAGCATACATTTGCCGATCGAGAGACAACAAAGAAAATTTAATCAAGATTGAGCTGGGAGCATATGTTAAGTTTATGGATATTAAGGTTTTATGTAAATGCATTGTGCATCCAAAATAATAATAAAAAAAAAACATCTCATGGTTTTCAAATTAGCAACCTCTGAAAACATGTTTATGCAAATACTTCAATCTCATCCTGCATCAATTTATGGACAGCTTTTGTGTATTTGTTGTTTTATACTTACAACCAAATTTCATTCTATTTCCCAAGTCTATATTTGAATGCAGATTGTATCTTCTACCTTAATGCGAGTCAATCAAGGCACTTCTTATCAAATACTTCATGCAAGGAGCAATCTGGAGTTTTCCTTTCCAATCATCCACTTATTGCTGTGGAGAGGAGAACTATTACAGCTCCACTGCAACACAGCCACTGCAGACATTTCTTTCCTCCATTTCAGTATAAAGGCTCTCTAGAGGCCACGGCAATGTATGCTCTTGTAATGAATTCTTTATTCAAGCAACTCTTCTATTCCTTTGCCGAATGAGCTGGAATGGGGGGAAAAAATGTATCTGCTACACATTTGGGACAACGAGACTTTCAAAGGATGATGTTTCTAGCAGTCTCAAGTAAATCTGTTGTTTTATGTCATTAAAGATGTTTGATTTCAGCTCAATATAAGGATTTGCATCAATTCGCAAAATGTATGCGGTAATATCTTGGAGTGGAGTTTTTAATAAGTGGTAAATGGGCACCAAAATATTAGAAACACCCCTCATTGCTGGGTCATAGTAAAATATACAAACGGAGGATTGAACATTTTCTGTGCAAGAGAAGCCTGACATCTAGTGGACAAATGTTCTGTGCAAGAGAACCCCGACATCTAGTGGTCAATCAAAGAAATTCAGTGACTGCCTTATCTTTTGACATGCCGTTTATTGACCTATCAAATGCAGTGAAGACCGTCCAATGATTGATTAGACTTGGCGGAAATTTCAAATCCAACACAGGTTGACTACAGCGAACCTTCTGCTACGGAAACGATCCAATTCGTGGATTCCTCGACGCTACCTTGAGACAGTTGAGCTGGCGTGTGATTGACTAGAAAGAGTAGTGGACACGCTAAGTTGAGAAAAACCACTATGACTGGACTCTAGACTGGTCATGGATCCCCTTTGAAAAACACACATATGGATTTCTTTATATTCTCTTCGAAAACAAACACACGCACACATCCGGGGAATAAATGAACTAACCTGATGTCTTGGGAATCCAGCACCTCTGTATAGTACATAATTTTACACTTATGGGAGCAGACCTGCAGAGAGGCCAGCACATCATCCACGTAAGACAGACTGGAGGCCGAGGCGGCCGGGGCGCTGTGAAAGCACCACTGGAGGATGTAGTAACCAGGCCAGCGAGTGATGTGGGAGCCCTGTTTGAACAAAAGGCCCAGGCGCTCGATCAATATGAGTGAAAGAGGATGGCGCTGGATCGTCTTGAGACATGTTTGAGAGGCCAAAAAAAAAGAAGTGCGTTCCATTTACCTGAGCACTCTCCCCCTCCTTGCATGTGAGGGATTTCTCCACCAGGCTGTAGTCCCGACCCAGTACCCAGCTCTTGTCTAATAGCTGCGGATTAACAGAGCCTAAGGATGTAAAACCGTGTGCGGCGATGGTGTCTTTTTTCGGTGGTTGTGGAGCCCTTTTCGAATGGTAGATGTTGAAGAGCACGTCTCCTTTAGATACGTCAAAGTCCCATGTGATGACAGAAGATGCTTCCACGATCTCAATCAAAATCTGAAGGCATTTCGATCGGATGGGAATAAAGAACAGAACAGTCAACTGTACATTTTGTAAACGTTCTAACTATTTCCAGTAGGTGGCGGCCTAAGCTTATAATGTACTTTTCATTATGCCCGAGTCTTCTTTGGCAGAGAAAAGAACATTTAGTTTTACATTTAGCTTCCATCAGTGTTTATTTAGATAAGTGACTGTACCTCATATGGAGCTCCCTTGAAAATACTGGCACTTTTATATATGGATTCTGTCAATAATCCATTGTCTTCCATCTCCAGCTCCTCTGCTGTCCGATACAAAGACTTGGGGACTAAACCTCCATCTGGAATGTCACACTTGAGAGATAAGGAAATAAAATAGTAAGCTGACCATAAAACAACTCAAGTGCCTCTTTATGGATTGAACAAAGCTCACCACGCACTCTCCTCCTAAAAAATCGGGAATAAACGACTGGTCAATGTAGTCCACCAAACCTCCTGGACCTTGGTAGTCACTTGCAGCATACACAAGGAACTTCTTACGGGTGTTTTCATTGATCAGAGGGCTGACCTGCAAGTCAGAACATCAACTGTGAAATACAATATTGATGCAATATTCATAGGATAGCCCTAATGTCATAAATAATGCATTTTTTTTTTAAAAAAAATTATTTTGATCTTTAAGATCAATTAAATGTTCTTATTATGGGTAATAGCCTCAACCGTAAAAATAAAATATATAATAATAAATATATAATACAAACAATGTATATATAATGTGATTAAAAATATCTATACTAAAACATTTTGTTTGCTTGTGCGCTGTGACATCCTTTCATTCTATTCCACATTTAACATTCTCGAGAGGTTTGGAAAACATCAAATAAAGGCCACCACCATTATCTGTCCATCCAGCATCGCACGGTGTTATCATGTGCAATCTTTCAATAACAATGAATTGTTGACATTTTCCAATTTTGAACAAGAATGGCCAATTATATTCCACGTGGTGACCTTTTTCAAAAGAGCAAAATATTAGAAGCATCTCTCTTGCATATATGGATTTCTCCTCACCAGGGTCCAGATGACAGGAAATATTCTGGGTGCTTTCAGCATGAGCAGGCGACCCAGCGTCTCGGGGTAGTTGGCCTCCACAACTTCAATGATCCTCAGTAGAGCCTTTAGTCCAGGTCTCCACAGATGACGCATGTTCAGACCCTCCAGATCCACCAGGCACGTCCAGCACCTGGCGCGCATGATATTTTCACCATTGTTTCATTTTTATAATTTACGACCACAAAGAATGAATTCTGGCACCGGATTGGTCGACCGAAGAGTGCCGTGTTTTCCTCACAGCGCCGCAGTCCCTCTTCATTGATGGCGACGGCCTGGGTCACCAAGGTAAATGTCAGCCATGAAATCCGTATACAAAACAGGCTGAATGGTGTGTAAATGTGGGCTTAAACCTTTTCACCTGCTGAACCAGCACCTCCTCTGTCAAGGCACGCATTAAACCCTTTGTGTCCATGTGACCCAATCGCAATATGTAGAGAGGTCGGCCATCTAAACACAAACGTATTAATAAATACTTCCATCAAAATTAAATTGGAAAGAAATATTTTCATTAATTGCTGGTCTGTGTTTGACACGTGGGAACTATGACGGCTGCTAAGTTAATCATCTACATGCCGGTTCAAGCTTATCTAGTTGCACAAGGAGTAACCCCTTCTCTAAATATGCAGTAAAAGGTAAATAATTAAAAAAAAAAAAATAAGACTGTGCCTCTGTCATTGTGGTGCCAGCCTCCACTGTAATAGTCCTGGAGAAGTTGAGGACGCTGCCATGAATCCAGTAGGAAATCCACTTGATGTTGCTTCCTCCATGTAAGCGATTGGCACAGAAGCTCTCGAGCTTTGTCAAAGTTAAAATCCGTTAAAATCAGAAAACGCAGAACATGTTGATCCTTTGGACTCTGGAAAGCCAAAAAAACAAAAAAGATTCACCACAAGATCACCATAAAATATAAACCTACTGACTTAAGTTAAATCAATAGGGCTGTCATTATCAAATATTTTTAGAACTGATTATATATTATAATATTTTATTTTTCATTAAAAAGTGTATAAAACATGTTCCCCCTATTTATTATTTGGTATTTTTTGTTGATTTTCCGTAGAAAAAGCAAACATTTACAAATGTCTCGTTTTGATTCAACACAAAATATAATGGTTTGTTTTCATGAATAAATAGTACAAAAAAATAATAAATAATAGCTGTTGAGAAGCAGACATAAAAGGATTTGGACAATTCTAAGATAAAAAAAAATGGCTCTAAACGATTACTCAGGTCAATTAGGTTGATAAATCGATTCAGCGCTAAAATATACCAGGGAAAGCAGCAGATAAGTAAACAAAATGGATTGACATGGAAAAGTGACCTTATCTGTTCAGACAAAATTTATAGGACCTTGCCCTTGTTGGTTTCCTGGAGCCACTGCCGCAGTCGAATAAGACAGCTTTCCTGCAGAGGCGTTAAATCACCAAGGTAACGTCTGATGTAATCAGCATCCAACTTGTCTGCAGGCCAAAACACAGCTTCAACTTAGCACATCGTCCATTGCATGCATTACAGAAAGTCTCGGGGCACTTTCAACCTGAATGAGAAATATCATCGACATGCTCAATGGGAAATGTTCGGACACGTCCAACAAACAGGGATGGTGTTGCTCTTTTCTCGTGCAACAATCCCATTTTTGTGCTTTGTCATCAGCTACAAAAGGCAAACCAAGAAAGTCAAAATTTGTAATATCAAGGTTGCCACCTACCATCAGCAGAGGTAGTCGCTATTTCTGTGTGGTGGTCCTTGTCATCTTTCACACAGTTTCCGGGGACGACTCCCGAAGGAGACGGCGGAGTCCAACGAGGTATAAACGTTATCCCTTCTTTTTCCAGCTCGTTCAGGTGATACTGGATAATTTCTTTACCCTACCAACATAGATCATACATCAACGGAATGGTAAACATCAGCCGAGACGTTTTTTTTTTTCTGCCCACACAACAAATCATTCCGATCAATACCAACCTTTTCAATGCTACTAGCATATTGTTTCATTGCTATCTTCTCTGCCATGCTTTCAAAGCCAAAGAAAGATTTAACATCGAGACTAGCTGTTTGCTCAAAACATGTCCATTCCTCATTCTCGGGATGAACCTGTGAAGTAAGACCAGAATTTATGATGACGCTACAAAAAAACCAAAGTCAACTTTGTTGTCTCAAAATGTAAGACTCGTTTTAAATGGCACAAAGTCCAACATTGGACTGACTGGTGACGATACAAATCTGGATTGATTTATGTCATTTGGATTGGATAACAACTCTCACCGTGTATTTGCAGCACTCAGACGAAATGACCCTGTTGGAAAACGTTTCGTTCAGGACCTCAATGACGAGAGTCCGCTCTCTACGATTCAGGGTATTCTTTTGGATGAAATATAGGTACTCTATGCCAGCAATCTTGGTGGAGAAAAACAAAGCAAAAAAGATACAATGTGGTGGTTATAAAAAGTCTACAAACCCTTGTTCAAATGCCAGGTTTTTGTGATACCATGAAAAAAAAAAAAAAAATGACCAAGATTAATTATTTAAAAACATCTTGCATTAGTGTGACCCACAAACTCAAATAAAATAAAAATATTTTATATGAAATACAAATAAAGTAGGATGTAAAAAGCGAACCCGTTTGAGGATTCGAGGTGCATCAATGTCAATAGTGCAGCGCCTCTCGATCACCAGCGTGGAGCCATCCTGGCTTTGGCTCTCGCTGATTATCTCGCTGTCTACAAACACTGGGATCAATGTACACTTCGGGAATCTCTTGTTGTAAGCCTGACAAAGAGAAGAAGTCAAAGTAGCCACAGTTAAGGAGTGTAATTTACTGCCGTACCGACAAATCAGAAGCTGTCGACAAACACAGAAGATCATTCCGACATTCTATAAAGTTTTAAAACCAAAACGGGCTCATCATAATAGCATTCAGGCACCTTATTAAAAAAAAAAAAAAAGTGTAATTAGAACAGTTGGTAGGAATACCGACTGCCAAAGGCAAGCTGAGAGGAGGTCTAATGAAAAATCTTGGGAGTAAATAAAAAAAAGTCTGAAGGGAGAGACGATTTATTTAGTCTCAAAGGAGTTGGAGATTCTACAAGAAAGTATTATTTTATTATCCCTTAGACGTAGGAGACTTACTTGACGAGAAGATTCTCATGGAGTCAAACAAAGTGTCTGTAAATGTTTACTCGCACGATGTATTGAAAATGTCTGCGGTCAAAGTGTCACGGTTATTGCGTAAGCTCGGTTTAATGTATAACGTCGTCAAGGAAAAGCAAAAAAGGAAAAAAGCTGGTCGAAATATACGTAAAACCGCTATGCTGCATAGAAAGTATCAATACGACATTCAATCAAGCTAATCATTTCAATTTTGAGCTGCGTGTGCCAAAGTGCTGTCACATTGGCACCTCCAAGCTGTCAGCTGCTCAGTTACGTAACCGTCTGTCAACATTAAAAAATAAATGAACAAATAAATGTCGACTGGCTACGACAAAATAAATAAACCTGCAGTAAAATGCCAATTGTTTTCTTGCATGACAATTATCTTATCGCAGGAATAATATTAATGATAAAAACACTTACGGCTATTATCAACTCAAATGGATATTTGTAGACCCGGACAGGCGACTGGTATTCTCGCACCATGGCTGTAGCTCAGTCAGTCAGTCCCTGAATAAAATCAATGACATGCTTTTATAACTGCTGATTATATTTGCAAAAAAAAAAACAAAAGTTTTGATAAAACCCCATACAATATTTGAAAGAGTGTGACTTACAGGATGTTGATCCACACGTTTAAGATGTTTCAAGTTAGAGATTCATTTGAATGCCGTCCACAATCAGCTGGCAGATGAAATCGTTTTTTTTTTTTACCTCATTGAGTGTTGTAAAACTGAAAGCACCGTGACCAGCTGGTGACTGTGAACTCCGCCTCTTTCTAGCCAACAGGAAACCACAAATCCGTGTCGGATTTAGTATCTCTGGTGGAAGAGGACAGGTAGGTAGGTAGGTTAAGTAAATGGAAGCTAAGACAATCGATGTTCACAGCAGTTATGAGTTAACACAACTGAAACTGTCATCTTTGAATGGGAAAAATTAAATAATAATGGGAAATAATTGAGTTGTATTTCTATATATACATGCACTTACTAGGATTTATGAGCTTATTGAAAATACAATAATCATTTCAAGATGAAACTCAAAGTGAAGTGGACCTCTTCAAAATGGGTCTACTTCAGTTTTTTTTTTTTTTTTTTTGCTCAGCTTGCTCTAACAACGGACGGAATGGCCAAAATCACAAGGACGTCCACTTCTATGCCTTTCTAATTTCTCTGGGTTTTTGTTGGCTGACTACCCTCTGGGAATATTCTATTTAAGTCTTCCAAGGGTAAGATACCTTTTAGAAATTTGAAAATGTTTTCCTATCAAGATGTCAACAGCATGATGAAGATGAACAATTGCACAATTACTTTTTTTTGTAATGACACTATTGCATTTGAATAAATACAGACATGGATCTGACAATAAACATCCACCTAATGTCATTACATCAAAAAGGGGAAAATAGACTTTTGACATGTTCAAAGTAAACAATCCATTTGATCAAGGCGTGATATAAGTTAGATTTCGTTTTATAGCAAACTACCCAAAAATAAAGACTAGTTTACAAAAAATATAGATATATTACCATGTTGCAGCTTGCAAGTTGACCCTTGCAGACGTTGAGCGTTAAAGTTCAGTTGACAGCAACGACGCACTTCCTGGAGGCAACCGGATGCCACATTAATATCGGAATCGTTTTTTTTAAATTATTATATCCGCCGTCAAAATAAAGAAATCGATCGTTATGCGTAAATAGTGTGTGACGTGAGAGCGTTTCACCATCTCAAAGCCAGCCTGTTGACGTCATTGGCGTCAACTGACGTCATTGCTCAAGGGTTACTGTTAGTCAAGCAATAACAATGTTTTTTATATGGATTGTAATTTTTTGGGGGATGCTATAAGGTATTTTGTATATTTTTTCACCTGTTTAATTGGTCAATGTTGAAGAAACAATATTAGCCAGGTTAGTTTTTTCCTAGTTTCACATTTATGCACACATCATTAATACATCACATTATAATAATAATTGTAATAAAATCAAGTTGCACATTTTTAACAATTATGATCTTGACAATTGCATTCACATTCAGCTAGGATGTGAACTATGGCTCGTTTTATTTCCCATGATAACAGAATACAAGAACCAATCACGCTGAAATTGCTTTGGAAAATGTCAACTTCCCGGTTGCCTAGCTCATTACTTAATTTTTACTTAATTATCACCTGTAATTACTCTAGATGTCTTTTGAGAGGCATCACGTTTCCTCCTGTCCTTTCAGTTTTTTTGCTCATTTTTTTTTTTATAGAACTCTTCCAATAATCATCATCACATAAAACCATCGCAGACAACAAATACTGAACTTTACAGGATTTGAAGTAAACAGCTCCCAATTTGGTATCCACCTGTTGAGAGAACTACATTTTTTATTTTACACAATATAAAATATCTTAATTTATTTTAAATTGAAAATCATCCGCAAAACCAACGAAGTATTGTAGTTCATCTTCTGTCCGCTAGAGGGGCCCAGTCAATTATGATCATCACTTGAATGTGTGATTTACATGCAGGGGCGCGTCAAGCCAAGTAAGTAAGTAATTCAACGTCAAACTCCGCCACTTATTCACATCAACCTCACAAGATATATAACTGTCATGTTTGTGCCCCGGGGCTATCACCTTTTTTTTTTCTCCGTAAGAGAGAGGCAATACACCAATGTCAGATTAGCATTTATATCCAAAGCATGTGCCCTACTTTATTCCCTGAGCTGCAGCACCAATAAATAAATAGCACTCATATCCATCTAACATTGAGATGACTCCAGTTTGTCAACATCATAAAATAATAACAATGATGAAATGTTACATTATTATTATTATTAAGTAAGGCAAGGATCAAAAGAGACGATGAGTCTAAATGCTAAATATATTTTGCTATTAAATAGTGGCTTCAGTTCAAATTGAATGAATGTGCTACTACATATTCAATACATATATATAAATGTCATTTTCATTTTCAAAAATACTGAGAACAATTGACATGCCGATTTAACACAAACGTCATATGACCTTAATGCCTGTTTATGCTGCATGAAGAACACATTTATTTTTGTCATACTTTCATCTAACTGGCACATCATGAAATGCAAGCCATGCTCCCCTGTAATGTTTCCCATCAAACATTGCCAACATAACCTGCCCCCTACGGAATCAAATCAAAATCCAGAAGACAGATGTGATTTATGAAAATCCTTCGCCTCACATTTCCAGAATAAAAAGACTTGTGCATAAGAAATCAAAGACACTTCGATCTAAAGAGGAAAAAAAATGAATACATTTAGCTCTATGAATAAAAAAAAAAAGATTCTACACTGGAATAATTACAATTGAGTGCAATATATTTCCCCTTTGGATTAAAGAGGTTTCAGCGAATACAAAACTGAAGTAGTTAAAATAGAAATAATGTCTTTGCTTCTTTAGTGAAGCGGGAGAATTATGCGGCGGTGAGTGCAAAACGGTGTCAAGTGAAGGCGCTGCTCATTAGGAAGTATAATCCCATACAACTGTTATTTAACTGCTGCTTCAATATATCTACACACCGATTGACAGTTTCTCATTGTACCAACTTTGGTTGACAATCACATCGCACTGGAAAATACTGTCGATCAAGGTTACCACACAAGTGCTGATGCAAGCGCAGAGTTATGGACGGAAGACCTCAAGGACTTCAAATACTCGAAGAAATTTGGCAGCGGGATAAAAATAAAATCTCTACATACTGAGGTGAATTTTTTTTTCCTGAAAAAATATTATGTCATAATATAGCACGAGTTAATTTGAGTCTTGGGGGGAAAACAACGTTTTTTTTTTAAGTGCACTTAAAGCACTCCTTCCAAAATTACAATCCCCAAATTGCCATCATGAGAATGTTTTTTTTTTTTTTGGTCATGCAACAAAATGGACAATTGTCAAAGAAAGTATCTAAATAAATCATTTAATTTGTACAACACAAAGCAGCAGGGCAGCCATGGAGAAAAACAAAACAAAAAAAGGCTGTTAAGCATCCCTGCGTCATCTAATGGGGGAAAAAAAAGCTTAATTAAAAAGTCTGCTTTTCCAAAGATAATGCCCAATTTGGAGGCTTTCATTTCAGAATGTATTTCATTTCTCGGCCTTTTATACAAACCTCTTCAAACACTTTGGCGCCCTAATTGAGCAATTAGATGATTAGAATTGCAAGCTGTGGTTTGATATATACCAATAATATCCTATTTTTCAACCTGATAGTGAGTGTCAATCAAACCTAATTATTATTATTGTAGGTTTTGTACATTTTGTCAGATTGCGACTCCACCCAGCCGTTACATAAAATTGCTTACATGACATTTAGACAAACCGGCAAAGTCTGCCGACAGATGTGATGGGTGCAGATGGAGACATCAAACCAGCTCAAATGAGACCAATTAAAGCAATTACACGGGAGATTACGTGAAAGTGATGCGTCACTCATCACATGTTTTTTGCCGCGTCATCGAATTAAAAAGAAAGCGTGCATGAAATAGTTTCTTCAGAATAAATCGTCGTGGTGATCAAGATCTTAATGATTACTCTCGGCATGGTATACTCAAAGAGAAGTTCACATCTAATATTTATTTTGCAGATCAAAAATGACATTGATTTTTTTTTTTTCCTATCCAATGATGCTTAATCAATTGCGGAATCCGTAGCAACGTTCAATCTTGGGATTTGATTAGTTGTGTGTTACATCTTTTATTAAAGACATTTCTGCAAGATGGAAATACACACAAGTGTGCGTCAGAAAGATTTAAAGAAGATCTTAATGATTTAGCACACAGATGTGAGTTTTTGGCAAAAAGTCCATTTGTAGTTTTCAAAACACCAGCACGACTTTAAATGGCAAGAGAGCCAATTCAAGAAAGTCACGATATGTTTGGAGTCCTGCAGCTCCATTCGGCCTCCATCTGACTCATCTGCAGGCTTTTTCACCTCCAGCATTGATCCAGAGGTTAAATAACACATGAGAAGTTGCACCATGTTGTTTCCAAGCAGCGCAGCATATTCTCATCCCTGCGAGAACTTTGACATCAAATGTTTTGACAACCCTGAACTGCAAAAAACATTTTCTTTTTTCTGGCATTTCAACGTGATGAACTTTGTAGTCCTCGGATTGATGTTTTGCGCAAGGATCACTTTAAAGTTAAATCATCACAAAGGCCTGATGCATCCTGTCACGTACGGCTAATTCTTTGCTGTCATCTCTTCTCCTATTTCCGACGTCTGATTCACTTGCTTGTCTGCATCCTCTTTTCAGTCAATCCGTTGGTTTCATCCGAACGACAGACAGTTTTGTCTCCCACGTGGAAAATTCTTTTCACACTCAATCACCTCAATGACAACTTGACAGTCCACTCAGACTAAAGGGTCAGCGGGTGCAGATGAAATGCCTATCAAGCGTTTCGCTATTTCTTTCTCCTCGTCTCATCGCTATCGCATGGTGTCTTCGGCTTCTTTATTTGTCAAGGCTGATTATTCGGTGACCCCGGAAGAGTCATAAGCCGCAGATGAGCAGGCCTCCCTTGTCAAAATTGTGTCAGACTGTGTTTTCTGGGTCTGTTAGGCAGTTTTGAAGTCATCCGATTTAGTGCTACATATTATTTCACGTTAAAATACTTCAATCATTTCAGAATCGATTAGACTATCGATTATTCCATCGATTTATCAAATACCATTTTTCCCTGATTACGGGTTATTCATCATTTAGTTTTATTTGGTATTATTTAGTGATTATAAACACGTACAAACTATAAATAAATGTTTGACCCTGAAAATGAACAAATATATTTATTTCTCAGACCAACACACAATTCACATCACCTATTATATTTTCCCCAGCTTCCACTTAACCGGGACCAGCAATCAAGATCCAATTTAAGAGCTCTGGCAACAATTTTGTTCTTTCAAAAAAAAAAAAAAAAAAGCTTTAGTATGTTCATGGTTGAATGAGGTATCAAAATAAATAAGCAGCATTTAACTACGATAATAATTTTCCATACCTATTTCATTTTCTGTGACGAGTCTTAATCTCACATACCATACCAAACACATTTGTTACCTGTACGACAAATAATCAATGTCAAAAAATGGCACACTTGTTACCCTGACAACGTTTGACAACGCATGTCAAAATGATTCTATTTTGCACAAAGATGAAAGAGACAACACTGCTTGGAAGAAATTATGCTTTAGGGAAAAAGCTCTCAGTAGGATGCTGTGCAGTTCTCCCACAATAGTGAACATACTGCACGGATAATTATCAGAGGAAGGCACGCTTGGGGTCTCAAAGTGTTCCGTTGGTCTAGCCCAAGGGTGTCAAACTCATTTTTTTTGTGGGCCGCATTATTAAAAGTGAAGACAATTTGCAATTCTAGTAATAACACATGCATTTGATGCACAATTTGTCTTCGCGGGTCACATAAAATGATGTGGCGGGCCGTATCTGGCCCCCCGGGCCTTGAGTTTGATACCTGTGGTCCAGCCCATTGAAAATACAGAGCCCTTAAGCAATTTGATAAAAAGGAAACAAGCCATCTGTGACAAATGCAGAATTGTGCCTCTGGTTCTGGAGCAGCCACGGACAATAACGATTAAGCGACCGGGGGAATTTTTTTTGTTCTTTTTTAAGATGCTTTTCCATTGCAAGGATGTGCCAAAGCAATTTTGGACTAGCTGCACCTTCATGCGAGCTTAGAAGCACCCACGAAGAACTGTTCTTTTTACATGAGCAAGACCTCGGAGTGACTACCGTTAAGACGGCTCCTGATTCAAACGGGAAATTTGACAGGTTAGCATGAACGGGTTGAATAGCGTGCTGAATAAGCCACTGCCTCAAGGCCGCTATATTATCATACCTAAAGTGCGACGAAGGGGAAAAAAATGAAACTATCAAAAGCTTTACCTCAACTGTCACTTTGTGAAGACAATCAATAATTCAATAAAATGACCCCATACAATTTTATAAGGTAGAAATAAAAAAAAATATATATATACATAAAAAAAAAACATTGATCACAAATAATACTGATCATTTGATTCTGTTGAAATATTTTCTTGACTGTCAAAGTGCTTCAACGCATATAAAAATTGCTAATCTGAAATTTTTACATTGGTCTAACAAGTTACACTTAAATATATGCTCAGTGGAATGCGTGTGTTTAAAACAGATGGATACAATCGCTTCAGTAACTATGCAAATCCTGACAGTTTGCATTGATGGTGTAATTTCTAGCAAGATATCCGTGAAGCAGCTTTTAACACCATCTGGGCCGACAGACGCGGCGGCGGCTGCGACGACGTCACAATTCTGATGGGTTATGGTGTGTCGATTAATGAATATGACAGAACGAGATGAAGTGAAATGCCAACATTAACCCTTGGTGAGTCAATATTTACTCGGTGCCTTCACACCCCACCTGTGATGCCCCTGGTTGTTTTTAAATGAGACTGGCCTTATCACACACGCACAGAACACTCTGCAAATGGAGCGGAACGTGTTACCTCAGGTCTCTTCTTTGCATCTTGGTATTTGCATGAGGGGGGGGGCAATCTCAACCAGCGGGATTAATCAATGAAGATGAAAATTACCACTGCGGAAGAAAATGTACATTTAAGATCAAATGAGAAAGTGATTGAATGGCTTTGCAATGCAATTTCAATTCTTCAATAACTAAATCATAAAGAGCAAGTCCTGTTGACCTTAAGAATGGAAAATATTTCGCACATACCTGTAATCTCTGTGGACTTCTTTCAGGCACCAAAGACTCCTGCCGGTCTTGAAAAAGGTCACGTCTGTCTGTCTGTCTGTCGGCACATATGTTACATGTTAAGTGTGACCTCAGAATAGATTTGCAAATGAGGTGCCGACTTGTACACTTCACATACGTTACCTTTCCTCAAACGCTTTGATGGCTGTCGGGATCATCGTCCTCATCATCTGATGGTATTTCAACACACCATTTTGTTGTTTTGTGTATTTATTAAATAATTATGTACAAATACAAGACATGGAAAATAGTACATCTCAACATGGTGTAAATGGCTTTGGGTGCATCTGATACAAATATACACTTTGATCACTGAAAGGATTGGAAACAATATCAAGACACTCACATTGAAAATTTTCAAGCATGATGTCCCTTTTTTTTTTTTTTTTCTTCACTTGCATGGGAATTCATTTGTAAGCTCACAGACATTTACGATCGATAACTTTCATATGGTCCTAAAGCACGCACGTAAACCTTTCGACTGAGACTCAAAGCCCGACAAATATAAAGTACAATCATGCAAGTCCCTGAGTTTTTTTTTTCTTTCTTCTTCTTCTTCTTCTTCTCCGTCCTACTTTGACAGCCAGATTGTAAAGGATTTTTCCCGGTGGTTCATGTCAAAACGTTTGAGCAAGACCACAAGTTATCCAGTCGGAGAGAATCTCCTGGGATAACAGAAGCAGTTGTCGCCAGTCACAAGCAGTCTCTACACAAGGCCACCTGGCCATCTCGATAGTCTCTGCAGGGACATAGGCGTTGGTATTTGATGCTGGCACCTGCACAGCTGAACAGCAGCGGGTCTTGCTGCAGGCTACATTCTGCATGTTCTGCTGAGAAGGCGGGAAAGAGGTGATTCATCTCTGACTCCAGCCCCGCACATTGGAAGTCCAGCCTTGAAGACAAAAGGTAGAGGACAGAAAAATGGAAATCTGATGAAAAATCTAAAGCTAGTACGACACGGCTTTTGATGTAGCTTATGAAGACAGATGGAAAAACGTCCAATGGGGAAAATACAATGTTGCCATTTATCAGGTTCAAGGTTATACTCGACAAAAAAAAAAAGACTAGAAATAACTAAGAATAGATTTGAAAGAAAAAAAAAAAAAAAAAGAGTGCTTTGAAAAAAAGCACAATTGACTGAAACTACATTTTACATTTATAAAGCTAGCTATAATGATTGTGGAAAATGTCCTTTGTCTGTTCTTTCATTCATGAACTGTCATGCTAGATTTTAAATGCCTTTATTTTGGAATTTGAAGGTTGAAATTGTAGTTTGTAAATTGTATTTAATCACACAATAGTATGACCTTTTTTTATTTTTGAAACCTTGCACTGAACTGAAAGAAGCAATTTTTCAAACACTGAAAAAAAAATAAAATAATTATAATTCAACAGAAAAAAAAAAATCAAACAATTATCTTGTCCTTTCTGCTGCAATGCTTCAACATTCTGGATTTTAGATCATAGTCATAATATTCTGCAAAACATAGTATCGAGTAAAAATCCACACATCTTACGCATTAAAGGCTTCCTTAATGTTGATGAAGCGATACAAGGCAGGTTCACAGATTAAGCCCGCATCCTGGCAGGCCTTCACACACGACTCTCCCTGCAACGAAGCCAAGAGCTGCAGGGTACCCAGGGGGGGCCAAGATGTGTAGGAGGTGACGTTGGACGCCCAAGTGAGGACGCTGGAGTTAGGCAGCAACATGAAAGGAGCCAGTGGGCTGCCTTGCCAGAACCTCGAAGCGTTTACTGGTGGAAACGGAGCTTCAGGAGAGCAAAAATCCTACAGGTACACACAAAATAACTCTGATCAGCCGTTAAAACGAACTACAGTGGCAACACGTTGACCTGCCGGTGAAAATAAATTCCACGAGTGAGTGATTACAATTTGCATATTTAAATGAGCAGGTTGAATAGCATCTGGGCAAGCCATAGGAGAAATAACAAAACGACCATGACAATACAAAAGGTGCTTGATGTATCTGACAAATGCTTGTCAAATTTTCCAATGTGGTTATTCCACCCAACAACAAATGAGAATCAAAGATGAATCATGCTCCTTTGAGAGCCAGGATTAGATTCCCTCCTTCCAGCTCGAGCTATTCATAAGACTCAGGTAATAACATTTCTCTGACATGTCCCGCTGGCCTCAAGAGCCGTTTATTAAAGCGTCTCGGGCACCTACAGCCAATAACTAGTCTTCCAATCTTCTTGCTCTACTCCCCTTTAAAACAAAAATGGGTAGATGTTGTTGTTTTTTTTAAACTAACATGTAGGCATGTTGTGGAAATTGTCCAATCCATCGCTTCAATGCAAAACCCAAAATGGTTGCATCCAAAGTGAAATATTTTCTTTTAAATCGCAATTCATTTAATCAGAAAAAGAAAAACTGTTGACGGAATGATCAGGAATTAGAAATTAGGAATTACAAGAATAGAAGTTTGAAAATTTCATGCAATTTTGAGATAAAATGCTATCTTATATTTATTTAAAATTATCTTTCATTGTCTTTTTTTGGAATAATATCCATAGAGGGCGTCGACCTTTGTGGACAGTCACATTTTTATTTTCTTGCATTTTGCGTATCCGGACCCACCTGGTTCTGAATGTAGGCATGGACTCTTTCCAGCATGCCCTCACAAGTGTACTCGAACGGCAAAAAAGGCTCCACCTGCAAACACAGAGTATGTTGTTTTTTTTTTTTTCTCCAGAACCAAGCCAATGTAATTACTGTCACCGAGCAAAGTAGTTAATCAACACTGACATATTCATTAGCGTAATTGTGAAAGGCTTATATCGTTCCATGCGCTTCACATTAAAATCAATGACCTAATACATCACAGGGGGACAGCGTTGAAAATTGATTTCATTATTTTAGTGATGACTACATCAATATGTCAAAAACATAGATTAAAGTGATGGCGGCGGTCTTGAGTCATTCTGGGTCTGGCTTTGGATATTTTGAAATTGAACAGGGGAACATTGATCAATAGTTTGGCCTTTTTACTTTTTAATTATGTCTTTGTAATGCTCACACCAGCTCAGAAGTGAAAGAGAAGCACACTTGGCTATGTTGAAAAGTCCCCAAACTATTACAAAATAAAAATTATAGTTGAGGTGGCTCCAGTCATCACATTAGAACACAGTTTAGTTTAAATTGCTCGCATGGCGGCTTAAGCATCTAATCAGGCAAAAGAAATATTGGTAATGAGAATGTCTATACATACAGAAAATAAACTAAATTTAAAACAAATAATTCATAACTGGTATTTAAATGAGTGCCGCAAAGTGTTCGACATAATTGTTTTCATGTGGCTACGAAAGTTCTTCACTCCAATTAATTAAATGCAGTAAACTACGTTTTTTTTTTTTTTCCAAAAAAGCATATTTCTTTTAAACAGAAACGAATGAATGTTGACTGGAAATCACTGAAGTTGTTATGATCACACTCTGTAGGTCACAGACATACAGTTTTCAATTAAACTATAAAATAAAATATTTTAGTCACATTGGGAAAAACTCACAACCTTCAGCTACGTGTTGATAAGAAGTACAAACATGTTATTATGCAAACTCATCATATCTTGCAGCTTCCATTCGTATCGCGACATGATTTATTGGGGGTGCAGTGACTTTTATCGAGTTGTTTTAATGAAGTCCAAGCAGTTATTTGGTTGTCCAGCCCTTTGACCTGTTGTTATGGTACTCTCAAAGGCTTTAGCCGCAGCAATTAGGCGATGGAGCTGGTGAAGCAATCACGCAGTTAGCCTGATATTTCCCGTGGGAGTTCATAGAGACAACGGCTCAGGTTGGGTCAACGACTTCGTTATTTTCGATTTTTTCCGAAAGGGAAAATAGAAAATATTTTGCACGCCCTGAACTCTTTGCCGCAACTATAAATATGTGTGTTGTTAGTCTACTTCCTTGTACACGCTCTGACAAATGAGCGCTGCTGCCATCTACTGCGGTGGATGTGCAATTACACTTTATTCTAGTCGAAAAAAAAAAAACACCCCCCCATCTTTCAAACTGAACTCCAGACTGATGTAAAGCTGTTCCATAATTTTCATGTAGAAATGCTGTCAAGCAAACAGCATTTTCTTTTATATTGTCTTATGACACAATGAAGAGCTCTCCGGCTTCAGAGTAGGTCAAACATGAAGAAGCGAATCAATTTCTCATCTTCTCAAGATATAAATGCCATTTTTACAGTCGAAGATTATAAGAAGTGAGGGCCGCAGATGTGTTACTTTGCAAACGTACATTACTCTTTAAGATGTCACGGATGGCTGCGTCAAACTCTTCGGAGTTATTAAAGTCCACTGTAATGACGTGCGGCTTGCCGATGTACTGCTCTGCATAGGGATGCTGAGAAGACACCTGAAAGAAGTACAGAGGCCTATAAATGATAAAACAGTACACATTTAAAAAAAATAAAAAATACAATTAATTCAAATTAAAATAATCACCTCAGTGTACATCTCTAATGTGTTTTGTTAAAAGAAAAAGAAAAAAACGTATTGGTTATGTTTAGAGCCGAGACCATGAAGGTGTGCATACCTCCCTGGAGGTGGGCTTCCCTCTGAAGAACTCATGGTTGAGAGAACTGTGAGGAGGGCTAAACTTGGGCTGCAGAAAGATGCAGCCATTGGCGATGGCTTCCAAAGGAGCAGGACCTTCATATGGGAAGCCAAATCCAATGAACAGCTTTTAAGGGGAAATGAATAGTAGAGAGAGAGAGAGAGAGAGAAAGGAGTCAGGAAGCCATACACAATGCATTCACTTGATTTTCATTTCAAAGTTTCACCTTAGCCTTCCGAAGGAGCTGCTGGAGTTCCTGCTGAGGGAGAAGGCCGTGGTTCTTCACAAAGGCGGGCACCTCTGGGGGACGCTGCGTTTCATAATACACAGTCCCATGGATCTCCATGTGGCGATGCAGGATGGACAGGAATGTTTCCTTACCCTTTTGAGTGATAAGATGGATGACTAATTTATTCATTTATTTATTCGTTTGTAATTCATCCATGCTGAAAATATTTTCTTATTGAGAAAAATTAACTCAATAGTGTATCCAAATACTTTTGTCTCATAGCTTGGGTTTGTATTTTGCCTGTCTGCTGCGAGAAGTTAAACTCTCCCGACAGGACTACAGATCAAAATATAAAAGTCGAGCAAAATACCCAAAAGGTGTGCTTAGGAGCAAAAGGCGTTGATGGATTGCACGAGTTAAATCGAAGTTCAATTGATGGACATAATTGTCTAGACATGCGGACAAGAATGACTAAAATGCATTTGGAGTTGAAAAGTGATTCTGAAGAATGTTATGAATGATTTACTCAAACTGTGTCTTCAAGTTATATATCATTTATAAATGTCATATGAATGTAACTCCACACTTCTCATTTTGAAAGTCTCTGAGAAAATATGTGAGTGGGGGAGGCACACTTGAGGCAATGTCTCCCGGTCTTTAGTCAGCAAAGGCATCTATTTTACATTGGAAAAATCTCACAGCACACCAAACAAAAATGTCACAAAGGGGATGAATAATAAATAAGAGGGAATTATAGAGCATTAATTCATGTCGATGTAAAGAGGTGTCGATAAGCTTTGTTTACTTACGTGAAGCTACGTCATGATACAAGTGAGGAAGAAAAACAAAACAAATAGTCATTAGTGAGAAGAAAGAATGGAATTTTAACTTTCAAACTGTAAAGAAAAAAGAGCTGCAGTTGAACCAAGAGGATTGTGGAGAGAATGAAGCTTACTTCAAAAGAACTTTCAAAGAAGTGACTCTGAAATAAATGAATTAAATGTCCTTGCAGCTTTGGAGTTTCAAGTCACATTTCAGGCAGAAGAACTTGCTCGCCAGAAGTAGCAAAAGTTCTTATCAACAAACTACTTTGAACATTATACGATTATAAGAACAACATTTTTTTTTTTTTTTTTTTACCTTCCACATGCTGACCTCTTTGCCATAGACGACAGCCATGTTCAATTTGCTTTTCTGGATGTTCAGTCTTGCAGTATCGTTTAGCTCCTCCGCCACAAATCCCATAAAAGAATTATCTGGGGTGTGAGCTGTAACAGAAGAAACGGCCCAATTTAGGCTGGAGTACAAAACTAATATTAATACTACTAAATTGATGGAATTACAAGCCAGTAAAAAGTTTAAAATGGAGATTAAAAAATGCTTGCAATATATACATGTTATTAAAAATGAAGACAATTTTAATATTGGACCATGAAAACTGACGTCCATTGTGCACAACATGCCTTTGCGGGCCACATAAAATGAAACGACGGGGCCAAATCTGCCCCCCGGGCCTTGGTTTTGACACCAATCTATCATGACACTAATAAGCATGCATCATGGGAGGAAGCAGGCGTAACTAGCGAACAGGGTGAAGATAAAAACTCAACAGAATCCTTAATGAACACTTAATCGACTGATTGATTATTATGCTGGTTCCCGTCGGTAAAACAGATTTTAATTTTGTTTTGGCATGCTTGTGCATGAGTCAGTGCGAGCGCGGCCGGGGAACTGCTGGCCACAGTTGGCGGCTTGACGCAGCTGCTCTGTGGAACGCCCACAACTCGCTGCCCTCCAGCTCAGCTCGGAGAACACAGCGACAACTGCAGATGTGCACACCTTCAAGTGTTTTGTCACATATCACATTAAGATATCCACATACGGAACATGGTCATGTACTGTTGGCTGTTAAGGTTCCAGTAACCCCAGTTGGTTCTGTAGCCATGCAGAGTGGCATATTCCTCGTGGTTGTAAGCCGGCTCCGTGCCAAAAGTGTCAATCACACGAATGTGGCACCTAGGGAGGAGAAAATATGAAGTGGAGCTATAATAAGAATTTCAGATGCTTGATAAATTGATGACTAAAAATAAATACTGTCACACTTATGGTTGTTTTTTCTTTCCCATCAACTCAAAACAGGAAATGCTTCAGTATTTTGATTTGTGCGTGAATCAGTCTGCCTATCCGAGACACTGTGTATCATGGAGCAATGAGGTCGGTAATTAAAGTAGTAAAGTAGTCACTTTGTTGACTTAATCACAGATTTGTTTTGAAGTTAATTCGAGATAGGTTGCAGTCATAATTAAATCTATTTATTTCTGAAAAACAGAAGCCGGGACTGAAATGGGCAAGAAAGCCTTTACAATTTTTGCTTCATCGGATTTTTTAAATATTGATAATATTGTAAGAACGCTTACCGCAACGATTTTTCTGTGTATAGCTTGGATCAATAAAAGTCATTTTTAACATGATTGACAAAAGCATTCAAAAAAAATCTGTGTTGCCATAATAACCGGGTACAATGACAATCCATCCACCAGAAAATGAGTCATTTCACAATGCTTATTATATTGAGAAGCATAATCCTTGCCGGTACCGGATTGCCTTTTAACTGCTCACATAAAGATTTTTCGAGCCATTTTCAATGACAGCATTTGACCCTTAAAAGCCACTATTTTCAAGTAGTGAAATCTAATTAAGGGTGCACCTGCGCATTTCAATTTCAATGGGCCATAAGAGCCAGCGAGATCAGCAATAAACACAAAATGATCACACAGGGAAGCCCCAAACCAATTGATCTAAACCAATTTGAGAAGATTTATCAGTGCACTGCCCACAGCCATAATCAGTGTTGGTCCTCTAGAGACAATGTAACTTACAGTAGCAATTAACAAATAGTATCTCACTCTCTGTGTGACATTTTAGATTGCTTGTATTTTCATTTTTTTCCATTTCACCCCCACAAAAAATCTAATTTATTTGAGATGATTAATTATTTTGTATTTAGATTTACTGAGTATCTGGCTCATAATGAGCCAGAAACTCAGTAATTAGTCCCACAGTGTGATCAATAAGCAACATTAATTTACGGAGTATCATAAATCTTATTAAACAACACAGGTAGAAAGCGCAAAGCACTAACTTGTGCTTCTTCAGTGATAGCCCCATGTGCTGCTTCATTTGCTGGAGTCCGTGGTAGTCTGTGTAGATGAGGTCAAAGGGCAGAGGGCCGGTCAGAGGGCAGCTTCCTCTCCCTGGAGGGACTCCCAAAAGCCTGCACACAGGATATCAATATTCAAGTTGATTGTGTTTTCTTATTATACATTGTCTTTTTTTTTTTTTTACTGTCAAAACTCATCAGCGAGGAAAGTGTGTGTGCGTGCGAGTATGAAATCATCCTAGGTGATGTATAGATAGAGACACAGGCAGTGTGTTCAAAGAGTAAAAATTAAAACAAATAAAAACAGAACTCAATTGCTTTGTGAAGCATGTCAGTACTCTCAGGAAGATGATAGTGAAGCTACTGAAGCGTACAAACACAGCCAGCAAGTCTCACAATAGGGGAGTCAGCCAATTTGTCCACACAGCTTGGTTTTGGATCTCAGAAGAACACACACACACACATTATCTGTGCAACACTGACGGCACATCTTTGACGGAACACCGGAATGACTGCTTTCAAGTATTATTTCTGCTCTACGCGTTTGTCACGATGCCTTCGTGGTGCTTGTCACATCATGCAAAATGTTGCGACAGTGTTTTGTTTGCATGTGCATTGCAGCAATAACAAGACATGAATGGTACTTGGTCGCACACAGATGTTTTTTAAGGCCCAAATAAATGCCATGTGACTTATATTTGCTTATTTCAAGTCAATAATTGAGAATATTTACTATAATGAAACTTGATATCAAATTTATATTCAATTATATGATATCATATTATATTAAATTTAAAACAGTCAAATATTCTGCCTGTAATTCATATCTATATTGCTATAACTATTGAAAATTTTTATTTTATCGATTAATTGTTTTTTTAATTAATCAGCCGACGCCCAAGAAAATCCAAATGGGTTGGGCCCTCAATTAAAATATACTTGTTTAACTAGTTGGAGATCATATTATGGGACAAAGGAAAAAGTTGGTGAAAAGACGGAGGCACGGTGAGAAAAACTCCTTAGCAAGTAGAATACGCACTACATACACAATGCATGATGGATTAATTATACAATAACTATGACAAAGATGTAGCACCTGAATTTCTCCATGACCTACTTGAGCGGTGTATAATTTATATTATGTGAAGAGCATCTAATCAGACACCAGGCTACTTCTGCATGCACGCAAAGCATCGACCAGTCCCAAATAACACACTGGGTGGTTGAAAAACAAATTTCCCCAGCAAAGTCGTCATGCCACATTTCACCTACGGCAACGACGGCGGGTCATTATTTGCACGCAACTCGGTGGCAGTTGGTTGTCGACACTAAATGACACGTTGAGCGGGAATGTGTCAGCTAATGGCACTTTAAGTTGTCCATCGCAAGGTAGACCCAAATGAATTTCTGCACTTAGGCTAGTAAAGTGCCATTTGTATGCTGCTATATAACCCTAGAGGACACGCCCCCCCCCCCTTTTCAAATACATATCAGCCATTGACTTCAGCAATGACCAATTATCTTAACATATCTTCTTATTGCTCATAGCTGAGCAGCACTAATGTAAGAGCACATGTATTACAGGAAATAAGATTGAAGTGTTACGTGACATTGCCCCTAAGAGATCCACTGATGCTGCTAGAGGTGTAATTGGATATATGCAAATGTGATGGTAAAAGGATTAGAGTGCGATGAAGATTTGGCGTGTGTACACACTAACATCTATCCCCCCCCCTATAATGATGAAATTAGTTGTTTAGGATTGTATACAAAAAAAATATTCCATGAGCTGTTTTACTGTGTTCAGATGAATGCTGTGAAAACAATAGAAACTTGGGACGGCCTCGACTGATGTATAATATAATGATGAATGAGGTGCATTACTGGAAATGTTATCCATTAGCTGACAATATGCGCTCGGTTAAGGTTTGAGAGATTCGTGTTAAATCATCTGGGTGAGAAATCAAATTTTAGGGAGGAGGCGGGGTGAGGTGACTGCAATGCACAGTCAGCAAGTCATTTGTATTCTCGCCATATTTCATTTTTCTCTCTCTTTTAGGAGCGCATTGAGAAGCATGGCGTATGAATACCTCGTTTTGTTAGGCCGAAAAATTCTCGAGGAAAAGACGCCAAAAAGATGTTTTTGACGTTAAGATGGATTGAAATGTCGGGTTTCTTTGACAAAGTGCTCTCCAAAACAAAATGAGCTTTCTTTAAGAATGTCGATACACAACTGATGGTAGAATAAATGTGTCCACCTGTTGCCTTTCATAAATTAGAGCGCATTTTTAAACAAATAAATAAATATTCATAATAAATAAATATGTAGAATAAATAAATAAATACATATTTTGTAGATAAAGCTAAAAAAAAAAAAAAAAAGTGAGGTAAATTGCCATCCATAGTTTTTTGGTTAGGATAGAGTTTGGTTTCATCCAAGATTGCTGCAGCTTTTGGTTCCAATCATAAAACAGAAACGGAGGTAAATAAATCAGAAGGCTGCAAGGTGAGCACATACGCAGCGGCCACCAACCCGAGACTGCCGCTATAACGAGGATCATCATTTATCGACCTTTCTGATTTGACACCTCATTGTCTCTGGCCCAACCCGACAAGCCGACTGATTACCCATGCGTTTGACACACTGATATTTCTAAAAATAAATCCTTAGTTACCGTGACACTATCACACATAGATACTTGAGAAAGTGTGACCACTCCTGATACCTTCGAGGAGCTCGTGGAAGAATAATTGATAAGCCATAGGCAAAATGCAAAGCAGCACTCGCAAGTGAAGAATGGGATCCAAAAGCATGAGGTGAAGTTGATGTCAACCACAGAAATGAAGAAAATGAGATTTGTACATTCTATTAAAAGTAGTTCCTGTGAGGTGTCTTCAGATTATCTCTGGATGAACACATTCTATGTCCATATGTGAACTTGATGAATGAGCTATTCTTGCTCTGCAGATACAAACACCAATGATGTCATCATCGCCATTCTCGTTACTGAGAGGCTTCATCCTCCTCACAACTTCATGACTCAACGCCAAATCAACATCCAAGATGAAGCTTTCAGAAATAGTGCACTGAGGCAAAGAAAGCAGGATCTATTCATCTACTTTCTATGGGACTTCTAATCTTCAGGGTCGCCGAGAGCTGGAGCCGATCGCCGCTGACATTGGGTGAAATGCAAACTGGAACGGTTGCCAATCAATCACCTTGCTATAAATATAGACGGATAAACAGCCACTCCCCTGCACGGAAGCTGAGTAAACAATTGTTGTAACTCTTAAGGCAATTTCAAACATCTGCCTAAATCACAAGCGTCAAATTTATCAAGTCGATTCGATATTGCGCAATAGATTTTTCTATTCAATCAATCATGCATCCATCAGATGATAAATGTGCCGGTGGTTACATATAAAGTGACAATTTCATATTCATTTGAGAGGCCGAGAAAAATTAGGTGCTGCCACAAAGTGGGGGAAATGGATGTTTCTCTACTGGGATCAACATTATTAATCAATAGGACATGTCAAAAAGCAGATAAAAGGAAAACAATTGACTTATAGAGCTAAAGATGCAGATAGAGCTGTGGAACATGTGGCCAGTCTTCTTCAGAAATTTTGGGCTCGTACAAAAAAAAAATGTTCGTATCAAGAAATTTTAAATATATGAGGTGCCATTTTGAGCCTCTTCTTAAAACATGAGTGGGAAAGCTAAGAGTAGATGTAAATAGATCCAAGCCCAAGGGACTCTGTGGGAGCAAAACCCACATAGCAATAAGTCAATTTAGTTGCAAGTGGGCGAGCAAGAATATGAAATTGAGAGATAAGTATACATATTACTCAATAACAGTCATGGGAAATGGATTTGGAAATGTTGCTTATGATCATTTAAAAATGTATCCTTTGCAGTACATACAAAAAAAAAAAAATCACTCAAGTTGACAAATATGGCGGATGCTCACAAACGTATATTGTCCAGACTTTCACTTTAGCCGAGCTAGTCATAAAATCAGAAACTTGAGTCTGACTCGTATCATTCGAGCCTGTGATATCTAAACGGACGCTGCATCCCAAAGAGGTTGACAAATCCATTTGGCTTCAATTTCATCCTCTCCATTACGCTTTCCCTTCGGCTGCACATTTTATTTCCTGATGAATATCAACTGCAGAAGATTTGCCATGCAGCCTGCCTCTAGAAATGTATATTTACTAACAAGCTCTCCACTGTGTATCTCCAAAGCAGAATCTGCTGACACACACACACAAACACACACATCACACACTAGCGATTACGATTTAACAACCCTAACCGCCGCGTGTTTCTTCGGCATTTCCTTTCCGGCTGCACGGTTCAAATGGCCCACTTCCATTATTTATCATCAGGCATCGATAATGCAGCTTTCTTTTTTTTTTTTTTTTTACTACAGGAGTCATTTTGTGTAAACACATATTCCTAGTTTAATGTCAATCTAAAAAAAAAAACCAATTGGGGATAAAACCAGAATTCAAGCAAAGCAATCGTTTCCGTCTTATTGTTACCATCTGGCACCCAAATGAGTTACCCCTGCCACGAGTCAATACGTCATGACATCAATTAGTGAGGTAAATAATAGTTCGGGCAGTTTCCCCCCCCCACCTCACGGATCTCCTGACTCTGCCCTTATCAAAGCACCTTTTCTTCCCAGCCTGATATTTAAGCTCAAAGGGCAGCACAAACTCATTAACGCCATGGGCTCTTCTCAACAGTACTGGATAGTTTGCTCACTAACAAGCACACATTATCATCAGCCTGTCTGCATCGACTTCTCACCGCCCACAGAAAATCAAATATTGCACACCAGCGTTTTCCCAAAGGTGGAGAAATTGTCAAAGTCGCTCGTGTGAATTTGGTGAGAGTGACAACGGATCAAGTTTGGGGTTTTGAAGATGAAACCCAAGAAATGCCAGTTGACTTGGAAGAAATGTCGTGCGAATGCGTACGTCTCGTGACAAGCGACAAGACTGTTCTCACTCTGGAGTTGGTGAGCTGCGGGCGGAGAGGAGCTGCATAAACTGCAGTGATGCTGTCAAGCCTTTCCGGGAAAAAAAATACCGAAAGTCGGAATTATCAACACCGGCGTTGGGGGTGCAAGTGGGAACAAAGGTGATCAAGAAGAGGAAAATAAATAAATAACAACAACCCAGATGCGAAATAGCACTGTGATTGCGCTGTTGATTGCTTTCAGAGAACACCGAATCATTTTCTTTGAGTAAACAATGTGCGAGACCAAGTTAACCATCCACGCTGTCACAAATTGTTGAAATTATTCTTCAACAGCAGAAAAAGCAGCACATCAGTTTAGACTAGAAGGAAGTGGCTTGCTGGTCGATAGGGATGCTGGGTTCTACCACTCAGCTTGAAACAAAAAGGTGGGGGGAGGGAGGGGGGGGGTCACATGGTTTAACAGGCACGAAATTACACAAGCGGTTTTGGAAAATTCTCCCTAAATTCACAATGAGAGCTAATATTGCTGTATAAAGTTCCTGAATCAAAAAATTTCCGTTTCCATCTTTGGCTTGGGAACGACCCCAATGACCTCATTAAAAATGGCTTCCTTAATGAACATAAATAGGTGTGTGTGTGTGTGTACATACCTGTGGAGCTCCTTGACAGAAACGGAGATCTTGAGGTCATGTCCAAGCACATAGAGAGCGGTGAGGATGTCGGACCACTGCACCATCTCACCCAGCGGACCCCCTTTCAGCACTTTGGGGCTGAACACATCACCGGACTCCTCTGTCAGAAATCCCACGTGGACGAGAATCTGTATTCAGAGAAATGGTCAAGAGTGAACTCGGGTATAGAAAAAAAGTCAAGCACATTTTTTTTTTTGATTCGGTACTACAAAAAAAAAATGGGGCACTAAGATTTTTCTCCCTTTCTCTTTTTGTTCATTTAATTTGACTTTGAACACTTTGTATTGATCGCTAGTCAATCCCAGGGCACTACTGACAACCGCTGACGTGGGAGTAAACACAGGAAGAAAAATCCATCCTGATAAAAAAAGGATAAAAAAAAAAAAATCCCATACTAGCAAAGTTAAAGCTGTGATTCTTGATTTGCACATTTACACACTCCATCATGATTCCTGATTGCAAACGGTGTCATGTAAGTGCCCACTTTCCCACTAAAAACACTCTTCAAACACTATTACAAAAAAAAAAAAAAAGAAAATTGGGCTGGACCTTCAATTACTCAACCGCTACAATGCGATCAAGAAAAGTGTGCCAATTTAAAAAAAAAACAAAAAAAAACAAACAAACAGTAGTATGATTGAAACAATTTAACTAAGGCTCAAGTCTCTCATTCAAAAATATACTTGACGTTGATACAATTACGTAAAAGAGTCACAAAGCAGTTATGGAGCGGGCAAGCTTGTGTTCAGAACTGTCCCGGTGGTTTGTTTGAACAGTATTAAGACACTTCAGTAAAACCAAATGAGGCACTTGAAGTGTCGTGTCATCTGTTGGTGGAAGCGCTTGAGTGCAGATTCCCCTTTTTTTTTCTTCTCTCCACGCTTACCCGCTTCTCATCCCTCCAGTGGCTGCGCAGCTTGTCATCGAGCCGTCGGGCAGCAGAAGCCCACTGCGCTGCCAGCCTGCGTATTCGTCTCTTCATGAAGTTTAAAGACTCTTTCCCGGTGCCCACCTGCTCCAGCAGAGCGCCGGTGTCAAACCGGAAAATAGCCTGGAGGAAATGAGCCATTGTTAGTGGTGGAACTGATTAGGTTGTTTTTTTTTTCTTCACATGCCAAAATTTTATTTCTCATTGATAGTGGTGGGAGAAATGAAGCTTCAAATTCACTTCATGAATTAGTTGCATTTTTTTTTTTTAATCAAATGTGTCATAAGTGCTGTCTTTACGAATAAAATTAATGATCGTTTTATTTATTTTTAATATATATTCATTTATTTACATGATTATTTTTCTTATTTAATTGAATACATTATAAACTGTCAATCAAATTTTTCATTTTTGTTTTTAAACCGCTTTTACGCTAAATCTCATTGGAAAAAATACATTTTTTTAGTACCTCTGGAGGCCAAGGTGCCTCAATAAATGCATACAAATAGAGCGGCGCTCTCCTCCACTCGCAATGACGCTAACTATGAAGAGCACGGTGTGTACAGCAAATCCACACGCAGAGCACTCAAGGGATCCATCCGAGTGAGTTCAGCCGGCAAATACACAAGTAGACTGACTCCGCATCAAAATTCACTGTGGAGGCCACACAACACTCTGGGGACTCGACAAACATTCATGCGAGAAGAGAGGCTAAACAGGGAGCTGGACCTTTCGCAATCATTGCACTTGAATGCATCATTTTGCTCAGAATGGAAAGATGGCGTGCTGCCGGGATATTATTGATCAGATGTGACATTGATTTAACAAGTGATAAATGTTTAGGCTGACCTCAATAAGTTAAAAGCATAGCGCAGAAACAGGCTGAGGTCCAAAGGTAGGGAGAAGCAGCTCTATGTTTAGTATTCCGCTCTACTTCATTTAGCTTGTCATTTTTTGAAATATTCCCTCCCCCCGACAGCTCTCACACTGGGAGCGCTGTTCCCAATTGCTTATGCTTTTCAAGACAAAGATCTTTGCAGGGGTAATAAATACCATCCCACTACGTCGGTGCTTTTGCTCCATACTTGTTTTCTGGGTGGAGGTTTCAAGGTGGGTGTCGCAGTTTGGTTCCTCCAGGCCAGTGGGGGGCAGAACCATTCCACCTCACTCAGGTAGATGAGAAAAGAGCAATCCGAGCCGTCGACTCCATAAAAGGCGTAGCAAGGGTCAGAGGTCCAACGGGCTCGCATCCACTGGGAACACACACACACATGGAAATATTTTTCGATTTACACTGTGACATCATTTCAAATAGTTTGGGGAATTTACACTTAAGGGTAGACTTACGTCCATCTTCCCGAGGCAATCTGGATAATGAGGGTCTTTAGGAATGTCACACTGTCCCAATGTTCCTTCCTTAACTGGAGACAAGAAAAGTGGGTGGTTATCGAAGCTGGCGCACACACACAAAACATCCCTCGACCTCGTTTCAGACGGCGTCAAAGGATCGAACTGTTTTGATTTTTCTACCAGCTTTCTGTGACTCGTTCTCTGGAAGGAATGCGCCAAGAGAAGAAAGGAGATGGAGATAAATATTCGACAGAGGTTAATGTCAATGACAGAGGGAAGTTGTATTGAAAGCTGAAAGACGCCGACACGTTTTATTCAGCGTTTCAATGTCATGCCAGGTGAATATCATAGCAGAAGTTTTTGTTTTTTTTTATCCGTTAAGTGATGCTCAGTGTTGTTACTGTTTTTTTTTTTTGTTCTCTATTTCCCACAGCGTTCAGGAGTTTGGATCTTGTGTGATAGATGTCACGCATTTGTGTTCTTCTTGCAAAGAACCAATGAAAGAAATTCTGGACTGCTTTCTCTGTTAAGCTTGAAGTCGTTAACAACCAACCGGCTTGAATTTTAATGTGTGTTTAACTCAAGTCAAATTGAACATGTTTTCTTATTAACTCATTCACTGCCAACCCAGTTAATATCTTGGACTTCTATGGCACTGAATGATTTAAGGTAAGGAGATTTATTTATTTTTTTTTTTCAAGGCTGGATTTCCAATAGGAGTACCTAATATTTTGACCAGTGCGTAACTTACCTCTTCCCTTTTCAACAAAGACAAATGAGGTAATATGAGTAGCTCGCAAGCTCATGCAAGTTATTGCCCTTACATGGCTCATGTGCTTAATGACCATGTCAGCTTTTATTATCCCTTGCAGTGTCCTCTTTTTTTTTTTTTTTTTTTTTTCCTGTTCCCTTCTCACTTAACTCACTCTGTCTTTATCACTCCACACCTCCTTCCATCTCCATCCATCCTGCTCCTCAAAGGCCCGGCCGACACTGGTGAGGCCAATTAGAGGCGCGGTTGCAGCTTCTACCTCATCCAGCATCTCATCAGTCACAAGGTCTTATTAGCGCAATAGAAGCGTGACTTGAGGAAAAAAAAATACAAATATTTCCGCACTTGGATCAAGCTCATTTAAATGTCATCAGACATTATGACACATTAACGAGACAGCGTGTTGGATTGTTGTCGCAAAAAAAAAAGCGGCGAGGATTAAAAAAAAACGTGATGTTGCTTTGTAGCTAACGTCGAAATTGAAAGTGACAGCTAATGAAAACGCTGACAGAGCCACATCGTATTAGCTCGGAGGTCATTCATCATCGTGATTTAAATATCCTTGTGCTACGCGAATCACCTGAGTGCTTCCGCTTGTGACATGAATGAAGGCTTCGCTATTTGAATGGGCAATGTGTTGTGAATAATACTTGTCATGTTTTGGTGAGCTCAACCAGCGTGTGCAAGTTCCTCATAAATTGTGCATTTGAAACCATTTGAAATTGACAGCTTGGCTTGTGTGGGCAGAGAGGAAAGTGTTTTCCAAATTGCAAGGATTTGAAATAGAAGGGTGGAATTCATCTCAAGGGCTATAGCTTTATTTGACACTTTCAAGAGATGTGTGTGTGTATGTGTGTGTGTGAATTTCAAAGTCACCTCTTTTGCTGGCCATGCTGCGCTGGAGAATCTGCTCCACCCTGCCTGCCATGTCCGACATGTTTTGGGCTATGGCCTGGATCCGTTCCACCAGACCTATCGGCTGAATTCTGACACACACGCACACAAGCCAGGGACACACCATCACATATAGTCATTTCCGACCTTGTACTACAAATGCGGTTGTATAAAAAGAAAGAAGAAAAACAGCTTGCTGTCTCCACAGTCTAAAGAAAAATAAATAAAGATGAGTAAATTACATAAATTGGTTTTAATTTTTGGGTTTTCTATTGGGACTGGAAGCCTTGATGCATACAGTGAGTATATTTGTAATATTAAAGCGGAGATCTCAAAAGACATAATTCTGGAATCAATTATACTTAAAAACCAATTTGTCCGCCATATTCATCAGTAAATTATTTTTCATTACCCCGCTAAATTCCACAAAGGAAGAACCGGCTTTTGTGGATCTTGGCCTGGATAATGTGAAATGAACTCGTACATTTTTAACTTGTGGAAGAGTGGGAGTATTAAAGTATTCATAAACACCGCAAACCTTTTCACCCACACAAAAAACATTGTTAGCAATTTCTCATCGGGTAGTTTACAAAATATAGAAGTCCTAAGTTGCCAGCTATTAGACTGTCCCTTTTTCACTTTTTCACAGGCTTTTCGCAACAAGCTATAAATTGTCTGAACATGGCTCCTCTCCTTTTAAAGAGTTCTTTTTAATGAGCTCTCTCGCTTCGCTTCTCTGAAATTCTCTTCAAAGTAATGGAATGGTGGTTCCGTTTGGTTCTGTGGGCGCCCAGCTCATTTGCATAACTACATTCGAGCCGAGCCTAAACTTTTATTCCTCCTCACTATTCCGGAAAGATGTGATAGGAAAACATTGTCCTTTATCCTTTGGATCAACAGATTAGTAAAAATGAAAAGTCATTCACGGGGAGACAAAAAGCATAACAGAGACAATAAAGTTCACGCACACACACACACACACACACACACGCGTGCACACGTAAAAGCGATAATGTCGAAACGTAACAGCTGTGTCTCTGAGGTCGCCGTTTATTAACCGGCTTCGTCAAATGAAATGGAGGTTGGCATTATAATCATTGGGAAAATTAGAAGCGCCAAATTGGTAGCCCTTTGTTATTGTAACACTTGGTCTCGAAAGTGCCAATTAAATGTTCATTTGAAATCTACTCATTCTAATTCAAAAGGTATTTTGCAAAGAATTGATAGTGTAGTCTGAGCCGCACTGAATTTGCTATGTGAGAGACCCAAAAAAATTAGAATTCATTCAATGTTTCCCTGTGGGGTTCTTAAAAAAAAAAAAAAAAGCAAGCGTGCATCTTGGTCATTTCAGGTCACATGTTTTACTACTTTCCTATGTACTCCAAACAAGAGGTGATTACGCAATTGAGTGGAAGGATGGAAGAAAGCTCGGGAAAACATTTTGATGGAAATGAGGAGCATTATATATAAAGAGCAAGGATTCTCCTTTACTCCAATCCACGAGTAGATTCGAGTATGAGAGGTCCGTTGCTGTGGCAACCACACTCAAATCTGGGTTGGCAGCTCCAGCACTTTGTTAAAGACCAATACTCTTATTGTTGGCTCACCTCAACAAAAGCGGTGAACTCCAAATTATTCAGAGTTGTTTGGTCTCACTCACAAAAGACCAAAATGACAAAGAGGGACGTACTTAGGGATTAAACTCATCCAATAGCTGCCTGGTGAAAAGTGCCAAGGCGGCGGAAATATTTGCTCCAATAAGACAAAACGTGTCCAGCTGAGACGTGCCAGGTTTACCTGTCAAGGACGGAGGCAAGTTCATCCAGTTTGTGGCTTTCACTGGTGTTACCCAGTCTAGACAGAGTGTCGATCCGCTTCAGAATGACTTCCAGCATGTCACTGATTTTCCTGAGCACACCTCGAGATTCTTGACCACCAAATACTAAGAAGAAAAAAAAGGCAGAGGAGAAAAATGACAGCTTGTGAAATGATCAGGGAAATGGAAAACAGCAAAAAAAAAATGTGTGTCTCCCTTTAAAGAAAAAATAAACCATAAACATAATTAAATCCATGCTAATTATTAATATTAATAATTAATTTTGATGAATAATAATGACTTTGATTAATAAGAATAAAACAGCTAAAACACACAATGCCATTTTATTTCTATATCTACTAGCTTTATTTTTTCCCCATTCTCCTTCATAACTAAATCAACAGCTGACTGGGAGTCAATGTTATCACAGAAGGGGGTGAAAAGGCAGAATCAGCAATTTATTCTGACAGTATCGCTTTTTGCTTTCTTGCTGGACTCAAATAATTAATGACCCGAGTGGTGGTCTAATGCTGTTAGCAAACACCTTGTCAATTTATTGGCCCTACAGCAGCACACAATGAGGTCGAAAGACTGCATTGCGATGTGTTGACGTCCGACCTCAGCGCTGTTGTTTGATCACACTAAGCTCCAAACGCTAATTAACACCCGATAGCATCAACAAGCAAGCGAGTGAGCATCCTTGCAGCTAAAAAAAAAAAAAAATCACAAATTAGACCAAGCAGATAACCTTAGTGCTGGATTTATCTAATTTTTTTCATGTTTTCCCATAGTGGGGGAAAAAAAAGGAAGAAAATTGAAACCAAGCACATTTTTCCTATCTAAGAAAATATTGGTCCATCATTATGCATGACAATTGTAACCTTTCAACGGCAACACGTGGACTTTGCAAAACATTGAGTTGACATTTCCACTACTCTCGGTGAAAAGTCGCATTAAATTTCCAGTCAACAGAATATGCACTGGAGAAAAAAAAAAAAAAATCTTCTCTTTGTCTCCAGTGTCAAGGAAAAAATTCCAGTCAGAAAACTTGCACGAGTCGTTCATCCGGTAAGCGAAAAGTGTTTTGGAGAGAGCGTAAATATTTCCTTCTCCTTTTTCTTAAACCTTCAAATCATTGCTGGGATATATGCAGTCAAATAGGCCAACCGAGAGCCTCCTTTCAATAATTCAACACTGACAACAATTTTTTTTCATTTCCATAGAAAGATCAATTCCTGTTCAGGCAGCTTTGTAGCAATGCTTTAACATTCACTATGAATCCAAACAGCAAAAGGGTGAAGAATTCAAATCGGACCCAAGTGCTGCATAATAAAATCGACAATACTGTACTTTGACCACGCTGTGCGCAATTATTTCCGAGAGTGGGGCTTCCAGTTTTAAATATTGGAGCTCCTTGAGAAGGATTCCAGATATTTGCTATAAGTTGCTTTCTGAGCTTGCAGTGCTGCAGTAAATCTAAAAGCCTCTGGGCTAAAGTGTGGGAAGGAGAACTCACAATTCTTCACAGTAATACTTCTCATAAATCACCATTACCGAGACCAAACACCTTTTCTGACGTTTTTTTTTTTTTAGACCTTTATATAGCGTCTGGTTGCAATCAAGTGTTCATTAGGCCACCGTTCATTCGTTTCTTTTTGCCTCTTGGGAAACATTGTGTTCCTTTATCCAAAACACATGGAGTTTGGATTTTTGTGGCTATGTAGCGCGTGATTGGCCATCTGACGCGGTGAATAAAGAGTTTGAATAGCGCTAGCTAATCTCATCTAACGACTTTGCGGCAGTGCCACGGCACCATCAATATTAAAGGAGTTCCTGTATTAAACCGCTGCGGCTTGCAGCGTGTTCTCGGATCAGCCTGCTGCCAAGGTAACCTAATAGATGAATGCAAAATCTGGAAATATGCCATAAACACCGACAAGCCACAACATTCTGACCTCCTGCCAAATATAATCATAAAAATTGCAAATATTCTGTTATGTCAATCTCCCAGCAAACAAATGTCCATCT
This sequence comes from Syngnathus leptorhynchus, assembly GCF_054491065.1. Taxonomy (NCBI): domain Eukaryota; kingdom Metazoa; phylum Chordata; class Actinopteri; order Syngnathiformes; family Syngnathidae; genus Syngnathus; species Syngnathus leptorhynchus. Next base: position 6,650,303 of record NC_141210.1, on the reverse strand, counting down.
TTCCCCCCCCCCCACATCTCACAATATACATCAATAATCCTGACAGCAATGTTCGTTACTTTCTGTAGGCATAAAAAGCAGGATTAAAGAGAATTTGACACTGAATTAAAAAAAAAAAAATCCTGTTTTCACTCATTCTTTCAAATCCACACAGTGTAAAATGACCACCATCTTCTGGTCAACATTGGAATTACACTCCAAATGATTTTTCACGGTTTCACACAAAAGTGTGTTCAACGTTATTATTTTGGGATAGCTCCACCATACTCCCCCCCCCTCCCAGTCTCCATCTCATCAGGATACCATCCGAAAGCTCTTCCTGTGCTTTCACTCCTAATTTAAGGATTCATTACAGAGGAGGCTGATTGAGATCTGGCGCTGCAGGATGGAAAAGATAGAGAGAATGACTGTCCCTGAAACCTCGGTGCAAGTCCGCCTTCTTATTCTATCTGACAGCTTGGAAATGGAAACAAGCTGGACTATTTAAATAGCTTCGATCAAAAGTCGCTGATGTCTGCCGTTATAAGTCTGCACGATTGTTTGGTTGTATTTTATTAGATTCCACGACAGAATTAAAATCATATTGTCAATTTGTGCTAGGAGTAAGATCGGTTAGATTAAATAAAAGAAAAAGTCCAGACAGGCTGATAAAACTCGAGGCTATTAAAATATAACTCATTTCACACAGACAATGAGGATTTGAGTTATTACGGGTTTCATTCTCTTTTATGCTCTCGCTGCTCTCATTGTGCCAAACCAGGACAATATGAAGATCATTTGCATAGGCGTATTTCCTCTTTCCATAGCAAAACAAAACAAAAAAAAAGGGTTTTGCATGTATGCAAACTACACAGACGAGGATTGCAAATATTTCCTGAAACAGGACTTGATGTAAATTTCCTGACCCACTTTCACTTCAAACAAAAGAATCAGCCATGAAATCACTTATTGATGATTCAATGGATTTAATTGATGAAGTCCTGAAACTATCAAATAGATTTCTGTGCCACACAAAGTGCAGCTTTTTGTATTTCTTTTTTGTTCTGCAGCTAATTTAGAGAAAGCATTGCAATTACGTTGTTAATTTGCCACCTCGTGAGACAATTGAAACAAGTGGCACAACTTACATTGATACTATGTGGATAAATTTGAAGCAACAAGTTGTTTTCAGCGTGAAATAAAGGAAGAGTGAATGCTGATTAGGCTCGTGCAGTGGAAACGTCAAGCTTGATTTGGAACGTGTCTATGATGACGATAGCTAAGCCAGGTATAAAAAATAACTTGACATCAAACTGCAAAATGACAAATATTCAAATCATCCCGTTACAAAATGAAGACATACTTGGAAAAGCTACAATGTATTTCTTTTTTTGTTTTTGTTTTGGTTAATAGGAGTCAATCCATGCCAAAGAAAAATAATGGCAAAAAAGAAGAAATGTGATTTATTGATAAACAGGCGATCATGTTTTGGAACGGGAGAATTGTTTAATATATAGTTAAGAATTTGATCTATTGGGTGGAAACCATTGTTGATTAACCACATCTTGTAATATTTAAATGAGTTGCTATATAATCTGAATAACCTAGAAATCTATTATTGCTCAAGAAATTAGCTTCAGTTTGTATGACAAAAAAAATTAGAGAGTGGCACATTAACATCCAAACCTTTTAGTGAACTTTGTCCAAGATAAGTATCACAGGGTCTTGCTGCATTAAGACCCTCAGGTTAAAAGAATATACTGAAGGTGGTCTTCAAAGAGCTTATTAGAAAGTACCTGTACACCTCTGGAGCCTTTTAGATAGCTTGGATCAAACGTCTTCATTGCTTCCTACTCTGGTTGAAAATGTATCCCGGCGCCACTCTTCTGCTTTTTCACATCATTAGTCGCTTGCACTTTCATGGGGACGTATTAAAGGGAAAGGAAATACGTTCCTTTTATTAGTGGACGGGATACAGCTCGGCAAGCTTGGTGACTTTGGAACCGTGACATACTGTGAGGTGTTTCTAATATGTTGCCTTCATGTGAGATCTATACGTCAATACATTTTGAAAAGAACTCATCATGTTAAGGTTTAAAGGGGAGACAATCCCAGCTGGCTTACAAACTAAATGGGATTTCTAAACACGGGATTGAGCAAAAAAGGTCAACTGTTGAAATGGCAAAAAAAAGAAAAAAAAAAAAACTGCATGAGAAGTCATTTCAGATTTTTTTTCACTTCTGTGACCTATGAACTGTGCAACTCAATAGATTATTTGTTACCACTACCACAAGGCAAAGTAAAAAAAATAAACAATTGGAATAACAAGAGTGAAATCTAAAAGTTGTCATGCCAACTGTTCATATTTACTCCGTCTAAGCCTTGGCTCCAGTTTGAATTGGGAAGAAAAAAAAAAAAAAAACACGACTCTACCAGGATCAACTTCACTGTGCCGTTATTTCAGTGATGACGAGCGATCTAAAATGATGCCCATAACGTTCGGCCTTGGTTCTATTGCTTAAACTAGTTGCTTGCTTTTTTTTTTTTTTCTCCATATTATTGGAAATGGTTTTAAATGAGTCAGAGCTGTGCAGGCTGAATAGATACATGTTTATCAATATGTTTATGGACGTGGGGTTTCGACACGTAGAAGTCCATGTGAGGGTTTGCCGTACGTAGAGTGATCTTCCATGGCATGCAGTAAGGCTGATTTTAATGAGCTAAAGGCCAAACAATCCTTCCCCTGACGATAGTGCGCGAGCGCTAAATTAATCAGACAGCTCTGCTGTCGTTTACAACCCACACTTTCACAACTCTGCATATGGGGGCTTCATTAATGAGCAAGAAACCTTTGAATTGTTTTTATGTAAGAGGACTAAGTGCACATTACTGGAGCTTCCTTTGCTTACTAGACTTAAAAGTACACTCAATAACATTGCACCAATTATTCAGCCGGACATGTAAACTCATGAATGGTATCTGGGGAAAAAAAAATAAAAATGGATGGTCAAGTCAACTACACCATCACTATTATTTCACAAGCTAAATAAATTATAGCAATTATTTGGTCAATAGAAGACAAATGGACTGTGATAGATTGAGGCGTCGTTCACTGTTTTTTTTTTTCCTGCCAGCGGCTATCAGCCACACGAGCTCTACACAATGTCAACAGCATGCCCGACACAGATAAAAGGTGAGACGGTGGAGAGGGTAAAAAAAAAATGCTAGCAGCCATTCTCCCAATTGGCTCATGCTGTGGCCATTTATATGCACAGGCACAAAGCGGAAACACTGACGTGCTTGGAAAGATAACACTTTGCTCTCTCAATAACAATTTTAATGTTCTGCTGGATTGCCAACAGTAACTTGTCAGTGTGATACACGAGAGTGTAGTCTTGTGATAAATGTCATTTACATCCTACTTCCTATTTCTATCCTCGGCGGTAATATTGGTTTACGATACAAAGGGCTATTTCCCCTAAAACGCTATAAATCTATTTCGTTATGAGGAAAAAAATGGTCATTATTTACCAAGATCTTTAAATTGGAACGAACGTTAGTATCCTGGAAGTCACAATTCAATGTCTGTGAAGATTTTCTACAAAAGTTAATAGCGCCGCGATGTAATAAATGGCTTGGCAAGATTCATCTTTTTATTAATTTGACTTTTAATTAGTTTTTGGAAAAAAAAAGACTTTCTAGTACAGGCAAGGTCCCAACATTGCCTCTAATGGGAAGATTTTCTCCACGACTGTGTCGATGCGGATTGTATCAGTATCCATGGAGACGGAGAAAAGGTCTATCTCGCAAGCTCTGTTGAAGTTCAGACAATATTGTCAAAAAAGATTATGTTGGGGTCTTTTTTTTTTTATTATTCCTTGTGGCATTTACTTTTATTTTTTTCAACCATTAACTTGCATTATCTTACAAAGAAATCCTGTAAATACTTTGTAGAGGAGATTTGAATTTGAAAATCTGACTCCCTGAAATGAACCTGCTCCTCAAAATGAATAAATTGCTCCTTGAATCAATTCTTGGAAACTCAAGTTACACCATTTCTTGGGTAATGTTCAGTGCATTTGCCTCCATGATTGTCTTCTACTACTTGTGGAACACACAGTAAAAAGGATTGTGCTCACGTTGCCTATTTCATAGCACGAATCAGAAACCAAACTTGATGGCTTCTTGATGAACAAAGCAAAGAAGTCTGCTACCCTGCTATGCAGCAATCAAGGAAGCAGAATCATGCAGAGCTCAGCATGATGTTGCTCGTCTACAGACATTCTAGAGCGCTGGTAGAACCGCAGGCCTACCTTCCGCCCGTGTGGTGAAAGGGGAATCGGAGGGTCGCTTGGCTGAGAACTGCCCCCCGAGAGAAGTCATTAGAAAGCACAAACTGAAGAAACCGATCCCTGCCACGAAAATCCTAAAAGGAGACGAAGACAGCAACAAAGTCAACATCACATCTGAAGAAACAACATACAAATAAAAGCGTAGGCAATTTTAGTTCTTGTCACACATTAGGTCCACTGAGACGTTGACACTGCACCGATGGACCTATGTGAAGCACTTTCACATCTTTCATCAATGTGCTGAGTGAGCGATTCTATTTTTGGTTTTCTCGTGGCAAAACTCACTGGCCACAAAAACACAGTCATTGAACTCTTGTGATGGTTTAGGAGCTACTATAGTTTTTTTTTTTTTTTTTATGCAAATGCTTTTAAGATATTCATGTTGAAGTATTTATTCAAGACCAGCAATCATTCTTGGAGCAGACATAAAACCAATTCAATCAATAAGTCAAATTGGCAGTTAAGACAAAACATAACTATTCATAGAATTCATAATAAATTTCTTCTCATCCCAATGCATCAATTAAATGACGCAAAAGCTACAGCAGCACGTCATTAGCGAATTCTCTTTTGCTTACCTGAATGGTTTGTAAGTGAGAAGACATCTCCTCGTCATCATGAAAATATCGCTGCTCATCATTGTGCACGCGTGTGTCCATTCACCGTGCAGTGTGTGCAAAGGAGGAGCGCAGGACTCGAACGCATAACTTGAAATCGGGCAGGTGGCAGCCAGAGTGTCCCTTAAAAAAAAAAAAAAAAGAAAAACAACTTCCACGCTTCTCTGCACTGATCCACACCACTTCGGCCGGGATGCAACTTCTCCTTCTGATGCGTAATAGTGCGGCTCGGTGGTTCCAAGTGACGCTTGATCCACCTCACGTTGCACACTGCGTGAATATTTGCTCCGGGACTCACAGCAGTCTGCGGAGAGGGCATGAACACCTCACGACAAGCATGAAAGGAGAAAAAAAAAAAAAAAAAGGCTGGAGGCGGCTCGTAGCGCCATCTAGCGAGTCACACTGTAAAAGGAGAGTAAACATGACAACAAAGCGAACATAATTTGTTGATTCAATTGCGGAATTTGAGACAACTAGGTCAGCGCACATACAGGGGTGTTCCAGTTGTGTCCTTGAAATAGAGCAAGATGATTCAGAGAGAGAGAAAAAAAAAAGTATTAAATAAAAAATGAGCCAAGTACTCTTATTGCTCATCAGTAAACTTTGCCGTGTGACGTCTGAATGTGATACTGTGAGGGGGGAAAAAAAAGTGAATTAGAATCGAGGTGTTGGAGAGATGCTGGTCTGCTTCCAGACAACTGTGAAGGTCCCTTGAGCAAGGTATCAGATGGTTGGACGGACGGGCAGACTGACAGATGGATGGTTATCACGATATCAATATTATATCAATTTTAAGAGTAGGGCCAGCACCATGGAGAGCGCCTGTGGACTATAGGCAAACAACGGTTTGTACCTGCCACCTACTGGCCAAATCACACATTGCAGCTTTTAGTAGTGTCGGTTGGGGACGCAATTCCAAATCTGAATAGTTACGCAATGCGAATAGTTTGTAAACTGAAGTTATATTTCTGATGAATAGAAAGCAACCATTTATTTCAAAGTTTCACTTTTGTATTTAAGTACATTTCAAAGAAGTGCCCCTAGTTTCACTTTTACTTGAAAAAGCACATTATGTTGTCACTGGTAATGAAATTTTTATTTTCTCCTTGTTCACATGCTTTAAAAATCCACTTGGACATCTCAATCGCTTCGGAAACATTTATTGTTGTTTCTGTTCTATTGGGCAATTTCCCAACACCTCAGATAGTCCAGAAATTCCTTTGACCTTTTTCTTCTTCCGGCGTTATTAAATACAAACTTTACCTGTCCGCTGACTTGTACCTGCAAAAAAAATAATGCCGGTACCCTAAAGCTATGCTACTGACAGTTGTATTACATAAATGTTGTTGACAAGTTTGAACAGGGAAGGGACTTTCACTCTCTTAACTGTCATTCCAGGACATGTTGAAACAAATGCATCATACCATAGCAGACGTTTGGATTCAACGCTTACGAGAAGTCACACGCGGGCTCTGCTGAGATTAAGTGGATATACCTGGACAACAAAAGTCACGGTGTGTGCAGAAAAACATGGTGAGTAAAGATTATAACTAAACATGTGTGAAGTTTGCAGATTTTGTTCCTCCCCCATACAATTGCAGATAAGAAGCATTTTCTCCTCTGGTGTGTTGACATGTGTGTTCAACTTTTCCATCATGTGGCTCACGATGGCATTTGCCACAACTGGTGAGTGATTTATCTGCATCAAATTCATGTTTGAGCTTAATGTATTTTGTGAAATGATAAACTGCTTCGATCAGCCTGCTCGAAGTCTTTTTTTTTTTTCCTCCACTACTAGCACAATTGATGTTCTGATTAAAACTGTTCAAAAGTGGCTCCCATTTTTACTTTCACTTTGAATACTGTGCTATAAACACATTAAACTGCAGGAGGCAGTAGTGCTAAGGTCTAATTAAAACTATTAAAAAGTGGATCAATCTTACTTTCACTTTACATACTGTGCTATAAAGGTATTAAACTGCAGGGGGCAGTAGTGCTATACGTTTCTTTAATCTGACATGAAGGGGCCACAAGATAATCACACTACTTCATTTTCAACTATTGCCGATTATCATCTGAACTCTAATATTACTTGTATGACCTCAATCAGATGTGGCGATGGAAACGACCCCCAACAAGACAGTTGGCTGCGGGGATAACGTAACCCTGACATGTGAGGCCACCTCGGCCAAGATGTTGAATGTGGAGGATGTGAAATTATTCTCCTGGAATGACCCCAACTATATATCGCTTTGTAATACTACGCTCAACACCTCGATGTGTCGGTACGAAACGGATGGATCTTTCCATAAACTCTCTGTGACACTCTTCGACATAATGCCCATCCACAAAGGAAAGTACCTTTGTAAATTACACTCAAAACTGGGAAGAAATTCCAGTGCCACTTTTATCACCGTACAAGGTAAGCTTGCTAGTTGTTTTTTTTGGACTTGAATGAATTGCTGCCTTTGTTTTTATTCTTCTAATGGTTCTGTGTCTCTTCTAGGTTGCCTTGGAAATCAAGATTACTTTGTTAATGACTCAATGGCAAAGTGCATGTTCAATGGGGTTTACAGCGGGGGTGACATCCATTGGTTCGAGGGAGATCAGAAATTAAACTCGAGCTCAAAGAGAGTTGTTGACAAATATGGGCTCTACGATATTATGAGCGCGATAGACGTACAGAGCGGAAACCGTACGTATTACTGCAAATTATGGATACATGATTTGAGACATTATGTCTCAACTCAAAAGGTGGTTACAGAGTTAAGAAATTCATTTGGGAGCAAAGGCGAATTTCAGTGGATTTGTATCATGTTACCGGTCATATTAGTCACATTTATTGTGAACATTTGAATTTATGTACTAGAATTGTATTTTTTGAAATGTTTGTTTTATATTACAGGATTGTTTTTAAACAGAAGTCTCCATTTGTGATATGCAGGCACTCATGTTTTTCTTCGGGCAGCTGGAGCTCAGTTATTCCATGTTGAACATGGAGGATAAATATTAACTCATTCAGTGCCATTGACAGTTATAGACGTCAAAGATATTAACTGGGTTGGCAGTGAATAAGGATGTCCTGATAATCTGATACATTGATTTCTCCAACTGAGTCAAATCAATTGTCCAAACTGGACACAAAAATTGCAGTTGACTCGATAAACCTTTGTATCAGCTAAAATGAGCGGTTGTTTCTATGACACCGTTGCCATGGTAAACTGAAAGCTCATTCAATAAAATGTACAAGATTTGATGGATTCCATTTCTTATGTTTTTGTCTTTGGTGGACATTTTTCGGGATGGAATAATGAGATATGATTTGAAAAGCACTCCCGTACTTGGAGCAATTTGAATGCTCATCAAGTAAAGAGTCCAATTAATGTCTGGAGGGGATGATGGGCATTAAAAATTTGGGTGGATTTAACTGGTGAATGCATTCTGTTATTTTTCAGTTCCATTTCTAAGTATTCTATGAGTTGGACATGAAAACCAAGGGTTACATCAAAAAAATAAAAAAACAAGGAAGAAATGAAGTTCATTTCCACGATATGACTCTTCTGACAGCGCTAAAGGTCAAACCGCTCTTAGCGAGCATTCTTTGAAAAATCTTTTCGTCCCTGCCGACATCTGAATACTATGAAGCAAAATAAAAAATAAATAAAAAAACAGCGGTAATGCCCTAAACATCCAATTACAATTATCTAAATATTCAAGCACACAAATATCTTCATAACATTTCTCTGGCTCTTTTGTGTGAGTCCGATAAGCCCATATAAGTGAGCGAAAGATCATTCGTATATGTAACAGGATCAAAAGCCAAATTCGCTTTTCCTTCCCGCTATCTTTTGCCCACAGGATTATTTATGCTAATTGTATGCAGACTGAATTTGCATTCACATGAAATAGAAGTGAAAGGTTACAGTTTCGTGGAGCTTCAACTCCAAACCACTGGCATGACTCTTGCTCATGAATATTAATAAATAAACATATCAGCAAACGCAGAGTATCTGGACTGAGCACGATATGGTACGACATAACGCATCACATAATTGCACTGCAAAAATCTATTAATATCCCAATCGAATTATTAGCTGGAAGGCATTTTTAGGAAATTGAAAATGCACTTAATGCAAAATCAGATTTATTTTGCTTAAAAAACAAATGGAGGCTGTTATCGTTGCTAGGCATAATTCCTTAACCCAAGAAAAACAAAGCACTGAACCCTATGAACCTGAAGTAATGTTGTCAAATCGTCCAAATCATGTGCCGTATATGTAAGTTTGGATAAAGAAAAAAAAACAAAAAACACCCCAGGTACAGATTTAGCCCATTTAATACTATAAATGGTTCTTGAAGTAGGGACAACACGATCGAGCGATGTAATTAGAGGAGATGCAAACACTGTGCCAGCAGGAACACACCTCTTGTTACCAGGACTGGATGTTCCCGATTAGAAAGCCTGCTCCAGAGGAGCACTGAAAACAAATTTGTAAGCAACAAGCATGTGCCATTTAATGTGTGAATACACTACGGTACAGAGTGAAAGGCTGGATTAGTGAGCGAGCAGAACATATCGGTGTGCGTGCTCTCGTGGGATTTGTGAGCAGGAACTTTATGGTGATAGATCATGTACAGGTAGAAAATGAGCATGAGTAAAAACTAATGTCAGATTGCAGTACGTTGCATGTAATATTTAGATCTGTCACATACGCCACAACTTAGACCTGTGTTTAGATAGTCTAAGATCTGTAAGATCTAGTAAGCCCTAAGAGGAAAATAGTACAGCTTTATCTGCCCTACTTTTCCAGCGTACGCAAAGAAAGATGTCGAACTAGTGTCTCTCCAGACTTCGTTACGTCGTGCAGACGTTAATTTACGAAGCTGTGAACATCGACGGATGTAACACGGCGTTGGCAGGGTTATCAAAGCAGCTTTCGTAAAATAATTAGAATTTGGTTACAACGAGAGGACTTCCGCGTAAAAAAAATAATTGATGAGTTGATGAGACAACATGACCTTTCCAATTTAAGCGCATGATAGAAGTAGTGCAGTTGTATTGGGGACACTGAGCTTGATAGATATGGAGCCGTTTAATCCTCGTGATTATCTACAGCTCAGAGAGTGGCTGGCGACTGCCAGACATACGGAGGCAAGATAAAGGTCAAGCTACCCAAAACTAAATTTGTGGAATCAAGAAATGATCAATTGCATTAAAGGACATGACTGAAAATACTTTTAATGACCAAAAATACAAAATCAAAGTTGATTCAAATGCGTACGACTCATCATCATCATCATCATCATCATCTTCACAGCAATTATGACCATTATACAAATGAAAGTCCAATGTGCTAATTTACGTAATTAGTATCTAACATCACTTTTCAATCAACTTGAAGTCTGGTGACAGCCTCCATATGCGCTTAAGTGCATATTGCTCCTAATAAAGGTGGTTTCACAGGTATCATAGCAACAAGTGGCACATTTTTACACTCGAGTTGCATCGCACAGATTTTTGCTTTTACAAATCTACAAACTACTAACAGTAGCACAATTGAAAATAAAAGTTTAATCGATGCAAAAGGTAACGTAACGTAAGTTGCCTTTGAATGTAAAAATCAAAGCTTGTGAAATTCAGCGCCATCGACGGTTATAGATGTCAAAGACTGGGTCGGCAGTGAATGTTAATTGGACTCTATTATTGCATGGATATAATGGTACTGCATCTTCAGTACACTATGTCTTCAAATGGCTGCTCCCACATGACAAGCTGTCTCACGATTGGTTGGAAAACAGAGGAGGCAGGCATGTGTGTGAACATAAAAACACTGTGCAGATTTTCATTCAGTCATCATCTGCCTCAATCGAAACATTTCACGCAAAAAAAAAAAGAGATCCGAAAGCTTCTCCAGCAAGCATGTCTCTTGAAGAAAAAGACAAGACCAATGTACGGATTGTTTTTTTAGGAGCAGCAGGTGTGGGGAAGACAGCCCTCATCCAGCGCTTCTTAGAAGACACTTTTGAACCTAAGCACCGTCGCACCGTCGAGGAGCTCCACAGTAAGGAGTATGAAGTCGGAGGTGTCAAAGTCAACATCAACATCATGGACACCAGCGGGAGCTATTCTTTCCCAGCCATGAGAAGGCTCTCCATTCAGAATAGTGATGCCTTTGCATTGGTCTACGCAGTGAATGACCCGGCATCCCTAGAGGCGGTTAAACGTCTACGGGATGAGATCCTGGAGGTCAAGGAGGACAAGTACATGCCTATCGTTGTGATAGGGAACAAGATCGACCGTCAGCACGAGCGTCAGGTGTCGAGCGAGGATGTTGTCTCGACAGTGGAGCTGGACTGGAATAATAGTTTTGTGGAGGCATCTGCCAAAGAGGACATTAATGTGCTACAAGTGTTCCGGGAGCTTTTACAGCAAGCTCATTTGCCAAGTTGGCTCAGCCCGACGCTGTGCCACAGGAGGGAAACCTTTCCCAAGGGGAAGGACAAGATGCCGAAAATGAACAAGGCCAACAGCTGCCTTCTATCCTAACTGAGAGATTCACTGAAATAAAAATTGGTTTCTAAAAGGGAAGCTGACTGAATGGATGTATTGTATTGCTACTGAACAAGACCTCAATAGAAGTGCTTCTAAATATGTGATTTTAAATATGGACTTTCTTCTTGTCTTTTATGGAACGTCTGAAAAGTTTTCTGTGGATGAGTGTTGAGAATTAGCACTTGCGCCAGAACATTTAAAACAATGGATTCGGTTTGTCCAGTGGTTTTGTAATGTCCTTCTCGAATAAAGAAATGAATAAAATATGAGTACCTCTTGAAAATAAACTTTGGACGCTGAACAATATAAGATGCCAGAACATTGGTTACTTTGAGTGGAAATGATTTCAAATTGGCTGCATTTCTCACAGCATTTGAGACTATGGAAGAACTCAAGCAGAAACCTGTCTGATACTGCCCTCTTGTGGTCAATATTTCCAATGTCGCTCCAGTACTTTCTTAATAAATGCCAGAATGATTACAAATCTGATCTTTTCCTCCCTCTTATTTGCATTACAATTTGGAACAGCTTGACTTCTATCTGAATCTGTGTTGGCATAAATGATTAGCTTCCCCATTAGCTGACAGGGGTTGTGTTAATGGGTGAAAACTAGAAATATTCACCTAAAATCTCATTTCATTGCCCTGCTCGGATAGGCAAACCAAATAGGATGTAAATCGAAAATTCAAGGTGGATAATTTACTGCAATAAAATCAAAGTGAGATCAAAGATAAGTTCAAATGGAGGTGGATTCGTTAGCACTTCTGTTAGAATCTTCACGGCGTGACGGAGACCTTGTAACAAGTCGAATTTTAACGAGACGTCCGCTTTCACGTGCTCTTGAAGACTTCTGACATCAGTTTGCCACAATCACACATTGTTGTCGTTTCCACGTCACGTCCTGAGTGGTGGAATTCACACACCCACTTCCACCAAACTAAATCCATCTCAAAATTTGCAATATAAGTGAGTTTGTGAATTTCTGAGCTGTTTTATCAAATTTGAGTTGGATTTTTTTTTTTTTTAAATAGTCACTTTTTTATAGATCGGTATGGCAAATCGTTTCTTTTATTGAACGGACAATGACACACATTCAGTTGGGAAGTGGACAAAGGAAAACGGGAAGACATCATTAAGTTATAGCAACTGCCTGCTTGCAAATCAGCACGTGGGCATTTACAGTACAGAGAAATAATACATTGGAAACAAAGGGCAAAAAAAAAAAAAAAGCAAGCATTAAACCAACATCAGGAACATGGAAAATATTTTTTGCATTGTCTCATTAGGTATGTCCCTGAGCAGAGAACTATATTAACATACAGAGTAGACGAAGCAATAATTCTAACGCTCAAAAGGTGCACATGTTCAAAACATACATTCGTCAACATGACAACCTATGTGTACACTGAGACTGTAATTATATTTGCATTATTGCTAACAGCAATCACTTTTTCCAGATATCAATATAGGCGCTGGTTGTGTTTTCATTTTCGTGACATGTAAACAAAATCATGTTTATGGAAACGTACAAATTTAAATCGAACTAATTCAGTATTGTCATTTTCTATCATCACAATTGTGACTCGATGATGTAGGAAGATTAAAAGTCAATGGGGTAGCTAAATGTGATTTTGGTTCAAGAAAAGATGCCTGCTAAAAGTAATATTAGATTGCTAGCACGTTTAAGAGTTGATACTTTGCATCGCCATTGCCTTTGGGTATTTCATCAAAAGAAGGTTTTACAAGACGATGGGACCAAAAGTGTTTGAAGTTCATACTTCGGCTAAGAATCAATATTTAAAACACTGGTGTGTGTGTGTACTGAGAAAACATACTGACTTGTGAAAATAATCTTTGGGAAGTAAAGTTAAGCTAAATGACTAACACAAAAGCGAAGCAGACATTTTGTGGTAGCAATGTGAATGACATCACTGTTGCTAATGGATGATGAGAAAAAAAAAAACTCTAAATCTGGTCGCAATGAGGAATTTGGCTGTCTGAAAACCTCCCGCCCCAAATGAAATGCCTGCTAATCATAGTGCAATGCAGCTCAGACCGCAAAAGTCAGCAAGAGAGTTGGAGACACATAACAGCAAGAAGATGCATCCTACAACTTCTCAATTCATCAGTAGCATTTTTTTTAAGGCAATGATAAATCATCTAGAGTTATATACAATATGATGATTTAAGAAAGCTTCCAAAATACACGAGACATAATTAAGATTTAAAAAGAAAAGAATTCTATCACTTCACTCTTGTTTTGTAAACACTATTGGTGTGGATGACGATTTTTTTTTTTTTTTTTTTTTTGGCAGTCAAAAGGGGAAAAACACGCGTACAAATGGACAATAACATACATATGTGATGCATCTATGTTTCATTTCTTTTTTTGTTGTTGTTTTTGTTTTAAACATCATTACAATATGTTAGAAGTAGGCGGAAAAGTCCAAACCTTCCTTCAGTCACCATCTGACCCACCTCACCTCTCTGGTTTACACCTTAGTCGTCCACAGCAATGTTGCGGAAAAGGTAAGCCATGGACTCGCCGTTATGGATACGGCGGATGGCCTCAGCCAGGATCATACTGACATCCACCGTCTTGATTTTGGGACACTGAAGCTTCTGCACTTCATGCGGGACTGTATTGGTCACCACCACCTCAAACACAAAACAAATCCTTACTTACTAATGTAGTGCTTTTTTTTGTTTAAATATTCGTATTTTTGGATGCACCTGTACATTGTGTTGACGAGTAAAGATTCAACAATGAAGTGTATTAGACATTAATTATTTTGTTGTTGTTGTCCTCACCTCATCAATGGCCGACTCTTCGATGAGACGTGGAGCATCGGCTGAGAGTAATCCATGTGTGGCCATGATGTAAATTTTGTAGGCGCCTCTTTCTTTCAGGATCTCAGCGGCTGCCAAAAAATCTCCTACGTCGTCGATGATGTCATCCTGGAGAGGAAACGCGGCAGTCAAGAATTTGTGGATTTTGCAAAAGTGGACCAATGTTTGCAAATTGGTGCATGCAAAATTTCAAGTATGCACATAATTCAACAACAACAACAACAAAAATCAAAGCGGCAGATAGTTGAATGCATCTTTTGGTTGGGCGCAATCAACCCAAGATTGGAGCAACCTCTTACCACGATGATGGCAATTCTTCCCCCCACGTCCCCAACAACAGTAATGGGAGGCTTCTCCTTGGCCATCATCACTGAAAAGCAAATCGGTTTTCGTTAGCAGCGTCGCAGATTCGGCGTTCAAGCCTGTTCGTGAGTCACTCTCAGTAGATTGGGTAAAATGGGTTGAGAAAATAGTTAGCATTTTAGGAAAATCACTGTGCCAAATTCCTTTTTGATGTTAAGTTCACAACGCCATCTTCATGTTTAATTGGCAAGAGGCTGCAGAATTATTCCCCCCCCATTCTACCCCACCTATGAGATTTTCTTTTTTTTTTTGAAACGCCATAATGTATAGCACATGCCATGCAAAGAATCCAGAAGTTTTTTTTGTTTTTTTTTCTGCCCAGGATACCCAATCAGAAGGCAGCGCCGCAACTGTCCGCAGCGTGCATATGAACAAGTATGCACCAGAGAAACGTTATTTGACGCTGGACAACAGTGTATGGCAACCACTGCCGAGGCTTTCTTCATTCACGGTTGCCAATCTCACGGGGTCAATCGTCAGTCCAACATCGCTGCTTCCAGCGAACACTTGCATACATGCACACAATCGTCACAATGCACCTTGAGATTTGTTTTTCATGTGTGTTTGTGCGTTGTTTTTGTTTTTTTGTTTTTTTTTACTTTGCTTTTGTGAATGTTTCTTCCAATACAGTAGCATTGTGAGAATTGTTGGCCATGTAAATGCTTCGATTAATTCAAAAGGGTTGAAGGAGACAATCAGCCAAACCAAGCCATTTCTAAAAGGGGAAAGTATCAGGAAGAAGAGAGAGGAAGGCGCATGCCTTGTGCAACACTACTGAATACCCACACGGCATCAGTCAGTCATGTAAACACCACAAAGTCAAACCAATGATCGCCTGGTTAGCAGTAAACACACCTCTGTGAAGTTCTTAACGACTTGCCGAGACACTTTGAAACATGTCTGATCTCCAAAGCGTAACGCTGCGCTTTTCTAAAACGAGCCCAAAAACCCATTCAACTAAAATGTCAGTAAATAAAAGAGATTTTTTTTTTTTTTTTGCAGTGTTGAAAATTATCAAGCAAATTCATTTGGAAGGTTACCTCTTCCTGCAGGTAAATCATTTTTAACGCTAGGGAAAGTATGCTTCATCGGTCTCATCACGTGCAGTCGACAAGAGCAAAAATGTTAATCGGATTTAAAAAAAAATAAAATAAAAAAGCAGCTTGAATAAAGATGCCACATGTGCTGATTGGCAAGATGAGTCCAGATATTGAAGTCAAGAAGAAAAAAAGGAAAAATAATAATGTTTGCCGTGGTTCTGGTTTTGATTTATGGAAAATAAAATCAGAACACTACAAAACAAAGGTTTGGACCATCTTGTAGAAGGAACCGTCTGGAATGTGAGGTGGGGTGCAAAACAATTTGCCATTTTCTCTTTTACCGCTTATATACGTTTTTGTTTAGTTTTTTTAACACCGGTCACCCTTCTTCAATCCAGACGATTTTTTTCCCAGGATGCGACACAAACTCTTTGCCGGCACATGCACGAACTGAGGATCCATTTGAAGAGGAACCGTTTTCATAGTTAGAATGTAGGTTAGGTTTATGCTCGTACTTGGAAGCTCTATGCCAGGGAACGGAGCTTGTTGTTTGCCTGCTATTGCCAACAAATAAACACCACATTAAACACAAATGCACACATTTCACAAACACATGATGCCAAGACTTGCAAAATCCTCTTGTGGATCATTCGTCAATAGACTTTCTTTGTATATGTTGACGGAATTTGACAATTGCTGCTCCAGGGGAGGATTTTTAAAGTCAATGGTGAGAATAAAAATATAAGTAAAAAGGAGAAATATGTTGATTAAATAATGAGGATGTTGTGGGGGTTTTTTTTTTGGAGTCATTTGCCAATGACACATTTTGGTTTTTTTTTGGTCAGACTCAGTTGCTGGCCTGAGCCTTACCGGCAAATGATAAAAAGTTCCAAATTAATCCAGAGAAAACAATACATACATGCAATAAAATATATTTTTTAAAACTTGGACATTGGTCTTATATTGTTCCCCAATGCACAATCCATTAAACTTAATTAGTTGACAATTGCAAAAAGTAAGATAAGTAACAACTAATTAAATTTAGGTTATTTATGAAGATATTTTAAGGTTGCAACGTGATAAATAATATTTAGGCAATCAAAAGCATGCAATCGCACAAATTCTATTTCTTCATTCATGTATGATTGGATGATATGGGTGGCTAAAATTTCATGTTTGGTTCAAGTATGGCAAATGAACACAAAGTTGGTCTTAGTTCCACGAAACCATACAATGCGCTGCTTTTGGCTTCATTCCAACCTAGGAAATTCATAACAGAAAAATCACAGCAGAAATGAAAGTTATCCATTTTAAACAATGGCTTCCTTACAAGGCAGCTCTAATCCCGTGTGTCCCGTGGTGTTGCGTACACATGGTGGCGAATGCCTTCCGTCAGCCATGTCCGACTCAGAACACTGAGCCTCGCCGTGAATCACGGCCAGACCCAAACGCAGGCGTTCCGCGTAGGACTGAGCTCTAGAAGAATCAATGACAAAACCCATTTTTTACTTTGTGCCAAAATGTCATTGAATGTTTTCCAGGCATTTACCTCTTGGCTGCTGCTGGAGATTTGGCCACTATGATGGCGTTCCTGTAATCTGGAATCTATACGCATATGGAGGAAAAGAAAAAAAAAATCTTTAAAATAGGTACGTTATTCAAGTGCTAACAAGTTTGCTTGAATGGAATTATCACCTCTTCTTGGATATACTGGATCAAGAATGGGGAAGCCCGCAAATTGTCCACGGGAAAGGAAAAGAAACCTTGGATCTCTTTTTGATGCAAGTCCATTGTGATAATGTGTGTAAGACCTTCATCGTAAAAAAAATGTTAAAGATGAAATTCTTACAATATGTATATATAAACAAATGAGGTGACAGAGAGGCTCTTTACCTGCTTTTGCCAACATGGATGCTAACAGCTTACATACTATGGAGCCCCTCTTCCTCATCTTGCACTGTTTGCTGTAGGGGAAGTATGGAATAACCCCGATGATGTTTTTGGCACAAGAAGTCTTGAGGGCATAGGCCATAACCAGCAGCTCCATGATTGCCGTGTTGACATCTCTGCTTGGAGTCAAGAGATAATGTAATAACAAACCGCCAGAGCTTCAACCACAGATATTGCGACACTCACCGTGGTATGGTTTGGATTATGAAGATGGTTTGTCCACGAACAGATTCTTTTACATCCACTCTTGTTTCTGCATACAAATAAAATATGTAAGAAACAACAAAGCAGTGTCGTGTTTTTTGGTGTGTCATATCAATATTTCAGCTGATGTATAAAAGTATGACTGCGGCTGGAAAAATACTTGATGGAAATGTTGAATGCTTTCTTTACAACTCTTTTTTTTTTTTTACTATTTTTTTCTTACCACTATTAGACTCTTGGAAGACAACCGACTTTCCCAGCTCAACTCCCAGTCGTCTGAAAAGCAAAAGCATTTGTGTTACGCAGACTCACCCAAACAAGTGGTCTTTCAAAAATTCACAATAAATGATTTCGTGGATTGATCGACCATGTAATAGACAGAATGCAGTGTATGTACTGTTCTTAACAAAACTATAACAGGTCGAACAGGTTTAACATATGGAGACGAATGTGTAACTTAAATAGTTTAGTAAATATAGCACGCATGTTGGAGCGAGATGAATTGCAACATTCTTACTCTGTTATCTTCTTCGCCAGCTCTGTGCATGCTACGGAGGAATTTGCAGAGAAAACACGATAACCACTTTTGGCGACGTTCATGGTGCTGTTGATCCCGTCCACTACCAAGAGACCCACACTGGATTTGAAGTGAAATTTGCAGTTTCGTTTCTAGTGACGTTGACGTTAGCTTCCGTGTTAGCTGCTTGTGCGCTCGCCAGTGATCTTAAAACTGCAACCGATCAAAACTACAACTTTGGATTTGTTGGAAACGTATGAAAAGAGTTGCATAGAAGTATGCTACGTCATTGAAATTTACTAGAACGTCTTGCGATCTTCTCAAGACTGATGGATACCTGACCAGTTCAGGTAGCGTGCCGCTGGTGCAAGTATCAGCTGGTATTTGTTACTACGGAAGCTTCGCTGAGACAAACTTTGCGAATTCGCGTCGCACATTAGCGTCACCGCGTGGCTCAAATAAACCCTTAAATAACGCGTTACTTTCAGATTATTTTTAAATACGACGTTAATTACTTATATCTAATTTCTTAAATCCCATAATTTGCCACCCCTGCAGCATGTGATAGAATTTGCCAGAATCCTTTAGAATCTAAAGTTGACCTGGTTGTGAAGGTATAGAAATATATTCTGAACCGTTTTCCATCATTATTTCTAACGGAACCACATACAATCAATTGTCACTCTGCCTTTAATTCTACCAATAGCAATCATTCAAGCAAAAATATGACTATTATATTCATATTATTATACATTCTGATGTATCTTTTTTTTCCACCGCTTGCATGCAAGGAGATGAATCCAACAAATCTCTATCTCTATCTAATTGACCTCATTTGACTTGGGCTATGTTGATCATGATGTCAATCAATCATCTGAAATGGATGACTTCTGTATGGTATGTACCTTGAGGTGCAACAAAAACAAACTGAGAAGATAAACACCTGCAAAAAAATGACACACTGGTCGGACGACGTTGGCAGTGGCACATCCGCACAACGTTGTGTTCTTCCCTTTTCTTTTCTTTTCTTTTTTTTTAAACAGCTTGATCATTAATGACACACTTGTCAATGTTTAACCTGTACGTTTAACACCTTCTGCATACACATTGTAGCACCTCTGTGTATGTTGATCTTCACATTTAACATTTATTTCTCTCAACAGGTGGCCTTCAAATAATTCTCGACTGATTGATGTTCCGTTCCCAGCCAGTCATGAAATCTGAGCACATTCTCAGCTGTGACAACAAAACCAAGGTACCACTTCCTTGGATAACCTTTGTCACAGGCTCACAGCAAGGGTGAATAGTATACATTTCAAAGAGTGCTTCATGGGCTGAGAGTGTGTATGTGTGTGTGTGGGGGGGGGGGCAGACTTGAAACCATGCAGTGATGCATGCAGTCTGTAACAAAGAAAAAAAAATCAAAATAAATGAGATTCTGTCCCATTTATTACTGACGTCATTCTGTTTAATTTACACCATTTATGCTGTCTGGTTTTGTGTGGAATTGAAAATGTTGAGAGGTTAATCTCCTGAACAGTTAAGAATGGGAATAATGGAAGAACAGGTCGCATTGGGATTTTATCCTTTTTTTTTATGTCTTAATCTGAAATTGTATCTCTGACGGCGGATTATTTTTCCAAATTTCTATCTCATCATGTTTTCATCAAACAGCACTTATAGAAAAGTGAGGTGGAAAGGGGAGCAGGAGGAGAGGGAGTGTGTGAAAGGGAGAGGACAGAAGCTCCTCCTTGTTCGCTGCGTGTGTTTCTTGTGGGGGTTTTTTTCTTCTCCCCAGCCCGTTCTTCACTCACACCAAGATTCAGTGCTTGGAGCGCAACAATTCTCATTGGGGCAAAGACGCAAAGGAAAGCAGCTTGCTCCCCCTCTTTCCCATCACAAGAAAAGAGCCAAGACAAAAAAAAAAAAGGTAGGATTTGACTTTTATATGCTATTTATTTAGTAAGTAGGGGGCAGCTAGATCTTTGCCCTCCTTTTTGTATGTGTTAAGCACTGATCAAGTGTGTTTTTAGATGGAGAGGATGCAAGGAGAGGGAGATCTGGACCACCTGGAGAGATCAAGCTCACTGACTGACAAGGATAAGGTGAACATCCAGGAGACCTGGGCAAAGGTTTACCAGAACTGTGATGATGTTGGAGTGGCCATACTCATTCGGTATTTACTTTTACTCTCTTGTTGATAGCATCCGATAGAGATTTTTTTTTTTCTTCACACATTATTTTCAAATTTATTCTCAGATGGGCACCAAATTTATATGACTGTAATTATCAAGCCATATTGATGCTTCTTTGTTACAGTACTTTTTGGAGCCAATTTTATACTGATTGTTTAAAGGAACACAGCCAGTCATAGTTTTTTTTTTTTAAATGAAATAGTCTCACTTTCTTGTAGATAATCCCATTCATCAAAAAGTAGAGGCAAAGGGATAAACAATAATCCATCAATCAGACACCCTTGGCTCTCAAAGGGCTCCCTCCCTTAAAGCAGGTTATGTTTTGAATGCCAGGCATCCCAAGGTGGCTCGACTATATCACAAGCAATCTGGCTTTCAAAACATCTCTTTTTTTTTTTTTTTTTTTGGTAGCGATAAGGGTGAGTGTGTTTTCTTTACAAACTGCATCATTGAATTTTGTGAAGTCATCATGTAAACATCAACTTCATCCAAGTATGGTGGACCAAAGCAATCTGTTTGGGTTTATTCTGGAAGTTTTGGCAGCTGCTGCTGTTGTCTTTTAAAAAGGGAGAGGAAATGGGTTATCTACATACATATGAATTGGAAGTTTAAGGGGACCTCAGATGGAATGCAAAGAATTTACCTCCTCCCACTCACCTTTATTCTTCTATATTACTTACAGATGACGGGGTGGGTATCGCAGTTGAAGCATAATATTTTTCTAAACACTCACTGGAACTTTGATTCGAAATATCAGTTCCAACGCACACTCACTACCGATGAAGAATTGTATAAATATATTACCTGTATAAAATTACATCTTAAACAGTCAATTTATCAGTTGTATATTTTGGTTACTATATTAGATTGGATAAGAAAAAAAAACATAAAAATTATTTAAAAAAAAGATTTGCTTGCATGGCTAATGCAGAGTGTCAAACCCAGATACTGTCCATCTTTAATTCAAAATCTTTTTTTTTTTCATTCCATCCAGCGACCTTGAAAGATTTAATGAATTAATCCACGGTAAATTTCCTGCTTGTTGCTGAGAGTCCTCTCCATGAAACCTCAGAGTAAACTTTGAAGCTATGAAACTGCCCATTCCCCCTCTTACAGGTTACAGATAATATCTAAAAGAGTAGACTTTGACACAGCCTGTGAAATTAAAAACTTTCTCCAGGTTCAGCTTCTGGGTTCATCTTGAAGAATAGATAACGAAGGATTACGACTGTGATGGCCGTGTAAAATACTAATGAGGCTATTTATATGCAACCACAGGTGGTGCAATTCCATGCACCAAAGATTAAACATCATGGTCCCTCATTAGCTTGTAAGAGTCAAATTAAAATACTTATAGAGGTCTTCCATTTACATAGAGCTCAACATCCAACCTGAATCTTTGTCAAGAATTTCAATTCATAAAGAAATCTGAAAGAGGAAGTTCATTGTTTAAAAGCTAATTAGTAGACGACAATGAAACATCAGGATTAGATTAGCAGATGTTTTGGCCTTCGTTCTAAAAAGTGGGAGGGGTTAAGGTTTTTTTTTTTTTTTTTTAAATTTGGGGAAAATTTGAGATATGCAGTATAAAATTATTCCCAATTGAAACTCATATATTAGCAATAGGCAACTTTATTTCACAATAATGAAATAATCCACCCATGGATAAATTTTTATACTGCTTGTCAACAAGGTCAACCAAAGTCTCTCCTAGCTGACAGATGTGAGACAGGCTGCAGACTTGTCTGGACCTCCTCTCATTTAGTCTCAAATTGTCACATGTGGACAATTTAGAGTCTCAATAATCCTAACACACATGTTTTGGGAATGTGGAAGGAAGCTGGGAGTACCTGAAGAAAAGGCTGGAAATGAAATTCGAACCCTGAAATTTTTTTATAATGAGATCCAGATGTGCCGACGTCTCACCAAAACTAAACAAAAATATTACAAGTTTACTACTAACTTTGTTTTCACCAGATGTTATTCATTTAATTCAGTGAGATTTTTAACGTTAAATTATTCTGTTATTGCATTCCATAGCCAAAACAAAAATACTCACGGGATACAGGTTTTATTCTTTCAATGTGACTTTTTTTTTTATTGTTTTATTTCTACTGCCTAAAATCTCCCCAGTGTACATTTTTACAATAAATATATAAACACAACTTTGTCAAAAACAATCGGTGATGCATGTGTTCCATTGGCTGCATGTATTTGCTCATAATATCTCGGCGCCAATAAAAAACTAGTGCAAGCACAAATTCAAGGGATTAAATGAGCTCCGCACCCTCATACTGATTTTCATCCCCCTCCGACAGGCTGTTTGTTAACTTCCCCTCATCCAAGCAATACTTCATCAAGTTTAAGAACATAGAGGACCCAGAGGAACTGGAAAAGAATCCCCAGCTGAGGAATCACGCACGCAGAGTCATGAGCAGCATCAATATGCTGGTGGAGAACCTGGCTAACCCGGAGAAGATAGCCTCAGCGCTGAAGCTACTCGGCAAAGCACACGCGCTTCGGCACAAAGTGGACCCAGCGTACTTTAAGGTTGCACCACAAACTCATTACAATTACTGTACAATTTTTTTGGGGTTTGAATTTTCTCATTTTTGTGCATGTCAGATCCTCAATGGTGTTATCCTGGAAGTCTTGGGAGAAGTGTTCCCAGATGTGATGACAGCAGATGTAGCAGGAGCATGGACTAAACTCTTGGCTACAGTCTACACCGGTATCACCAGCACCTATGAAGAACTGGGTTGGACAAAGCTCTCCACCTCAACCGGGTGAAGGTTTATTGAACGGCGCGTACCTATAGACCTCTGACTGTGTGTCTTCAAGGATGAACGACTTCACTTTGAAATGATGTATCTTCTTCGCATAGAATCTATATCGCAGAAATACCGTCTCATGTTATCTATCGGCAGCTATGGGATAGCATCGAAGTGTATCAAAGGAGAAGAAGACACGTAGAATGTGCCTTGTAATGTATGTGTAAAGTACATATATCCTAAAAACTGCCATGTAAATAATGCTTCTGTCTTTGCTAGTGTAAACCATGCGAGAGACTGAGAATAACATTTTTACATTTTTAAAAATAATCATACTAGATTTTCTCATCATGACGTACCTTTGTATCCACATTTACCAATGTTTTGAAATAAAAATATATTTAAAAAAAGGCCACGTGACTCGATATGAGATACCAATATTGCTACTCGTTTTGTATAATTAATTTGGTCCCGTTTCGATCTCGTTACGCTTAGCTAATGAGTGTATTGAATAATATATGGTGACACCATTGCATTTAACATGAAAGAATATCTTTAAGAGCTCGTACATTATTTAGCCCAATGATTTCTGCAACGACAGTCTTGATTTAAGTACTCCAGATATCATCCATGTATTTTCTATTTTGCATTCTCCAGGTGGATTTGGCTTGCTGTGCTGACAATCTGACAATGAATCTCATGGTGGTTGTTTTTAGAACAGAACCCCACAGCAGGCTCTGTTTGCCTCCTAGTCCTGCCAGCTAGATCGAACCCCTCCTTGATCCCAGCTAATCCTCTCAGCTAATCTTTACGTTTGAGAGTCACAGCCAAGAGGAAGACAGGAATAGTCTGATTGTTACACCACAAGTGTTTGCCTTTTCAATTTGACGCTTTCAATGGGAGCGGAGGTCTCGCTGCTCTAATCACCGGGAGATCCTTGGGAAAGGATCATGTGCACCACAATGGCAGTCCTTACCACCATCGGGCTCATCCTGCGGCATAAATTCTCCAGTAAAATCAACCCGTAAGTAGTTTGCTGGTCATTTTCTTGGAGTTTGCAGGATGTGAATAAATATTCTTATCATCGGACGCAGGCAGAAGGAGGAAGAGGTACCATATGTGAAGAGCAAGCAAGCTCCAGAAAATCAGAAATGACAGTGAGTATTACTAAAAAACTTAGGAATGGGTCAAATAAGAAGATCCTAGGAAAACTTGTAGTGTGTGTGTGTGTGTGTGGGGGGGGGGGGGGGGTCAGAAGGGGCTCCAGACAAGGGTGGAAAGTGGAGCAGTGGAACATGTTCCTGAGGCACAGATGCATAAAGATCGCAAAGATGCCTGTCCCACATTTTTCTGTTATGCACCGGCTGCAGCTCGACTTACACTAAATGATTCAGAGGCTGAACAACAATCCATCATCATCACTTTGGAAGCTTAGAACAAATACATCTGCAGCTGTAGGAAATGTGATCAACAATGTGGTGAAGGTTTGATTTTGATCAAAATGGATCAAGTTTTAGGAAATCAAGTCATTTGGTGGAGCAACTAAAGCAAGATACATCAAACTCAAGGCCCGGGGGCCAGATTTGGCCCGCCACATCATTTCATGTGGCCTGCAAAATCATGACTGTCAACTCAATGTTTTTTGTTAAAATGCCAAAACTCGAAATTGTATTTCTTCTTAATTACTGTGAGATATTGCAAAAAAAATGGTTTGAAAATTGTTGAACTTTTCTGTTGATATTATGGTTGACCTGTGGTTTATTATGTGGCTAATCATGGTTGCAGTTTGGTGGACATCTGTCCCACGTCATAGTTATCCCATAAAAAACTAGCATGTCATCCATGAAAGAATTCAAAACATCAATCTGGGGTCAAATTCCATTCACCCAAATGTCTCGTCTTGGAACCACCCTGACCTTGACCCAACTTGACATCTGTGGGATCTACTTGGCATGTTTCGACATTTGGCTGACCTGCCATGCTTCATGAGTCATAAGTCATCGGCGGCAGTGTGTGACTATCGTGAGGAGGCTGTGTTTGTTTTTTTACTCATGTTACTGATCTTAAAACATGTCTTGTTTCTTCCTTATTACTCATTATAAGTACTTACTCAATCTAACTAGTTTGTTGTTTTGGCAGTGTATTTGGGTTTTTTATTTTTCTGCATGATGAAGGGTCACTTTGCTTGCAACATTCTTCAAATTGGTAGATCATATTTTGTAGTTCTTCCTGTTCTCCTTGCTAATGAGTGGCTAACATCCAGTAGTGGTTTTTGGCACGGGGTGGCTTTTTTTTTGTTTTTTTTATGTAACGTGGGGGGGGGCACGAAAATTTCAGTAATTTGAGATTGGCTGGCGATCAATTCAAGGTGTGCCCTGCCTCCTTGCCCAAAGACTACTGGGGTGGGCTCCAGCATGCTTCGTGTGGATAAGTGAAATAATTCCTTACATGTCTTCTCATTTTCTCCCAATACTGATTCGGACAGGTCTGCTCATCGAAGCTCATGCCTATTTTCAACCTGGAGTGAAGAAACAACAAAGTCTGTCGAGGGGGGGAGGATTGAGCATTCTGGTCTGTCCAGCACATGCTCTCTTTTCTGCGACAGGGAACTGAGGCAAAGGGAATTTGGACTGAATTCCAGTTTCAAGATAACGTTTTTGTGTTTTCATGCCAGTTTAAGCTGGTTAGATTTGCACTATGGCCCTTTATTGTGGTTTGAGTTAGCTTTGCGCGAAAGAGTTTCTGGCAGAGAAACATCTAAAACTAGTTATGTGCCTCCTTGTAATAAATAAATAAATAAATAAATAAATAAAACGGTGGTCTTTTTGACTAAATGCAAAGGATGTCTCTTATGTGACCTGAAGTCTGTGAAATGGTCAAATTCTGTTTTCCTGATTTTTTTTTTTTTTTTTAAAGCTTACTGTCCCCTTTGCTTAAAAAAAAAAGCACACACATCTGTATGCTGTTTATATCATAATCTACTTGTTTGATGCTGATGAAAGAAAAATAAAAGTACAAACACGGCAAGTGTCAGCAAGTAATAGTCAAGGAATGTATGTATGTCATGAATCATCCCGTAACCTGCTGTGGTGAATTAAAATGTTAAGCCATGTTATCTCTAGGATTCAATTAAAATCTTTGAAAATACTGCACTAAAAATACTTTACATTTCAGTAGAAAGGATGGGATTAGTTCTGTCCATTTTGGGTTATCAGGAGGCATTATGGAGAGGGCATCAGATGTACCCCCCAAAGTCCAAGGAGTATGTAGTAAATCATTTGGATGATAAATGACACATTTATTCAGATGGTTTTAATTGCTGTAATGCTATTTATTGCTGAACTGGAACTGAACTCACTTCTTGCATCATACCACACTGAAGCAGTTTAAGATGTTTTTTTTTTAATGTAGTTGCATTTAATATGTGTTACTTGCAGTATTCTGAAGTCGCACTAAAAGTCCAGTTAGTTAGAAATTGGGCAAGTAGGCCAATGTACACAAAAAGAAAAGACTTGCAAGATAATAAGCAACGCTCACACATTTCTGCAGACTAGAAGTTATTTCTCGGTTAACGTTTTGCTGACTTAACGCACATGTCTTACTAAATTAAATATAGGCAAAATGTGAATTATTCTAATAGTTGAACTTTTTTTAAAAAAAATGTATTTTGTAAATTTCGATGCCACCTGGTGGTGGAATTGTTGGAAAGCATTATGTGGCATTTACAGGGTTGCACTGACAAGCGCAGTAATGTCTGAAGTGGTTGGAATGATTGAATGAAAATAAAAACACAAATTTTGCTAATACCATAAAATGTGCACACAAATGTTTATTCATGAGTTGTACACGTATGCAATAATTAACTTTGAATAAAAATGGTTTAAAAAATAAATGCATTATGATTTAACTGTAAAATCAAATTTTAAATAAAACATACTTTGTTTTACTGCAAATTTACAGGAAACACAGGGTTAGCTGAAAACAACATTTCCCACAATGCAAGTCGGCAGGTAAACAGGAAGCGTCCCTCCTTTCACGGTTCAAATCTTGGAGTTTGTGTGCCCAAGCTACTAATCCGCTAGAAGTGTGCGAACGTTTAAATTAACTATTTTATTGAAAATGGTGAAGCACGAGTGGTAACAGGAGTGTTTGAAATCACCATTGTAGACGACATGCTTCATCAGATTGATGCTAAAGTTGCTAGCTAACTGCGACCTAAATGGTAAACAAACCAAAAATGGTGAGTATCTTGATTGACTGCAGTCTTCTATTATTATTATTTTTTAACTGGGATGCCTTTTTCAGGCCACAAATCTAAAAGGGAAACCAACTAAAAGTAAGTTTTGTATGTCATCAATACAGACTTACAATAATGTACTGTACTTCATGAACTGCTCAAAATGTAATACACAGAAACAACCTCGCATGTATAAAAATAAATAATCATAATTCCCATTTTCATGGATCACCCAAGGCTCATTTGGTGATGGAGATATCCACGAAAGCTCATTTGATGGTGGCAGTAAGTGATAGCAGTTCTGTGGAATAAATGAAAAAAAAAATCATTTTAATATTTTATTAAATGTACTCATCAGAACTCCCACTAAGAAGAAAATCAGGACGTGGTGGATTACGAAATAGGTATGCTTGAGTAATTTCATTTCATACATGAGAAACAATACTATATTTTATGTATGAATCCTTTTTTCCAGCACATCTGACATTAAAAACATCTTCAGTATTCTAGATGATGTGAATTTGGATGAAGACGACACTGAGGTTTGTTAAGGAGTGTTTTAATAGATAAAATAATTAAAGAACAATAAAATACTAACAATTTTCAAATGTTTGTCTGTTGTTTTTGATTTTACTGATGTACAGGGCCCAGAAATGAATGCTGCATCAAAGAAAACTTATAATTCAACTTCTGCAGAAAGAAAACTGTCTGATGATAAAGAGTCCTTGCCAGAAGCAGATATAGCGAGTGATATGAAACCAAGGGAAGCAGGTAATATAGCAGTGGCCTTATTATTATTTTGAAACGCTTTACTCATTTTAAAAAAAAATGGTTTAGATGTTTTCCTGAGAGCAATGTGAGTTTTTCTCTTCCCCACTTCACCTAGATGAAATTTCCACAGGAGGGAAGAAGATAGACGCATCTTCAGCACGTAACAAAAAGTTCAGCTTCCTTGGTGAGACTGCCTTTTGTCATTTGAAACTTCTGCATTTCAAGTATAAAACTGCCAAAATGAAACATTTATAAATACAAATTAAAATAAAAACAAACATACAAATTACACAGAAATAATATATGACAAAATATATATAGTACAAAATAAAAGTAAACAAATACAAAAACTGAAAAAAAGTGTGTAAATAAATAAAACTCAGTACAATTAAATATCAATTTATAGAAATAAATATATATGTATATTTGTTTTTCTTTTCAATTTTATTTCAATCAATTTCTTTTCCGCAGACTTCGATGACCAGGATGATATAGATGACCTGTTGGATAGTTTACCGCAAACCAAAAAAAAGACACCATCCAAATCCAATTCACTGCCAACCAAACCTGAAAAATCTACACCTTCACATTCTGCATCTCTCGGCCAAAAAAGAGAAACAAGTAAATCTTATTTTACAGGATGTCATATTTTTCATATTTCAATACAAATCTCACAGGCTAAATTCCTCTCACCTTTTGTGTGTTTTAATAAGCCAGTGCAGCAAAGAAATTAAATGAACTTGTGTTTGATGATGAGAAAGATGATTTGATTGACGAACTTGGCCTGGACTGTGAAATTCCCAAGAAAAAAGAAAATGTGCTTTTTTCCAACAGGGAAAGGTAAGTCTTTTTTTTTTTTTTCCATCTTACGTCTTTATGGCCTGAATCTTTTTACATATGTCATTTCACCACCGTAGTGACCAACCACAGAGAGCTCGTACCAGACTCGATGAGATTTTAGAGAACTATAATTCCCAACGTCCAGAATGGCCACCACCAGGCGGGAAGAAGGACCAGTCTTTGTCTCGGGAGAAAAACTACAAAGGTAAGATGTCACCGGAGTGTTTAAAAATGTGTGTAGTGTTTAAGAATAATTTTGGAGCTTTATGTCTATTTCTCAGAGGCCCTTTTAGATGATGACCTCACATTTGGGTCATATCAGCCCACAGTGGGAGACACCGCTTCAGGGCCACTGTCCCGTCGGCAGTCTATCAGGTGCGTGATTACTTGCGAACCAAAAATTGTAACTATGAGCAAGCTACAGACATCATTTGTTTTATTCAAAAATCGTAGTAGCTTTTGTAATGGATCTATGGCATTTCAATTCATTGCGATGAGGAAAACTGATATGTGATAACTTGATCAATAATTTTCCTCTTTTGCTTTAAAAAAAAAAAAAGATTCCCCACGGAAGATGTCATTGCTTCTACCCCGGAGAAAAAGCCCCCCATTCCCCCAACCTCCACTCGATCCCGCAACCCAGCTGATTGGCTCTGTCTCAGCGCAAACGATGAAGACGACGTCAAAGAGAAGACCTCCATAGAATCTCCAAAATCTCCTTCTCCTTTATTGGAGAGAAAGCGTTCGCTCTCTGGTGAGCAAAATCCAAAAATGGAAATGAATGCCTCAGTTTTGAGTGACAGCAAAGCAGGAAAGCCCGAGGTGATCAAAAACCAGAAGAAAGTGGAGGAAGATGATGACTGGTTAGCAGGAGCTCTTAGCAGGAAGAAGTCTTTCTCGGGATCAAACATTGATGGCAAAATCTTAACTCAGGAGCAAAATTTAGGCCTTGGAGAAGAAGTGGATCTGGAGTCACTTGTTAGGTAATGGAAATAAGATGACACCGTTTCTCAGAGGTTTTATTTTTCAATATGGATTTTTTTTCATGATCTTGTTTTCAGCAAGGAAGCCACCTCACAAGCCCGGAGAGGCAGAAATAACATCCCCGGGAAACAATCGTCATCCTCCATGGATGCTGGGTAAGCTTTGGCTGAAGAATTAAAAGAAGAATATGACTTGTAATATATTTTTCTATATTGTAGAATTCCTTTCAACTCTTCACATGGGCAACCGAGTCTTGCTGCACAACATGCCCCTGAAAAAGAAGAGAAGGCCAAGCAAGGTATCGTATTCTTGTTTTTTTCTTACATGACGGCATTATTTGACCTGTACATTTTATTTAAAAAAAAAAAAATACACATACAGTATTTTTATTGCAGATTTTATCACATTTAAATTTGCAATTTTTAAATCCCATTTCTTGTATTAGAGTATATCATCTTTCCCATGGATGCTTTTATTTTCAGTGCTCCCACAGCCAAACCTTAAGACAAACTCGTCAGCTGGTGTCCAGCAACAGGTTTTTTTTTTAATTTATGTTTTTATCATCATTTCGATGTAGATTGACTCATTGTAATTCCTTGTCCTTTTGAGCAGGTGCCATTTTCAGCTGACAGCCTGCAGCAACTCTTACTACAACAACAGGTGAGCCCAGTTTTCAGATTCATTTCAATTCTATTCACTTTTGCATGACTGATGCAACACATTTTATTTTGTTCACATCACATGATTACTTCTGAATGAAAGATGATGCAGTCACAGTTATTGGGGCTTCGGGGTGTTTTGGATGCCGGGGACGTGCAAAAAGTCAACGAGCGCAATCATCGTAATGGAGAGGATTTACAAGCATGCATCATACAGCTGGAGGCACAGGTATTTGAAACCTATGGATGGAGAAGACTTGGTTACGGAAACCGAGACCTCGATCTGTTTTTCTCCAGGCGAAGACGCTGCAACTGGAGCGAGACCACAGCCAGATGTTGCTAGAAAGTATCCAGCAGCGACATAAACAGGACATGGAACTCATGGAAAACGCACACAAGTATTAATTCCAAGATTACATTTGTACTCTGTGTTTGCCTTTCCCACCTTGTGTTTCAAAAAAATGTGAGTCATACTTGAATCATTTTATGTGCCGCTCGCAGGACTCGCGTCAAGCTTCTCGAGGAATCTGCGATTCAGAGGGAGATGCGGATGCGACAGGAGAGCGAAGATCTCATCGAACGCTTGGCCGCGCTAACACAAACGGCTGAGAAGGAGCGCTCAGAACTGCAGGCTCACTACCAGAGAAAACTGGCCCAGTTCCAGCAAGACCAAGATCGTGACATAGAAAGACTCCGGGATTTGCAAAGGTAGACTTGTGCTGATTTTCTGGAGATTTTTTTCCCTGGGTTTTTAAAAAGCCCCCAAAAAAAAAAAAAAGCTAAAAATTGAATTTTTTATTTTACTTGATCTTGTTTGCTTCAATTAGTGAAAATAAGACGATAATAAAAGGCTTATTCGGTATTGTAACAGTTTTCACAGGTTCCCACCTAGCTTTCTTTCTTTTCAGAAAATCCATCACAGAGATGAAGAAAGACCACGAAGACCATATTAATAGACTGAAAAGACTGAAAGAAGAAGAGATTGACGCAGTCACAAGTGCAACATCTGAGACCAGGTCCAGCATTTATTTAGCATGATTGTGCTTGTAGATTGTGCGTAAAATACTTTGTATCATCTGATTAGGTGGTCAGGATTTTAAGAATACCGTATGCCTTTTTTTTTTTTTTTGTCCAGGTCTCTAACGCTCGTAATCGAGAAGATGGAACAGTTTTCTTTTCGGCTTGGAGATCTCTCCAGTTTGGTCGAGAGCAGGCATGAACACACAACCCATGGCTTGGAGCAGGGGGCACGGCACAGAGATGAGCAACTCCGAAGTATGTGCCGCACACCCACACGGATCGACATTCACTAGTGGACAAGGTCGATTAATCCTCCAATGTTTTGCTCAGTCATGCAGGATCGTTTGGCTCAGCAAGAGAAAATAATGGCGGAGGAAAAAGCTTACCTGAAGGAAATCATCTCGAGGATGGACACTCAGATCAATGAACAACAGAGACAAATTGAGAAGGTTACAACTTTCATGTTAAGAATCATCGCTTGTGTTTTTTTTTTTTTTTCCCTCTTACAAGTGTAAAATGAGTTTCCAGCTGTTTACCAAAACAAGTCAAACCCACGATAGAACGACTTTGTTGTAATTTCCAAATGTTTCAGGATCGCTGGAAGATGACAGGAGAGCAAGCCAAGGTAGAATCCTCCCTGAAAAGTCTGGAAGAAGAACGACGTGCCCTGACCATGCAGATGACCATGGAGAGAGAGGAGCTGGAAAGAGCCAAGGTAAGGGCTTAAAACAGGCCGAGTCACCACAAAAATATTATTCCCTTTATGACTCTTCTGTTGTGGTTACACTTTAGAGTGCGTTATTGGAGGAGCAGAAGGCAGTGATGCAACATTGTGCGGAGGAGAGAAGAAAGCTGGCAGCCGAGTGGAACGTCTTTCATGCTCAGGAAAAGCAGCGTCGAGAAAAGGCCGAACAGGATGTCAGCACTTTACTGGAGAGAAGAGAGGGCTCCATTATGAGTCTTGCGCAGGTGAGCTGAAACTCAGCGAATCTGCTCGGTTACAAATCCCCAAAACATCAAACTTTGCATTACGTTGTAATAGGAACAAGCTGATTTGAAGCTTCGCAGCGGAGAGCTGAAAATAAAAGAGACAGCTGTGGCACAGGAGAGAGAGGTTCTGGAAAAACTGAAAGGAGAACTGGAGCAAGAAAAGGAGAGGATAAGCACCACGGCCCTGAGGCTCAAGATCCGAGCGCAAGAAGTTGATGCCTTCAGCAAGGTGAATCGACATTTTTTTCAATTTGACTCTTATGGCTTCTATTTGTGAAGTAGTCAATTTATGAAGTCGTTTTCCATAACTGTTACTTGACGTGTGCAGCTGGCAGCAGAAAAGTATGAAGAAGGAGAGCAAGCATTGCAGGAAGCCAAACGTGTGGCGTCTGAACACCAGGCAAGGCTGAGAACGATTCATTCCCAGATTGAGAGACTGAGGCAGCTCGAACAACGTGCTCTTCAGGTATTATATTTATCAAAATAATATTATGGGAAGTCGTAAGTAATATACCTGCACTTTTAATTGTAGGACCGAATACGATCCAACCCTCAGGAAACGGAGAAGTTTAAACTAGACCCTCTGAGTGGCTCTTTGACACAAACTACTCCCACTCTACCAGGTCATCCTATTTGGATATCAAGTTTGACAAATTTTGAATTGAGCCATTATGCAAAAACTAACCCTGATTTGCATATTTATCCATAGACATGGGTTCTGCAATCCTGCAGCCAAAGCTAACTTCAAATACTAATCAGGTAGTACCCAATTCTCAATCTGTGGCACTCCAGGCAAGTTTGGCCATATGGAAGTACAATGCACGAAAGGTAAGCAGCAATTCTTTAATTTTAGTCAAAATGTAGATTGTGTAAATAGGGACTATTGCATATCCTAGATTCATAGTGGAATCGATCATCTTGTAGCAACATGGAGTCCACGACAAAAGATTGAAATGTTTATCATCTTTATTGAAACTCACAGTGAAGGGTTAACGTAAACACTTTTTTTCCCTCCAATCATTGAATGGATATCTACTAAACTAAATTACTCATGGATACAGGAGCATGACTACCTCCAAGAGCAGCAAATCTTCCTTGAAAACTTGAAGAAAAAGTCAAACAGACTTAAGTCGCAGTGGGCTACAGCATTATAATTCAGGATTGCTTTACATTTATACAGCATTTTTTTTTCACAAGATTCAAAGAAAATAAAATGGAATCATTTTCCCTTGACTGATTTTCTTCAGATCATTCACTCCAATGCAGAAATGCCACCTAAAAAGATACAAAACAAGACAATCATACACTGGAGGCAACTTATGATGATCAAGTGAAATGATGATTGTGATTAAGCCTCAGG
This sequence comes from Syngnathus leptorhynchus, assembly GCF_054491065.1. Classification (NCBI taxonomy): domain Eukaryota; kingdom Metazoa; phylum Chordata; class Actinopteri; order Syngnathiformes; family Syngnathidae; genus Syngnathus; species Syngnathus leptorhynchus. Next base: position 6,616,051 of record NC_141210.1, on the reverse strand, counting down.
TTACCATGACTCAACATTTGTGTTCAGACAGGGATAACTTGTTTCATCACTGGCTTAAATCTACAAAACTCACACAATACATACCGTTTTTATTCCTTTCCCACGGAGAACTCATGTTCCTGATGGCGGCTAACTTACAGCACCTAAGAACAATTTTATGATCAGTATTTTGTGATCAGTTTCCGTGCTAAGAATATGTCCGAGGACATTTCTCAGATCATTGCAATCGTCAGTTATCGCATCAGACGGCACTTCCTATGCAACAGTTATCATCCTTGAAACTGTATTACAATAAAAGGGTAATGGAACAGTGTGATACAAACCTTTGCAAGGTCCTCTTGTTGAATAAATTGAAAACAAGCGGCGCACAATTGACCTGAAACAATAACAAGAAGATCATCAGCAACGTGTTTCTGCAGGCCTCACCAACTACTACTGATCAGATTGTTCTCGCACAGATTTTAAGACAAGGATAACAAAACTCACCACATACAAAGAGCAAATTACATTTTGAAAAGTGTGCATTAAACCGATTATGACAACTTACCCATGATTATTCACTTCTACGTGCATGCTCTGCACCACGTGCTGATTCCATGGAAGCTAACGAGCTAGCCTTGCATGATTGTAAAGTCGCTAGATTCTCCATCCAAATGCTCTTATAAACAACTTCTGAGTTCAAGGAGGACCGTCTGCATTCACTAACTTAATATTTGAGCAGCGATGCATTAAAAGATGTTGCACGCTAGCTTTGTAGGGAGTGTCCATCTTGCAGGACTACGCCGACAAGCAGAAAGAGACAGGAAGTCTTGCGGAATCCGCTTTTATTTCTTGATGACGTCACAACCAACGTGACAACGAATGGGCGTGGCCATAAAGTGCGGTTATGAAATAGATATTTAGATTTACTACAGTACCTCTCAGTCAAATGTAAGTTATTTTAAATAAGGAAAATAGTTTTATCAACACTATTATTTAGAGGTAGTTAATTTACAGTGTCTGCGTCTTCAACAATAAGCAATATTTCCCTTGTGGACATAATTTATTTCTATAATTCTCTGATTTTGGATATAAAAATAATTCTAGGTAAGTGACGATCATTATTTTTCAAATGTATACGAAACAAAAATAATACTGAGATTTATTAGAAAATGTACTGTAGGAGCGTGTTGGCTGCACTCTCACCTTTGGCCACTAGGAAGAGACGCTGAACCAGGAATAGTGCCCTGGCGCACGGAGCGTCCCGCAGCAGAACTCTACTTGAGTCGGTACCGCACCGCCATCCTCGTGCTGGCCTGGCCGGGATGGAGCCTGGAGCGGAGCCACCCCGTCAGCGGAACGGCTTCGTGGGCATGCTTTATGGGGAGTTTACAGACACGCTCGACGACAAGGTCCGCTTCTCTGTCAGCCTGACGGAGAGCGCTCTGACCATCCAAAAGATCTCCTCATCGCCCAGCCGGACTAAGGTGGTCTTCAACTTGACGGACTGCGTCGGTTGCCGGGCGTATAGAGCAACGGACAGCGCGGACGTCGGAGCCTACTTCACCGCCTATTTCTACCCTTTCAAACGGCGCTGGATGAGCGCAGGAGTGGCCCGGCAGCGAGTGGAGCAGTGTTTTCGGGTGGCGCTGGTTCAGGACCCCCGGACTAACCTGCGGGAGGCTGAACGGTGGGCTTGTGCCATCAGGGATGCTTCTGCGCAGCAGGCGCGCCGGAAAGACGGTGAGCAAGGTCACATTGTTTACATTCATGCATTTTATATGGGTCATCCCAGAATTCACGGCCGATTAGACATAGATTATAAATAGCATTGTATTTTATTCATATATATAAGAATAACTTTGATCATGTGCGTTTTTTTTCTGCTATTATACGAGTGTCTGTATTATCAGACAAAAGTTTATCATAAGTAACGAGGTTGCATTGGTTTAAATGACAAAAAAATGTTGAGGAAAATACTGTCCTTATGTCTGTGGTTTAAAAAAAAAAAGTGAATTCTGCTTAGTCATGTGGTTCATTTTTTTCCCTCCTTTTTAGATAAATATCTTTTTGTAATGTATATTAACTTCTAGCTATTATTTAAAATATGTCTGTGCCTACAATGCTCTTTGTTATATTGTGTAAGTTCAAACAAGATGATTCATGTTCAAACCGACTCACAATCCTCGCAGAACTAGTTTGCCGGACAATACGCTTGCATTTCTTTTCCGTCAATAACCTGCTAAACTTGCTCGGAAGGTAAAACGTGAAGATGAAAAAGCATTCTAGACTAGCACACATAATTGACTGCGTTAGTAATATGGGCCAAAGTTAATCAATTAATCATCCAACCACTCCGCTTTCCATATTCGACTTGTTTTTCCTGCACATTTTCTACATTGGAAAATAAATGACCACAAAAAAAAAAAGCTGATCCACATTCATCCAGATTTTCTATTTACATTTCAAACTACTGCACTGTCAACAAGAGCGTCGCTGCTGCTCACGCTCTATTCATCTGAGCAATCAATTCCCACCGAGGATTTATTGTTGATGTGAAGAAAATGAAAACACAGCTGATTTCCACAGCTAAAACTGTCTAATGAGGTCCCGTCCTCCTTTGCCTCCCGATCTAATTAGTCTCTCATCTTGGATTACAATGAGGTGTTAATTAACATGTAAACAATACGGGGAGCTGTTTACTCTGCTAATTACGACATCACTCATATGGGAGGACTGTTTGCGTGCAAGTATCAACTGATAACTGGGTAACCATTTGGGATGTTGCTTGAAAAAGATGGAAGTGGCCACATCCAAATCAAATGTGTCCATCCAGGCTCCCTATGGTTTGCAGTCAGCAGGAGTTTGGCAGACAGAAGTGAAGACGGTCGGTAACTTGAGCGGTATCAGTGGCGCTTGGTCTCTGTCCTCCGATTGGCTTATCATTGATCCACTTTACTAGTTTGATGAGAAGCTCGTGAAGATTTTTTGTCTTTTCTTGTTTTCAGCTCGACACATCTTTCGCTTCATTCCAAATCTAAAGTAGCCTGTAAAAACGAATACTGTTGCGGTAGTAAATGACGCTTCTGTGGCAAAGGGTGAATGAAAGTCAGCGTGAATGGTTAATCCCTTATCGAGTATTTATCCTAAAGTTAATTACATTTGAGCTTGCTGCAGATGGTAAGGTTGGATTAAAAGAGCAAGAGAAGTGCACAGTGCAAGTTTTGTATTATGTCAAATAGTCTGCAAATGAGAAGCAATAAAATACACTACTGATTGACTTCTAACTTGTTTTGACTTCAATTCATTTCATTTAATACTTTATTTAAATTGCACCTCGGAGGTTCTCAGTTCAAATTTTGCAGCTCCAAGTCACTGAAAAAAAAAAATCATGATGGGTTGGATTACATTTTTTGCCATTCAAAAGCTCTTCCACAATTGAATTTCCACCATTGTACTGCATCTGATGATATTCTGGAAGTGAGAAGGTCCTTTGTGCTTTGATACAAATAAAAACAATGCTGACCGTGTGTGGCTGAATGGAGGCACAGTTCGGGCATGTGCATGTTTGTTTTTCCACCCTTTCCTCACGCCTCCTGCTGGAATCACACCTCTGTACCACATTGCCAATGTGGAGTCACATGCAGCTAAATCCTGCAGTGCATTGTGGGTAATAGGTTTCAAGCTTATGTCAGATTGATGGATATATAGTTTGGTTTGTAATACAACAACAAAAAAAGAAGAGGAAACTGATTGAAACACACACATGCTCAAAATGAATTCATGAATTTGATTCCCCAGGTATCAGCAACTCGGAGATACGGCGGCCTTGCAGAGTCATGATCCTGGTCAACCCTCTCAGTGGACGCGGCCAGGCTCTCCAGCTCTTCACCGGCCACTTGCAGGGCATGCTCACTGAAGCTGACGTCCCCTACACGCTTGTCATCACAGGTCAGCAATGCAGTTCTATTTTACAATGCATAACCATAAAGAGGTTAAAATTTTCTTTGTAAATGCAACACAACTAGTTGAAACACGGTGTTCTGATTAGTATTTCATTTGTGGTTATTTTTTTATGAGGTTTCCTCTCTAATTATAAAGTGTGATATTTGTAAATAACTACAACCTTAAATCCACTTTTTAACAATCATGACAAACGACATAGAAAATGAATAGACGTGATGGCTATTTTTTTTCCCCAGCTTTTTCTGAAATCAAGACATAGTACATAAAGCCAAAGAAGCGAGCATCTCCGGGTGGGAGGGATTAAACTTTTAATCTCAGCAAGGGACCACTGCACTGACAACTGGGCCATCCAATCTCCCACTTACACACTCTTAATTCGGAATATGCGGGTGTGCATCATTTACTCCGCTGAAGCTTCTTGTATTTCAATTGCTCCTAAAAAAAAAAAAGATACATAAACACACTCATGTCTGTTTTTTTTAAGTAACTAGACAACCCCTGAAGGTTGAGGTTAGCGTGTTAGTCAGTCACTCCTGAATAGGAAAGTGACTGGGAGGGTAATGCATCAGGCTTGAGAGCTGACAGCTTCCAAGTGCTGACTCGGCTTGCTGAGCAGTTTGCTCCTTCTGCCGCTTTTGTCTGTCAGCACAATCTATCCTGACATACTGTACAAACAAAACAGAGCAAGGGAATAATTGTGATCAATATTGTAGCCGTCTGCATCCATTTGTGCTAATTTAGCTGTCTCCGTTCTTGTATGACTTTCCCGTTTTTTTAGGATTATTAACACGCTGCTCACGGGAGACTATTATTATAGCCATACTAGAAAAGAGCCCCAAAAATGAAGAAACACTCATTTTTATTTATTTGGGTATTATTTGTGTGTCATCAGAGCACCAGAACCACGCACGGGAGCTGGTGAAGAAGGCGGACCTGTCCCAGTGGGACGCTCTAGTTATCATGTCAGGAGATGGGCTGCTCTACGAGGTGCTTGGACTAAATCCAGCTTGTTTATGTTCTACGTCTGGTTATTATTATTATTATATTTTTTTTCAAACAGGTGATAAACGGTCTGATGGAGCGTGACGACTGGCAAGAAGCCATCCGGATCCCTCTGGGCATTCTCCCAGGTGGTTCTGGCAACGCCCTGGCTGCTTCTGTCCACCACTACTCTCAGTCAGTTGGTCCTTTAATGAGTTATTTAAATGCATAGGCAAAAAGAAGAGCCAAGAAAAATAATTGCTGGATAAAAAAAAAAAAGTGATTTATCTTCTTCCTGTGGAATAATGGTCTGAGCTGACTGGGCACAGAGATACAGGAGAGGTCACTTAAGGCAGAGGGAATGAAGTAATAGTTTACAGATTTTTTTTTTTTTCTTTCGAACTTAATTCTTGTGTCTCTCAGGTCACCCCCGGCATGGAATGAGGAACTTCTTCTAAGCTGTGGCTTTATGCTGTGTAAGGGCCTGGTCGGTTCTTTGGATTTGGTGTCCATCCACTTGGCTTCCAAACAGCGTGTCTTCTCCTTCCTGTCCCTGGCTTGGGGATTTGTAGCTGACGTGGACATCGAGAGTGAGAAGTACCGCCACGTCGGGGCCATCCGCTTCCTGATGGGCACGTTGGTGCGTTTGGCGTCTCTCCGAGTATATCAGGGTAGGTTGGCGTACCTGCCCGTGAAGGAGAAGCCCGACCTTTCGTCCACGCCTCAGCGACCCTCGCTGTGTTCCTCCCTCCCTTGCCAACTCATTCCCAATTCCTCGCCAGCACACAAACCGCGCCGCCATTGCAACAACTTCAACCAAAACACCATCAGCGACTCCTCCATTCACACCAAAAGACCCGAGACTCCCGGCGACGGCAAAACCCGAGCACCAGTGGATTCTCTGCTCCCGGGACTGGAGCAGCCGGTCCCGGAGAGCTGGACTGTTGTCAAAGCGGAAGACTTTGTCTTGGTGCTGGCAATTTACCAGTCTCACCTGGCCGAGGATTTGTGGGCGGTCCCCGGCGCCACGGCAAACGACGGAATCATCCACCTCTTTTACGTAACTGCGGGAATCTCTCGCCCCGCCCTTTTGCGCCTCTTCCTGGCCATGGAGAAGGGTGGCCATTTAGATTGCGGCTGCCCCCACCTGGTCTACGAAAAGGTGCTAGCGCTACGCTTGGAGCCCATTTCCAAGGAGGGTGTGATCACAGTGGACGGCGAGACGGTGGAATACGGGCCGGTTCAGGCTCAAATCCACCCCGGACTGGCCAGACTCATATATGGATGAAGGCAGATTATGTTAATCTTCTAGTTGGAGAGCTTTCAAGTTTGGCCTTTTCACTCAGTGTTGATCTCTTTGTATACGCTGTGCTTTCATAAGTGCCAAAGACATTTAATCAGCCTCGGAGAATTCCTCTATTTTTATACTGAAGCAACTTGGCGTGTTTTTTTTAATTTATTTTTCTCATCCCTGCCCTTCAATTCAGGGTTCAAATTACAAATCGTTCTTCACTGCTGGCTGGTTCCAGCGTAACACACTTGAGAGATCGTGTACGTCGTTAGGGCGGATTTAACACAACGTATGTGTGCATGAGGAGCTTTGGCACATTGTTGCCGTGGCAAAGTAGTGCATTGTGCACTTTTGCTGTCAGACCTCATCAGCGCCGCACATATGAAGACAAGCACATTTTTTTCCCCATATTCCCGGCGGGATAGTCGAAGCCTCAGAGCAGGAAAAATCCCTGAGAAGATTTGAGCTAATCTTTTGTGTATGGAAAAAAGATGGGGGGGGATGTTCGAGAAAGACCAATTTGGGTTGTTGCTCATTTGATGGGATTGATCATCTTCTCTTAAATTGGAAGATTGTACTCACCCTCCTCTTGGTTCATGAGCCATCACCTCATGTGTCCTTATTAGCTTCATTTCTGTATATATATATTTTTTAAGTGACACTAATTGGGTGCATAAAAGAAGCACAAGGTCTGGTGTGTTGCATTTAAAGAGGTTTGCAATCTGTTGGCTGGAGGGAGTTGGGCACTGTTTGGACTTTGGCCGTGTTGGATTAGCCTCGGGGCGGAGGAGATGACAAATGTTAACTTCATCATCATTGGCTCATCAACATGTTTATGAACGGTGCCGCTGACTACGCTGCGGCAGCTGAATGAACATTATCATGCAGCAACGGAGGATCTTAGATGACCTTTAAGGCAATTTCGCCTTTCCTGACAGCAGATAAAAGGACAACAGAATTATGGCAAAGATGAAATGTCAAACATTAACATTCATGGTCCGACTTCTCTGTGTATTCTGAGGGAATGGCTATCTAAAAAGTCTGCACACCCCTGTTCAAAATGCTTTTTTTTTCTAATGTAAAGCTTCAACCTATCATTTTAATTTTCTTTTTTTATATTTACTTTAGATTTTTTAAAATTATTTTTAAATTATGTGTCATTAATGGTGGGAAAACACATCATTCAAAGTTTACATTTGAACAGGGGCGTGCAGACTTTTTAGAAATTGCGTGTTTACTTTTTACAGTATTTCTATTGAGGGCCCAAAATAACATCTTCCTCTCACACGTAAAGCAAAACCATTCCCACTCGCTGGAGAACTCTCATGGTCATCCAATAACCTCTCACAATAACTCCTAAAAAAATAAATAAATAAATAAATAAATATATATATATATATATATATATATATATATATATATATATATATATATATATATATATATATATATATATATATATATATATATATATATATATATATATATATATATATATTCCTTTTGCTACAGTAAGAGGTTAATTTTTTGGTGTGAGTGAAAAAAAAAAGAAATATATATGTCAATTTTATTTATTCATTAAAAAAATTATTTTGCTAAATTTGAGAGGCTTGTTGGTGTGTATGAGAGTTTTTGGGTCAGCGTTTCATTATTTATTTGGTCGAGTGAGAGTTTTGGGTGCGTGTGAGGTAAATGTTATTTTTGGCCTATACAGCACCTCATCTTGGATTGCAATGTACCTGAAGTAGACTTGACCCAAAACAAATCTCATTGAAGTAGCCAATTTTTTTTTTTTTCAATTCTTGCATTTAAATTTGCTTTATAATGCTCATGGTTGCAATATGAACCAAAATATTGCATCCTTGTTATCAAAGCATGTTACGCTCATGCATCATCATGATTACACACGTTCTCCCTATTGGATGAGTGACTTACAGTAAATATTGCTATCTGGACTTACCCTGAGCTTCTCGAGTTATATAATGCACTCTCTTCAGACTGCCACAACATTTATGTCTTTTTTTTCTTTTTAACTTAAATCTTAAGGATTAAAGCACAGTTGTATTAGAATTTGATGGGGGCTAAAAAAAAAAATCCTCCAGCATCTTTTGTAACTTACTGCCAGAAATATTTACGTGAGCCTTGCATAGAATATGTAAAGGAACGCTCATGGTAGGATGTTGTTGCACTTGTGGTTCGCTATGATAAATTATTCCACTTACTGCTGGAATGTAGCATCAGTCTGAACACAATTAGAATGGCTAGTGTCTTTGTCATGAGATTTTATTCATAATTTAGGAGACGTCTCACCGAGTTATGTGCAGAAATGAGGTCACTGATGCAGTGAGGTTTGCTGTCAGATTGTAAACCGACATTTTTTTAAAAAAAATTTTAAAACATCTTTTTGGAGTAGTATATGGTACTGTACAATGCTGGACTTGAACTCTCATACAATCAGCCTGAAGTATAATTTACAGATGCAGTAGCAGATTCAGTTATTGTTTTGCTGGTAAATGAATTGTAAATGCAGTAGATCTGTATACTGTTGTTGCTTTATGTTGGTAAGACAATAAATTTTGTAACATCTGGAAAATTGTATTTTAAATGTGTGCTTTTAAACAAGTACAAAAGTAAAAACATTATTTTACAGATATATTTTTACATTTAGCTGTGTAACACCACTCAATCACCACTGATTATATAATAATCCATAAAGAAAAATCACTTTATTTATTATTATTATTTCTATAATTGTTAAATTTAATTTCTTTTTGTGTGCATTGCAATTTGTGATAATGCTGATAATGCATTGGCCGCCATATCTCGCCTAAATTCCTCAAATCAAAACCAAAAGCAGTTTTTTTTCTTTTCTTCTTTTGCTTAAGTTGACGTGTGACAGTTTGGTGTTACAACAACAGAGGGCGCTAAATGTTCAAAAATGAGTTTTCTTGTTAAAATGACGACACGCGTAGAAGAACTGCAATGTATCACTTTTTCCGCTTGATGGAGACAAACACCGCGTAATATACCGATTATGTCTTCTAAGCGACAGCGTGTTTGTGTGCAGGTATGTCAAGTTTGCATTTTTTAAAATGACACTATATACCTTTTATTTTTCTACTGAATGCATTACGTAATTATTTGTGACATGTCGATATCTTATACAGTCAAAGCAACAACATAGGTGAGACAAAGGAAAGTCGAGACGACTAAACAAAGAAAACAGGTAAAAGCCAACGCCCAAAAAAAAAAAAAAAAAAAAAAAACCCAGACAGACAAACAAGTCTTATAAACAAATCTCAGTACTTCAATGAGAAGGTGCAATACAAAACCAAATAATGCAATGTGAGGCAATTAAATAGCACACTGTGATATATTTCATATTTGTTTACATATTGAATCCAAATAATGCTTGAGAGGTTTGTGTTCTGATTCCCATCATTCTCATAAATACAAATCTTGTGGGGCTACTTTAAAAGTGATGTCTGCTCATATTTTATTTAGCGTCCCTGAGCAGTTAGAAGGTGTGCAGATGGATTCTTCCAGAATCTGCATGCCACGTTTGTCTTTGGCAGCCCAGCTTCAGTTGATCATTGACCAAAAAAAGCATGAGGAAGTACACCTCAGAACTAATTAGTTAATTAACTGTTTCGAGAAAATTAAGTCATACATTCAGCCTGAATCTTAATTATTGGCATATTGTAGACACAAGGAGTGGAAGACTGCAATTTTACACTTGAGACTTTTCTCCATATATGTTGTAGCGCACCAAGTTTCACATTGATTAGAAGTTTATGAGAATGTCGATTGTCATGACTCATCAAATATGTTTTTTTGCAGACATTAACAGTTAGTGCATCGAATCATGTGTACAAGCTGCTCTGCACTGTTTCCCAGAAATTCCACAGTCTTCTGTGAATTTGTTTGACCTCAAAGAAGAGTTCAGAGCGTGAGTGCATGACTCGCATTTAGGTGTGACAGTATTTAGATTCAGCAGGATGAGAAACAAACTGGTTGAATCTTCAGCAGTCATTGCACGCATTTACATTGTATTACCACGACTTCTATTTTTTTTTTTGTGTGAAGTGGGTTAATAAATTTATCAAGAGTAAGTCAAGAAAAAATGGCTTTATAATAGTAGGTTTTATTCACCACCACCAGTCTAAACATGGCATTGTGATTAATATTGTGTTTTTGGAATATGAAAATCTTTTTTTGTTTCAAGGTGGGCGACCATTTTGCCACTCGCCGTCGACTGCCTTGGGACTCAGGTAACGACCAATCACAACTCGGTTTACGGCCCAAGTGGCACAATTCCAATTGTTTCCTTTCATATGACGTCATTTGTGAAATTCATTTGCCTTTAATTAATATCTACAGTTTTTATTTTAATTTTAAATCAAGTTTAATCTCATGTCACATTCAAATTCTCTCTGTAAGTCGATTGGACACTCTGCCAGATGAAGTTAGCACAGGTGTGACCTCTGGGAAAAACACATGAAGTCAGCTTCCGTGCCACTTGGAAGTTTTTTTTTATTTTTCCCCCGGGTGGAACGTGTGCCTAAAAAGCAAGCGATGAAAGCAACTGTACAATTTTTGGTACTTGCCGAGTTGTTCAGCATTAATACCGCTTGGCTGCTTTCTCAGCAGACTGATCTTCACATCTTCAAACCAGCTGTTGTCATGCAGCATCTGCAATTCAAAGCTGTTCTTCGCGTGACTCGGCGCTGGTCTTAAAATATTTTTGGAAATATATTCACGTCTGTAAAAAGGACACATTTGCACTGACCCGCGTGTGCATGATCAGAAAGCTGATGGAAAATTTCATCAGCCTTTTGGATTAATTGAATGAGCGTGAGCACGCTCATTAACGCGTGACTCATTTGGCGTTACTATCATAAATAAAGTCCTTGATTGGTATACACGCCAATTCATTCCTATCACGTCTGGTATGGTATTTCTAGTGTTTTGTTATCTTTTATTTTTTTATTTTTGTGGCTGTTGTATCATCATCATCATCATCACGCCGAAGGACGAGTATGTCAGGATTGATCATTTATGATAAGCGCTTTGAAGGCCCGGTTGAATGGATGACTTCGAGCGTAACGCGTGTGCTCTCGTCTTTATATCCCACCTCCATTGAGTCGAACGGTCTTTCTCCTCTCTTATGCGTATTGTGTTGTCTGATGGCAAAGTCAAGTCTCTCATCACCATGTAAATGGCTTCAGGGAGACGAGAGACGATTGCCATCCAAATGTAGATTTGAATGTGAGCCGCATCCCATTCCGGGAGTTGCGGGATATTTTTGCACATGAGTAAACGTTCGCAAATGTTATCAGTCTGGAAATCGTTCCGACAATAAATGGCTTGCTTTTCTTTGAGGTTGTCCATCATCGGTCTTAGCTGATACGTGCCCATCCCCGCTCCATCTATCTTGCACGTCCTCCCTCACGTTTTGTTTCTACTTGTTGAAACTATCTCAATGGAATATTAACAACGATATTCATTCCAGTTGATATTAGCAAAACTAGAATGGGACTGTGGATTAACACTGCAGCCTTATTTAAGACACTCCAGACAAGGCGGAACATGAAAAAGATCAACTTCTTAGATATTTAATCCATCCCTGCTTGTTCCGCCTTGAGGCATGCATGCTTTTTGGATTTAAGTCAGTTGGCAGAGTCTTTTCTTAGCTGCTCGGAAGAAGTCATCCATGATTTAAGAGCTAATGTCGAAGAATTGAGGTTACCTGACTTTCTAGAGTCAAAAACTAGTTTTGCCTAGAATTTGTCGGAAGAAAGGTTTGGGAGATATGGCCCGAAATTAAAAAAATTAAATAAAAAAAATAACAAAGTGAGTCTTTCTTTACTTTTGAATAATTGTATATGTTCATGATAACGTTCACTTAGTAATACTTTTTTTTTGTTGGTACTATTACTCCTGCTTGGAATAAACAAACTCACTAATCCTTATTTACACAACATTTGAGATGCAAAAATATTTCAGTCAATAAATAGCAGCAGTTTCATTGATGTCTAAAACGGCTTTATTTGTCCTGAAAACAAAGACAGATCACCATTTTCAAACTCAAACGCCAGCACTCTTGCCTTTTTATCCATACATAGACGCTTTTTTTTTTTCTGCCAAGGCAACTGTGAATGTATAAATAGTAACAAGAAAGAAAACACAACTTGAATTCTCGAGTCACTAAATCATTTCAAAAATCGCCCGTACCGTAATAACAATAGCTGAGTAACAGAACATTCCGTACAACAGAATATCTACCTTCAACGTACTTTAAATGTAAAGTGCACCATAAGCGTCAACTGGAAAATAGCCCTATAGTCACAAAAAACAAACAATACAATATTCCTGTTTGATTTTTAAATCTTATCTTGTGACTTTGAAAATATACATATACACAACAAAAAAATTGACAATCGTTTGGTTGAGTTTGTAAATATACGCAGTTAAAAACTATAGTTTCAGTTTGTGATGGTCTGTGAGCATATTGTCCTTTCATGATCTACCTAAATAAAAAGCAATTGTTTGGTTAGACTAATGAATATCTGTACTACGCTAACAATAGCCTAGCAATATTAGCAATAGCATCAGCAGCTAAAAGCAACATGTTATTGATGCGAATGTGCGTACAAATACAAATCGATGCCATTCGTTGTCGTCTTCACGATTGTTCTGGAGCAGTCGAAAACAACGCTTAGGTGTGTCGTCTTGTTGCTGAACTGTCTGGCTTAACCAGTCAGACAATGTGACGGAAAAGCAAGTTCATCTAATTAACTGTCAGAGGTGTATTCAAAAAGTCTTCTTTGTTCCGTTTGTCCCATGAGAATAAAACCAAAACATCTCTGGAAACAAGTTGGCATCCAAGTCCTCCGGTTTTCTGCCACATCACCGAAACGTGTATTATACGGGATAACGGAATACGTGATATGGAATTCAACTTTGTTTCAACTCAGTTCCTGTGCTGAGGTAGCTTTCGGGGAGTGAGGGAGAAGCTCATTTGCTTTAGAAGAGGATGTTGGTGCTGTAACAGTCCAGTTTTACCGAGGCTGAGATGGGACGGTATGGTTGTGGAGATGGAACACTTCTCAAAAGTGTAGCGTCAGCAATGTTGTACAACCTGAATAGAATCTCCGAGGAAGTTATTGAAAGGAAAAAATATCCGTCGCGGTAAAAAAAAACAACCTGTGGTGAGTGTCATGAATATAACGTGCTCTAAGAAGTGGAAATGAGGTCTATTGAGATATTCCGATCGATGGCAAACACCAACGTATACAGTGTTGGCGGGTAAACTGATTTTATCACCAGCGTGTGAACGTAGCCGTCACACGGTCATACGTTCTGACCGGCGACCTCTTTAGCCGACCCATCCCTGTTGTCCACATTGCCGGATCCCGATCCCCTCTGAGTTCGTGACTTTCTCACAAGAGCTTGATTTTGCCCTTCCTTTTCTTTCTCCAAAGTCTTTGACTTTAATTCGTCAACACTCCACCTCTCTTTCCCTTTGGAATCTCGATTGGACGTCTTTTTGATTCCACTCTCTCTACTTTTCACGTCCTCCTTATCCCTCGTTTTCACTTTCTTCTCAACACCTTGCGTTTCTTTGCTTGAGGTCGGTTTGGTTTTCTTGTCAAACAAAACAACGTATGCGGTGTAGTCTATTAATAAAGAACTGGCCGTAGCTTTGTTCGATGGATTTGTTTCCGTGTCATCGGCAGTATCCGCTTTACCGTGCCTTTCCAACTCTTTGTTCGGCGAGTCGCTACAGTCGACATACTCCTCAGAGGTGGAGGAGCGATTGGAGTCATCTCTCGAGCGATCTCTCGATAGATATCTCGAGCGATCTCTCGAGAAATCTCTCGCACGATCTCTCGAGAAATCTCTCGCACGATCTCTCGAGAAATCTCTCGCACGATCTCTCGATAGATCTCTCGAGCGATATCCAACACTCGTGTCCAATGTCGGAATACGCGAAGGCAAATCAGCAGAAGTGCGTCTGACGGCCGTGGTTGACCGTAGTTCTCTCTTTGTTGATTGGATGGCTTTGGATGGTGTTTGTTCTTTTGGAGATTGCGGGGAGTCTTGCGAAAGTCTCCGGATGTTCTTCTTTGCCGAGTTTGCGGTATTATCAGGAGACTTTGTCGACGTGGCATCCGTCCTGTCGGTAGACGTCTCGATCGTCGCCGCTTGAATTCGCTCCCACATAGTCAATGGGGAACTTTGACTGTAAGATATTCGTTGTGGTTTGTTTTCTTTGACATGGTACGTTTTCTTGTTAGATTCACTTTCATTCAGTATTTTGCGAGAATCGGGATCGGTGAGCTGTTTCGATGTAGCCTTGCTTTCAAGGTCGTCGACCGTCTTTGACTTGTCGACTTGTCTCAGCGTCTTTACGTCATCTAAAGTATTTTTTTGAATATTCACATTTTGGCTATTTGGTGGTGGTGAAGAATTCAAGGCATCTGATTGGATTTGTCTTTTGTTCCCCGAGACCACTGGAGTACCTCCCTTTCGATCATGTAGTCCAACGGATTTTTTATTCTGATTGTCTGCAAAGGTTTCTTTTTCTTTATCCTCGTGATTTTTCTCGAAGGAGTCACTCCTTGTGTCATCTTTCTGCAATCCCATTTTTCGATTACTATTTTCATGCATTTTAGGCGCAGACTTGATTTCTCCAGCCGACTTGTGGATGGTTTCTTCATCTCTGGTCAGGCTGTTCAACCTCTGGAGAGTGCTTATATTTGGCGTGCTCGGGCCGTTGCTGATATTCTGGTCTTTGCTAGTCGGGTGGGTAATATACGTTTTCAGGGTTTGATTACTTGAGCTTGAAGATGAGGACGAGGAGGGGTGGGAGGTGTCACGAGTGTGACTTTTCGAGGAGCTATGTGATGACTCTGTATGATTAGCTTGAACCAGATGTGTGGTTTTAGTTTCTGTGTGTTCTGTTCTCGAGTTTGAGTCACCTGGGCTTGGCAGGTTAAGGGCTTGGGCAGAAGATGAACTAGTCAGACTTTCTGACGATAGTCTATTCCTTTGTTCGGAAGCGGGTTCGATATTACCGGTACTACGACGGATGTGTTCAATGTTGCTGGACATGGCTTGACCATCATTTTGACTTGTTGATGAAACTGAGTGTATACCGTGAACAGGTCTGGATGAAAGTGAGTGAAGGTCAGGTTTGTCAGCTTTTGTACCGGTGGAATCCATGCGATGCAACCTATCATATATCGACTCTTTAACTTGGATCCGATCTTGAGATGGTGGGGGATTTGTCTTCTCCTCGATTTTCGTATCAGTCTCTCTGGGTTTAGCAACCTCTAGCATGGGTTCTTTGGGCATGGTGAAAGGATCTTTGAAGCGAATGGCTTGACTGGTTTCAAACCTCTCGGAGCGTTGCAGATGCACTTGAGTCGGTTTGTTCATATCCATGATGTTTATAAAACCGATAACATCCCTTGGGGGGTCAGGCTCGGGCCAGGTGGGCAAGTAAGGGATCAAGTATGCCTTCTCTAGATTTAAAAGTCCAGGATGGATGCTTTCATCTTCTTGCACGGGTTCTTTACTTCCTCTTCCTCGCCTTCTCTTCTTAGTATCTGGCACCTCTGTTGTCTGGGACTCTTTTGGGCTGTCTTGGTCAGGAGAGTTAGTGCTAGCATTTTCTCCAAGAAGTAAAGCATACATGGGGTTGTACATTTTCTTTGGATTCGTAGAAGCAAGGACAACAGGTTCTAGGTGTGGGAGGGGTTCACGTTCAGGCTCTGGATCCATGCTGACTTGCTGGAGATCAACAAATCTTGAGGTGGTGTAAAGATGGCGAAAGACGTGATCAAAAGCTTCCACTGCCTGGCCTGTAACCACGGTGACCAGGTTTTTGTCCAGTCGTGAGGACATCCAGGTGAAACTGTAAAACAAAAAATATATTCATGACAAAAGCCGTCTGAGAGTTGATGACAAAGAAATTTGTCACTCTCAAGCATACATGTCAATTACCTAAAAGATCCAGATACGGCTTTGTCTCCATCGATGAACATGAATCGGTGTCCCAGTCGACCTTTCACCTTGGTGCAGGAACGAGTGTAGAACTCTGTTCCTTCCGTGCAGCGTACCCGAAGGTGCTATAATTTAAAAACACTCATTATATTCTTGCTCATATGCTGAATGCTAGGAAAACAAAGTAAACTGAAAATAATTGAAAGCGGTATTTGTGATGAGTGCCTTTGAAACCAGGATATTACATTTAAAGACTGGGACAATATCGTCTTTTGTCACGACATGACACGGTCTTGTGAAAAATTCCCCTTTGCTTATGATCACAGCTTTCTCTTCCCCTTTGTGCATTCCTTTGCGTGATAAGCAAACTCAGCAGATTTTATTTGAAGCCTTTGGGCATTCAAAAAAGAATGTTGTGTAAAATATGATCATTTACAAGATCATCTCATTGCAGTATTTAAGTAGTGTAGTGTAAACAAACACAGATGCATGAAAAATATGCAAAAATAAAATGCAGCTGGGGATTGTGAAAATCTTGAGGGTTGATGAAGGCAGATGTTGCCAGAGTAAATCGGTCAGAAAAGCAGCCCACTTGGCAAATGCTGAGCCGAGCTCACTTGTCATGTTTGGCTGTCATGTGCAAGCTTTATTGAGCTCAGGATCCCTCACGAGACTTGCATTTTCTGCTTTTTTTTTTTTCTTCTTCTGGTAATCCAGAAGCAGATGGTACCGAGAATCCTGTCAGGCTGCCTTTGTGCTTTCTTTTTGTTCCGCCAAAGAGTTTGAGCGTGACTGTATTTTTTTTTTTTTTTTTTTTAATGTTTCTACCGCATATTGTAAACAACAATGCGCTTGTTAAAAGAGCTGCTTATACGCCAATGATGATTCAAGACCATCTGAAACCACAACGATGATTCAAGCATAATGAAGTCACTAACTTCTTTTTAAATGTGTGTGAGAATTTTGCCTGGGGTGCAATTGCAATTCAATCTTTATTCGCTTTTCCTCTGTCGTCATCCGATTATGAGGTTACAAGACTCTTTTTTTAAATATTAATCTTACAGTAGTTATTCCCAATGTATTTTGACAGTGTACCTTAAGATGTCCTGCGTGCATGTTGGCTCGCTGACACATAGACAGGAAATGAGGTAATGATGTGCTTTCCAACAAGATGTAGACAGAAACCTTCCTTCTAAAGCCAGCATCAATCAAATCTTTAAAGATGTCAACATCGGTGAAGACGTCCATTACAACAGCAATGACCTGGAAGAGACACACACAAAAATTGGAGTCAAGAGGTTCCACGGATTTTGTTTAACTCATACTAGTGAAAACACCAACGTCTTCAAACGTGTTCTAGGAATGCTGCGTTCTTGCATATCGTGACTGTTAGTGACGTTACATAATGCACACTTATGCAAATAATTAACAAAGCATGAAGGCACAGGAAGGAGATTCCTTTAGTCTTTTAGGTAGGTGATTCATAACTAGTGGGGCAGGACACAAACGTGGTTCGTGATTCACATTATTGCTGGTTTTTGGACCGGTAGTACTCGTTTTATGGTACCTCAAAAAAGCATGCTCTGTTATTTATTGGAATATTTGACATGTATGGCTTTGAAGTGTTTTTAATATGAATACATATTTCATGGAGATTTACAGTACTGTAATAATGATTTTACTATTGCCTGACTGGAACTTGGTGAATGACTACAGGGCGTAAAAATGGATAATGCCACTGCCCTAAGAATAGGACTTGGTCGTAAATCGTGGACAGCCAGTACAGTCTAATATTTAGTGTGTATCGCAGCTCTGACTCGGGAAAATAACTTAAAAAAAATAATAATCAATTATTTTTCCATTTTTTAAAGTGGGTCACGAGTTAGCGTCAACAGAAAAAAATGTCAATCGCAGGGCAACAACAGTTAAGAACCGCTTCTTTAGATAACACTGATTAATCGTCACACTTTGAGTTTGGACTCTGAACTCAAACTTCCAGCCTACAACATTATGACAGATTCATATTTTTGTATTTTGGAAATGAAGCAATAGTGCAGCAACCGCACACTATTCATAACAGATGGCGCCATGTTAATTTGCAAAGAAAACAAAACACGTTAAGTGCAAGCAAATGTAGGAAATTGCACACGCAAAAAAAAATAAAATAAAAACAGCACCTTTTGCGCCTGTGCGATCATCCTTCTGACAATCTCCTTAATGTGCGTCTGACCCTCCAGCGGCGGTTGCGTGTACACGGTGGTGCGCGTCACCCCGCGGTAAGACTCAGTCTGCGGCCAGCCCAGGTCCATCTGCGGGATGGACATGTCCGACAAATCGGGCCAGTAATGCTGCGACAATGGGTCCTCGTTTTCCTCGGCATCCTCCGGGAAGAGATCTGAACCAGGGTCATAAGGCTCCATAGTCTTCGTGAGCATTTCCTGCTCCAAATCCGAAAGGAAGCTCCGTATTTGGCGTTCCTCCACGAACTTGTGGAAGGTCTCGCGACCATCGCGGAGGAGAACCTCCAGAGCGAGCCTCTGGTCCTCGCTGTACAAAAAGTCCGGTTTGGACTCATTTGTCCGTGGGTTCACGTTGTAATCGTCCAGGCACTGAATTTGAGACAGAGCCATAATGAAATCAAGAATAAAACGGAAGTTTCCAAAAACCAAAAAAAAGTTTGTGAAGTTCCTAGTTGCGGGGAAGTTTGCTGAGTTTGAATCACAACAGTTGAACTCCGGGATGGTTAAAAATGACTCCTTCAAATACTGTCATGGAAAGAACTTCCATGTTACATGAAGAGTTGATCTCGTTGCATCTCACAATGAGGAAGAAAACGCTTCAGCTCGATCGGCCGGCCGGCGAGCGAGAACTTGGGTCACGCCTCTACTGAGGCACCGCCCGACAGGTGTGAACTTGGCAATGAAACAGACACCTGACACACCTTTGCTCACGTGACCCCGCAACGATTTCTTGCAAAAAAGATTCTAGGTGGAACTCCGATACAAAGAAAGGCAACCCATCCCCTTTAAATGATTCATTAAATCATTAGAAGCAATGCTGAAAATCACCAGCAGAAACCTGATGCAATGTTTTACCTGTTCTTGAAAGAATTCAACTTCCTGCTCGAGCATGGGAACTCCAGAGATTTTGAAGAAGACCAAAATGAAGCACATAATCATTTGGAGTGACTGGAAATATTTTAGTGGGGTGATGAGGTGTTGTAGGCGTAATTATTGATGTATTCAGACTTTAAGTTTTTTTTTTAAAAAGAGATACATTCGTATTTAACAGGCATATATTGTTTTATAATTTCAGAATGAAATAACAAATTGTACATGTTGCATTGGTTACATTCAAATAAATGAAGCTGTAATTAATTCTCATATTTGATAGTCTATAGTTAGCAATAACAATGGTTAATGTTGACTGTTTTACATATGTTTGTAATTGTTTTGTAGGTAGGTAGACAGTTTGCTTCAGGCGCTGGCAACCCACATCATGCCTCAGCTGACTAAATGTCAGCACTTCTAATAAAGACTTACTAAGAAGGGAAGAGAACAAAAGTCGTCACAAGTTAGCTCGGCAGATTTCAACTTCCTTGGAGACATTTCAAGAGGCAAGACCAATGTAGTTGACTCCATTATTGTCACATGATAGTCTGTTTTGGTGCAAGTAAAATAGTGAGAAGTGACATATCTTCTTTTAACAACATTGTGTTTTTGTGTTCCCTCATTTTTTGTATATATATATATATATATATATTTTTTTTTTTTTAAAAAGTAGGTCAAACCAAACCTCAGGGAGCCAGCCAAAGTGCTGACTCCATGACTTGAGTTCCTCTTTTTTTTTTTAGCTGTGTAAGGATTGTTTGTCCATATTATCTGTTAGAGCGAGTTGGACAAATTTGATGAAATTATACCACACAATGAAAATGTTGCCACAGACAGCCCGAGGACAAATGTCCCATTTTTTTCTCATAGCACATGATCTTATAAAAGAAACCATGCTAAGCCGCCTACTTCACACTGATTAATTGTTTCAACACTTGCAGCATTTATACAACTTGTGAAAAAAACGAGACGTGTGCTGTTCTTCCCGTCATTAGATTGTTGAAAGCTGCAAAGTCAGTCCAACTGGTTTCACATTTTTTGTTGTATTTGGCTTCACTATCTCAAGAATATTAGTGACTTCTTAGCTTTGACACTTTCCCGTCTGTTGCCTCTCACTTTATTACTGTCACTCGCATGTCTGCTGTTGATGTATTGCTTCTCCTCCCTGCATTCCCTTCTTTTTTTTTTTTTTTTTTTTTTTTGCTTCTCTTCCGCCTTAGCTTCTCTTTCACCACAACCCTATTTAACTGCTGTCACATTTTGTCACGTGTCACAGGTTCTTCTTTGCGTGTCGCTTGTTGATGTCAGCACCCAAGTAATCGAACGTCTGGTGTGCGACACACAAAAAGAGCATTTGTTTTGAAATGACTCGGCAAAATTCTATTTCAAGCGCCAATGAAATAGGAACTATTTTCGTCACACCTTTTGACTGCATCCAAACTCCCCCGTGAAACCCGAGTCAAAAAATACGAGGAAATATCACACTGAAAATTAATTGATCAGAAATGATGCGGTCGAAAGGGGATATCCAAATGTGACCTCATTTCCTACTCCAGTTGAAATCTGACATCCTGGTGAGAGAAACAGCACCACATTCTTCACATAGCACCAGTCAACTGACAACTGCGTTATTCAAAATGGCAGGATTGTGTGTGTGTGTGTGTGTGTGTTTTTGATGCTAAAACATCAGCTTACTGACTCAAAGAATGACAGAAATTTGAAATAAAAACATACACACATTTCAATGTACCAGATAAGCCCATCGTAGACTTACTAAAGTAATAAAAAACAATATGATAGAACCACCATGCAACTCAACATTTCCTTAAAGAGCAAAATGCAAATGACAAGTCAAGGTGTGACTAAATTTTGCATGAATATGGTTGTGAAATCGCACAAAAACAACAATTTCCTGCTACTGATATTACAATTCCCAGAATGCAGCTCATTTAAATCTATTAAATAATATGTGGATGACATAAGTAGCTGCTATTTGTTCCCTAAATTAATTAGGATTAAAATATAATTTTTGTATAAATAATAAAAAAAGAATGTCAGTTCAAATATTAACTTTTTGGGAATTTTTTTAATCACATTTGCTATTGGGTGTTTGCGTATGTGCCTTGTTTTCCATAAGCAGTACGTGTCACGTCAGACTGGTCTTCTCAGCATTGCCCCGCCCTTCTTAGTTCACAGCCTATTTGCTTTCTCCATTGCGTTGGTACTTGTAATCACTCAGAGCATATTAAATTGCTAACCCTTCTTTCATCCGCAGAAAACATCAGAGTACTTTGTGTGTTAGGCTTTTGATATGATTTACATAATGGCATGACTTCTTTCTACAACTTCAAAGCCTCTACTCAAATAAGCTTGACCTTAAGTAGAAAGGAAAGTTCCTAAGAGGCCATATGTACCTGCCCCACTTTATTTAATCATCGGAAACTAGAATGCAACAGTGATGATCAGTCTTCAGAAGAAAATTTATTGAAATGACTCATATTTGTCATGAAATACCTTGTGACTCTTTCTAGCTAGTTGCTGTGACCGAAAACATTTATACAATGTTTTATTTTACAAGGAATTGACCAAGATATGGTAAATACAACATTATATACAAAAAAAAAAAAGAAAACCACACACAACTGGTCTGATTTACAGTTCAAACAGAGTACAACTGGTTTGTGATTCTTTTTTTTTTGGGTGGCCTATTCACACTATCATACAATTCAATGTGCTCTTCAAGTATTTCGGGAAAAATTGTACATGAACTTCCACTGCTCTCCACAAACATTGCGGATATGCTGAAAAAACCCCCCCAGTATATTATAGAATGATGCGGTTATGGTTTGGATTTCTACGAGTGCATTAGTGGAGTAAAAAATTGTTTACATGCCTTGAATGGTGTCACTGATTCGATATAGCTGAAGAATATGGGCTGGAGTAGATGTTGTGCCAGTCACAGCTGGTCAGGTGGGAAAAGCAAAGTATTTTCGAAATGATTGCATCACTAGTCAATCTCCAGGCCATCTGCTTCAAAGATGACTGGTAGCCAAGAGCAGAGAAGAGCAGAGAAGCGGTGGAAGTGACGTCGATGAGAAGGCCCACTTATATGTGTGGGTTCACTGACAGTGGTAAACAAGCTGGACATACTCTGGAGGAAAGTAGCCCACGTGTCCATGGCAACGGCCCCTCCAGCGCAGTGAGTCGGAGCAGTCAATGAGCTCGATGACGTCACCCCGCAGGAAGCGTAGCTGCGAGGGGTGGTGAGGGTTGAAGTCGAAGAGAGCGTGGGCATGGTGAGGACGCTGACGAAAAAAGAGCGAGAAAGATAGAGCAGGAAGTCACAAGCGGAAGAACTAAGAAGGAAAGAACAAACTGGGTGTCTGTATATTTGCAAACTATCATTGCGTGGAATAATATTTCATTCAGGCAAATCATAGAGATAGATGAATGGTTGCAAATGCAATAAGTTGAGTTTTTTGCTAGTGCTTTGACATTTTCATTCATTTCATGATTATTTCACTCAATTGCGATAAGTCAACCGAAGAGCGAGATCTAACCACATTGAAATAAATATTCAGTGATGACTAATAACTCTCTGGACTGCCTGATGTGTTGTAGTTGAGTATCAGAATGTTTGGGGGCTGCAAGCAGCTCATGGTGAAAATTTGGAGATGAGATTGGAATGAAGAAATTATAAACACTTTTGACTCAAATGAAATCAAATGGGGCATCAAACTCATTTTTTGTCGTGGTCATAGTTTCCTTCGGAGGGTCATTATGGCTGTCAACGCCTTATATTATATTCAGTAATATGCGACACAACAAATCAATGAATGTTTTGAAATCAGGGACTAGTAAAAACTGTTCAAATATTTGAAAAAGATCAACGATAATAAAAATTGCCAGCAATATCTTTATGTTTTGAAAGCAAAGACAATTTGTAATTTTAGCGTTAACATAAGTTGATGCACAATTTGTCTTTGTGGGCCATATGAAATGATGTGGCGGGCCGTATCTGGCTCCCGGGCCTCTGGTTTGACACCGTTGATTTAGACTCATTTTGAAAAAATAAAAATAAATCTGTGGTTTGCCACAACTCTTTCCAGTCGTCGATTTGCGATTAGTTTCTTATTTGAGAGCACACAGCTAGTTGGTTTACGCTTTGTTTCTTATTTTTTTTTGAGAGCACACAGCTTTTATCAGCGGAAAACCGCTTGCACAGAAAAACAATGAAAAAAAATCGAGAGAAGGCACAGCTAGCCAAACGACGTGCGCAGAGGAATGTGTGCGATGCCGAGATAAGCTCACACACACCTATACGCTAAAAATAAAACTGCCTTCAATAAAATGTACCCCATCGCCTTTCTGTCCAACTGTGTTTGTCTTTAAGTGCACCAAAAACAAGTCTGTGTTTACTTTTCTGCTGGCCATCAGCCTCCTCTGATCTCTGCAGGCTGACAAAGTAAAAACTGATTAGCTGGAGAAAAGTGACTATTTTAAGTAGCGCCTTTTCAACCTCAGTGACCTCTCTTTGCTGTCAGTTGCACTTCTGTTGAAGAAAGTAGATGTGAACTAAGAGGGAGATTCAAGCTTGGAAAGAATACCGATACTTTGTGCTTTATATTTAGTCATTTGGCTTCTTGTCAAAATTCACAATAGTTGCCCTAAACGTGAATTACTTCAAGGTGATGCAGTGTAGTCTGCTTTTTAAAATGTCAAGCAAGTTTTTGCATGATCATAGTTTTCTGTTAGAAGTGGACGCGTTGAGGCTCGAGGGTATTCGCGATCTGAGGATGGAGGGGTGGGTGGGAAAAGCGAGAAGAAGAAAAAAAAACCATTCGCCATCCTGCCATGATGAGATAAGGAGCGATTTTGTGCCGGGTAATGAGCTCATTTGGAATTAGTTTGGGAAGAAGATGACACAAAAACGCATTGTAACTTAAAACTGGTCGTCACATATTTGATCCGATCAGAGCTGAATTATTTCTGTGACATTATATATTATCGGTAATATTGAATTCCCAGGCCTAGAATAGAGCTAGGATGATATATAAATTGGAGGGAATATATATTTTAGAATACCAACTAATCAATAGAAAAAAAATATATCAATGTTTAATGTTCTGTTGAGTTGTGCAGCTGGGATCCAAGACTGACAAAAAATTTCCGTGCCAGGCACGTTATGAATTCTTCTCGCTTGCCCGCTGCCCAACAAAAAATAAAAAATAAATACGCTGCTCGTAGTAATGTGTCTATTCATCAAGAAAGTGGAAGCACGTCAAGTACAAGGACATAGGAGATGACCTTTCGTTGCATGAATTTTTTAGATTCAAACGCGGGCACGGAATTCAAGACGTTGTTATGTATTGTGTTGATTTTTAATCGATAAATATTGATTCTGAACTCCTCCAGATAGTGTTCGTGGCTCAACTGTGTGCTATTATATTGAATTGATCTCCTAATTTAGCATCTTGTGAGGGGCAAAAGAAAACCTAAAAAAAGGGATTCATCTTTCAAACATAATTCATTTTTCACTGCATTGATACGGTAATGATATGATCTCATTGATTTCCTTTTACGGTATAAACAAGGGAGTTTCTAGTTCATAGGTGTGTGTCACACCAGACGACCTTATTTGGATGATTGACGTATGATTGGCACTTTGCTACCACAGCAACCCGTCAAGCCACATGGTTGTGCGTATGAGTGGGGATTACGTCCAGACAACACCCTGTCGATCATGATTTTCAGGTGTTAACAGAGGACATCATCAAACCTTTTGCCATTCCACTCTCCGCTTTTGATTTCACAATAACATCATGGGAGCTTCAGAATCTTTATATTTGCTCGGATTCAAAAGCTCTATTTTATTTTATTTTATATATTTTATTTCTTTTATTTTAATTAATTTTAATGTATTTTAATTTATTTATTAATTTATTTTATTTCAATGTCACTGTGTCTTCTAATGGTCAAATTAGTCTTGGAATGGTTTTAGAAATATGAACACATTTCTCACATGGCAGATGGAAGTCAATAAAGGAAGCACACACGGGACAGATATGTTTTGTTAATGGTGTGGTTAACACATTGAATTAGACATGAAGGATGAAATGAGACACAAAAAAACGGAGGGCATACAAATATTTATTTGACTTGATAGGTTCTACCTGCCCACACCTCTTTGAAGGTTCAAAAAAACATTTCCCGGTATGACGTATGCCAAAATAATAAGGACGTTGTTAAATTAATCAGTCTGTGATGTTCTATTAAATGTTAAAATATAAAAGTATTTATTAAAGAGGGACACACAATGTATCGAGATTTCTGGAGGACATTGATGAAATGTCAAAATGTCAAATGGGCTCTGTGTATTTGTATTTAGTATATTTTAGAAAATATATGTTATAAAAGGTTTAAAGTAGAAGTCACGTGCTCACTCTTGCAAAGTGTTCGGGATCTCGCAGAAAGACGGTTCTCTCCTTAGCGATACTGTTGCTATGATAGAACTCCACAAGCTCATTCAGGGAGGAGAAGAGCTCATCCCACACGTAGTATTGACTGCAACGGTCCTGCAGTACCTTAAAGTGTTGGACGTGGTCACCATAACTGTCAAACACAGAAAAAAATATATTTAAAAAATGTCATTTCATCGCTCACAACACTTTTTTGCTGACACAGTCGTTTTGTCTTATTTAAAGCTAGTCACTGTTACTAATAATTTGTTGTTTACATATTTAAAAAAAAAAAATCAATTCAAAGTAAGTCATTGTCTAATAGATAATAATCTTATAAAATGACTCATGTTCTGTCTGACGGAAAAAAACAACAACATGTCAGCCGACATTTTGATGTCATTGAGTCATTAATGGTTGTTCCTAATGGGATGCTCATTTGCGTGAACAATTTCCTCATTTGCAACGTCACTCAAGAGACATTTCCTGCTATTTATTTGTTATTGGAGCAAAAAAAAAATAAAAACCCTCAGTACTTATATAATTAATTTAGTTCCTCAGAAAAATCAATGCATGCTGCAATTAAACAGCCATTTTTCTTCCGCCGACACTTCCTACCTGCTCCCCGTGGCGGTTGCTAAGTAACTTAGCAGTTTATCTTTAGAAATCGGAACATCTCACCACGATCATTACTGTTATATAAGCTCCTGTAACATACAGCCAAAGTCGACTCAACACCCCCTTATTTCTCAAATCATCCCAGAGTAGGAGGGTGCAATGTTTACATTTAATGATTGCCAAATATCGGTCGTGGCAGATTTTGCAAAATCAATCGCGTTATGTGCTTTCAACTAGACTAAGTCAACCTGTGACAATAAGTAGCCCCTCAATTCCAAAAGTAACTCCATGCTCCATGCTGTGAAGTCATCAGCCCATTATGACGTCTGATACCCTTTGCTGCCCCCTACTGATCAATTTGGGTCACTGACACTCCTGAGTGATGGGCATGACCTTCCTGTGCTCTTGATATATTTCATTTTTGATTACCCATTTTAAAATCCACGATTTGAACTCAACAACAATGTGGTTGAAGCAAACAACAAAATATATTTTTTTCTTTTTTCTTCCTTAATCAAAGTACAAATAACTTTATAACCTTCTATAAGAATGTCATTTGGAATGAAACATGTTCATTAAATGGGAACAGATCAACCACAATAATCCAATCAATCATTCACTGCCAAGACTTTTCGCTAAAATCCATATTTGGAATCTATAACCATCAATGTAGAGTCCTTCCTATCATCATTTGAATCTGCCCAGAAGTCCGGCCGATAAACTCTTAGCATGACAACGTGATGAACAGTACACACACATTAATACAGACACAGGCTCGCTCTCTCATTTGTGTTCTTTATCCAGTGTAATTAAGGCCCACAGCGATTGAGAGATTATCTTCTTTTTCTCTGTACAAAGAAATCTGGAGGAGGGATTGAGACTGACGTTTGGAAAGCCACCTACTGGAGATGACGCGATAGAAAGCGGTGAGACATCCTGACAGCCAAGTTATTTTTACAACTTTTACCCGACGCCAGCACAATTGGAGATGCATGAAGGTCGCTCTGCTTGTCTTTCCCTCGACTTCCTCCTTCAATTTGCTCTCACTTCCTATGTGGTGCTATCAGGCCCCGTTCTCTAATCTCACCTTCTGTTTCCTCAATGTCGTGATTATACTGTAACAAATGAACGCCATACCCACTGATTTGGCCGGAGTGCGTTTTTGAAAGGAGGATGACGTCAGGGCTATCCAAATAACAATACATCGTGTGTTTTGGGGCTGTTTGCCAGATTGTGTGTGCAGATGTGTCTAATTTATTCTGATTTAATTGCGCATTTATTCAGATGGCATAACATATAATAATGTCAGTACAGGCAATAATATTTCTCGAATTTTTTTGTTTTATTTTGTCACCTGAGACTACATTTTGCAATTTTTTTGCCACTTAAACACTATTTATTCGCATAAAAATATGATAATTAATTTATTATAATTATATTGACTGTGGTGTATTTATGATCATAATTCTAGAATTATATAAAACAATATTTTTATGAATAATTATATCGTCTAATCATAATGATCAAAATAATTATAATTCACGTATTGCCAAATTAATACATCTCTGAGAGTGTCTAATAAACACCTTTTTGAAACAGCATTGCATCAACGACAGTCTACAACACATGAAATATACATAAATGCGGTAGATATGAATTTTGGGCAAATATAGAGTACAATTATTTAATTGCCGGTTCATTACGGCTTGAGTTAGTTATTAAGACTGCGGTCCAAAGAGCGTGGGTTTAATTCTCATTCCGTGTCACTATATCGGGCCTGTGACTGTCGAACACCTTTCACCCAAAAGTCAGCCGGGATATGATCCAGCTCCTCGTGCCTTCTCAACAGAATACACAAAATTCAACGATTGTAAAATTGCCCACTAGCAATTGACATTCATGCTACACTAGATCCCTCAAAGCTTATGAAGCCGTAACATCAACACAGCCTTAAGTGGCCATTCCTTTTAACAAGCCCCGATAAGACACTAATGATGACTGATGACAAAGATTCTCAAAGCCAAACGGCCCGCAGGAGCATGAGTCAGCGATATCAGAGGTCGTGTGAATAATGAAGCAGCGTTCAAAATGGTTTCCCCTGTTTACATAATAGACAAGCAGGTTTTTACCCAGCATGCATTTGTTGACGATGTCGGCTTAATATGTACAAATGCATTAAGTGTGTGCAATTACAGCATCTTTGATATACTACGTAAATATTGCATTTCTAGATCTCATAAAAGTATCTGATTATATCATAAAAATAATACAATCAAAATGATGCCGTGTTAGATAGCAATGTGTTTCATAGCTACCCTCACTCAATCGTATTTTATTTATGGACTCAGAGACGTAATAAGTTTAATGTTTTTTTTTTTTTATATACAATATAAATGTCACAACATAATTAGTCATGCTCATGATGCATCCATTGAACTTCCAACTTCGCCCGGCTCTAAACTCCACTGGTGTATAATTTTGGGAAACTTTGATCAACACTGGTCCAAAATAACTTGGACTTCTAATATGGAAAATTAATTTCTCATGTCTCTTCACAAGAGTCTAGGTTGCATCACTTTGGCCCACTTTCTAAAAATAAACTACTAAAGAACCCAACGGGGCAGATTTCCTGTCGTGGTTTCACGCCAGTCACCAGACACATTTTTTTTTTTTTTCCCCCCCATAATCACCATGACAAAAAAGTTCAACAGAAATTCTGACTCTGACACTCCACCATAAATTTGCAATTTATATATTAAAACTGCACTTAGCTGAGTTCGGAGTGAAGCACTCACATTAACTGTCACCAAAAAAAACGTCTTCCCAGATATGAGGAGCTGTCAGCGCACACACCTGACCCAATTTTGGTGCCTACTGCACCATCCAGCAAACAATACCTGTACAGATGCCTACAAAGTGCCAAAAATGTCGCACATTTTAGCCTTTCCTCTGAGCTCAGGGCCAAAATCACAAGCGTCCACCTCTGTCAATACCTGCCCGGCCTTACAATCAGTGCCATCAAGATGCTTTCGTGTGCAAGATGAGATTAGCTTCCTGCTTTTTACACCCCCATCACTCCTCAAACTGTTTTCCTTCGTAATGAGTTCACAGTATTTACAAGATTGATGTCTCATTTTTAAAAAAAAAAATCGAATTAAATGAGCGTAACATGTATTAAGAGGAGTAAATATAAATGAGAATTGTCTTTACCTGACCGACATGGAAAACTCCCCAGGAGCGCTCTCGCTCTCTCGGACTAAAAATGCTCCACATTCCCGGTGTCGCAGTCGACTTTCTGCCACACCGCGAGATATACGACCTGCAAACCACCTGAGGGATTGGAAAGTAAACACAATGATATTAGAGTGGTTATTTTATTTCTTTTTTCCGAATCGTTGCAAAGTATTAAATCAAATTGAAGTATTGTTTTTTTTTGTGTGTGTCATAAGAGAATGACATTTAAAAGGAATTCTTACAATAGCATAGATCACCGCTGTCGGACACATGTTTATGAAGTTATTAAAAAAATAAATCAACTGCTAAAATTGCACACAACAATTCTGTAGAAGCTGTATATAAAGTAAGTTTCACAACATTCATTTCTTTTTAGCCAAACCTTTGCTTTTGGAAAGGCTTCCTATCTAAGAAGCTACCATTTTCTTTTTTTTTCTTTCCAAGACAAAGCCTGCTGTAACGTTGTCACTTTAGCATCTGTCGGTAAAAAACAAACAAAACAAAAAAACACTCGGAGCCCATCTGGTGTGAGACAGTGATGGAAATGCGGTGTGTAGCAGCAACCACACACATACACACAACGTGTAAGATTACGTAAGTGAGCGTATGAGTAGGATGGGTTTGTCTTTTGCTGGGATGCAGATGTCCAAATCAGAGCAGAAGATGCCTGGAGCTGCCACAGGCTCACACTAATGAGCTGTTAAGATCGAGCATTTTCTGAATATGTGTCTGAATCTGCTTTAGCGACGGCATCGTATGTGCGCGTCAACGTTTTGTGTATGCACGCTGCACGAACTCACGCGTGTGGCCGCAGGTTGATATAGTTCTTTGGCACGAAGCCTTTTCTGTTGTCCAGCTCAGCTGTGTACCAGTTGGGATCATCCTCCATGTTGGTGATCTAGCAACACAAGGAAATAAAATATTGGATCATTTGATTCAGGTTATTATTTCTGGGTCAAAGGTCATGATCAAGTATTGTTTTTTTTTTTTTTCAGGCTTCTTTTCAAACAATGAAACTGTAAATGTGCATTTAGAAGCGTCTGACGTGTTGACCAATCAGGTTTGAGCATTTGAAGCTTTTTTTTAAGAAAGAAAAAAAAAAAGGTGTAAAAATAACATCCTCTTTTCGTTTTCTCACGGCACACCCATTCTGCTGCTTTGATTCTCATTTGCAAGCAGAAAAATGTTAACTTACAGAAATAAGTTTTGTGATTTATACCAATGAAGTGTCCATTGATCGTGTCACCTTGAACACTCGCATAAAAATACACTACTGAGTTCTTACAGAAGGGTAGACAAGCGTGGGTAGATAGACTGACAGACATTTAGTGGGAGTTCAATTACCTGTCCTTCTACCCTGCTTTCCAATAAATTTCCACCCCCACCTTCTAAAAAATAAAGAAAATCTCACTTTAGTTGTTCAATGTTAATGTTGTTTTTTTTTTTAAATGCTCAAATGAGACACACACATTGTCCCAGACGCTCATACTCACTTTAGTGAAAGTAAAAATGGGTTAATTTATAAGAAATGGATGATTTACTATGTTGTTGTTTTTTGAGCACATGAGATGTTGTTGGGATGAAACAATACACATTAGGAGGGTTTTGATTTAGAGACTGTCATCAAAACCGATTTTCACTTTTAGGATTTACTGCTTGGAGAAAAATGGATTTTTATTTTGGTGGCTTGGCAGTGGAACACACAACTTTTCCTCCCTTAACAAGGCTATTTTTAAATTGTGAATCGACTGTCCTTTCTTCTAACTGCACACCAGGACTTGGTCAAACTCCAACACAAAAACAAAACTGCTCTTGTGGGACACACAAAAAAATGGATTTTTGCCTGTATAAAAGCAGAACAAATAGTAACCCATTCACAATGATAGGAAATAGGAAAGATTCATCTCGTCGTATTTGACCGAGATTTGAACCTGACCTATTTTGACTGACATAAGCAAAACCGTTTTGCTAAAGTTGACTATGCTACCATTCCCCTAGAACATGAGTCATCAACAGTCTACTTAAATGAAAAAAAAAAAACAAGACGCCACGAGTAAAGATATATGAGTGCACCATACCAAAAAATACATCACAAAATCATACACATATTTCAATGTCAATATTATTATGTCTTATTTAAGGTGACTAAACTGAGTGATGACGCAGCAGTCCCCGAGCTCCTTCTATTCAACATCCATCACCACTATGACATAAATCAACTTTTTATTTTTGATCCACACCTCATCATCTCCCATTCTATTATGCAGCGCTACATAATAACACTGCAAGTATGGACTGTTTGTAAGTTTAGCTCAGTGGTCCAATCTTGCAAGTGCCAAGCTTACGTTATCTTGATTCATTGCCCATTGTCGTGAGACTTTTAAAATCCAGCGGCTTAATCTCTTCTTGTCCCTTTACATGAGCTCTAAACAGCTGGCATGTTACAAAACTAGAAAGAAGTGCCCGACAGTCCACCATCATCAAGATTTGTGGCATTTCTCAATCTGTTTTATGCAAATATTTAACAACTATATGCAGACATGAAAAAGTAGATGCTTTATTATTTTATTTTCTTTGCTTTACCTTTAACAACTCTCCTTTGTTGAAACTGAGTTCATCGCCCTCGGTGGCACGAAACGTATACAGTGCCACTGCCTCCATCCTGATAACCACCAGAGCACGCACACACATACACACACACACACAACTCAGTCAAATACTTCCACAAGTGTTCCAGAATGAAAAAAAAAATGAAAGTAGACAATCTGAAAGAAGAAGAGATGGTACCCGCTCTGTCTGCGGAGCAAAAGGATGAGAGAGAGCGTTGTGAGCTCAGAGAGGAGAAACACAACTGGCTGGTGCTCAGCAACACACTGCCATGAGTAACATTCTGAGAGAGAGAGCGAGAGAGAGAGAAAAACAGAGACCACACACAGGATAAGAGAGTGGGAGGCACTTCCCGTGTATGAACGTTTGCTTCATAAGGTTTGTGGTTCCTTTCTACACTTAGCTGAATGTTGATCACAACTCATGTGCATCTCGATAAAAGCAAGACTTTGTTTTAAAAAAATGAGCAACATCCGATTTGTGTTGATTTGAAGTCCTACAATGTTGGATGGTGTTCCACAGGGTTCAATTCTGGGGCCTTTACTGTTTTTATGGTGTCTGATATATTTGGGTTCCATCTTGTGTAAATGATCAGATGTATGTCCTGCTAAGCATAAAAGACATGCTGCAGGGATTGCATTGATGTTTGCAGAATAACGAGGATGTAACATTGAATGTAATATTGAGGCAGATTTCCACCCCACATTGGAGGTTAGATGGCTTCCATCGTTATCGCTCACGTCGAGGCCTCTTAAATCCATCCGAAAAAAAAGTCTTGTCGATATATTTAGATGTGATATATGCTACGTGCCACATAAAATAGAATGAAGTGCGTTGAATATTTTATGACGACAGAGAGCCAGCAATGTGTGAGTGACATGTAGTGTTGGTATGCATGTGTGAACCCAGCAGCAGAAACGGGTCGAGTGGAGTGATGGTTGATCTTGCGTCATTTTTCGGAGCTGAATTCACTCTTGCATGAAGACCCCTGGAGTTGTTGAGAAAGTGCTCTTTAAATATTTCAAGGGACATTCGCAAGATCAGACAGCGATGTATCAAGTCTCACAATGCATTTGGGCCAAATATTAAATTGTTATTTATCCAGCATTAGTACACAAATTCCAAAACAATGTTGAGTTTTGGAGCAAAGCAAAACATAAAACTTAAATTTGGGCAAATTTACTCCATCAGGTTTACTTGCCTAATTATTGGACATTTTTTTTTGGATCAAATCATACTAAATCCCCATTCTGTGCAAAATGTGCAGGTTTTCCAAAGGTTATTGCCTTTTTTTTTTACCCCCTCCTACTCGATCTTTGAAATGCACCAACAAGTTAATTGCCACATTGTGTTTATGAGCTCTATGGGAAACTGTAGAAAAGTAGCGAGAGGACAATGCGTCCAGGAAATCCAAAAGCTTGTAGATGTAAAAAGCCTTTCTCAGGGTGCTGAAAGGGTGAAGCTAGAACAAAATAGGAGGAAGTTTTCAAGTTTCAAAACGCAAACACATCATTCATCTGCTCTCCTACTGTTAAACTTAGGAAATCATTTTTATGTTGGTGGTGATTTGGCATTGGGGTTTACAACATTTGAAAGCTTCTTGTTGTTTCAGGTGATCAAACAGTGAAGTTGCATACTTCTTTTGACCTGTGAGAAAAACTTGGGAGTCCAATAATTAATACACCACATATATGTGTAACCTTTAAATTCCCCTTTTTTTTCTCCTCAATCAAATCTTGAACACGTCTGACCTCTGTTGGCCAAAACTGGAGGTGCGTGATCGTTGAGCTGAAGCTCTATAATTTATTGTATTTAAAATGTATCATTTATTTATTTGTTTATTTATTTGCAGTTACTCTAATATTCTTGTTTCAGACTAACACAAACAAACCCTGTCATTGTACATTAGCTTCACTTCAGCTTTAGTTGTCCTAACATAGCACCAAATATAAGCTTGTAAAAGAACCAGTAAGGATCTAAATATAATAATAATAATAATCATCATCATAGAACCTTAATTCAACATTCAACAAAACCACAGCTTAAACTGTATTACATTAATATTGTATTTCCTCCTCTATAAGCAGGAAATTGTCTATTCATAGCTCAGTCCACTTTTGCACTCGTCTATTCATAGAACCTAATTTAAATATCATAAATGATTTTTTTTCCATCTTAGACGTCATGTGACTATTGCTGTTTGGACATGATCAGACACATGCAGTGGAAAAAGACTTAAGGGATGGAATGCTGCCCTGCCATGTTTTCTGGGTTTACACCGTCACACCTGTAACACACACTGGATGCCTTGGAAATTCCAGACCTCATGTAAAGTCTCTTTCCTTTTTCATATTCCATTCATCCATCAATTTTACATATTAATTTGCCGGCATAGTGGGCTAATAGTTGGCTCATATGGCTGACATTTCTGGAGTTTGGCCTGGGGTCCTGTCTTCCCGTGCTGAGTTTCCAAGTTCTCCCTTGTGCTTGCATGAGATTTCTCAAGATACTCCACCCTCATTGCAAAACACAATAACATTCATGTTACGTCAACTGAGGACACAGAATTGTCCAGAAATTCGATTGTGAATGTTTGTGTGCATTGCCATCAGCTCACGCAACCTTTGACCTTAGTGAGGAGGGTTATTATATCAGTATTTTTTTTTCTGCCCACAAAGGTTAGCACGTTTTTGACCAGTTAACATTGCACCTACATCAACTAGCATTTACGTGAGGAAAAACTCTCACATTACATTGATTTAGTAGTTTTAAGAAGATCATTTATTGATCACTAATTTCGAAATAGCCTTAATTGTCCTTCACTTGTGGGATGAGGAAAAAGTACAGTAACAAAGTAGTTGTACTTAGTTACTTCCAACTAATGGGAACACTTAAGATGAGTTCTACTATGAAAAAAACAATTATGTTTTTGTTTGCCCTTTGGAAACAAACTGACAGTGTGTTATTGACGGCTGGCTGGGTGACATGGCTAGCATGGAAGGAAGGTCTTTGTGTGTGAGTCAGGCCGCGTCGGTCACACCCATCCTCGGCTCTCCCCCTCCCAAAGCGCCCGCCATGTTCTGGAGGAGGGGAAACCTTTAGCTTGGCATTAGCATTAGCAACACTTTGGCTAGGCGGAGGCGCAACAAGCTCGCTGCAATAAGTACACTATCTTGATTTTTTTTTCTCCTCCTCTCCTGTTCTCGGCATTCCTCTGGAATTTGAGGGAACACGTTTAAGGGTTTATAACCCTGGACTCTCGTTTAAGTCCGACCCAGTTCGATACATACGGTAAGATACCGCCTGTTTTTTTAATACGTAGTGGAATTATTGAGATGTTTTCCAGAGTCCCTTAATCCAGTTTTCAGTGGCGATGTCTCCACTCAGCACCCCGTCTCATCTCTTAGTAGATTTGCTAGCCTAGCATGCTAGTCGATTGATTTTAACACAGTTTATGGATGAGATAAAATTTGGAAGAGCAAGATCGGATAGAATTCCAGTAAACATAAAGCAAACTGCACGATTTGACGCCATCTGACGTGATTAAAGCGATCAAAGAGAGGACAGACAAGCTCTGCGGCTGGCTGGCTAGCTTCGATCCCAACTTTTTTTTTTTTTCCCCCTCCCCGTCGAAGTATTCCAATAATCGTCGTGAATAAAGCATCACTTGGCTTCAATGTCTTTTTAACAGATGTGTGAAAAACAATAAAGGGTGAATCCACATCGATCTCCCTTACGATTAAAGTTAAGCAAGTTAACACAAGTTTGCTCTGAACCTGCTAACGTTAGCGCTAAC